>NC_064629.1:294340533-295779283 GCF_023864275.1 Schistocerca cancellata
GTTTGGATGTACCGTGCACTATTCAGTGTCCCCTCGACGATCACCAGTGGTGTACGGCCAGTGTAGGAGATCGCTCCCCACACCATGATGCCAGGTGTTGGCCCTGTGTGCCTCGGTCGTATGCAGTCCTGATTGTGGCGCTCACCTGCATGGCGCCAAACACGCATACGACCATCATTGGCACCAAGGCAGAAGCGACTCTCATTGCTGAAGACGACACGTCTCCATTCGTCCCTCCATTCACGCCTGTCGCGACACCACTGGAGGCGGGCTGCACGATGTTGGGGCGTGAGCGGAAGACGGCCTAACGGTGTGCGGGACCATAGCCCAGCTTCATGGAGACGGTTGCGAATGGTCCTCGCCGATACCCCAGGAGCAACAGTGTCCCTAATTTGCTGGGAAGTAGCGGTGCGGTCCCCTACGGCACTGCGTAGGATCCTACGGTCTTGGCGTGCATCCGTGCGTCGCTGCGGTCCGGTCCAAGGTCAACAGGCACGTGCACCTTCCGCCGACCACTGGCGACAACATCGATGTACTGTGGAGACCTCACGCCCCACGTGTTGAGCAATTCGGCGGTACGTCCACCCGGCCTCCCGCATGCCCACTATACGCCCTCGCTCAAAGTCCGTCAACTGCACATACGGTTCACGTCCACGCTGTCGCGGCATGCTACCAGTGTTAAAGACTGCGATGGAGCTCCGTATGCCACGGCAAACTGGCTGACACTGACGGCGGCGGTGCACAAATGCTGCGCAGCTAGCGCCATTCGACGGCCAACACCGCGGTTCCTGGTGTGTCCGCTGTGCTGTGCGTGTGATCATTGCTTGTACAGCCCTCTCGCAGTGTCCGGAGCAAGTATGGTGGGTCT
The DNA here is from genome assembly GCF_023864275.1 of Schistocerca cancellata. Classification (NCBI taxonomy): domain Eukaryota; kingdom Metazoa; phylum Arthropoda; class Insecta; order Orthoptera; family Acrididae; genus Schistocerca; species Schistocerca cancellata. The sequence continues at coordinate 294,341,402 of NC_064629.1, forward strand.
GACACACCGGTGTCAATGTGTTCTTTTTTCCATTTCCAGGAGTGTATATACAACAACGATGCGGCCTGGCCATTGCCGTTGCTGTTCAAGGCCATAGGTCGGACCTCTAGGCCGCGCTCTTTCTGACCAGGTCTTTAAGGCCGGTTGCACTAACAGCGGATATTTTCCGCCATGTCAATTGACCGTCGCCATTGTCAGAAGTCCAGTGTTTACACACACGGCGGTAAAATCACCGTCGCCACCGCACGAGTCAGCAGATTAAAGGCAATGTACTTTCATCATCAAAGCCATTCATTTAATTTTAATGTGTTACCTAAATTATTCATTGTTTTTTAACGCACAGTTTTGTTTGAAATGAACAGACAGTAAAATCTAAGTATTGTTATTGTGTCGACTAATGTAAAGGAGAAGGAAAAACCGAAAAATTTGGGATCATCATCCAATTAATTTAAGAAGAGGGGAGGATGGAGCTTTCTACACGTTGTTTGAAGGGAAGGATGACAAGATATCCTTCAGTTACTTCCGAATGTCGATTTATAATAGCTGGAAAACAAGTAGTTCTGAGAGAAAGAGCTTAGGACAGGACCAAACGAAAATGGCGGCAAAATGTACAGTCTGCTAATGTAAAACCAGGTTTTGCTATAGTTATAATGTTAGTTTTTTATGTTCATAACTCTGGCATGGTACTAAAAGTGCATCAGCATTTATAAATTGCATATAACGGTAAAACATCTGGCTTACCATGAAATGACAAATGCTCTTCAGAGAACAATAGTAATTCAGTAAGCATATTAGAATGCGTAGGCCTGTTCCAAAATAGAGCTGTATCACATGAAAGAATCGTACTTAGTTAGTACACTACACAGCTGCAGAACACTATTGTTAAGTGCATAAAAGAAGCTTTCACAGTAATGCAAGTGAATTTGACCAGGTTTACACAGTTGAGTGTAGTGAACCGTTTTTTTCCGGACTGTTAATTTAAATCCAACTGCGTTCACTGCATGAGCAGTGTTTTTAAGCGCTTAAACAATTATTAGTGGTAAGAAAACAATTTATTGGCAGACTACGGTTCAGAAACATAAAATCTGGGAATATATATATATATATATATATATATATATATATATATATATATGGTGATAATTTTTTGCCCCTACTGAGACAAAAACCTGCGGGCGCCCCTGGGCCGACCTGTTGATTTTCCTGTGTAGAGGCATTGTGAAGCTTTAAAATGCGCATAGCATCGCTGAATGGAGTTGGTAGCTGATGGAGCTTTTATGAACTTCGTTTTGAAGTGTCGTAGCTTTGTTACTGCTGACTGTGTGAATGCATTTCGAGTACTACACACGCTTTCTCTGTGCCTGTCACCATCTTGCCTAACTGCTCACTACTGTGCTCTTGTGGCGGAAATATGAAGTGGAGCCACAATAACAGAAAACTTTTTGAGTTTTTCTATATAAGTGTTGAGTATTTTGACAGTGTGATAATTAATTAATTAATTATTATACTAATGACCTGGCTGACACTATTAATAGCAAGCTCAGACTTTTCGCAGATAATGCAGTTATCTGTAATGCTGTACTGTCTTAAAAAGACTAAGAAGTATTCAGTAAGAGCAGGACATAAGTTCAAAGTAATGTAAAGATTGAAAACCCCTTTTTTAATGTACAGAAATGTAAAATAATGCAATTCACAAAACGAAAAAGGTGATATCCTATGACTACAACACCAACGACTCTTAATTAGAACCAGTCAAATTCAATATACACCTGAGTGTAACAGTTCGTCGGCATGTGAAATGGAATGATCAAATTGGCTCAGTTGTAAGTAATGTAGGTGGAAAACTTTGGTTATCGTCAGAATACTGGGAAAATGCAGTCAGTGTACAAAGGATACAGCTTACAAATCACTGGTGCGTCTCATAGAATATTGCTCTGGTATGTGGGACCCAAACCAGGTAGGACTAAAAGAGGATAGGGAACGTATACAAACAAGGCTGGCACCAATCAATGCTGTGTGCAACACCATGTTACAAATTAAACACTCCGTTTAATGTACATCTAACCAGAAGTTGCGCAATATCTAATATCATGCAGGCATTGCTATAAAAACGGAGTCCATATTTGATTTTAAACCTTTCTGCTTTTATTGCTTCTTATTTTTCAGAGCACCCTTTTTGCCATATGCTGCAGACTTTTGGGAACTTTTTCTGTGCTACTAACATAGTAGCACGGAAACCGTAGCTATATCCCAGTTCCACTCTGTGCAGTGGCATGTGAAGTTGGTATGAAAGTTTACATATATTGATCCAATGAATTATTTGAGAAGCACAACAGAATTTAATACTGAGATTTCAGCATGCTGATTTGGCCAATGGGTTTTATTAAATATTTGTTATTCATTTCATCGTGCAGGGTTCCTTGCATCAGTGATTTCATAGGGGATATATAAGAAAATGATGGGATTCACATGGATTGGGGGGGGGGGGGTGAGAATATGAAGAGTACATTATATTCCATGACATCCGATGAACCATCTTACTAATACAGTTACTTAAGAGGAAGAAAATTTCCGTTATTTTTTCTATATATTTAATGTTAGCAAGGGATCTTTGCTCCAGTGCTGCAGGATATGGGTGCTCTTGGGAATGCAATAAGTTCGAAACATCGCCACATACAACACTCATAATAGTCAAAAACTATGGGAGAAGGTTGCACAGGATTTGCATACCAGCAGGACCTATAATTACAGATTGATCTCAAGAAGTTAAGGCTACCATACTAACTAACACCACAGGTCTAATAATTCCAATAAATGTCAGTATGTCGACAGAACCCAACCAAAACTGAAACCTGTACTAAGCGTGTTTTGCATCACGCCATCACCAGGAACAATGTCCTCTCAAAACCCTGTAGATTTCCTCGGTAGCTCCCACTGTCTAGCACATCTTTACAGAGTAGGGTATGGTAGATCAATAACAAAAACGCCAAAGATGCACCACGCATTTGCTCAGTAGCGAGACGTTAAAAGGAATGGCGGGAGGCTGTTGTTCTGGACCACACCAGTTTACCGTGCAAATTTTGAACAAATTATGGTGAGAAATTTCCATGACTTTGTGGGTTGGCTTCAGCTTCATCAGGCCACAAAATTCAATGGGAAGGTCCCAAGACTCTACAGACATGAGTACGGTTCAAATGGCTCTGAACACTATGGGACTTAACGTCTGAGGTCATCAGTCCCCTAGAACTTAAAACTACCTAAGGACAACACACACATCCATGCCTGAGGCAGGATTCGAACCTGCGATCGCAGCGGTCGCGCAGTTCCAGACAGTGCTGATAAGAAAAACCATTCTGACCACCATCAATACAGGCGCACTGCCAATTACCTGTACATTCAGACATTGCTGGTGGATTACAGAAAAAGGATAAAACAGGTTGCTGATGTGAAACACAAAAAATAATAATCAATAAAAATGGGTCTTTACCCAATCCTTCTGTCAGCATAGAAATACAGTAATAATAAAAGCAGGAGAAAATCACTCTTCTAATCTACCCACAGAATCCAGCTATTACGAATGAGAAGTATATTGAAAGGGGGCTGGAACAGACACTCCCCCCCCCCCCCCCTTACATTGCACCAACGCTGGAGAGAAATTAAATATTTATACGTAAATCATTTTCATTATAAAGGAATTCTTAGTAGGGCATTTGTATCCTCACTTTTACCATACATGATACACACAAACAAACTGTAGCACGTAAAAGCAAAATATTACTAATTTCGTAATTCTTATGACCTGACGAAACTACAGTGCTCTGGTATAACTGTGTGTTCTTTGATTGCTCTGGGTGATGGTGAATTGGAAATAAAAACATGAAATATTTGTTTACTTTATTACAAGAATGATAAAAAGATTTTCTGAAGCTTATACAATCAACTGTGACAGAAATGTGCCGAATATTTATAGTTGTCTTTGAATATTAAAGCATCAATTGATGCACGCATTAACTGAACTCTTCTCTTGAAATAAAAAGTTCACAAATCTCAGAATGACAGTTCAATCTAAGACATGAGGAAATGACAGTGTTGTAGGTAGACGATGTTGTCTGCTGGATCTGATGTCATGAACTGAGGCTGAGCGTTGTTCTGCTGAACTGTATATTGGCGTCTCGATGTGTTGGCGCAGTGAAGCTGAGAGGGTATGCCTCGCCAGCCCCTCCCATTCGTTGTTGCAGTATGCAGCAAGTCATCGTTATCTTCTGTGGTATCGATGTAAGGTACCGAATTTGTTACGACACTGATTTTTCGGCTACACCACATAAAATTTACTACATTTACCTCAATACCTAAGTTCACCAGAGCTCTCATGATATAATTCAACAAGCTAGATAACAAACATGTCTCTGTGTCTAAATAACGTTATTGCAATGACATGGTAATTTATGCTCCTCATTATTATCGAACAAAACAACTTTACGAAGATCAATATTTATGAAAACCTCTGTATGAAATTCCCTGTGTTATCAGAAAACAACAGTGTTAAATGTACATATGCAGAAACAGGGTCCTCATTTATACGATACCGAAAGGAAATAGTAGTAAAAAAAACTCACACTAAACATCAAATACATTGATCTACCTTAAGATAATCACAGAAACACCTTTTACACTGTAATGTGTGGCATATCGCCTTTTCGGACTTGTTTTCATACCAAAACAATTTTCACATGAACATCACAGCAGTAAAAATAAAATCTTAACGGGGAATACAGTTACATTTCAGTCAAAAAATTATTATTGGTTCTCAGTCTCTGGAATTTTACATTTGAAATTGTGTTTAAATCACACTTTAAGAATTTTATTTTATTTTTCAAATAATTTCTTGCAAGGTAATTTGTAAATATGTTAAACTTGGCGGTAGGTTTTTGCCATTCATACTACAACTGACAATAACAGAAGATCATACAGTTCCAATATTAGACTAACAAAGCGATATGCCAAAACACGATGACAACTGCTCACCGTGACGTTGGATGCCTCCTGGTGTCACTGCAGCCACGTGATGCGGTAACAAAAGTATGTAAGTGAAGCAGACATGGGCAGGGGATCACCATACTCAAAATATTTGCTGCAAATTGTGAAATCCATTGAGATATGCGACTTTGACAAACGGCAGATTGTTATTAAGCAGAGCATGTGAACGAGTATCTCAAAAACGCTTAAGCTGCTCAAATGTTCACGTGCTACCGTCGTGAGCATCTACGGAAAAGTCTACATTTAGGCAGTAAATGGTTGGATAGCCACAACTCTTCAAAGATCGTGGGGTTTGGAGACTTGTCTGTTCTGTAAAGGAAGACAGATAGTGATCTGTGGCACCTCTGCCGAAAGAGCACGATACTGGTGCATGCACACCATTTATTGTACATCTTTGAACTTGGAGCTCCACCCCTACGTGTTCACGTTGACCCAACGATCTCGTCATTTACGATTTTAATGGGCACGGGACCATTGGGATTCAACCATCGATCAATGCAAACGTGTCAGCTCTCTGGGTAAATTATATTTTTGATACACTGGGTCGACGGTCGTCACCACAAATGCCACCATTGGGGTGAATGGTGGCTCGTAATGTGCAGGTCGCCACAGATAGACAGATGGGAGCCAGTATTATGCTATGGGAGACATTCTCCTTCACTTACATGGAGCCTGTGGTAGTGGTCAAAGACACAGTGACAGTTTCAAACCATCAGAATTCCTTCATGCCTTTGCCTTCCCCAACAGTGATGTCCTTTCTCAGCAGTGTAATTCATCGTGTCTTGGAGCCATCACTGCACTCGCAAATCAGTAGCCTGTTATTTATGAGAATTATATGAACTGTGCGTAGACATCTAATGCTGCATACCTCCACAAACCTACGCACAAACTGTCGGATCCCTAATATGCAGAATCAGTGAAGTATTTCATTTCAAAGATGGACAAGCAAGCTATCAAGCACGTGGTCATAATGTTTTTGCTCATCAGTGTATATGGCTTATGCTCCACTGGGAATGGAAATGCAGTAGGGGATATCTTCTGTGGGGATAATGAACCTAACTCCCCCCCATCAAAATTTAGCAGTTAGAATTATTTATTAGGATCTGCTGCTGAAGATCCTGCTGATGAATATGTGAAAGTTGCAGTAGAGCTAGCAGTGTTGGAAAATATAAACTGTTGCAATGAAAGGAGTTTAAGTGCAGCATTTGATGGTACTTGGAAAAAGTGAGGCCACACTTTGAAAAACAGTGTTGTCAAAGCTACAGTTGTGGACACAGGCAAAGTGACTGATGTTGCTATTATTTCCAAATTTTGTAGGTGTCCGAAAACACAAAAACAATGTCATTTACACAACTGTACAGCAAATTTCATTAATACAGGTGGAACCATGGTAGTGAACATGGATGTGCCTGGAATGTGTGAAAAGCTGGTGCAAATACAATAAGGCTTAGTGACTGGTGAAAAGTATAATCATTGAAATAGTCTGCCTGTTGCAGTTATGGAGGCAGTACAGTTGGTATTCAAGGACTTGGCAAACACTGCTCCTCTCAGGCAATGGAAAAAATATAATGTAATCAGGTTTTTTTCTTTGAAGAAAGTGATTTAAAAGTCGGTATTCCATATATTTTTGACTAAAATTACTCCATATTCCTGGTATAGCCCTCACCCCCTTTACAGAGTCATATGGGTGCCCTTGCCTGTGGGCAAACATACTTCATTCACACTTTGGGGTGTATTGTATAAGGTAAAGTTTAGAATTCACACCAGTTTCCTATCTCTCAGGACACGTCTTGGATAAATGACATTCTCTGTACACTCAAGCTACATTCTGTCAATATATTAATAAAAAACACAATGAACACTGATTCATGCATTTTTACAACTCAAATGAAAACTACACTTTATTCAGTGTCAACGTTGCAAAGTGCTGTGCTGGCATCAGTGATTGTAACATGAAGACAACCTCAGCATTTACATCACTCTTCTTTCAGTTACCATTTGGCATGGAGCATAATATTAGCATTCCACAACTCTAACTGGAGAACCAACATCTATCTCAGGCTCCCATTCCTTGGAGACACTTTAGCTTCTTATCCACACTGGCATGTGTATGGACTGATAGCTAATGACCAACTGGTTCTTTCTCCTCACTTAGTACATTCTGTTTGTGTCATATACCTTTTCCTTTGATGCAGTTTTGTCTCAATAACAGAGAGGGGCTTCCCTCGAGCTTCTCTTATTCCATTGCTACAGTTCTAACTACTGCCCCTATACATGGACCAGTAGACTATTAAATGTTTTACAGTTTACAGCACAATAATATGCATCACAGGGGGGAAAGAGTCACAATGAGAGGGATTTGGTAGGAAGAATTAAGAAAATTGGCACATCTAAATTGGGCATGTGAGTTTGAAATGAATAGGGGGAAACACGTGGTACAGAATTTGAAAAACTGTGATCTGTTCCCGCTGGAATATCTTTTGGGTGTTGACTCAGGAAAGAAGTATGACCAAGAGATGGAATAATTAAAAGTACAATGATAAGAGAAAGTTACGTAATGAAATATTTTGTAAGAAAGAAAGGAACTGAACAGAAGGAATTGATGTTTGGAGTTTATTTGATGACAATAATAGTAAGATTGAAAATGTTGATGAACAGTGTGTATTTGGCATCATTAAAATACAGTAATAAATCAGAATCACAATTCAGCTGTGATGCTTGAGAGAATGAATGTGTGCTGTGATGAGATGAATGCATGAGTGAATGGCAACATTAATACATTGATCTCGGGCGCTGATAACCACGCAGTTGAGCGCCCCACAAACCAAACATCATCATCATCATTAATACATTGATCAACGTGAAGTGGGGTCAAATCCAGAGTACGTTGATATTGTTTGTGTGCAGCTAGCAGGGCTTATGGTTGATTTTTTTGTGGATGGAGATATACTGGGTTAACCATAAATTCAATAATAAATTATAAAAAAAATTAATTATACAGTGCAGCTATTCACAGAGGTCCAGTATCAGCTATAGTCATCACATGGCAGGGAAACTTGCTAGATATTCCAGTTATCGCAAAAAACTTGGTAGATATTCCAGCACATAAATGCAAAATTGATTTATGCAAGAAAAAAATTACTTCCAATTTTGGCCATCAGGTGCCAATTTGGCTCTGTGAATGAGAGGAAGACCAATAAAAAAGTTTCCATATGTAAGGTATTAGGAAGGGGATATGAGAAGAAATGGTGAAGCAAGTAAGGAAGGCATAATGTTGATTTTATTATTAACTGCCACTTTCAAAAATTATTCGTTATGAGCACAGGAGACATTGTTACCAGCATAAATCAGTTCCACATTAATGCACTAGCATATCTAGCAAGTTTCACTGCCATATGATAATTACAGCCCACAATGGATTGCCATGAATAGCTGCACTTTAGTTATAAACACCCAGTATATGCTCCAGTTACTGAGATTGTTTGTTGGCAAGTAGTAGCACCTCTGGTTGATATGGTTTACAAGCAAGCAGTGGTTTCTGTGAAATATGTTTTATATGATTATTTTTCTGATCGTTTTACTCATGGTAGCTGTGGAAGGTATGGTGAATGCTGACTAAGTGAAATTATGTTTCTGACTGTATGAGTGATGAGGCTATGCTGACATTTATTTATTGATGGTGTTCAGCAATTGATTGGTGATAATAATGTATTTAACTGTTAACAACAGATGACAAATATTGGAACTGTTGCTCAACAGCTGTAGTTACTTTACAATATTTAATGTGTGTTGAGTTCATGTATGCAAAGGGGAGTGGAAGTATGAGAGATGTAATTGTATGTACTTGTTGTTGCAAGATCTGGCAAATGCAGCTGCATTTTGAATGAGTGGTGATTTTGTTTTGGTCACATATTAAACATTTTGGTGCATGGTGGTCCAGCTATTAACTGACAACAAGTCAGCTCAATGTTAAAAAGTGGAATGAAGTGACTTATAGAATTAATGTGTGAAAATGCACCCTCAACCAGGAAAGTAGTAATAAGTTTTAATTCAGAGATTTGTTCAAATGAAATGGCTCAAAGCACTGTGGGACTTAACATCTGAGGTCATCAGCCCCCTAGACTTAGAACTACTTAAACCTAACTAACCTAAGGACATCACATACATCCAGGCCCGAGGCAGGATTCGAACCTGTGACTGTAGCAGCAGCGTGTTTCCGGACTGAAGCGCCTTGAACTGCTCGGCCACAGTGGCTGACCGAGGATTTGTGTTTTATTGCCTTTGTCAACAGGGATTTATGTTTTATTGCCTGTGTTGGCAACGAATACTTTGCAATATTTCAGTGAGTGAACTACCTTATGAAATCAGAATAATTCATGTGAGGTGAACACTACAGAACTCTGAAGCATTTCTCTGATTAACTGAATGTGATTTGAACTTGTGGTTTTATTTAGTTATCCTATGTGGAATTTTAATCTGAAAACATATGCTGAATGAACTCTGAAACATTTCTGAGATTTTTACCTGAATTTACACATTAATTCATGTATGATACTGCTCTGGCTTTCATTAAGCTCTCGCACAGGTGTTACTCTGATTCTGTGCTGAACAGTTATTACTTTGATTTGGGGCTAAAAAGACAGTAATAAACTCAGTTATATTTAAATCAAAAGTACTGAGAGTTATAAACATTATTTTTTCACCACACAATCCTGCCAGCATACTTAATTATTGAACATTTGTGACTAGTTTCCAAGGGTAACTGCAACAAATGCTTTTCGTTGGCCTCTAGACGGTAGTGTAGCTAAATCATAAAAAAAACCAACCATGCATTTTCAGACCCAGGAAGAATGTTTTCATTACTTCAGATTACAATTTATGCAATAGCATGTGGGGGCTCAAGAGATATCGTACATAAAGTGTATGGTACAAAGTCTATGGTACACAAAATGAAGGAAAAATGTTATTTACAAACAAGTGAATGAATGAAATTAAGTGTTGGTGTTACAGATTCCACACTCAAAATGTGACAGACATCTGCAATGTATTTATTAGCATACACAACAATGTTTAGTCACTCACATGGAATAATTAAGGTACCATTAGTTGTCCATCCAAGTAAAGTGGTCTGAGATGTCTGGGCAATGGTATAATTTTTTTCTTGCATTAAAAATATAAATTAGTGATACATTTGTTTATTTTAATGCATGTGGTCTTCTATTAGACACTTTTCCTTCATATAAACCTTTTTAATCCTCCAAATTGGACTCTTGATAGTTACCATCAGTGATCGTTCTTTGTCCTTCAATTTCCCTGTGACTCAGGGATGACTTTCCTAATCATGTGGTATCATCTTTCCCATGGGTACGCATTATCTTCATGAAGGCTTAGCTTCACATAACTCTGGATAATCATCAGCCAGCTGGTTTCAGATTTTCAATCCCTTTTCTGTTCGTAGCTATGGAAAGGCACTTTTCCACAACATGGCCATTACAGATTCATGACATGTGGCAATACCATTACAGCCTGATTCTAAGAGTTTTCAGTTTATGGGGAAGGCTTTAAAGCAACCTCTTATGAATTGAATCCAGAACTGTCTTCTACTGTTACTCTTCCTGCCCATCATTACATGCATATTCCTGTTGTATGGAGCTCCTTTCAATGAACCTTTTTTGAGACCAAGGCTTTGATGCCACACAGTGGTGCTGGTCTTAGCCATTTTATAAGTTTTGTCTTTGGGTTTTTATGGGTATATTTGCATCACACCAACTCATTGAACGCATATGCGACTTACTCCATCCAGATGTTATTCTATGAATTATGTCCACTTTAACTGATCTGTTCTCTGATATTACTGGTCCTAGATACTTAAAAATTTTAACTCTTTGAAATGTATAATTATATAGCTTGGTAACTGTGATTAGTGTGGCTTCAGGGCTGAAGTTAATCATGAACATGGTGTTTGTTCTATTGATGCACAAGCAACTTGTTTCATGTGCCTTCCTCCAGTTGTCAAGCTTCTCCCAAGTGTCCTGGAAGTTAACAGGTGTAATGTCCACCTCTGTAGGTGGACTGCCGTGCTGAGAACACTGAAATGAAGCATATTTCAATCAATAATTGATAAGCTACAGACACCCCTCACTATCTCTTATTACAACTATAGAATCGTGACTGCACCATAAGTATGCACAAATTTATAAACTTTCTTATTGGTAAAGTGTTTCATATTCTTATTATTACAGATATACTGTATCCAATCAGTAGCATAGTGGTGTAGTTGTTTTCCCTTAAAGTTAATTAATTCTCAGAAGATATCATGATCTGAAGATATTGAAATGTCATTACCATACAACAATACATGTGTCAAAATTGAAACCTAAGAACCAACAATGAATATAACTTTGTAGATCAATTGTTCATGATTCAATAAAAGCAATTAGTTTAGCTTAAATGCCCACAATTCAAAAGTTTTAATTCAGATGCAATTTCAAGAACCAACCACTTTTAAACCTCATAATATTTCAAAATTCTGTTCTGATAATACTGAAGCCCAAAATTTTCTTGTCAGTGATGTTATTAGATTCCCATATCTTGAATTTTAAATGAAATATAGTTTATTTACCAGAAGTTTAAATTTTGGATAACTGGGGGCTCACTTAGATGAAAGGAAAGTTTACTTGAACATGATGGTACAGCATCAAAAAGTAATTACTTTTGTTTATGTAAAACACAAGGATACAATACACTGGGTAGGAGCAGTAAATGGCATCAAAAATCTGGGATTGTTAACTTTACAATTTCTCTCTTTTGTATCATTGATTACTGTAGCATTCTTTAGTAAATAACTAAAAACCACGATGTGAAGCATTCCTGCCAAAGAGTGAGGTTATAAATATCCATACTTGAGCTGGGAGGTCTCAGTTGAAGTTCAGATCTAGTCTACTACAGTCAAAAGTATGCATTTTGTTGAAAATCTCTGTGAAATGTAGCACAGAAAAATGCAGCTGAATGATAGAGAACTACAAGGGTATGCGGAAAAGTAATGCCTCCAAGTTTTTAATGCAAGAATTCAAAGCATTTTAAACAAAACATATGTTTTTAACATTCTATGTCTTTATTCTTCATTTCTGCACACTGATAGCCCTCTGCCACTGGAACTGTAGTGTGTAGCATGGTGATGTGTAATGTAACGGCTGGCCGCGGTGGCCGTGCGGTTCTAGGCGCTTCGGTCTGGAACTGCGCAACTGCTGTGGTCGCAGGTTCGAGTCCTGCCTCGGGCATGGACGTGTGTGGTGTCCTTAGGTTAATTAGGTTTAAGTAGTTCTAAGTTCTAGGGGACTGATGACCTCAGATGTTGAGTCCCATAGTGCTCAGAGCCATTTGAACCATTTTTTTGTAACGTAACTATGTTGGTGGATGAGGAACAGCATACTGTAATTGAGTTTGGAATTCAGGGTTCATCCACACATGGAGCACCCTCTCCTTCCACATGACAGTTCCAGACTATGAGTTTTGCCACATCTGCAACAATCCAAAACCCTGAGTTCACTGTCACCAGTCATCCTCCGTACAGTCCTGACTTGGCCCCATTTGATGTTCTGTTTCCAAAACCTAAAAGAACATCTTCAAGGACTGCATTTTGATAGTGATATGATGACATGATGCAAGCAGAGGGGAGGTCCATTTTACAGTGATGTCCTCCTGTTGTGAGAAATGTGTTTGTCATCAAGGTGCATATGTCGAGAAATAAATATCTAGACATGGAATATAAAGCTTTAGAAAGTTGATAATTTTTTATTTATTTAGAAAGCTTTAACAGTTTTTACTTAAACAATTCAGTGGCTTTGCTTTTCAACATGCCCTCGAATGTGAGTGAAATGATAACAGCAGGAACCTTGAACCAAAAAATTGTGAACAATTATTACTGTATATGCATTTTGAGGCTGTGTTGGTGACTATCATTTAGCATAATTAAGATTATATATTACATGGAAGTAAACTATCCATGAGTTTTTATGTCATTTGTCCACATATTTTTAATTAACATACCTAAATTCTCAAATCCAAATGGACTTCCACTATAGACATTTTAGAGTCACAGTTTAGAGATACCAACAAGATGCATAAGCTTGACACAGTATGAAGCACAAGCTATAAACAAACACATTTCATCCTGGATTCGATTCCTGGTACTGGTTTTTTCTTGGTGTGAGGACTGGAATGGGCTGCACTCAGCCTTGTGGTGCCAATTGAGTAGCTATCTGACCAAGTAGTAGTGACGCCAGGTCAGCTTATCCTACAACTACTGGGAGTGTGGTGTGCTGACCCAAACCACTCAATACCTTATTCACATGAAGCCATTGACTGATGGATGGCAATGGTCAGTTTGGTCTGAATGTGCCATCTATAGCCAAAACGACATTGCAGAGATAAGATAGTATGTCCACATCATCAGCATAAAAGAGATACCAGTGGATTGGTTTCTGTATCTTTGTGAATAGATAGTTTATTGTAACGTTAAACAGTAAGGGACTTAAGGTGCTTCCTTGATTGACAGCTATATTAAAATCAAAGCTCTTTGATGTGCCATCAGTACTTTCATTGCCAGTTTGGACAATGTCCACCATGAGTCATGTTAATAGTCCTGGACATGTGCATGCAGAGCTTGCCATATTCTTGTTCTTTATATTCAATCAAAAGCCTTTTCTAAATCGATCAAGGTCAAACAATGACTTTTGCTTCTTGTTTCAAGATTTGGCCATCACTAGTCTTATTGTACTTTGATAACAGAATTGTGCTTATAAGCTCCAATAAAATAGCCATGAAGGGAGGTGGTGGTGATAAAATTATGGGAAGTTGAGCATGTTTTGCGGGGTCATGCTGAAAAGGGTGTTATCATCTTTTTCTGAAAAATTAGAAAGAAACAACCAATGACTGGTGACTAGTGAAATTATTTGAAAAGTTAAGAGAAAGCTGACAGTCAAATCTAGGAGGAAGCTAATCAACAGATTTGTAGCCTGAAAGGCAATGTAGTCCCTGTTATGGCTAGACAAGGTGAGGAAGTATCACAGGTAACTGCAGTCAAATACCAAGTTGCGAGACTAAAACATACTGTGCTGCTAAAATTACAAATCAGTGTTCAAGTTTGCAGTTTCCCACAAATGCAGTCAGCATCGACATTGCATTGCCGAGATATGGGCAAAATGAGAATGCATTTCCATGTGACCTACACAACTATTTGCTGATTAAGAAAACTGCAGGCCATCGCAAACTCTGGGCCACATAGAGACAACATTGTTCTTAGTATCCTGTGTGGACAGTGCTACATACACCAACTTCATGGTCAAATTCATATTCAATACTGAAATATTACAATGCCTACTGCAGTAAAGACACAGAGATTCTGAGGAGTTTATTCATCACTTTCAGCCCAGGTGATAGCAACATGTGCCAAAAATTTGGTATCACATTTTGACAAAAAGATGAGTGAGGCAGTAGACTAGCACAACAGAAAACAATACCCCAGTCCAAGTTCAAGAAGTGCTCACTGGGAGAAAAACATAGAGTTTATCGAGATACACTCCTGATGTCATCCAGGGTATACTACTCAGAGGAGGCATAGAGATCATGTCATGAACCTCAAGTGAACCTGGTGAATGGTATGAATGAAGCTAAAGTAAATTTACCTATCTGAAGTATCAAATTAATTGTGAGGTACCTCCATATAAAGGATAATGTTGGCAGTTTTGAGATGACAATATCTCTTGATACTGGATCCAGAAAGGCTGCACTGTCAAAAGCATTTTATGAAGAACTAGCTGTTGGTTCTCTGGTACAGAGAGTAATGCTGGTACAGTGCAGAAGAAAGCAGGTAGAGAGGTGTTCAAATGAGTAACAAAGGTGATAGTTTGTTTAGTAATAATGGTTGTGATTAGTGAGCTGAATCTGGATTTCATTTTAAACAGTGACTTAGCAGAAAAGGACAATGTTGGTGATTAGACCACAGTGGCATGGGAAACTTGTTGTGGGGTATAGTGAGTCTTAATGTTGATTTTTGTGTTAAGAGTATTTGGAAACTTTTTCTTTGCACCATGGGAAACATCTCATCTCTGGGGTACACAGCATATCATGTGTACATGTTACAGTTACCAAATGCTAAGTGGCCACACTTCTCAGTCACACTGGACACTATGGTCGTAGAATGAACTGCTGCTTAGGGCAAATAGACTGTATTGCAGATCTCTCATTATCTCTGAGATCATATCGAGAGATATCTATGACCTGTACCACTATATATTAGTTATCCTAGTGCAGTATTGAATACATATAGTGAGTGCACATCACAGATGTCTCTAGATACAGTATATGAGATGATAAAAGACCTGTAATATAGAATCCTTGCCTGTATCATCAATTTGTTGCTTTCACTCCGTGACAGTAGTGTCCAAAGTGACCACGTATTGTGGCCATTTAGCATTTGACAGCTGTAACATGTATGCATGATGACCTGTGTACAGCAGATGTGGGACAGATAATGGATCCCATCACAATCACGAAGACATGGTTATAATTAGATTTTAAGTATCTATTGGGCTCCATGTTTTCTAGATCCCTATCAGTTTTGGCATCAAAGAGACTTTATAACTGGAATGTATGTAATTTGATATGGACAAGTGCAATAAGTAACCTTGTTTCTTCTGTGTACAAAATGTTGTGTTTTAGATATTGATATGTGTATGTTTGTTTTTGTGTCCTCTGTATCAGATGCCACTGACGATGGGGTCTGTTCTCGAATATCAGTCTGGCTATTAAATATTTTACCTGCAGCCCATGGTATACAGCAAGCTGTCTTTTAACATATAGCAAGATCATAGGCAGGATTGACAAATTTGATCAACTGAGAGAAAGATGCAGCCTGTCAAATGGTGGTATGGACTTCTTTATTTCTTTTATATGAATGCATGGTGTCAGTTCCTTCTGACATGTCTGAAAGAACAGACACCACACATTCATATAAGTGATTTGCCTTGATAGACAATGAATCAACCCTCTTCAGTGGGGATGCACAATTATGTCCAATCTCCTGCAGGAATCTCAAACTAGTGAGCATTGAGGACATCGACAGGGATTGTGGATAGGTGTCACTAGGTGGGAATATGGATCGGCTGAGGTGTGTGCTAAGATAGTCTGCACAATTGCAATGAAGACTGTGTCCAGGTGGTGCAGTGGTTAATGCAACTGCTGAGTGAACAGGAGATCCCAGGTTCAAATCTTGGTCTGGCACACATTTTCACTTGTCGCTGAAATTCCGCATAAAGTCCCTGTGCAGCTGACGTCAATAGTCCCTTGCCTTTCTCCCTCCTCCATCTTCAATTTACATAATATTTATTTCTTGATTGTACCAGCTTCACTTAGTGCCTGGAGACAATAGCCATGTGTGTGTGTGAGTTGTTGTTTTGGTGATGTTGTTATTGTGTAAATGTGTAAGAGTTCTACTTCTGAGGAAGGACTTTGTCCAAAGCTTAAATGTTCTTAGTGTTATTTTTCATTGTGTCTATCTGCGACTGAACACCATCTCCATGTGGTGAGTAGCTATCTGTTCCTTCCATATTGTTGTTAACTGCAATGTTATATTACATTTAACATAATTTGATTTTATTTCTCATTTATTTTGTCCACAAAAGGGTCAAAATTGCAGCCTGTATGCGCAGCACCACAGTATCTGCCAATCAAATGGCCAAGATCTATCATGTTTAATGTCTCCTCCCTTAAACCACTCATCATGAAACAAATTTGTGCCACTTCATCTTTAATGGTCACAATCACCTTTTCACTTTGCAGCAAATTTCCAATCACAATTTGTTTAATCAGATATAGCTGTTTTTTAAATAAATGGATACAGTCAGTGCCTTTGAACAGCCAAAACTCTAGATGTTGATTGTTTATAAATTCAGTGTATTTAGTAAGCTGTACTTCATGACAATATAAGCAAATGAACAAAGTCAGAATTACTATAATTATTACTTGTACCAACTGGTTGTAGCATGCACTATTCAGTGTGGTATTTGTTAATTCAGCAAATTTTATGCATTGATGTTCTCTGTTGAAAATGAAACTATTGAAGGTTTAAAATTGTAAGAAGACATCCAAATGTGTTGCTAATTTCTCTTTAGGAGGAAAATAGCATTATCTGTTTAATGTACTGACCAGTAGTCTTGTTGCAGTGGTAACACCGGTTCACATCAAATCACCAAAGTTAAGCACTTGGATGGGTCACTGTCCATGTCTGCTGAGTGCTGTTGGTAAGTGGGGTGCACTCAGCCTTTGTGAGGCAAGCAAACTGACAATGGCTGAGAGGGTGGTGTGTTGACCACATGCTCCTCTGTATCTACATCTGGTGACACCTGTGGGCTGAGGATATCACAGTGGCCAGTTGGTACCATTGGGCCTTCAAGGCCTGTTTGGACACTGTTTGCTTCTGTTTTTTCTTTAATTTACTACAATAGTGTCAACAGTGTACTGAAGGGGAATAACACTTGCACTTGATAACAACAAGAGGTTTTATATGTAAAAGAAATCTTAAGTATCACAATATTAAATAATAAAAATAATGATAATGATCTGTGAGATGATACATAGCACTATATTGTCTATGATGAGGGGTAATGCCTGAAATTTGGTATTCACTCTCTTGACTCTTTTTATCTTGGAATATTGAATTCCCTGATGATTTCTGAAATTGAATGTCTCCATGCTTCTAGCTCCAACTACCATTCCATGTTAAAAGTCTATTAATTCTCATCATGTGGCCAGAATCATGTCAGAAACAGTTTCACATGACTCACCTTAGTGCAAATGACACCATGTGTGCATGTACATCTTGCTATCCAATGACTTGTCACCTCAGTGTATTTCATGTTAAAAAAATGGAATGCTACAGCAAACTTTTCCTTATTTATTTATTTTAGGTCACTACTTTCTGACTATCTTTTATAGTGTACATACTTTTTAAGTTATTCACTACAAAATCTGAAAAAGAACTATAGAACTATTCTGCAGTGTATTTTCAAGACTGATTTTGTCTACATCTCTGTTACTTTTTAGTTCTACTATTGTTTCCATTTCGAACCCGTGAAACAATTTTTCTGAAAATGAAAATTACAAGTGACAGTACGGGCACAGATTCACTTGAAATACATATGAAGTGAGGCTTATTAGTCACTTTGTGGAATGAAATTAAGCCTAAAGGTCTTGAAAATAATAGTATGTAAAATAAGAATACTGCATTCACACAGCATGTGGACATTTTCTACACCTATCACTATATTCGGTTGTCCAATATTTATTGTGGGCACTGTGTATACTTACTTCTTCATGTGGAAGTGTGACTGAGTAGCTCTGAAAGCTTTTTTACATGTCCATGTTTTCCTAAATTTTTTTCTGGTCATGTAGCATACATGAGGTGCCATGTTCTGAAACTCTGACATGGAGAGGAATATGTGATTGGATGAAAAGTGTAACATCATAACTCCACAGACTCTTGCAGCTGCAACTGATAATCTCATGTCTTCCAACCAATCAGCTCCATAGGATGTTACTGGGCCTAGAATTACCTCTATGGTTCAAACACAGCTGGATGACATCTTCGACAACAGCCAATATTTTTGTCATTTTCAAGGCACAAATGCAAACACCAAACTGAAGCAGTGGGGAGTGACTAGGCCAAGGAGTATCCTATGAGATGATTGGGTGAAGAACGAGACTTCATATGTTAGAACTACTACAGCCATGGGGCTTTGATGTTACTACTTTCACCCAACCACTGAATAAGATGCAGATCTTTTGTCCTTTAAAGTGGCCTCAATTAAGGAGCTGTTTCTCATTCTTCTCCAGCACCAATCAACTATATGACAAGGGTACTCCCAATTACAAGTTCGTTTGTCACTACTCTTGTTGCATAGACTGGTAGGGATACTCCCCTATGCTCGGCATCAATACTTGTTTGCATGTGTAATTTACTTGTGTTGTCATGACTTTCCGCAGTGTGTGTGAATTTGTGTTCATCATCATCATCATCACCTTTGTGTATTACCATTATTGTTGGCATCTCTATCTTGCTACACAGCTACAGTTTCATTGCCATTGCTGCTACAATCACTTCACCTCTGTCACAGCCGCTGCCACTACAGTTGTCTCCCGAGCATCACAGATGCTGCCACTACAGTTGTATCCCTGCCTCCATCTTCACTGCTGTCACTATCACTGTCACTGCTGCAGTCTTCTTGCCCCTTTGTCTTCATCACCACCACTGCCATCCTCATCTGCTGTCATCACATCATCCCAGATGTCACTGCTGTCATCTCCCACAGTCTCAGTAAAGCTCTATCCCTAGTAATTATTGTTGATTTCTGTTTCCTTCCTCCTAGACCCACAATGGACATTCCAGCCACCTTCATCATTTACATCACCCCTTCCTCTGCTCCCAGTATCACTACGTGCAGCACTTCCTCTGGTTTACCTCCCTATGTCCACCCTCCCCTTGCCACAGTCTCATCCCTGTTTGCAGTCACTTCCTTCACCTATCCTACCTAGTCTTTCCATGACCACTTCCCCATCACCTACCTTTCGCTTTGCCTGTCTCCCACTTCCTATTTAGCTCACGGCAACCACTTACCCTGCAATGTCTGCAAAAATAACATCTTGTCCTTTACCATTTTAATGTCAGAAACCACAACACAGTCCACAAGTAGTTGTTCCTATTCAAGCCAAATGGAAGGACCTGCACAGTGACATGTCTCACCTTCTTCATTCCCCTTACCCTCACCACGTCCCATAATCGCCGAAAAGCTATCGAAGTGCCCTAATGCAGACCCCACTACAAGCACTATAACCAAAAAACTACAAACAACTCCCAATCCTACCCAGCTCCCTCCCCTGCACCTTCTCTCCCAGCTATACATACCTTCATCCTCTCCCATCCTTACCCCAGATTCCTAAATGCTAAATCCCTATCTCCTAAAACCAGGAAATATGTCCCTCACAACCTCATCACCCAAATCAACCCCACAAAGATTCCATCCTTATCAAATTCATGAATCCCAACTTCCACTCTGACCTCTTCCTCAAAATTATTATTATGTTTGGCCCTCATACCTCCTCATTCCCTTTCACATCACCTCCACATCCAAACAAACCCAGCCTCCTCACTGTTCCCTCACCTTAACTACCTTGATAGAAAATGTTTGTCTCAAGATCACAGCAGAGGTTGTGATTTCTGAACTGAATTGCAATCCTTCCTTGGAAATCTGCACAGCCCTCTGTATTTACAATGACTTGCATCCCAACTTCCTTATGTGAGTCTTCACAGAATCTACCACACCGTTACTCACCTCTGAGGGAGGGAGCCCTGATATACAACTGCTAATATCAATTTGAACCTACCCTCACTACAGAAATCCCAACAATCCCTCCAAATCCACCTGAATCAGTTTATCTTATGATGTAAGCAGTGGCTCTTCAAGATCATCCATTCGAAAACTCAGGCAATAATGATAGAATGCATCACCCACACCTTGGACTACCCATCTACTGGCAACTCACATGGAAATCTCATGTACTGACCACCCAACAGAAAGGTCACACGATTGACTACAACTACTATACAGCCTGTGATGAAGCAAGCTGGAGTAGTTTTAATTCCCCTCTTGTTTTGCCATCTGCCTCCTTAAATTCATTTTTTTTTTTTTGTTGAACTATGTACCATTAGCAAACATGAATATAATCTGAATTTTCATAAAAGAGAAAGATTGGCCCTCAGTTTAAAGGAATATAACACCAGATCTAATTTTGAGCTTAGTTTTAGGTATGTAATTGATTTTCTAATTTATTTTGATTATTCCTAGTTAGTACCTTTCATTATAGGGTGAAATCAGTAATTGTGTCATAACTAAAATCCTATTGTTGACATATAAACAAATATTAATTCTGTACTAATTGTAAACATTTGGAAGACAAAATGCAAGTAATCTTGAAGTATGTATGTGGATCTATTCCAAAGTAATCAACAGTTTTATCCAAAGGATTGTTTGTGAACTTATATTTGTTAATATCATGATTTAAACAAAAAATTCGGCCTTACTCTTGTAGTAGAAAAACTGTTAAAATGATCCATTTTTTCGATGTATTCAGTTAATTGAATGAGTTAAGTTTTAATTGTAATTTCTGTAAATTTAACTTTAATCAATGTGTAGTTTCAGTACCTATTACTGTGATGATATATAAGGGCCCGATTTTTGGTCAAGAAACAGTCAGTCCACAGCCGAGTTTCAGACGAGTTACCTGTGCTAGTTAGAACAACAACAATGGAGGAGGAGGAGGAGGAGATTAGTGTTTAACGTCCCGTCGACAACGAGGTCATTAGAGACGGAGCGCAAGCTCGGGTGAGGGAAGGACGGGGAAGGAAATCGGCCGTGCCCTTTCAAAGGAACCATCCCGGCATTTGCCTGAAAGACAACAACAATGCTTCAACTTAACAGTGTAATAAGTGTTAAACATTTAGGCTGTTTGTTAAAATAGTGACAGTGTCTGCTCCATACATGCCTGATTATTCTTCAAGAACTGTGAACTTTGTGGTTAGGTTTTACTGCTCATAGAGGTTCAACAGTAAACTATTGTAGCAGTATGTGGAGGTTCACCTGCTAACTATTAATGAGATTGTTGCCGGCTCAAAACACCCACCATATATATATCTGCCTTAGTTGATCAGCATCTGCCACCTGTACTTCAAAGACCATCCTCCTTTACTAAAGAGGACAGCCATTTCCTAGAATATCTGAAATCTGTGCCTATCCCACTCCCACGACACACCTTGGTTGTCTCCACTGACACCATCTCCCTCTATACCAACATCCCCCATGTACATACTCAGTTTTCTGCTGAACATTTTCTCCATCAGAGCCCATCTGATTCCAAACATCTGATGTCCTTCCTTCTCACCTTAATCAGCTTTATACTTAAAACAACTACTTTACCTGCGAGGGGCAGACAGAAAAAAAAAAAAGATCAGGGGCACGGCTATGGGAACCTGGATAGCTCCTTCCTATGCCAACCTTTACAGGGGTTCCCTGGAGGAGGCTTTCCTGGGATCCATAAGCCATCATTCATTGGTCTGGATATGATACATTGATGGCATCTTTACCATATTATGGACTTGTGGTGAGATTCACTTATTAAAATTCTTGGAATCTCTAAATACATTCTCCCAATTAAATTTCACATGGTCCTACTCTGAATCCCATGCCACTACCCTTGAAGTTGTCCTCCTCCTCATTGAGGGTGAGCTACACACTTTGGGTCACATTAAACCTACTAACAAGCTACAGACTTACATTCTGATAGTTGCCATTCTTTCAGTGTCAAACATTGTCTCCCATACACCCTTGGCATGTGAGGCAAACATATTTGTTTATGTGCAGACTGTTTACAGCAATACACCACTGTTCTCAAATCAGCCATCATTGGACATAATTACCCCACCAGCCTAATTCAAAAACACATTTCCCAGGCCATCACATCCAATCCTAGTACTGCTGATCCCTCCAAACAAACATCTTAGGAGTACACACCTTGTAACTTAGTGTTATATAAATCTTGACAAGGCTATGACTTCCTTAAATTGTGCCCCAAAATGAGTTCTGTTCTGTCCTGTATTTTGCCAATAACACCTACAATAGCCTTTCATCCCCCTCCTTATCTCTGCAATATCCATGTCAGAACCTATGCTCCCTCTACACACATTGCCCTATGCTATGGCTCCTACTCCTGTGATTATCCCAGCTGTAAGCCTTGTCCTATACACCCTCCTACACGTACATCAATCCTGTATCTGGCAAAACCTATACTTTCAAAGAGGAAGCAACTTGTGAAATGGTATGTCATGTACCAGCTGTTACGTAAGCACTATTCATGCTTTTACATTGGTATGACTACCCCTAGTAATCGGTTAGGATTAATGGGCATAAGTGTAGGGCATATACTGGCAAATGCAATATTCTGCTGCAGAGCATGCTCTATGATATAACAGTCATGATCTTCATGCTCATTTCACAACACGTTCCATGTGGATTCTTCCCCCAGACACCAGTTTCTCAGAACTCTGCAGGTGAGAACTGGCATTATATCATGCCCTTGGTTCTGACCACACACTTGGCCTTAACTTACATGAGTTTCTTTGGTATCAGCACTTGTTCTGAGTAACAATTTCCTTCCTCTTCTGTATCCTTTATTTTTTGATCTGTCTAATTTTCCCTGCGCCAACCTCTACCATAAACAATGCACTTAACATTTCGCTCTTATGAACTTGTGCACAATGTTTTGTCAGTAATCCCTGCCCTGTTTATTACCCTATATTCTGCCTTTAAGCTCTCAGGTTCTCAAATCTTGTATAGCATAGTTCCCAACAATCGATCTTACCTTCTCATCTCGTGCAGTATTTCTCTCCTGGTCTGTGGTCCTCGGTGACTTTTCTGATCTCTCTCCATTTCCTACACATCACCAGTCCTTTCCCTTCACCCCTCACCCTTCCCCTTCAACCATTCTGTCTGCCAGAGGAGGGAGTCACTGGCTCCAGAAACTGGGAAATTTCCATACCTTTATATGTGTGTTCTCCTACTGCCACTTGGCAAGCAGAATTTTTTATCTATCCTGTTACATTATGTTAACTAAATAAAAGGCCAATTGTTATTATGTCATACATGCTTCATTTCCTTATATTTATGAAGCCTCATTAGTGGCCTGTAATATATGATGTTTCACAAATACAGAGAAGTGATACACGTGTTCCATAAAATTAGTTTTATGTTGTTGCCACATAGATCTGTTGCATGAAAACCTTGTACAAGGCAGCATATGGTTTAAGTTTTTGAAGCCCATAGTGAAGTTACCTCACTCACATTATGGCAGTGTCATCATGAGGTGGGCTTGAAGAATAACATTTCACCATTGAAACTGGGTCAGATAAAAGACAACAAAGGTGCTTCTTGCGAGCCAGACAGTGGACTTCAGCTGAAACGTAGTGGGGCAGAGCAGCTAGACAGGATCATGTTGCCTTCATTATGTGATGAAAGAAATGCTATTGGTAAATCAACACTGTATACCAAGAGCTTTCATGAACCAGTTCTGTACTATAACAAACTCACTAAGGAAGTGTGGCAGAGACAGAACTGCTGATACCTTTGTAATAGCAAGACCTTTGTAGTAATGACAAGTGACATTGGGTAAACATTAGACACTACTTCCTCCATTAATATCTCAGTAGATTTTAGCTTGTAAGGTAGTTGGTCAGATGGATCAATGATATACATTATATTTGCACTTGAATCCCTGCTACAGTAAAGTGGCATTGGGCACTAACCTGTTGTAGATTTCCTGCATGTTACTGACAAGGGAACCTCCCCATCACCCCCCCCCCCCCCCCCCCTTCAGATTTGATAGTTAGATGGCCCAGTGGGTAGCCTATCAAAAATTGAACACAGTTCTAGCATGAAAACAGGAAGAAGGTGTACTGAACTGGGGGGAGGGGGGGGGGGGTGAGAAACAGTGGACGGTCCAATCTTAAAACTGCAATATTGAGAGACATCAAACAGCTGCAGCATTATGGTTAAGTGGTATTGGTGTTGTGCTATAAACTTCACAAGCAGTGTTCAAAATGCCTTCATGCCATATATTTTTATTTATTTGTTTATTTAGTTTTTCACAACATTATGAACTGCCCGTTCAGCCACCAAAATGTTTGTTCTCTTTCTGTAATCTTGGCAGTTGTGCTACTATACATTGGTTACAGAATATGAGTCATGTGGTAAGAATACATTACCACTGCAAGCAAATGTGATGAATAGTGATAGCAGATGATATACCACATAGAAATAAATACAACAAATAAACCGGTGTGAACTATGTTACAACAAAGGAATTCAGGCATCAAAACTCCCAAAATGGAACACAACTTAGCTAAAAACATTAAAAACATATGTTTTGAAAGAGCACAAAGAAACTGTGTGATTGTAAAACTGTAGCATACATTTGTTGCAGCATATGTGACAAGCTATTATGCTTTCATAATTTCTGTGGGAGTTATCACATTCACATTCTTATGAACACCTAAATCAGGCAAGGAGGCATATTTCACTCACTTACCAGGCATACAAATTAGGTGTACTGATAAGAGATTCCTATTGTATGACACACACACAGTCATTAATGCTATGTATGACACACCAGATGTGTTTTCTGGTGGAGGATTTAGCTAACTTGTCACTTTGTCATCAAATGTATGCAGCTCCCATTCAAAAGCCACTTACTTTCATCTGATAATGGAGTAGTTGTGCAGAATGGACTGTCATTATAGTTCTCTACTATACTACTTGCTTTTGCAAATGGACACAAATTTGAATACAGCAAACAGCGTAAAAAAAAATTTGGCTATATGAGGTTCAAATATGGCTTGCCTGCTAGGCAGTCCCTCAGTGTGATCACTTGACCATGACAAAGCTATGCTTAGTGGCTGCTCTATATTGCACCTCCTCTTTGTGGACCAATCACTGATTATATATATATATATATATATATATATATATATATATATATATATATATATATATATATATATATATATAGGCTGTCAACTTGGCCCTCTTAACACTAAATATGAGTGGGAGTGTGATGGGGAGTTTCCCCTGTGAGCAACGACAGCAATGGCAACCGTAATAGTAGACCTCAAAGCGTGTTGTAAGCAATCTCTTTAGTAGACAGTGGTGTTTCCTAAGTGTGATGCCAATAAATTGCAGTCTATGGTTTGTTTTTCCCACAACATTATCTATGTGATTGTACCAGTTTCAGTTGTTCATGATAGTAATCCATAAATATTTAGTGTAATTTACAGCCTTTTGATTTTTGTGATTTATTGCTTTCAGTACTCATGTGGATTACTTCACACTTTTCATTACTTCGTCAACTGCCACTTTTATCGCCATACAGATATCTTGTCTAAATCATTTTACAATCGATTTTGATCATCTGATTACTTAAGAAGAGCATCATCTGCAATCTGAGGGCTGCTCAGATTGTCTCCTATATCATATATGTAGATCAAGGACAGCTGTTGTGACTCGCCGATTATTCAAAGTGCCGCCGCGCAATTACGCACGTCCTCTACGTGCGGCGCTGTCTGCCAGTCAGGCAGCAGCGGCGCCACCTAAGCGGCCAGCCGAGCAGCGGCCGCTAGACTGAGACTCAGTGTTTAATCGAATGCCGACTTGTACACAGGTCAACTTACTCAGTGACTTATGTGTGTTGTTGTCCGAAATATGTGTTAAATTTGAAGATATAAAAATTGGCGACGAGGTAGTGGATTTTTCCTTTTCACCGTTGACTCACAGGGTTCCATGGCTACTGTCGAGCAGCTCTTGCAAAATCTCCTTGAACAGCAAACGCTTCTAACGACGGCGATTCGCGATCAGCAAACGCTTCTAACAGCGGCGATTCGCGATTTCGTCGCGGCGTCAAATGCGGGGCGTTTCTCGTCGTTGGCTGTACCTCCTTTTCCACCTTACGACGAGACGGCGGAAGACTGGACTGATTATGGAAAAACGTCTTCGACAGCACTTCTTGGCATTTCATGTCACGGACGAACAACCATGTAAGTCTCTGTTCCTTTCTTGGATTTCACCTCAAATGTATCGGTTGTTGTCGCAATTGGCTCCTTTGAAGGATCCTGCGTCTTTGTCCTTTGCTGAAATGTGCTCCCTTCTGTCTATTTTCAAAAGCAAACGCATGTGGTAGCCTCTCGTGTTGCCTTTTATCGTTGTCAAAAACAACCAAATCAGTCCTATCGCGCTTGGGCTGCTGAACTTCACGGCCTCAGTCGAAAGTGTCAATTTGTTACTGACGTTCACAAAGAATCCTATGCCGATTCCATGGTACGGGATGCTATTATCCGGTCGGTGCCCGACAAAGAAGTTCGGCAACGTGCCCTTCAGTTGGCGAATCCGACTCTCGATGAAGTTCTCTCCATTGCGCAGTCTTTTGAAATTTCTCGCCCCGCTGGGGCGCAAATAGAGGCGTGGGGTGACGTCGGGGAAATACAACCTCTGTGCGCTGTTGACGACGCGTGCGGCGCGTCCCCGCCGGCCGACGTGGCCGCAGTACGCTCCCACGCGCAACCTCGGCCTAGCCGTAAACAACCCACTAAGAAACTGCAGCGAAATCCCCGGCAACTTCCTTCATGTCCGCGGTGTTTTACGAAACATTCACGCGAGGATTGTCCCCAACGTTGGGCTGTGTGTCACAATTGCAAAAAGAAAGGTCATGTGTCTTCCGTTTGTACATCCGACCGCATACATGATGTTCATGAACATGACGCTGATTCTGTTTCTGTGTTGTCTGTCAATTGCACTTCTTCCCTTTCAGGGAAGTTATTCCTCACTGTCCAAATCCTTGGTCGAGATGTTCGCATGCAAGTGGATACCGGTTCTGCGGCCACTATAATTAATTCTCAAACGTATCTTCAGCTGGGTTCTCCACTCCTGTCCCTCGTCACTCGGCAATTACGGACGTACAATAAACAGAAGATTTCTCTTGCGACAGTTTAATGCTGAAGTATCTTACAAATCCGTCGTTCGCACTGTTCCCATATTTGTGGTCGACCAGAGCACCGCAGAAAATCTTTTTGGTTTCGATGCCTTTCGCGTTTTTGGGTTCTCCATAGATGACTCTATCAATATTGTCTCTGACGCTATTCCTTATGCTCAACTGGATTCCTTGTCGACGACATTTTCGTCCTTTTTCTCCTGGGTTAGGCCGTGCAAACGACTTTGAAGCTCATATCAAGCTTAAACCCACGGCGCGGCCTAAGTTTTTTCGGGCTCGGCCCATTCCTGTGGCCCTTCGTGATCGGGTAAAACAGGAGTTGGATCGTCTCACTACTTCAGGGGTCTTGCTTCCTGTCACTTCCAGTGAGTGGTCCTCTCCTGTCGTTGTAGTTGCTAAGCCCAATGGTGATATTCGTCTCTGTGGCGATTTCAAAGCCACTGTAAATGCTCAATGCCTCATCGACACTTACCCTATGCCCCGTCCTGAAGAACTGTTCACTAAACTCGCTGGAGGACAGTATTTTTCTAAAATTGACCTGTCGGAAGCTTATCATCAACGTCCTCTCGACGCTGCTTCCCGGCAGTTTCTGGTCCTTAACACGCCTTTCGGCCTCTATCAATACCAACGCTTGCCATTCGGGGTTGCTAGCGCCCCTGCTCTCTTTCAGCGATTCTTGGAACAATTATTGCTCCCTGTCCCGGGGTGTATCAATTACATGGACGACATTGTTGTCACTGGCTCCACCACTTAAGAACATCTTCAAAATCTCCGCGCACTTTTTAATGTCTTACAGACTGCCGGTCTTAAGTGTAATCTTCAGAAATCACAATTTTTTCAGGCATCTATCACGTAGTTGGGGTTTCAACTCTCTCGGGATGGTATTCGTCCGCTTCAACACACTGTTGCTGCGATCGATGCCCTTCCTCGCCCTACATCTGTTAAGGAACTGCAGGCTTTCTTGGGGAAAATAGCATACTATGACAAGTTTTTACCGTCTGCGGCGTCGGTGGCTCAGCCGTTGCATCGCCTGTTGCATAAAAACGTGCCTTTTCACTGGTCCGCGTCATGTGACGCGGCTTTCCGGAAATTAAAGACTATGCTGAAACAGGCCCCGTGCCTGGCTACTTATCGACCTGGCCAACATCTTGTTCTTGCCACAGACGCCTCTCAATACGGGGTCGGTGCAGTCCTTGCGCACCGTTTTTCTGACGGTTCGGAACAACCCATCGCTTATGCCTCCAAAACGCTCACGGATGCCCAACAAAAGTATTCTCAAATTGAGAAAGAAGCTTTGGCCATCATTTATGCTCTTCATAAGTTTGGTGTTTTTCTCTATGGCTCAAAATTTCATCTTGTTACGGATCACAAACCGCTTGTTTCCTTGTTTCATCCATCAACATCACTTCCCGACAAGGCTGCACACCGCCTCCAGCGTTGGGCTCTTTACTTGTCCCGTTTCAATTATGAGATTCATTTCCGGCCAACGGCTCAACATGCGAATGCTGATGCTTTGTCTCGCCTTCCCATGGGTCCTGATCAGGCATTCGATAGGGACGAACTTTTGTGTTTCCACCTGGATGTTGCCGAGCAGCGGGTTGTGGACGGGTTCCCCATCACTGGGGACAGGCTGGCGGCTGCTACGGGTTCTGACCCTACCCTCTCCCGGGTTTTACGCTGTATTCAGCAGGGTTGGCCAGATCGCCCGTCCGCTAAGACTTCTGATCCGTTGCGGAACTACTACACTTTGCGCTACCGCCTCACGACTAGGGATGGTGTTATCCTCCTCTCCACTGACAATGCTTCGCCGCGTGTTGTGGTACCTGCGTCTTTGCGTGCATCGGTCTTGCGCCTCCTTCACCAGGGGCACTGGGGTGTGTCTCGCACAAAATCTCTGGCACGCCGTCATGTGTACTGGCCTGGCATCGACTCTGACATCGCACACATGGTCGCTGCCTGCGGCCCTTGTGCGTCACAGGCCGCTGCCCCGAAGTCATCTTTGTTACCGTGGCCTTCGCCTGAGAAGCCCTGGGAGCACATTCATGCTGACTTTGCGGGACCCTTTTTAGGTACTTATTGGCTCCTCGTAATTGACGCCTATTCTAACTTTCCTTTCATTGTCCGTTGCACGTCACCTACCACTGCGGCAACCACCAGTGCTCTCGCCCGCATTTTTTCTTTGGAACGCCTCCCCTCTACTCTTGTTACTGATAATGGTCCGCAATTTGCCTCTTCCGACTTTGCGTATTTTTGTGCTCGTCACGGCGTTACGCATGTCACGGCTCCGCCGTTCCATCCACAATCCAACGGTGAGGCTGAACGACTGGTCCGCACATCTAAGGCTCAGATGCGGAAACTTCTGACTTCTTCTGCTGCTGATGACGCGCTTCTCCAGTTCCTGGCGTCTTACTGTTTCACCCCCATGGGCGATCACAGCCCGGCTGAGCTCTTACATGGCCGACAGCCCCGCACGCTACTTCATCTTCTGCGGCCTCCCACCTCACGGCCGCGGGTGCCTTCACTTGGCCGGTTCACCGCCGACGACCTCGTCTGGGTACGGGGATATGGCAGGCGCCCAAAATGGAGCCCGGACCGCATCTTAAGACACCGTGGCAGACGCCTGTATGAAATCCAGACGGACACGGGTGTTGCAATGCGTCATTCGGACCAACTTCGGCCTCGGGTGCCAGCAACGCCTGTTCCGAATGCCGCCACACCACCTTTGGCTCTACCTGATGCTCGCGATCTTGGCATCTCTCAATACTCACAACGCAGCCCTCACCGTCATCGCGATGCCAGCACCAGAACGGATGCCACCAGGAGACGTGCCCATGCAGGAACCGGAGGACCGTCCTGTCAGAGTACATCTACTCGCCTCCTCCTCCAACAGACGCCGACACATTGCCCATGTCTCCTGTCATATCAACTGGACTTGCCGCAACGGGCAGATTGGTGCAGGGGGCCCCAGCAGATTCAACCCCTACGTCTCCTGTCATCTCGACCCGTTACCATCAGGGACACTTCCGTCCGTACGGGAAGCCTCCTCCTCGAGACTTTACGGCGAGTCAAACAATGCCTATGGAAGTTAGCCATCTCCAGGACACCTCCATCAAGACCAGTGCAACAATTTCAAAGGGGGGAAAAGTGTTGTGACTCGCCGATTATTCAAAGTGCCACCGCGCAATTACGCACGTCCTCTACTTGCGGCGCTGTCTGCCAGTCAGGCAGCAGTGGCGCCACCTAAGCTGCCAGCCGAGCAGCGGCAGCTAGACTGAGACTCAGTGTTTAATCGCATGCCGACTTGTACACAGGTCAACTTACTCAGTGACTTATATGTGTTGTTGTCCGAAATATGTGTTAAATTTGAAGATATAAAAACAGCAGAGGCTCTATAACACTTGCTTGGGGAAAGTCAGATATGACTTCTGTTTTACACGATGACCTTCTCTCAGTTACTACAAACTGTGACCCTTCTGACAGGAACTCATAAATCCAGTCATGCAACTGCAGTGATACTCCATATGCAAACAATTTGATTAAGTCTCTTGTGAGAAACAGTGTCAAAATCCAAAGAATATGGAATTAATTTGACATCCTCATTCAATAGCACCCATTATTCCATGAGAATAAAGAGCTAGTTGTTTCAGAAGAAAAATATTTTCTGAAACTGTGCTGATTGTTTGTCTTCGAGGTAATTCATAATCTTCAAACACAGTATATGTTCCAAAATTCTGCAAGTCAATGGCAGTGATATGGGTCTGTCATTCAGTGGATCACTTGTTTCCTTTCTTGGGTGAAAATTTCCAGTTTTTATGTAAAGATCTTTTGACAAGCGAGCAGTTGCATATGATTACTAAGACTGGAGCTATTACATCAGCATACTCTTAAAAGAACCTGACTAATATCCAACCTGGACTGGAAGATTTGCCTTTATTAAGTGATTTAAGCTGCTTTGCTACACTGCTTGCTCACGTTGGCAGTTGTTCTTGATTCAAATTTTGGAATATTTACTTTGTCTTCTTAGGTGAAGGAGTTCCAGAAAATGATGTTTAGTAACTCTGCTTTAGTGTCAGTCATCAGTGACATCCATTATGAATTTTTGGTAGAAACTGCGGCACACATATTAGTTGTCAATTTGGACCTTGAGAATAAGAGCAGACTATGAGAACCGAAGTATAGGTTGTGCACAATAGGCAGCAATGCAGTTGATCGAATCAGGACAACATGGCTTGGGTTTAGATAGGCAGCACAAGACTTGATGAGCAAATGGAACTGTTGCCAACTGTGGGACAAGGTTTCAATGCAATACTTGATACTAATGCAAGTCTATTTAGATTATCCAATTGTATTCAGCCGGCCATTGTGGCTGAGCAGTTCTAGGCGATTCAGTCCAGAACCACGCTGCTGCTACGGTTGCAGGTTCGAATCCTGCCTTGGGCATGGATGTGTGTGATGGCCTTAGGTTAGTTAGGTTTAAGTGGTTCTAAGTCTAGGGGACTGATGACCTCATGTGTTAAGTCCCATAGTGCTTAGAGCCATATGAACCATTTTAACCATTGTATTCACAGAAGTCTAAAAGAGTATGTTGAGCTTCTGGAGATGGTATTTGGGAGGTTTTAAAAGGCTTGACTTATGCTTATTACTGGTGTCACTTTGCACAATAGCAAGTAAATATCTTGGGTACATAATTAGCCAACATGGAGTAAGGACAGATCTGCACCTTACATCAGCAATACATGACTTTCCAGTGCCTCAAAAAGTTTAAAATTTACAATCTTTCCTTGGATTAGCAAATGACTACAGGAAATTCATGAAAAACATCTATCCACCAGCAGTCCATATTAATGAGGTCTTGCTTAGGGAATACCACAGGCTACAGAAAGACATACCAGGCCTAAAATGAAACAGACTCCATTCAAGAAACCCACCATTATGGCAAGCAGAACAGTTTCGATGCCAGTAATATTGAGGTGAGAGACCTATGGGATCAGACTGTCAACTTATTGAAGATCCCAAAGAGTGTGATTGATTTCAAAAGTGTAACTATGATACTGCTGGCACAGAACTTAACTGGAAACTATGGGTCTGAAACTTCCTGGCAGATTAAAACTGTGAGCCAAGCTGAGACTCAAACTCAGGACCTTTGCCTTTTGTGGGAAAGTGCTCTACCAACTGAGCTACCCAAGCATGGCTCACACCCCGTCCTCATAGCTTTACTTCTGTTAGTACCTCGTCTCCTACCTTCCAAACTTTACAGAAGCTCTCCTGTGAACCTTGCAGAACTAAACTTGATTTTTTTTCTCTGAGTTCAAAACCTGGGCAGAAAATAGTGTTGGTGCAAAATTTGAAGCTGTTAGATCAGACAGTGGCAGTACATTTGTGAACTCTAATAAGTTTGATTCATTTCTAAGAGAGAATGGAATAGAATGTTAGAATAGTGTGCAACATAGTCCAGAGCAGAATGATGTCGTGGAAGTGACTAACTGATCAGTTTGCGAGATGGCATGGTGTATGTTATTTGAAACTGGTCTACCTAAGCACTATTGGACAGAGGCATGCAATACAGCTGTTTATATGGGGATCTGTGTTTTGGAGTTTTGGATAGAGCACTAAATGGTGACTCCACAGATGTAATGGCAGGAAAAAGTACCTTCTTTAAACCATTTAAAACTGTATGGTGGTCAAGCCTTTTACTTTACATGCAGACTAATTGATACACAGAATCCCAAAAAAAAATCTGAAAGGCAGGACTGTTGTTTTTCTGAGAATGAATGCGTGATTGACATACCAGATATCAGTTGTGACTGAATATTACAGTATGTTCTGGTAGAACGAACTCTGTGTTGAGCAGGGTGAGCCAGAAGAAGTAGATGATGTCAACAGTGCTGGGAGTGACAGCGTAGACACTGATCGAGATCCAGACTACATCCCAGATGCTCCCCTCAGTGGGGTCACAGCTCTTTTGCACTCTCCCTGTCCTCACTCCTTCGTCTCTGCCCCATCCTGCTCCTGTCTCATTGTTCTTACTTATGTCAACCTAGCTGTCCAGCTGGTTTCTTGTATTCCTTGTGGTTTTTGTTCCCCTTTCATTTTCTTTTTCACCTTTCCTTTGTGGCATTTTTGTCCTCCTACAGCATTTGACATCCAATTCTAAATGTTCTCTCTGTCGTGGGTGCTATTTGGGGAAGAACTTACTCTCTAACATCTACAGTGTGGATTCCTCTCCCCTCCTCCTTCCCCTCTCCCTTCTCCACAATAACCCACCCCCCTACCCCTCACCCACCCTCCACACTGCTAGGTCACCAGCATGTAGAGCTAGTCCGTGTAATGGGGCTGTTATGTACCCATCTGGCTGAGCCCATTGACAACACAGATATCACACTTCTAATACCTGAGCTGTTGCCTCCCTGTACATGCCTAGGAGTGGCTGCTTGTTATTCTGGAGAAACAGTAATTTCTGTATTTGGTCTAGCTCCCACTCAATGGCTCTGCAAAGTGACTGCTCCAGGGTGCCATCCTGTGTGCTTCCAGATGGGCATTCTCACATTATGAAGTTACAATGATATTAAAATGAAATTCAGACCATTAGCTGCTTACAGGCACTGATAGATATCAATGGGGACAATTGAAAATGTGTGCCCTGACTGGGACTCAAACCTGCGATCTCCTGATTACATGTCAGATGCTCTATCTGACTGAGCCATCGAGGACACAGAGGGTAGTGTGACTGCAGGGACTTATCTCTGGCATGATCCCTGTGAGACCCACACTTCCAACTTACGGTCCACACACTACATTTGTAGTTACCCTGCCCCTTATACTCAATACTTGCGGCAGTCAATCTACCGATTCCCATAAGAGTTTGAGATATGTGAGTGCATCTGCACTGAAGATCATTGGCTGGTAAGCCTTATCTATATGAAGATGGTATCTGTTCTTTCGGACACATAAATTCTGTAATCCTTTTTCATAATGACCAGAGTTCTAGTAGGCTGTCACAAAATCCATTGATACATTCTATATTTAAACATATTTGTGCTAAAGGACATTTCATTTGACAATGTGTAAAAAAAGTGAGACTTTGTCAAGTACTTGCAGTCAAAGGCAATGCCTGCTTATGTATTAATAAAAGCACCTGCTAGTGAGAA
This sequence comes from Schistocerca cancellata, assembly GCF_023864275.1. Classification (NCBI taxonomy): domain Eukaryota; kingdom Metazoa; phylum Arthropoda; class Insecta; order Orthoptera; family Acrididae; genus Schistocerca; species Schistocerca cancellata. The sequence goes on from NC_064629.1 coordinate 294,376,231, forward strand.
ATACAAATATCTCATTCATAAATTAAATGGTAGTGTTGTTGTGTTGGTAATCTGGCTCTTTTTTTAACTTTGTCATTTGCTGACTATGAAGTGTGGACTGTCTTAGAATCATTGTTAATTTCATCTGTGTGTGCAATGTAACATGTTTTCTATGAATACACAAATTATTAAAACGTTAATGTTAAATATTTACCATCATAAACCCCACTCCTCTAAAAAACCGTAGGAGACCACAGTGCTCCAGTGCTCATCTTCATTATTCCTTTATAATTTACAATGCACTGAAAACGTAGTCAAAGGGTTGAAAGAGGAAGATAAATTTAGAAATAAATTGTTTTGTAAATGTGTTGACTAATACAATTATAACCCCTTAACCCCTTAGTTAATTTGCTAAATGTATGTACCAACACTAGATGTATTGTTATGACTGTGTGCTTTTAAACAAAAATATTTCTGTTTTTCTGTTTCAGATACACATACCAACTTAAAGTGAGCCTGAGAATGAAAGTTATGAAGTTTTGTGAATGAAATAGTGTTATGCGGTGCTTCTGTGAGCATTTGTTGTAAGTGAAGATGATTTGCACTACATGTGTAATTCATGATGTAAATTTTTCAGTCTTTAGACATGTGTACACTACACATAACTGTCAATACCGAGCAAGGTCACACAGAGCTTTAGGCACTTTAGAACGAGTGGGGTTCAAACCCCTATCTGGGCATCCTTACTTAGGTTTTCTGTGGCTTCCCTGAGTCCATTGAGAAGGTGATGGCAGATTTCCTGCCCTTGTCCTTGTCCACTTCAAGCTTTTGCTTACTTTGACAGTAACCCCTATTCTTTCTCCCTGTTTAGATGTGAATATTTCTGTAGTTTTGACATGTCCAGTGTCAAGCAAAATGGTCAGAGGAAGGAGAAAAAGTCAAATTCCCATGTAAAATCTATGTGGTAAGTGTGTGGTGGAGGTGACAATGAACTGATAAATGTTTTCTACTGTATTAGTTCTGAACTGTTCTTTTCAGTTTTACATGACCTGTTCAGAAATTAACACGTACAGACTGTCAAGCAGAAAAACTGAATTTGATTCTTCCTTTAGTGCAAGTGAAAATGGTGAACAACTTCAGTGGTTGTTAAATGTGTGGCAGGAAAAAATTGTTTGGTTTTTACTTGTATAATATGCTTCACAAACCGTAGATAGTATTGGATCTGTCTTTTTAGTTACCTGGTTCTATGGACAAGAAATGTAAAACACTAAAATTGATAAAGAGTAAGATTTGATGCATATGTGGAACAGCTTACTAATATTTTACACAGAGGTCCTATATTTCTCTAGTTCTTACATTTGTGGAAGCCTTCACTCCAATTTGAGCTTGTCTAAAAGGTACTATGAATGTGATAATTATTTAGGCTATCTGCAGACAAAGAAGCCAGTTTTCTTTTGCCCATTGCTCTATACTTATTTTTTTTTGGAATGGAAGAAAGTGTTGAAAACAGTTTATAACTGTTCACTAGATGCAAACACTATACAAGTAAGTTCTTGTATGTGACATGGACAGTTAGCCTTAATAGAAAGCTGAGTTAGTAGCATCAGACGTCACTAAAAATAAAAATATATTTGAGCAAATACCTGAGCTTTATAACTATTTCTGGGACCATTCCATAGTTAGGTTAGCCTAATGTGTGTATATTATAGAAATATTGACTGGCAACAGAAAATTTTCAAGCAATATTAAGTAAAATAATGTTTCACCACACAGCTTTTTCATGTTATCAACAAAAGCAAAATTTTATTCCTCTCTTGAATTGGATGCTACATTATCATTAGGTAATTAATTAATGTGAAATTGGTTAAAATTGAAGAATTCTATTTTGGTCCCATGAGGTCATAAAAAAGCAGCAGTGCGTAATATAGTTCATGGTTATATGTCCTGCGTCCCTGTTTCATTTTTTAATTTTTTTGAGATAATGGGTGCCAGTCTAGAACTGTATACCTGTTCAAGCAAATGGTCTTGCAAAATGATGGTCAGGTCCTGCAGAAAGTGTCATCACTTCTGTCTCTATGCTGTTCATTTTTGGAACACAACCTACAACCAGCTTAGAGACAGAAGTGATGACGCTTTCTGTAGGACCTGACCACTGTGAAAGACAATGCTCAAGCTCATACAGTGCAAGCTGTTACTGAATTGTTTGACTGATGGGGCTGCTAAGTTCTATACCACCTACTGCACTCCCCTGACTTAAGCCCTCATGAGTTCAACGGGATTTCTAAACTGAAGGAAACATTTCATGGCATTCGCTTCAGAACTTCTACAAATTTGTTGGGCAATAGACCACTCCACTCAAACTGTCAACACCATTGGCACTGGTAAGAGTATTCTAAGACTTCCACATCGCTGGCAATGGGTTATACACAATGCTGGTGACTACTTTGAAGGTCAGTAAAAATTTGAAACATGTATCTATTTTGTATGAGCTGTAAATAAATAGTTGCCACTATTAAAGTTCCAACTCTAGTATCTGGATTCACTGAGCATCCTAGATGCTTAGGTTTTTCAATAACAATAAATTATGAGGATAGGCTGCCTCTCATCTGATGCAGTGCATACGGCAACACGTAACACTTTTGTGCTTTTATTTTCACTGTCAGCTCAAAAAGAACGATAGACAGAAGAAAGATTAGAGTTTAACATCCTGTCCACAGTGCAGTCATTAGAGATAGGGCACACATATATTACAATGGGATTGGGAAAGAAATTAGCTGTGCCTGGAGCAATTTAGGGAAAACACAGAAAACCTAAATGGCTGGAATGTGAGTCCAGTGTGCTAACCTCTGTCTACCCCAATCAATATTTGAAGAAAAATGTTCATTTGTTCTTAATTAATACAAGAAACTGAGAGTTGGATCATTTATTGAACAGCCCAATAAGATAAATACAGGAGATTTAAGTATTCATGCAAATCCTTATAATGTTAGCAATTTAAATTTATTAATTAACATAGGCGTGAAGTGCTGCAGACATTCATGTTCAACCATGTACAATGAATGGTGTGCTCCGAAACACTTGTACTTGTACCAGCATGTTGCTCTTTCAACAGAGATGTCACACAATTGTCTATCCCATTTTACAGACCAGATAAGGTTACAAACTCCACATTCTGTGAACAGTCATGGAGATCCAACCATTTAGTGTCTGGTGGTAGTTTATGTGAATGTAGACTTTCCCCACACATACAGTTGATGAAAAGCTGTTGGGTTTCCTGCCAGGTGGCAGTATTCTAAAACTATGATTAGTGACATATCCATCATCTTCTGGTGAAGTGTTGAGATCTTGCAGATGCAGTCCTACTTATATCTGCAGTGTGCCCCCCCCCCCCCTCTCCACCTAAATATGGGAGGCTGGATATAGAGGGGCCAGTGGATGGGATGAGGGCTGAAGGCACAGTGGTGGGTATAGCAAGTGTGCCATTTGCATATCTGTCGGAACATTCCAGCCCTATCTCATGAGAAAGACAGTGGTGATCATGCTCTAGAAGAATTGCTGCTGTTGCTGGATTTCATGTCACACTCAGTTGGTATTCTTCATCTCTGTTCACAAGATTCTCGTGAATCTGAATTTTAATGGACTCTTTTATGGTGCTTTCCCAATAGCCGGTGGCTATTTGAGTTTGAGAACACCAAGGTGCTCTGCTAAGCCACTGGCAATTGGGACAACAACATAAAAAGAGTTCATCGAAATTTGGATTCACAAGAATTTGTAAACAGAAATGCAGGATACCAACTGAGTGCAACATGGAAATCCAATGATAGTGGCAATTCATTGAGAGTGTCACCACCACTGTCCTCTTCATGAGACATGGCCAGAATACATCTAACAGAGATGTGAATGGCACACCCACTACCCTGATCACCGAGACTTAACCCCCTACCCTGTCCACTAGCCCTTCTGTATCCAACCTCCATGAGCCAGGTGGAGGGGGGCACACCACAAATATAAGTAGGGCGGTATCCTCAGAATCTCAACACTTTGTCAGAAGATAAGTATGTCACTCCTAGAAACTTAGTGGTTTTATAATACTGCCATCTGGCTGGAAACCTGGGAGCTTTTCATCAACTAGTGGTAGTTTCACTGTCCTACCTTTTCCCATAGATGCTCATGACAGTACAACATCAACATTCAACCAGCTTAGCCATTTTCAAGATACTCGTTCACAGGTTCTGCATAATAATAATCTGCACTTTGTCAGACTTGCTTATCACAATGGATTTCCCCATCTGCAGCCCATATTTTGAATTGGATGATCCCTTGTCCATGTCTCCTCCACTTACATTCTTTTGTTATCCCATAATGTACCTGCAACACCACCAGGTGGATTCCAACATCGCAGTGGGCAGTGGTCATAATATTTTGGGTGATCAGTGTATCTGATTGCCTATACATCGAGTGGCTAGGGGCTTGGAGATGGCATTACTGAGTTTCCAAAACTGGATGTCTAAATAAAATATCTCAAAATATACTGCTGTTTGGGGCTTTCCCTTGATATTAATTTCTCTTTCTTGTACATGTAAATGATGATATACATCCTTCTAATTCCCATATAATTACTTATGTGGAGGACACCTCTCTGCTGTGTTATGGGACAATGAGAAGGATATACAATTTTTCAACACATTGAATATCTGATGTGGCTAAATAATTTAGTGATCAAGGCCTAAAAGTAAATACAACAAACTCACAGCTACTGGAGTTAAAAGCAGGTAAATCATGCCACATATGTATGGGAAATATTTGTTGAATTTTGTATACAGACAATGAAGGCTATAAATTCCTTGGTCTGCACTTGGATGGCAATCTTTGTTGGGGAAACCATGTTAACTATGTATGTAGAAAAATAAGAAATGGATTGTATTTGCTTTGCCAACTATCCAAAACTGTATGTGATAAAACACAAAATAGTGTAATATGAGATAATTTTCCCATTTAAGAGTTATGTGATAGAAGTGTGGGGGTTCACTGCTGATGTGCACTTCAACACATTATTGGTGCTATAAAAGAGAGCAGCTAGTCTGATACATTGTTTTTTATACACTTGTTGTGATACCCTTAGAAAAAATAAATATCTCACTATATTTCATCGTATATACGGGCGTCCCAAAAAAATACTGACAGTCTTCAGGGACAGGTTCCTAACACAAAAAAAAAATAAAAAAATGTACAGTAAACATGGGCTCTAAAATGCATGCCTCAAGAGCTATGAGCACTTCATTAGAAGAGGTGTGTTTCACACTAGCAAAAATGAACAAGTGCTCATAGCTCTTAAGGTATGCTTTTCAGAGCCCATGTTCACTAGATTTTTTTCCTTGTTTTTGTCAATTTCTCCTCCCAAAATATGGAAATCAAAGACCCTGCAGTAGAAGAGATCTGTTTCACAGTATTGAAGATGAACAAGTGCTTATACGTGTTAAGGTATGAATTTTAGAACCCATGTTAACTAGATATTTTTTTACTTATGTCTTTAATTTGAAACCTGTCCCTAAAATATATATATTTTTTTTTTTGGGACAACCTGTATGTGCATTGAGGAGATAAAAGTTGTTATACCCCCTAATATAGTGTTGGATGTCCATATTCCTGGTGTATTTCAGCAAATCAATGTGCATAGACTCAGCAAGTCCTTGGAAGTCCATGCTGTCTTTATAGCTGTCCATAATTGCAAAAGTGTTGCAGGTACAGGATTTTGTGCATGAACTGACCTCTCAATTTTGTCCCATAAATTTTTGATGGGATTTATATTGGGTAACCTGGGAGGCCAAATCATTTGCTCAACTTGTCCAGAACATCCTCCAAACCAGTCATGAACAGTTGTGGCACAGTGACCTGTTTGGGAACATGAAGTCCACAAATGGCTGCAAATGATCTCCCAACTAGCCAGACATAACCATTTCTAGTTAATGATTGGTTCAGCTGGACCAGAGGACCCACTCCATTCAATATAAACACAGCGCACACCATTATGGAGCCACCACCAGCTTGTACAGTGCCTTGTTGGCAACTTTGGTTCATGGCTTTGTGGGGTCTGTGTCACACTTGAACCCTACCATCAAATCTTACCACTGAAATCAGGGATCTTCTGACCAGGTCACAGTTTTCCACCCACTTAGGATACGACTGATATGGTCATGAGTCCTGAAGAGGTGCTGCAGGCAATTTCATGCTGTTAGCAAACGCAATTGCACCAGTCATCTATTGCCCTAGCCCATTAATGCCAAATTTCTCTGCACTGTCCTAATGGCTACATTCATTGTACTTGCCACATTGATTTCTGCAGTTATTTCATGCAGTGTTGCTTGTCTGTTAGCACTGACAACTCTACGCAAATGCTGCTGCGCTTGATCATAAAGTAAAGCCATCAGCCACTACATTGTCCATGTTGAAAGGTAATACCTGAAATTTGGTATTCTCAGCACACTCTTGACACTATGAATCAAAGAATATTTGATTCCCTGATGATTCCAAAAATGGAATGTCCCATGCATCTGCTCCATTTACCATTTCATACTCAGTCTTGTTAGTTTCCATCATGTGGGCACAGTCATATCAGACACTTTTTCACATGAATTTCATGAGTCAAAATGACAGCTCCACCAGTCCACTGTCCTTTTATATCTTGTGTACATGATAATACTGCCATCTGTGTATGTGCATATTGCTATCCAAAGGCCGGTCACCTCAGTGTATAGACTTATCTTTTTTTTGTAAGCTGTTACGGTATCACACGCAAATGTTAAGATGCACATTACCAGAACACAAGAAATAAGTGAAATTATTACAGAGACAGAATGAAATGAAAAGTAACACACCACAGTCCATGTATCAGTGGCTCAATGTGGTACAACAAATTGCCTGAATCAATAAGAGCATATATTGGGATCCTTTAAAACAAAATTAAGAACTTATCTTGTAAATAGATATCTGAATTGACTGAAAGAATTCTAAGCTGTATGTATTATGTATTGACCTTTGCTGTTGAATATATTATTCAGGGTGATTCAAAGTCATTTCCCGTAACATAAAAAAAAGTGAACGAGTACTATATCTGAAAATTGTCAGAGGTGATTCGAAAGTCATGTCCCACAGGACCAATAGGGTGAACCAATGCTCCACCAACAAACTTTCAGCAGTGACAGTATGCACCAAAACAAGAAAAAGTCTAGTAAACATGGGCTCTGAAATGGATACCTAAAGAGCTATGAGCATGTAGTGATGCGAGAATTTACACATAAATTCTACAACCACTCACCCTTCTACCATCTCAAATACACGATATTTTAGATACGAGTGCAAGAGAGTGAAATCCTACCTACTGCGTGTCACATGTGTGTAGGTTGGAAATGAGTCTTGAGGAGAATGTAGACACCATGGTTGAACTGCACTGACAAGTACTTGTCGGTTGATTCATCGAAGTTTAGAGAAAATGGACAGAGAACCATGGAGTGCTTATGCTACTTTGTTTATAATTGTGTTTTGACCATTGTTATAGTAACATGAATAGTTGAAATACATCTTTTGTCTTCGCCTTGTTGAAGGGAATACGTGTATTAAGATTCATGTTGACAATGGACATTGTTATTAAGCCAAACTTCTCTTGTATGCAAATTAGCTTTGTTTCTGATGTGGGATTTTGTAAAAGTCTAAAGATCAAGTATACATCATTGGTTGAATCAAATGAAGCCTTGTACGTCTACTTATTTTTATAAGCAGAAAAAGTCTTGATAAATTCCTGTAACCCGCAATATACTTTAAAGAAGAAGAGAAAGAGAGTTTGTAGTGGCAGGTTAACCAGAAAGGAAGGTCGGCCAAACATCTCAAGTAAATCATGTCGTTGAAGAAATGGAAGTTTGCATACATACTTCAACACTTTAAGTCATCCAAATTGTTAAAAGTATTTTTCGATAAAGGAGATGTGTTTGGCAGCAGTGAAATTTAACAAGTGCTTATAGTTTGTAAGGCATGTATTTTAGATCCCATGTATATTGGATATTTTTTCTTTTTTGGTCCATACTACTATCTCTGCAAATTTGTCAGTGGAGTTCTGGTTCACCAAATGGTTCAAATGGCTCTGAGCACTATGTGACTTAACTTCTGAGGTCATCAGTCGCCTAGACCTTAGAACTAATTAAACCTAACTAACCTAAGGACATCACACACATTCATGCCCGAGGCAGGATTCAAACCTGCGAACGCAGTGGTCGCTTGGCTCTAGACTGTAGCGCCTAGAACCGCACGGCCACTCCGGCCGGCTGTGGCTCACCCTGTTCATCTTATGGGACATGGATTTTAAATCATCATATATATTAGGCCTCTGTACAGAAATGGAAATGAGCATATGGCATTGTGGGCTGGGAGTCCCCCCTTAGGGGAAGTTCGGCTGCTGAGTGCAAGTACTTACTGCATTCGACACCACACTGGCGACTTACGCGCCGGAGATGGGGATGAAATTATGATGAGGACAACACAACACCTAGACCCTAAGCGGAGAAAATCTCCTGCCCCAGCAGGGAATTAAACCTGGGCCCCTTGACAGGGTATTCTGCCACGGTGACCACTCAGCTAACAGGGGCAAACTCTGTACTGAAATATAATATGTGCTCTACCTTATTACAACAAAATCGCATTTACAAAAGCCATTTTTATCTATCACATCTTGTTAACAGTGTGTGGTAAATGTAAACTGCCTTGATTTTTTTAATGTCCAACATTAACTTGACAGTCAATTTTATACTAAAAGTGATAAATAGTTTTAATTTACCTGCTCTGCATCTAAAATGAAACCAACACATATGTACCTTCTTGAAGTTCACTTTCAAACTGCAGATATGTTGGTAAATGTGGGCCGAAAATCAGATGTGTACGAATGGAAGTCATTCTATTTTAGTCTTTGTTTTGGTGAATTAATTTGACCCAAAGAGACATGAACTTTACAAATTCAGACTGAAATACAGCTCCCCAGTAGAGTGAAATATATATGAAGGGAAAATGTTTAATTTGGAGCCTCTAACCATCTCCCAATACCACAGCTTCTGCTTCAACTTCTTACCAAATTGATTTTACCCCATTTTGTAAGTATTGGTAAAACTGAGTATGTAAACATGAATTTGAAACTCAAGTCTCATATGTGCAGTTTCAGATGAATGAAGAGGTTCCCACATATTCTATACCAAACACAGTAAGAAATATTCACTTGAATTTGTCTTGGGAACTGGTTGTAATATAGCTTTTATTGAAGTACTTCAGTTAATGTTTATGTTCCCACACGTAGATATTATTCACAGAAATAATAGTGTTTGCTGTTTTAATCTTACAGGTGTGGCATGTTTTTCACTGATGTAAATTAATATACAAGTGAACAAATATATTCCTCACATCACGAAAAGTTTTTGCTTAATTTCTAGCAAATTATATTAATTTTCTTGAATTGAATAGAAACCAGCACAAGCTTTAGCTTTGTTTTTATTGTCTGTGTTAGAAATAAGTAGTAGATAGCCTATGTGGACCAGATTTATTAATAAAAATAACTCACTGAAAATGAAGAAATACTTTGTTGGCAATGAACTTGGCTGAATTTTCTGTCCAAAACAATATGCCATTGTATGGAAGAATAATAATTGCTAAGATTATATGAAATCTCATAATGAAATGCATACTTTATGCTGCAGTTGCCTCAGATGCCTACTTCTGTGGCGACACCGCAGACAGAGCAGTGATGTGGGCTGCCAATTCTGCTGCAAAGTATGGCTGATGCAAGAGTGTTTACCAGCAAGTACCACAGTTGACAACAAACACGTATGTGTGGCCACCGTCCATCAGAGGGCATCAACCAACAGCAGAGGAAGGTGATCAATGAACTATTTCCTAGTGATCACGTATGTGCAAATAGTCCCAGAAATATCCATCTGCCTGGGCTAGTTTGCTGGTGCATGGCCAGTTCTCAACTTGCCGAGTGTGGAGAAGATTGGCTGGTTCTGCAGTGTGCCACCTCAACCATCCTCTCTTCCGCAACGATTATGATACATCGTTTCTGTCATGTAACCCTGTCTACCAGCTGCTAACAGCTGACTTCGACATAGAACAGTTGTATAGTTACAGAGTTGAAGGGAACGCTGATTGTAGGAATTAGTTGTTATTTGCTTCATCTACAGAAGGGATCCTTATTGTTTCGTTGGTTTTGAAGAGTGTGTTACTGTTGGTGGTTCATTGTAGTTTCCTTAATAAATAAGTCAGCAAAACAAGTTGGTTCTTGCTCTGTAGATTTAGCACTTTACAGCACAAATTGATGGTATCTTTGAAATGATGACATGTTCCAGTAAATCTAAATTTATATATTTCCATTCTTTGTCTATAAGCTTGGTTAGTCATTTAATTTAGAGCTTCATGCTCATTCAGCATTAAATGACAATACTGTTATTTGATATAGGTTCCTTTCATTTTAGGTAACAAAGGCCACAGAACATACTCAACCACAGTATCAAATATTTAATATTATAATAAAAATGGAAAGTGAGAACAAATTATTTTGTTAGGTCACTACCTTTCGTATGTTTTACAGCATACTTATTCACTGCATTTGAACTGTTCTTGCATTGTGCTCTCAAGAAGCCAGCTGCACATTTTGTCTACACTTCTGTTGATGCTGAAAAGGTGTCCACTTTTATTTTCACACCAGGTAAAGTATTTCATCCTGAGGGCCATAATCCTGTGAAATAATATTTATGGAGATGAATGTAACACATGACATTATTGGCACTTATGCAGTGCACATTATTAGCCACTCCCTGGAATAATATTACACTAAAGAATTTTCAAAATGATAGTATAGTAGGTGAGATTTTTCTACCCTTATCAGTGTGTTAAATGGTACAGTATTTCCTCTGTGCAGTGAGTGCCCATTTCTTAATGTGTTTCAGGTGTGACAAAGTAGCATATATTTTTACTCATCTGTGTATCACTGTGTGATTTTCTAAGACTTTCTTTTCAATGTATGACAGAGGAATGGAGCACCATTTTGGAAACTCTGAGATGAACACACTGATTGGGTGAAACACTGGGATCACAACTCCACAGCCAGTCCTCAACCTAAAAAGGAAAACAGCAGAAAAAATCATTTCCAGAAAACTAAACAAAAAATCCTCACCAAGGCAGGCAAAGAAAATACTGGTACCCCAGTACTTGTGAGTGAGAGTGCTTCAACGAAACAGAAGAATTCATAGGAGAGAAGAAAATTATTAAATTAATCAGGTATCAGAGTTTGCTAATTTCTCTTTGAAGTTCCTTTCCACATTATCTAACACATGTAATTTGCAATTGGATAACTGGCATTAAGTTATCTTGCTTATCGATACTCTCTTTCAAAGTACTCAATCCTCTCTTTATGGCATTGAATTTAACATTGCACACATTTTCAAAGGATCCCAACTTTTCATTAATCTCTTATTCTACACTATTACATTTGTCTTCAACATTCAATTTTAGCCTTTTTGCTAAATCCTGAAACTGATCATTCTGTTTCTGACTAAAGTAAGTGAATAGTTGATTTACATGAATGTTCAAGGAATTAGTTAATTCATTCTTTAAGTCTAATTTCAGATACTTTACCTTACTCTTTAAGGTGTCAAATTCAGTCGTTAAAGCCTCCATGCCTTTGCATATATTACTAAATTCTTTGCTCTGTGAGTCAACTTTGGGACTTAACAAACTTGTATTGTTTGCATGACTATTTAAGGTTTCACTCTGGTTATTTAGAACTTCACTCTAAGCATTTAAACTAGAATGTACTAAACTTATCTCTTTACTTAGAGTTGCATTTTGAGCATTTGAAGCTTCACTCTGTGCATCTAACTTAGAATTTAAAGTTCTGATCAGATTTACTAACTCAGACCCGTCAGGTTCTTCTTTGCTAACTGCATAGCCATGGGTGGTTTTGAAGTTTCCTTGACTTGCTGTACGTTATTCATATTCCTATAGGCTTTAGACCTTGTAAGCATTTAATACTAAACACACAGTAAAGGTTCACTCCACAGTATTCTGTTACACTTTTTATTACAGTAATTAAGAATTGTTTCAAGCTCACCTGGTGTAGAGTTCTCGCTGTGTAAGCAGGTCAGCACCGGTGAACAGCAACTGATGCCGGCAGTGTTGGATGTTGGTTCCCGCATCTGCATCCCTGCGATGCGTGTGAGAGCTGTATACTTCCCGCACTGAATCTTCTTAGTCAGACTGTTATAGGCATATTTCTTCTTGGTCTAATACATTGAGATTTTCTCCTTATTATGCTCCTGTTTTCTTCTGTCCTTTCACATAGGTCACCACGTTCTAACAGTCTGGATGACTTAAAGTGTTGAAGTATGTATACAAACTTCCAATTCTTTAAAAAGATGACTTACTTGAGATGTTCAGCCAACCTTCCTTGCTGGTTAGCCTGCCGCTGCAAACTCTCTTTCTCTTTTTCTCCAAAGTATGTTGCTAGTTACAGGAATTTCTCAAGACTTTTGCTACTTATAAAAATAAGTAGATGTACAAAGTTTCATTTGATTCAACCAACGATGTATATTTGAACTTCAGACTTTTACAAAATCCCACTCTTCACATAAATAAATACAGGTTAGTATGTCTCTCATGTGTCCAAACATTAGACACAAAGTTAATTTACAGATAAGAGTAGTTTGGCTTAATAACCATGTCTATTGTCAACATGAATCTTAATACACATATTCCCTTCAACAAGGCTAAGACAAAAGTTGTTTTTCAACTATTCACGTTACTACAAAACTGGTCAAAAAACACAATTAGAACAGAGTAGCATAAACACTCCATGGTTCTTCTGTCCACTTTCACTAAACTTCCATGAATCGACCAACAAGTACTTGTTGGTGCAGTTTGACCGCTGCTGCCACATTCTGCTCGCGATTCATTTGCAACCTGCACACAGAAATATGTGATGCGCAGTAGGTAGGATTCCACTTTCTTGCACTCATCTAAAATATCATGTATTCGAGGTGGTAGAAGGCAGACTGGTTCTAGAATTTATGCAGAAATTCTCGAATCACTACACACCCATTAACATACAAACCAAAGTTTCAGGTATACCCTACACAAACTTAACAAGACCCCACAGGACAAACTCAGCTATACACAGGAACTAAACACCATGCAGCAGATAATCAAACAGACAGATAGATAGATAGAATGTGTAAGACACACAAATAATAACAAACTCAACAAAAAATAAAAATGTTAAATAAGAACAAATCATGAATAGATTACCAGTGACAACAAAAAGCCATGAATACCAACACATGACAAACACAGGGAAACAGGAACAACTTACAAAGAACATGGCATGATACATAGTAACAGACAGCAACAAAAACATTCACAGGTTGGGGTATATTCTAAGGAACAAAGACTACAAATATCATTACTCACAAACAACACAGTACAGAAAACTGTGAACTCTAAGAACACCTCCACAGACATATTTTCCAAAGCTGGAAGTTAATGTGTAGTTCATTCTAATCTGTTTAAATAGGATAAACATGCAGAAATTTTAAAATTAGATATTCTGAACACTTCTGCACTTTAAAAAGTGACAGTACACGCTCCACTTTTGCAGACCACCTCATACAAGAAACCCATGAATCATCCAGCATTCCTACTGATCTCAAGATCCTCAAAGTGAGCAACAGTCTGTCAAAAAAATCACAAGAGAGGAGAACTCCACAAAAAGCAGTTATATGAGGAAAGAAAGTCTTGAATTAATATAGAACACTGTGAAACAAACCACTGTTTGCCACACTCAGTCAATTATACAAAGACACTTCCCCATATAAAATGTAGTATTCAAATATCCAAAAACATTTGCTACTAAATCCCCTTCCCCCTTCTCTCTCTTTCTCCATCTCCCCCCCCCCTCTTCCTAGTCTCAAATATATATTTTTTTTCTCCCCAGCAGGCACACGACAACAGTTTTCGCCAAACATTCAAAATTAGCACCATGCTGAACAGAAAGAAAACCAAGAACAAGTGAGTGGCAACAATAATATTGCAGCTCTTTATGAGTATGTTGATACAAATGTTTGCTCAGATCCCATTTTGTGTAAAACACATGTGGATGAAAAAAAAGGTGTATGTGAAATATAAAAAAGGCATGGAAAATAGTATATACAACAGCAACAGAAAAACAAAGTCCACCATCAATGTACAACTGGATGGAAAGTGTAACTACACTGACATATACACTGAAGTGACAAAGAAACTGGTATAGGCATGCGTATTTAAATACAGAGAAATGTAAACAGGCAGAATACGGTGTTGTGGTCAGCAACACCTATATAAGACAACAAGTGTGTGGCACAGTTGTTAGATCAGTCACTGCTGCTACAATGGCAGATTATCAAGATATAAGACAGTTTGAACATGTGTTGCAGTCAGCATACAAGCAATGGGGCAAACCATCTCCCAAGTGGGGATGAAGTGGGGATTTTCCCATACAACCATTTTATGAGTGAGTGTACCATGAGTATCAAGAATCTGGTTAAACATCAAATCTCCGACATCCCTGCAGCCGGAAAAAGATCCTGTAGGTATGGAACAAACAACGACTGAAGGGAATTGTTCCATATGACAGAAATGCAACCCTTCTGCAAATTACTGCAGATTTCAATTCTGGCTCATCAACAAGTGTCAAAATCATTCAACAAAACATCATCAATATGGGTTTTTGGAGCCAGAGGCCCACTCATGTACCCTTGAGGACTGCACTACACAATGCTTGATGCCTTGCCTGGGCCCTTCAACACTGACAATGGGCTGTTGATGATTGGAAACATTGTTTCAAATTGTATCAAGCAGATGGATGTGTAGGGGTATAGAGACAACTTCATGAATCAATGGAAATTGCAGATGACATGCTGTCAAAACATTAAAAAGGCATCTAGTGGTCTACCTGAGAGACACACGTGCATCTGGCACTGCCTGCTGTGGGAAGGCTATTAAATGTCTCTTACTGAACGCATACATTCACCACCTACAACAATCTAAATAAAGGATAGTAGTTTTTGTGAAATCACTTTCAAAATTTGTATACAGCACTTTGTTATAGATAGGAAGGTGGTGTGAAACTCTCAGCTTTCTAGCAGGCATATTTTACAAGACACAAAAAGTTACTTTAAAGTTGGAAAAACTACACTTAAGAAAGGAAATTCACCTGGAAACATTTATGATCTCTTATTGATTGTCAATTGAAATACCCACCAGAAGTATTAGCGTATAGAATTATTTAATCGAAATTTAATTTAAAAATTTCAAATAACTTTTAAGTTTTGTAGTATGAAATCTAGAATAACTTCAGAAAGAACTATTAAAATCAATATTTATTTTATTATATGTTATGTGAGCCTGTGAGTAAATGAAAGTGTGTATGTGGGACATTTGCCATATTTCAGTATTGCATTATATACCGTCTTAAGTAATGTGCAAGAACTACACAAGCCTATCGTGGGAAAATGATCCTAGGGGATTTACCCACTTTGCTGATGACGTATGTCTAGGTGTGATTGCAATTGTAACAGAGCAGCCAGAAAGTCAGCTGGAGTAAAATCTGTATCTAAAGAACATTTCCAGAATTATTGTCTTTTAGTTTTCTTTTCATTTATTAAACATTACTAAAATATTTGTATGTCAGATTGGCAGAAATGCATCTGTGTATAAGGATTGATGGAGACCAGTTTTGGCATGAGTATGATCATGAGCGAGTATTATGATTGGCAGTCAGTATGGTCAGCCAATCAGAATAGAGACGGCTCTCACTCGTTATCTGATAGATATACTGGCAGTGAGGCTGGAAGAAGGAGGTCGCTCGCTAGCTTTGAATGCGGATGGTCATTTTACTAGTGCCAGTAAAAATAATGTGTAAGATGAAGAATTACTTTGTGTTGGAGCTATTGTTGAGCTAAGTTGTCGTTGAGGGCTGCTTGGTGAAATTTCAGAGGTTTTGACTAAATCTGTTGGACAGATATTGTGTGTGAAACATTGGCCTTCATAGAATCCAAGTGGCATGTTTCAGTATTCAACTACTGAGTATTTTTGGTGAGAAGTTTCTTGTTTAGAAATCCACAAGGAGGACTGAATGTAATAACTC
Source organism: Schistocerca cancellata (assembly GCF_023864275.1). NCBI lineage: Eukaryota > Metazoa > Arthropoda > Insecta > Orthoptera > Acrididae > Schistocerca > Schistocerca cancellata. The sequence goes on from NC_064629.1 coordinate 294,392,420, forward strand.
ATATTAGTGGTGAAATTAATGACTGTGAAAACATTGTTTAATTTGGTTCCAGTTTCGACAGATTTGTGGCAGCTATGCATGTGAAATGCATGTATGAATGGTGAACTGGAAGGAAATAGCCAATAGTTTAAGTGTGGACTGAATAGTACTTTTTCTTTGGTTATCAAAGACAAAATAAACATTACTGTGTGGAAATTTTGGACATTATTTTTCAGAAGCCAATCCATTTTATTACTGCCCAATAAAATTGGATGACAATATTTCTACAGAACTTTCTTTCATAACTAGAGTTGCGCGGCCACAGTAATTGCAGGTATCAGATGGTGTTTTTTATCAATGCTGCTTTTACATCATCTTGTAAGTGTCTACATTGCCGAGTGAAGGGACATTGAGCAGACACTGTTCTGAGGTAGGTGAATTTTAATTTGCAGCCTGCACAGTGACAATGATGGATAGACATGAGAAACTGAACCCTGACCCACCGCAACTGGTGCTTTATCAGCTGGGAAAGACATTAATAAAGTTTGAATGTGTAGGGGCTTTGAAAAAGCAACAGTGTTTAGATGGACTTGTAAAGTGTTCACATGTGATTGATCCACTGTAGACATGTGTACTAATGAATTGTAGTTTAAGTGTAGCAGCAAAGTACTCGAGTGCAAAGTTACTAGTGAAGTGTAGCATGCAGCGAGAACAACAGATGGTGTGCAGATGAGGTGCCGACAACTGATGATCGACAGGTGCCACACTTCTGCAGTAATGAACCCAAACGAGTGGGAGCAGTTGGTAGCCATGGCAGAAGCAGTGACCCATATTCTGGACTGATGTGGGCAGAGCCTGGTGTACACACATGCGGTACGATCTTGCCATGTCGACAACATGACGAAAAAGATAAGTAGTGTTCTACTTAGAGTTTTGTGTGTATGTGCCAAGAAACTTTGAAAAATGGCTGAAAATAATCAGGCAATAGTAAAGAGGAGGCTGGGTGTAGATTTGGGGAATATAAAAGATGAAAATGATTCCATGATTGGTAATTTCAGTTTTGATATGTCACAAGCAAATGTTAGTAATAATTTGCCAGATTCACTGTGTGTTAATTGTGGGACTGAAAGTGAAAAAAACATGATGGGAGATGAAGTTGAAAATAAACCTGTAACTGTAAAATAAATAAAGCAGGAACCAATGTCAGTTACTTGTGAATCAAAAGATAGTGTTTCAGTTATGTTTGCGGACATTCTCAAACATATGAAGGAGATGGGTTCAAATATTTGCAGAAAACATTAATTTTTTGTTTTCATTTGAAAAAAAGTGCTGCAGTGTCGCATTGAATGCTTAATCTTCATTAAGTTCTGATATTGACACCAAAATTAATAAAATGGCGTCTAATATCGACATTGAAATGAATAAAATGGGTAGTGATATGAAAACTTCCTTAAGTTCTGAAATAAATGAGTTACATACTGAAGTTGATCAGGGGTTTACTAACTTGTCAATAGAAATGGAAGCTAGGATCGAAGATAAAATTAGAGGTATACTTGGAAAAATGATATGACCTTGTTCAGTAATACCAGCTGTACCGGTATGAAATGAGCGTTAAGATACAAATGTGTTGACAGGGAACATTTGTTGTGAACAAGCCTCAACTTTTTTTTGTTTGGTTGGTATGACATCTGTCAAAGATATTCAATATACAGCAAGTCATGGAAAAAACTACATCATATGTTTTCATTGTGTTAACAGTGTTGAATTTTGTACCAGAAAGTGATGATTTGCGGAAAACATTAATTTTTTTGTTTTCATTTGAAAAAAAGTGCTGCAGTGTCGCATTGAATGCTTGTCGAGGCATATGGTGATCCTGTTCTATCAGAAGCAACATGCAAAAGATGGTTTCAACGGTTCAGAAATAATGATTTTTATGTAAGAAATGAAGAATATGGAAGACCACCAAAAAAGTTCGAAGATGCCAAATTGCAAGCAATATTGGATGAAGATGATACTTTGAGTCAGAAGCAAATGGCAGCAATGGTAAATGTTGCACAACAAACAATTTCTGACCGTTTGAAAGTTATGTGAAAGATCCAAAAGTGTGGAAAATGGGTGTTACATGGATTGAATGAAAGACAGATGGAAAACCGAAAAACCATTTGTCAAATTTTGCTTCAAAGACATGAAAGAAAATCAATTTTGCATCAAATTGTTATTGGCAATGAAAAACGGATTTATTTTAAGAATCCTAAATGGGAAAAATCTTGGGTTAATCTTGGACAACCCTCAACATCGACTGCAAAACCAGATCGATTTGGCAAGAAGACAATGCTCTGTGTTTGGGATCAGAAAGGTGTGGTGTATCATGAGCTTCTAAAACCTGGTGATACTGTGAATACTAACAGCTACAGACAACAAATGATCAATTTGAACTATGCATGGATCAAAAAAAGACCAGAATGGGCCAGAAGACATGGCAAAGTAATTTTTTTACACGACAATGCACCTGCACACAAAGCAAAACTGGTTCAGGATACAATCAAAACACTTGACTGGGAGCTGCTACCCCACCTGCCATATTCACCAGACTTGGTCCCTTGCGACTACCATTTGTTTTTATCAATGGGACACGCACTGGCTGAGGAACAGTTTGATTCCTATGAAGAAGTCGAAAATTGGGTGTCTGTTTGGTTTGCTTCAAAAAGACAAACATTTATATTGGTGTCGTGTCCACAAATTGCCAGAAAGGTGGTCAAAATGTATAGAAAGCAATGGCCAGTACTTTGAATAAAATGGTTTTACTTTTCAATTCGAAATTAGTGTTTCATTTTTACAAAAAACGCTCATTTCACACCGGTACATCTGGTAATGTGAAATGTGAACTTAATCAGATGAAACTAGAATGTAACCAGGCTGTTGTAACAGTAAAAGATGAATTGACTGTTCAGATTAAACAAGTTGCTGAGGCTAGCAAACAACTGGAAGAGCATGTAAATTCAGAACTAAATATGGTTCATGTACAGGTTCAGAATGTAGAAAAACACCATAAGGATAGCCGTGTTGCATTAGAAACTCAGGTTAAATGTGGGAAAGATGTGTGTGCTAAGTTGGGTATGCAAGTGGCTAGTACAATTATTAACATAGAAACTAATATCCAGTAATTCAGTACCAGCGTGAATGAGCAATTGTGTGAGCATGAGGGTAGACTAACCCAAGTAGAGCAAAATGTTAACAACTATAGTGGCTGTGTAGTAACTAATGGCGTTGTAGAATCATCTGAAATTACCTATGTAACACATCGCCAATTTTTAAGATTTGATCCTAGTAAAAATGTTCATCCAAATGAATTTTTGAGTGATTTTGAGGATTTTTGCTTAAATCTTGGAATGATATACAAAAGATAGGATTCATTACTTCAAATTATTATGGGAGAGGCAAGAATTTGGGGAAACTTGGCCTCATATAAATATGACCGATTAGTGGAGCTCAAACAGGCTTTTTTAGATGAGTACTGGGGAAAAACAAATGGAGGTTTTAAATAAATTTCGGTCAAGGGAAAAGTAGGATCCAAAGAGAGAGGGCATTAAAAGATTTGTACAGAAATGGGTAACTACTTTGTCATATTTAAATGCAAAAGTAGAAACTGAGCAAATAATTATGGGGACAGAAAATAATTTCAGCTCCTAGAGATTATCTTGATAGATTTATGCACTATCTGGAAAGGGTAGAAAGTATTTTCAAGGAAGAAGAAAATGACAGGAGAGAATTAGAGAATATAGGCCTCCTGTCAGACAGAATGATAATAGAGCTGAAGTTAATGCACGCAGAATCAGTGTTCAAAGAGGTAATGGATACAGAGATAGATTTAGAGGAAGAGGAGGTACTAGTGGGAATAGGTTCAACGAACGGGTCCAGTATTATGATGTAACAGAGAGGCGGTGCCCGCCCAATGACAGGCATCGTAGACATAATAATAACACCTGGCAGGAAAACTGTTAGTGGTCTGTGATGAAGCTGGCACCCGCAGACGAAAACATTACAGGTTAAACCCGTTAGCAACACCCTTTGTAAGGAAGGCGCCTACAAAACAACATACTGGTAATAATAATTTAGCCACTAAGAGAGCACAGGAGAGTGACATGGAGAAACTAAAGGTATATCCAGTAAATAACTTACCATTATATGATAAAGACAGTGCAAATAAAGATCATAAGGACCATTAAGTGAAGATTCAGATCAGGAAATGGGGGTGAATCAGCTCTGCAAAACAGATAAGAGGCTACCACTGAATTGTGGTATTAACGTGGGAGTAAGGTTCAAGGAAGATTTGAGTAAATTAATTGAAATAATTTCAGAAAGTGAGAATGGAGAATCAGAAGAAGGGGAAGAAGAAAATGGTGTGGAAATTTCTGACAATTCCTTGGAAGGCATTGCCGAATCGTGAAAATTATGGTGAGAAGTTGGAGGAGTATTTTAAGTTGTCAATAGTGGACAGACTTGTGGAAGCTACCACTACTAATAATAAGCAAAAGGAGGACCTAGTAAATGTAAGTATGATTTCCACAAGGGAGGTAGGATTTGACAGACGAGAAGTGGTGCAAGATTTGTTATAGGAGCCTGAGACTGTAATCAGGAGAGAGTATGTAGGACAACTGGTTATTGAAGTAATGACGTTTGAAGAGAAAGTTCCTTGTATAATTGATACTGGTTCAGAAGTGTGTGCTGTATCACAGAATTTTGTAAATGCTCACCGAATGAATAAACAGATAGTTGTAATGCCAGTGAGTGGTCTAAACATTACTGTAGCTACTGGAAAAACTAAGAAACTGGTTAAACAAGACGTCATAGAACCCATACCTGTAAGTGGGGTAGCCATAAAACAGAATTTTCTAGTTATAACTGGACTCAGTGTGGAAATGTTAGTAGATGCTGACTTCTTGCATAAATATGAAGGATGGGTAAATTTAGGGTCCAGTGATATAATTATAAGAATAAGTGGAAAACCTTTAGTTACTCCATTCATTGGAAAAACACAGAGTGTAAACGAAGAACAAAGTGACACTCCTATACGATATTGCAGGGTGGCTACATTGATTTAAGGCTATAATGAATATGGTGAAAGAAAAGAAGTGGATCCTTCTGAGCTAGAGATTGTCCATTAGAGGAAATTATAGAATTAACTGACATACAGAAGGATGACAGAGACAGCAGTAACTAGGAAGCTTCAAATGGCGTTGCACTTCATACAATGGTAAGTGTTTGACGAACACTAGGTGCTCGAGTTATTGACAATACTATTTCCCTTTCTTTTCATACTGTCGATCTTCCTCTTCTTCATTCAGAACTTCGACTATCATCTTTCCTTCTTCCCTATTAGTAAATAGAGTACTAGAGTAATAAAAAGTATACAGAGAGCTAGTGTCTCAGTATAAACTAAGAAGTGATTAATCTGATGAGAGAGAATTGCCTATTAATGACAGAAAAGATTACTTTAAGGTGACTATACGGTAATATGAAGTGTAACACAAAAGTTTTTGTAACCTGTAAAGATGTTGCAGTGCAAGAAATGTGTTTAAGGCAAGAGAGGGCCTATTCAAGGAAGTAAAGTCTAAAATGTGATGTGTTTTGAAAGCCACAGAAGTGAGCTTAAGATGTCTAATTTTTCCAAAGTTTCATGTAACTGGTAGAAAAGTTATTGTAAAGGTAATGTGTTCAGAGGCAAAAGAGGATTGCATGCCTAAAGGGTAAAAATAAATGTTGTATTTGAGATGACTTTGAAGCCACAGAGAGGTGGACTTAAGTGTATTTAATATTTTCAGTAATCTGTTTCCTTGAATATGGGGTACCATATGGGTTTGAGAGCCACACAAGTTGGCATGAGTTGTGCTTAATGTTTATCTATAAGGACCTTTTTTGTATGTACTGTATATATGTTGTAATTTGATCATGAGAAAAATGAACCACAGTAGCTGACTGTTGTTAGAGGTTTTTGAGAGACACAGAAGTTGGCTGGAATTTGTTTCGGTAATGTGAAATGAAGAGCCACAGTAATTGGCTAGTGGTTTCAGTACTTTACTATAAGGCCTTTTTATGCTTTTCTAGAATATTGTATATGAGAGGTACAGAGCCACAGAGGTGGTATGACTTACGTTCAAGTTTTCTACATGGACTTTAAGTATTCTTTGCCAATAATAATTTCTTCCTTATGTAATATGTGTCTAATGTGAGGATTTTGCTAAAGTCACAGAAGGTGGTGAGAATAATTTTCAGTAATTTTATATGGACTACTCATTAGTTTGGTATTGTCTATGTATAATATGTGGGTTAGATGTTCTTTCAGAACTACTGAAGTGGGCATGAGTAATTTTCAGTAATTTTATAAAATTGATCTCTCTTTTATTACAATGTATGTAGGAGGTGTAGCAGAACTGCAGACAGTAACCATATTCAATGATTTTGTATACTTTACATACTGTACAATTATGTTTTTCAGAGCCACAGATAGCGGCAGACATAATTCTCAGTATATTTAATGATGTTGTATTTTTCTTGAGGTATAATAGCTCATTTTATATAATGTTATGGAGCTAAATTAATAAAAAAATCTGCTAAAGGAAAAATTCCTAGAGAGAAATATTTGCCGAATTTTGAATCAGGAGTATTTGTAACAGCAACTTGCTTAATGATTAAAACACATTTTGGAAAAAGAGTTCAGTGGTGGAGCCAAATTTGGGTACGGTTGATTTTTTTTGGGAACAGTTAATTCACTTTTTACTGAGAAGATTAAAATTAAATTTAACTACTGTATATAAGATGATGGATTTTATCGGAAAATGAATTTGTCTGAGAAAAAAGCTTTTCGTAAATGAGGAAAGTAAATAAAAAAAAAGAACATTAAAGTTGTGGAAAAATCTTTCATGAAGTTCTTTACTTTTGAATTGAGAGCAGCAATTGCTGACTAAAGTATATATGTGTGCCACTTAGATGTACTGTATTTTGCAGGTGCGAAAAAACAGTACAGAACCCTATACAAGACAGAGAGAGAACCCAAATGTGTGACTGAGAGCTGGACTATGTACCCTAGTGATGAGAACATAATGCTACCCATAAGTTGAACTGAAGTTATCTGAACTCCAAAGTTTGGTGAAAAAAGTGTTAGAGTTTATAAACGCCATTCATAATGAGTATTATATATTTGAACACCCTCCACAGTGTCGAAACCATAGTGCTTTGAAATTTTGTGGACACACCCCACTGTCCATAAATTGATATTAAAAAAAAAGTTTTTAACTAGTTGGTAAGTCATTAATTTGTTGATTCTATTTTTGTGAGAAATGTTCAATTGAAAAATTTTGTGTGCTTTTGGAAAAAGATGGAAATTTTTTATATAATAATGCTGTATGCTATTCAGTCCTATATTTGATATAATTGTATATAATACTGTCATGCAGCTTAGATATTTGGTTAATTGGGGAAAAACAAAGTTTGATTAACAGTATCATGGTAATTAAAGATTCAACTTTTGTACACAGTATGAACCATAAAATGTAATTAAAAGAAATTTTAGGTTCTTAGGTGGTGTGAAATACTCACCAGAAGTATTAGAGTATAGAGTTATTTAATTGAAATTTAATTTAAAAATTTCAAATAACTTAAAAGTTTTGTAGTATGAAATCTAGAATAACTTCAGAAAGAACTATTAAAATCAATATTTATTTTATTATGTGTTATGTAAGCCTGTGAATAAATGAGAATGTGTATGTGGGACATTCGTCAAATTTCAATATTGCATTATATACCATCTTTAGTAATTTGCAAGAATTACACAAGCCTGTTGTGGGAAAATGATCCTTGGGGATTTACCCAGTTTGCTGATGACATGTGTCTAGGTGTGACCGCTATTGCAACAGAGAAGCCAGAAAGTCAGCTGGAGTAAAATCTGTATCTAAAGAATATTTCCAGAATTATTGTCTTTTAGTTTTCATTTATTAAACATTACTAAAATATTTGTATGTCAGATGGGTGCAAATGCATCTGTGTAGAAGGATTGCCGCAGACCAGTTTTGGCATGAGTATGATCACAAGCGAGTATTCTGATTGGCAGTCAGTATGGTCAGCCAATCAGAATTGAGATGGTTCCCGCTCATTACCTGATAGATATACTGGGAGTGAGGCAGGAAGAAGGAGGTCGCTTGCTACCTTTGAATGTGGATGGTCATTTTACTAGTGCCAGTAAAAATAATGTGTAGATGAAGAATTACGTAGTGTTTGAGTTATTGGTGAACTAAGTTGATAGCAGTTGTTGTTGAGGACTACTTGGCGAAATTTCAGAGGTTTTGACTAAATCTGTTGAACAGATATTCATGGGTGAAGCATTGGCCTTCATAGAATCCATGTGGCATGTTTCATTATTCAACTACTGAGCATTTTTGATGAGCAGTTTCTTTTTTCAGAAATCCACAAGAAGGACCAGATGTAATAACTCATATTAGTGGTAAAATTAACGACTGTGAAAATGTCTAGTTTGGTTCGGGTTTGGACAGATTTCTGGCTGCTGTGTGTGTGAAATGTGTGTATGAATGGCGAACTGGAAGGAAATAACCACTATTTCAAATGTGGGCTGAATAGTACCTCTTCTTTGGTTATCAAGGACAAAATAAACATTATTGTGTGGAAATTTCTGACATTATTTTTCAGAAGCCAATCCATTTTCTTACTGCCCAATAAAATTGGATGACAATATTTCTACAGAACTTCTACAGAACTTTCTTTCATAAATAGAGTTGCGCAGCCTCAGTAATTGTAGATATTAAGTGGTGTTTTTTATCAATGCTGCTTTTACATCATCTTGTAAGTACCTATGTTGCCAAGTGAAGGGACATTGAGCAGATGGGACAGTGTGCAGTCTGCACAGTGGTAATGAGAAATTAAACCCCGACCCGCCGCAGTATTTTACAGAAATGAATGAAGACCCACAGAAGATGACACATAGCTGTTGAAACATGTCTGGGTAAATAAAAAAAGAAATATATTGGGTTTTGGATGTTGTTGGTGTTGTTGTCATTATTGCTGTTGTGGTCTTCACTCTAAAGATTGGTTTGATGCAGCTCTCTGTGTTACTCTATCCTGTGCAAAACTCTTCATATCTGAATTATGATTTCAACCTACATCCTTCTGCATCTGCTTACTGTATTCATCTCTTGGTCTCCCTCTACAGTTCTGATCTCTTACTCTATCCTTCCGTATTAAATTGGTGATCCTTTGATGTCTCAGAACATACAATATTAACTGATCACTCCTGACATTCTCCAAAATTTTTGAAAAGATGATGTATTCTGGTATATTATCACACCCTAGCAACAATAATATCTTTAGCAAATCACAGTTTGTGTTTCAGTAGGGTTGCTCTACTGAGAATGCCATTCATATGTTCACTCACCAGATTTTATGAGCATTAAATAATAAAATAGTGCCAGTTGGTATTTTCTCTGACCCCTCTAAGGCATTTGACTGTGTGAATCACAGTATTCTCCTACATAAATTGATATGTTATGTGTTGGTACAGTCAATAAATAGATAATGTCAATCTAACCAAAAGAATGCAGATAGTTGTACTTAGTAAATCAAGCAATATAGTCCACGGACATATTCTGAGTGGGAAGAAATCATGTTTGGAGCTCCCAAGGTTCAGTCTTAGGTCCACTATTGCTCCTCATATATGGACACCATCCATTTGATGTACGACAAGAAGAATTAGTTCTTTTTGCAGATGACACTAGCATTGTAGTCTATCCATGTATACTCACAGAAACAGAAGAAATGTTAAACAAAATTCATAAAAGTATCATTGACTGGTTTTCTATGAATGGTCTCACCCTCAATTTTAAGAAAACAACATATTCAGTTTTGCACATAAAGGCGTACTATGCCAATGATAAGTTTAACATATGGTGGGAAAATAATAAATAGGGTGGGATACTCAAAATTCTTTGAGGTCCATGTTGATGAGAATTTAAACTAAAAACAAAGAAAAGAAAACACATTTTGGTACTCCTAAAACAACTTAGTTGAGCGACATTTGTGTTTAGAATAATTGCAAATCTTCGAGAGAGACAAGTCAGAAAGCTGACATATTTTGCATGTTTTCATTCAGTGATGGAATAATGTTGTGGGGTTATTCATCTTGAAGGAAGAAAGTCTTCATTGTGCAAAAATATGCTGTAAGAATAATACGTGGTGCTCACCCATGATCATCTTGTAGATCTCTGTTTAAGGAGTTGGTCATTCTGACTATTATTCCACACTATATTAATTCCCTCATGAAGTTTGTTGCAAATAATCCACTACATTTCAAAAGAGACAATGATGTACATAATTACAATACGAGAAGGAAAAATGACATTCATTAAATCACATTAAGGTTGCACAATAATGGATGCACAATGGTGAAACAAAAATTTTTGATCACTTACCTAGTGACAGAAAATATCTGACTGACAGCAAAGTAAAATTTGAAAACAGACTGAGGATATTTCTGCTCGATAACTACTACTATTCTGTAGAAGAATTTCTATTACTGCACTCTGTAAATGGTGATGGGTAGAAACTATTAACTCATATCTTTTTGTAAATAAATAAATACATAAATAAGTAAAAATCATCTTTATTTTTGGGATAAAAAAGATGACCTAGAGATGTTCAGAATGTAACCACATCTACACAGAAATTTTTGATGTGAACGTAACATGACTTGCTCCAATCATTACAATCAATCATGCAAAATGATCCATGGAACATCAAACCAACCAACTAACTGACTGACTTTAGTTAAGTTGTCACAGATTTCTTTCTTAGTACCTCCTTATTAGTTACATGATCTATCTATCTAATCTTCAGCATTCTTCTGTAGCGCCACATTTCAAATCTTCTATTCTCTTCTTGTCTAAACTGTTAATCATCCATGTTTCACTTCCATACATGGCTACAGCTCATACAAATACGTTTATGAAAGACTTCCTAGCACTAAAATCTATATTTGTTGTTAGCAAATTTCTCTTCTCCAAAAACACTTTCCCTGCCATTGGCATTTTACATTTTATATCCTTTCTACTTTGGCCAGCATCAGTTATTTCACAGCCTGAATAACAAAACAAAGATACTACATTAAGTGGCTCATTTTCTGACCTAATTCCCTCAGTATCATTTGATTTAATTCTGCTACATTCCATTAGCCTAGTTTTGTTTTGGTTGATATTCATCTTACATCCTCTTTTCAATACTCTGTCCACTCTGTTCAACTGCTCTTCCAAGGCCTTTGCTGTCTCTGATACAATTACAATGTCACTGGCCAACCTCAAAGTTTTTATTTCTTCCTTCTGAACTTTAATTCCTACTCCAAATTTTTCTTTGTTTTCCTTTACTGCTAGCTGAATGTACCAGTTGAATAACGTCTGGGATAGGCTACAACAATGTCTCATTCCTTTCTCAGCCACTGCTTCCCTTTCATTCCACTTGATGCTTATATTGCCATCTGCTTTATGTACAATTTGTGAATAGCTTTTTGCTCCCTGTATTTTACCCCTGCTATCTTCAAAATTTCAAACAGTGTGTTCCAGTCAACACTGCCAAAAGCTCTCTCTAAGTCTAAAAATGCTAAAAAATGTAGGTTTGCCTTTCCTTACCCTATCTTCTAAGGGAAGTCATAGGGTCAGTATTGCCTCACATATTGCTACATTTCTTCAGAAGACAAACGATCTTCTGGGAGGTTAGCTTCTACCATTTTTTCCAATCTTCTGTAAAGGATTAAAATTAGTATATTAGTATTTTGCAGCCATGACTTATTAAACAGATAGTTCAGTAATAGTCACACCTGTCAGCATCTGCTTTCTTTGGAATTGTGATTATTAAATTATTCTTGAAGTCTGAGGTTATTTGCCTGTCTCATACCTTTGAATAACAGATGGAATAGTTTCATCATGGCTTGCTCTCCCAAAGTTATTAGTAACTCTGACAGGATATTGTCTGCTCCAGGGGCCTTGTTTTGGATAAGGTCTTTCAGTGCTCTCACAAATTCTTCTCACAGTATTATATCTTACACCTAGTCTTCATCTATGTCCTCTTCCCTTTCTACAAGGTTGCTTTCAAGTTGATCTCCCATGTACAGATCCTCCATGTACACCTTCCACCCTTCAGTTTTCCTTTTTCTGCTTAGTGCTGGTTTTCCATCTGTGCTCTCTATGTTCATACAGCTGCTTTCTTTTCTCCAAAGGCTGCTTTAGTATATGGTTCTAAATCCTTACATCTGTCCTCTAGCCATTCCTGCTTAGCCATTTTGCACTTTCTGTCACCAATTTTTTAAATGTCTGTATTCCTTTTTGCCAGATTCATTTGCTGCATTTTTATGTTTCTCCTTTCATCAGTTAAATGCACTCTGTCCTGTGACATCCAATGATTTGCACAATGCCATGTATTTTATGTATTTGATTCTCTGCTGCCTTCACTACTTTGTCTCTGAAAGCTATCCATTCATCTTCTACTATATTCCTTTCTCCTGTTCTAGTCAATCATTGCCTAATGCTCTGTGCTTCAGTTTTAATCTACATTTTGTAAGCAATAGATTGCGGTCAGAGCCCACATCTGCCCCTGGGAATGTCTTACAAATTAAAATCTGCCATATCTAAAGCCTGCCTGATATTTTCCAATCGATTTTTCTGCAAAAGGTGTTACACAGGGACAAAGCAGGTAGGTGAATATTTTATATGTGGTGTTCAATAATGTAATTCCCCTGTAGTTTGTACAGTCCAGGATGTCCCCTTTCTAATGTATAGCATATACACTCCTGGAAATGGAAAAAAGAACACATTGACACCGGTGTGTCAGACCCACCATACTTGCTCCGGACACTGCGAGAGGGCTGTACAAGCAATGATCACACGCACGGCACAGCGGACACACCAGGAACCGCGGTGTTGGCCGTCGAATGGCACTAGCTGCGCAGCATTTGTGCACCGCCGCCGTCAGTGTCAGCCAGTTTGCCGTGGCATACGGAGCTCCATCGCAGTCTTTAACACTGGTAGCATGCCTCAACAGCGTGGACGTGAACCGTATGTGCAGTTGACGGACTTTGAGTGAGGGCGTATAGTGGGCATGCGGGAGGCCGGGTGGACGTACCGCCGAATTGCTCAACACGTGGGGCGTGAGGTCCCCACAGTACATCGATGTTGTCGCCAGTGGTTGGCGGAAGGTGCACGTGCCCGTCGACCTGGGACCGGACCGCAGCGACGCACGGATGCATGCCAAGACCGTAGGATCCTACGCAGTGCCGTAGGGGACCGCACCGCCACTTCCCAGCAAATTAGGGACACTGTTGCTCCTGGGGTATTGGCGAGGACCATTCGCAACCATCTCCATGAAGCTGGGCTACAGTCCCGCACACCGTTAGGCCGTCTTCCGCTCACGCCCCAACATCGTGCAGCCCACCTCCAGTGGTGTCGCGACAGGCGTGAATGGAGGGACGAATGGAGACGTGTCGTCTTCAGCGATGAGAGTCGCTTCTGCCTTGGTGCCAATGATGGTCGTATGCGTGTTTGGCGCCGTGCAGGTGAGCGCCACAATCAGGACTGCATACGACAGAGGCACACAGGGCCAACACCCGGCATCATGGTGTGGGGAGCGATCTCCTACACTGGCCATACACCACTGGTGATCGTCGAGGGGACACTGAATAGTGCACGGTACATCCAAACCGTCATCGAACCCATCGTTCTACCATTCCTAGACCGGCAAGGGAACTTGCTGTTCCAACAGGACAATGCACGTCCGCATGTATCCCGTGCTACCCAACGTGCTCTAGAAGGTGTAAGTCAACTACCCTGGCCAGCAAGATCTCCGGATCTGTCCCCCATTGAGCATGTTTGGGACTGGATGAAGCGTCGTCTCACGCGGTCTGCACGTCCAGCATGAACGCTGGTCCAACTGAGGTGCCAGGTGGAAATGGCATGGCAAGCCGTTCCACGGGACTACATCCAGCATCTCTACGATCGTCTCCATGGGAGAATAGCAGCCTGCATTGCTGCGAAAGGTGGATATACACTGTACTAGTGCCGACATTGTGCATGCTCTGTTGCCTGTGTCTATGTGCCTGTGGTTCTGTCAGTGTGATCATGTGATGTATCTGACCCCAGGAATGTGTCAATAAAGTTTCCCCTTCCTGGGACAATGAATTCACGGTGTTCTTATTTCAATTTCCAGGAGTGTATTACCCTAGTATTCCAATAATCTGTGATGACTTTTTGCATCCATATATATGAGATCAGGGTGTGAATGCATCTAACTAGATGTTCTCCAGCACACTTAATAAACTCATCTGGCAGACTGTGATTACTAGGTGACTTATTATTGGCTAGTTTCTTTATTGCCAGCTGAATCTCTTGCATTGAGGGCATCACACTTTCCTCTTCTTCCACTTGTTGCTTTAAAGTGTTCTCATGCTTCAGCATTCTCCAAGAATAATAATTTCTTAAAGTAATCTGCCCAGTGATGGAACACTTCTTCCTATGATGGTATCAGTTTTTCCCCTCTATGTTGTGTTACTTTTGTTTAAAATTCTTTTCTAAGGTTATTGACCTTTCTGTAGAATTTCTTGCTTTCATTAACATTATTCAGTGTCTTGCAACTACCTTTTGAAAGAGCTTCTCTTCTTTGATTTCAGGATCCACTTTCCTGCACACCTTTTTCTCCATAGTTATCAACTAGCATTCTTGTTCTTCTGTTGTGCTCTTTATGTATCCTTCATTCTTTGTTCTTGTTACTGTCTTTCATTCTTCATCGTGTCATTCATTCCTTCTGGTCTGTTGTTCCATACCAATCATTTCCTTTGCAGCAGCCTGTATTTCATTTACGATTTTATTCCACTCCTCATTTATGTTACAGTATAGTTCTGCATGATTGCTGTCAATCTATTTTCCAAATTAATAGGTAGGTGTTCAGCCTTCAGTGGATCCTTAAATTGTGAAGTATTATAGCTGTTTTGTCTTTCTCCTTTAACTTCATGTACATTTGAAATTCTACCCCTATTTTTTTGCTGTGAGGAGGTAATAATCAGAGTCCATATTGGCACCTTTTAAACTACAACAGTCTAGTACATCATGGCTATGCATCGTACCTATTAATATATGTTAAATTTGGTTCCTAGTATTGTTGTCCGGTGACACCCAGACCACTTTATGTATATTCTTATGCTGGAACAGTGTGCTAGGTCCTGTCACATTAAATGATGCTGCAAAATTTATCGGGCAGTGTCCACTGTTATTACTCTCTTTATGGAGGCTTTTTTTGTGCTGTTGATAAGCTTGCTACAGTTCCTCATAGAAGGTCTCCCTCTCTTGTGCTGTCTTCTCCTCAGTAGGGCAATGTGCATTTAAGAGACTATAGTTAAAGAATTTCCCCTTTATTCATGTATAACATGTCCTTGCCCTTACTGATTTAAATTCTATCACTAGTTGTTCAGTGCTTTGATTGGCTATAAATCGCACACCAAATACATGTTCACTGTTGTGGCTACTGTAGTACATAGTATACAGCTGTTTCTGGAAGGTACCCTGTCTAGTCTATCTTACTTCTTGCAAGGTTATGATATCCACCTTGTACATTTTCACTATTGCAGCCAGTTTACCAATGGCTCCAATTATGTTTGATGTCTGTACACTCCATGATCCAATTCTCATATCCCTTGTTACTTTGGCGTGTCTTTGCCTTAGGGTCTGTCCAGCTGTATTTCCTTGAGCTTTTGTAATAAGACTTTTTTCTGGGTATGGGTTATCAGGCCATAGCCCAACCGCCTATTCTTCAGTAGATCATTACTTCTGCTCTCATCTGCCTCAACCCTCTTTGCCACTGTGGATGGGTACCCAATCTTCCACACTGTTGCTCAGGTTCCTGAGGTTCACCATCTTGGAGGTGAGAGATGGAATTTTGTATGAACGGCTAAGTGACCTTCGTGTGCTTAAAGTCGTATGTTATGAATCACTGCCCCATTTGAAATTCATAATCTTGTATTAACCTGACCAAAATCCTCCTGCCACTAAACTTCACAAATTCCCACTATATCTAACTTCAACCTATCCATTTTCCTTTTTAAATTTTCTAATCTCCCTACCCGATTAAGGAATCTATGGGGGACTGTTTCACCTCCAGAATGTTTTATCCAAGAGGATGCCATCATTATTTAACCATACAGTAGGATTGTATGCCATCAGGAAAAATTACAGCTGTAGTTTCACCCTTGCTTTGCAGTACCAGCATAGCAAGGTAATTTTGGTTGATGTTACAAGGTCAGATCAGTCAGTCATCCAGACTGCTGCCCCTGCAACTACTGAAAAGGCTGCTGCCCTTCTTTAGGAACCATTCATTTGGCCTGTCAATGGACACGCCTCTGTTGTGGTTGCACCTATGGTATGGCCAACTGTACCACTGAGGCAAGCAAGCTACCCCACTGGTGGCTAGATCCATGGCTCATGTGGGGATTTTGCATAAGGTAGAGTTGAAATAAAAAAAAGAAATATTATCCATGGTCTATGCAACAACCCTGTTGCTTGTCAGTAACAGATAGCAACACAGCATTCAGGCCCACATGCAATCATCTTTAGAAGTAGCTGATTTTATTTCATAGTTTGAAGGTTTGAGGATCAGCAGTTGAAGTAAAACTCGTCTTCTAAAACTATGAATTTGTAATTCATTACTGTAATGATAATGCATAAGCAAATGTTGGTTTTTAACTATTTATGATGAGAGTATTTAATACTCATTCTCATAGTCCACAGTTAATGCCATATAGTTTCCATCACTGCATTCTGTGGTGTCAAGTATGGCATTGAAGAAGGTTATGCACCTCATGGACAGAGCACAGGCTCTACACATATCTACTCACTCTGTGGATGTGACTTTGGTCGCACACATGCTTTGGGGTGATGGTAGCACCTATGATGTACTAAGTGGCTTGCCAGTGAGTGCTGCTCCTTGATTGGCAGTGCAAGATGCTGCCACACCAACTGAAAGAGGTGACAGCAGCACGTGTGAATTGCCAAGCACAGTGTGCTACCCCACCCCCCAATTAGCAATTGAAGTGCACAAGAAATGGTTGCACAGGCAGTATAAACATGACAGCATCACTTATCCATCTGTGGATGAGTCTGAGGACTCGCACACATCAGAAGTAGTACAAGTGCGTCCTTTGGAGGGCAGTGGCCAAAACATTGGACATTGGTGCTCGGCAGTGCCCGCATGCATTAAATTCTAATGTTCAATCAGAACAGGGGTTTGCAAATGCTGCGGGAGTATCTGGATGTGCCAGTACTCCACAGGTGGAGGAATAAGTTTCACTATGTTGAGAAACATGAAGGTGTGACTGTTTATGAAAACACCAAGTGCATGAACAAATCTGTTGTTGGTGTGTAAGTGAGAGTGGGTTGGGTGACAAGGAGTACAGAGGTAGTTCTTCCAGGGTGTGGACCACAGAGAAAATTCCCTCGGCCTCCCATAGCTCCTTGCAGGAGGAGGCCACGTATGGAACACCCTGTGGTGGCTACTGTAGACACTTAAGTGCACAAATAGCTTACAGAACCCTTTTCACCACTGCTACAAAGGTAGCAGCCTTCTGAGCCTCCACAACACTAAAAACAAGCGAAAAATACCAGCGGCACATCCTCCCGAAGCACTGTCAGTGAAAACACAAGCACAAGCCATCCTGGTTGCCTCTCATATCAGAGGTGAACTATATGCCGATAAGAGGACTAAATGTGAGTGTCTGGAACACTAATGACATCAGTGTGTAAGGCAGCCAATTACACCAGTTTCTCAGAAATGTGCCAATAGACATTTGCCCGGTGAGATGCACCTTCAGTTGCTGGTATTGTACCAAATGGCAAACATGGGAGATGGCACTGCCATCTATGTAAAAACGCCTCTGAGACTCCACTAGATACAACTTCCTGCACTAGAAAATATGGAAGCAAATGGTGTAGCAATCAGCACTTTCAAGTAACAGTCATTGATGCCTGTCGTCCACTTCAAGGTAACCTGATACAAGGTGACATCAAAAAACTGCTCTCCATTTGTGGTAGAGTTTTAATTGGTAGTGACTTTAATGACAAGCATTCAGAATAGAATTTGTGAGTAAAAAATCCTAGTGGTCACCACCTAGTGAGAGCAGCACTAACACATCATGCAATATTCATTAGACATTATGACCCAACAGTTTTTCTATGTCTACACAACCTGATATCTTAGACATAGTGCTCCTTAAAGGCATGGGGGACCAGACCTTTGCATCAACCGGATGCTTACTTTCTTGTCATCATTTATCTGTAGTGTTTAATCTAGATGGAACAGGACCTGTAAACAACTGCGAGATGTTGATTTGGAAAAGTTTGGACTGGACTAGTCACTAACAATATTTGTGCATCTTGCACTGCAAGCTGTTGCTGCAGACAATCCTAGGTGACAACAAAAACACTGAGATTTCCCCTGGCAATTCCCTCCAAACATAACAAAGGCCAAGACACACAGGAGTTAAAGGCATTAGCTATCAGTGGGTACTGATTTATATCGACTGGGCAAGTTGAAAATTTATGCCAGACCAGGATCTGAACTCGTATCTCCTGCTTACTAGGCAAATGCGCTGACCATTACACCATCCATACACAATGGTTGCCACAACTGCGTGGACTATCTTAGCATGCCTCCTGTCAGACCAAAATTCTCAACTCATACCACACACTGCTGATGTAGTTCCCTGTCCATTAGCTTAATTACTTGCAGCATCTCACTGACTCCTATGAGAATTCAAGCTTGGTGTGGATCCACACTGAAGGGATAATTGGCCACCACCACTTTCATTAAGTACATACATGGTGTCTGTTCCTTCAGACATGTCCCACACAATTTTGAGTCACCTTCACTTTCATTCCAATAAGGTCGGTGAGAGTATGCCTCTGTGGTGTGAGGCAAGCTAAAACTAAACTAAACTCTGCCTGAACAGGACATGAAGGCCCAGCGGTACCAACTCACTGCTGTGTCGTCACCAACTCACTGCTGTGTCGTCACCAACTCACTGCTGTGTCGTCACCAACTCACTGCTGTGTCGTCACCAACTCACTGCTGTGTCGTCACCAACTCACTGCTGTGTCGTCACCAACTCACTGCTGTGTCGTCCTCAGCCCACAGGCATCACTGGATACAGATATGGAAGGGCATATGTTCAGCACACTTCTCTATCAGCCATATGTCAGTTTACAAGGCTGGAGCCACCACCACCCAAATCGAAAAACTACAGAAAATGTTGGACAGAGCACCTCAACTTGCACTTCTTCTACCTAGCTGCTACCCTACATGGGAACTCCACAAGCTATCAGGCATCCCAGTATTCAGGAATCACTTTGAATAGACTGACCACCAATTGTATGCATCAGCACAGTAGTCTGAGAATGGATTAATTGCCAATCTGGGCAATCAGATTCATGGGTGATGGATGACTCAATGGCCAGACCTGTTGCACTTTTAAATGCATGCAGGAAGAGAAATTGTGTGAAAATTGTTTGATCATGAGATGACAAATCCATCCAAGAGGGATAAATAACCAGCAAACAGCAATAAGTAGGCAAAACACTTGGTGTCCACTCTACAAACAAACAAGACTAAACTACTCTTGAGAAGTTAAGTGAGTGAGTCTATGATATTAAATTGCTCCAAAAGGAGATCCTGGATGTATCTAATTTTTGGAGAACACAGAACCCAAAACAAGTGATCTGGGTCTTAACATATAATGAGATATATCGGTGTGAGTGAAGACTGTTAAGCAGTTGTCCAGTCTCAACATGAGGTATTTACAACTTTCTGTCTATGTAGACAAGTGATGTGGACAGAAAATTTGCTCTGCTCTGAGAGGAAAAAAGTTATCAAGAAAAAGAGTAATTTATTCTATGTGGATGCATTCTTTTTTAAGTTAGCAAACTGCTTATGAAGCATTTACTTGAGAACTGATACTGGATACATGTCTTTTCCAGAATGTTGAAACACTATTTTGAATATGTTGTTTGAAAACAGTTTGTTCCAGGATTGGTTACCAATACCAATATTCAAGACTGTATACCAGTTACCACCAGACTGGTGATCTTGCTTCTATTTTTGGCTCCTAGTGATTCATACAGAAGTCTGGTGTACATGTTTAAAGTTCATTTATCATCAATATGACTCTTGCTATGAGAAGTTTGTAACACCTTTTTAGAAAGACACAAGAAATTCCTTAAGGTACTCACCTCAAGGTAGCTAATGCAAGCATGTGCAGTGGTACTCAACTTCAGGGCAAGCCGGTTCAAATCCTGTTGGTGGATGAAATTTTCACTGCCCGTATTGGAAGGGAAAGAGATGTTTCTGATCACCAGTCTTTGCACCAATGTCATTGATTCAATTCCAAACACACTCTGCAGTGTCTCATGAAGTGAAAGCATGTGAACTCTCTCTCTCTCTCTCTCTCTCTCTCTCTCTCTCTCTCTCTCTCTCTCTCTCTCTCTCCCTCCCTCCCTCTCCCTCTTTGTATCCCTCTACCTCTACCTCTCCCTCTGCCTCCCTCCCCACCCTCCCCCCCCCCCCCCACCATCCCACACAGGGCCCTCATTATTAAAGATGCCTGTGGGCATGGAGGATCAGGAAAACTTTTCCCATTATGTGGGCGAACATGTCCTTCGAGGCCTCCCAGCCATTCATGCCTTGTGCTACATCCAGAACAGTGAGAGAACTACAGATTTTATGAATGTGCTTTATATACCACAAGAATTATAGTATTTGAAAACTAATGTTTATAAAGACCATAATCAAAAAATGACTGCATCATGTTAATGTTTATGAACACAGAAAAAAGCAATGAAGCTTAAACAAAGTTTAGGCACCCTAACAGTCAATGTAGCATACAATTATGGTTCACTGCTGCAGATCTTTTTGTACTGCAGTATTTCATTTCCAGAGTGTGGTCCTTGTATATAGAATATTGTGTTCCATAGCTAAGGCTGTAGATGTACGAATCACATTTGTGAAATTCATGGTCATCTCTTTTGCCCACTTCTACATATCCATAGACAAGAAAAAACTGAGTGCCTCTACATCATGTATCATTTTCCCAACAGAAGCAAAATCACATACTTCCAGATTACATGAATTAGCACTGAAGTGTTGTTGGCATGAGAAAGAGGAAGACAGATTGAGGCAGAGTGAGTGGAAGTGAAACATACATATTATGCACTCAAGGATATAGGTGGATTTGGCTAGGCCATATGAAATATTCTCCACCCCTGATGGGCAACACCAGCTACAGGAATGAGTCAGCAATTATTTGAAACAGGCTATTCCATCAGCAGTATTTCCCAGCCGTACTGCCATACTGCAGTAATGTGGTGTATTGCAGCCACATTGTAGCATTGTTGAAGACAACAGTAGTGGCCATGTATTACTACAAAATATGGTTTGTGTGTATGCACTTTTAGAGTGGTTGCAGGTGATGCCATCATTTGCCACCAAATTCAGATTGCTTCATTTGCCTACAAGCTACTATGGGAGACATTGTCATTTGTATTTCTTGTTTCCTTCTTTTCCTTTTTATATTTTTCTTTTAATTCTGCCCCTTAGAACATTTTTATTTTTATGACCATGTAGCCTTTCATTTTAGGGTTGGGACAAGTAGTATTATAAAAAATTTATGTTGCAGATGATAGGAGCCTGGGAACAAAATTCTTGATGCAGGTTAATGATTTACAGAATGCACTAATTAGATTTTAATGATTACTTTTTGCTTGTCCTACATCTACATCTACGTGATTACTCTGCTATTCACAATAAAGTGCCTGGCAGAGGGTTCAATGAACCAAGGAAAAATGAGCATTTAAATTTTTCTGTGTGAGCCCTGATTTCTCTTTTTATCGTGATGATCATTTCTCCCTATGTAGGTGTGTGGCAACAGAATGTTTTCACAATCAGAGGAGAAAACTGATTTCATGAGAAGATCTTGTCACAATGAAAAACTCCTTTGTTTTAATGATTGCCACTCCAATTCACGTATCATGTCTGTGGCATTATCTGCCCTATTTCGCGATAATACAAAACGAGCTGCCCTTCAACAAAGATACAAAGATGCTGTTTGGACAGTGAACTGCAGGGACAGGGGCTACTTGAATACATCACATTTCATGTTTGTGCTATTTTTTATTACAGAGATATGAGGCCATCTTTGGTTTTTTTTAAATGGAACCCTATGTTAAATTTTAGCGTAACATGATGGGCTTAAAAAGACAGTTTCAAATATGTATACATCATAATGTTTAGGTGAATAGTTTTTGAGACACAGATATGTTCCCATATCATATTCATCCTTCAAAGTGGCGTTGTCTAATGCATCCTTTCCTGTTGACCACTGGGGAACTTAACAAGTAAGATGCTGTTTTCCTGCTTCTCGATAATACCTTAAGATGATGCATGAGGTAGCTGGAGTGAAGGGTATAAATGTGCTACTGGGGTAATGAGACATCACATTTCTGTCACAGTTTCTTGGAGCAGACATGTACACCAACAAAGAAAAGTTAGATATGCTTCTAGTGTAAGGTGAAAGCACAAGCAATACTGTTAGAGGAATAAAGCGATATGGAGAGCTGTATCCTGATCGTAAGTGTCCTACACGCCAGATTCTTGCACGTATTTGTAAGAAAATACATGAATCAGGATCATGGAAAGTCATACAGAGGACAAGGCAGAAATCTGCAGCTGGTGAGGTACATGAAGAGGGTGTTCTAGCACTGGCGCATAATGATCCTACTGTTTCGTCGCGACGTATCGCCTCAGAATGTGGTATAAGTCAGAGAAGTGTTCCATGCATATTGCACTGGCATAGATTTCACCCGTTTCACCTCTCATTACATGAAGCATTCTCCGGTGTGGATTTTGAACAGCACCAGGAATTTTGCCGGTTTGCTCTGCAGCGCCTACAAGATGATCCAACGTTTTTCCAATGGGTGTTTTTTTACTGATGAAGCAACTTTCACCAATCCCGGTAATGTCAATTTGCATAATATGCATGTGAATTTGTATAATATGCATTACTGGTCAATAGAGAACCCTCATTGGCTTTGACAGGTACAGCATCAGCAACCGTGGAGTGTTAATGTGTGGTGCGGCATCATTGGAAATGTCATTGTGGGGCCGTGTGTCATTCTGGGTATACTAAATAGCAATAACTATGCACAGCTCCTGTGAAACATTCTACTCATTTTGCTGGAAGAGTGACCACTAACTACTTGTCAGTGCATCTGGTTCCAACATGATGGCTGTCCTGCTCACTCTTACTGTGTGGCTACAGAGCTGTTAAATGAAAAGTTCCTGGATTGTTTCATGGGATGACGTGCTGAAGTGAAGTGGCCAGCCTGGTCTCCTGATTTGACCCCTCTTGAATTTTTTCTGTGGGGAGCAATCAAACATAAAGTGTATGCTCAAATACCAACTACACCAGACAATATGAAGTAATGTATCATCAAAGTGTGTACTGATATATCACATCACACCCTCGCAGCCATTCACAAATCATTCGAACGGCGACTACAAATTTGCATCGCAGCAGAGGGGAAGCATTTTGAGCACATGCTTAAGTTAAGTTTTGTATCACGTACAGTATGTATTTTGCATGTATGTGTGTGTTTGCTTCATATTGTGATCAATAGCAAATATTTTCAAATAAAAAACAAATACATATGAAATAATTGTGACCAATAAGGGCCTCATCATTTACATTTGTATTTCTATTACTTAAAATGTATTAACATCTTGTAGTATTTTAAAACTGTATATTGTCTACTATTTTGGTATCACAGTTGTTAAATAACTGAATAATATTTGCATCTACCAACAATCATTCTGACAATTCAAAGTTGTCAACATTTTCCTTGGGGGGGGGGGGGGGGGTTCGAATCCTTTGTGCTTGTTATTAGGTCATCCACCAAAATCCTGTTCTTACTTCCACTTGCATCTTGCAGTTATTTCCAAGCTGTATTTGAGCTGAAGCCCTGCAATTCTTTGCAGGTTTTCCACAAAGGTGACCTAGTTTTAAGTTTGCATGCAGATGCCAGGTCGTGGTATGTAGAGAGTTTTGTATTGTCTATGATTTTTCAGTACAATTTTGTAAATAACTGTGATCACCTTTTCTCAGTGGACCCTGTGCTTGCTAGGGTGGGGTTCAGGCACATGGGATGACTCTGAGTGTTCCACAGATTATCTGTATTGTCTCCTCCTGTTGGACATCAACTTCAGTTAGCTATGTGTGAGCTTCTCATCCACACTGGTGAGTAATATTGGAGCACACTATAGACAAAAGCTACTGCTGAAGTCCTCAATGTGCTTGCTCCACTACCTGACATTGTTCCAGCCACTGTCAACATGACAGCATTGCAGAACTTCAGTTTCTGACTGTATCTTCTTGGAGTGAGATGTCCATTAGAGTGCAATCTAAATTCAATACAAACTATTGTATATCAGTTGTTAATGTGTGTTATGGTGGTTGTTTTGTTAGGGTTTGGATGTAGCTGCCACTTGTAGCAGTAGTTTTTCAATACTTCCCGATCTGCATTCAGTATTCTGTTGAAGTCATTAAAATGTTCAGTCTGATGTGTGATTGCCAGGTTGTCTGCATGTGCAAATTTTTGAGAATGCCAGCAAAAATGAAACTGGATGGAAGTTTTATGGTATTTCTTATCTCCTTTCTTAAACAAAGACTTAATGTGAGTATATCTCAAACACTCAGGAAATGTTCCACTGACAAATGTCTGGGCACAAAGGTAACTTAATATGTTACTATACTCAGAAGCACACTCTTTAATTAACTTTGTTGATATTTTAACATAACCACTAAAAGCTTTTGGTTTTAAGGATTTCAAGGTGGATTAATGGTGTGATTCTAAGGCAAATTCACATTACTTAAGTTATTTGTAATAACTGGCCTGAGATATTCCATGGCAGCATCTACAGAACCTTACAACCCCATCTTTTGACTACCAGTTACGAAATGCTTGTCCATAGCTACTGCAACACTGCGATCATCTATTACCAATGTATCATTTACTCTTAATGCTATTTTCTCCTCCTCATGTCTGGTTCCACCAGTCTTTCTTTCACTATATTCCATATTGACTTTAGCTTGTTATTTGATGTGAATATTATTTTCATGTAAGGCACTTGCTTTGATGTCCATATTACTATCCTTAATGTCTGACTTGATAATATCTTTGATGTTTTGCAGTATTCTTGTAATGAGTTATAGCATCAACATCAGACATGTTTCTGACTGACAGATATGCTTTAATTTTTTTTTTTTTTTTTTTTTTATTTACGGGATATCTCTATTCCTTGAGTTATGTGTTACTTTGGTCTAATCTTGGTTGGTTTTGGATGAAAACAGTATTCAAATAAGATAAGGATGTCATTAATGAAAATTTTGCATTTTCAGTTCATGCCATGAGCACTGTATACATCACTCCAGTTCATGTCTTTGAGAAGTGTCCTAAAATAATTTTTTGTCAATTGACTATCTTCTTAAATTCAGATTTAGTAGATTTTATATCCTGTTCAGTATTAAAATTTAACAAAAGGAACTGAATGTCATGGTCTGAAAGGCTATTGACTATTGGTTTTATAATATAATTCTGTTCATTATTCCTTTCCATGAAGATGTTAACAATGTCTAGGAGACGGGTAGAGGAGGGGTGAGGAGAGAAGGGAGGAGGAGGCAGAATGGGAATTTAGGGGAGGGGCAGGACTGGGGAGGGGAGGTCATGGGAGGAGAACAGCAGAAAGGAGAGGAGCTACCCCAGTTAAGAAGTTTATAATAGGAGCTGTAATAAATTCTTGTAGGAAGAGTTTTTAAGAAAATCTACATTAAAATCATCAACAACCTCTAGTTTATTTCTGTTCAATAGGATGATTTATGAACAGATTATAGTCATCTGCAAGTGCTCGATGTATCAATAGATGCCTACTATTATGAAGGATTTGTTATGAAATTCTACTTCTGTCACACTTGCTTCCATGTGCAGGCAAAATTTTTAAATATCTGTGTTCTGAAGTTTATGACAGTTCCTGATGAATATGGCAACTCCTCCTTCCTCCATTTCTGCTCCACAAAAGTGAGATGCTAACACAAATACAGTATCTCTTAACACATATATACCAGTGGTCTAATGATGTTCAGAGGGGCAGATAGATTAGTTGGGTTTGATGACTAATACAATCAACTTAGATAAGCTGTCAGTTGTTAAAGCAGCAGCTGCATAGTCAAGTTTATTACTGTGTCACTGCTTTTTAAAATCAGATCATGGGTGTAAAACTGGTTAAATGTTTAAAAGAATAAAAGTGGGACCAAAACTAAAGTTTATTTAAATAGCTAAGTCTCCTTCACAGATGAGTGACTTCATTTCTTGAAAGTGATTAAGTGTTATGAGGTTCATATGACATCTAAACATATTTTGCTACTGTAGTTAGAAACATTGCTCGCAACCAGAATGTGCTTTACCCCCACTGGCTCTTTGTGATGAAGTCAGATAATGAAACTTCCTGGCAGATGAAAACTGTGTGCCAGACCGAGACTCAAACTCAGGACCTTTGCCTTTTGCGGGCAAGTGCTGTACCAACTGAGCTACCCAAGCACTTTCCAAACTTCCTGGAAGAAAGGAGTGCTAGTTCTGCAAGGTTCGCAGGAGAGCTTCTGTGAAGTTTGGAAAGTAGGAGAAGAGGTACTGCTGGAAGTAAAGCTGTGAGGACAGGGCGTGAGTCGTGCTTGGGTAGCTCAGTTGGTAGAGCACTTGCCCGCAAAAGGCAAAGGTCCCGAGTTCCAGTCTTGGTCCGGCACACAGTTTTAATCTGCCAGGAAGTTTCATATCAGTGCACACTCTTCTGCAGAGTGAAAATCTCATTCTGGAAGTCAGATAATGACTGTCAACTCTTCAGATGAACCTGAATAGGTAGCGTTCAGTTTTAGCACAGTCTTTGTACAGTATTTGGTCTGTAACCTGCCTGCTTGTTTGGGCACTGATCACAGCAGAAGTTTGTGATACTTTCCGCTTCCAGACCAACCTACTGCGGAGGGGAAGAATCCTGCCTCCCTCTCATATAGTAGACAGCATCTATGTTTTATGCTGCAACAAAAGCAAAAGTAATGAAGAGGCAATAATTTCTTAAATGTTTTCAGTAATTCCACAGGGTAAATAGTATTTGCCAGTGGAAACTATAGTGCATCCACACATTGTACTGTTTACTATCTAAGGTAGGTAAAAACAGAAATAAATCACTGTTGGCCTTGAGTCCTCCAGCTCTTCCTGTTTCCTCAGCTCTTTGGCTGGTTCAAATGGCTCTGAGCACTATGGGACTTAACATCTATGGTCATCAGTCCCCTAGAACGTAGAACTACTTAAACCTAACTAACCTAAGGACAGCACACAACACCCAGCCATCACGAGGCAGAGAAAATCCCTGACCCCGCCGGGAATCGAACCCGGGAACCCGGGCGTGGGAAGCGAGAACGCTACCGCACGACCACGAGATGCGGGCCCTCAGCTCTTTCTGATTCCTCTGTCCCAGCACCACCAGAATCAGAATCAGAATTTTATTGTCTCATAACATTCATGTTAAATGATTGATTTAGTGTACAGGAGTCTCATCAAGCTTATAACTATAACAGATTGTACATGGAATATGACATTTACTAGAACTATAAAGTATCTGAATACATATACTATTAATTTTTATCCTGCTCAAATGGTCAGATCAACACTAAAAATTCATCAATACAGTAATAGCATTTTTGTACCAGAGTGCTACATAACTTTCTTTTTACTTAGCCAGTTCCAGTGTTTTGAAAAGTTGTCTTTTTTTAAATTATTGTATATTTTCATCCCCATATATTGTGTGGTCTGTGCGAAAAGACTGAGTCTATGTATAGGAAGCATGAAACTTCCTTTGTTCCTAGTTTCATATCCATGCCAAAAGTTATTTGGAACAAGCAATTCTGGATTGTTATTTGTGAAAATGATTATTTCATATAGAGTGAGGGAAGACTTACCATCTTTTGGTCTCTTAATAGTGGCCAATAAGATTCTCTTGGCTTTGCACTACACGTGTTCTTTACAATTTTTTTCATAAAGTTAATATTATTGTTAAATTACTAGCATTTACTCAAAAGACAATGCCGTATCTCACTACTGCCTTGAAGTAACTGTGGTACACTACATTTTTCATGTCAAAGGCAGGGACATTGGCTAAAACTGACATAGCAAATGTCAGGCTGTTGAGTTTATTTTTTAAACAGTCTATATGTGAGGACCATGACAGAGTTCTGTCGAACTGCTTGCCTAAGAGTTTAACACATTCTGCTTCATTTAGGTCCAGACTTCCATACATAATTTGAACATCATTGTTTTTGAAATATTTAGTTTTAGGCCATTTAAATGGAACCATAAATTTAGATTTTCTATAGTTTTAGGACATTTTTGTGAATTTATTCTGGATTTTTATTTTCTATCAGTACTGAAGTGTCGTCAGTGAATACAACTGAATGATGATTTATATTTATGTGTCAGTCACTTAATTCAGTGAATCAGTGAGTAGTGTGTACAGTACACACAAAATGTATACCAGATCCACATAAATGCATAACATTCAGTTTTCAGGAATGACAAATTCACATTTGCAGCCTACTGTAACTTGTTAAAATAAATTCAGAATGGTTTATGTGCATGCAAGACAATGTCTGCATTAGTATAAAAGGAGATTCCCTTTGGTAAAAGAACTGTGCATCTATTGCTAACTTTGTTGCTCAATCTATTGTTATTTAATCTTACACTGAAATATTTAATGTTACACTGAGACAACAAAACTGAGTACAAAAATGTCATTGATTTCAGAGGTTAACTCTGCTGACAATTTTGGAAAAATTGTGTCTCAGATCAGTTTTAACGAAAGAATATTGTTTTGTTTTGATGTTATACATAACATTTATAAAATAAGATACACTTTCATGTTGTGATACAGTACGGTAGACTTTCACCATTTTTTAATTTGTGCTGTTATTTACTATAGTTTGTTGGGCAATTTGTGAAATTTGAACTTTTGTTTAGTACTAGGAACTGAGGTAAAAATTTACATTTAAATTGGATTGTACCCCTACTATGGAGCACTTTTAAATGGGGGTTGGAGGTACTTTCCAACACCTAAACAACTGCTCTTTATTGTGAAAGTGACTAAACGTGTGTCATACTGTTTTAACAGGCCTGTAATATGTTTATAGAGACATTTACAGTGAAATTTGTGACACAGTTCTCATATTCAGTTTATGCTTACCACAAAGAATGGGCTCTTAAATAATGTCTGATGTTCCAGTATAAATTTTACATTAACTTTTCCACAATACAAGATAGTATTCGTTGAATATCAATCTTTTCATTGATAACAATGGAGAGGAATTCATTGTTAGCTATTTTCCTGTTGTGGAATATGATTCCAAATTTGCCAACACATGATTCTCTTTATTCTCTCTCTCTCTCTCTCTCTCTCTCTCTCTCTCTCTCTCTCTCTCTCTCTCTCTCTCTCTCTCTCTCTCTGAATACCATATTAGAACCATTCTCTTTACAACATATCCTGAAATATCATTTTCCCCTGATCAATCAAGGGCATCAAGATACATGTCCTCATCACTCAGGATCACATGGCCTCATAGGGAAAACTGAGTTACTATCACTAAAAGAATCAAATTTTTGATATCACACTAATATTAGCACTTATGCTTATGAGCTATGATGTAAAAGCTGAGTTTAGTGTCGGATTGTTGCCAGGGGAGGTGGCAAGGGGGGGGGGCTGTGTGGACCATAGCCCACCCCCCCTCCCCATTGGACCATTGGAGTATCGTATTACACTGGATAAAACGACTTCAGAAATCAGTGAATACATTACCCCAACAGAGTCAATAACTTTTTTATAATTATGTAGCGATATAGGTTGGAATGTATTTCAAACAAATTTTAACAAAAGAATAAGAGTGGCCAATAGCTTACTATCTAAACAAGTAAATATTGTTTCACTCAAAATGGGTGTCTTATTATTTATTAATACACATTTTTTACCCTGTACTCCAAAACAGTTACCAAAAACTGCTTTAAGCAACACCAAATTTTACCAATTTGTTGGTGGAGGACCCCAACTTTCCTTTTGTTAAGCAATATTCGATTCCCCCAAACACCTCCCCCACCCCCCTCCTCCCCCCTTGACCGACTTCTAGAATCACCCCCAATTGTTGCTCCAACTATATCTACATCTATATCTATGATCTAAAAACTATCATGATGTGCCTGGCAGAGGGTATGTCCCAATGTACCAGTAATTAGGGTTTCTTCCATTCACACATGGAGTGCGGGAAGAATGAACATTTGAGTGCCTCTGTGCATGCTGTAATTATTCTGATAACATCCTCATGATCCGTATGTGAGCAATACATAGGGGATTGTGGTATATTTCTAAAGTCATCATTTAAATCTGGTTCTTGAAACTTTATTAATAGACTTACTCACGATAGTTTACATCTGTCCTCAACAGTCTGCCAGTACCATAGTTCCTTCAGTACCTCTGTGACAGTCTTCCATGGATTTTTAAACCTGTGGCCATTAGTGGAGCCTTTCTCTGTATACGTTCAATAGCCCCTGTTAGTCCTATTTGGTACAGGTCTCACACATTTGAGCAATAATCTAGGATGAGTCACACAAGTAACTTGTAAGCTATCTCCTTTGCAGACTGATTGCATTTTCCCAGTAGACTATCACCTGATGTACCCTTGGCTGAGCCCATGTGAACATTACATTTCATATTCCTACAATGTGTTACACCCAGGTATTTGTACAAATTGACTGATTCAAACAGTGGCTCATTCATATTATAGTCATAGGATACTTACTACATGTTTTCATTTTGTGAAGTGCATAATTGTACATTTCTGAACACTGAGAGCAAGTTGCTGATCTTTGCACCACTTTGAAATCTTATCAAAATCTGACTGAATATTTATGCAGCTTCTTTCAGATAGTACTTCATTATAGATAACTGCATCAGCTGCAAAACAACTGAT
Organism: Schistocerca cancellata; assembly: GCF_023864275.1. Classification (NCBI taxonomy): domain Eukaryota; kingdom Metazoa; phylum Arthropoda; class Insecta; order Orthoptera; family Acrididae; genus Schistocerca; species Schistocerca cancellata. The sequence continues at coordinate 294,423,591 of NC_064629.1, forward strand.
GTTACTATTAATATACAAAATGAACAGAAAGGGTCCCAACACATTTTCCTAGGGCACACTCGAAGTTACTTCTATTTCTGACAATGACTGTCCATCCAAGATAACATGCTGTGTCCTCCCTATGGAAAAGGTCCTCAATCCAACTACAAGTTTCACTTGAAGTCCCATATGATCAGACTTTGGCAATAAGCATAGATGTGGTACCAAACTAAATTCTTTTAGGAAATCAAGACATACTGCATCAGCCTGATTGCCTTGATACAAAGTTTTCAGTTTGACATGTGATAACTGTATGTTTTTAGTAGATTAACAAGTTTCTGTCTTTTTTACAGTTGTCCTTGAAATTAACATTGAAATCCCCTAGCACCATCATGTATTTTGACTGACTATTTTAGATAGTTCAGAAGTTTTTTCCAAATTTTTGGAGAACAATTGAAAAATGCCAGATGGGGACATATATAAACATGCAACTATAATTTTAATAACTTTTAGTTCACATAAACAATATTGAAAATCTTTTTTAATAAAGCAGACTTTTTAAACCTAATTTCCTTTGATTTAATATCTGTTCTTAAATACATACATTTCACCCCCTCTGTATGTTTCCCTGCAAAAGTTGCTGACCAAATGGAAGTCTGAAATCCCAACTGCACATTTTTGTTTTTCTTGCAGCCAGTGTTCAGTTACACACAAGATAGAAATCTCCTTCAATGAACCATTCAAAAGGACCTCTAGGTCATATAGCTTACTGGTTAAGCCCTGTACATTATGATATAGGAGAGTTAAAGACTTTTTCACTTCTATGAGAGATATATTTCTTGCCTGGTTAGTTTGGGTCAATGGAGACGTCTGATTCCATCCGTTGGCTTTGACCCGAGACGTAAGGGTGTTGTGTTGTATGATGTCATGACGGCGCAGAATTTAGTTTATGAGTGTGTTGTGTTTTCAGATGTCATCTTGTTGTGGTTAATGGTGTCCTCTGGTGGTGTACTAGGTTCATTTGGGTGTCGGTGCTTGAAGTGTGCATTTATCGGTCATGACTGTTATAGAAGAACGGAAATTAGTTTCAGTGAATTAGGAATTAAGTTCCTGTTGTGTTTATGTTATTGCGGTGTCATTTGATGTTATTGGTTTGCTGTTTGTCATGTGGTAGGTCATTTAATTCAATTTGTGGCTTCTTTTGTTAGGTATGGATATGACTTCTAAGTTTAATAGTGTTCATCTGTGGGCTGAAATGGGGACGACATGCTGTCCATCATTAAGTTTCTGCAACTTTTTGGGCTTGTGACAGAGATAGTGAAATTCACTGTATGCAAGCAGAATATGCGAGTTGGGTGTAAGTATGTAGCAGTGGAACTTTTTTATGGAAAGTAGTTGTTTTTTTGGGTCTATTGTTCGTGTGTTATGATGTTTGGTGGGCTGAATCATAGCTGAATAATGAAAGTTTCTTTCCTTTTCAGCACCAAATGTAGCCCATGCTTCGTATATCCAGTCATCCTTAAAAACAGATTAACATGCAGTACATTAGCTTGGCTGTACTGGGCAACATATTCCATCAATAACGTGTTCATTTTGTATATTTTGTCGTTGCAGTCCTCCCTGTCAAATCTGTATGGTACTATACACACAATCACTTTATTGTTCGTAGTTTTTGTGAGTAGCATGTTCACAGTGCATTGGTAATCCTTGATACCTGATTCTACATCATTTGTTCCAGCTAGAACAATAACACAGTCAAATTTTTTCAAGTTCTTTACTTTTTCGTCAATGTTATTAACAACATATTTCAGTTTTGCATTTGGTTTGTCAACGAACATCACAAAATATCTTCATGGAAGTGATTTAATAATCTAGCACAGTGTTGTTCAAGACTATCAGACAGAAATAAAATCTTGGGTCTTATATTTGCATGCTTTCCAGTACTTAAAACTTTGTTGTAGCTGTCGCTATTTATTTTACAGGAATTACTAAACACACTACTTCTTGATGGTGCAAGAGCACTTTGCTTACTTTTGGATTTTTCATAATTTATCGTAGATAACACATCACAGTCATTGTTGTGCAGTAAAATTACGCTGCTTTCACACTTTTTTTGGTTTCCGACACTCTGTGAACTGTTTTGTAAACTTATCCGAATAAGTAGAGTTTTCTTTCTATTAAAGCATCTTTAGAAAGAAAAAGAAAATTGTATGAGACAGCAAGAATTAGTAAAGACCCAGGAGTAATTTTACACTACAAAAATTATTGTAACATACTGAGAAAAGTTGTCATAAAGAAGATGTATATTAGAGATGAAATTAAGAACTTGGGCAATAAAACGTGGAATGTTGTTGGAAGAGAGACAAGAAAAATAACCACTGGGGTAGGTAGTATTGCTATTAAATTGAATGAGACCATGTTACCCAACAGTACACAAGTATGTAATGTATTTAACAACCATTTCTTAAGTGTAGGTGAAAAGATTGGTGAGAATAGTTCAAAAGAAAAAGCCACACAGTACATGGAAGGGCCAGTTTTGAGAAATATGTAATAAATTTCACAATGTGTGCCTGGTTAATGTCAGCAGTCTAGAAAGAGACCTACACGAAACTCACAGTATGCACATGAATAAAAGATGCAAAAAGACTGTCAGAAAATTAATTGTCTAGGAAATTAGACAAAGTTCTCCACAAAGCGGTGTAAATAAGTGCATTGCCATGGAATGGTCCAACCCACCAAATCAGAATTTACCACACACGCAGCCACTGCAGACAAGCCTGGGAAACTTGTAAAGTCTGCTGGACAGTTTGGTAGTCCTAAATCATCCTGTATAGACCAGCAGGAGAAACTCAGACTTAATGTCATACACCAGAATTTCGGTAGTCTTAAAAACAAGCAGAATGGTGTGGATATAATTACATATCTTGATAAACCTGGTATTTTAGTCATAACTGAACACTAGTACACTGAAGACCCAATTAGCATTATTCAACCACTCTCCATGAAATTTTGTTCTGCCTTTAGGAGGATAAACAAGTCTGGGAGTGGCGTAGCTACCTTCATTGTTAAAGCAAGTAATTTCAGTGTTATTGATGTAAGTACATTCTGCATAGAAGGAATCACAGAATTTGTTGCAATAAATCTAGACTGGGGTAGAAAAAATATAGCAATTATGGGTGTGTATAGGCCACCTGGGGAATGTACGGATACATTTTTGAAAAATCTATCTGACTTGCTGATATATATAGACAGTCCTATTTCTGGGTTAAATCGCCATGTAAACACTATAATAACAGGGGATATAAATATAGACTTATTAACCAATGATTCCAACACCAAAAAGCTACACCTCGATGAATTCAATCTGATGCCACTTATCCGTGAGACAACTAGAAAGACTAGCAAAAGCAAACCATGTCTGGATAATATAATAACAAACATGAACCATCTTTCCTACAGTACAGCTGTTCTAAAACTAGCCATCTTGGATCACCATGCAGCACAGCTTCAATTGGAGGCAAATGAGATGCCCTTTGTCACTAAAAAGAAACTATATGTAAGCAAAAAAACGATGTATAATGATAACATCAATAGACTGAATTCACATATTGTGGTTTGAGAATGATAGGTTTTCCTATGATAGCTTTGCTGCTGAGTTCTACTATTGTTTTGGTGCCACTTGCCCAGTTGTGGCCAAAAAAGTTAAACTAAAAATATGAACAAAAGTATCTAGATAAATAATGATGTCATTGAAGCAAGGGAACAATTAAAATTATTCCATGGTGCAATGTTGAATAATAGACAAAATTTCAAGCCAAAGGAGGTCTTCAAAATTTATCAAAAATACTATAAAGATTTATTAACACAGACTAGGAGCAGCTACATTGCAAACAAGCTTCAGGCTTCACACAGTGTTATTACTGGTGTCTGGGGAGTGATAAACAGATTTAGAACAGGCAGAGACAAGTGTTGTATGGACTTTAACATTGACCACAATGGAATGGTAGTAAAAGATCAACTTGAAATTGCTAATATATTAAATGAGTATTTGTGTTCAGTAGGGGAAGCTATCGATGACAAACACAATGACCAGAAGTATAATTTTAAAGGCAATCCCCCTAGGTATAGCATTTATGTAGCTCTCAGAAATTGCAAAGACATAATTAACATCATTAGCTCTCTAAAAACTTCCAGTTCCACAGGGCATGATGGCCTCAGTATTAATGTATTAAAAGTGTGCACAGTAAGTGTGTCTGTACCTCTGCTTGTAGTAGTAAATAACATAAAAGAGTCAGGCACCTTCCCAGACAATCTTTAAAAAAGGAGAAAAACTCAAATTTCAAAACCACAGACCCATTTCAATGCTTCCAGTCTTTTCCAAAATAGTTGAAGAAAGTCATATACAGCAGAATTATAAACTTTCTCCAGATGCATAACCTAACGTTTGGAAATAAAATTGTATTCTTAAAATGTAAATCAATGAGCACAGCAACTGCTCAGTTAATTGAGGAGAGTTCAAAAATAGTTCTGTATGAAGATGATACATACATTGCGTGTAAAAAGGAATCATTTAATGAACTAGAGACACACTGTAATATTGTGACAAATGAAATTGTACAGTATTTTAATGAAAGCCACTAAAATATAAGCAGTAGTAAAACATGTCTCATGGAGTTTAACAACAGTAGATTTAATGACGAAATTAAACTATACATAGGCAACGAATTACTAAAAAAAGTAGTTTGCAGTAAAATTCCTCAGTTTAACAATTCAGTGCAATCTAAAGTGGGAGACACATGTTGACACTCTAGCATGTAAGTTGTCTAAGAATATATTTGCAATTAATATGATTAGCAAGTTCTGCAAAGATTACTGTTGTCCTAAAGGTTGCATACCTTGCTCTATTTTCCTCTCACCTGAATTACAGAATAGAAATATGGGTATCAACAACAACAAAAAATCTAAATAAGATAGTGCTACTTCAGAAAAGGGCTATAAGAATCATCTGTGGTGCAAAATATAAGGATTCATGTTGTGGTTTGTTTCCAAAAACTGGTGTACTGACCATAGTAAACCTTTACATTCTAAAAGCCATATTACTTGTTAAAAGACTGCAGTCCAACATTTGTTCCAATTTGTATCAGTACAATACTAGAAATAAAGAACAATTTTACATCAGCAGCCATAGAACAGCACTCTATGAAAAGGGTCCACAATATGCAGGTTTAAAGATAGCCTATACACTGCCCAGTAAAGTTATGACCCTACCCACAATAAGCTTCAATCTCAGCTGAAGAAATTCCTGTTATAAAATCCATTTTACACATCAGAAGAATAGCATCCTTACATGCAGAATAAGAAGTGCTTCAGAAACATATGTAAATAGTGTTCAGCAAACCATTTTATTTGTAATTTCATCATTTTGTTTATCAATGACATATTCAGAAGAATGTTTTATCATGCTATGTATCAAGAATTGTAACCTGTTTTATACACATGCAATGAATCATTCAATGTTGAATGAATGAATAATAATAACAACAACAACAACAATAACAATAATAACAATAACAATAATAATAATTATTATTAATATTACTAATTTCCATCTAACAACCTGTTGCAAAATAAGGAAAATCATTAAATCTTCAAAAAATAAATGTTCTGTTTGAGTAGATGACATCTATAATAATATATTAAAACAATGTGGGGCACTTACAGTGGATGTTCTGAGTCACATCTGTAATGCATCAGTAACTGAAGGTATTTTCCCAGATAGGTGGAAATATACTGTTTTCAGGCCTCTCTACAAAAAAAGGGACACCACAAATGTCAATAATTACCAGTGAGCATCCTTGGTTACAGTATTTTCAAAAATCATCGACAAAGTAATGAACTCAAGAGTGGTTAGCCATCTCAACAGTAATGGAATACTTAATAAATCACAGTTTGGATTTCAAAAATGCTCTTCTACTGAAACAGCAATATACAATTTCACTGCCAACACAAGAGAGTCTTTAAATAGTAAAATGTCACCGATAGGAATTTTCTGTGACTTATCCAAAGCATTTTATTGTGTGAACCATCACATTATGTTACAGAAATTATAATTCCACAGTATAAATGGAACAGCAAATGAGTGTTTTTAGTCATATCTACAGAATAGGAAGGAAAACATTTCTTTATATGGTTTAAGTGATTTAAGGAAGTTTACCACTTCATCTAACAGGTGAAATTACATCAGGTGTTCCACAGGGATTGATCATGGTTCCCCTTCTGTTCTTGATATATGTGAATGACCTCCCATCTTATCTGAAACAAGAAGCTAAACTGACACTGTTTGCTGATGATACAAGCATCATTATTAATCCAGTAAAAGACACTCTAACAGAAAATTACACAAATGATGTCTTTGGAAAAGTTACTGGTTGGTTTTCTGCGAATGGGTTTGCTCTGAACTTTGAAAAATCACAGTACATCAATACTAATGCAAAGAAGTACAGTTCCTTCAATAAATATAACATATCAACAGAAGTCAGTAGCCAGGGTAGAGCATACTAAGTTTTTGAATATTCATATAGATGAGAATCTCAATTGGAAAATTCATATTTTGGGTCTCTGAAAGTTAGTAAGTTCAGCAACTTTTGCAATCAGAATAATTGCTAATTTTGGGGATATAGAAATTAGCAAGCTAACATACTTGGCATACTTTCACTCTCTGATGTCATACGGAATAATATTTTGTGGTAGCTCAACACTTAGGCAAAAAGTATTCACTGCTGAAAAGAAAGTGGTTAGAATAATATGTGGAGCTCATAGTTGCACATGTTGTAGGTATCTGTTTACAAGGTTAGGAATTCTTACAACAACATCACAGTTCATTTACTCAGTATGAAATTTTTTCTCAACAACATGGACCAGTTTAAAAACAACAGTGACATTCATGGTTATAACACCAGAAGAAAGAAAGAGTTACACTATCCTCTACTTAACCTATCTTTGGCACAGAAAGGGGTAAAATATGCTGCTGTAAAAGTTTTCAATAAATTACCAGATGAAATAAAATGTCTGACAGGCAGCAGTAATAGTTTCAAAAATAAATTGAAATCATATCTCTGTGACAACTCCTCCTACACCATAGATGAATTCTTGAATAGGAATAAATAAATCTATAGGCATAATATATGCATTTTGTGAAATTTAAAGGAATGGGGTAGGTAATAAAAAATTTTAACTTAAAAAAAACCTTGATTCATGTGTGCATTTTTTATGCATTTTACACATTCCACATCATAAAAGTTACCTGCAAGACAGGGGTGGGTGTGAAGCCACACAGTATGTCAGTCATAGGCTGCCATTGTCTGGCATTATCAGTGGCTGCTGAGGCACTGCACAGGCAACTGTCACTGTCACATTGCAAAATACATTTTGTTGGAGGATCGGTTGTGATGCACTGTATGTAATTTGCAAATTGCAACGCACACTGGTAATGCAATAGCTGCAGTGTTGATGTGTTGTATCCAGTTCATTGGATATTAGCCATATTTCACAGTACTTGTGGAACACAAATGTAGATTTCTGTGGTGAAGGTACAGTGTGAAACATACACAACACAATACGGTATGAAAATATATTCTCAGTTATCAGTACACAAGGAGAGAAGCACATTTGTTCTACACAAAAGCACAGAGTGCACAGTCATCACCAGGAATAGTCCTTTGGAAGCAGGGTCAATTGTCAATTGGGTTAAGCAATGTGGTGGCCCCAAAAAACTCTTTTCAATCAACAGGCCCCTGTGTACAGATTTTATAGCTATATGATTCTTTGTTTCCTGTTTATCTATGGACAATGTGAAGATGTTTTATTTTATTTTATGTATTCATCTTCAAACACTTTATATGTTATCAGTGTAAATATTTGCAGTACATACAAAGGTAAGAGACAGAGTACATAAAATATCACGGTAATTACATTAGCGATACAATGTTACATATAATCTCAGAATTATATGTGTGGGAACTTGTTAGTAGACCATTTTATGTAAATATTTGCATTTGCTGGTATGCTCTGTTATTACAACTTGGTGTGACAGTGATTAGTCAGAGCTTTATTTCACTTAAATTCAATTCCTCATGCTATTTCATTGATTAGTGTGCTTTGTTGTTAAACCACACTGCTAAAACAATCTTAAATGTACTGTAGGGAACAAACACAATGGACTGTTTTTGAAAGTCTATTTGAAAAATCTGAGGAAAAGATATTTGTGGCTGTTATGAACCTTAGCTAAGTTCCTGCTGGGTAAATCAACTGATTTCTTATGTTGTGTACATGCATTAACACTGTAAGATTAAAACTACTTAAATTCTCTGTAACACTGAGGTGGCAATTATTCATGCGCAGACTGGGGTCATCATAATATTAAGCCCTCTGAAATGATCTTTACACTATTCTCTTTGAGTAAGTGCACAAAACGTCTGATAGCCTTTTTTTGCCAGTTAAAAGCAATTTTTGAGTCAGGGCAGTTACCTATAGAAGGATTCCATAGGTAAGGTGGGAGTGGAAAAATGCAAAATATGCATAAGTGAATGAGGTTTTGCTAACATTATGTAAATGGAAGGCAGCTAGGGGGTGGGGGAAGGAAAGCAAAGGGAAGGAACTGATGATATCAGCTGCATCAGGACTTTATGTGGAATCTGCAGCAATGAGTGAAAGTGTGTGCCCGACTAGAGCTTGAACCTAGGATCTCCAACTTAGTAGACAGTTGTGTTAACCATTATGCCACCTGGACACAGTGTTATTCATAAATGTGCAGACTATTTCAGCATGCTGCTCAGTCAATTCACACTCCCACCTAGTGCCTACACTTGTCTGCAGTCCATGCCCATGTCCTCTGTGCTCACTGATTTTAGATTCCCTTTGTTGTACCACACTGAGCCTCTGATATATGGGCTGTGGTAAGTTACATTTAATTTTGTTCTCTGCTTATAAAAGCCTTCCTCATTTTTTTGTTGTGATTATGTTCATCTTGACATTTGTATGTGTGATACCAATGGCTTAAAATTTTTGTATCGCCCATACCATGTATTAGCTTGCACCAGTATTCTGTTCAAACACACCTCACAGCTCCATCCTCTGACTTACAAATGGAGAAACTGTCCCCCAGAACATTTTTTCAGCATTTTTTAAAAATACAACTTTGGACAATGGTTAAGCAAGTACAGTGAACTCTTAATTTTCCTACATATAAGGTTAAGATAGTTTTCCCATTGAATATTGCCATCCAAGTGCAGATAAATGAATTTACTGTCTTCATTGTCCATATACTAAATTCAAAAAATATTTCCTACATATCTTTGGCATGAATTGCCTGCTTTGCACTTCAGTAACTGTGAGTTTGTTGTATTTCCTAAAATATGTAGTCACATCAGATATCACATGTGCTGAAAAATATGTTATATTCTAGTTGTTGTCACCAGAAAACAGCAGTAACTGTAAGTAACTATACGGGAATTAGGAGGTTGTATAATATCGTTTACATACACAAGAAAAAGCAATTGGCCCAGTATTGGTCCCTGAAGCACACCCTGCATTGCTGTCTCAGTCGTAGACTGAATGTTGATTATTCTCACACCATTTTGATAATCTATAATCGTGTATTGTTTACAGTGTTTTAGGTAAGTAGATAGGAGTGAAAGAGATGTGTGCATGGTATTGCATGCCCTCAATTTCTGGAAGAGAAGTGTATTGTTAATGAGGTTGAAAGCCTTTGTCAAATCTAAAAATAAGCCACTGTATGCTTTCTTTCATCTAGAAAACTACGGTATAGACTTGGTTCAAAAATTCTGCTACAGCTGTTGTGGTGTTGTGATCTTTGCAATATCTATGTTGTTTTTCTGTGAGCAGATTGTTCGTAATGAAGACACTAAGCTGTGCCATCATCACTGATTCAAAAATCTTTGTAAATATATGAATCAGTGATACTGGTCTATAGGATGATGATTCTTCCTTTGGTCTTTTTTGTGTTGGACTGATAATGCTACTTTTCAGTCCATTATGAAAAATACCTTCTCTGATGCTACAATAGTGATGAGATATGTAATTAGTTTAACCACAATTGTGGTACCTTTTTTTAATTACTCTGCTGAAAAGACTGCTCCAACTGCTTGAGTGTTTGTTTTTTAGCTGTAGAATTATTCTGCTTCTTTTAATTTCTAAAATTCGAAGCCTTTACTTGTGGTGTAGCAGTGTATTGGGATATTGAGTTGATCTGTCTCTGGTATTATGGTGCCATTTGGGGAGATAAAATGTTTGTTAAAAACATTGCAAACAGTTTTTTGATCTTGTATCATTTGAGCTTCAGGTTTGATAGTAATTGCTTTCCCTACCATTTTCGTACATGTTTTTCAGTATTTGTTGATGAGGTTCCAGGAGGCATGGCTTACTTTTACCAACTCTGATAGTGATTAACATGTTTCTTGAGAGTTAGGAGTTATGATTTGGAACTTTGTTTAGTACTGGTACATTTTTCTTTGAAAATGTGCAGCACAGATGATTTCTACACTACATAGAGGTTATGGATGTCATGGATATTCTGTCTAAGTTGAATAATCTAGCTTGTAGTTTTAACTTAACTCTTCTTTCCCACTGAATGAGAACTGTGAAAATAGTTAGGTTGCGTCAACGGAATTGAATATAATTTATCCCATTTATTATTTGATCCTTCTAACTGGTAGACACTGTCCCAATTAAGTTATTTTTAATCTGATTGAACCCATAGTTGTTCAGTTTCATTTCTGTGACATTCCTGTGCACTGACTTTTGTAACAGGTAAGCAGTCTGATCTGTGACTGTTTATAGCTATTGTTGCTTAGTTATGACTCAGTAAGGTGAAGAGCATTCTCTCCAACTCTGTAGTACTGGAACTTTATTGTAAGTGTACTATGGGAGACAGCACTAATTTTTTCTCATATTGAGAAGCGATGTACGAGTTGTTTTCTTACTCTCAAAAGAATTCAGAGGCAACATTACAGTAACATGGTTTTTCACTGCTACACATTATAATGTTACTTTTCCTTCTATAAAAATGTTCATGGATATACAGAAACCAAATTTAATGCACAGAATTCGCTATTCAAGTGTTGTCAATGATTAAATAATTATTGAAATAAATAAACATTATATTAGCGGATAAATGTTACCTATCTTGCAATTGCTGTCTCATTGTCTAGGGTGTCTTCTTTGTACCTGTATAAGCTTTCCAAAATTATTAGTGCAAGGTGTTTCAGTGAAAAGTTGCTGGAATATTGTTTCTTTTTATCATCATCTGCATTTATTTGTAAGTTCTTGAAACAGTTTTTACATCTGTACTTTATCATAAGCAACATTGTGAAATGTTCTTACACAAGATGAAGAATGTAATTCCTCATATTGTTACATGGACCAACCTTGATAGCTACTGAAACCACACTGGTTCAGCTTAACATACCTTAAGAAACTCGATGCAAATTACATTATATATTTTTAAAATATCTTGCAGTAGCTTCTGGAACAGAATGTAGTCCACATTGTTATTAATATGACTGTCTGAACTGAAATTGCTTTTCTGATATAACTTTCATAATGTTTTCTGGAAATAATTATTTATTTACGTAATAGTTAATAACAAAAGTTGCACATTCTGACAATTTGAAAAATAGCAGCTTCCTGTAATTGTACACAGTTGATTGTATTACTGATAATAAAATAAAAAAACCTTACACATGAAAACAGAAATTTTGTTAGTTTAAAAACTGAGACATAATGATATTATCTTTACTGTGACCATTATAGGAAATGGGTGTGAAGGCAAACAGATGATGGAGAAAAGTTATGTGGTTTTCTGGGAAAAGGAATTTGAAGTAGACAGAAAGTGATGGGAGACAGTCGGGGGGTCTCCAAATGAAACATGTTTCAGTACATATAGTTTCCAGTCTCTTGTGTGACTGTACTCCAATCTAAATTATAAAAGTTTGATTCTTCTGGTCAAATTAATTCACTAAAACAAGAGAAAAACTTTATTACAATGACTTATACTTTGGAACATGCAACTTTCAACCACAATTGATCAATGTATTTGCAGTCTGCAGCTACTGCAAGTGAAATTAGCACAATGAGTACCACAAGGCTGCCAACAGACACAGCAGAATTTCAAATTAAATTAGATTAGATTTACTTTCATTCCAATTGATCTGTAGTGAGGAGGTCCTCCTGGATGTAGAACATGTCAGAAAGACAATAATACATGACAAATATTTACAACTAAAGCAAATAAGCTAATGTATCTTCCACAGGTCCAAAGTGGAATAATATTTTTTTTTTAAATTAATACTATACGAAAGGATTATTTTACAACACTCATTTACTAAGATCGCATTAATGCACTGAATTTAAAACTTAAAAAAAGTTTTTTTATTTATAAGGTAATAAACATATAATTGAACTACTACAATACTTATTTACAATGAACACATTACTGCACTGAAACGAAGCAGAAGTTGTATGTGTGTGTGTCTATATATATATTTTCTCAGTAGAACCAACTGATAGTGTATATAAAGATATACACTATCAGTTGGTTCTACTGCAAAATTCATCAATGGAGTAGAAGGAGTTGGCCACCAATAAATCCTTTAGGCTTCTCTTAAACTGAATTTCATTGGTTGTTATGCTTTTTATGGTTGCTGGCAAGTTATTGAAAATGTGTGTTCCTGAATAATGCACACCTTTTTTGCACAAGAGTAAGTGACTTTAAATCCTTATGGAAATTGTTCTTATTTCTAGTACTGATTCCATGAAGTGAGCTCTTGGTTTGAAAACTTGATATATTTTTAATGACAAATTTCATTAAGGAATAAATATATTGGGAAGTAGTAGTTATCCCTAGTTCCCTAAATGGGCCTCTGCACAATGTTCTAGAGTTCACGCTACATGTAGCTCTTATTGCATGTTTTTGTGCTCAGGAAACTTTAGCTTGGCTTGGAATTACCCCCCAAAAAAATCCCATATGACATTTTTAGTGAAAGTGAGCATAGTATGCCAGTTTTTTCATTTTTATATCCCCTCTATCTGACAGAATTCGCACTGCAAATAGAGATTTGCTTAGACGCTTCAGCAGTTCTGTGATGTGCTCCTCCCAGTTGACTTTATTATCAAGCTGTAATCCCAAGAATTAACACTGTCCACTCCTTCTATTTGCTTGTCATCATACGTTAGGCACTTACTCATGGGACACCACTTACAAGTTCCGAACTGCATGTAGAGTGTTTTTCCAAAGTTTAGTGACAAAGAATTAGCTATGAACCAGTGATTAGTGTCCACAAATATTTTATTAGCTGATCTTTCTAAGACTACACTTTATTTGCTATTTATTACAATGTTTGTATCATAGGCAAACAAAACGAACTTGGCATCTGGTAATGTTACTGATGAAAGGTCATTGATATACACACAAGAAAAAGTAAGGGCCCTACAATGGAAATTTGTGAATCAAGAATCTTTATTTATCATAAATCATTTCACAATGATATGAGTTTCATCAATTCGATACAAGATAAACTATTTACAATGCACAGTAGTGCAATGTGTAGCATTAGGCCTAAATATTAAATATTAGTTCTAGAACGTTTATCCAGTACATAATAATATGATTAACAGTAACAATTTTTTAAAGTTAATATAATAATCAGGTCAATCAAAGCATTCTTTAATATTATGAAAAGGGCGATCTGTTTAACAGTTGTACCACTTATGTTTAAAACTAATATTATCCATGGTCTGACAAAAGACTGGAAACTTATTGAAAATTCTGAGTGGGTTTAGTATTTTGAGCCTGGTGAAGAGTGGACCGACAATGTTCTAAAGACCTGTCTTACAAATTAAGCGCATAACTTTCTTTCGTATTTTTAAAATGTTATCGACATGGGGAGAATGTCCCCATATAATAAGGCCATATGATATGTGTGACTGGAAAAGTGCAAAGTATTTCTTCTGAAGGTAATTCATGCTTACCATGTCCCTTAGTTTCAAAAAGAGGCCGGCTGAAGTGGGCGTGCGGTTCTAGGCGCTACAGTCTGGAGCCAAGCGACCGCTACGGTCGCAGGTTCGAATCCTGCCTCTGGCATGGATGTGTGTGACGTCCTTAAATTAGTTAGGTTTAATTAGTTCTAAGTTCTAGGCGACTGATGACCTCAGATGTTAAGTCGCATAGTGCTCAGAGCCATTTCAAAAAGAGGTATGATACCCGAGATATCTTTTTGCAGACATGATTGATATGTTCTTGCCAATTAAGTTTGGAGTCAATGTGAATACCTAGAAGTTTTACTGATTTTGTGTCGACATCCTTTGTCATACTTAGTGTGAACTGTTGTGTTTTATCAGGATTACATAAGTGTTTATTAGCAGTAAACCAGTCCACAGCTATGTCAAAAGATTCTTTTGTTATGTGATTGAGTTCTGAGAGGTTATGATGAGAGGTAATCAGTGTAGTATCATCTGTGTAACATATGACAGGATGTTGTATGTTGTAAGGCCGGTCATTGATTGCAACAATGAAAGAGAGCAGTCCGAGGATAGATCCTTGGGGAACACCTTTGTCTATCTCGGGCAAGGACGAATGCATATTCCTGAATGAAACGAATTGTTTCCTGTTGTTCAAGTAAGAAGTGATGATGGCTAAAGTGTTCCCTTGCAATCCATAGTATTCCAATTTCTTTAGTGGGATGTCAACAGGAATGCAATCAAATGCCTTGCTTAAGTCACATAATACAAGTGATACTTTGTATTTGTTTTCAGTAGCAGAGAATGTTCAATCAATAACTTCTAAAACAGCAACAGTTGTGTTTTTTTCCTTGCGAAATCCAAACTGAAAGTTACAAAGTAAGCCATGATCTTCAAAGTAGTTATTTAGCCGGTTGTGCATTAGTGTCTCATGTAATTTTGACAATATGGGCACAATTGAAATTGGTCAATAGCTTTCAGGGAGTTTTTTATTCCCCTCTTTATAAACTGGGATGGCTTTAAATATCTTGAGTGTTTAGGAAGAATTCCAAATTCTAAGCATTTATTGAAGATACTGGCTAATGTTGAGCATATTAAGTGTATTGTATTTCTTAATAATGTAATTGGACAACCAGTAGCAATCCATACTTTTTGAATTTGAAAATTTGGCAACAGTTTTTAAAATGTCAGTGGGTGTGATAGGATTCCAGTGAAATACATGTTCACTGGGCAGAGGGGTAGTCAGCAGGTCCATTGTGGAGCAACTTGTTTCTTTAATACTGTTTGTTACTTCCTTAACTGAATTAATAAAAAAGTTATTTAGTACCTCAGGATCCACCAAAGGCACTTGAGTGTGTTTAGGAGCGAGACCTTGATTTATAATTTGCCATGCTACCTTGCATTTATTGGGAGCACTTTCAGATGCTAGTTTTTTTGTGGGGAGGAGCTTAGATCTGTAGAATTTTTTTGATTTAGTATACGAGTTATAAACTCTCTCTCTGCTCAGTCCTGTGAATACAGGCATGCTTGTAAATCCAGTGTAATGTGTACAAGTTTTCCCTAATTTCAGAAAGTTCTTCAGTAAACCAGCTAAGCATTTTATTTTTAGGTTTCCTTGTAGTTATAGCTTTTGTTAATGGAGAAAAAGAATACCATAGTTGTACAAATTTCTCAAAAATGTTATCAAAGGCTATTTCTGTCCCCAATTTCATTGCTTGTCATTTGTATACCCAGTCCCACTTTCCCTTCCTTAACTTATCAATAAACAGTGTAATGTACTCCCCTTTTTGTCCTCTCACCAGTACAGAGTTAGGTTCGGTACATTTAATTGGCTGCCTCTTATTAAGTGTCAGGAGCAAAGGATCATGATCTACAAAGTGTCCTGCAAATGTGACTAAAATCTTCCTCAATGAAATTAACTATAATGTTGACCAAGCATGCATCCATACGCATAGGACACTTATTTGTACAGTACAAGTTTAATGATCTTAATACATTCAAAAATATTTTTATGACTTGTTTGTTTGTGTTAGCCATTTCAATGTTGAAATCTCCACAAACAGCAATTCTTGTCTTATATTTCAAAATTTTTTAAATTAGTAATTCAAATTTCTCAATAAATAGGTTAACATCACCATCTGTGGATCTATATAGGCTAACTACTACTGCATTTTCATTCAGCAGCTTAACACAACTGAACTCTGCATGTACTTCTGAGCTATAAGTTGTTACATCAATTTTAGAAAATTTCACTCCTTCTCTTACAAAAATACCTGCACCACCATTCTTTCTCTGTTTTCTACACATGATATCAGCCACAACATACCCCTGAGGGACGTCTACTTCCTCAATTGTTAGTCAGTATTCCGATATACATATAATGTCCACAAACAAATCATTACAAAGATGTTTTAGTTCTAAAATCTTATTTCTAATGCAACAGATGTTGATTGTAAAAAAAGTTAATATTTTGTCTTTATCTGTCACACATATGCTTAGAGTATTAGGCCTGGTCACTTTCTTTAATCCACTGATACTGTCTCTTGTGTTGCTTGTTAACATGTAAGAAGATGATGCAGTACTTGCCTGAACATTGATCTTCACTGTCTTTTTTACATGGTGTTGCAGCAAGTCTGATCCCATCAAAAATCCTGACTGCTCTGCAGTGTCTTCTTTCTGCGTGTTGATCTACTTGCACAACATGTTGGAATTTTCTTTGCTTGTGCTCCATTCCTATTTATTCTTCTTTCTGACATTTGGGATGACTGCTTGTAGGAAGTCTTCTTTTCATCTATACATACTGCAGGAACCGCACGACCAGTACGGTCGCAGGTTCGAATCCTGCCTCGGGCATGGTGTGTGTGTTGTCCTTAAGTTGGTTATGTTTAGGTAGTTCTAAGTTCTAGGTGACTGATGATCTCAGAAGTTAAGTTCCATAGTGCTCAGAGCCATTTGAACCATACTGCAGGTTTATTTAGTGTCCATATTTGTGTTTTCATTTCCAAAGGGCTCTTTGGGATATTTTTTTCTTTAGTTGATATCTGGATTGGCTGCTTGTCTTTTTTCAGCTGCATATGGTGCTGGTTTATTTGCTAAAGCTAGTCATTAGCTCATTATTTGCAGTTGTGTCCTTCCACTTGAGTTCAATCACTGGTTTGTTATCCTTAGTCATCATGTTCACTATCACTAGAATCCATTTTGCCATAAGTTCCTTGCCTATAGCATTCTGATGCAGCCCATGTGAGGTAAATAGCTCTTTGCTATTAGGCGTGTTAATGACTTTTGCATTTTGAGAGCCTAGTATTACTTTTTTAATTTTCTATTTGTGCTGTTGATTTACAGAAGACCAATCAGCTAGGTCATGTCTGTGAGTAAATCCCACTACAATCACATTTGTATTTCGTACGTCTGACAGTGCTTTCTGCAGTGAATGAAGTGCCATGTTGGCTTCATTTTTTGCTACATCATTAGCATCAGCCCAGATAATAGCATAATCCTATTTATTCAGCTTATGAAAGTCGCTGCATTTTTTAAGTATCTCACTCATTGGGACTCCAGGCATTACCTTTCCTTCAATTTCGTAGTTATTTCTAGCTAG
The DNA here is from genome assembly GCF_023864275.1 of Schistocerca cancellata. NCBI lineage: Eukaryota > Metazoa > Arthropoda > Insecta > Orthoptera > Acrididae > Schistocerca > Schistocerca cancellata. Next base: position 294,441,202 of record NC_064629.1, read on the forward strand.
ATTTATCATGTTTCCAGCACATCTTCTGCCATGGCTGTCTGAGGCAATGTATATTTTCGGCTTTCGTCTTAGCGTCTATGTATTGCTTTTCCACGAAGGCAATTGTAGTCTTGCTTTCATTTGTGGTTGTGGTTACCGGTATCCGTTGTACAGAGTTATGCACTCTGTGTGGAAGATCGTGTTTTAGTACAGACACTTCTAGTTTGTTTATGCTAACTTGTCCCTTTTTCTATACTATTGTAAACATATTTACTACACGATTCTTGTCTCTGTAAGCCATTAGTTAGTGTACATATCACCGATTTCACCTTCATAAGTTCCTCTTGTACAGTTTTGAGGACTCTTTAATTTTTTGCATTCACAGTCACAGGTTTTCACATGGTCAAGGTCGTGATATGCATTGCGAAAACACTGAATGCATTTCCAATTTTCCACTCTATTTGTAGCATTAGTATACGAGTAATGGAATTTCCACTTACACTTTATACAGATTACGCCTTTTCTTGCTATTTTGTTGCAGTAACAGGGTTTATTCCATGTATGTTCACATATTTGGAAAAAGTACTCGATTTTTCATTGCTGCAGGCGTCCATTGTGCATGAGTTGTTAATAAAATGATATATTTCCGTACTCCGATGTACTGTTGTATATCACATTTAGTGTTTACAGATTTAACTTCTGAAACTGTCACGTTATCAATATTATCTACACTATGAAATGAATCAAATGTATATTGAAACTGGTCAGCTTCACTGTCCACAGGCGATACATACAGCCTGTTAAGTGGTTAGGTTACGGTTCACTAAGTTGAACTGTTTCTACTTCCTCCTTTCCTCTGTTTTTGTGATAATATGACGCACAATACACTTAGGAGTGCTATAAAAACCGCGACATCTGTATATTACACATATTTTTCAGTCTTCACGTTTATATTTGAAGCACTAACACACTCGCGATTTGTAGTGCCCGCCCACATGTAATTAGTTCCCAGTTAGATGATGCCTGTTAGCTTAATACATGTCTCTTTCCTAATAACACCCTTTCTTTCCTGCCAGAGATATAAGATTTGAACCACTTTGCAGAATTTCCTGTTACACCATAATATTCTAATTTACTTAAAAGGATATTGTGATTTACACAGTCAAATGACTTTGACAGATCACAAAATATATCAGTTGCCAGCAATTTTTTGCCTAATGAATTAAGTACATTTTCACTGTAAGTGTACATAGCCTTTTCAATATCAGAACACTTTAGAAATCCGAACTGCAAATTTGAGAATATGTTATTTGTGATAAGATGCTTATAAAGCCGATTGTAACTTACCTTTCCTAAACTTTTTGAGAAGGATGGCAAAAGTGAAATTGTATGGAAATTTGATGCTATTTCTTTATCTCCCTTCTTAAGCAACGGCTTAACTTCAACATATTTCAACCATTCAGAAAATATTCTACTGATAAATGACTGGTTACACAGATAGCTTAATATGTTACTTAACTCAGAATCACATTCTTTAATTAACTTTGTTGATATTTCTTCATACCAACTAGATTTTTTTGATTTTAAAGATTTTATGATGGGCATTACTTCTGCTGGGGTAGTGAGGGTCAAATTCATAGTATGGAAGTTACTTGAAATGTCTGGTCTGAGGTATCCCATGGCAGCATCTACAGAAGTTGACAACCCCATCTTTTCAGTAACAGTTATAAAATGTTTGTTAGAAAGTTATGCAACACTATACACATCTGTCACCAATGTATCATTTACTCTTAATGATATTTGTCCTGTTCATGTCTGGTTCTACTGGTCTCCTCTTTCACTATATCCCATATTGTCTTTATTTTGTTATCTGATATGACTATCTTTTCCTTGTAATATATTTGCTTTGATGTCCATATTACAGTCTTCAATATTTTGCAGTATTTCTTGTAATGTGGGATAGCATCAACATAAGAACTGTTTCAGATTGACAGATACAGTTTTCCTTTTGTTTTACAACATACTGCTATTCCTTGAGTAATCCATTGCTTGTTTGTTGACTTTGCTCTAACCTTGGTTAGTTTTGGGGGAAAACAGTGTCCAAATAAGGTAAGCACTTTATTTGCAAAAGTGTTATGTTTTTCATTCATGCCATGAGCACTGTAAACATCACTCCAGTTAATGTCTCTGAGGACTGTCCTAAAATAATCAACTTTTGGCTTATTGATTACCCTCTTGAGTTCAGATTTAACAGATTTTATATCCTGTTCAGTACTAATATTTAACACAAGGAACTGCATGTCATGGTCTGAAAGGCCATTGACTATTGGTTCCACAATATCATTTTGTTCATTGGACTTTTCTATAAAGATATTATCATTGACTGTTTGTGAGCAATTGACCACCCTAATTGGGATCTTTACAGTGGGAATTAAGTTGAATGATGGTGTTACTAACTCAAATAAGTTTTTAGTGGTACAGTCTTTAAGGAAATCTATGTTGAAGTCACCAGCAACCACTATTTCTTTGTTTTTGGTTGTTCAATGGGCCAGTACAGCTTCAAGGTAGCTGGCCGCTGTGGCCGAACAGTTCTAGGCACTTTAGTCTGGAACCGCACTGCTGCTATGGTCGCAAGTTTGAATCCTGCCTAGGGCATGGATGTGTGTGATGCCCTTAGGTTAGTTAGGTTTAAATAGTTCTAAGTCTAGGGGACTGATGACCTCAGATGTTAACTCCCATAGTGCTTAGAGCCATTTGAACCATTTATTGAGCTTTAAGGTAGTTTATGAAAAGATTAAAGTTACCTGTAGGTGTTCGATGTACACTTAATATTATGAAGGATTTTTTTATGAAGTTCTACTTCTGTTGCACATGAATGTCTGTGCTCTTAAATTTAGAACAGTTTGCGATGAATGTGGCAACTCCTCGTTTCTCCATTTCTGCTCTACAAAAGTGAGATGCTAATCTAAATCGTGTAACACTTAAAAATGATTCAAATGGCTCTGAGCACTATGGGACTTAACATCTATGGTCATCAGTCCCCTAGAACTTAGAACTACTTAAACCTAACTAACCTAAGGACATCACACAACACCCAGTCATCACGAGGCAGAGAAAAACACTTAAAAGTTCTATACCAGTGGTCACATGATGTTCAAAGTGGCAGATTATTTCAGTTGGGTTTGAGGACTCTAATTCATCTATACAGATAATTAATTCATTAATTTTAAATTTAATCATCAAACATGATGCCATGTGCCCGATGGTGGCCACATATTCTGCTGAGTTTAGTACAGTATATTGTGCAGTGCTGTGCGTTTCGTTTAATTTCTTCATTTAGTTGATGTAGGCATACAGGAAATTGGGTATAAATCTTGTTCAACTTGTTGAACTTTGTCTTTTGCCACTTTGCACACCATCAGTGATGTACTATGCTAAACAGAGTGAAGTAAGTGACTGCTAGTGAGTACATTGTGTCAGGAGTGAACTTCTGCTGTGTCGATTGGTGACCTCACAGTAGTCATTGTGTTAAATGAGGCACACATATGATGGTATAATTTATGACAAAACATGTAACATAAATCCATTTGCCATTATGGTGTGTATGTGTTTGTCAAAACAATGTTGAAAATAGAAAAACTGAGGTAATGTGCCTTTAGTTTAAAGCAGGTGATCAACAAGGTAACACTTCTTTCTTTAATTTAGAAAAAATAGTGGACATTCTTTTTGAACTGACAATGAAATTGTTGCTGACTGGAAACAACATGTAGTTTAGTGGTGCTGTGAGCAACACAATTGTCAACTGCAACTAAGTGGGGGCTTAACTTCATTTGCATTGTTGCTGCCCTGGAATTCACTTTACTGAAGCACTGATGAATCTTGGATGCACAGTCAATTCAGATAGATTAGTTCCATATTTCAAGTGTATGTTTATGCACCTGTGGTGTCATGTACTGAAAGTAGGACATAAGATCTTCGCTTGCAAGAAAGCAATTTGCTGTGAAATATCAGCTGCTGTACATGCTGTCATTTACTATATAATCACACAAAAGCCTGGGAAGCTCACATACACCAATGTCTGACTTTCATACTTTGCTAATGTTACAGTGCAATTAATCTTGCCTCCTCAGAATTTTCATATATCAATTGAAATGTTCAGTTCCATATGAATTCTGGCCAGACTTGAGTTAATTTTCACGCTTAAATTATATGCTCCATACCTGAAGGTATTTTTGCATATTTCTGATCGTCTAAACACTCTTTTTCTGATAACATAGTTTTATTTTCCAGATCGGTCCATTTCACATAATCAATCTTGAACCATGAAAATTAATAATCACAACTGTCGAATGATCCAAAAATCCATTCTGCAAATATATTCCCTTTGTCAGAAAAGTTCTAAGAGAGTTTTTTAAAAAATAGAAAACTGCACTTACCAAATAATGATCCTAGCTTCTATCGAAATAGCTCCTTGGTGATCTATACACAGTTCCCAACATTTCTGTAGGTCTTGGAAGAAGCAAGGAAATTGTCAACTGCAATGCTTGTAAGTTCATTTGTCAGAGCCTGTTGGATGTCTGATATCTTGATGAAGCTTTCCTTTCAGTTGTCTTTTCATTTGCAAGGTTGGGCAAATATGGTGGATGTGAGATGGCAGCAACAGAATATCTGCCCAGATACTCAGCAACAGATGAAGTGGTATGGGGTTTTGCATTGTCCTGCAGTAAGAAACAGTCTCGAGACTGCCACATACCAGGGTGAAGACGTCGAATTCCTTGTCGCAAACGTTTCATTGTAAAGAGTGTGGTTCAGTGTTTGACCTGGAGGAAAATACTCATGGTGAACTAATCGTTTACTATCAAAGAATGAAATCAACATTGTCTTTGTTTTTGAAGGTGGTTGTTTGACTTTTTTCAAGGCTGATGATCCAGGACTCCACCATTCAGCAGTTTGATGCTTAATGTGAGGGTCATACTGGTAGCACCAACTTTCATCCCCAGCAATAATCTTAGACGTAGATGTGGAATCATGTCTGGCTCTGTCCTGCAGTCCAGCAGAAATATTTCAAATTTTCTCTTTCAGCTTGTCTGTAAGTGTGTGAGGGATGAGTTTTGCATTGAGTTTCCGTTTCTCTAAATCTTCACATAAAATCATATGACACACATCATGATTCAAATAAAGTTGTTCTGATGTCATAAGTGCAGTTATGTGACAGTCTTCTTCGAATAACTGCCTTATTTGCTCCACATTTGTATCGGTATGTGCTGTAGATGGGTGACAACCTTTGGGATCACCTTGTACTAAATATCTGCTTTCATGAAACCATTTATGCCACTCAAAAACATAACTTCTTGAAAGTGCCTCATCTGCAAATGCTTGCTTTATCATTGTACATGTTTCACTAGGGGTTTTCCTGAGATTAACATATAACTTAATGTTCACTCTTTGCTCACAATCAGCACCCACTATGTCACCAAAACTAATGCACCAAGAACCCAGACAGTGTGTTACTAACCCCAGCCCTCCCACTTAGTGAGTTTGCATTGAAATTTAACCAAGGTCATTTCAAGGATGCACAAGTACCAGGAAGCAAATAAACAACATTTGTTCCTGTTTAGTAAAGCAAACTCAGACATAAACCTGTTCTGGAAGTTTTCTGACAAAGGGAGTAGGTAAAATAGATACTGCAAAAAGGTGGTTTTCAAGTGACTTCTGCATTAATCTTTTGATCCTCTGAGTACACATATGTGGATGTCAAAGTTCACTTCATAACATTACTAACCATTTTCAATCCAGCTCAGGACCAGCAGTAAATGTTCGTGTAGCTCCAGTTTTTGCCGCTAGATTTCACCATATGATATGCTAATTTTATTAATTTTACAAAATGGAGCCTCAAAGCCCACATATCTATACACCTAGACTGAAGAGGGTAAATTGTTGTCATATATTTTATAGTGTAGGCATTTTGAAATATTCATTTAAATTTCTTTTGACAAGTTTTGTCAGTGTACTTCATTTAACAACCGTGTTCATATAAATGGTAATTTCTATGAGAACACATAGAACATTGCTGTCTTAATCTTATGGGTGGTAGATGTTTTCCATTCATTTAAACTGGTAGAAAACTGAAAAAATGTAATTCTCCCATGGCAGTTCGGGTTTGGGTTGTTTGGGAGAAGAGACCAAACTATGAGGTCATCGGTCTCCCCGTGGCAGTCTTATTCTTACTTCTAGCAAACTGCCTATTACAGTATTAAAATTGATAAGTGAAAGCAAGGGGGGGGGGCGAATGATACGTTGCTTGTGTGGAAAAATGTTAACAATGGATGGTAATACTACTATGTACACTCCACAACATTAAATTAATATCACCATATTTTTCTATAAAGTTTAAGTTTGAGCACCAGGCTCACTAGCACATGAAATGATACTACTGTTTAATACAGATTTCATTCATTTTAAATCACATAGTTCACAGAATGTACTCAACCAGAGAGACAAAAATATTCCCTATGTAATAAAAATATAGAGCGAATTGTTTTGTTAGGTTACTATCTTGTGAGTGCCTTTACAGCACATATACATTGAAATTCGTTCACTCCAAAATGTGAAGAAAAATTATTGAATTGTTCTTGGAATATATTTTCAAAATTGGCAGTTACACTTTTTTCTTCAACACTGTTTGTGCTCCGTATCGTATTAGTCACTTCCTCAAATGAAAATCATATTAGCCTCGAAACAGGTAGAGTGTAAATACATATTACTACAACATTCATGCAGATAATGGACATTCTCCATATCTATGAGGGCATGCTGAAAAGTAATGCCTCCAAATTTTTTATGTGAAAAATCTTACAGTTTTTTTAAAATAAAACAAATATTATTAACATTCTACTTGTTTATTCTTCATGTATGCATATTTATTTCTCAACATAGTCAACCTAGCAACTAACACATTTCTCCCTGTGAGAAACGAAATTGTTGATACCCTCGGTGTAGAATGTTTGACAGAGACACATCCTCACCTCTGCTTGCACCACTTCATCACTATCAAGGTGGAGTTGTCAAAGGTGTTTCTTAAGTTTTGGAAACAGGTGAAATTTGGATGGAGCAAAGTTGGTCTGTATGGGGAATGATCAATGACTGTGAACCAATGGCACTGATTTTCTGCACATGTCACAGCACTAATGTGTGGTCGGGCATTGTCATGCTGGAGGAGAGGGTGGTCCCTGTGTGGATGAATGAGTTCAATTCAAAACTTTATTACAGTATGCTGTTCTCTCACAATAACATAGTTATTTTAAGCACAACCTTATTAAATACTACAGTTTCAAGTCATCTAGTGGCAAAGGGCTGCAAATATGTAGGCATGAAGAATAAATATGTAGAATGTTAATAACATTTTCTTTATTTAAAAAGCTTGAACAGTTTTCACATTAAAAGTTTGGAGGCGTTACTTTTCAGGTCACCCTCATATATTCAGTTGTGCAATACTTTGTGTGTATGGCTGGTGCTCATTTCTCCACGTGTTCTTATGTGATTGCTTGTTTTCCTAAGGTTTCTCTCAATCATATAGCATGTTGTAACGAAGCAACATTTTGTGCACTCTTAGAGGTATGTGCTGATCAGGTGGCAACTGGAGAGGAGTATCTTATGCACTGAGTGGTTGAAAGATGTAATCTCATAATAAGCACTAAGGCATCAGTTTTAACTGATGATGTCATGTCTTCCAGTCAGTCAGCTTACATAGCACATTTTAGAGTCTAGTTTTTCCCTAAGAAGTGTACTACTCATGTTTTATATGGAAGCAGAGAATGACAGTAGTGCACCCAGTAGCCTGGCAATGCCCTTCGAATATTACCATACCTATGTCATTCGCCAGTCAATACTGGATGGACTGCATCAGTGTTATAAGTTCAAGATTAAATGGGCACTATAATACAAAAACCAGTTAGCTTAAGTATGCATAATAATACAGAACAAATTTTCATAAGTATAGCATAACACTTAAAAACACATAGAGTGAAAATTTTTTAACAAGTACATGTTCACCTCATTCCGTATGGAAGTGCGTTGCTTAGGGACTCCAATTTTCTGTTTGACTATTAAAGAACTCATTTAAATGGTACAGTGGTTTTTGGAATAGGTTTTGTGATGTATTTCCTCAAAATTTCACCAAGTCCAAGGACTGCATTTTAGTATTTAGATGGTTGAACATTTTAATAGCTACTGTTGGAAAACTGTCCCATGTCATAGAAAGTTGACAACTTGGGATGTCTATGTCTTCCTGACTGCTTGTGTTATAATTGTGGATGTCATTCCTGTTGGTGAATGTTTCATGATTTTCTTTGACATGCATGAGACAGTGAAGACATATTCCCTGAAAATTGTCATAACTCCTAGATATGTAAAGATGGGTTTGCAGTGGTCCAGTTTCCTGCTTAAAGTTATGATCTTCATTGCTTTTTTGTAGTGGTAGAATTTTCTTGCAGCCTATAAAGTGACCTCATAGTAACAGACCCTACCTGATATGGCTACGGAACAGTGAATAATACACTATCAGCATATATTGCTCAGTTATCACATGCTTAAGTTCCCTCAGGAATGAGTCATGACAGTTTGCCATATACATGTGCAGTGTGCTGTTGCCAAGCGAGTTTACTCTCCATCATTAACCCCAAAAGCTCCACAGTACCTGCACGTTTTAGGTATCCTTTGTCATAGAGGCTAAAAACCAATTCTTGCATTTTTTCTTCATTTATTTTCATTTTGTTTATAACAAATCCTTTCTTTGTAGCATCAAAGATAGCATCTACTACTTATTGAGCCTTGCTGACATCAATGCCTTTTGAGTACAGAGTTGTGTCATCTGCAAATTGAAAGTACTGTCATGAGAGCTTAAATCATTTACAAATACTAGGAACAGAATGGGGTCCATTACTGATTTCTGTGGCACACTACATAGGTAAAATATGAGTATTAGATGATAACATCTGTAATTTATTCTTTATGGATGGCGTCATATTCTGGTCATAAAATGTGTGCCTGGAAACATTCTTGTGACCATGCAAGGGAAGGTGCTTGAGAAATTTCAATCAAAACAGAAATTAACTTTTTGTAAATGGGGCTCACAGTCATGTCAAATTTTGTAAATGACATTGTAACCACTTTTTGGCTACAAAATTATTTAATTTTAAAAACTCAGTATCTCAGTTTTGATTATGTGACCATTATCAGCTGGAAATAATTACAGCATTGCACATTTCCAACTTTCAAAATCATCTAATATGGCATGATACAGAAGCTGGTTTCATCACATTGAAATCCTAATTATGACTTCTTGTTCATATTGCATTCAGCATATTCTGCTGGATTTTTGCTTGCATCTGTAATAGAGGGTGGTACAAATAATCCCATATTTACTGTTGTTTTATAGAAAGCAAAATCTGGTGTCATGATGTTGTGTTCTGTGAACTCATGTATATTTATTCCTGCTTATGAATCCATGAGTGAACTGCACAACTTACATGTGTTGTAATTATATTGCATGTGTACTACTCTATTTTTGTTCACATCCACTTTTCGTACTTTCTCGCATTTAAGAAAGAAATCTGAAGTTTTCAGTGCAGTGGTATGATGATTACGGTACACTGAATTCCGCTGAAATGTATTGTTTTTAATATCTGTTAATTACACGGGAACAAATTTGCTTAACTACTGTTGTACTTTTACTTTTCGCAAGGAAGAATGCTGTAGTCACTAAGACTACATACACAATGGCATAAAGCAACACCATTCAAAGGAGTATTACATACCTATTCCATGATAACATATAATATAACTGAATACCAATTCTGTGAAAAGCTGCTAACATGGGATTCTTTAACAGTCGCAAGAAAGAATGGAAAACAGATGAGGACAAAAATAATATGGAATACAAGCAATATACATTTAAACTGATCGGTTCGCACATGGATTCATAAGCAGGAAGAAATAGCTATACATGAGCCCACAGAACACCATAGAAACAAAAAATATGGACACATATACTCCACCTAATAATGCAGTTACAAGCAAAAATATATTTAAAATGTAATTAATAGAGTGCAGCATGCATAAGAAGTCAATTTAGAACACAATGAGATGAAACCAGCTTCTGCTTACTGTGAAGTAGAACAAAAAATGGAACACTATAAATCACCCAATAAAAAATGAGATGAGGAAGGACTGATAAACTTGCAGCACTGCAACTGCCTGGCATCAAACCAAGGCCCTGATACTGGAAGTTCATATGAGCTTCACCCCCACCTGCTCTCACCAGTCCCAGTCCTCATAATTGTAATCAACGAAGGAGCACTGTACCAGGAAATTTATGGTATGTAGGGCATTTGTCAGAATACTCTCTCTCTCTCTCTCTCTCTCTCTCTCTCTCTCTCTCTCTCTCTCTGTGTGTGTGTGTGTGTGTGTGTGTGTGTGTGTAAACACTAGCACCATCAAAGATGATACTGCTGCCACAAGTAATCGACAGCCAGTACTAATTACCAAGGTGAGCAGATAGCATTAACTCTGTCCCTCTGCTGTTTGTCCAGGGAGAGACCAGGATTCACTTATCTGTTGTTAATGCTATTTGCTCACCCATTGGTAATTAATATTCACTGCAAATATAAGAGTAATCCACAAGTATTGGAAAAAAGCATGAATTCAGAGAGATCCTTTTTAGGAAATAGACTGGAAAATAAAGGCTGTAGATTATAATAATTTTTTAGTATCAGTAAAGCTAGTGAATTCCCTCACGATAAATATGTCAGCTGTAGCTTTTAGAAACAGCTTATTTATTAGTTATAATCTATTAGTATCTTAACAGAAAACAAAAGTTACGACTTTCAGGGACCAAGAGCCAATTATCATCAAAATAATAGTAAATGATAAGAAAATAGAAAGTCTAAACTCATTCCACTTGTTACAAAATACTGCCTCATTCATGATGGAAAAGGACATACAGAGGAACAAAAAGATTTAATTACATCAACAGAAGAATGTATACAGCCCTCAGAAGTACAGTAATAAAGGAAACTATTTAAATATTACAAAATGATATCAGTAACAACCGTGTCATAGGGAAGTAAGTCATGAACTGTGACAAAAAGAAATGAACACAGTATATAAGCATCGAAGATGCAGTTCATGAGATGACGAGCTGGGTGCACACTATATGACATGAGGGGAAATGCTGACATTACAGAAGACCAGATATGAAAAGCTTAAATGAACAGATTAAGCAATACAGAAACAACTGGAAGGATTATGTCACAAGAATGGAAGACACCAGAATACCGAAATTAATAATGGATTATTACTCAGCGGGCAGCAGATCTTTAGGATGACTGAGGAAAAGAAGGAAAGATAAATAATTTCCACAAAGATGATTAACAGGCAAATGTCTAATACATGCAAAAGTAAGAAAAAGAAGAATTTTTAAATCTGAAGTTATCCTACCAATTGGAAGAATTAATTATGCAACACAGGCTTATCAAACTGGACTATAGGGCGAGAACATGCTAAAAGTCCATAACAGTGCAGAACAAGGTATGAAATGCTACAACTTCTCACATTCTCCTTTTTCTTCAATAGATTTCTCACACAGAAAGTTACGGTATATATTTTATGAAGTTTTGGGAATGAAGCCGGATAATGTTGACTTCCTGCCACAATAGTTTGGTTGACAACCGCTGTAGTGCAAAACATTCACCGAAAGGTGACTGAATGGTTGTCAGATGAAATATCATGGCAGGAATTCGACGTTATTTGGCTTCAATAACAAAACTTCCTGGAATACTTTTTACACTGAGAAAATTTCAAGAATCACATCCGCTCAACTACTCTTCCAAGTCTTTCGTCGTGTCTTACACTGAATTGTAATTTCCTTTCCAAGTGTCTCCTTTGTTTCCTTTACAACTTCCTCAATTTCCAGATAGAATAACATCGTCGCTATGCTACAATCCTGTCTCACTCGCTTGTCAACTACTGCTCCACTTCCATGTTCTTTGGCTCTTATAAATGACGTCTGGTTTCTGTAGAAGTTGTGAATAACCTTTCGTTTTATCCTCGCTTCCTTCAGAAATTCAAAGAGTGTAGCCCAGTCAACATTTAGAAAAGCTATCTTTAAATTTTCAAACGCTGTACATCTTCTAAGATAAGACGTAGGGTATGTACACAAACTTGAAATAATTTTCTTACGCTCCTCTGGTACGCTAGAAGTTAGCACATAGTATCGTTTACTACAGGAAGGAAGATTAGAGTAACGTTCCATCGACGATGAGGTCATTAGAGACGGAGCACAACCTCGGATTAGCAATGAATGGGAAAGGAAATGGACTGTGCCTTCATCAAAGTAATAATATCGGCATTTGCTTTAAGCAATTCACATAATAGACTCCTATGTAAGTTATTGGTGGCCTGACACGGATTCGAACTGTCGGCTTTCCAAATGATTGTTCAGTGTGTTAACCACTGCGCCCCCTCGCTCGCTCGCATCTGCTATCATCGTAGCTGTCTCTGTATCTACTGTATCTGCGTCGTATAAAGTAGGCCCAACAGCCAGTTCATTCATTTAATGTTAGTACCTTGGGCCTCTTTCCTGCAAATTACGAGGTAGCCTAGCATTCGAGTTCTACTTGACAGAGTTTACACCACAATAGCCGATTCCGGCTCAGTGCCTTTCAACTTAGGCACATTTTTGAGAAACGTTTCAACGCCATCATTAACGAGCATTATCACTCTATTGGTGTTTACAAGAGTTTTCGAACTCCCTTAAAAATGTATATCACACTATTAAAAAACAACACTTGCCTCGATATTTCGTTTGATACAAGAATTAAGAGAATTACTCATACAACAAAATTACGTGACCCTCCGTGTGCTATCATTTGCTGAAAACCTCGCTTCGACATCTTGAACTGTTCACGATATAAAAGGGAGACCAGTTTTAGGCGATTTATCCCGTATAAAGTGTCAAGGTATCTCCGCCATAACTGCTTATAGACAGTAAATTCCTTACTGCAATATGCTCGAGAAAACTTTTTTATTTTACTCCACCAAAAAAGTTTTTCTATGATCTCTGAGAATGATAAATGTGGTTTTCATCCTCTTCATGATACAAAAAAAATCTCAAGTCTTCTGGTTCAGTCACATTGTACATGAAGGAATTCGGAATGTATTTCATCCCTTTTTATGTTTTACCACGACAAATGATGGTTTCTGGACAAAAGGAACGCGTGAGACTGATACGTATTTCCACACAGCTACGGTCTCCCAGCTTGCTCGGTTTCTGTCGGCAGGCAATTCCTCTGCGCGGACGCGTGTGTTGGGGCGGCGAGCAGTTTCCGGCCCAGGCGCGTAACTCAACCACGCCGGGCTGTCACTCAGGCGTCTCAGTTCCAAGGCCTCGGAAGAAGTCCCGGCTGCTGCAGGCAGTTCAGTCGGCCACACTGCCACGTGCTTCACTTAGAAATCAGAACATGGCAGTTACCACAGTAGTGTCAAGGGATTGTTACAGGACCACAACTGTTAATGACTTATGGGATGGTTCAGCAGCTATGGTCCTCAAATACCTGGGGGAACCGGTTATGATATCGCAATTCTGTTTTCATCCAAATGACTTGTGAGAAAGCTGTTCACTAAATGACATATAGTCTCTTCTCATAGGTATATTAACCAGGGAGATATCGATATCAACTTTGCGTTATAAAATGACACTGAAGTAATGTCTGCTGCTAGTATCTTACAAGGGAACGGTACAGTCCGACATGTCTAAACCTACCCTGAATTTTATTACCCCGGGACAATACACCGGAAGAAATACACTGACAAAATTTTAGCTGATAAGGTGCACTGCAAGTATTTTTTTTTTTAATGTTCAAGTTACTCATTTTTGCCGCTCGGGGAACTGTTTCTAACAGCGGTTTGTACAGCACTTCCTGCCTAGCACGGTATCGGTGAATAAGCAGACGCAGCCGTGAAGAGGACTTACCGCGAAGTCTTTAAAGTTCACACACGTGAATTTTAAGTGCTTAAACCGTACCAAAAATCTACATCTACATCCATACTCCGCAAGCCACCTGACGGTGTGTGGCGGAGGGTACCTTGAGTACCTCTATCGGTTCTCCCTTCTATTCCAGTCTCGTATTGTTCGTGGAAAGAAAGATTGTCGGTATGCCTCTGTGTGGGCTCTAATCTCTCTGATTTTATCCTCATAGTTTCTTCGGGAGATATACGTAGGAGGGAGCAATATACTTCTTGACTCCTCGGTGAAGGTATATTCTCGAAACTTCAACAAAAGCCCGTACCGAGCTACTGAGCGTCTCTCTTGCACAGTCTTCCACTGGAGTTTATCTATCATCTCCGTAATTCTTTCGCGATTGCTAAATGATCCTGTAACGAAGCACGCTGCTCTCCGTTGGATCTTCTCTATCTCTTCTATCAACCCTATCTGGTACGGATCCCACACCGGTGAGCAGTATTCAAGTAGTGGGCGAACAAGTGTACTGTAACCTACTTCCTTTGTTTTCGGACTGCATTTCCTTAGGATTCTTCCAATTAATCTCAGTCTATCATCTGCTTTACCGACGATTAATTTTATGTGGTAATTCCATTTTAAATCCCTCCTAATGCGTACTCCCAGAGAATTTATGGAATTAACTGTTTCCGGTTGCTGACCTGCTATATTGTAGCTAAATGATAAAGGATCTTTCTTTCTATGTATTTGCAGCACATTACACTTGTCTACATTGAGATTCAATTGCCATTCCCTGCACCATGCCTCAATTCGCTGCAGATCCTCCTACATTGCAGTACAATTTTCCATTGCTACAACCTCTCGACATACCACAGCATCATCCGCAAAAAGCCTCAGTGAACTTCTGATGTTATCCACAAGGTCATTTATATATATTGTGAATAGCAACGGTCCTACGACACTCCCCTGCGGCACACCTGAAATCACTCTTACTTCAGAAGACTTCTCTCCATTGAGAATGTCATGCTGCGTTCTGTTATCTAGGAACTCTTTAATCCAATCACACAATTGGTCTGATGGTCAATATGCTCTTACTTTGTTCATTAAACGACTGTGGGGAACTGTATCAAACGCCTTGCGGAAGTCAAGAAACACGGCATCTACCTGGGAACCCGTGTCTATGGCCCTCTGCGTCTCGTGGACGAATAGCGCGAGCTGGGTCTCAAATAACTTGCAGCTCATATCGACAGCTAAATTGTTGCAGGTGTAACTGTTACAAAAGTGACTAGCAGAGGAAAGAAATCAAGGCGATGTGTGATGTTACATTACAGGACATTTCCATCAATCGGGACTTTAATTATTTGACATTAAATATTTTACAACAATTTCTGTAGCACAGTTCATACGATAATTATTGAATTATGTACATTTTGCTAAGAAAGAAACAGTTCCTTGTTTATTCCCTGTAGCCATCACAAAAATGTGAAGTGTCTATTGGATGATAAAAATCATAATTTTCTTTAACCAGGCACACCTGACAGAATAAAAATTAATGCAATCAGTCATTTCACAATAAGTACTAGTTTTTTTAGACAGAACTGTAATGGAGTAAGAAATGATCGTGGCCGTTCTGCATATTGTACAGCGTACCAGGCATTATCAGTACTGTTCCACTGATAAGCATGAAATGACAAAGAGCTATCCGAAATTATATTGTCTGACTATTTTCTGAAAAATGCTTTACACTGTTGAAAATTTTTTAATCGAGAGGCTAATAAATCACATTATTAGTTCCCGGTGGAATCCATATTATATGGTCAGTCTTTTCAAAAAATGGCTCTGAGCAATATGGGACTTAACTTCTAAGGTCATCAGTCCCCTAGAACTTAGAACTACTGAAACCGAACTAACCTAAGGACATCACACACATCCAGGCCCGAGGTAGGAATCGAACCTGCGACCGTAGCGGTCGCGCGGTTCCAGGCTATAGCGCCTAGAACCGCTCGACCACCCCGGCCAGACTCAGTCTTTTCGTCGTCGTCCTAAAGGCAGAGGTGTCGTTATGTCCAGGCCAGGAGTCCAACAAAAGAAATGAATTATTCTCTGCAATTGGTAAGAAGATGTTTCAGATCTAACATCAAAAATTATTCTCTCCCATTTTTCCATATTTTGTTACATCGATTACAAAACTTCTGCAAGTAAACCGTTCTTTAATATTTCTGGTCATAATTTGCCTTGATGTTCTTGAAGACAGATATAAAACTGCGAGAACTGTAATCCACTGATACTTATCACTGGCATTGTTGTATATGAATGTGTCATATTATTCATCTGCTGCACAAGAAACTCTTTCCTTTGCTCGGAATGATAAAGTACAATTTGCATGAAACCTGACTGATTGGCTTTATACTCAACTTTCAAGGGATAACAAAACACTTCGTCTGCACGTCAGCTATGAATTTCTTTACAGTATTACCTACCAAGGACATCTCCTCTACACGTTTACTTGAGGCAAACTCTGTAATTTTGCGACTTCCTTTTCAGTATAATTTCCTGGATCTATTTAACAAGTCGAAGAAACATGTAAATCAGTAATGCTATTCGCAATTGCAATTCTGAGCACCCAGTCCTTTAGACCTCTGACAGCAAAGGTGTTCTGACTCATGAGCAGTTCTAAATCTTTCTAACAGTTTTTTTACACTTTTGCAACTTTCATACTTGCGTAAATCCTCCTTTCGTTTATACGATTCAGATTTTATGAAACGGAACCAGCTTTGCACACGGTTTAAGTTTAAGCGTCTTCTCCTTCCTTTGTTTAACCAAAAAATTTACAGCCTCTTCTTTCTCACTGAAAGCTATTACTGTAGATGCTTTCTTTGGGCTTCCAATGTATTCTATTTTTGTTCTAGACTTTAATTAGCATAACAATCATCTTTTGAACCAGAATTCACGAAATTCTCCCAGTTATTTCCTGTTTATTCTAATATTTCCACAATTTTTAACAAAATGTCGAAATAATTGCGATGAATGTCCAAGAAATTAACTAATATGTAATAAATTTGTGGATCTTCAGGAGAAGTAGGTGATTTCGGTTGCATACCATGTTCTTCACATTTCATCTTTGCAAAGCTGAAAACATTAATTGGATTCCTCATTACTGTGAAACTCTGGAACTTGCACAAAGACAGATGCTATTGACTAGCATATACAAAGAAATCACAAAGAAACTTAATTCAGTTTTATCCCCATTTTTAACGCTTAGCGGTAGCTATTAATTGTTACGGATATTAAATGAGTTGCTAATTCGAGTGGATAATAAATGTGAACAACTGTGTCATCGAAACTATCAGCGGAAATTGAAATCCGCTTTACAAATTACCACCATACTGTGCCGTGTTATCTGTTTACAGATGTACCAGTAGCCAAGGTTATATACCCACAGTATTGCGCATACGCTATCTGCTACAGCTACGGCAGGGATGTCCATTCCTGCAGCCGGCTGACGAGGAATGAATTTGGAAAAGTTCAACATTTTTTACTTGCAGTGTATCTTATCAGCTAAACTATTGACACTGAATTTCTTTCGGTGTACTTACCATATAAAAAAATTCAGGGCAAGTTTCGACGTGTCGAATTTACCTTGTTAGAAGGCGAATGTCCCGAGTTCGAGCACGGTCTGCCACAAAGTTTTAGGCCCCGTCGGAGGTTCGAGTCCTCCCTCGGGCACGAGTGTGTGTGTTGCCCTTAGCGTAAGTTAGTTTAAGTTAGATTAAGTAGCGTGTAAGTCTAGGGACCGATGACCTCAGCAGTTTGGTCCCATAGAACTTTACCACAAATTTACAAATTTTCCAACAAAGTTTGAATCTGCCACGAAGTTTCTTATCAGTTCACACTCCGCAGCAGAGCGAAAAATTCATTTCGGAAACATCCCACAGGTTGTGGCTACGCCACATCTTCGCAGTATCCTTTCTTCCAGGACGCTGGTTGAGAACTGTGAAGTTTGGAAGGTGGGAGACGTACTGGCGGAAGTAAAGCTGTGAGGACGAGTCGTGAGTCACGTGTAGGTAGCTCAGTTGTTCAAGTGGCTCTGAGCACTATGGGACTTAACATCTGAGGTCACCAGTCCCCTAGAACTTAGAACTACTTAAACCTAACTAACCTAAGAACACCACACACATCCATGCCCAAGGCAGGATTCGAACCTGCGACCGTAGCGGTCGCGCGGTTCCAGACTGAAGCGCCTAGAACCGCTCGGCCACACTGGCCGGCGCTCAGTTGTTAGGGCACTTGCCCGCAAAAAGCAACGGTCCCAAACTCGAGTCTCGTTCTGGCAGAGTGTTTTAATCTGGCGGGAAGTTTCTTATCATGACATATCTTGATATTGAATCATGATGCAAAGTTAATATCTAAAAAATTTTGTAACTCAATTCCCTGTTTTACAAATCTGTTAATTTTTGACGCGCACCTTTCTTTTAATGCTCTAGCAGAGGACAGAGCGGAACTGTCACTGTAGTTAACTGGCGAATCATCGTTTGCCCGCCGTTGGTGTGCCAGTCCACCAAAGGTAGTTAGCTGTAACTAGTACCAGTTTTAATTCACTATTCCGATTTTGTACGTAGCTGCGTCAAATTGGAGCGCCTCATCAGCGTGACCTAACGGTTTGTTATAACAGCAACTTTCGCGTAAGACACAATGTTTTTTTTTAATGATGTTGCCGCCTTTTGACTGTTATAATTTTTATTTTATTATTATACAATCCAGATTTCGACTTTAGGCCATTTTCAAGTACAAAAACTTATTTACATGTCAAAAGACATCATGTGAGCGTGGGGTTGATCTGCTATTCTGTTGTTCTGCGCAACGGATTAATCTGAGATGTACCCTTTACCCTGTGGCTCCTGCAAGATGCAATTTCCACCCTCACACTACTACAGAAATCAGACAGATGCTCCTAACGTTCTAAAGAGAAATGCCTGAAAAACTTCAGCAATAAATACCTTCTGGAGTCGTCCGCTGTAAGAAAATGACACAAAAATTCACAAAATTTCTTACGGAACTAGTGGGTTACTTGGGTACTGGAGTAGTGCTAGTTAGTGTAAGAAAAACATGAAACTAACAAAAATTATTATTTATTTTGCAAAAATTCTGAGAAATCACAATGGCACTTTTAGTTATGAGTTGAACAAGTTATATCCTGGTTCTTATCGGAATGTGAAGTTACCTCTCAAGGATAGGATTCACTAATGAAATTTCTATACAAAGTTTAAGATTGTTATTGACTTGGCAGAATGGCTGAGAGGCGCGCCTACTCAACTTGATTAATTATCCTTTAGAATGTTGCTAGGTACGATCGAGGCTGTCGCGTGTGAAATGCAGCGAAGTGTACTGTCGTGGAGGAAATATGGGGCTCGCAATAGCTGTAGCGCACAATACTACAAGCTGCGATGACTGCTGTCTGTGTCGCTCGCTGCTGACAAATAAGATAACTCTCGTTCTATCTGGATTGACCTTCGCCAATCAAACTCTCCCTACGCCTTGATGAAGTCAAGGATTCCTACTCGCCCCTAGTCTAACTATTGGCGTGGTACACTGGTCAGATAACCAGTCCACCACGATGCCACTCAAAAATTCGCTCGCAGGCGTTTAACTATAACTCTGCCCATTCACACCACACAATAAGTGTGTCAGCCAACACAGTGAACAACGCTGAACCACAAGGACTCAATACAGAGTCGCACTTCGATTCGCTCTCGACAGAGGTGTTCTCCCAGTGAAGTACTGAGGAGAGACTTGTTCCTCGCTCCAAGAGCGACAATGGAACGGCCTGTCTCCACGCCACACATGAAGGGGTATATCTTTCGGTCTCTTCCATTACTACTTCAGCTCAAAGTGTCAGAAATATAGTCTGCCAATCAGCATTGCTCTTCTAAAACGGTAGAATGACATTTTGTTTAAGGCGACCAATTCGGAAATCTGTAGTATTGGCGGTTGCTGTCTCCCTGTGAAAATCTCTGAAACTACGTGCTATGTGTAAAGAATGTGTAGGTTGGACGCTCCCACACAATGTAACGGAATTTGCTTTTAAGCCGAACACGGGGTCGTTCCCCCTTTCACTCTAGCACACGCTGTCTGCTCCATGGGCGGCCGAGGTTGACTCGTCCTCTGAAAGGACTGGCCTCCCGGTGCGTGGTCTGCCTCTCTCGAACTAAAAGCTCCTGTGACCGTCGTGTCTGGAATGTATGAGTGTACACCAGCCTAGAGTATTTCAACCCTAGTGTGCACTTGTTATTCGCATATCGGTTACATGAATTCATACAACACTGACTTTATCTTATCGAGTTTGGGTTCGAATGAGGCGTCTTGATGTGCGGAATATGATTGTGAGGGCGAAATATGTAAGCAAGCGTCTTGATGTGCGGACTATGATTGTGAGGGCAGAATATGTAAGCAATGAAGGTCAGGAGACCACGACGTCTTACAATCAGACTAGTTTGAAATACAAGTCCTTGTCAGAAAAGCATATATAGTCATATAGATCGTGTGAAACCCAGCTCGCGTTATTCCTCCACGAGATGAGAGGGCCATAGACACGGGTTCCCAGGTAGGTGCCGTGTTTCTTGACTTCCACAAGGCGTTCAATACAGTTCCCCACAGTCGTTTA
This sequence comes from Schistocerca cancellata, assembly GCF_023864275.1. Classification (NCBI taxonomy): domain Eukaryota; kingdom Metazoa; phylum Arthropoda; class Insecta; order Orthoptera; family Acrididae; genus Schistocerca; species Schistocerca cancellata. The sequence goes on from NC_064629.1 coordinate 294,461,856, forward strand.
ATGAACAAAGTAAGAGCATATGGACTATCAGACCAATTGTGTGATTGGATTGAAGAGTTCCTAGATAACAGAACGCAGCATGTCATTCTCAATGGAGAGAAGTCTTCTGAAGTAAAAGTGATTTCAGGTGTGCCGCAGGGGAGTGTCGTAGGACCGTTGCTATTCACAATATACATAAATGACCTTGTGGATGACATCGGAAGTTCACTCAGGCTTTTTGCGGATGATGCTGTGGTATATCGAGAGGTTGTAGCAATGGAAAATTGTACTGCAATGCAGGAGGATCTGCAGCGAATTGAGGCATGGTGCAGGGAATGGCAATTGAATCTCAATGTAGACAAGTGTAATGTGCTGCAAATACATAGAAAGAAAGATACTGTATCATTTAGCTACAATATAGCAGGTCAGCAACTGGAAGCAGTTAATTCCATAAATTATCTGGGAGTACGCATTACGAGTGATTTAAAATGGAATGATCATATAAAGTTGATCGTCGGTAAAGCAGATGCCAGACTGAGATTCGTTGGAAGAATCCTAAGGAAATGCAATCCGAAAACAAAGGAAGTAGGTTACAGTACGCTTGTTCGCCCACTGCTTGAATACTGCTCAGCAGTGTGGAATCCGTACCAGATAGGGTTGATAGAAGAGATAGAGAAGAACCAACGGAGAGCAGCGTGCTTCGTTACAGGATCATTTAGTAATCGCGAAAGCATTACGGAGATGATAAACTCCAGTGGAAGACTGTGCAGGAGAGACGCTCAGTAGCTCGGTACGGGCTTTAGTTGAAGTTTCGAGAATATACCTTCACCGAGGAGTCAAGCAGTATATTGCTCCCTCCTACGTATATCTCGCGAAGAGACCATGAGGATAAAATCAGAGAGATTAGAGCCCACACAGAGGCATACCGACAATCCTTCTTTCCACGAACAATACGAGAGGAATAGAAGGGAGAACCGATAGAGGTACTCAAGGGATCCTCCGCCACACACCGTCAGGTGGCTTGTGGAGTATGGATGTAGATGTAGATGTACAGATCTGTCATTATTAAAAGTGAGAATTAAATAAGTTGCAGACTCATTTCTGGTCCCTGTAGCACAGCTGTTATATGAAACTAATAATCAATAAACAGGTAAGCGCCACACTATTGTGTCTGGACATATAATTTCCTGGCCTCTCGTGTGTTCTAGCTCTGTTCACCTCTCCTAATTTCCGGTCGCAGGGGAAGGATTTTTTTGTTCGGCCAGAAGACGGTGGCCTAGTATTTCTCTAAACCCTCTAAATGGGTGGTGATCAGAGCCGACTAGACTGATTTTAAGTGTGAGTGATTTTCCCATGACGGCTGGTGTTTTCCTATGTATGTGGCAGAGACAACTTTGGGTCATGGTAATACCTACATTCCGCTTATAGTTAAGATTGGTTGGAAGGCCTAACTGTTGAACAATTTCCATGGAGTGGTTTGGGGCCCGGAAAGCAGCCCTCGGCAGGGTGTAGAAGGCGTGAAGTCTCCGGGGTGGATGTGGAGTTTTCGTAGTGTAGGCCCTATTTCAGAAGTCGAAATGGCCTCCTTTCGTGATCAACCAAGTTATATCTTACGGTAGAGCACTTGTCCGCGAAGGCAAAGGTCCCGAGTTCGAGTCTCGGTCCGGCACACAGTTTTAATCTGCCAGGAAGTTTCATATCAGCGCACACTCAGCTGCAGAGTGAAAATCTCATTCTGGAAGTTATATCTTGCGAATTGGAAATTTTTTAGAATCCGTAAGTGGGCGTGGATTTAGGGCTGAAATTCCTGTGCTCTAGGAAAGTGTTGTCTTTAAATGTACGTGCCCGCAACTGTGCAAGAAGAGTCCCTACACCAGATCGTTGATCTAGTAGCTCGCTGGACGGATGTATTTTAGTGAACGAAACAGACTTTCCGAGGTTTAGTGGAAGCCAATAAACTGTATTTATTTCAGCGGATTTTGAGAGTGATGTTCGTTTGTGACCCCTTCCCTGCTCGCTTTCAGCTAAATTGCTGTTTTGTTGTTGTAGCGATTTTCGGCGGACGTTGCTAATAGCGAAGTGGAGGTGATATATTGAACTGTTAGCTGTGAACATCTTCCAGTCTAGTGGTCGGCTTTCGTAATATTTTCTGAAAGTAATTACACAGCTATGTAAGTTTTAATTATGATTTTGGAGTTGTGGGAGTTTAATCCTGTCCCGAGAGGCAAAGTGAGGCTGGCGACCCTGGTTTAAAACGACTGGTAGTGTAGCGCAGCGGGGCAGAGAGTGAATCTCGTGAGCAGTACGTGGCGTAATTTGCCTCGCGCGCCGCACATCGTACATAGGGCGTGTGGATAATGAGAGTGGCCGCAGCTGGTACATCGTGCTGCGCCACGTAAGCTCCGAGGCACTGACGCAAGAAGCGTTTCAGTATTGTGCGTGAATAAGCAGAGAGTCCACTTACTGTTCGGTTGCACAACTGATGATACATCACCGGAAGCAGTACCAGGAGAGAGAGAGAGAGAGAGAGAGAGAGAGAGAGAGAGAGAGAGAGGAGAGGGGGGGGGGGGCGGGGCTGGGGGGGGGGGGGGGGAGAAAAACCGACGCACCACGAAGAACAGAAATCGGTAGATGTGATGTACGTGTACAGAAACGAATGACTACAATTTCAGAAAACTTGAATGATTTGTTGAAGAGAAACAGCTTCACAAACTGAACAATTCACTAACGCATTGGTCCACCTCTGGTCTTTATGTAAGCAGATATTCGGCTTGGTATTGATTGACAGAGTCCTCCTGAGGGATATAATGCCGAATTCTGTCCAACTGACGCGTTAGATTGTCAAAATCGTGAGCTGGTTGGAGGGCCCTGCCTATAATGGTCCAAGTGTTCTCAGTTGGGAAGAGATCCAGCGATCTTGCTGTCCAAGGTAGGGTTTGGCAAGCACTAAAGTGCGCGTCATTTACGACGGCGGCCGAGTTCAGGTTCGTTCTGCGCATATGACGTCACAAAACACAGTCAGCCAATGAACAGAGAACGACGTTGCCAGAGCTCGACTGCTGTGCAGAGCACAGACGAGTGTCTTCAGTTTTTGAAACGTTCAGTCATAAATAAAGTAATTGAATAAAAGCAATGTCTTGATAGCAGACTTTCTTTTATAGAAAGTTTGGAATCATTCTTTATACCAATTGCTTCATAGTCTATTAATTAACTAAACCAAACAAGCAATAAGCCTCCTAATTCAGGCGATAGCAAGGAAAGGTGTTTGTATCATTCTCATAACCGCTTTTTCGCAATAAAGAACAGCAGTAATTGTTTATTTCGTATTGTACTTCGACGAAACGTGAGTAATTCATAGTCGTACCAACAGTGTTTGTCGGTATTTTGCGTGATATTTTAAAGTCATCTGGGAGAGCTATTGAATTACAAGCTGCGTTAGTGTAATGGTTAAAGTGTTTGAATGGTAACTAAAAAGTTCTGAGTTCAAACCTTGTTCGTTGCTTAATATCTTGTTTATATAAAAACAATATCGAAGTGTCTTACTTCATGAATTTTATTCATTTGAATGTAATTTTTTGAAATTTCTAGTGGCAACTAAAATCGACCATACGGAAAGTATACACTATGGACTTTTTTTTACCACTGCAAACTCTTCAAAATTTCGTGCAATGGTTTACTACATCTAATGCTGCACAATAATTGCGTTGAACATCGAAACAAAATTAAGTCATTTATGGGGGGGGAGGTATCAGTCAAGAAGATGTGTAAAAATCAAATTTTTGGGCCAAATAGTTTTTGTGAAATCGAAAATGATGAAGTGTGTCAAAGCAGTCGAAACACCATGTGTCTGCACAGGCGAGCAGTGCAGTGATGACAAAATCGCGCACAGCGCGGAATGCGGGGAGCACGTCTCTGTAGCAACGAAAGGGTTAATGCGGCCGTGGTGGCTTTACTTCATAAACTGCGCGCTCCTCCCTAAACGTAAGTTTGCGAACTATACTATGGCGCTGCTTCTCTTGGCATGTGCAACTGGCAACGCAGCAATCTCCCGCGTCTGGGCGGGCACGCGCGAACTGCCAAGATAAAAGAATTGAACTATAGTACAAGGAGTAGAAACCCTCGTCGTGTGCTGAAAAGTAAGCCCAGGATGGCTTGCAACAAAACGAGGCGTAAAATATCGTCGACGTACCGCTGTGCTGTGAGGGTTCCACGGATGGCAACCAAAGGGGTCCTGCAATGGAAAGAAATGGCACCCCAGATCATCACTTCCAGTTGTTAGAGTGGCCGCGCGGTTCGAGGCGTCATGTCACGGGCTACGCGGCCCTTCGTGGCGGAGGTTCGAGTCATCCCTCTGGCATGGGTGTGTGTGTTGTTCTTAGCATAAGTTAGTTTAAGTAGCGTATAAGTCTGGGGACTGATGACCTCAGCGGTTAGGTCCCTTAGGAATTCACACTCATTTATTCATTCATTCTCAGTTGTTAGGCGGTATGGCGGGCGACAGTCAGGTTGGTATCCCGCCAATGTCTGGGGGGCCTCCAGAAATGTCATCCCTGGTCATCGGGGTTCGTTCGAAGTGGGAATAATCACTGAAGAGAATTGCACTTTGATCAATGAGATTCCAGGCCGAAGATGGGTTTGGAGACACCCCGGACAGTGGCGGAATACCAACCGAATTATCGCCCACCATATGGCCCGACAACCGGGAGTGTGGTCTGGGGTGCCATTCCTTTCCATAGTAGTACCCTTGTGGGTGTCATCCGTGGCACCATTACAGCACAGCAGTACATCCATGATATTCTACGCCCTGTTTTGATGTCCTTCATGCCAAACCGTCCTGGCCTTACATTACAGCAAGACATTGCCCTCCCACACAAAGTGAGAGTTTCTATTGCTTGTCTTCGTGCCTGCCAAACGCTACCTCGGCCAGCAAGTTCATTGGATATCTTCACAGTTGAGAGCATTTGCAACATTATGGGCAAGCCCCTCCAACCAGATCGGCGTTTTGACAATCTAACGCAGCAATCGGACAGAATTCGGTATGATATCCCTCAGGAGGACATCCAACAACTATCAACCAATGCCAAGCCAAATAACCGCATGCGTAAGAGCTAGAGGTGGACCAGTGAGTTACTGACTTTCTCAATTTCTGAAGCTGTTTCTCTTGAATAAATCACCAAATTTTTCTGAAACTGTAGTCGTTTGTATGTAATTGTATATCGTATCTACCAATTTCCGTCCCATTCGGACAATTCCTTCGTGAGCGTCGTTTTTATTTTGTCTTAGGGTGTATTTGGTTCACTGGAAGACTCAACCAAGAGTGGCGTAGCTTACAAACGGCTCACTCAATCGCTTCTTGAGTGCAGCTGCCGGCCGCGGTGGTCTAGCGGTTCAGGCGCTCAGTCCGGAACCGCGCGACTACTACGGTCGCAGGTTCGAATCCTGCCTCGGGCATGGATGTGTGTGATGTCCTTAGGTTAGTTAGGTATAAGTAGTTCTAAGTTCTAGGGGACTGATGACCACAGATGTTAAGTCCCATAGTGCTCAGAGCCATTTGAACCATTTTTTTGAGTGCAGCTCGTCTGTCTGGGATCCTTACCACATAGGACTTATTGAGGAGATAGGAATATCCAAAGAAGAGTGACGCATTTAGCCGTGGGATCGGTTAGTAAATGCGAGAGGGGAGACGTTCTTCACACTCCAGTGAGGACGCTGCAGGAGAAGCAGTGTGCATCAGGGCGGTATTTGCTGTTATAAGACTCACAGTGTACGTTTCAAGATGAGTCAGACAGCTACCACTCATTAAAACTGCAACACCACCAAGGATGCAAAATTAAGAACGTTAACCTGTTGCTAATAGCGGAGTGGAGGTGATATATTGAACTGTTAGCTGTGAACATATTCCAGTCCAGTGGTCGGCATACATTATAATGGGAAGAATACGTGATTACATTTGCAAGTGCTATGGGGGTATACAGGGTGTGAAAAGTAGTACACAGAGCTTGGATAACAGATACGGGTACGTCATTGCATGCTGCTTCAATTCTGTGCCAGGCTTCATCAATCACCATGGTTGGCGAATGGCGGCGTACTAGTCTGTCGGAAACTCATGACCGGATGTTTTCAGTGACGAGAGATCCGAAGAACGAGCTGGCCTGGACAGCAGTTAGATATTCTCTGTACTGAAATAGGTCAGGACAACACGGATAGCTTGCAGGCTTGCGTTATGTTGTTGAAAGATAACGTGGCGGAGACCTCAAAATTGGGCACTCCCATGTCTTAACACATCACAAATGCAATGATTGTTGTCGAAATAAAAACTATATGCAAACAATAGGTTATCGTGAAACTTCCTGGCAGATTAAAACTGTGTGCCGGACCGAGACTCGAACTCGGGACCATTGCCTTTCGCGGGCAAGTGCTCTACCATCTGAGCTGCTCAAGCACGACTCACGTCCCGTCCTCATAGCCTTACTTCCGCCAGTACCTCGTCTCCTACTTTCCAAACTTCACAGAAGCTCTCCTGCGAACATTGCAGAACTAACACTCCTGGAAGAAAGGCCGCGAAAGCCAAAGGTCCCGAGTTCGAGTCTCGGTCCGACACACAGTTTTAATTTGCCAGGAAGTTTCATATCAGCGCACACTCCGCTGCAGATTGAAAATCTAATTCTGTAATAGGTTATCGTATTGTGTACCAAAAGGCACAACATACCATCATACAGTTGCTGTGCTCGTACGACGATGAACAATGCATTCTTTCAAGGTTCGTTCTCCTCGCAGTGTTCACAAATACGTCCATTGTGATGTAAGTAGAACTAAGACACATCTGAAAAGACGACACGACGTCACTCCTGTGTCCAACGGGCCTTTCTCTGCTGCCGCGGCAAGGTGAGCGGCAAAAATGGTAGCGTTGTTTATAGTCTATGGTGCTCCAGAGGTCGTCGGTCTGTCGAAGTGGATACTTGTCTTGCTGCAAAATTTCCTGACTCAAGGCACGTAACGTTGCTGTTCAATTACGCATGATAAAGCAAACGATATGTCTGTCCTCTCATGAGCTACTCACCTGGGTCCATTGAGATCCTAACTGGCATTGAGTATGGTCCTCCTGAACTAACCGACTACTTATTCACATGACAGTGAAGGATCCCAACCAACGCAAGCAGCAATAACGGAGAACAATAAGTCACAGTCTCAACAGACCACGATCTTGCTGCTGTCGACTTTCGCCATGTGCTGCTAGAGACATTTCTCATCCTTGGACCAGGCACGACACGATCATCTCTCATTCAAATGCTATTTCTGAATGAGAAACCCGCAGCATTAACTTCTGTATGTACGTAACGTAGATATTGTTACCACCTTGAATCATGGACCTTTCGGAAATAAGAAGACTTGAGTGCCTCAGTGATACAGATAGCCGCATTGTAGGTGCAACCAAAAGGAGGGATATTGAAGAGGCCAAACAAATTTGTGGTCCGTGAAGAGGTACAGCAGCCGTTTATGTAGTCGCAGGGGCAACAGCCTGGATGACTGACTGGTTTTACCTTGTAACAGTAGCCAACGTAGTTTTGCTATGTTGGTAACGTGAACGGCTGAAAGCAAAGGGAAACTACTGTTGTTATTTTTCCCGAGGGCATGCAGCTCTACTGTACGACTTAATGATGATGGCATCCCCTTGAGTAAAATATTTAGGAGTTAAAACAGTCGGATCTCTTGGCGCTGACTACTCAGGGAGATACTGTCATCAGGGAAAATAAGCCTGCCATTCATGTAGTTGGTGGGTGGAATGCTATATCCCTTGATCGGTAGGTGGGTTAGAGTATTTAAAAAGGGAAACGGGCAGTTTGAAATTAGATGTAACGAGAAATCAGTGAAGTGCGGTGGTAGGACGAACTCGACTTCTGTTCAGGTGAGTACAGGGTTATAAATACAAAATAAAATAATGCAGGAGTAGGTCCAGTAATGAATAAGGAAATAAGAATGTAGGTAAACTACTATGAATAGCATGGTGGACGCATTGTAGCAGCCAATATAGACAAGCAACCAACACCCGCCACTGTAGTGCTTTACACTAGGTCCTCAGACGATAAATTTGCCAACACTTCGTTTGAGACTCATGAAAGGAAGCTGTATACATGGTAAAGACCTGGACACACCGCAAAGTTTCAGACAGGTTATGTAATGGAAATGTAAAACTTGAAGCCAGATTTTAAATTGCAAAATATTTACAGAAGCACATGTGAACTCTGAGCGTAATTTTTTGGTTGTGGACGTAGATTAAGGCTGAACAAATTGTAGAAAGGCGGAAATTAAGAATTTGGAACTTGGATAAATTGAAAGAAGCAGTAGCAGTAGAGTGTTTCGAAGGGTACATTAGGCAGTGATTGACAAACAGGGGGAATTAATTCAATATCACACATATGGGTAGCTTTGAGAGATATACAATAGTAAAGGCAGCAGAAGATCAAACAAGCAAAAAGAAAACACGGCTGAGTACTGTGCTTGGATAAGACGGGAGATATCGAATGTAACTGACGACAGGAGAGCATCAGAAACGCTGCAAATGAAGTAGTCAAAAGGGAGTACAGACGTCTAAACATGAGATTTAAAAAAGTCCAAAATGACTAAACAGGAATTGATAGTGAACAAATGCAAAGCTGTACAGTCGTGCACGACTGTGGCAAAGAAAGGCGCTGCGTACAGGAAAATTAGAGAGATCGTAAAAGAAAAGAGCAACAGCTGAATGAGTATCGAAGAGCACAATGGCAAGCCAATACGAAGTAAAGAAGGGAAAACAAAGGTAGAAGAAATGTACAGAAGAGTTATGCAAGGAAAAACTGGAAATTTGTGGTAAGATCCTATGGGACTGAACTGCTGAGGTCATCGGTCCCTAAGGTTACACACTACCTAATCTAACTTACGCTAAGGACAACACACACACACACACACACACACACACACACACACACACACACACACACACACATGCCCGAGGGAGGACTCGAACCTCCGACCGGGGCAGCTGCGTGGACCGTGACAAGGCGCCTTAGACCGCGCGATTTGATTCTAAGTCACATCTGTAATGTATCACTAACTGAAGGTCAAATGAGGTATTACTTGAGTGAAAAGTAGCGCGCCACTGGTAGAGGATGACATGGCGACAGATCGGTACTGAATGGCTTGTCAGAGCCAGTATGTGGATTTATAGCTATTACGAGACTAGGATTGTTAGTACTAGAAATTTTTCGTTAAAAAACTCCTCAGCGTCAGAAGGTAAGAATATTTCTCCGGACAACAGCGTTTGTTATGCTCAGAAGAATACGTGTCTTGTGTGAACTGGGGGTGGAGGGAGGGGAAAAGGTAACATTTATTTGAAATGGTGTTACTGGGCGTGTGGCTTTAACCACACGGAGAAATGTTCTGCCCAGAGGTCGCGTTATTCGCACTTCTCTCCCTAAAAGCTATACAACCAGATGCACCTCGTGCAGAAATGTTCTGCAGTGCTTGTTGCAGTAGCTCGTCCAGAATCTGAGCTTACGCACGGAACTGGCTCTGCAGTGACCGCTCCGTAGCTATCGCGTCATGTCTTATAATTTGCGATTAGTACCTACATGAACGCTGCAAAAATGAGACGTTTGCATGCGTACCTGGATTGGTCGTGGTCACTTCCATAGATTTTCTTCATTAGTGTTCTAGTCTCTGCAGGTGTCTGTAGGTGAAAGTTCTCAGTTTCTAGTGCTTTTGTTAGCAATTCTGCATTCAGAAAATCGATGGTGATACCCGAGATGGAAATAGTTAACGAAAGTATGAATACTTTTTAGGAAAAGAGATAGATGCTCATGTATTGAGGAAAAATGGAAGTGAGCGAGTGAAGCACGATATGGAAATCATGGACTTGACTTTAGTTCAAATGTGTGTGAATTCCTAAGGGACCAAACTGCTGAGGTCATCAGTCCCTAGACTTACAAACTACTTAAACTAACTTTAACTTATGCTAAGAACAACACAACATCAATGCCCGAGTAAGGGCTCGAACCTCCGGCGGGAGGGACCGCGCAATCCCTGACATGGCGCCTCTAACCGCGCGGCCACTCCGCTCTGCTTCGATAGTTTACGTTATTGTTAAAGAATACCAGAGGGAAAATCTAACAGCTCCTATCGTCTTAACGTGAGGCCCTTGAGCAGAACTATTAATTTGCCTGCCTCTGTTCTTATATTTACTTTCTTAAAATATAAAAAAAACACTTTATATAAATGTAATTGATGATTGACTCAATGAAAATGCAAATGTTCCATTCACTTTCTCAGTCGAATTTTGTTCAGTGAACTATCGTTCTATCCAGAATGACATTTTACTTCATGAAAACAAGCGGTTTCTGACTATTGAAACAACACAAAGCCAAGTTACAGATCGAAGGGAAATCGAAACTACTCTCTCTGGTCAATAAACAAGTCTATAATCGATAAGACGAGCGAGTGCAGTGCTCGTTTCCTTTTCTGAATTTTTAAGTAACTGGTCGTTGAGTTTGGCCTCTGTGCACAACGACAGCACCATCATAGTGAGATCAACATCTTAGGAATAGAATAAGATATTTATTAATCGTGGATCGCCTAACCATAGAGAATGGAGAAGTTGGAGGACGGTAAGGGATCTAGAACCTAAGTCAAGACTGAGAGTAACCGATATTTATTTCTTCTTAATGACTGACATCTACATCTACATCTACATGACTACTCTGCAATTCACATTTAAGTGCTTGGCAGAGGGTTCGTCGAACCACAATGATACTATCTCTCTACCATTCCACTCCCGAACAGCGCGCGGGGAAAACGAACACCTAAACCTTCCTGTTCGAGCTCTGATTTCTCTTATTTTATTTTGATGATCATTCCTACCTATGTAGGTTGGGCTCAACAAAATATTTTCGCATTCGGAAGAGAAAGTTGGTGACTGAAATTTCGTAAATAGATCTCGCCGCGACGAAAAACGTCTTTGCTGTAATGACTTCCATCCCAACTCGCGTATCATATCTGCCACACTCTCTCCCCTACTACGTGATAATACAAAACGAGCTGCCCTTTTCTGCACCCTTTCGATGTCCTCCGTCAATCCCACCTGGTAAGGATCCCACACCGCGCAGCAATATTCTAACAGAGGAAGAACGAGTGTAGTGTAATTCAAATAAAATCAGTGCAGAGCTAAGTTACCTGAAAGCTCAAATCATGTAACAAAATGTCACTAATGTTGTGGGGAAGAACTAAATTATATGGAAGACTGTCCAGAGGAAACATCTCGGGCAGCTCCCAAATTCAATGTAAACGAGATGAAAGGAGGCCATAAATTATAACCAATTAAGTAACAGAAGTTGCTTGGCAAAATAAGTACGTAACGAGCTGCTCAGAATATTGATCATGCTACCGCAATTGTGACATTTCCCCAAGAATCAGCTAGCATGCGCCGATCAGCAAAGGGCGCCGGCCGGGAGACGATTCACTAAATCTTAGTTCCAAACTTCAACTGCCCACTTAAAAAAGAAAAAAACCTTACCATAGAGGGGACGAGTCAATGTTGTTGTCAGTGTGACGAACGAGAGTATCGCTTATTTTACGAAACAGCAAGGTAACACATCAGAAACTTCCCACTCTTTTCGTACAAAATGCACATTGACAAACGTAATGTTGGTACTCTTCTGGAGCGGTATCCCCTCGACTGGTCAGTTTCTTCACGTCAAGCTTGGTGGCAGGGGCAAATTATTTGAGTGGATACACCAAAATTTTGGAGTGAAAGCAGCCGACTTCCACACGCTTGTCGTACAGCACAGTGACATCACGTCCTTTCATTTACATGCAGAAAAGGTAAAAATGTCATGCTCAACTATTCTCTGCGGGCGTCAGTGACAGCACGGCGTCCTCTGTCCTGAGCAAGTGTAGGCACCAACCCTGCACTGAGCAGACTGTATCCCAACTTCCGTGAAAAGTGTTCAACCCCCCAGGGATGCTCGTATTTCTTAATGACTCACTGACCGTTTCCTGTTGACTAACACGAATTGAGGCCACACCAGGAGCACTCCTTCCAAGCGGGAAAAACAATGCTTTCCTCCCAGGCGTACACGTCAAGTACACTCAATAAAATAACCACGAGATAGTGGCAGAAAACAAAACAATATTTCATAGTGATATGTGACGGTCGTGTCGAACTTGCGTGACTGTCACAGATTTTCTTATAGCGATTGCAGCGTTTTGTCTACCAAATGGTTGCAAGAGCTAGTACTTGTCCCACCCTCCTGGTAGGTTCAGCCTTTGACACTGGCTCGCTAGCAGCACTAGTAGGAACCTAGCAGTGCCTCATCTCTGAATTTGGAAACACGCAATAAGCCAGCAGTACGCAGCGTCTTGATGTACACCATTAAACGCTATTAGATTGAAAGCTAATAAGATTGCATACCCACAGAGTGTCGTCTCAGTTGTCCGACTGTATTCGTGATTCAGAATGGTCACTGGAAGCCATCTAGTGAAACCGAAGTGAATTCTGGAATGGCTCAAATGGCTCTGAGCACTATGGGACTTAACATCTGTGGTTATCAGTCCCCTAGAACTTAGAAAAAATTAAACATAACTAACCTAAGGACAACACACACATCCATGCCCGAGGCAGGATACGAACCTGCGGCCGTAGCAGTCGCGCGGTTCCGGACTGAGCGCCTAGAACCGCGAGACCACCGCGGCCGGCAATTCTGGAATTCTCTGCTGTTCTTAAGCTACATAAATAATTTAGGAGCAATCTGTGTAGCACACTTAGACTGTTTGTAGGTGATGCTGTCATTTACCGTCTAGTAAAGTCAACAGAATACAAAACGCATTTAAAAATGATTTACACAAGATATCTGCTTGATACGAAAAGTGCCAGTCGACGCTGAAAAAAAAAGTGTGAGGCCCTGCATATGAGTATTAAAATTCAGTTAATACTCGATTACACGATAAAACATACGAATTTGTTTATCTAAATTCGAATAAACACCTAGAGATTACAAGTACGATCACCTTAAATTGGAACCATCACATAGAAAACGCTCTGGGGAAAACATACCAAAGACTGCGTTTTGTTGATTGTCCGTTCACTTCTGGAGTACTGCTGTGCGGTATGGAATCCTTACCAGATAGGACGGACGCGGGATATCGAAAAAGTTAAAAGAAGTAAAACTCATTTTGTATTATCCCGAAGTAGGGCAAAAAGCGTCACGCATATAGTAAGCGAGTTGGGGTGGCAATCATTCAAGCGATGGTGTTTCTCGTTATGACGAAATCTTTTCACGAAATTTCATGAAAGAACTTTCTCGTTCGATGAGAATATATTTTGTTGACTCCAATCTACATAGGGAGAAATGCCCATCGTAGTAAAGTAAGAGAAATTAGAGCTCACACCCAAAGATTTTAAGTGTTTGTTTTTCCTACGTGCTATTCGAGAGCGGAACGGTCGAGAAATAAAGTGGTTCGGTGAACACATTGCCAAACACATTAATGCAAATTGCAGGATAATCACATACATGTAGTGCAGATGCATTGGCCTATGTTAGGCATTCAAAATAGCTGCAATTCGTCGTGACATGGATTCCACAAGACGGTGACGAGTGGACAGAGGTAGATGACACGGGTCACAAAATCCCTGAAACCTACGCGGTGGGAGCTCATGTGCTTTGGCTTTTCCCTCGATGTCATACCAGACGTTTTCGATATAATTCATACCCAGCGAACGCGCTGAGTCAGGCCAGATCCACAAATCAATGTAGTGCGCTTCTGGTTTAGTAATATAGGCAGTTCTGCCAAGAAAAGTAACGTGTAACTGGAGAGGAAGACGTTAGCCACTAAGCAGTTTAAGTGGTCATTAATTATCACTGACGTAGCCAACAGGATTCAAGGCCTCTGTTGTAACAATCACACGCGCAGTAAACTGAATATCGTTCATAAGTATCAAATGTCGGTCAAAAATGCTTATCGGATGCATTTAAGGATCCCATGGGTCAGGAGAAATAGTGGCGGAGCGCTTCAGAGAGAAGTTGCAGAATATTGTTCGCAACTTTCTTGAAGATGCAGCTGTAATAGGAAGCGACTTCAACTTGCCAGGTGTAGATAGGTGACAGTTATGCGATCAAAACTGGTGCTAGGGACTGGGATTCGTGTGGAATTATTCTTAATGTCTTGTCCGAAAATTACTTCGAGCAGATAATTAGAGAACCAACTAGTGAAGGTAACGTCTTAGACCTCCTAGCAACAAACCCGCCTGTACTTCTCGAATCCATTAGCACATGGGAATGTATCGGTGATCGTAAGGCTGTGATAGCAACTATCACTACGGCTAGTACAAGGAATGTTAAAAAAGTAGAAAAATATTTTTGCTTAGTAAGAGTGACAGGATACAAATTGCCGAGTATCTGAGTAGTTAACGTATAATATTCAGTGTTGAGGACGGAAAAGTGGAGCACAAACGTCTTAAGGAATGGGAAAGACACACCGTGTCTTATTAGCAGTGATAGAAAACTGATTCAAAAGAAGTCAAAATCTAGCTGACAAAAGCTGAACGAAGCGAAGGTGAGCGCAAGGACAGCAACGAAAGAAACGTTTGATGATTTTGAAAGTAAAATTTTGTCTACCGATCTGATTAAGAATGGTTCAAATGGCTCTGAGCACTATGGGACTTAACATCTGAGGTCATCAGTCCCCTTGAACTTAGAATTATTTAAACCTAACAAACCTAAGGACATCACACACATCCATGCCCGAGGCAGGATTCGAACCTGCGGCCGTAGCAGTGGCACGGTTCCGGCCTGAAGCGCCAGAACCGCTCGGCCACCGCGGCCGGCTGACTAAGAATACTAGGAGGCTTAGGTGTTACGTGAAATCACTAAGCGGTTCGAAATTATCTATTCCGTTACTCAGTGACAGTATGGTTACCGAAACGGAAGAAAACAGAGAGAAGGCCGAAATACTGAATTCAATCTTCCGAAACTGTTTCACCGTGAAATACCGTAATACTGTTCCTCCTTTAAATCATCATACGAACGTCGAAATGGCAGATACTGAGGTAACCGATAGTGCAATACAAAAATAACTACAATGGCTTTTTAGTGGGAAGATATCAGGATCATGTGAGATATCTGTAAAATTCTACAAAGGTTACACGAAAGAACTTACTCTCCTTCAAGCAGTGGCTTATCGTACTTCGTCGGAGCAACGAATGATACCTAGCGACTGTGAAGACAAAGCTCACTCCCGTTTCTCAGGAAGGGTCGTAGGACAGACGCTCATAATTATAGGCTTATATCGTTGACGTCAGTCTGTTGTAGAATTATGGAACACGTTTTATGCTCAACAATTATGTTTTTGGAGAATCTCCTTTATAAAAATCAAAATTGATTCCTCAAACAGATATTTTGCGAAACTTAGTTCGCTCTGCTCCTCCACGAGATCGATAGCACCAAGGTTGATGCCGTATTCCTTGACTATAGAAGGCATTAACACCGTCGCGCACTGCCGTTTACTGAAAAAAAACCTAACTTACCAAATACCACACCACCTTTACGACTGGATTCAAGATTTCCTTGCAGATAGAACTCAACATGTCGCTTTTAGCGGAACAAAATCGACAGATGTAAAAGTAATTTACGCAGTACTCCAAGGAAATGTGGTAGGGTCGTTACTGTTTGCATGTATACTCTGTAAATGATCTGATAGAAAGTGTCGGAAGCACTTTAAAACTGTTCGCAGATGATGCGTTTGTCTATAAGAAAGTAGCAAAGTAGCAACACCAGAAGAAGGTATCGATTTGCAGGATGACCTACAGGCTATGGCAGTTGACCCTGAACGGAAATAAATGCAACATATTGCTCATATTCAGGAAAAGAAAGCCACTACTGTACAACTACACTAACTGCACTATTGATCACAAATTGCTGGAAACATTAACCACCGTAGGAGTAAATATCCAGAGCGATCTTAAGTGGAGTGGCCACATAAAACAAATAGCAGGAAAAGCAGATGCCAGATTGAGATTTATAGGAACAATCCTAAGGAAATATAACTTATCTTGTTCGACCGATTCTTGAGTGTTGCTCATCAGCCTGTAACCCTTACCAGTTATAACGGTTAGAAGAGAGAGAGAGAGAAGATCCAACGAAGAGAGTCGCATTTCGGCACGGCATCATTTGGTCGGCACGAGAGCGTTACAGAGTAGCACAGCAGAACTTCAGTGCAGACGCTACAAAAAAAGCGTTGCGCATCACGGAGAGGATTACTATTGAAATTCCGAGAGAGTACTTTCTAGGAAGAGTCGAACAACGTATTACTTCCTCCTCCACATACATCTCGCGAAATGATCGCGACGAGAAAATTCGAGAAGTTATGGTGCTCCACCCGTAATTCAAATGTGGAACAAGGAAGAGGGAATCATTTAATGGTACCGTAAGTACCCTCCGCCCACACCATTAGGTGGCTTGCGGATTATTGATGTAGGTGTAGATGTAAATAGCATAGTACTAAAATAACCGTGTACGTCGTGCAGCACAGGGGACGATGTACGAGTAGAAGACGAATTACTCTGACGCAATCATGAACTAAGACATCGCTCCTGGGGAACCTCACTTAACATGCGATGCACGGTCGGTTCCCATACACTTTTACTGTGCCCAGTATTTTGCTCCGCTATTAGCTGTACCACAGAATTTCGCATTTTATACTTTACAGGGTGAGCAAAACTCCGATGTCAACGTTATTGGCGGTGACGTACACATACAATACGTTGCCGCCTACTATTTGTTGTACCGTAATTTGTCCACTTTCGAGTGAAACTAATGCCGGCAAGTGATGAACGTCGAACGAGAGTCTTTGTGTCCGTTATGGCCATTTACAGCAAGCAGGATATCAAGTTCTGCCCATTCAAAGTTACTGACCTGAGCATCTCACGCCCTTATCTGCATGCGAGTCTGAACGAATACCTGTGGCAGTTGTTATCCAACTCTGGTACAGCATAAAGCACCCTGCACGTGACCTAGTTGCGTCCATTCTCACGAGACATTGACGGTAGTAACCACTAAACTGCACTGTGCATACAGAATTTAAGCAGGACTACATCCTGTATCCATAGTCGAGGTGACTTACCAATGTTAATGCAGTGGGGTTCGGTTCGAATCCTCATGCTGGAACAAAATTTGATTACCGCAGTTTAGCTAGGAAAGAGAAGTGAGGAGGCGGGACAGGGATTCTGGTAATTAGAAATGAGCAGCGCTATACTGCTTCAAATCTACATATGCAGCTACATCTACATGGTTACTCTGCAATTCACACTCAAGTGCCTGGCAGAGGGTTCATCGAACCATTTTCATACTAATTCTCTGCCGTTCCACTCTCGAATGGCGCGTGGGAAAAGGAACACCAAAATCTTATCGTTCGAGCTCTGATTTCTCTTATTTTATTATGATGGTCATTTCTCCCTACGTAGGTGGGTGTTAACAAAATGTTTTCGCATTCGGAAGAGAAAGTAGGTGATTTTGTAAATAGATCTCGCCGCAAAGAAAGCCGCCTTTGTTTCAGTGACTGCCACCCCAACTCGCGTAACTTATCACTGACACTCTCACCCCTATTGCGCGATAACACGAGAAGAGGTGCCCTTCTTTGCACTTTTTCGATGTCCTCCGTCAATCCTACCTGGTAAGGATCCCACACCGCGTAGAAATATTCCAGCAGAGGACGGACAAGAGTAATGTAGGCTGTCTCTTTAGTGGGTTTGTCGCATCTTCTAAGTGTTCTGCCAACAAAGCGCAGGTTTTGTTTCACCTTCCCCACAATATTATCTATGTGGACTTTCCAATTTAAGTTACTCGTAATTGTAATTCCTAGGTATTTAGTCGAATTGACAGCCCTTAGATTTGTGCGATTTATTGTATACCCGAAATTTATCGGATTACTTTTAGTACCGATGTGGATGACCTCGCACTTTTCTTTGTTTAGTGTCAATTGCCACTTTTCGCACCATACAAAAATTCTCTCTAGACCATTTTGTAATTGGAATTGATCGTCTGATGATTTTAATAGATGGTAAATTACAGCATCATCTGAAAACAATCTAAGGGGGCTGCTCAGATTATCACCTAGATCGTTTATGTAAATCAGGAACAGCAGTGGGCCTATGACACTACCTTGCGGAACGCCAGATATCACTTCTGTTCTTCTCGATGATTTACCGTCTATCACTACGAACTGAGACCTCTCTGAGAGGAAATCACGAATCCAGTCGCACAACTGAGACGATACTCCATATGCACGCAATTTGGTTAATAGTCGCTTGTGAGGAACGGTATCAAACGCCTTCTGGAAATCTAGGAATATGGAATCTATCTGAGATCCCTTGTCGACAGCACTCATCCTGAAGTTCTCTGCAGTGTCCTATGGATAATGTACTGTTGATACGGTGATTTGGCCGTTGAATCAAACTGTTAGCCTTGGCGGTCACCTAAGGTGTTATTCGCGAGGAAGAAGTGTCTACCAGTACCAGGTTTTGCCTTCGATTTCATTTTAGCTCACAAAATAAACAACACAAGCATGATATTATCCATTTTATCTGACGCATAATTCACAACATGGAGGAAAGTAATGGAAAAGCACTTGGGGCCTTGGCATGACTCCTGTGTATAGTACTCATACTGTAGCTATATTAATTGAGTACTTGAATTATTTGGAGGAAGGCTTAAAAATACGTGACAAAGTTGTACGTTTATTAATATATACGTAATTACAAATGTACAGTTCCGATGCACGGAGATTGCGACAGACGGTAGGCAACCAGGAAGCCAATTACTAACTTCAGTTTCTTCCTGCCATCATTGAGTAGAAGCTTGTGGAAATTTGTTCAGATAATTATCCTTTAACTGATTCAAAAATGGTTCAAATGGCTATGAGCACTATGGGACTTAACATCTGAGGTCATCAGTCCCTTAGAACTTAGAACTGCTTAAACCTAACCAACCTAAGGACATCACACACATCCATGCCCGAGGAAGGATTCGAACGTGCGACCGTAGCGGTCGCGTGGTTCCAGACTGAAGCACCTAGAACCGCTCGGCCACACCGGTCGGCCTTTAACTGGCAGTGACGTATAAATCCGTGCACAGATTGCTTACGAGGTATACAGGTGGTCAGAAACAATCTGAAAAGCTTGTCAGGGTATTACACGGTAGGTTGTCATGAGAAATAATTGTTAGTAAAAATTTTGATATGTTACGTCGTTTCTGAGTTAATTAGCATTGAAGTTAACCAGTCAGGCCGTTCTACATGCAAATTCAAGCGGCTCGTCAAATACAAATTAGTGTTAGTTGTTCTCATAGCGCAGATGGTAGCGCACGAGACTGCTCAGCCTATGGCTCGGATTCGGTCCCTACTACCGGCCCATGTCCAGTTTTCGTATCGCTCTCTCGTTCGGTTTTAGGAAATCGAGAAAAGTACAAGTCTGGCGACGCCATCTCTGGCGGGCCGTTTCAATTTGCGCCCGAGACGGCCTGATTGGATCACTTCAGTGCTAATTACCTCTGAAATAGCGCAACGATTTTTTTTCTGAATAGTTATTTCTCAGTACAGCCTACGTTACAAGCTTTTCAGACTGTTTCTGACCACTCTGTACATGCGACAGTCGCTGGGCCAGCTAGGAGTGCTTAAGCCTCCTGTTGTTCAAGAGACAACTGAGTATCAAATCGTACGTTTCATTTAAAAGATGTCATTCTGTTATCCAACTTAGGTTCTCTGCAATTGTGAAACTAGGTTGAAACTATTTTTTTAGTTTATACTGGTGTAAAGTGTGACACTGTCAGTGAAAAACATTTGAGAAAGAGAGACAATATTTTAACAACATTTCTGGGAACATTATTTGGGAATAGGATACATGCTACATGTCGATAACTGGTGCACAAGTCCATTTCCATTTCCACTGTTTGCTTGTAAAAGGAACAAATGCAGTAAGTACGGTTTTGATGAACAGGCTAAATATGCTAAAACTGAAGGCAAACTGCAAGGAGGTAAAATTAAATTTAGCTCGACGTACGCTATGATGACTTTGAAGCGGGATGAGAAAAGAAATGTATGTATGTTGGCCACGGGCACACAGCCAGAGTCATAGCATGTGAGAAAATGGACCACCAAAATAATTCAGAAGAATTTAAACCAAAACGTTTATTGGATTACAACGAGTCAATGGGTAAGGTGGTGAAATACACGATGTTAGCTCAACGCAACGTGTTCGCAAAACAATGAAACGTTACACAAAACTCTGTTCCTACCCATTAAGGGTGCAAGTGCAGAATTACCATGTTATTTACAACATTTATCGTAGGAAAAATACCCCTGTCGCCGAATCACATCTTAGTCTCATTCCTTCGTCACAACCAAGAAAGGAAATCACCAGTAGGCTGTCAATCAGACTAGGAAAATCCATAGCGGCTTCGAGAAAGGCACTTTCCAAGCGTTGTTGTATCTTCAATAAAACAAAAACGGAATGTAGAAAGATATTATATGCAGTAAAAATGAAAATCGAAGGGAATCACGTTGCTGTTGTTAAAATTATGACGTTGGACTGTGTGTCGTTCTTTGTATCGAAATACAACACACACAAAAAATTGTCTGGAATGTGATAGTCTGAGAAATATCAACAATAAGGAACATTTAAAGTGTATTTTATCTCAAAATATTTTAGGAGATTGATTATGATAAAGCATTTCTTGTATCATATCTCCAATTTTCATTTTTTACAGAGATACACGCGGTCATGCCCAGAGCATACGATTTCTTCAGCTTCCATCATTATAGTACATACAATATTAGTTGGAGGCGACATTAAGATACCGAGTATAGACTGGGACTTCATGGATTCACTGCAGATGGAACGGACAGACAGACTTGTGAAGTAGTTTCGAACATGGTTTCCGTAAACTGCCTTGAGCAGCTTGCGTGGCAGACCAGACACAATGGAAATATTTTAGACCTTGTAGCTACAAACAGGCCTGACCTCGTCGACGATGTCAGTAGAGAGAAAGGGATTAGTGCTCATGATGTCATCATAGCAGTGATAGTTAGTAAAGATAATAAAACTATCAGGAAGTATAGGAGGTTCTTTCTGCTGGAAACGTCAGATAAGAAGATGTCAGAATCACACTGTTTTGTTAGACAATGATTGGGCATCATTAAGTTCCAGTATGACGGACGTAGAGGAATTACGGGCAAAATCGATACTGACTGTAAACCGCGCTGTGCAGAAGTATGTGCCGAATAAGTGGATTAAAGACGGAAAGGACCGACAGTGGAATAATAACAAAATTTACAAAATGCTGAGGAAGCACTCTCGGATCAAATACGACAGCGCAAATGACAGACAAAAGTTAGTAGAATTTAGTGCTTCTGTAAAAAGATCGATGCGCGAGGCATACAACTTCCACCGTCATACCTTATCAAAAGTTCTTGCCGAGAACCCGAAAAAAAAAATCTGGTTATATGTAAAATCGCTAATCAGGTCGAAAGTTTCTATACGGTCACTTGTTGACAAGTCAGGTGCAGCAGCAGAATACAACAAAAGAAAAGCTGAAGTTTTAAATTTTCTACTTAATGAAACATTCACACAGGAGAATCGTTCAAACATACCATCGTTTGACCGGCGCACGGACTCCCATGTGGAAGACATAGTAATAGGCATTCCTGGCGTAGAGAAGCAACTGTAAAGGTTGAAAACAAATAGGTCGCCAGGCCCGGATGGGATCCTACTTTGGTTTTATAGAGAGTACTCTACGGCAATGGCATCTTACTTCGTTTGTATTTATCGTGAATCTCTCGCCCAGCACGAAGTCCCAAGCGACTGGAAAAAAGCGGGGATGACTCCTGTATATAAGAAACGCGCAAGAACGGACCCGCTAAATTACTGTCCAATGTTCCCAACAACAGTTTGCTGCAGAATTCTTGAATATTTTCTGAATTCGAATATAATAAATTTCCTGAAGACTGAAAAGCTTTTGTCCACAAATCAGCAAGGATTTTGAAAGCATTGCTCGTGCTAAAACCAGCTCGATCTTTTTTCACATGATATCTTGTGAGCCATAGATGAAGAGCAACGGGCAGATTCCATATTTTGAGACCTTCGGAAACTGTTTGACACTGTACCCCACTGCAAACTTTTAGCGACGGTCCCAGCATACAGATTAAGGGGAGGTTTGCTATCTTTTGGTTACAAAAATCTATATTTTTTAAATTGCATTTTTGGATCCATAAAAGTGTTTAAAATCCACCCCTGAAACGGTTTTTCCGAATACGGAACGGAAATTCTTGTTATTCGCGGTTGAACAAAAAAATGCACCTGCCTGAAATCGGCCTTTATCACGCACCAGGTTTTTTTTCGGGAATTTCGACATTGTAGCCGCGAAAAATTATTCTGTGTGCTTGCCCATGACTAAGACTGATAAAGTGGTCAAGGAGCTTACGACGTACTACGGCTTGGCAATCCGACGGCATTCCAATTCGGTAGAATAGATGAAGATGGCAATTTGGGCAACGTATTTCCACAAGTTTTCTACGGATGACCACCCACAATACCAAAAATGTCCGGCTGGGGAAACTAGTTGGTGCAAGTGGCGCATTGCAGAGGCTACCGGACATCTGGACGAATATCAACACGACCAGCCGCTCTCCAAAGAAGTTCAAAAAGTGCTTCATCCGATCTACGAGGCCCTTTCGGAGGACGAGGTATTGTACCGGTGCTTGGGAGGAAACACACAAAATTCAAAGGAATGTTTGAACGCGTGTGTTTGGAAGTTAGCCCCCAAGCATTTGCATTCTGGTGCGAAGACTGTGGAGACTGCGACTTTCCTGGCAGTGAGCAGCTTCAACCAAGAGCATTCAGCAATTCTGAAGACCATGACAACGATGGACGTCACACTGGGACTCTATTCGACGCAGTTCGCCAAGCATTCGGACGACCACCGGATTCAAGCGGCCGAAACCCGCTTGTCAACGGCCGTACGAGCGGCTCTGGAGCAGGGCAGGATGGCCCAGATCGAGCAGAACGCCCTCTGTGAGGAAGGGGAAGGACTAGTTTATGGACCCGGAATAGCAGATTGAAAGTAAGTTGCATAATATTGCATTTATATGTAGTGAAAAATGACTTTCTTTATCGCGCGGTATGGTAGCTTCAAATCCACTGAACCGATTGGCATGATTCTTTATTTCCGACGAAGCTAACCAAATTGTGTAGGAGTTGTACCACTTTTATTCCGATCCATCAACTATAAATATTTTTACTTGGCCAACGAATTCGAAAAATAGATGAAAAAACCCCATTTTTCTTCAAATGGCCGCCATTTTGTTTCCTATGGTCCAAATAACTTAAGCGAGATACAGCTCCTAAAGAATCTTATATACTTAGCTAACGTCAACTCAATTTTGATTTCAGACGATCCGGCTGACCTGTGACATACCGCGCGTGGAGGTCCACATCGAAATTTTGTTTCGTTCCGACGGCACTTCCGCCTCTACTCTTCGTCATTTCCGGCCAAAAAAATTCCAATTTGTAGAGGAAATATCAGTAAACATTTTGACTAAATTTGACATTGATAATTATAACACAACCAGAGAAAAAAATCTCAAAAACATGCTTCTTTCGGGCCAAAGACCGTAAACCTCCCCTTTTAGTTCCCAGATGCGTGAGTGGCTTGAAGACTTCTTATGTAATAGAACCCAGTACATTGTCCTAGACAGTGAGTGAACGTCAGAGGAAAAAAAAATGGTTCAAATGGCTCTGAGCACTATGAGACTTCACATCTGAGGTCATCAGTACCCTAGCACTTAGAACTAGTTAAACGTAACTAACCTAAGGATATCACACACATCCATGCCCGAGGCAGGATTCGAACCTGCGACCGTCGCAGCAGCGCGATTTTGGACTGAAGCGCCTTAAACCGCTCGGCCACTGCGGCCAGCGTCAGAGAAATAGGTATCGTCAGGAGCGCCCCTGCTAAACGTTAGGACCGCTCTTATTTTACATATACACAAATGATCTGGCGGCCAGGGTGAGCAACAATATTCTGTTTTGTGATGATGCTGTGATGTACGGGAAGGTGTCATCGTTGAGTGACTGTAAGAGGATACAACATTTCTTGTTGGTGTGATGAATGGCAGCTTTCTCTAAATGAAGAAGAATGTAAAATAAAGCAGATGATTGGGAATAACAACCCGGTGATGTTAGAATACGGCACTCGTAGTGTGCTGCTTGACATAGTCATGTTGATTTAATTTCTAGGCGTAACGTTGGAAAGCAATATGAAATGGAACGAGCACGCAACGGCGGTAGTAGGGAAGGCGAATGCTCGACTTCGGTTTATTGGGAGAATTTTAGGAAAGTTTAGATCATCTAAAAAGGAGACCGCCTGTAGAAATCAAGTGCGACCCGTCCCTGAGTACTGCTCGGGTGTCTGCGATCCCCACCAGGTCGGATTAAAGGATGACATCGAAGCAATTCAGGGGCAAGCTGCTAGATTTGTTGCAGGTAAGTTATTTCAAAACATGAGTATTACGGAGATTCTTCAAGAACTGAAACGGGAATTCTTGGAGGGGAGAGGACATCCTTTTTGCGAAACGCTTTTCAGAAAATTTAGAGAACCGTCATCTGAAGCTGACTACAGAAAGATTCTGCTGCCGCCAACGAACATTTCTCATAAGGACCACGAAGATAAGTGAAATTAGAATACTTACGGAGGCATACAGAGAGTCGTTTTTTCCTCGCTATGTTTGCGAGTGGAACAGAAAAGGAAACGACTAATAGAGGTACAAGGTATTATCCGGCAGGCACCATATGGTGGCTACCCGAGTATGTATATAGCTGTAAATAGAGGTGTCAAAATGCAACTCAAACAGGTACTCACAGAAAGTGTTCGGCAAAGGGAAATTATGAAGTTCAAAGTTGATTTTCATAAATTCCACCTCCGACTTCGATGCACTTCGGAATTCTCTTAGAAACACCACGTGTGGGTCTTCTGAGATGGTGTTTGTGTTCCAATCAGTCGATTGGGCCAATTGTGTTACCACATAGTCTTATAGAACCCCGTAAGCTACATTTTCTTGAAAATGAGCTTCAAGCAGTATTGGAAGATGTTACTCTGGGTACAACGATGGCTATATTATTGCAACATGAGGGGACCCCTGCACATTGCAGTAGTCACGTGACACAGAGTCTAAAACTAACAATCTGCGGATAATGAATCGCCAGAAATAGTCACGTTTCTTGGCCACCAACGACGCTGGACCTTGCCCTTTAGAGTTTGTGGGTGGTTGAAAGGCAATGCGCTAAAGGAAGAGGCAGACACAAGAGACGAATAGATTCATCGGACTATGAGTAGTGTTGCCCTCATAAAAGTATGCCAAGACACGCGGTGCTGTCAAGCAAATTCGAAAGTGGATTTATGAAAATCAGCTTTGAACTTACAGTCATTGCCTTTGCTAAGCACGTTCAGTGAATATTTGTTTGGGTTACATCCTAACAACTGTATTTTTCCAAATAATAAAAATTGGGCGTATGTTACATGGAATGATTTATGCGAAGTAGTTTGTACTACCACCTTCTAAATTTACTGTTCCCGGGAAACACCCCGCATAATAAAAGCCTGCGATGACAACTTAGCGCAGAGAAAGATGGCGGTCACCACAGTGGGCACTGCCGCACGGAGAGACAAGACGCCAGACCTCACACGGCAGTAAGTGCTGTTAATGTTGAGTAGGTAAAGGCTCATCAGTGTAAATGAGGTTTGCAGCAGTACACGCCAATAAATGTGGTGCCAAATAAGACAGAGCACGGCATGTATAACAGATCGTGAGGTG
Organism: Schistocerca cancellata; assembly: GCF_023864275.1. Taxonomy (NCBI): domain Eukaryota; kingdom Metazoa; phylum Arthropoda; class Insecta; order Orthoptera; family Acrididae; genus Schistocerca; species Schistocerca cancellata. The sequence continues at coordinate 294,487,722 of NC_064629.1, forward strand.
GAGGAAATTGAGTTTTGGAGGACTCCGTCAACTCGCCCAGGCAGGCGGACAAGCGGAAAGTTAAAATTAGACTGGGAGCGCGGCAACGGGAGAATTACAAAGGCGGCGTCGCCGTAGCCAGCGGTCACCGATTTCTCGGAAACTGCACACTCTGCCCCTGTAGCCGGACCGGAAAGCTGGGCCGGCCTTCAGCCGAACCGACAAAGACTGCTACACTGGCAACCAAACGCTACCGGTGCAGAATCCTACAATCCTTACGCAGAGCAGCTCCCACGCGTTTCTTTCTCACGTCCCCCGCGGTGAGACCGGCGGCGTGGGCGTGACTAGCATAAACCGGCAGCCAGGGAAAACTTAGACTTTGCATCCTCTCTCTGTGTGTGTCTATCTGTCTCCCCCTCCCCCACTACATGCCGATAACTGCAGTTTTTTGTTTTTGTTTAATCCTCATCGCTACTTAGAGTGCTTATTGAAACGGAAACTAGTTTACAATAAAACAAGAAGCACACATTTCAATAATTCCTCCTTGTAAGGTACATTTCTGAACATGGAACAACACAGTCTAAAGTCCCACTGCTTGCAACAATAACGCGATTCCTTTGCCGTTGTTTCATTGCCAATCAGTGTAAACCTTCACACAAAACAACGAACCAATAACATGCTCTTTGCGCTTTAGTTACAGTGACTGTTTCCATAACGAGAATGGCTCCATCTTGTAGCCAAAAACAAGACACAGACGTCTTGGTATAAAGTGAAGGTAGGAACTGTTATTCACCGTAGTCCAATCCAGGTCTGCTTATGATTTCGTTTCTTACAGCTCCGCTCACTACCATTTTGTTGGCCTATCGTTTCGTTTCTTCTTTGTCCTTCTGCAGGGGATGTCAAATTAAATGCCTTTCAGCCGTCAATTTTTAACCTTATTTTAACTGGCAACCAGTTTCAGCGTTTTATTACGCCATCTTCAGGCCCCTGACCGACATGTAGGAAGAATATACCTCGGTTGTGCTCAAAACAGGGGCCAGCAATACTGGCATTGTAGATATTTGCTACAGTGATCTCTTCAACGATCACCTACCGACTCGGTGATGGTCGAAGAGATAACTGTACTAAATATATACTACTACCAGTATTACTGGCCCCTGGTTTGAACACAACCGAGGTAGATTCTTCCTATACGTCGGTCAGGGGCCTGAAGATGGCGTAATAAAAAGCTGAAACTGGCTGCCAGTTAAAATAAGGTTGAAAATTAACGGCTGAAAGGTATTAAATTTGACACCCTCTATTAAACTAATAGTTGGATAATATTCAAACATGTCTTTATCTTCCTTTTCTGGAATTGGAATTATTACATACTTCTTTAAGTCTGAGGATATATATATATATATATATATATATATATATATATATATATATATATATATATATATATAATATCTAGCACATCACGTGTAATACGCGCATAGCGGCTAGGGCGGGGAAGAAGTCCAACGTTCACTCGGTGTGCTTGCCGGGGGGCCTTGTCCAGGATGTGCAAGAGGCTCTTCCGGCGGCTATCGAGCGTGCGGGGTGCAGCCAGCTCCAGATTGCAGATCTGCAGTTCGCAGCTCCAGATTGTTGCGCATGTCGGCACCAACGATGCCTGTCGTCGGAGTTCTGAGGAAATCCTTGGGTCCTTTCGACGGCTGGCTAAATTGGTGAAGGCGGCCTCCATCTCTCGAGGAGTGGAAGCCAAGCTGACGATCTGCAGCATCGTACCCAGGGTGGACCGGGGTCCTCTGGTTTGCAGTCGAGTGGAGAATCTAAACCAGAGGCTACGTCGACTCTGTGACGAAAATGGTTGTAGATTCCTCGACCTACGCTATGGGGTGGAAGGTTGTAGGACGCCCCTCGATAGATCAGGGGTGCACTACACACATGAAGCAACTACATGGGTAGCACAGTACTTGTGGCGTGGACATGGTTTTTTTTAGATTATGTTCATCCCCATGGAAAACAAACCGCTGGCCCGAAAAATTACCAGTTCATGACACTGATGTGGGTGTCCAAACTGTAAAAATTGTTAGTTCGCCTAAACAGGTAATTCCAAAGGATTTAAATATGCTTAATCTCATGTTAGTAAATTGTCGAAGTGTCTGTAGCAAGATCCCCGAGTTAATCTCCGAAATAAACAGTAGCAATGCCAATATTGTATTAGGTACCGAAAGCTGGTGGAAACCAGACATAAGAAGCAGTGAAATTGTGAACTCTGATTGGAGAACGTTTAGGAAGGATAGTACTGATGCTATAGGAGGTGGTATGTTCATTCCAGTTAGAAGCTGTTTAAACGCAGTTGATATCGATACTGCGTCGGACTGTGAAATAGTCTGGATAAACCTGTCAATCAGACAAGGATCGACCATTGTATTAGGATGTTTTTATAGACCACCAGCATCCGCAGCAAACGCCGCAAAACGTTTCAGGGAAAGTCTTGAATACATAGGAAGTAAATATCCAAATTATCCATCTAGCATCCATTAACTGGGAAAATTGCACGTTTATCACAGGGGGCAGAAGCAAAGATTCGTGTGAAGTTATTCTAGGAGCGCTCTCAACATACAACCTTGAGCAATTGGTTAGAAAACCAACCCGAGATGCAAACATATTAGATATCTTGGCGACAAACAGACCTGATCTTTTTGAGGAAGTTAATCTAGAAGAAGGTATTAGCGACCATAATGTCGTTGTGGCTTCTATGTCAGTGGAAGTTGGTAAAAAAAAAAAAAAAAAAAAAAAAAACAGCGTAGAGTTTTCTTGTTTGTGAAAGCAAATAAAAGTGTTATTAATGAATATCTTCATAGTCAGCACTCCCCGCGGGACACAAAGATATTGAGCATCTTTGGTCGGAAATTAAAGGTATTGTTCACCACGTGCTAGAGAAGTATGTGCCTAGCAAAAGTATAGGGGAGGGAAAGAATCCACCTTGGTACAACAAACATATTAGGAAGTTGCTGAGAAAGCAGAGAATTTTGCACAGTCGTTTTAAACGTAGTCACTGCCCCGCTGACAAACAGAAATTATGCGAAATGAAACCAACTGTCAGAAGGAGAATGAGAGATTCTTTTAACGAATTTGAAAGCAATATTTTATCTGCAGATTCTAAAAATAACCCCAAAAAATTTTGGTCGCACGTAAAATCTATGAACGCTACAAATAAGTCAATACCTTTTCTTGCTGACAGTACAGGTAATGTAACTGGTTATGATAAACAGAAGGCCGAAATTCTAAACCTAACTTTCAAAAACTCATTTACGATAGAGGACTGCAGCACCATTCCCCCTTTCAATTATCGAACAAACGAAAGGATGGCTGACATAATGTTTAGTGTATCTGGGATGGTAAAACAGTTAAGATCCTTAGACGCCAGAAAGGCATCTGGCCCAGACGGTATCCCCATAAGATTTTATGTTGACTATGCTACAAATATAGCACCATCGATCAGAGATCATTGGAACGGCGGAAAGCTCCAAGGGACTGGAAGAAGGCCCAGGTCATAGCTATCTATAAAAAAGGTAGAAAATTGGATGCACATAATTACCGGCCAATTTCACTGACATCGATTTGTTGTAGAATCATGGAACATATTTTGTGTTCAGACATAATGACCTTTCTAGTCTCTGAGAAGCTCATCTGAAGAAATCAGGACGGTTTTAGGAAACAGCGGTCATGCGAGACACAGCTGGCCATCTTTGTGCATGATATAGAACAGGCTCTAGATACCGGCTCCCAGGTTGATGCCATATTTCTCGACTTTCGAAAGGCGTTCGAATCAGTTCCGCACTGTCGCTTGCTACAAAAAGTGCGCGCTTACGGTCTATCCAATAACATATGCGGTTGCATAGAAAGTTTTCTAACAGACAGGGAGCAGTATGTCGTCCTGAACGGGGTAACTTCAACAGAAACAGGAGTGACTTCAGGTGTGTCCCAGGGCAGCGTAATAGGTCCTCTGCTTTTTACGATTTACATAAACGATCTGGTTGATGGTATTGACAGCGGCCTTAGACTGTTTGCCGATGATGCTGTAGTCTACAGGAAAGTAGTATCACACGAAAGTTGTGAACAAATCAATGAGGATTTGCAGAAAATAAATGCGTGGTGTAATGACTGGCAGTTATTTCTCAATATTAGTAAGTGTAATCTACTGCGTATAAAAAGGTGAAAATCCCCGTTAATGTATGAGTACAAAATAAATGACCAGTCTTTGGAAGCGGTAACATCATTCAAGTATCTGGGTGTGACTGTTCGAAATGATCTCAAACGGAATGATCAGATTACACAAGTAACGGTTAAGGCGAACTCTAGATTGCGGTTTATTGGTAGAATCCTGAAGCGATGCAGTCCTTCAACAAAGGAAATAGCTTACAATACGTTAGTTCGTCCAGTCTTAGAGTATTGTTAGTCTGTATGGGACCCTTACCAGTTGGGTCTGATTCAAGAGATTGAGAAGATCCAAAGAAGAGCGGCAAGATTCGTGACTTGTACATTTAGCCATTGCGAGAGCGTTACAAATCTCATAGAAAGTTTGAAGTGGGACACACTTGCAGATAGACGACGCGCTAAACAGAAGGGGCTGCTCTCTAAATTCCGAAATCGAATCTTCACCGAGGATGTAGAGCATATATTATTACCACCAACTTTCAAATCGCTTAATGATCATCATTCAAAGATAAGGCAAATAAGAGCTCGTACTGAGGCGTCCAGACAGTCGTTTTTCCCACGCGCGATCCGCGAGTGAAACAAAGGGGGGGGGGGGGGGTGAATACGACTTTGGCGCGAATTGTGCCCTCCGCCACACACCGCTTGGTGGCTAGCGGAGTATATATATAGATGTAGATGTAATAGATTCCTCATAGCTGGCTCTTCCAAGGATCTTAACACTTCTCAGAGAACGTCGTCTACTTCAGAGTTTTGTTTCGATTTGGGTCTTTCAGCGCTCTGTCAAATTTTTCTCGCAGTATGGCATCACCCATTTCATCTTCGTTTATTTCCTCTTCTCTCTCTATAATGTTGTATTAAAGTTCATTTCAGTTGTATGCCCTGTTATGTGTTCCTTCCACCTTTCCACCTTTTATCTTTCGCGTCTGAGCCCTTGATATTCAAGCAACTACTTCACTTTTCTTCAGAAGTCTCCTTAATTTTCCTGTAGGCGGCGTGTTACATTTACCTTCACGTGTACATTTCTAGAGCCTTACATTTGTCTCCTAGCCATTCCTACTTAGCGATTTTACACTTTCTATCAATTTCACTTTTAAACGTTTGTATTCATTTTTGCCTGCTTCGTTTGCAGCACTTGTACATTTTCTCCTTTCGTCTATTAAATTCAATATCTTGCGTGTTATCCAAGGATTTCTGCTGGGATTTGTGTTTTTGCCTATTTCATCTCGTGCTGCCTTCACATTTTATCTCTGAAAGCTACCCATTCGTCTTTTATTGCATCCTAATACTTGTTTTGAAATGCTCAATAGTCTTTGGTACTTCGAAATTATCCAGGTTCTAACGCCTTAATATCCTACCTTCCTGCTGTTTCTTCAGTTTTAACCTACAGTCCATTGCTAATTATGATAGTTCACCTCTTTACCCTGGAACTGTTTTGAAATTTAAAATGTGGTTTCGAAATCTTTTAAAATTACATAATCAATCCGAAACCTAGCGGTGTTTCCAGATCTCTTCCACGTATGCAGTCTTATTTCATCATTCTTAAACCAGGTATTAGCAATAATTAAAGTAAGGTCCGTTCAGTGTTCTACCATGTGGCTTCCACATTCAGTTCTTTTCCCACTCCATGATCTCCTACTATTTTTCCTTCATTCTTTTCCTATTATCGAATTGTAATCCCTCGTCACAATCAAATTTTGTTTTTCTGCCTCATTGAATAAATTTTTTTGTCTCCTCATACTCATTTTCAATCTGTTAATCATCTGCGGAGCTAGTAGGCAGATAAACGTGTACTTCCGTGGTGGGTGTTGGCTTTATGTTTGTCTTGGTTACGATAATGCTTTCATTAAACTGCTCTCAGTAACTTACCCGCATTCCTATTTTCTTAGTCAAGGTTAGATCTACTCCTGCATTACCCCTATGTGGCATTGAATTTGTATCTCCCTACTAACTTCACCAGTAGTCCTTTTCGTTCTGCCACCGCACTTCACTAATTACCACTACGTCTAGCTTCCTCCTATATATTCACCTTTGTAAATTCTCTACCTTATCTAGTAGATTACGGGTTCTAAAATTCTACCTCCGACCCGCAGAATGACAGTGTTGTTTATAAACACCCTCCTAAGTAGTCCAGGCCGAGAGATTTGAATAGGAGGCTATTTTACCTCCGGAATAAGCTGCTCCCTTTTTTCAGTAAACACGTGTTAGCCTGGCCTCTCTACAGATACTTCTCCACAGTGGAGGCACATACGGCACGGCTGTCTGTATTTTTGAGGCGCGCAAGCCATCGCACCTCGGCAAGAATTCATAGGGGGCATATGAGTGTAAAGATTTGTTCTTAGTATTTCACAGGACGTCCTGACTGCTGCTCGCTGTCACAGTTTCGTTACGATCGAGAAAATTCTTTTCCATGGATGCAAGGTCAGTAGTATGAGTGCTGAAACTAGCAGTTAGTCTCAGATCTTTGCAAGCGACAGGATTCGATAAGCTAAGGCGGTGGACGCAAATACACACATCAGCCAGAGCATTATGACCACCGACCAACTATCGATATAAACCTGTCCACGTGATAGCAGCGTCACCTAACGAGTAATGACTGCTAGTCAGGCACACGCACGGTGCATGTAGTATCAGTGAGCGTCCTGGCCGTGTGTGGAATGGGGAAGACTCGTGATCATTCTGAGTTTGACCAAGGGCAGACTGTGATGGCCCTGAGACTCAGCACAAGCATTTCGGAAACTGAACGACTTTTCGGGTGTTCGAGGAGAGCTGTGGTGAGTGTCTTCTACACGGGCGAAACCAAGGTGAAACCACGTCGAGACGTCGTGGGGTTGGGCGACCACCCCTCATTACAGATGCCGGACGTCGTAGGCTGGGCAGACTCGTTAAAAAAGGACAGGCGGCGAACTGTGGCGGAACTAACGTCAGACTTTAATGCTGGGGAAAGTACAAGTGTGTCAGAACACACAGTGCACAGAATACGCCTAACGATGTTGGCGCAGTGGTAGGGCGTTGCAAGGCGTGATGAATCCCGATACCTTCTTCATCACGCCAATGGGGGGTACGTGGATGCGTCGTCTTCCAGTGGAACGGCTCCTTGACATCTGTACTGCGGTACGGAGACAAGCTGGCGGCGGCTCCATTAGGCTCCGGGGAACATTCATGTGGGCGTCCATGGGTCCAGTGCAGCTCGTGCAAGGCACCATGACGTCCAACGAATATCGTACACTGATTACAGACCACGTACATCCCTTTATGACGATCATGTTTCCCGACGGCAGTGGCAGTGGCAGTTTCAACAAGATAATGCGCCATGCCACGCGGCCAGGCATGTGATAGATTGGTTCGAGGAACACAGTGGCGAGTTCCGGTTGATGTGCTAGCCGCCCAATTCACCAGTTCTGAAGCCGGTCGAACACATCTGGTATGAGAGGGAACGTTGCGTCGGAGCTCATCGCATTTCCCTTGATTTACGGGAAGTAGGTGACTTGTGTGTACAGATGTGGTGCGAATTTCCTCCAGCGATCTACCAAGGGATCATTGCTTCCAAGCCAGGACGCGTCGATGCTGTTATCCGTGCCGGAGGTTCAAATGTTTCAAACGGCTCTAAGCACTATGGGACTTAACATCTGAGGTCATTAGTCCCCTAGACATAGAACTAATTAAACCTAACTAACCTAAGGACATCACACACATCCATGCCCGAGGCAGGATTCGAACCTGCGATCGTAGCAGCAGCGCGGTTCCGGTCTGAAGCACCTAGAACCACTCGGCCACCGCGGCTGGCCGTGCCGGAGGTGGACATAGCGGCTATTAGGTAGGTGGTCATTATGTTTTGGCTGATCAGTGTATTTACCTGAGCCATGAGCTGTTCCGTGTAATAATGTCATTGACCTTCGCGCGTGGTCGTATTCAGTGTTCTCTACGACGTCTATGGCACTGGTGTTAAGCGGTGTCTACGTGTGTACGCACAATGATGCCTTCAGTCTACTCGCTATTCATATCCATCAAAAATCACGCGCCAAATTCAGAAACTTCACCCTGTCAGAAATACTGGTACCTTTGATCCGAAAGCTGACGACAATCCTTCTTCGTAGCTCGGATGGATCACTAGTTCTACGTTTGAAAATAGTGAGCGAAATGCTAGGAGATAAATCGCTGTTTTCGTATATCGTTAATTCTTTAAGGCACATCACCTGATATACAGCAGCTTTGGACGTTACTTCTGAAAAGTGCTGGTAATAATGCGACTCGACAGTGTACACAGATGTGTTCAATCGGATTCAGGTCTGGTGAGTTCGGGGGCCAGCACATCAATTAGAACTTGAGACTATGTTCCTCGAACCACTCCATCACACATATGACCTTATCACATGGCGGACTATCCGTCTGCAATCAGTGTACGATACTCCTTGGTCGTCATGGTACCTTGCACAAGCTCCACTGGATCCATGGATGTCCCCGTGAATGTTCCCCAGAGCAAAATGGATCCGCCGCCAGCTTGCCTCCGTCCCGCAGTACAGATATCAAGGAGCTATTGCCCTAGAAGACGATGGATTCGCGCCCTCTCATTGGCATGTTGAAGGTATCAAGATTCGTCATGAGACCATGCAACTCTCTCTGCCACTGCACCAACGTCCAGTCCCGATGGTCACCTGCCTATTTCAATTGTAGTTGCCAATGTCGAGATGTTATCATTGGCATATGCATGCGTCGTCGACTGCGGAGGCCCATCATTAGGAACGTTCAGTGCGCTGCGTGTTCAGGCACACTTCTGCTCTGCCCAGCATTAAAGTCTGATGTTAGTTCCATCACAGTTCGCCAACTGTTCTGTTATATCAGTCTGTCCAGCCTACGACGTCCGACATCTGTACTGAGGGGTGGCTGCTCAATCCCACGACGTCTGGACGTCGGTTCACTTAAATTTCGCCCCGTGTAGAAGACACTCACCACAGCACTCCTCCAACACCTGACAAGTCATGCAGTTTCTGAAACGCTCGTGCCGAGCCCCCGGACCATCACAATCTGCCCTTGGTCAAACTGAGATAGATCTCGCGCCTTCTCCATTACGCACACGGACAGCACGTTCACTGATACTACATGCACCTTGCGTGTGTCTGAATAATAGTCATTCTTCGCCAGGTGACGTTGCTATCCCCTGGACGGCTATATATCGATAGTGGTCATAATGTTCTGGCTGGCCAGTATCTGTTTCGTATTTTGATCTAGCAAGCAATCTTTCAGTATTCAAAATAAGAACTACGATTTGATTAAAACGTATCTGTAATTATATGGAGAAGAAAATAAAGAAGTGGGAAAAGCCACAGTAGTCGATAATCGTAAAACCTTTCATACAGCTGCAGGAAACACTCCATTACTTATAATACATTTGTTATTTACGAGAACTAAAAACAGCGCACCTATAAATGTCACATCATAAATTTAAACTTCAGCCACCAAAAGAATGAAGGCTAGATATCAGAGTTCTGAGGTAATTAGAGACGGAGCAGAAACTTTGATTTCGAAATTATAGCGGCATTTTTGAAAGTAACATCTTGACATTCGCCCAAAGTGGATTAGGGAAATCGTGACAATAGGGACATGGCGAACGCCGGTAAGAAATTGAAAACCACACCTGCTAAAACGGACCTAGAGTGTCGCCTTGGGTTTTGTTTCATCAAACAGCTTACTGTTTGTGTCCGTGTTTGCATACATCCACATCTACATGATTACTCTGTAGTTCACAAAAACAATTAAGTGCCTGGTAGATGGTTCATCGAACCACCTTCAACCAATTTCTCTACCATTCCACTCACGAACAGTGCGCCGGAAAAACAAACACTTAAATACTTCCGTGCGAGCTCTCATTTCTCTTATTTTATTATTATGATCATTTCTCCTAATGCAGATCGCATCCATCAAAATAATTACACTCTGCGTGGAAAAAGTTGGTGATTCATGAGACGATCCTGCCTCAACGAAAAACGCCTTTGTTTTAATGATATTCACCCCAAACCGTGTATCATATCCGGGGCACTCTCTCTCCTACTTCGCGATAAGACGGATCTGATTCAGATAATACAGATCTTCTTTGAATTTTTTCGGTGTCCTCCGTCAATCCTATCTGATGCGGATCCCACAAAGCACAGTAGTACTACAGAAGAGAACGGACAAACGGAGTGTAGGCAGTTTCTTCAGTACACCTGCTGCAGTTTTTAAGTGTTCTGCCAATAAATCGCAGTCTTTGGTTCGTTTTACCCACAACATTATCTATGTAATTGTTCCAATTTAAGTTGTATGTAATTGTAATCCCAAAGTATTTAGCTGAATTCACAGCCTTTCGATTTATGTAACTGATCGTGTAAGCGAAATTTAGTGGTTTCCTTTTTGTACTCATGTGGATGACTTCACACTTCTTATTATTTAGTCAACAGCCACTTTTCGCTCCACATAGATATCTCGTCTCAATGATTCTGCAATTGGATTTGATCTTCTGATGATTTTACTCGGCGGTAAATGATAGTATAATCATCAAAGAGTCTAAGAGAAATGCTCAGATTGTCTGGTAAATCGTTTATATAGATCACGAAAAGCAGAGGGCCGGTAGCACTTCCTTTGGGAAGGCCAGATATTACTTTTTTACTCGATGAATTTCCGTTCGGTACTACGAAGTGTGGCCTTTCTGATAGGAAACCGCGAATCTAGTCGCACAACTGAGACGATACTCCGTAGGCACGCAATTTGATTAGAAGTTGCTTGTGAGGAACGGTGTGAAAAGCCGTCTGGAACTCTAAAAATATGAAATCTATTTGCATCTCTTGTGTATATACTAAAATGTATCTAAGATTCCGTCTTGAGAACAACACAATTTGTAATTATTCACTGTATCCCATATTTTTTTCTTCAGTTTTGTATTGTCCTTAGTCGGTTTCTTTTTACTTTACTTGCCAGCACATTTGACTGCTCGTGTTGCTTTTGCCACGTTTATTGTAGGGGATATTTTTATACCGGTTGTTAACTGCAATACTTTCACAGCTATAGTAATTATATCTCCTACTTTTTAAATATCCGTTTTTGCTGTTCCGAAATTGTGCGATCTGTTGCAGTTCCTTCTTTATTTGACATTATAAATTGAAAACTGTACACGCGCTGCTGTTGTGATTTGCGACTACAGGCGCCAGCGTTAACGTGGGAGAAACCGAGAAACGAAACCAGGTGCGGGCTGACACAAATGAACAAAGAGTAGAAACTCAAGCTCTTTTTGAGGGTACCGTCGAGTACAATCGTCCCCAGAAACTAGTCGGTTGGTTGGTTCTTCCGGCCGTAGCCACTGAAGACAGCTGTTAACTTAAAGCATGGGCCTCTGTTGATCACGTCCTGGTTTACAGTACGTAAAATAAAGTGTTACGGCCTTGTTGGCTGGCAGACCCCAAAGGATTGGTTCAGCCGTCTAGTCGGAAAGGCTTTTGTTCCTCCACACACAGTGGTATATTTCCTTGAGGATATACACTACTGGACCTTAAAATTGCTACACCAAGAAGAAATGCAGATGATAAACGGGTATTCATTGGACAAATATATTATACTAGAACTGACATGTGATTGGATTTTCACGCAATTTGGGTGCATAGATCCTGAGAAACCAGTACCCAGAACAACCACCTCTGGCCGTAATAACGGCCTTCATACGCCTGCGCATTGAGTCAAACAGAGCTTGGATGGCGTGTACAGGTACAGCTGCCCATGTAGCTTCAACACGATACGACAGTTCATCACGAGTAGTGACTAGCGTATTGTGACGAGCCAGTTGCTCGGCCACCATTGACCAGACGTTTTCAATTGGTGAGAGATCTGGAGAATGTGCTGGCCAGGGCAGCAGTCGAACATTTTCTGTATCCAGCCCGTACAGGACCTGCAACATGCGATCGTGCATTATCCTGCTGAAATGTAGGGTTTCGCAGGGATCGAACGAAGGGTAGAGACACGGGTCGTAACACATCTGGACTGTAACGTCCACTGTTCCAAGTGCCGTCAATGCGAACAAGACGTGTAACCAATGGCACCCCATACCATCACGCCGGGTGATATGCAAGTATGGCGATGACGAATACACGCTTCCAATGTGCGTTCACCGCGATGTCGCCAAACACGGATGCGACCATCACGATGCTGTAAACAGAACCTGGATTCATCCGAAAAAATGACGTTTTGCCATTCGTGCACCCAGGTTCGTCATTCAGTACACCAACGCAGGGGCTCCTGTCTGTGATGCAGCGTCAAGGGTAACCCCAGCCATGGTCTCCGAGCTGATAGTCCATGCTGTTGCAAACGTCGTCGAACTGTTGGTGCAGATGGTTGTGGTTTTGGCAAACGTCCCCATCTGTTGACTCAGGGATCGAGACGTGGCTGCACGATCCGTTACAACCATGCGGATAAGATGCCTGTCATCTCGACTGCTAGTGATACGAGGCCGCTGGAATCCAGCACGGCGTGCTGTATTACCCTCCTGAATCCACCGATCCATATTCTGCTAACAGTCATTGGATCTCGACCAACGCGAGCAGCAATGTCGCGTTACGATAAACCGCAATCGCGATAGGCTAGAATCCGACCTTTATCAAAGTCGGAAACGTGATGGTACGCATTTCTCCTCCTTACACGAGGCAGCACAACAACGTTTCACCAGGCAACGCCAGTCAACTGCTGTTTGTGTATGAAAAATCGGTTGTAAACATTCCTCATGTCAGCACGTTGTAGGTGTCGCCACCGGCGCCAACCTTGTGTGAATGCTCTGAAAAACTAATCATTTGCATATCACAGCATATTCTTCCTGTCGGTTAAACTTCGCGCCTGTATCACGTCACCTTCGTGGTGTAGCAATTTTAATGTCCAGTAGTGTATGATACTTGTGTCTTATGTGTATTTCTTGAGTGTATGTAAGCGTAATGGCTGAATGTACAGTGTAGTGTGACGTTTGTGTTGTATGATGACGATGAAAGAAGGGAGAGGGTGAAACCCAGTGCCGACACATAGCCTACTCCTCTCAAATATCATCTAGATGACTACCGGACTTAACGACCCCATGCGACTGACGGATCAGTGTCACATGCCCTCACTTCATGAAACGCCACGGAGAGGTTCGGGATTTAACCCAGGATATTGGCGCAGAGGCTGGTGATACCGAACTCCGGGTCACCACCTCTCCTTCCCTTGCCGGCCGAATATTGGCAGTGAAAATTTCATCCACCAACTTGATTCCAACCGGCTGACCCCCAGAGTCGAGCGTCGCCGCACAGGCGTGCGTTAGCTAACTCGGCTACGGAGGCGGGTGAGGTTTCCACTCACACATTTATATCAGGCCTGATGCAAGGAAGTGGTTGCTAGCTTCCACTCGTGGAACGCATAGCCCAGTAGTTTTTTTTTGGCTTGGGAAAGACCAGCAAAGAAATTCGAGCAGGGGTCCCCATTCCGGCATAGCAACACTCAGCCTGCCCCCACCAAACGGCGCAAGGCCAGCAACTGTTAACACTATTAATAGAAAAAACTACATGGAACCTTATCTCGCGGCAACACCCGAAGGGAAACGAACACGCTTCCAACAGGGGAACGTGGGGAGGAGAGATCCTAGACTACGAAACGACATATTTTTTTGAATAGACAGTTCTCTCGACGTTAGTCATAGGTGCATCGAAGCTGTGACGATCGATTTACGATCAGTGACGTAGAACTTTGCAATTTCGCGTCTTGCCGCTGCGCAGTTAGCACTTAGGACTTGAATTCTTTGTGCAGTTCCTCTGCACCACCTATGTACTTATTGAATACTTGCTTATGCTCAAAGACAGAAAATACATAACAACTGTACTTCAGTGGTGGATCTTGGCATTTCTATTTATTCCAAGGTGTCCTCAATTAGCTGCGTTTAGTACAGGTATCCCTATCACAGGACATATATCCACCTCAGCGTCCAGCGTTAAGCTTACAGCAGTTAGCAGTTAGATGACCGCTCGCAACGCCTAAAGGTGACGCACATACGTTCAGGTGACAAAACTGCTAAGATCTTTACTACGCCTTGTACGCTTGCGCCGCTAACTGTATGGCAAAAATTTTCATTTATTATAACACTTTCATTACGTTACAGGTTCAACATTTCTGAAGGGATTTCACTGATTCAGTCCCTACTGTTACTATTCACGACATTTCAGTGAGTGTAATTCAACTGTTATGAATGACATAGCAGTTTGTGCAGAAACAGTGCGCATAATACGTGTACTTTGTAGACAACAGCTAGAGCAACCAAATATTCTTATGAGGGAAATAAAGAGAAATCCACTAAGGATAGTATAGCAGGGTATGTATGCGAAATAGTGGACAAGAAGAAATAGTGTTTCTCGAGTCTAGTATCTAGAGAACTTAACTGCCTTACGCTGTTCACAGAGGGAGATGCTGAGTTTGAATATTGGAGACCGTGGCTATCAGAGAAGAATGGCGTGGCCTGCTGTGTCGGCTGGACGGCAGCCCACGGTTTCACGGAAACTGCACGCTCTGCTTATGCTGACGCAAGGCTAGACGCAACGTCAGCGTAGCCACTTCAAGCTGTGGAAAATTCTAGAATCCTCAAATACAGGTGGTTACAAAACGTACTGAATATTGACAGCCTGCACATATTTCTATCTTGTGCCCTCTGGTATTTAGATTGCCTGACATATCTACGTTCTTACACTACTGGTCATTAAAATTGCTACACCACGAAGATGACGTGCTACAGACGCGAAATTTAACCGACAGGAACAAGATGCTGTGATATGCAAATGATTAGCTTTTCAGAGCATTCACACAAGGTTGGCGCCGGTGGCGACACCTACAACGTGCTGACATGAGGAAAGTTTTCAACCGATTTCTCGTACACAAACAGCAGTTGACCGACGTTGCCTGGTGAAACGTTGTTGTGCTGCCTCGTGTAAGGAGGAGAAATGCGTACCATCACGTTTCCGACTTTGATAAAGGTCGGATTGTAGCCTATCGCGATTGCGGTTTATCGTAACGCGACATTGCTGCTCGCGTTGGTCGAGATCCAATGACTGTTAGCAGAATATGGAATCTGTGGATTCAGGAGGGTAATACAGCACGCCGTGCTGGATTCCAGCGGCCTCGTATCACTAGCAGTCGAGATGACAGGCATCTTATCCGCATGGTTGTAACGGATCGCGCAGCCACGTCTCGATCCCTAAGTAAACAGATGGGGACCTTTGCAAGACAACAACCATCTGCACCAACAGCTCGACAACGTTTGCAACAGCATGGACTATCAGCTCGGAGACCATGCCTGGGGTTACTCTTGACGCTGCATCACAGACAGGAGCCCCTGCGTTGGTGTACTTAATGACGAACCTGGGTGCACGAATGGCAAAACGTCATTTTTTCGGATGAATCAAGGTTCTGTTTACAAAAAAAATGGCTCTGAGCACAATGCGACATAACATCTGAGGTCATCAGTCCCCTAGAACTTAGAACTACTTAAACCTAACTAACCTAAGGACATCACACACATCTACGCCCGAGGCAGGACTCGAACCTGCGACCGTAGCGGTCTCGCAGTTCCAGACTGACGCGCCTAGAACCGCTCGGCCACACCTGCCGGCCGTTCTGTTTACAGCATCTTGATGGTCGCATCCGTGTTTGGCAACGTCGCGGTGAACGCACATTGGAAGCGTATATTCGTCATCGCCATACTGGCGTATCACCTGGCGTGGTGGTATGGGGTGCCATTGGTTAAACGTCTCGGTCACCTCTTGTTTGCATTGAAAGCATTTTGACCAGTGGACGTTACATTTCAGATGTGTTACGACCCGTGGCTCGACCCTTCATTCGATCCCTGCGAAACCCTACATTTCAGCAGGATAATGCACTACCGCATGTTGCAGATTCTGTACGGGCCTTTCTGGACACAGAAAATGTTCGACTGCTGCCCTGGTCAGCACATTCTCCAGATCTCTCACCAATTGAAAACGTCTGTTCAATGGTGGCCGAGCAACTGGCTCGTCACAATACGCCAGTCACTACTCTTGGATGGCCGGAGTGGCCATGCGGTTCTAAGCGCTACAGTCTGGGGCCGAGCGACCGCTACGGTCGCAGGTTCGAATCCTGCCTCGGGCATGGGTGTGTGTGATGTCCTTAGGTTAGTTAGGTTTAAGTAGTTCTAAGTTCTAGGGGACTGATGACCACGGATGTTAAGTCCCATAGTGCTCAGAGCCATTTCATTTTTCTTTAAATCGGCTGCGGTGCGTTAGTATACGTCGGACCCGCGTGTCGCCACTATCAGTGATAGCAGACGGATCGCCGCCACACGGCAGGTCTAGTCCAGAGAGACTCCCTAGCACTCGCCCGAGTTTTGCAGCCGACTTTGCTGGCGATGGTTCACTATCTACATACGCTATCATTTACAGAGACGACAGTTTAGCATAGCCTTCAGCTACGTCATTTGCGACGACCTAGCAAGGCGCAATATTCAGTTACTATAATTACTTCAAGAATGTATTCTGAACAGATAATATTGTGAATCATGTACCGTCAAGAGCGACGTTCATCATTAATGGATTAAAGTTAAGTATCAAACTAATTACGTCCGCTTTCTGAATTCTCATTCCTTGTCATGTTCCAGACCTCACGTCAATATAGTTCCTCCCTCATCACGCCTGTTTGAGCTAAAACGCGTGCATTTCGGCCTCCACTCGTAACACGGTGTTGGCTCTTCTGCTAACACAAAACTAAGATTTTCAGCATAAAGGTGGCTATCATTTCTTACTGAGACGAGATTTTTTTCATGTTTATCAACACCACACAACACAATTTATGGATTGTCTGGCCTCTGGATAGACCAATGTGAGTGTGGCTGCTAACCCAGCACCTTAAAGGTCGGACTTCTTCCCTCGGCAGGTGTTTCGTAGCCTAACTGAAAACTTCATTTAATAATAATGGGCAGTGTGAGAATTACAGAACATGATAGGCTGTAATGAGATAAATTAGGCATATATTTTTGCAGTAAGACTCATGAATGGGAGGTAGCCCTATTACAAGTTTTTTTTAACATATACACTCTAATATGAGATATTTTACACGAAGCCACCTTGCTGTAGGACAAGAATTGATACAGCAAATCACATAAAAAGCTAAGGACCTTCTGGTAAATGATAATACGACCAGTCCCGAAAGAGAGAGAGGGAGTGGTTGAACAAGAGAATGATAAGATGCTAACTATGAGATCCGAATTAGGAAAACAGGCGCAGGGTCCAAATGAAAAAGCTTTCCTCATTACATTTTGTGAGGTCACTATTCAGGGTGCACAAGGTACAAACGGTGTAATGGCGCGGGAGCAACCAACATAACTGCTGCAAGTTTCCGAACGCGAACCACGCTAACCGACATGGACGGCCCTAATAAAAAGCTGCTCACAAGGTAATAAGAGTCGTCATTTGTACCACAAAATGTCGGCAACTGCCGCAATACTGTTGTCCGCGATGTAAAGGAGTCAGAGATGAGCAACCGAAAAGACACCAAACGTGGCTGTTGGTCTCATTTGTGAAATCGTGGACCGAACTGTAGTGTGTGTTTGCTGTTATCAAGTAGGTCCCAACGTGACAGGAATAGGGAACGAACCAGAGGTGCAGCTTCTCCCCGGCGGGCGGCCGGGTCTCTTGTACTCTCAGGTTCGGACGCCTGTTTGAGCGCGAATTCTCCTAACTAGGGAGAACTGGTAATCCTACGCCACCATGTGACTTAAGCTAACATTCAAATGTAACGGCCAAGAAATGTGAAGGAAATTCGTCATTTGAACATTTTCTACATTAAACAAATGGTGGAAGTGAAGATTACTCTGTTCCCTCCATTTGATAGTCCTCAATGTAGGCAATCCTTCGGTGATACTAATTGGATGGGGAAAATTAATCTAACGGCATAAAGTAATTGATTTAAGCCGGCTGCTGTGGCCGAGCGGTTCTAGGCGCTTCAGTCCGGAACTGCGCTGCTGATACGGTGGCAGGTTCGGATCCTGCCTCGGCCATGGATGTGTGTGATATCCTTAGGTTAGTTAGGTTTAAGTAGTTTCTAAGTCTGGGGGAGTGATGACCTCTGATTTTAAGTCCCATAGTGCTTAGAGCCATTTGAACCATTTTAATTGATTTAATTTGATGAAGTGTTTGTCAATAATATGAACGGTCAAATTATTACCAATGAGTTCGGTAATTTGTAGGCAGCTCGAATTTGTGGCTAAAATTATCAAATTAATTTTATTTTGTTATATTTGTGATATGGACTGTTTGCTACAGCCGTTGTGGCCGCTCCATGCTCGTTGTGTGTCCTTAAAAATTCTCTGTGTTACAAATTTTTTGATGAGTTCGGTAGTAGATATGCAGAGAACGTATTAATCTCACAACAATTCTACCGCGTAGGTTC
The DNA here is from genome assembly GCF_023864275.1 of Schistocerca cancellata. Taxonomy (NCBI): domain Eukaryota; kingdom Metazoa; phylum Arthropoda; class Insecta; order Orthoptera; family Acrididae; genus Schistocerca; species Schistocerca cancellata. The sequence continues at coordinate 294,506,358 of NC_064629.1, forward strand.
GAAATACGTTAAACTCTTTTTCATAAATTCAAAATGTTATTTCTCTATCTTAAAAAAAATCAATACTCTTAAGTTCGGATTGAACACTACAGTGCTTTACCAGGCATGAACTCATTGCACGTGGTAGGCCTTCCTATAGGTCCGAATTTCGAACCGAGTTACCCACTCAGTTACTTGCATGCTAACCTTAGACAACTGTGGTGGGGTACTATATTCCCCACTCATTTTTATTTGGAATTTTCTAAGAGATGCCAGAAGTTTGGTATTTGATATTCCAGCTTATCTTTGGGCAGGTGGCGGCCTAACCAGAAGCAGCTCCAAATTTATTTGAAGTGGTTGTGTTTTCACTTACCATCGTTTTTGGGACATCATATACCCCTGTAAAGCGTTACTGTAAATATTTCCTTCCGCATTATTGTATTTCTGTTTTTGTGAAATTTTCTTTTATAGTGCTACTGGCCAAGTATCTGGCATTGCCCAAGTATATATTTATTTCAGTCTTCTATTAGTTCATCTCAATCTTTGCCCCTCTGTTTATCTCCTCCTCCCCCCTCCTCTATCCATTTCCTGCCCTCTCTTTCTGCCATCTCCTCCACTCCCCACTCCCTGCCTATCGCCTCCTCCACTTCCTCCTCGTCCTCCTCCTCCTTCTCCTCTCCTCTCTGTCCATCTCTTCCTCCACCTGTCTCTATCCATCTCTTCAACTTTCCTGTCTGCCCATCTGATCCTTCCCCATCTGTCCATTCCCCCGCCCCCTGCATCTGTCTCCACCTCACCCCCTCTTACTCCATCTCCTCCTCCCTCAATCTCTCTCTCTCTCTCTGTCCATCTCTTCCCTCTCTCTCTGTCTCTCTGTCCATCTCCTCTTCTCCCTCTCTGTCCATCTCTTCTCCCTTTCCTTCTCTGTCCATCTCTGTCCATCTCCTCTTCCCTCCTCTCTCTATCCATCTCCTCTTCCCTCCTCGCTCTATCCTTCTCCTCTTCCCTCCTATCTCTATCCTTCTCCTCTTCCCTCCTCTCTCTATCCATCTCCTCTTCCCTCCTCTCTCTCCCCATCTCCTCCTCCCTCCTCTTTCTGTCCATCTGCTCCTCCCTCTTCTATCTTTATATCTCCTCCTCCCTCCTCTCTCTGTCTATCTCCTCCTCCCTCGTCTCTCTGTCTGTCTCCTCCTCCCTCATCTCTCTGTTTATCTCCTCCTCCTTCCTCCCTCTTTCTATCTCCTATTCTTTCCTTTCTTTGCCAATTCCTCTCTCGCTTCTCTCTGTCCATCCTTTTCCTTTTCTCTGTCCATTTCCTTCTTCCCCTCCATCCACTCCTCCTCATCTCAATGTCCATCTCTTCCTCCTCGTCCTTTCTGTCCACCTCCTCCTCTTTCCTTTTCTCTGCCTATTTCCTCCTCTCCCCTCTCTCTGTCCACATTCTCCTCCCACTTATATCTGTGCCTATCTCCTACTTCCCCCTCTCTATCTGTCCATCTCCTCCTCCCCTTTCTCTCTTCGTTATCATCCCCACCCGAATAGGAGGTTGCTGGTTTTTACCTCCACAGTACTTAATTTTAGATGGTAATTAGTATGTGTACCAAATTTGGATGATATCGACTCAGGGACTAAGGAGGAGCTTCTTACTGGTGTCTTTACCCGTGTAGGCATGCATCACATACATTCAAACTTATTTCACGGGTATTTGTACACGTATTTCACCTGTATCTCAGACGAATTTTGCCTTCGCAGTTTTGTTTGGACGCAGCTCAGCGTTTATACGTCATGTCTCCTGATGCAGTAGTTTTCCAACATGGACAGCGAAAATGCGGTAAGCTATAAACTTTTTTCCTTTCGTAATTTTGTGCGGTTTGTCAGGAAGAAAAAGTCTCGTTGGCTGTAAGTCACTAGGTGCTCTTATCCTCAAATACTGGATGAATATAGTCTGGCTATTTTCTCGCCGTGAGCTACACGTCTTTTTCACCTCACCTCTTCTTACCTCCACAGCGGTTCTTTCCAGACAGTAAGTGATGTGTAACAAGTTTGGTTGAAATCGATCTAGTGGTTTGGGAGGAGATTTGCGACCTACATACAGATGTCAATATTTTATAATATCTATGGATAGAACCCTGCTGGTGTTCCAGTAATAGTAGGAATAACAGTGGTAGAGTACCTGATAATTGTAAATTATACAGGTCCAAGCGGTGAGTGATAGATTCTATAATTTTATCAATATGATTTGCTGAAAATGGCGAGAAAAGAATTATTGGAAGAAGAGATTTTCAGGGTATTTTACTGTGAGGCTGAAAATGATGCTGGCGGAAGGGACAAATATGGGCGTAACGAAAAAGACGAAGTTGAGTGTAGTAATGATTATCATGTTGAAGAGGTTTTTATAATCGATGATAAAGTGATATTTTGGGAAAACAGGCTCACTTTACTCCCCTCCCCTGCAAACCAGCCCAACAGAGAATGCTCCTAGAAGAAGATGCTATTGTCTCTGTCCCAGGAAGAACGACAGAAAAACAACGGTTACATGTTAAAAATGTAACAGACTTATTTGTAACCCAAGTAAACCATGTTTGTGCGATGAGTGTATGCAAATTATCAGATGAAAATTTATTTCACTAACCACTGAATTGTTAACAACAATTTCATAGCAATAAAACAAGAAATTCAATTACTGGAATAGTGATTTTTATTATTTTGGTTATTGTGGCGTACAGTCCCCTGCATAGTGTTCACGTGTAGTGTGCATATGTATAGCATTGCAAAATTAATGTAGACTACGAATCGCGTTGTATCTTTCCTCTTTTCACATCAAACTATTTCAGCAGGTGAGAAAAGCATTGTGACAGAAAAATTCTAGGACTCCTAGAGGATTTAACCACATACGTAATGTCTTGCAGTTCTACACTTAACTAATTTACCACTGAACTTCACCCTACCGCCATATTACGAGTAAATAACAGGTTTTAATGTTCTACTAATTGATTTACTCAAACATTGTGTACGGTATAAGCATTATTATGTAAGAGAGACAGTAAATACATTATGCCATTAAAAATAGTGGCACTTAGGGAGGAAAAGTGATGAAATGATGCCTATATGAAGCGCGGGAGGGTGTCTGAAGTTCACACTATCACCCTTGACAATGATTTTCTTCTCATGTTCAGTTACACACTACACACGTCGGTATAAAATCAGTTCCCAACAAAAAGAGATCAATATGTTAATTACGATCATGAGTATCAGCTACTTACGAACTTCGGAAAGTAAGGTACACAAGTCATCCCACGCTAAGACCATTGAGCACTTGTACGTGTTCCTCGTTTCCAGGTGACACAGTTCTGCTGCAATACGGTAACGTTTGCATCACGGTGAATGAGTAAAATTGCGCGGCAGCTGCAAATATAACCAAAATTGAAGTATGAGTCGCAGTACGATTCTTTTGGGCAGAAAGTCCAAACTGCACACAGATTCACCTTGAAATTCGGGAGGTATACAGACCAAATCCAATGTGGCGTCCAGCCGTACTGAAATGGTGCCAAACATTTGACCAAGGCGGCACAGACGTGGATGACGCTGACCATCGATATCGACCACAGAAGGCAATGCCCAGGCAGTCAAGGAACGGGCTGGCAGCAATCACATATTTTCCGACATTGAGGATGTTCACACAGCGGTTCTCGAATGGCTCCGTGGCCAAGTAGTGGATTTCTATCGTCAAGGAATTGAAAGATTGGTAGAACGTTCCTATCGTTGTTTATAGAGACCTCATGACTGTGTTGAAAAATGGTGATGTATCTGTGTAAGCCTGAAGTGTAGTGCAGCATTCAATAAAACTCGTAACATACTTTATGAAGTCCCCCGTAATTCAACCTACTGCATCGTTGTAAGTGGTCAGTGTCAATACTCACCTGGTAATATTAATGTCGAATGAAAGCAGTGATGTTAAGACACTTTGTACAAGGTTACATATAACAGTAAGATATTTATATTTTTCACTTCCAAGGGTTTTGAGTTGTAAGCTTCGCATCTTGAAGGAATCTGACAGGAAAAATGATTTGGAGGTGCTTTTTAGTCACTTGTAATTTGGTATCAGTCATAAACTTTCCTAACCGAGTTACTCAAGATAGCAGGTCCCTTATAGGTAATGTAGTCACCCAATAAGAAGAAATTAAAGAGACACATGCCTACCTTGTGGTAAATAGATAGACAGATCCATATGCACAGTTAGTCACATTATGTAACATAGCTGCAGGTACAGTTCCCAAAACTCTAACTAAATTAATTAATGATAAAACTGCTGAAGATTTTATAGAAAACTGAAATATTGCCTGGGGTGAAACTTACAATGAGCCTAATGCTAACTCTAAATTCAGTATACTTCTTAGTAGCCTAATGCTAACTCTAAATTCAGTATACTTCTTAGTGAGTTTGTTTTCACATTTAAAAATAATTTTCCTAAAAAATAATTAAATGCAATAAGGTACAGTCAATAAAGAAAGCTTATATCAGTACAGGTATCGGAGTATCTGCACAACTAGTAAAGGACTTGTACAAAATAACCAGAACATGTAAGGACCCAGAAATACTTTCTTATTATAAACAGTACTGTAACATATTAAGAAAAGTTGTAAAAATCCAGGAGCATGTATATCTTGCTGAAATTGACAGAACACATAGTAAAATAAAATCAGTACGGAATATTTTGAAATGATAGACATGGAAAACAGTTTAACAAGATGACATTATTTTTATCAAAAAGAGTGGGAGCAGTGTAAGAAACCCTTCATGTGTAGCGAGCATTTGTATTCATTACTTAAAAATAGGTGACGAAATTAGAGCAAATAGTTCAGAAGAGGAAGCAAAGAGTACACTAAAGAAGCAATACAGGTGACATTTAGTGAATTAAAAATAACTCTGATATGTCCATGTGAAATAAGGAGGATCATCACGACTCTAAGAAGTAAAAATTCATGTGGGGTGGATAGTATCTCTAATAGGACACTAAAAAGTTGTGGCCCTGTAATATGTCCGTGGCCGTGAGCGGGCAGCGTCTCTGACTGCTATGCGAAGGACTCGGGACCGATTTCCGGTACTGCCAGAGAGTCTTCCTTGGTGGGAGAACTGGTACGGGTTGCACTCAGCCTCAGGAGGCAAACTGGGTAGCTTGTTGAATCAGAAGCAGCGGCTCCTCGGCCTACAAAGCCGACAACGGCAGGAAGAGAGGTGTGCTAACCCCACGACCCTCCACACGGCATCCAAATGACGTCATATGGCAGAGGAAGTCAGGCAGCTCCGACCGGCCCATCAGGGCCAAAAGGTGGGACATCACATGCTTATCTGCAGCAGGTAATGTCTTAGTGACTTAAGTAATCATTAATTGAAGGTGTTTTCCTATGAAGACTTAAATATGCCACTGTTAAACCTTTTTATAAAAAAGTTGACTCGACATATGTCAATAATTACAGCCATGTGTCACTGCCTACATCACTTTCTAAAATTATGGAAGATAATGTACTCCAAGATTGTAACCTACCTGTGTACTAATGGGATGCTTAGCCAATCACAGTTCCGATTTCAAAAGGCCCATTCTACTGAGTCAGATATTTATAAATTTACCGAGTACACAATGAAATCGTTAAATCATAAAATATCACCAAATAGGATCTTCTGGGACACATCGAAGGAATTTGATTGTGTCAGTCAATATATACTTTTAGAAGTTTTTCTGGAATATTTAATTCAGCAAATGTCTGCATTACATCTTATTTTTGATAAACAAAATGTCAAGAGTTACCTTAGGCTGTTCGAGTTATACAAAGAGGGACGCCACAACACTTGCATGAGTAGAAATTACAATGGGAGTCCCCCAGGGTTCGATCATTGGCCCACTACTATTCTTGCTTTATGCTGACGATCTGCCATTTTATTTGAATCAGGTGGTGGAATTAGACCTGTTTGCCGACGAGACAATCATTGTTGTAAGGCCGAGCAAAGAAGCTTCAACAGAGAAAATAGTAAATGATGTTTTTGTGAAAGTTACTGAGTGGTTTTGCAGAAATGGAGTAGCTTTAAAATTTGTGAGAACGTAGTTCATCCATTTTCCTACTGCCAAAAATATCCCACCTCCTATTAATCAGGATTGCGAACAAGGAATGACAGGAGGGTAGAAAATTAAAGCTATTAGGAGTGTATATTGATGAAAGCTTAAACTAGAAAAGATAAGTCATCTACATCTACATGGTTACTCTGCAATTCACACTTAAGTGCCTGGCAGAGGGTTCATCGAACCATTTTCATACTACTTCTCTACCATTCCACTCTAGAATGGCGCGTGGGTAAAAGGAACACCTAAATATTTCCGTTCGAGCTCTGATTTCTCTTATTTTATTATAATGATCATTTCTCCCTACGCAGGTGGGTGTCAACAAAATATTTACGCATTCGGAAAAGAAAGTTGTTGATTGAAATTTCGTAAATAAATCTCGTCGCAAAGAAAACCGTCTTTGTTTCAGTGACTGCCACACCAAGTCGCTTATCATATCAGCACTCTCACACTTATTACGCGATAACACGAAACGAGCTGCCCTTCTTTGCACTTTTTCGATGTCCTCCGTCAATCCTACCTGGTAAGGATCCTATACCGCGCAGCAATATTCCAGCAGAGGACGGACAAGTGTGATATAGGCTGTCTCTTTAGTGGGTTTGTCACATCTTCTAAGGGTTCTGACAACAAAGCGCACTCTTTGTTTCGCCTTCCCCACTATATTGTCTATGTGGTCTTTCCAATTTAAGTTGCTCGTAATTGTAATTCCTAGGTATTTATTCGAATTGACAGCCCTTGGATTTGTGCGATTTATCGTATGCCCAAAATTTATCGGAATTCTTTTAGTACCCACGTGGATGATCTTGCAATTTTCTTAGTTTGTGTTTGAGGCTGTTCAAATGGTTCAAATGGCTCTGAGAACTATGGGACTTAACATCTGAGATCATCAGTCTCCTAGAACTTAGAACTACTTAAACCTAACTAACCTAAGGATATCACACACATCCATGCCCGAGGCAGGGTTCGAACCTGCGACCGTAGCAGTCGCGCGGTTCCGGGCTGTAGCGCCTAGAACCTCTTGGCTACCGCGAGCGGCGTTTGAGGCTGTTGCTGCAGCGTATATACAAGGTAGCACGACTTCAATGCGGGTATATAAGCACCGACATGTAGGCAAAGGATTAGTGTGGCAACCGTTTCTTTCACATTTGGTGCGGTAAATGCGGAAACGTAAACAATGACGACGCTATTAGAAAATGAGTCCAGACAGCACCAATATGCTGTTATTTCTTCCTAGGCTGACGAAGGACAAAGATCCGATAGACCTCCATCGAAGAATGAAGAATGTGTATGAGGCAGCGTGTCTGTCGAAATGTAAGGCAAAACGCCCGCTTAAACTGAGATAAGGGATGCTGCTGCTTAATGGTTCAACGATTCTGGTCGGACGAGGATATGCAGCAGATAGTTACGGACTTCTCCACGCGGCAGGACACGCTGTTTTACCAAACGGTTATTTTCAACATGGTGCATTGGTGTAATGATTCACTCAATGCTCTGGGCGATTTTGTCTGATTAGCCACCAATTCTGGACCGTTCGGTCTTCGAACGGAAACTTTTCGATCGCTCCTTATGCATACACTCACGGAAAAAAATGGCGACATCAAGAAGAAATTGTGCGTCATTAACGGAATTTAGGAGGCGTGATGGAACATCTGAAACATGAAGTCTATTAACATTTCGCGCCAGTCGCATGAGTGTGGCGCTAGTGGCGCCCCTATGAGCATTCGAATCAGGTTTGCTTTAAATACACGCTGTAACGGTCCAGAGCGTTAGTTACCTTCGAGACTGGATGTGTTGAGTTGATGCTAGTCAAGAATGCCTTTAAGGCGACAAAGACGCCATTATCAACACCTCACGGAATTTGGACGAGGACTTGTAATAGGGCTACGAGGAGTTGAATGTTCCTTCTCCTATACAGCAGAAAGACTTAGCAGGAATGTACACGATTCCTGGCAGCGGTGGTCACGAGAATGTACAGTCGCTAGAAGATCGGGCTCTGGACGGCCACGTGACACTGCTGAGAGGGGAGACCACAGTACGTGGCATATGGTTTTGGTGCATCGTACTGCATCTGCAGCAGCAATTTGAGCAGCAATTGGCATCATTATGACACAACGAATTGTTACAAATCTTTTACTTCAAGGACGGCTCCGAGCCAGACGACCGTTAGCATGCATTCCATCGTCCCCAAAATACCGCCATTGGTGACTTCAGAGCTCGCTGGATGGCAGGTTGGAGGTCTGCAGTGTTTTCTGATGATGGCCGTGTGGTGGTTACGAGGAGGCCGGTTGAGGACCTGAATCCAACCTGTATGCGTGCTAGACACACTGGACTGCGAGAAATGGCACAATTCAGGAGGAAATGAAAACAAATTCCCACTCTACCCAACCTAATTCATGTTGTAGTGGGGCATGAAGCATCTAATAATATCTGTGATCGAGTTTATCTGGTCGAAGTAGTAAGTGTATTGATGGAGTAATACAATTCAGCAATATATGGTATTGCATCACACGATAGATGCAGTGTGCGATATAGCAGAGCCTTTAACATTCTATGTAATGAGCCCTTGTCACAATGGAAGCAGTATGTGCTGTGGTGGAAGTTTTACCCTTCCAATAACGTATGATGGGCCACTGTATTGCTGGAAATACAAGAGTCGTTCAATAAGGACTGCAACACTTTTTTTTTCTGAAAGCAGGTTGGTTTTATTCAGAATTCCAATACATCATATTGTTCCCCACTCCTCTGGCTAGGGAACCCTATTTTTCGGCATAGTCACCGTTGAATGTGACGGCCTTACGCCACCTTACTGGGAGGACCTGCTTGACGACATCGAACCATTCTACTGGTCGACATCGGAGGCAACGTCTTGCTGCAACAATAACCTCCCCAACATCCACGTACTGCTTATCGCGGAGAGCAGTCTGCATTGAGCCAGACAGATGGAAACCGAAAGTTGCGAGATCCGGGCTGTAGGGTGGATGGGAAGAACAGTCCAATGAAGCTTTGTGAGCTCCTCTCGGGTGCGCAGACTTGTGTGAGGCCCTGCGTTGTCATGGAGAAGGAGAAGCTCGTTTGCAGTTTTTTTGCTACAAACACGCGGAAGACTTTTCTATTATTTCCTGAGGATAGCACAAGACACTTCAGAGTTGATCGTTGCATCATGATGGACGACATGAAACAGAATAATCCCTTCAGTTCCAGAAGACCGTCGCCATGACTTTAGCGACTGAGGTTGCGGCTTTGAACTTTTTCTTCGGAGGAGAGGTAGTGTGGCGCCACTCCACGGATTTCCGTTTTGTGTCTGACTCCGAGTGACGAACCCTTATTTCATCGCCTTAGACGATGTTAGACAAAAGCCCGTCACGATCAGCCTCGTTATGTGCAAGTAATTCCGCACAGATGGTCCTTCGCCGCTCTTTAACGTTTACTTTTAAGAGGCGAGGGATCCTAGCGGGCACACACCTGTGATTACCCCAACTGGTGGACGAGTGTGTCAGCACTACCAACAGAGACGTCCAACTGAGCAGTAAGCAGTTTGATTATGATCCGTCGATCACCTCGAATGAGGGTGTCCGCACGTTCGAATATTGCCGGAGTCACAGCTGTGTGCGGGAGGTCGGCACGGGGGAGATAGGACAAGTTTTTGCGACAGTGTTGCGATGATGAAAGGCGCCTCACCTACCGACTCACCATTCTTTTGTTCACTGCCAGGTCTCTGCGGACATTCTGCAAGCGTCTATGAATATCTGCGACACTCTGGTTTTCCGCTAAAGGAAATTCAATGACAGTTTCTACTTGGAAAGCACCTCCATTACAGCCGTCATTTGTAAGGCTACGTATAGCGCCACCACCAATCAAAATTTCGTGAAACTATAGGGGCTGATGTGGAAATATCCCACGATGCCCCACAACAAATTCCGCATTTTTTCAACCGAAACTGCCTCAGGAAAAATGTGTTGCATTATTTACTGAACGCGCCTCATAGATCATGCAACGACTGATTCTTTAACTATTCTGAAATAGAAGATGGAGAGTTGTCTTGACAGAAGCAATGTCTGATTTTGTTGGGACGTTTCCATTATTGCGATTTGTAATGGGGCTTTGTTTTGGAAGTAGTAGTACATGCTGTAATTGTAACATTACCCTTCGAGCTGTGTATCATGTGAACTGTCATTCTGAAATATTATGGGCTATGGTGGAGGTTTTAACAATCCAAGAATACATGGTGGCGTACTTTCCTTCTGCCAGATACCACAGTCATGCAAAATTCTCGAAATGGCGACACTTCTCTTATCGACTGTAATAACTGGGATCATAACCGCCCAAGTCAAAACTATAGAGCACGAACACAGTAGTTAAACGACTATACATCAGTCCCAATTGACGTAACAGAAGACAGCTAAAAACAGGCATGTGGAAAAAAGGCTAAAAGACACCATACAGAAACGGGGGTCCAAAACTAAAAATTAAATGGTCTTCACCATATTGCTTTGGTGGATAAAGTAAAACGCGGTCAATAGTCCGGGCGTTATTTGCTAAAACGGCTGATCAATCAGACGGCAAACCCAAGCGGGAACGTAAGTGGCTAAAAAATGGGCATTCCATCAGGAAGTGGCGGACAGTTAAAACTTAAAACTTGGCGCAATGTGTGCAAAGTGGTGGGGTAGCGCCACTTAGCAGATGACGATGGCTAAAAAGGAACTGCCCAATACGCAGCCGATTTAAAATAATCTCCTCCTGGCGGGAGGGCCGAGAGGAGGTTGTCCCACCCGTTGGGAGAGGCTTAATAAACCGGAGCTTATTCCCTCGAAGGGAACACCATTGGCGATGCCAAAGGGACACCACCTCCCGACAGACGGCAACACAGAGATCATCAGAGGGAATATAGATACTCGCGGGCTGAGGTACGAGGACTTTAGCCTTGGCAGCAGCGTAAGCAGTCTCGTTTCCTGGCAGACCGATATGACCAGAAACTCACAGAAACATGACACTGGTTCCACCAACAGTGAGCAAGCGACAGTTTTCCTGGACCCGCTGCACTAAGGGACTGGCGGTGTACAATGCACAGAGACTTTGAAGGGCACTGAGTGAGTCTGAGCAGAGGACACAACTGAAAAGGCAATGTCGCCAGATGTACTCCATGGCCTGATACAAGGCGAATAACTCGGCTGTAAATACTGAGGAGTGTGCCGGAAGCCGATAACGAAATACACGAGTGCCAATGGCGAAGGCACACCCGACCCCACGGTCAGTCCGAGAGCCATCAGTGTATACAAAGGTACTATCGCGAAGTTCCATGTGAAGGTCGTGAAACTGAAGGCGATAGGCCGAGGCTGGAGTAGTGCCCTTAGGAAGCGAATGAAGGTCAAGTTTAACATGTGCAGCTTCACGAAGCCGCGACAGATGGGTCTAAGCACTATGGGACTTAACATCTGCGGTCATCAGTCCCCTAGACCTAGAACTACTTACACCTAACTAACCTAAGGACATTACACACAGCCATGCCCGTGGCAGGATTCCAGCCTGCGACCGCAGCAGCAGCGCGGTTCCGGACTGAAGCGCCTAGAACTGCTCGGCCACAGCGGCCGGCGAAGCCAAGACAGTGAAGGGTTCACATCCACCGGGAAAGTTGCAGGTAGTGTGAAGTTAAGCCACCGTAGCAAGTGCCGAAAACAAACTCCTTGAGGTAACAGAGAAGAGGGACGGGCCCCATACTGACGATCAAAGGAATCATCAAAGAAGGAGCATAGTAGGGGTGGCCACGCATGACAGACAAACAGCATGCATACCTGCTGAGGAGAAAGTCACGGCAGTAGGACAGTGGTAGTTCAGCAGCGTCAGCACCCAGACTCTCAACCGGGCTGGTGTAAAAGCTGCCTGTGGCAAAACGGATGCCATACGTGCAGATGCATAAACAAAACACTCATAGTCGAGTTTCGAAGGGCCAAGGGACCCGTACAAACGGAGGAGGGTGGTTCGATCGGCACCTGAGGAAGTAAAATTAAGGAAATTGAGGAACCGCGTACAGTGGGCTGCCGGGTAAGATACATGGGAGGACGAAGAGAGTTTCCATCAAGCATGAGTCCCAGGAATTTCGTAGTTTCAACCAACAGAAGGGCAATAGGCCCAAGATGTAAAGATGGTGGGAGAAACCACTTGCGTCGACAGAAATTCATACAGGCTGATTTGTCAGTGGAAAAGTGAAAGTCATTGTCGATGCTCCAGAAATAAAGACGATTAAGGCAGTGTTGAAGACGCCGCTTAGTGAGACAGGTCCGTGGAGAACTGCAATAGATGGCAGAATCGTCAACAAAAACGGAGCCGGAGATGCCTAGAGGGAGAAAGGCCATTATAGGCTTAGTGGCCATAGCAAAGAGGACGACACTCAGGACAGAACCCTGAGGCACACCATTTTCTGGATAAAGCTGCCTGACAAGGCAGAACCCACACGCACCATGAAAACTCGGTGTTGTAAAAATGCCTGAAGGAAACAGGGCAGACGCCCACGGAAGCCCGTGTGTAAGGAGTACGAAGAATAACAGTTCTCCAGCACGTGTCGTAGGCCTTCTCCAAATCGAAAACCACGCCCACAGTTTGGGATTTCCACAGAAAACTATTCATGATATAGGCACACAAAGTAACGAGAATGTCAACTGCAAAACGCCACACTCGAAATCCACACTGCGTATTCGTCAGTAAATTGCCAGACTCGAGCCACCACACCAGCTGCGCATGAATCATACGTTCCATCACCTTGCAAACGCAGCTGGTAAGATAGATGGAGTGGTAGCTAGAAGGAAGGTTTTTGTCCTTACCGGGCTTAGGTATGGGAATGACGGTGGATTCTCGCCAGCGTCTGGGAAAAGTGCCCTCTGCCCAGATGCGGTTGTACGTGCTAAGCAGAAAGTGCCTGCCTGCAAGAGAAAGGTGCTGCAAAATCTAAACGTGGATGGTGTCTGGCCCTGGGGCGGAGGATTGGGATGAACTGAGAGCATGATATAGCTCCCTCATAGTGAAGGCGGCATTGTAGCACTCACGATTCTGAGAAGAGAAGGGTATCGCCCGAGCCTCCTCCGCTTGTTTCCGATGGAGGAAGGCAGAGTGATAGTGGGAAGAACTCAAAACTTCCACAAAATGGCGGCCCAAGGTGTTGGAGCTAATAAAAGGGTCCATGATGACATCCTCCGTTACTGTCAGGCTGGAAATTGGGGAATGGATCTTGGTTCCAGAGAGCCGTCGGAGGTTGGCCCACACGACAGAGGAAGGGGTGGAACTGTTAAAAGAACTAGTGAATGAAATCCAGAGAGATTTTTTGATATCCTGAAGAACGCGATGTCACTTTGCACGCATCTGTTTATAATGAATGTAGTTCGCCATCGTAGGATGGCAGTTAAAAACGCGGAGAGGACGTCTCTGTGCGTGAATTGCGTCGCGGCACGCCTCAGTCTACCAAGGGACTGGGACATGACGTGGTAAAGAGGAAGTGCAGGGAATGGAACGTTCTGCAGCAGTAAGGATAACGTTTGTGAGATATTCCACCTGTTCATCACAACTGGGGAAATCTTATTCTTTGAAGGTCGCCAGGGAGGAGTAAAGCTGCCAGCCAGCCTTAGGAAGCTGCCATTTAGGGGTGCACGCAGATGGGGTAGGAGTCAGTAAATTGATAGCACAAAGGTAAATTGTCGCTCGAGTAGGTGTCAGAAAGAACGAACCATTCAAGACGAGGGACAAGCTGAACAGTGCACAAGGATAGCTCCAAATGGGAATAGGTGTGGAAGGAGTTGGAAAGGAAAGTGGGTGCTCCAGTATTAAGGCAGAAGACGTTGTTTAAGAATGTCAGCCAAGAGAGTAACTGTGATAGGTCCTGGGAAAACCCCAAAGGGAAAACCCCAAAGGGGATGAGGCGCATTAAAGTAAAAATGGGGGAGGTAGCTGCCCAATAAGTTGAAGGTAGTCTGCCCTGGTGACAGCAAATGATGGAGGGACATAAATGGTACAGAGGCAAAAAGTCAGGTGGAAGAGGGAAAGGTGAACTGCAACAGCTTGAAGACTGGTAGCCAGTGAGATGGATTTACTATGAATGCCATCCCATATGAGCAGCATGACAGCTCCATGAGATGGAATGCCGATTTCAGGAGGAAGGTCAAAACGAACTGGTAAAAAATGTGCAACCTCAAAGCAGTCGTGAGGGCGCAATTTCGTTTCCTGAAGGCAGAGTACAGGGGGACACTGCAATATTAAGAGCAGCCGTAAATTCTCTTTGTGAGACCGAAGTTCACGAAAGTTCTATTGGTTCAAATGGCTCTGAGCACTATGCGACTTAACTTCTGAGGTCATCAGTCGCCTAGAACTTAAAACTAACTAACTAACCTAAGGACGTCACACACATCCATGCCCGAGGTAGGATTCGAACCTGCGACCATAGCGGTCGCTCGGTTCCAGATTGTAGCACCTAGAACCGCACGGCCACTCCGGCCGGCGAGAGTTCCATTGGAGGAGAGTTATGATGACGAAGAGTTGTAGGGGTGTCACCTTGGCAGCCGCCGAGTGACAGCTGGGGAAGAGTCACTACTACAGGGCACAGAAGCAGGGGGATCATGCTCCATGGGGCCCATAGAAGCATCAACTTGCTTGTGCGGTCGGTCTGTGGAGTCCAACGCTGAAAAACGGTTGTTGGTGTGCACCAGCGACACGGAGGCTTGCCAGGCTGAGGTATCACATGGCGACACCATCGAAGAGGATCTTCGAGGTGGCGAAGGAGAAGACCGTTTGCCTTTGGTGGACTTCTTTGAGCCTTTCTGGTTAGAGGAAGACTCGAGTGTTGTTTGGCGGGAAGGACGGAGGAAGTCTTCACGGGAGAATTCCTTCTGTCCTTTCCCGCCTACCGGTTGTGTAGCTGGTGGCTTCGCCCCTTGAGGCGAGAGTTTGACGGCTTGTTGCACAGCTGAACAGGGGGATTGGAATGATACCTTGATAATGGGCGATTTCACAACCTCAGAGCTGAACTGGAGATCACAAGCCTATGTTGCCATGTCCTTCATGGAGCGAGGGGTAACAAGAACAGAACTATAGGTACCAGACAGTAGAATGCATGGTTTGCAACTAGCCAGTAACTTGCAGGTGACTGGGTATTGCACCTTTTCTTTTACCCTGATCTCTTGAACAGCCCGCTCATCAAGATACACGTGACAATCCCGAGAGGAGGCGGCATGGCCGCCATTGCAGTTGATATTGCAGGGAGAAGGAGGTGGACAATCGCCCTCGTACTCATCCCTACCACAGGTGACACATTTGGCTGGGTGTCGAAAAGAAGTTCTAGTATCGTTGAAACAATGACACTGGTAGCAGCACATCAGGTTCGAAATGCATGGCCAGACTGTGATAATTTCATAGCCTGCTTTGAGCTTGGACAGAACCACCACTCCATCAAAGGTGAGAAAGAGAGTGCGGATGGGCACTAAGGAGGAATCTACCTTTTACGTTACACAATGGACGGCAATGACACCCTGATCATAGAGGTAAGATTGGATTTCAGCCTCAGTTAGAATGTCAAGCAGCCTGGTATAAATTACACGACGGGAAGATTTCAAAGTTCTATGGGCCTCAGCACAAACAGGATAACCACGGAGAAGCGAGGCAGCAAGCAGTTGTTGTGCTTGAGAATCAGAAGTGGTCTCCAAAAGTAAAGTGCCATTCAATAAATGAGAGGAATATTTCATAGTGCCAGTAACTGCATCAACACCTTTCTGAATAATAAACGGATTTACCATGGCAAAGGACTGATCGTCTTCAGTAAGTGAGACCAAGAGGAACTGTGGGGCAGGAGGAAGGGCCATTTAATCATTAGCCTAATTACGTTTACGTTTTGTAGAGGTTGAATGGGAAGATAGTTGACTCATCGCGAGGAAACACCCCACGATTGTCAGTGTCTCTGATGGCGCACTCGTTCCAGCTGGGGGCCTCCTTCACCTTACGTGATTGTTCACATCTCAGGTCACATCTCCAAAACACCTGACAGAGGGACCAATTGGCAATTTGGAAAGGTTACAGCTTCCTGGGCCTGACCTGTACCAGGGGTTACGTGTGAACCCTACCTGTCGACCCGGGGCTGGGAATTACGCATTACCCAGTCAGTTATTACGCGTCAGACGCGTGAGCTGACCTTCAGGAGCGCACAGAGAGGAAGAAGAAAAAAGAGGATCCTCGGGGGCAGAAGCGGAGAAACTAGGAGAAGGGAAACAAAGAAAGAAAAGGGAGGAAAAAACAGGGGTGAGACTGTTCGTACGTCAGCGACAGAAAGCAGAACATTCCCAATAATATCCCAGACATGTTCCCCAAGGGAGGGGAAAAATAATAACAAGAGGATAGACATGCAGCAAGGAAGGGAAAAAATGCTGCAAAGGCTGGGGCCTCTTGGTAGCCAAGCACAAACCCACCCAAGAGTGGCGAGCCCCTGGAGGGCTATGAGGGGGCATTGTCTCTCAGGAAAGACTATATGATCTAGTGGAAGCCTTAGCCTTCATGTAATCAAGTAATGTTAACCAACTATGATTTCATCAGGAAGTGTTATGCACAGCGACTGTAGATTGTAAGGAAGGAGAGGCACACAGCAGTCAGTAGGAATACCATTAACTTTTATTATGCCTGAAAAAAATCTAGATTTCGGCTGTAAATAGCCATCTTCAGTGCATTTTCGGTACAATTCAACAGACTCATCGCAGTTCATGTCACTGCCTCAGTGTCCTCCTGTCTGTACACCTTTAAGAACATGTGGTGACATGAATTGCCGCGAGTCCGTTGAATTGCAAGGAAAATGCACTGAAGGTGGCTATTTATAGCCGAAATCTACATTTGCAAGCATAATAAAACTAATGTGATTCCGGCTGACTGCTGTATGCCTCTTTCCTTCCAGTAACGTGTAACGTGGGTAGTCCTGGTGGAAACAGTGAACACAATGATAGAGGCTGCAGGCATTGTGGCAAGCATGTCAGATCACTGCCGTTGTGTAAGCTGTGGATATTGCCTCTTTAGGAGCAGCATCTGCTGTGGCAAATTGTTTACCATCCCAGAAATTTGAGATGGGGTGCTATCTTATTGGGAAACGTAATCCAATATTGGAGGCTTTAGCCATCCAGGAATACAATATTACGCGTATTCTAGCGTAAGCAGTGTGAGATTAGATTGAGGATTTTCCTTCCAGCTATATGTGATGGTACGTTATCTTCATGGAACTATTACATGTGTTCATAAGTTTCACTCTTTCAGTAATCTGTAAGGGGGCACTGTCCTAATGGAAACACTACACGCGAAGATTAAGGCTTTAACTATCCATGAATACATGATGGAGTGTTCTTTTAATAGAAGCAATACATAGTTTCACCGGAAGCCAATCCATCAATATGTGCTGAAGCACTCTTTTTTATGCGGCAGTGCATGCTGTGGTGGAGGTTTCAGCCTTCTAGTAATTTGCAATGGGACGGTCTATTGTTACAAAAAGTAATAGCTGTGGTGGAAGCAGTATATGCTTCAGCAAAGGCATCATCCTCCTGTCAATATTTGATGAATCATTGTCTTTTTGCAAGCAGCACATGCGCTTGTGGAAGCTTTACCTCCCAAGTAATATACGAGAGAGCATTGTCCTTTCGGTATTGTGTTGTGAGATCTAGTTACTAAGGAATGTTTAGTGAAGTCCTGTCCAGATGGAAATGGCATATGATTTGATCGAAGCATTAAGCTTCCAGCAATACGTGATGTTAAACTGTGTTGATGGAATTAATACATGCTGTGTGGCAAAATAAAAAGGGGCATTATCTTGTTGACAATAGTATACGCAACGATGAAATCTACACTAGTGGCCATTAAAACTGCTACACCAAGAAGAAATGCAGATGATAAACGGGACAAGTATATTATACTAGAACTGACATGTGATTACATTTTCACGCAACTTCGGTGCATAGATCCTGAGAAATCAGTACCCAGAACAACCACCTCTGGCCGTAATAACGGTTTGATACGCCTGGGCATTGAATCAAACAGAGCTTGGACGGCGTGTACATGGTCCAAGCAGCTTCAACACGATACCACAGGTCATCAAGAGTAGTGATTGGCGTATTGTGACGAGCCAGTTGCGCGGCCACCATTGACCAGACGTTTTCAATTGGTGAGAGATCTGGAGAATGTGCTGGCCAGGACAGCAGTCGAACATTTTCTGTATCCAGAAAGGCCCGTACAGGACCTGCAACATGTGGTCGTGCATTATCCTGCTGAAATGTAGGGTTTCGCAGGGATCGAATGAAGGGTAGAGTCACGGGTCGTAACACATCTGAAATGTAACGTCCACTGTTCAAAGTGCCGTCAATGCGAACAAGGGGTGACCGAGACGTGTAACCAATGGAACCCCATACCATCACGCCGGGTGATACGCCAGTATGGCGATGACGAATATACGCTTCCAATGTGCGTTCATCGCGATGTCACCAAACACGGATGCGACCATCATGATGCTGTAAACAGAAACTAGATTCATTCGAAAAAAATGACATTTTGCCATTCGTACACCCAGGTTCGTCGTTGAGTACACCGTTGCAGGCGCTCCTATCTGCGATGCAGCGTCAGGTGTAACCGCAGTCATGGTCTCCAAACTGATAGTCCATGCTGTTGCAAACGTCGTCGAACTGTTCGTGCAGATGGTTGTTGTCTTGCAAACGTCGCCATCTGTTGATTCAGGGATCTAGACGTAGCTGCACGATCCGTTACAGCCATGCAGATAAGATGCCTGTCATCTCGACTGCTAGTGATACGAGGCCGTTGGGATCCAGCACGGCGTTCCCTATTACCCTCCTGAACCCACCGATTCCATATTCTGCCAACAGTCGTCGGATCTCGACTAACGCGAGCAGCAATGTCGCGATACGATAAAGCGCAATCGCGATGTGCTACAATCCGACCTTTATCAAAGTCGGAAACTTGATGGTACGCATTTCTCCTCCTTACACGAGGCATCACAACAACGTTTCACCAGGCAACGCCGGTCAATTGCTGTTTGTGTATGAGAAATTGGTTGGAAACTTTCCTCATGTCAGCACGTTGTAGGTATCGCTACCGGCGCCAACCTTGTGTGAATGCTTTGGAAAGCTAATCATTTGCATATCACAGCATCTTCTTCCTGTCGGTTAAATTTCGCGTCCTTAGCAAATCATCTTCGAGATGTAGCAATTTTAATGGCCAGTAGTGTAACTGACGTGGAATTCATGATGGGGTGTTATCGTTATGAAACAAGTATATGCTCTGGTGGAGAATTTACGATACAGCAATATGTGGTGATGCAGTGTTCTTTTGGAAGCAGCAGGTTTTCTGTGCAAGCTATATATTTCCAGAAATGTATGATTTAACCTTGTCCTGTTGAAAATACACGGCTCTGCCGAACTTAACGGTAAAGATAGGTTAAATAGCACAACATATTAACTACTCGGTGGAAATGAACGAAAGTGTGGGAGCATGTTGCTAGAGATCTCCCAGTCGTGCACAGAAGGCTTGAAATCAAATGGCATGAGGTCAGCGTGAATACAGCGCCATATGGGGATTGCCTCGCACCACGAGTCAGTTGACAGAACAGGAAATGGGAGTATATGTGTCTATCTGCGAGTAATTACGATGCTCTGTGATGGTGCTCTTCATTACAACATGGCTCGGTACGGAGACTGCATTTGGATGACTTTGCACGGGGAAAAATCATCAGAAAACTGGAAAAATGACGAAATGTGATGAGTGTACCTCAGGAGTATGGTTTTGGTCACAGAATTGTTTCACATGTACGGTGAGCGTTCAGAACCACAGGCATCGCTGCCTGAAGGAGAGGAGTTGGTCGATTACGGCCAACTACAACAGAAACTGACCGCTACATAGTACAGCAGGTAAGAAGGGACTCACGTAAAACAACGGATGCAATTGCGACGACATTTAACAGGACTGCAATGAACACATTCTCACGCTTCACAATGGCTCGGCGGTATAGGTGTGGCACCTTTGCCTGACTACTGGTACGTCGTGTTCCCTTGACATCCGCACATCGGCGATACCATTTGCGGTGGTGCGAGACCATAGTAACTGGACCAACGCGGAGTGAGGTCACGTGTTCTTCTCTAATGAGAGCAAATTCATTCTGAATTGTGATTCTGGATGCATCCTCATACGGTGAGAGGTGGGAACACGCAATGCACCCAGGAACATAGTCGAACGTGATCGATTTAGTAATCCAGATGTTATGGTAAGGGAAGGCAGAATGTTGCATGGGCGTACTGACCTATAAAACTTTGAATAGGGTACGCTCACCAGTCGACGTTAACCTGACATTGTACTCCACACCGTGTGCGTCTGTTCAGAGATGCATTGTACCCTGACTTCATTTTTATCGATAATAATGCTCAACTGCATAGGACAGCGTAGGTGGAGTGGCTCTCGGAACTAGAGGATATTCGACAAAAGCACTGGTCTGCCCGTTCCCCCGACTTAAATTTCATCGAACACGTGTGAGATCAGCTGGGAAGACGTATTGCAGCATGTCCACATGTACCAATGATCATTCAGCAGTTTTGAACCCCGCTCATGGAGGAATGGAATGTACTACCACAGAACCTCCTTACCAACCTTCTGGTCAGCATGGGCGCACGTTCCAGAGCATGGATTGCCGTTCGTGGTGGTCACACACCTTATTAAGAACCATGTCTCTCCTTTTTCAATGTCCAGGAAGCCATCACAAATCGAGGTGACTTCAGTGTAATTATTGCCTTTGAATAAAAGTGTCACTTATGTCCGTCTTATTTCATATTTCTTTCAGTTACCTTCTGTATTATACTGTAGTAATTTTTTCTGTGTGTGGTTCAAGTTGCATCGAGATATGCTGCTTGGCAGTGACCCATCATTTGAAAGTTATTTTCGTCCCTAAGTTCTGTACACCAGTGTAGTGTGTGCAGTGTTGAAAGTTTAAAGGATCAAGAAATACATGTTGATTTGTGGTCTTCGTGGAGGCAGAGTACGCTTTTTGGAACTTTACATGTCCAGCGATAGGTAACGGAACAGTGTCCGAAGGGAATCAGTATATATTGTGGTAAAAACTTTATCCCCCTAGCAATGTGAGATGGAGTACTGTCTGGCTGAGAAATGTACTTGGAATAAACCTTCCAGCAATATTTGGTGAGGTACTGTATTGATGGGTGGAATATCAGATTTGGTGGAGGGTTAATCTTTTCAGGAATATACTATGGATGTCATACATACTGTGTGAATTCAGCCTGCAACCAATGCATGAAGTCTTATTGGTGAAAGTTTATGCAATGGTGTAGGTTTTTGACATCCAGGAACAAACACTAATGGTTTGTCCTTATGGAAGCCTTATGTTCTTTGGAGGAAAATTTCACCTTCTAGCAATGTATGATGGGCTACTGTAGGAAGGTTAGAGCTTCTATAAGAGAATGTACTGTTTCCAACAGACGAAGTGTGATAGTACATTGTCTTGTTGGAAATAGTGAATCCAGTAATGGATGTTTTAACCGTTCAGGAATACATGGGGGAGTACCGTCTTAATGGAAGCAATATATGATTTGGTACAGGCTTTGTCCTTCCAGAGGTACATGAGGGGACACTGTCTTATTGAAATAAGTACCTGCTATGATGGTAGCCTTACCAGCCCAGAAAGGTGAGAAGGCAAAGTTACCCTGTTGGGAACGCTGGACCCATTAATCACTAAGGAGTACATGTTCGAAACTTGTACTGATGGTAGAAGTATGTTCTTTTGTGGATATTTTTACCTTTTCTTGTAAGCAACAGTTTATGTGATGAAAACTCTATGCTATTGAAAATATGTAATGTAGAATTATCTTTTAAGTCATAGTACATGCAATTACGAATGACGTAACTATCCAGAACTGCATATTGGAATGTTGCCTACAAGAAGCAGTAGGCGTTCTGGCGGAAGTTTTAGCATTCCAGCAAAGCATGGTGCGTCACTGTGTGTTGGATTAAGTGAGTGAAATAACAGAGACATTAATCGTCCATTAATACATGGTGGTTTATTACCTTGAAGGAAGCAATATGAGCTTTGGTAAAGGCTATAACCTTCCACCTATATATGGTGGGACAGCGACTGGTCAGAAGCAGCACATAAAATAGCAGTAACTTCATCTTTTGATTAATGTGTGATAAGAGGTTGTCTTACTGGAAAATGTACTTGCAATAACGAATGCTTTAACTGCGTAGGAATACATGGTGGAGTGGTGTCTTGACGAGATCACTGTGAGATTTGGTGGATTCTTTTCCATTCCAGAAAAATATACTGGGATTTTTTAAAAAACTGCATATTTTGTGTTAGAAGGCTTAACCTTCTGGAAATGTGTAATGGGGGAAGTTTTGTCGGTAATATTACTGGTGACAATAGCGGCTTTAATGACCCAGGAATGCTTGACAGCAATATTTGGTGAAACACTGCCTTGCTATATGTAGTACACGTTATGGGGGATAATTTAATCTGCAGCATTCATGATGAATCATTGTCTTGATGTAAAAAGTGCATGAAATGATAGAGACATCAACTATTCAGAAATGCACTGTGGAGTGTTGTCTTGTCTTCCAACAACATGTGAGCAGCATTGAATGTTTGGAAAGAGTAATTTATATGGTAGCAGATTACTGTTGCAACCATATGCTTGGGGCATAGTCTTGTTGGAAAATACACTTTTAACTATCGATGCTTTAACCGTACGGGAATATGGTGCGCCGCGCGGGATTAGCCGAGCGGTTTAGGGAGCTGCAAACATGGACTGTGCGGCTGGTCCCGTTGGAGGTTCGAGTCCTCCGTCGGGCATGGGTGTGTGTGTTTGTCCTTAGGATAATTTAGTTTAAGTAGTGTGTAAGCTTAGGGACTGATGACCTTAGCAGTTAAGTCCCATAAGATTTCACACACATTTGAACATTTTTGAATACATGGTGAAGCATTTGTTTTGACGAATGAAGTGTGTCATTTGTTGGAAGCTTTATACTTCCAAAAAAATGTGATGGGTCATTCTTGTTGGAATGACCTACATTTTGAGCAGTAACGATCCTCACAGGCGTCCGCAAGGAGGTGGAGGGGTCGAGAGTGGGCACGTGGGCACCCTCTCCCCTGGAATCTGGAGTACAGAGTTTTTATTGTTTACAGAATTCTCATGCAATTATTGAAGTGAGAGGATAACTATAGGGTGGCGCACGAACAGTTCACACATTTGAAACACTTTTACATTCCACTGCATCATGTGTTCAGCATGCGCTCGACCGCGGAGGACAAATTCGCAAATACGAGTACGCATATTCCTTATAATTTTCCGACACAAGTCTTCATATATGTAGTTGCATAACTGCACTCTCCCAGAATAAATTTCCATAATATTCTGTGGTGGCAAAAGGAACAGTTTCTCTTTCAAATAGCCGCACAAAAAAATCACATCGTTTAAATCTGGACTTGAAGGAAGCCAAAAGAACCCCCATGATGGGTCTGTGGGTAACGATGGGATATTACACGATTACCGAGTATTTCTTGTAGAACATCCAGTAAAACATTAGCCGTATGAGGTGTTACGCCATCTTGCACAAACCACTGTGTGTTTATTGGGAGATAGGTGGCAAGAAGATGTGGCACGAAGTCATTGTCTTGTATCGGTCAGCATTGACAGTTTCACTGAAAAACACTGGGCCGATTACGCCATGACTGGATATAGCTATCCACAGTGTCACCCTTCTATCCCATGCGTCGTTTTTTCGAGAATATGAATAATTTGCGGTTTTTCGCTACCCCAGAGTCTAACATTTTGTTTGTTTACTGTTCCATTGAGGTAGAAATAAGCTTCGGCTTAGAACCATGTGTTGAACATTAATTCGCCTTTCCCTTCACCCCTTATTAAATACTCCAGTCTTCTATGTTTGTTCTGCTCAGTCAGCGTCTGTATCAGAGTCATTTCGTAAGGGAAAAGCTTGAGATTCCTCTGTAAAATTCTTTCCACAGAACGACGAGATTTCCCCATTTCCCTTGCTGCCCGCCGGGATGACTTGTTTTGCACTTCGTTGAACGGCGACCCATAGCGTTGCAATATTTTCAGAACGAACAGTCGGTGCCCGAGGTCTTTTCCCGTCTAATAAACTGCAGTCTTCTTCAAAGTTTGTGGTCAATCGAACTGTGTTTCTTGATAGAGCCCGAGGCGTGTGGAATACAACCCTAAAGCTTCTTTGCACTGCTGTGATACTTTTCAGTTCAGTATTAAGAACACGCTTCTGAACAGATAAACGTCCATGCTCGGCCATAGTAAAACGCTAACTGCGAAACAAAGGACTGGCATTATTGCAAAAACAGAACCTCTGTCGACATTTACATGAAACAGAAAATCTTGGAACGAAAATGGAATGAAGTATGACTAGAGTTACGATTTTCATTGAGCGTTAAAATGTGTCAACTATTCGTTCGCAACCCAGTGTCAATCATTTGAAAGATGAGTTTTTAGTGTCACCATTAAAATGTTTTTCTTGTGGCACGACATGTCTCGAAACTGACTGACTAATTTCTGTGAAAAGAAAGGACGGCTTTAGCTGGTTGATCCCGCCCCCGCCCCCGCCCCTTCCCCTCGCTAGCTCCTGGATAAATAGCGTCAAGCTTCTGTAATATTTCCTTGGAGAACTTTTACAACTGACGATTTATACCAGTTAATATCGACATACTGAGTTCTATTTTATAGGAATCTTATCACTAAGCTAGTGCGATATTCTATAAGCTCGTATTTTGTTCAACAGACGACAGATATTAAGTCTTAAAAACTCCATAATACACGAGCATAAAATGTGTCTCAGAATTCTGCAGTGGTACTCAAAAAAGAAAGAAAGATAGTCGTCGGTAAACCTATATGGCTTCGAAAACGAAAAAAAAGCATTCCTAGTCATTGCCTGCAACAATTTTTTGTTCATTAATTTAAAACGCAAGACAAAAGGGACCGCAAAAACAAAAAACAAAAGAAAGGTAACAGGCATGAAACATCCGAACTGAAAAGCGATTCTACACACCATCCAGCTCCTTGATGATTAAATGAAAAATACAGCATATTCGCAAGAAGTGCACAATAGCATGGCATCCTTTTCCCATGTCCATTAGCCCGTAACCATATACAGTGCTATATAAGGCTCCAGACCATACCCGCTTCTCATCATGTAACGGACGTAAAGTCCTACAAGCCACATAATTGTACTGTTCTTCGTGCTGTGAAAGAAAGTTGAATTGGGGCGCAGGGCAATCTCACAGGTGATTGCTGCTTCCGTCGTCCTGGCAAGAAGGCCAATTGACGGCGGAGCCAACCCCAATGTCTGTGCCGCAAGCGACTAATTGATGACGCAATGTATCCGTTACATGGCAACAACTGCATTGGTCTGTCTCATTCAGGTCAATTCGAAAACGTCGAACATTGGTGGAAACAAGGTTATGAACGACTTGGTACCATGAGGACGGTACTTTCATAGGCAAAATACACTATGTGATCTAAAGTTTCCGGACACCCCCAAAAACATACGTTTTTCATATTAGGTGCATTTTGCTATCACCTACTGCCAGGTACTCCATATCAGCAACCTCCTTAGTCATTAGACAACGTGAGAGAGCAGAATGGGGCGTTCCGCGGAAATCACGGACTTCGAACGTGGTCAGGTAACTGGGTGTCAGTTGTGTCATACGTCTGTACACGAGATTTACACACTCTTAAACATCCGTAGGTCCACTGTTTTCGGTGTGATAGTGAAGTGGAAACTTGAAGGGATACCGACAGTTGAAAAAATGTTTCAAATGGTTCTGAGCACAATTGGGCTTAACATCTGAGGTCATCAGTCCCCTAGAACTTAGAACTACTTAAACCTAAGGACATCACAAACATCCATGTCCGGTAACGTCCAGCGACATACAGCATTTTTACAAAGAGATGCGACAACCCCCAAATAACGGACAATAAAAAATTCTCGAATATGCCTTTATTTGTTTTTTATCCTACCATCAAGTACTGGAACTATTAAGCTCGCAGCATGGACACAGGAAAAAAGGCGAGCTGTAAGTGATTGGGAGACGCGAAGATACGTTGAAATAGTGCGCTGAAGAACTGAAGCAGAAACTTTGCCCGAACATCAGGAGGCCCAAATCTCCTATCTGCCGGGGTCTTGTCATAACTCAAAAAATGGTTCAAATGGCTCTGAGCACTATGGTACTTAATATCTGAGGACATCAGTCCCATAGAACTTAGAACTACTTAAACCTAACTAACCTAAGGACATCACACACGTCCATGCCCGAGGCAGGACTCGAACCTGCGACCGGAGCAATCGCGCGGTTCCAGATTGTAGCGCCTAGAACCGCTCGGCCAACTCGGCCGGCAGTGCGTGCGGTACCGGGCGTGCGCGCCGGAAAATAGGCATGACATTGTCTTTAACTACAACATAGACTGCAAAGTCTACGGCTCAACCAAGGCCACCAGAAAAAAGTTCAGCAAAATCATTGCATGGGGCGGCATCAGTGACTGCATGGTCACTACCGGTGATGCAAAGTACAATGTCCTGAATTGCGAGCCCAAAAAGTTCAAATGCGTCCATGCCAAAAATGTTCGGAGCGTCACTAGAGCGGAGCACATTTTTCATGTGACACAGATTTAGTCGTTGCCCTATACGTTTCTTGCAAACTACACACGCCGAGCGCTGATATTTCCTGTCCAATAAATGCAGTCAGTGTGGAATGTGAACGATGAAGCGGGGGCGAACCAAGCAAGTCATATGTTGATCTGTTCAGTAAAGAAACTGACGCACCAGTGTCCAGCTGCATGCGAACAGAATGTCCACAAATGTTCAAAGTCACAAAAACTTTCCTCTCATCGTGCTGAACGCGAGAGGAAGTGTCTGGCAAAACTTGATTCACACGACTAGCTGTAGAAGCACGTGAAGCAGAAGGCTGTGAATAAATGGCATTAACGTCCATAGGCTGATGTGAATCATTATCACTGCGGTTTCCGTTGCAGTGACGCCCACGCGAGTCACGTGAACGGAGACAAATTGTGAATTAGAGTTTCTCTTACTGCACACAGCTTGCACATGTCCTTTCTTATTACAAAAATAACGCTGTGCTTGAAGAGATGGGCAACTTTCCCGTGGGTGGGCACGAAAGCAGTTCGGACATGATTTCAGTTTGTGAGTAGGTGCCTGGTTGGGAACTTATTTACTTGTGACCAAGTGGCGCGGCGTGGCTAAGCGAATGGTGGAAGCAGTCGCAATGAGCTAGCGCGAAAAGAAAGCAGTACCGAGCAAAAAACAGATCAGAGGAGAGGAAAAAAAAATTTAACCTCATCCTCGTCGCCAGTTTTTGTGTGGTGCCTGTAAAGCGGCGCGTGAGTCTGCTCCTATAAACTGAAGGGTAGGCCGAATGTAGGAAGCGAGTAGGAGCAGGTGGCATCGTAGCTTTCGATACCACAATCCGTAACGGACTTAATGTTTAAGGCTGTCATCTTCATCGGACAACAATCAATAATAGCACCCAACGATCGACGGCGAGTGACCACCACAGCCCATGGAATCTCAACCGTGACAAATCCTCGAAAACTGAGTAATGGACATTTCCTGCCGTTAAACTGTGCTCCAGCATAAGGACAAAATGCATCTAAAACGTCCTTGAGCACCGGTATATTGTCAGGAGTGCGAAGAAGTACCATAACGTCATCGGTATACGCGCGGACGATAAACCTTTCTCACAATAACTACCAGCTACTCTATCTAGCAGCTATGGGCCGCAATAAGGGTCCCACAAATACCACGAATAACGACATAGATCGGGGACTCACCTACAGGACATCTTGAAGCACTTCTGTGGCGGGAGTTAGACGACTATTCACGTCAATAGACGCCTGAATACCAGTGATTAGAGAGGTGAACACCCGTCATGCAACATCATTAAAACCAACAGCCGTCTACACTAGCAACAGAAAATCGTAACTAACTAGGTCAAACGCATGATTAAAATCAATGAAAAGTAAAGCTGCCGACACAGGAACAGTGGAAGCAATCGAGATGATATCACGACATTCAGCAACGGGCGTCGGGAGAGTACGACTCGAGAGTCAATTTTGATAGCATGCCACAATGTAAGCAAGCAAAACCAAAAAACGGCTAATTATCACCCACGCTACGGTTTTATAATCAAAATCATCCCGTCTTTCTAGGAATTAAAACAATTTATCCGACCTTCAAACCTTCAAGGGGAGGGGGGGGGGGTGTACTCCTTGCATCACTTCATCCACCATCGATGTCGTATCTCCTATCAGAGGCCAAAACCGAACATAAAATTCTCTGGGAAGGCCATCCAAACCCGGCGTTTTGCCAGAAGGAGAGCGAAGTACAATGACAGATATCACGATAAAAAGCTGCGAAAACCTCCTCGTGAAGAATTGGCGTAACAACGCTATCAGAGAAGGAAGTAAAATCAGTAGACGGTATTTCGTCTGTCTCCACTCCAGCGTAAAGATCAGAAAAATACCAGGAAACTTCACGCGTTATAACGCTGTTGAACGAATGGCAATGAGAACCGTTCTTTGAGCTCGCGTTTGATGCCCAATTAGATGGTACAGAGACGTCAACTCATGGTGGAGAATCAAACTTGGCTGGGAACGCAAACGAAGACCATCTAATTCCCATCTTTTGAGTTGCAGGAGTTTCACCTTTACGAGGTTCAAATGTTCAAATGTGTGTGAAACCTCATGGGACTTAACTGCTAAGATCATCAGTCCCTCTTTACGAGGTGAACATCTGTAAATCTCAAAGGGGCGTCTCGAGCACTATCATAGAGATCACGGACAGCATAATAAAATTCCCGAATCCTCCCCGTTTCAGCAACTTTCACAGCGCTAAAACGTATGAGTATAGTGCGAAGCCGAGGTTTGGCAGTGGCAACCCATCGTTCAGTAACTGAGAGATAAATGCACTTGGGAACAGATTGCCCGCCCCACATAGCAGCGATAATGTTATTCAAAGAAGGATCCTCCATATGCAAAATGTTCAGCTTCTAAATAGGGCGAGAAAGATTTACCCGGTACGGGACATGATGAAGAGACATTGAAACAACACAGTGGTCAGTGAAGCTGACAAGAATAACATCAATTGACAAAAGCTGGCTACATAGGGAAGCAGACAAATAAAAAGGGTCCAGTCGACTACTAGAATTAACTGCAAAATACGTAAACAGCACTAATGTGGGATATCTGCAGATCCAAGCGTTTCGCAGACTCAGCGACGCCACCATATCGTTAAGTTCACAGCGATAACTATAACAGAGTTTGATCCACATGACGTATGACGCAGTTAAAATTTTCCCCAGATTTTGAGGTAGTTAATAAATGGCATCTTCCTTATAAAAACGTGAGCGGTCGTATGTACGACCAAATCCAGTTGGAGCATAAAGAAAAACTGAGGTGAGATCATAAAACCCAAACCATCGTCCAGCGTTTCAAAGTCCGTCAACGGAATACCGTCCCTATAAAGCACGCCCATACCTGTAGAACATTCCGTCACAACATTAAAAAAAAAACAGAATACACAGGGAGCAAAACACACCAAATAACGCTTTTTGCAAACACACGATATCAGGTGGGGAATCGTAGATGAACTGTCGTAACGCAGCAAGCCGTGATGGAGAGCTTATCCTATTAAAATTGAGGGTAAGAAACGTGTACACCTGCATTAGTTAACACATGTAAGGCATGAAAGAGAACTAGAAAAGGATTTACTCATCACGTCCCACTCTACACATCTCCTGCATATGGCGGAGAAGAAGGAACAGTATTTGAATCCTTCCCACCGGAAGGTGCAGACTCCATGCTCATCATGGTCAGCTTCGGGGGCGGGGTGGGTGGCATCCCCATTCCACTCAGCGGAATGTGAGAAACAAAACCTGGAGCGATGAACATCATCGGCATCGTATAAAGAACATATAGGTAATGCAGCGTCTGAAGTTGTCTGCATCGTCTGTCTATACGGAAAAGAGTCCGTATTAACCCATTGCTACGCCGTATCAGAATGAGTAGGGGATGGTATTGCACGAGAACACTGTACAGGGAGAACAGCAAGCGGCGTCTCCGTGAAATCACCGGAACCCTCCGGAACAGCCGTTTCTACGGGTGGAGGAGAGGACGCAGACGTAACATTAATTTCGATATCAACAGAATCGGCCTCGTCATCCCTTGCGAAACAAGAATCGCAATTAAGTCAGTATTCAAAGCATTCCCACTGGAAGAAGCAACTTCCACCATCACCTTCTCGGAATGCGAGACTGAGGAGGGGTGACGTCAAAATTCTCGCCACCGTGAGTCCGCCGCTGTTTAAATTGTGCTATCGGTGCCGGAGCCTTAACGGCAGCTGAGACCGCATCTGAAGGAGCCGGTAACGGAGGACAGTCGCGCGGAGTGGGGGCGATGTCTCCTCAATGGTCTCTAAAGCTGGCGAAGTATTGACAGCAGATTGTGATGACACTGATTCAGCTAATGTCAGACGACGTTCCTCATAGAACGACTTTAAAACCGTAACATGACGCGCACTACTGGATATGAGATGGCCAGGTTCATTACAAAGCAACCAGGTTTTCTTGTACTGCGTACGTAACATGAATCCGGTAGCCACAAACATTCAAGTGTAAAGGAATATTCTTATGACGTCACATTTCTACGGTTGGGATACCACTATACCACGATGTTGTGCAGACCGGCGTTCCCGGCAGATATGCCGAACGATTTCAAAAGCAAGCAACGCCGCCTTAAGAAATGAATCTTTTACTTCGGGTGGAATATTGTGAACTCTAACCGGAATATACTCTATCGCCGCATTTGAAAGAAGGTTGGATTAACGAAACCATCACGTTGTGTAAACATCACCTGAGAACCAAACCGAGAGAGGGACCGGTCAACTTACAAGGGATCTTGAAACTTCACAAAAAATGCCTACAAATTAGAATCAAAATAAGCAGTATCTAGCTGATCAGATGTCACTTGAATCGTATCGACCAAGATATCGTTAATTTCTAAAGAGCCTGGTTGAACATTAAGCTTACTCTTGCCAAAACTGAAACGAACGGTAACCAGACAAGTAACGTTCTTGGGAGACTCGACAGACCTCATGGCATGGGCAGAGAACGCCTTCGCCAGAGAACAATTAACAACAAAATCCGCTAGGCAAGAACGATGCGACACCAGCCGATACACATAAAAGACTGAGTACACCCAAGTTCGACACGGGTGGCGCTGCGTTAAGATCGGAGTAAGAACGACCTGCTCGCTCGATGCCCAAGGCGGAACGAGTAGGCTTTTTGGGAGCTTCAATTGAGTTTCTATTCCATGATCACTTATCTCCATGCATGCCATTTCGGAATTTGTGCTACGGCTGGGCGTAATACGACACTCTCATGTGAAACATTTCAGTGTGATTGTTGAGCCACTGGATAGATGACTTGGACCTGTTTATTGACTTCACGTTAGACCAAAAAGTCTTAGGTTTCTCATCAGAGCAGCACTTAGAATTTTACCTTCGAATTCATTGAACGCTCCTCACATTGCTCACGTTATGTTCAGTTTTCGTCCTTTCACCCTTCGTTTAAACCTGTGATGACGCTCTCCTTACTTTCGTAGTATCTTAATAACATTATTAGTGAACGACGGCTGGTCTTTCTCGTCCCTCAGAATACGTATATGAGCTGCTCAAAGGAACTTCTGCATTGCCTTCATGATTTGCATAGTTTTTATATCGTAAACTTCTTTCTCAATGCCCTTTCGTGCAGAGGAACTCGCTACGCAAAGCCACCAGCCTCTTGGAGGTAAAATTAATTCAGCGCAGCACAGTAGAGCATACAGTCTCTACAGTCGTAAACGAGACCATGTGGCTTGTGTATGCTATTCAATCTGACAATCTAGAGGGTGTTTCATAACTCGACGGCAAACTTTCAGGACTGGATCCCTCATAAAACAAGAAGGAAAGCAGTCTATGAACGAAAGATATGTGATACGTGTGCTAATTATATTTTTCTCACATCCTATCTACAGACGGGTTGAGAAGGAGGGGCACGCAGTGTAGCACCGCCACACTAAATAATGCCACTTGCGAAGTGCAGTTGTACGTACAAATGCTTAAAAAAAAGCACTCCTCGGGCTAATTTACATAGCAGGCCAGTTTTAGTTTGGTATGTAAAGGTTGCCTGGCGAATTTAATCATTGTTTTAAGCATTTCAAATGCGGTTGATACATAATTTATTTTTGATACTTTTTAAGTGACGTACTGAGACTATTGAGACACATGTGACTTACTTCATATTTTGTAGTTCCTTCTTTATAATCGATTCGTGAATACCGAAATGTTGTGACTGAAGTGAAACAGTTCTGCAGTTTTTGTGCAGTGCTACCTGATTATAGCACATTAGAAATTAAGCACAATTTCTAGCCGTATACTTCGGTGCTTCAACAGATAGTCGGTATTGTGTATCATGGCTCCAGTTACCGATCGAACATAGTGGTGCAGAAATTCGTACACTGGACACGCAGTTGGGAATAGTGGGGTTAAATCCCAGTATGGATGTTCAGCTTTAGATTTACGACAAATAATTTCATACCAGTTTTGGGATAGTTCGTTTAAAAGTATACGGATAGCAGTTTCTAACGAAGAACGGGTCACAGCATCCTATGAAACTCAAATATCGGATTATTAAGTGTACTCGAGTAAGAGAAAACAAACACAAAAAATTTTTAAGAACTTTGATCGCCATGGTGTGATGTGGTCGTGGAAACCTTCACCACAATACATGAAAAACGTCGGATACACATGGTACAAGCAACGCTCTACACCAACTGCGAAACTATTGCTACTCTACCTCATTTATTCCATTGTAAAAGGCCTATAAAAAGTGTAACTGCACAAGACGTAAATTGGCTATGATAACTAGGACGGTGCCATAACAGAGATATAGAGATCAACTACATATTGAATCAGGACTGGAAAGCATTTCCGGCAACAAAACCAACAGTCAATTCGGCTATCAGACATATTCCCTACACGATAAATACACACACAATCTGACGAAAGAGGATTTTTATGAATTCTTAAGACGACACTAGCAACTGCAAAAGGAACTGCAAAACAACGTTTCAAAATTTCCGAAGTGTCATAACTAGTTAATAGCGGGACAAGACCACTCAAATAAGACCACATGTACGCGACCCAAAGGAGAACGAGTGAGATATAGCCGAACCAGAAGTATTTGTTTAATCAAAATATTATTTTATGAGAAAATTTAGTTTAAAAGCAGACATTACGCTAACAGATTTTATTTTAAACGACTGCATAATTTTTTCACTTAAGCTGTATTTAGACCTCTTCGTTGTTCCACAACTGGTTTTAGCTTTTGAAACTATTATCCAGCGTTTAGCTAGAAAGAGGAGCCACATGTATACAAGCTGTAGAGTATTCACATTATGTACTTCAGTTCGTTTTGGTGTACAAACTTAACTCTTCCTTGCACATTTATCGTCTCATGTGCACCAAATATTTGTCATACCATCAAGAACACTTCAATTTGTAAACCAAAACGAACGGAATCACTTACTGTGAGCATGTCCTTAGTTTTGAACGTATGACACCTTTTTTTAGATAATGGATAATCGCTTAAAAAGCCGAAAATAAAAGTGGAACGAGGAAGTTAAATAAATACAGCCTAAGCTTAAAAATGGCGCAATCATTTAATAAATTTATGGCTGTGGTATCAGCTATAAAGAAGGTTTTATCAAAAATTTGGTTTAATAACATTCATTTTGGAAAAGACGGAAGAAAATTAAATTGAAATAAATGGTTGCAGGTGCGTCGTAAGTTACATTTAGGAGTATCTTCTTTTTTTTATTTCTTCATGGTGACTAGTTTCGGACACTTGTGCCCATTTTCAAACCAAGCTACAAAGAAAATTACAGTTGACCTGCGAGTTTTATACAAACACAATTATAGAACAGTAATATACATGTAAAGTATACAAATTTGTCATGGTTACTTAGTTTTATGAGTTGCGTACTATTTACAAACGGTATCGTAAGTGTCCCAAATACTGTCCTATGTACGAAAACTGCTACTGCAGTGATGATCAGAGTGGCACTATGGCCGACTCAACAACAGTACATACACCACATTGGATGGACATTAGAGAACTGGTGTGCAGAGACACCAATGGTTACCAGGTAAAAATCTAGAGGCCGCTGACAGCGGCTCGCGTCGAAGATAAAATATTTACTGACTAGACAACACATCCTTTTTCCTTTATCAACTTAATATAGATTTAAAGACCGTACAATGCCAAATATGCATTTGCTAAGGCGACTCATTGGTCTCCAGTGGTCGAATTACATTAGAGTGCTACGCGTTGCGTCATGACAGGACATCATCTGTAGCAGACGACACAGTTGCATGAGCTACGCTCAGTAGTTATAATGCTATGCACTACACACAATTAAAGTCCAGTCCCTAAAAAGTTACATGTATGTACTACAATTCAAAACCAAAAAGTGCGGCAGCCCCCGTTCCAAAAATAAATTAACCTGTCAATTTACAAGAAGACTGTCCGCTGAGCAGATCATCTCAACAGTAATTCATTAATTTATATTCATTCCTCCAACGGAGAAGACTAGTGTCTCATTTTAATATAAAACACAGTAAAAAAATCGATTTGATTACATCTACATCTACATAGATACTCTGCAAATAACATTTAAGTGCCTGGCAGAGGGTTCATCGAACCACCTTCACAATTTTCTATTATTCCAATCTCGTATAGCGCGCGAAAAGAATGAACACCTATATCTTTCCGTAGGAGCTCTGATTTCCCTTAGTTTATCGTGGTGATCGTTCCTCCGTATGTAGGTCGGTGCCAACAAATTATTTTCGCATTAGGAGGGGAAAGTTGGTGATTGGAATTTCGTCAGAAGATTCCGTCGCAACGACAAATGCCTTTCTTTTAATGATTTCCAGCCCAAATTCTGTATCATTTCTGTGACACTCTCTCCCACATTTCGCGATAATACAAAACGTGCTGCCGTTCTTTGAACTTTTTCGATATACCTTGTCAGTCCTATCTGGTAAGGATCTCACATCGCGCAATAGTATTCTAAAAGAGGACGGACAAGCGTAGTGTTAGCAGTCTCCTTAGTAGGTCTGTTACATTTTCTAAGTGTCGTTCCAATAAAACGCAGTCTTTGGTTAGCCTTCCCTACAACATTTTCTATGTGTTCTTTACACTTTAAGTTGTTCGTAATTGTAATACCTAGGTATTTAGTTGAATTTACGGCTTTTAGATTAGACTGATTTATCGTGAAACTGAAGTTCAACGAGTTCCTTTTAGCACTCATATGGATGACCTCACACTTTTCGTTGTTTTCGGTCAACTGCCACTTTTCGCACCATTCAGATATTTTTTCTAAATCGTTTTGCAGTTTGTTTTGATCTTGTAATGACTTTATTGGTCGATAAATGACAGCGTCATCTGTAAACAACCTAAGACGGCTGCTCAAATCATCTCCCAAATCGTTTATATAGATCAGGAACAGCAAAGGGCCTATAACACTACGTTGGGAAACGCCAGAAATCACTTCAGTTTTACTCGATGACTTTTCGACAATTACTACGAACTGCGACCTCTCTGACAGGAAATCACAAATCCAGTCACATAGCTGAGACGATATTCCATAAGCACGCAATTTCACTACGAGCCGCTTGTGTGGTACAGTGTCAAAAGCCTTCCGGAAATCCAGAAATACGGAATCGATCTGAAACTCCTTGTCAATAGCACTCAACACTCCGTGTGAATGAAGACCTAGTTGTGTTTCACAGGAACGATGTTTTCTGAACCCATGTTGGCTGTGTGTCAATACACCGTTTTCTTCGAGGTAATTCGTAATGTTCGAACACAATATATGTTCTAAAAGCCTGCTGAATAGCGATGTTAACGATATGGGCCTGTAATTTAGTGGATTACCTTTCTTGAATATTGGTGTGACCTGTGCAACTTTCCAGTCTTTGGGTACGGATCTTTCGTCGAGCGAACGGTTGTATATAATTGTTAAGTATGGAGCTAATGCATCAGCATACTCCGAAAGGAATCTAATTGGTATACAGTCTGGACCAGAATAGTTGCTTTTATTAAGTGATTTAAGTTGCTTCTCTACTCCGAGGATATTTACTTCTACGTTACTCATGTTGGCAGCTGTTTCCGATTCGAATTCTGGAATATTTACTTCGTCTTATTTTGTGAAGGCATTTTGGAAGGCTGTGTTTAGTAACTCCGCTTTGGCAGCATTGTCTTCGATAGTATCTCCATTGCTATCGCGCAAAGAAGGCATTGATTGTTTCTTGCCGCTAACGTACTCCATATACGTCCAGAATCTCTTTGGATTTTCTGCCAGGTTTCGAGAGAAAGTTTCGTTGTGGAAACTGTTACAGGCATCTCGCATTGAAGTCCGCGCTAAATTTCGAGCTTCTGTTCAAATGGTTCAAATGGCTCTGAGCGCTATGGGACTTAACTACTGAGGTCATCAGTCCCCTAGAACTTAGAACTACTTAAACCTAACTAACCTAAGGACATCACACACATCCATGCCCGAGGCAGGATTCGAACCTGCGACCGTAGCGGTCACGCGGTTCCAAACTGACGCGCTTAGAACCGCACGGCCACACAGGCCGGCGAGCTTCTGTAAAAGATCGCCAATCTTGGGGATTTTGCGTGTGTTTAAATTTGGCATGTTTGTTTCGTTGTTTCTGCAACAGTGTTCTAACCCGTTTTGTGTACCAAGAAGGATCAGCTAGTCGTTTGTTAATTTATTTGGTATAAATCTCTCATGCTGCCGATACTATTTCTTTGAATTCAAGCCATATCTGGTCTACACTTATATTATTAGTTTCGAATGAGTGGAGATTGTCCCTCAGGAAGGCGTCAAGTGAATTTTTATCTGCTTTTTTGAATAGGTGTATTTTTTTGCATATTTTTCGAAGATTTGGGGATTACAATATTCAGTCTCGCTACGACAACCCTGTGTTCACTAATCCCTGAATCGGTTTTGATGCTCGTTATTAACTCAGGATTATTTGTTGCTAAGAGGTCAAGTGTGTTTCCACAACCGTTTGCTATTCGCGTGGGCTCATGAACTAACTGCTCGAAATTGTTTTCAGAGAATGCGTTTATCACAATTTCGGATGATATTTTACGCGTACCTCCGGAATTAAACATGTATTTTCGCCATCGCCAACATATCGAAGGTAAATTAAAGTCACCACCAACTATTATCGTATGAGTCAGGTACGTGTTTGTAATCAAACCCAAGTTTTCGTTGAGCCTTTCAGCAACTGTATCATTTGAATTGGGAGGTCGGTAAAAGGATCCCATTATTATTTTATTCCGGTTGCCAACAATGACCTCTGCCCATACTAACTCACAGGAAGTATCTACTTCAATTTCGCGACAAGTTAAACTACTTATGACAGCAACAAACATGCCACCGCCAACCATGTTTAGCCCATCCTTTCGGAACACCGTTAGGTTCTTCGCAGAACTTTCGGCTGAGCTTATATCCGGCTTTAGCCAGCTTTTAGTGCCTATAACGATTTGAGCATCAGTGCTTTCTATTAGCGCTTGGAGCTCTGGTACTTTCCCAACACAGCTACGACAATTTACAACTGTTATACCAATGGTTCCTGTATGTACGTTCTTCCTGTGTTCAGCCTCCTCCCTAACGATAACAGGAAGCCACAACTTGCGGAATTATGTCCAAAGACTAAAAAGTAGAGGCAAACAATCAGCATACAGTAAATCACCCTTACACTAGCCACTTACAACAGATTTACGTGATTGATGAGCAAAAATTACTTTTCTCTTCGTTACATACGTATTGTTTGGTCAGTAAACATTTTATCTTCTACGCGCGCCTCTGTTAGCGGTGTCTAGAGTTTTACCTGGTAACCATAGGTGTCTCTGCACACCAGTTCTCTAATGTCCCGCCGCGCGGGATTAGCCGAGCGGTCAAAAGCGCTGCAGTCGTGGACTGTGGGGCTGGTCCCGGCGGAGGTTCGAGCCCTCCCTCGGGCATGGATGTGTGTGTTTGTCCTTAGGATAATTTAGGTTAAGTAGTGTGTAAGCTTAGGGACTGATGACCTTAGCAGTTAAGTCCCATAAGATTTCACACACATTTGAACACTTTTTTCTAATGTCCTTCCTATGTTGTGTATTTACTGTTGTTGAGTCGGCCGTAGTGCCACTTTGATCATCATGGCAGGGGCAGTTTTTGTACAAAGGCTGTCGCCCGTATTTTCCACACATACGGTACGGTATGTTACTAGTAACGAAACTCATAAAATTAAATAACAATGACAAATTTGTATACCTTGCATGTGTATTAGTGTACTATAATTGTATTGCGAACGTGTGTCTCTATGTGTAAAAGTATCATGTCAACTGTAATTTTCTTTGCACGATGGTTTGAAGATGGACACAGGTGTCCGAAACTAGTCACCATCAAGAAATAAAAAAATTGATGTTTCTCAGTGCAACTTATGACGGAGCTACAACCATTTATTTCAATTATAAGACAAGTTACGGACCTATTTTTCATCTGCAGCATGCTGCAAGTTCGTATAGAAAACTTAATTTCTCGGGAGAATTCAGTTTCAAAAATAAGATTGGTGGCGCCGTGGTTTGCACACTGAACGCGGATTTAAAAAGAACAGGGTTTTTACCACAGACTGGCCGTTCAGATCTGGGTTTCCGTTAACTCATACTATGCCAATTTCTGGATGGTTGCTTTTGCAAAGGGCGCGTCCGATATCCTTCGTCATCCTTGTCCAATCCGATCTCTGAAGGCTTCAGCACTGACGGTATGTGGAACCGTAACGTCGGTGGCGGCCTTCCCTCCTGACAGAGGGAGGTGACTTCCTGTCGGCGTGCGCCGCTATCGCCAGCCGGGACGAAAATCCAGGAAGTGCAGACACGGCAGCGGCCAGCGGGGCCTCCCACACGTAGGCTGTTCCCACGAAGCCGCACTGACCTTCGCTTATCTCAGAGTTGCCGCCACACCAAAGCCCAGCAGGGCTAACCTAGCGCAGAGGGTGCGTGCACCTCCACAACGTTACTTCCCGGCAGATCTTAACTATTATCTGCACGCACTCACCTAATACACGCAGCACGTCTTTTTTTTTTTTTTCGAAAGACTAATTTTACTTTACATATTTCTTACGGTAACTTTCATCTCAAGTAGTTAACAAAAAGGAAACCATTCTGCATTCAAGAGAAGATAAAAGCTTTACCTATTATCATCTGGTTCGCTAACTTTTCGGTGTGTTCCAGTTGTTTCCTTCTGTCCAGCAGTAAACAAGTATCTCTACTACTTTGTCAACATTATCTACACTTTTCTTGTCAGTATCTATTCCTATATTCTTCCTTCCACGTCAGCTACTAACCTTTCCCTATTATTTCTCACTATTTCTCTAACCAGTCAACTTATCTCCATGTTTGAGTCCTTCAGAACGGCTGACACATATTTCTGTTAGATGTCACAATACACACTCGACAGGAATGGAATGATAAAAACACTTAATACGATAATAACAATGACATTTCTTAAATTCTATATGCATTCCTGTGTCTTCTTCTTCTAGCGCTAAGGGCTTCTGGGACCAAGTTCCAAATTCAATTCTCAATCTGTTGTTATCCTTTCCCTTTATTCCAGTATTCATTCATTATTTCACATTGTTTCTTTTTCCCGCCTTCATACTACTTGGTGCCAGTTGTCTTTTCCCTCCCGTCTTGGAATCATTCCAGTATAAACTTTTTCTCTAAAAATCTCTGTTTCCAATACTTGATCCTCTGTTATGTTACTCCTTTTCAAGTCTTTCCTAACGTCTTGAATCCAGGTGGTTGTTAATTTCACTTTCCT
The DNA here is from genome assembly GCF_023864275.1 of Schistocerca cancellata. Taxonomy (NCBI): domain Eukaryota; kingdom Metazoa; phylum Arthropoda; class Insecta; order Orthoptera; family Acrididae; genus Schistocerca; species Schistocerca cancellata. The sequence continues at coordinate 294,546,477 of NC_064629.1, forward strand.
AAGATATTTGGAGAGCTACTTGGTGATTCTGTTGCCATTCGTCCTGCAAATATGTCCAAAAACAGTGATCTCCTCTTCCTTATTCTGAAGTGTTGCATCTCACTGAGGACGTAATGTTTTTGCATAATCATTATTTCTCGTATTTCTAATATATCATGCTTATAATTTAATTCTAGGCATTCGTTAACATACAGGCATTCTGGTGTAACCACTGTGATGTAGTGCTTTATTGTGAATTTTATAAGTGCTTTTTGTTGTAGGTAGTCTTAGCTATACCATTCACTTTTTCCATCTTGTGTATCCTTTCCCTTATCTGTTACAATCATTATTATAACTGCTAATATTATTATAATTAATAGCTGCTCATGTATAGTGGGTGGAAAAAATATGGAAACAGCGAAAACGTAACACATTTTCAGGCCTAATACGGTATAGGAAAAACAAATGTTGGCATTCAGTACAGCTTCCAATCGTCTCTGAATGGGTAAATACATGTCCTCTATGGTTCTCAAGGGATATTATACCTTTCTTTCTCCAGACAGAAGCGAAAGCAGGCAACGGTGACGGAAGTGGATTGAGATCACGACTCTTTCTCTCCAGCTTGGACAGTAAAGACTGAATAATATTGAGATTGGTGACTGGTGGCTAGGGGGACGCGAAAATTCATCTTCGTGCTCACAAAACCAGCCCAGGTCGACGCGAACTGTTTGAACAGTGGCCCTGACGTATTGGAGCACAGCATCACTATTACGGAACAAACATAGTACCATGGCATGGATTTGATAAGCCCAAACGGTCACATAATACTTGGCAGTAATGTGGCCTCGCAGAGTAGCCATAACGCCCTTGGAATACTACGTTATGGCTGCCCAAATCATTACCAAAACTCCACCAGTTTTCACTCTTGGAACGTAAACTCGATCATAAGTTGGAAATAGTGTGAAACAAGGCGCTTCCGACCAAATCAGTTTTTTCCATTGCTCCGTAATCAAGGTTTTGTGGCCTCGGCACCACGTGTTCCTTTCACGGGCATTTGCATCACTGACGAGTGGTTCTGGAATTACAGTTCGTTCTGCAGTTCCCTGTTTATGGCGCTCCCTTCGTGTTGTTTTGGTGCTGACAAGGTCCCTGAGTGCGACATTCAGTTTTGCAGCTGTCGTCCTCTTCTTTTTCGTCACAATCCTGTTCAAAGACCGTCTGTTACGATCGCTCAATACATATTTTCGGCCGTCTTGTGACTTAGCGCACGATGTTTTTCGGCTTTCCCTGTATGCGGTATAAAACTTCGATACGATGCGTCTTGAAACACCGAACGTCTTGGTTACAGAAGCACCCACCATACGAGCACGGAGTATTTTCCCACGTTTGAATTAACTTAGCTTCGACATAACGCACTCGCAACTACACAGAACACTGTTGTGACCACGCCTGACACTTGCAACGTATTGAGGGCATTGCACTGTGCCGTTCGTGGTCAAATACAACAGCGCAACCTGCAGGCTTGGTTAGCATGTTCAAGCGTGCATTTTACGCTGTTCCAGATCTTTGTCCAAATCGTGTAATCTGAATGTCGTAAAGCTGAGTCACTGAAAATGTCTGGCTAGACGTAAGATGGTCCTCGAAGGCCATAATATTGTTAGGTGAAATAAATGAATAAATAAACGAATAAACAGGTAGATCCGGATTAAAGTCCCTTCGACGAAGAGGTAAGTCTATCGCTTTAATATTTAGGGGTATTCGAACACGTGAAGTCTGTAGCAGGGAAATCGAGTGGTAAATTTATTGGAAGCATTCTAGGAAGGAAGTAGCAGACAGTGATGGGCCAAATCATTACGACCACTGCCCACCACGTGACAGAACGCCGTTTGGTGCCGCTACGAGCACGTGACGAGGTACGGGATGTGTAATGTATAAGCGGAGCACAAACGAGTGAGGAATCATTCTAGCAAAGATGCGGACCATAAATAAGGAAATCCACTGATATAAGCGACATTGACAAAGGGCAGATATTTATGGCCCGGCGCCTGGGAAAGAGCATATCGGTAATGGCGAAGCTGGTATGCTGTTTGCGTGCTACTGTCCTGAGCTTGTATGAAAACTGAGGAAAGGACGATGAAATGGTAACTAGGCAATAAGGTGTTGGACGTCCACTTCTCGTCACAGAACGTAAAAGTCGGAGACCTGTTTGTTCTGTAAAGCAGACCGGGCGATGATCTGGGACAGATCTGATGACAGAGTAAAATGCTGGCGCAGGCGCAAGATTTACGGAGTACACCGTTCAGGGCACATCGTTGAACATGGGGATATGCAGCAGACGATCCCTGTCTCTCTGTTGACATGCGATTGCAGTGGGCATAAGAGCGTAAAGACTGGAGCGTAGATGAATGTGTGGCGTTTATGTCCAATTTCAGCCAGCGTTTTATCAGTTTTTGTAATACAGTGCATGAAGCCTCATGCTTCTGCAAGATAGCGAGCAAGCAAGATCAGCAGAAGACCCCGCCCCGCGAATGACAGATGGCGGGAGAGGATGAGAACGAAGCGTACATAGAAATCTGTGTCACCTGTTAGCAATGAAGCCAGTCCCAAATATTTATTTATATCTACCGTTTAAATTTTTGTGCAAAGTTCCAGCTATGCTGATTACATTATCCACAGTGACATCTTTTTAACTGTGATTTCAGAACTCTAATTTCACAGTCGAAGACTAGTTAAAGCTTGCGTTTCACGTTATTTGTCATGGGCGTACTGAATCGACCTATCACGAGCGCGCTCAACAGTCAGGGTAGCCAATCAGTCAGCTAAGAACAAACTCTTAAGTAGTTCACTTACGCAGTCTAGGGCAAACTTTCACACGGTCTAGAAAGATCGCCGGCCGGGATGGCCCAGCGGTTCTAGGCGCTACAGTCTGGAACCGCGCGACCGCTACGGTCACAGGTTCGAATCCTGCCTCGGGCATGGATGTGTATGATGTCCTTAGGTTAGTCACGTTTAAGTAGTTCTAAGTTCTAGGGGACTGATGACCTCAGAAGTTAAGTCCCATTGTGCTCAGAGCCGTTTGAACCATTTTCTAGAATTATCTTTCACACGAGGAACATATTTCTGATATGACTGGCTGTTGTGTCTTATTCAAATTAAGTTAAAGTTTAGATCAGCCTCGGGTAACGTTTGTAAACGTGTCTGCAACTAGTTTTCCGAGCGGCAATACGTGTGTTCGGAGAATGTTACGTTATTTAGCGTAAAAGTGGATTTTTGATTAAAATTGCCTCGTAAACATTTAAGTGCGGTTTCTACATGTCAACAAATTGTGTGATGTCAGTTGTTACAACTTAGTATGGTGTTCGATAAGTTATAATTAGATTGAGCAATCCTTGCTGCAGACCTCAGTACTAGGCTGGCTCTTAGAAAATGTTTATTATAACCTATCGTTTCTTGCTTTTCAGACTGAAGGAATAGAAAAATCAGGGGGCATATCAGTATTCTGAAGTTTTATTAACGTGGTGTCGAAATATTCTCACGCATTAATTCGATGACTCGCTGCTTAATGCACGCATGTTAGGATCTGCTGCTGACGGAGAAGAAATCCAGTGGGGACAACGAGACAACTATAGGAGACGTGAGGTAACAATAACTCTCCTAAGTCACACCAGCCCTACACATGCAACAATTCACAAAGAACGACTTTTGCTGTCAGCATGTCCGACGCAGTAATGCATCATTACAGGAACATTCTATATCTAATACTCTTTAGTTAATTATATAGGTAGGGTTAGGAACTGCTACAAAATAGAAACGTGTCTCCTGGTCGGATTAATCACGTTTCTTGTTACACAAGGTAGTTGATCATGTCCAGATACACCGTCTCTAAATAAATGGTTGCTCGAAACATGCATCGTGACGCAGAACAGGCCTATAGGGACAGTACCATACTATAGAGGACACTGACCTGGGTTTCCATGCGACCGATGGTAGTAATCGAAGATACCATGATTGCTGTGGACCATTTGCATCCCTTTGTGCTTGATGTCTTACCCGATGCCGATTGCATCTTCCAGCAGGATAACTATCCAGGTCACAAGGCCAGAATCCTGTTACAGTGCTTTGAGAAGCATGACTGTGAGCTCACGTTGATGGTTTGGCCCCTAAATCCACTTGATCTGAAACCCGATAGATCACATCTGGGATGCTATCGGACATCATCTCTGAGCTTTCAAACCACTGGCCAGTAATTTGCAAGAATTGGATAGCCTGTGCGTAGACATCTGGTGCCATGTACGTAACCCTACTGCGACCAATTCTGTAGTATTTCTCAGGGCTTTGGTGTCATTATCAACTAGGCATGACAGGGGACGAATTCAGAGACATGCTGATAGGATCATTATAGATGGTTATGACTCATAGAATGTATACTGATGATTTTCAGGGAACATACAAGAGTATCTCTGGAAGTAAAGCGGTTTAAGGTGGCAGAATACATGAAGGTCTATTTCGCATCTTACATAAGACTTTAATACATTGTAATGGGGAGGTGAATATGACACCTAACTTACTTCAGCGGTAATGAGCAGATTTGCGTATAAGTATTTAACACAACAGAGATGACTCTCAACCGACAGTATTAACACACCACTCCTATATGAGGCATGTCAATGAGCAGAAGGTGAAACAAGCAGCGAGAGGAAACGTTTTATGTGGAAGCTAGCGCGAGCAGAAGCAGAGGCCATCCCACGGGAGGCTCCACGAAAATCTCTTAGGAGGCGTCAGCGACCGGACGCATGACGCATACTGGAGAGCACGTAGAGGGCCACCAGAAGTAGGACAGAAAGAAGCTTTAGAAAAATGCGTTTCGGAATTCCAATTGGATACGAACAAAACCAGTGGCGCAGTTGATCACATAAACAGCGAATGGTACACATATGATGTACGCATGTAACTTTTAGGCGTCTGGAATGGGCACAAAACGTCCGATTGGTGGAAACGAACTAGGAAGGAGTAAAGTGGCGAGATTTCAAAGCAGTTCAATGGTGGGGCCCTTGCGATTGGCAGAGAGAGTTTTCACAAAATAAGAGAAACACTCCCAGTGGTCGAGAAAAGCCGTGACGTGGAGAACGAAAGAACTCAGGTGGGGAAAGAGTTCGGCTATGAGAAAGACAAGAGCGAAATTTTCGAGGACTCTTCTCTGAACTGGCATCAAGTGCAGAAAGGGGCGCATAACGCTCCGTACGACACAGAGGAGAAATTTGTGTGACCACTGCATTCACTGCAGCTGACATTCAGCTAGTTATTAGCTGAAGCGCCGTTGATCTCCAACTGTGGAGAAACGAACCAGTTCTTGCGAGGACTGAGACGGCATTTCAATATTCATGCTGCTCCAGCCTTGTGTGTGCATATCGCCATATTCCAAGACTAGGGATGAGTACATGGTATCTCGCATCACGAGAAACATAGGGAAAGTTTCAGCAGAAAAAATCAGCAAAGGCTTCATTAATTTTTATGCAGACGACAGCTCATCGCAGCTAAGGTAAATTCCACGAGCAGCTATCTGCTACCTGTAATTACCTATTCAAGTCAGGGTGGTGCGCACACGCAAATTACAAAATCCTAAGTTCACTGTTAACCGCGTACATCGACTGTCAATTAAGTTCCAAGGCTGGGATTGGTGGTCTAGTGGTAAAGTACGTGCTTGGTAGCGACTTTATTCCTGGCATATAATGGAAGACAGTGCATTAACTCCACTGGCAGCTTGAACTAACAACTGTGAACAGCAGTGGATTCGACGAGTCAGCTGTGAGCAGGCAGTGATAAGTAGTGGATGTGCAGTTGTTGCCTGTCGAGTTGTTATGTGTCAAATAGCAAAGGAACAACAAACCTGTATCAAGTATTCAAGACATTCTCGAGGATGCTTTGAAGAACAGAAAAGTGTGTGTCAAGTTTGTATCACACACCTTGACTAGACGTGTCCACACCTGGAGCCACTTGATTGAAATGCAGAACTTTGACAATTCTTTTCCGGAAAAAACCATGGCGAGTGACGAAACTTGGTGTTATCAATATGTCAAGATGTCTAAATGCAGAAATTCACATGAAGGGTCAACTCTCAGACGACGTAGCCGATATTCAGCGCAATGTAACGTGAGAGTTGAACAACCATCCCAATGAAGGACTTTTCGGACAGCTTCACATCGTTATACGAACGTTCTGTCCGTTGTACTCAAGTGAGGGGACACTATGTGGAACATCTGAAGCCTTAAAACCACCATCTTAACGTTTCTCTATTTTTTATTAATGCAGTCTCTAACATTTTTTGACTCACGGTTATACGTTCGGTTTTCTACGATGTGTCAGACGATTGTTTTCTAAGGAACACCTTACATAGATTGAGTGCATTTTCGCAGTAGCCTAGCAATTAAATGAAGTCTGCCAGCTGATTTGCCTACGACTGAGATTTTGTGATCGTTCTATTTGATATCTCTTAATATTGTTACACACAGGTACGTAAATTAGTTTACTGATTTCAGTTCTGACCCACTGGTATTATAGCCATAGGATGCTACGCCTTTTCGTTTCATCAGGTGCACAATTTTATACTTCTGAACATTTAAAGCAAGTTACCAATCTCTGTACCACCGCGCAATCTTATCAAGAGCCGCCCGTTGTGGACGAACGGTTCTAGACGCTTCAGTCCGGAACCGCGCTGCTGCTACGGTCGCAGATTCGGATCCTGCCTCGGGCATGGATGTGTGTGATGTCCTTAGGTTAGTTAGGTTTAAGTAGTTCTAAGTTATGGGGGACTGATGACCTCAGATGTTAGGTCCCATAGTGCTCAGAGACATTTGAACCATTTTCTTATCAAGAACTTAGTGAATATTTGTGTAGCCTTTCCATTTTAGATAACTCTGAAGTAACCATTAATATTGTCTTTAATGACATTAATATACATTGATGAGACAAAAACCTTACTAACACCTCCTTGATAGCTTCTTTGTCCGTCTTTGCAACGCAGTAAGTCACTGATACTATGTATTAGGGTTCAAATGGTTCAAATGGCTCTGAGCACTATGGGACTCAACATCTGAGGTCATTAGTCCCCTAGAACTTAGAACTACTTAAACCTAACTAACCTAAGGACATCACACACATCCATGCCCGAGGCAGGATTCGAACCTGCGACCGTAGCGGTCACGCGGTTCCAAACTGAAGAGCCTAGAACCGCACGGCCACACCGACCGGCTATATATTAGGGATTCGACAGTCTGTTGGTAGGTTTGTGGAGGTATGTGGCATTAGATGTCTATGCACAGGTCATGTAATTCGCGTAAATAAAGAACCGCTGATCTGCGTACGCGGTGACGGCATCCGACAACGGTTTAGATGTGTTCCATAGGACTTCCATCAATCGAATTTGGTAGCCGAGACATCAACGTGAGTTCACTATTATACTCCTCAAACCACTGTAGCACGGTTCTGGCTCCGATACGCGGACAATTATACTCCTGAAAGATGACATCGCCATCGGCGAAGACATCAAGTATGCAGGGTTGCAGGTGGTTTGCAACTGTAAGCGTGTCTTCGGTTACTACCACAGGTCCCACGCAAGAGCAGGAGAATGTCTCCCCATAGCATGATACTGCTCCTACCAGCCTGCGATCGTGGTGCGCTACACCGTTCGAGCCGCTGTTCACTCGATGACGGCGTTTGTGAAGACGACTATCGACCTAGTGCAGCACTCGAAGAGCCAGCACGCTTCCACTGATCGACGGTCGAATCGCAATTGTTCCGTGCCCGCTGCAATCGTAATTGGCGATGTCGTTGCTTCAACATGTGAAAACGCAGTGGTGGTCTGCTGCAGAGCTCCATGTTCAGCAATGTACGACGAACGGGGGCTCCGAAACACCTGTTTGTGCACCAGGATTGTGCTCTTTCGTCAGAGATGCCACAGATCACCATCTATCCTACTTTAGAGAGCAGACAAGCCTCAGAACCTCACGTTCTGTGAAGAATCGTGAACGTTCAACCATTTAGCTCCTAGTGGTAGTTTCACTGTCCTTTTACCTTTTTCTGTAGATCCTCACGACAGTAGCACGTAGACACTCTACCAACTTCGTCGTTTTCGAGAGACTCGTTCACAGGCTCTGCGTAATAAACGTCTGCCTTTTGTCAAAGTCGCTTATCTCAATAGATTTCCCCATTTGCAGCCTATATCTTTGCTGAGGTGATGCCTCGTACGTGTCTGCTCCGCTTACATACTTTTGTGGTCACGTCACGTGCCCGCACTGCCATCAGGCGGCATCCAACGTCGCGGTAGGCAGTGGTCGTAATGTTTTGGCTTGTCAAGGTACAGAGTGAGCATAAAGTTTTTCTCTGATTACAAAAAAATATTTCTAAGGAACTGTCCTATTTACAGCTATGCGATGATTTGCTAAAAATGGCATCTTCATGAAGTTTTTTATGGATACATTTCCAATTTTTTTTTTTTTTTTTTTTTTTTTTTTTGCAAGTGATGATTTTATACATAGACTTCTACATGTACTCTGACAGCATCTGAATTCTCTCTCTCTCTCTCTCTCTCTCTCTCTCTCTCTCTCTCCCTTTCTCTCTTGTTACAGGCACCGTAGTTTAGGAGTGGTGCTACGAGGGCTATTCAGAAAGTAAGGGAACGTTTTGGCATAAAAAAAAACTAAGTACAAGCAATATATTTTGTTATATACATATGAAAGAGTGACTGACATACTACTTTTCCACATAGTCACCAAACACATTGAGGCACTTATCATAGCGGTGGACAAGCTTTGAAAAACCTTCGTCGTAAAATTCTGTCGCCTGAGACTTCAGCCAGTGAGTCACGCCCGCCTGGAGTTCCGCGTCGTCATCAAAGCGCTGCGTTGCAAGCCAGTTCTTCGTCTTGGGAAACAAGTGGAAGTCGCTTGGCGCAAGATCGGTGGATAAGGGGAAATTTCTCATTTGAATGAATTGAGGAGTTCTTCAGTGCGGTTTGCCGTGTGATGTCGGGCATTGTCGTGCAAAAACAAAATTTGTTTTGAACTGCTCTTATAACGCTGTGCAAAGTCCGACAGTACCGGGCAGAATTTACGGTTGCTCCAAGTTCGAGAAAATCAATAAGAAGCACACCTTGCCTGTCCCAAAACAGTGTCGCCATCAACTTCCTTGCTGACAAGTTTTGCAACAATTTTCTTGGTTTTTGGGGGGGACCTTGTGTGCCCCCACTCCATGGACTGTAATTCTGTCTCACAATTGACGTGTTTCACCCAAGTTTCGTCACCGGTTTCGATCCAGTAATGAATCAGCACGTTTGTGGTAGGTCTCCAGAAATGTCAACATCGCCCCCATTTGCTGTTATTTATGGTGCCCTGTAAGCATTTTGGGCACCAATCGTGCACAACATTTGTGGTAGTCTAGATTTTGAGCTTTGAAACAACAAAGTCCGTGAAGCTCGTGGAAAAGAAATCGAAAGCTCCGTTATTGTGAAGCGACGGTTTACACTAATCGTTACATCACTTTAGCGATAAGATCGTCAGTCACTGTGCTCGGGGATCCACTCTTCTATTTATGATGAACGTTGGTTCGGCCATTTTTAAACAGAATGCACCATTTCCGGACGGAACATTCACTCATTAAGTTGTTTCCGTACACTTCACGCAGTTCACGATAAATTTCTATAGGGTTCAGGTTTTTTGCCAACAAAAAACGTATCACAGACCACGCCTCACAACTGGCGGGACTTTCGATTGCAGCGCACATTTCAGATTCGAATATCGCAAAAACCAGACGCACAGAGACGTCCCTGCTGTCACGGATGGATGCAGACTGAGATGCCGAGCACACACATACCAAAATATATGCGATCGGCGCCCGCCTAGAGGAGTCAGACGGAAACGTTCCCTATTTTCTTAATAGCTGTCACATTTAGGAGTGATGCTGTCACAATGGCGCCTATGCGGGAGAAAGCGCAATGTGTTTTGTTTTTTCATTAAACGCAGTTGGCTCTTTCAGTTCCGTGACAGTTACGAGGTGCCGATGGTAGAAGTCTGCCAGAAGTGAAGAGCATCAAAGGACAGTGGCACCGTTGGTGACAACGTAAGCAGAGGTAGATCTGAAGCGAGTAATGACGCTGTTGATACTGTACGTACAACATTCCAACGTAGTCTGTGGAAATCGACGCATCTGTTTCCAGAGAATCAGGTGTACCTCATAGCCTTGTGGTGAAGATTTTACACAAATGGAATTTAGTAACCGGCAGTGTTTCGGACTCCCCACCCAGATCGAGTACCGATATGAAGCAAAGGTCAGAGATATTCACAAGGAACCCCCTGAGTGCGAAGTCGCAAAAGGCCAATGATGTTTACGGCTTTCGACGACCCACAACTGTTTACCATGCAGCCACAATACAGGCTGCTAATGGCATAAGAGGGCCGGACTGGTCGAGTACAGCTTGAGGCTACGGAGAGTAGTTGAACTGCTTAGTCGACGACGAACTAACAACAGTGCTACAGTGCTAGTGGTGTGGATACAAAGCAGAGCAAAGGCAATGATGAACAAAGCAAACAGTGCATTATGTCTACAACAACAGTTGCCGAAGTTAACATTTCGTCAGAAAGGAACCCAAGGAATTTCACAAAGTGAAGAAGAAGAGCATATGAAATATTTGCATTTCAGCAAGATGAGTCAGTGGAATGTGTGGTGTCGTATACGCTCGAGTGTGCGAACAATGTACATGAGGGGTACAATGATGATGATACCTGCTTAACAAGTGAAAGTGGCATTGAAAGCCGGCCGGAGTGGCCGAGTTGTTAAAGGCGCTACAGTCTGGAACCGCACGACCGCTACGGTCGCAGGTTCGAATCCTCCCTTGGGCATGGATGTGTGTGATGTCCTTAGGTTAGTTAGGTTTAAGTAGTTCTAAGTTCTAGGGGACTTATGACCACAGCAGTTGAGTCCCATAGTGCTCAGAGCCATTTTTTTGGCATTGAAACAGTTGTCGAGTCATGTGGTTTGTCATCCTTGTCGGATAGGAAACCTCAAATCGCGTCATTAGTGAAACGCAGTAAAGGACAATCGTCCTCCAAGTACCGATATATATATATATATATATATATATATATATATATATATATATATATATATATATATATATATATCAACAGATTTCGAATAAGTCCGGAGCAATATGACCACGTAGTGCAGAAGGAAAACTACGGATATGCAATAGAGGACAAAGAGCACTTGTTACAAACACTAGTAATGACGCGTTTCAGGGATGCTCGACACAAGTTACAAAAACTATGGGACTTAACACCCGAGGTCAACAGTCCCATAGACTTAGAACTACTTAAACCTAACTAATCTAAGGATATCACACACATCCACGTCCAAGGCAGGATTTGAACCTGCGACCGTAGCAGCAGCGCGATTCCGGAATGAAACGCCTAGAACCGCTCGGCCACAGCAGCCGGCTGCAAGTTACAGGATGTGCATGATAGTGACCTATTACGTTATGCACATCAAATTGTGCCTGACACAGATTACAGTGATTTCAAGAGAGGCAGTGGGTGGTTACATAATTTCAAACAGTGGTACAGAACTGGAAGACGAAAGATAACGAAATTTCAAAGTGTCAACTTGACGATGGACAGCTAACTGCAAATGCAGCCCGAATATTTGTAGATGAGATAAACAAACTTATTCCATCGTTCAGTAAGGAATTTGTTTTCAACTCTGACGAACTGGGATTTGAAGAGGAAATGCATATGAAAAGAACCCTGAAATTTAAAGGTACCAAGAGAGTTGTATGAAGATCAGCTAAAATCAATGTCTTAAGGCATTCGTATACTATTATGCCGACTGTTAATCTGGATAGTAAATTGGCTGGAAAGTTATTTATTGTGCTGCGAGAAGTTGGAGGTGCTCTGCCCCCTTAGATTCTTCCGGGTGTGCGTGATCTTGCAAGGGCGGCAAGGGATATTTACGTCACAGAAAGCAAGGGTGGGAAAATGGGCGTAATAGAAATAATACTAAGCTAAACTACTAAACTCCGCCCGAACAGTCCATGAAGACTCTACGGTACCGACCGGCCGCTGTGTCATCCACAGCCCGCAGGCGTCACTGGATGCGGATACGGAGCAAGTGGTCAGCACGCCGCTCTCCCGGCAGTATGTCAGTTTACGAGACAGGAGGCGCTACTTCTCAAAAAATTGTTCAAATGGCTCTGAGCACTATGGCACTTAACATCTGAGGTCATCAGTCCCATAGACTTAGAACTACTTAAACCTAACTAACCTAAGGACATCACACACATCCATGCCCGAGGCAGGATTCGAACCTGCGACCGTAGCGGTCGCTCGGTTCCAGACTGAAGCGCCTAGAACCGCTCGGCCACACCGGCCGGCGCTACTTCTCAGTCAAGCAGCTCCTCATTTGGCCTCACAAGGGCTGAGTGCACCCCGCTTGCCAACAGTGATCGTCAAACCGAATGGTCACCCATTCAGCGAAAGAGAACTCAGCTGTGGTATGAGCACTGCTTTTGGCCAATAGCTGGTCAAAATAACTCTCATTTACTTGATTCCTGGCCTGTCAATAAAAACCATACTCCTTTAGAACAAACTATCTCTTCTGAAATGTGTGTTCATTGCAGTTCATACCACCTAGAGCCGCTGGACAAATTCGACCTTTGCATATTTGTTTTTTATGTGACTATAAATTATATTATCGCAATATTTGCAGGTACGCCTTAAAGGATAGCCAGTTCCACGATAAGCTCCTCGACAGACTGTTTCGCATCCAGTTTCATGTTATCACATTCCATAAGCTCACATCACCCCGCACTCTTTGAGAGTGGGTGTCTAGCTGAACGTCGTGCACGGTTTGTAACTCCCAAGAAGTTCGTCTTCGATCTTGATGGTGCGAACATTTGTGATCACTGTAGCGTGACATTTTTTATTCGGTGTTCGTGGTGCAAGTTAATGTTTCGTTTTGAACATTTCGTGAATGTTGACAATGTCCATTTTGTGAAGTGTAAGCCGGCCCTTGTGGCCGAGCGGTTCTAGGCGCTTCAGTCTGGAACCGCGTGACCTCTACGGTCGCAAGTTCGAATCCTGCCTCGGGCATGGATGTGTGTGATGTCCTTAGGCTCCTTCTAAGTTCTAGGGGACTGATGACCTCAGATGTTAAGTCCCATAGTGCTCAGAGCCATTTGAACCATTTTTGTGAAGTGTAATAAATACATCCCATAGAGGTTGATCTCTGCACCTTCTGGACACTCATTTTCTGTCGCCCTCGCAATGCACATGGCGATCCATTAGCAGGTAATACTTTTCCTGTCATAATTTTTAACACAACTCTATTAAATGAGCCTTTCTAAAGATTGAACTTGTGATCTCGCACTCAACGGATTTCATACCACGGCTACAGCTTGCTCCCGTCGAGGGCATGCCACGTGGACCATAGAGTCCGTACTGGGATCGCACTTGCCCGGCACTTCTCGCTACACTTTGATGTCTTCTGTACGCGCCATTCATAGCAGAGTGGCTGACCTTGCCCGTGTTTACCACTCCCTAGACTACATTAACTGAATTCACAACTGCGTATAAGAACAACCATCAGCTGTAGAATGGAATGACGACAATGAAAATCTGTGCCGGACTGGGACTCGAACCCGGATTTCCCGCTTATCACTAGCGGTCACCTTACCTTCTGGCTACCGGTGCAGGACTCACGGCCGGACCGGAACTTTCACATGATGTCAGCCATGCGTCTACGACCTGTACTCGTACATCCCTTAAGTATAGTCCCGTACAGGTCAGAAATTGTACTTGAAAGTCGCTTGCCCGGTATCGGCAGATAAATACGATATTGCAGCCCCTGTGTTATTCAGATTACAATGCAAAGTTCCTTTACAACACAGGTACTGCAATGTTGTACTCTCTGGACTGTTTGTGCACGCTTACGGCGACTTTCGGTATGCTATGGAATTTGCTTCTGGCTAGCCGTTCACTTCTTGAACTCCGCCGTCATCGACTATGGGAGTTGACTGTTAGTTCCACTGGTCTCTGCGTCACCACTAGTGTGAATGATCATAAAATATGTTCCGCCTACACTGCGTAGCATACAGAAAGGAACCTCTCTTCTGTCTCTATGCTCGTAGTCGAATATGAAGAGTCCAGGAATCCTACGAACTCGGTTCGCTAGACAAACAGTTCAAACAAATCGTATTAATTAGTTTTATTACAAAATGAAAAGAGACAATACTTAACTTTGTGATTACACAGATGTGTCGCAAGCAGAGGACGACATACGAAATAATCAAGTTTCATCAGTATAGACAAACCTAAGCCGCTGCTACACAAGTCACTAGTCTTGAAGCTACAATTGAACTGGGCCGCGACAATTTTTTTATTTTTTTATTTTATGTTTTGTCAATTTGTTGAAGAAAGGCCCATCGACTTTGCCGATTCACCGTGTATTTTTGTGTGTGTTTGCATGGTTGTGCTGTGGTGGCACTCTTTATTTAACTTTGGGGGACAGGAATGTTATTGTTTTCGGACTTCGTCCGCCAATCCGCCTCCTTGGATGGTGGTTTGATCTTCCTCTTCAGGAGTTGTGTGGTTGGACGTTCTCGTTGTCTTCTTGGTTCTTCCGAGGCGATTCGCCGTTTGGCTGTCGTACTTTGTTTTGGTTTCGGATACGCGTACTACTTTATTTTAGTGAGTAGTATTTGAGTCGTGGCTGCCTATCCTTATGAGCTATGAACTTTCTACACATTTATTTAGAGAGGTGGCTAATGATTCTAATCTGTCTACAGCGTTATATGTTTATTCTCGTCTACTAGGGGTGGTTAATAATTTTAACCTATCTACAACGTTTATGTTTACTCTAATCTACTAGGTGTCGGTTTAGTCCGCTGGCTCTTCAATTATGCTACGTGGCACGCGTTGCTTGTGCCATTGCTTAAATTTGTTGGTGCCTACGTTAGTCAAATGTCTGCAGCTGTCTCTTATGATATCTAACTTGTTATGGACCTGTGTTGCTAATTTCCTGACTGTTTCGTCCAGCATGTCCATCTCCATAATCTCGTGGAGGTGTCTGGTGCGTGCCCATGGTGGGGCGCCTAGGATCCGGCGCAACACTTTATTTTGGACGATTTGTAGTTGGTATCTGGTGCTTCTGCTTGCCGTGCCCCATGAGGTGCAGCCATACGTCATCGACGGCAGGATTGTGGTTTTGTATAATGTTCGTTTTGTTTCTTGTTTTAGGTTTTTACTTTTGAATATGGGGAAGAGGGCCTTCGCTAGGTTTTGAGCTCTTTGTTTCCTTTCCTTGATGTGCCGGTGGTAGAGCAGCTTCCTGTCCAATGTGACGCCTAAATACTTTACTTCATCCCTGCAGGGTAGCTCCTGTGCATTTAGTCTCAGGTTTTCCTCAAGGATAGGTCTTTTTCTCGTAAAGTAGACTGCAGCTGATTTCCCTGCGTTTAGTTGCAGTTTATTTTGGCGGCACCATACTTCCACTAGGGACATTTGCCGCTGCAGCCTTTTGATGTTGGTGAGGTGTCGTTTACCACTTGTGAAAAAGGCCGTGTCGTCAGCGAACTGGGCGATGTTTACTCCTGGCTCCAGTGGGATATCGTTTGCGTAGATGTTAAACAGGGTTGGCGAAAGAACTGATCCTTGGGGAATTCCTGCATTCAGCGGTCGTATGGACGAGTATTTTCCGCCAACTTCGACCACGAAGTGTCTGTTGGACAGGAAGCTGTCTATAATTTTGACGTAGGTGGCTGGGATGGTTGTCTGTCTTAAGAGTTTCCATATTAGGTTCTGATGCCACCAGTCGGGCGCGGCGCTTTATGTCCTCTTCACAAAGGGGCCGCTCCTGCCGAGTTGTCGTCCTGGAGAGGGCTCGGGCAGTGTGCGATTGGCTGACGTCATCTCACAGCCATCTCTTCTCTATCGTTCCCGACTGGCGTTCCGGTGCTTGACTTTACGCCGTAACAACCTCCTCTCTAGGTGCATGAGATGTAGGAAAATTTCTTCTTTAGGAGCTGAAGGACGTCTCAGAATTTCGCAATTCCCGCAAGCTGAAACACAGACTGCAATGAGTACAAGTGAATTCAAGCTTGTTCACTGCATCTACAGTTTTGTTTGTAATGATGGCATGTGTGTGAGACTTGAAATGCACATTAAATCCTGTACCGTTGTTTGCGTTTAGCGAATTTGTCATTTACTGCTTACATTTGCAGTTTTGGTTATAATGACGGCACTTGTGTGAAGCGTGAAATTCACGTCGAACCGTGTACTTTTGTTTGTGTTTAGAAAATTTGTCATTTACTCCTTACATCTGAAGTTTTAGTTGCAATGACGGCACGTGTCTGTAGCGTGAAATGCAGGTTCGTTTTGCGGTTAGAGACTTCGTCATTTACTGCTTACATCTGTAATTGATTTTACACTCACATTAGTTCATGTAAACGTAGCATAATTTACGTATTTACATAAAATAAGCACTGTTGTGCTAATGAAAAGGATAAAAAAAAAGAAAACAGTTCTTCAGGATACTGTCGTTGTAATTAATTTTTTCATAATTATTACCGAAGTATCGATACAATTTTAGGTATAGGTGTCGATAAGAAATATCGCTTCCGATCAGATATAGGAACGTCTCTACGGGCTGGGAGAAAAAGTAAGACCGCAGCCAAATACCGCTAAAGAACTAACATCGCCATTTGAGCCTGCTAAACAGACTCCCAACCTTGTCAAATAACCACTTATTTGCTTGTAATAGGAGCTGTATTGCATGAGATTTAAGTTTTGCATTAGTTATGCCTGCCGTTTATGCACTTATTGCAAAAGTGGAGACGAGGAATAAGCGCATCAGATGCTGCTGATTTGGTTGCTTTGCTTTATTTACCCTCCGAAGTTCGCTGAAAATACTGAGTACGTCATCATAGTGTCATGTACCGGAGAAAAACACTCACAGGTATACCAGTACAACATCAACCACGTATGACATAATACTCTTTGTCTTCTCAACAACTGATCACAGATACGCTGGACAAAGCTTTCAGTTGAAACTTAAAGCTATGGAATAATAAATTTCATACACATGGCATGGAGTATTTCCCGGACTTCAAAGCTGACAGTTTGTAGATCCAGGTGTGTGGTTTAGTTTGGTTCAAATGGCTCCAAGCAATATGGGACTTAACATCTAAGGTCATCAATTCCCTAGACATAGAACTACTTAAATCTAACTAACCTAAGGACATGGCACACATCCATGCCCGAGGCAGGATTCAAACTTGCGACCGTAGCAGCAGCGCGGTTCAGGACTGAAGCGCCTAGAACCGCGCGGCCACAGCGGCCGGCGTTTAGTTTGGGGCTGTACGTTTATTGGTGGAAATGAGATCTGTGTCGCTGTTTCCTGTCAGCAGATAACAACAATCTCACCTGCTGATCTTCTGTTCCCTGGACCGCGGAGGCGTCAGCCATCATCACCTACAGCAGGGAATTCTTTTGCCTAAATAAACGACTTAACGAAGGGGGCAGGGGAAAACTATAGTCCAGTAAAAGGCAGTAAACTGAAATTAAATGAAATGTATTCACGATAACGTCACACAAAAGCGAGATAATCACATCACAAAGAAAAGAATTTCGGCAAAACACCATTCTGAGCTATGTAGTAAGCTGCCAACCTGCTATAGTACAAGATAAATATACCTAAAAACAATGAAAATGGAACGATAAAAAATAATAACTCCTGCAATCCCTGAAAAGAGAGAATGGTAA
The DNA here is from genome assembly GCF_023864275.1 of Schistocerca cancellata. NCBI lineage: Eukaryota > Metazoa > Arthropoda > Insecta > Orthoptera > Acrididae > Schistocerca > Schistocerca cancellata. The sequence continues at coordinate 294,564,263 of NC_064629.1, forward strand.
TCGAAAAAACTGAGATGAATTTTGGGAACTGAGACTCACGAAAGAAAGAAGTGAGTCACGAGGAAACAAGTAATACGAAACATAGACAGGGTAACACGGCGAAGCACCTATGGAACCGTAATGTCTGTTACTGGTAGTGCAAAAAACGTATTTGCACGTTCATAGTGGGCAAAGTTGCCACGAGCGTTCTACCAGGAAAGACCTTGACGATAAATGGTTGAACCTACAAATCTACAAGTTGTTTCGAAAATGATGGAAACCAGAAAATGTACCATAAAGTGGCAGCAATTGCAGTACTGCTACTAATAACGAAGTGAAAATTACTAAGAAATACGACGTAATCGGGGTAAGAGAACATCTCTCCATTGTTTTGTAACGTGAGATGCAGCATAGGAGTATCATCCTCTTATAGAGAAAAGTCCCCGTAACCAACTTGACTGAGGGTGGCAATGCGAACAGTTCCTGATGATTTTGGTCGGAGAGGCAGCTCAGCCTTCTGGGGCTCAGCTTGGTGGCCCTGTGGAGCGCCAGCAGTCCAAACGTGGGCGTGGCTTATGTCCTTAGGTGTCGGCGTGGCTGCAACTGGAATCTGATATTAATAGCATCAATTCAATTTCAGTTGGCTCTGAGCACTATGGGACTTAACATCAGAGGTCATCAATCCCCTAAAACTTAGAACTACTTAAATCTAACTAACCTAAGGACATCACACACATCCATACCCGAGGCGGGATTCGAACCTGCGACCGTAGCAGTCGCACGGTTCCGGACTGAAGCGCCTAGAACCGCTCCGCCTCCGCAGCCGGCTTTACAGCATCGAACTTCTATGCATTTTCCCCATCTTGAGAAATTTCTGAATTAATCGATCTATGAACATGAAAACTGCTCCACCCCAACCAATCGATGGTCCTCTATTCAGACGAATAATCAGTGGTTTTAGTTTGCGCGGAGAAAATTTGTTTTAATGCATAAATTGACTAATTCATCGACTTTTTAATTAACTGATTTATAGACCTGTGACGATTATCATTGAAATCGTGATGACCAAAGCAACACGAATCCGCGACTGCAAACATGATTTTAATTGAATTCAACACTCTTTTTTTGTAAGGGACTGGCCTGGACGGCTGCTGCGTCTCCATCACATGCTTTATTCGTCTCCGAAAAGTCTCCAAGTTACAAGTTATGAAGCGGACATGACTAACTACTAGTCAGTAATTGAACCACTGCACGTAAAATTTTCAAATAGATTCCAAAATTTCTCAAGACTTTTCGGTGTCATAAGACATTTTACTTCAGTACAGCCATAAATTACAATAGTTAATAAACGAGCAGCCGTACAGTTACTTACTAAAACTAAACTCCGTCCGAACGGGCCTCGGAAGACCCAACGTTACCGACTGACCGCTATATCATCCTAAGCCGACAGGAGTCCCTGGTCGCGGATGTGCAAGGGCATGTGGTCAGCACACGGTTCTCCAGGTCGTTGTCAGTTTTCTTGATCGGAGCAGCCGCTTCTCACTCAAGTAGCTCTTCACTTGGCCTCACAAGGGCTGAGTGCAGCCCGCTTGTCGGCAGCTCTCGGCAGACCCGAACGGTCACCCTTTCAAGTACTAGCCAAGCCCGACATCGCTTATCTTCGGTGATCTGACGGAAACCTGTGTTACCACTACAGCAAGGCCGTTAGAATAATTACTTGCAGGACTTAATAATTCCAAAGCTAATACTGCTCTAGTTATTCATATCTCATCACGAGTCATCCTTTCGTCTCGCAACAGGGTCACCTCAGTGTACTCTTATAATATATTACAGAATGGCCGGTCGGGGTGGCCGAGCGGTTCTAGGCGCTGCAGTCTGGAACCGCAGGACCGCTACGGTCGCAGGTTCGAATCCTGCCTCGGGCATGGATGTGTGTGATGTCCTTAGGTTAGTTAGGTTTAAGTAGTTCTAAGTTCTAGGGGACTGATGACCTCAGAAGTTAAGTCCCATAGTGCTCAGAGCCATTTGAACCATTTATTACAGAATGACAGCGATGTTTACTCCTTTAATTTTTACCAACCCAAACATTTTTACCTACTTCTACTTCGTGTTGTTTAAATGATTACTAGCTGAATATTATGTATTATTTAATTAGAGTTAGTTGCCACTTTTATTTTATTGAGCAATTTACTGCCGTCTTATTCACTGGTTTTGGGCTGTTTGTTTAATTTTTCGCGGTGAGTCTAAATTGCGACTGAATTTTACTAGATGAGCATGAATAAAGCAGTTACGTAAAAATTAGTAAAGTGTTTCTTGACGTGCATAACTGTTTAGTAGATGTGTGGTGCAGTTTGAATCTCCATCTCTTTAAACACGCCAACCGCAAGTTGGAATATCGCCTCGTGGCTTTGCGCACACGTGACGCTTGAATGAAGGTACAAAAGCGGAGCACAGACGGGTGGGAAATAATTATAGCGACGATACGAGCCCCTCACATAAGCTATTGTGCAAAGGGCAGATTGTTATGGCCCTGCGACTACATATGAACATCACGGCAGCGACGAAGCTGGTCGGCTGTCCACGTGCTACTGTCTTGAGCATCCTTTGAAAGTGGTTAAAGCGCGGTAAAACTACTAGTACGCGACAAGATAATGAACGCCTAAGCGTCATCGCAGAACGTGGTGGTCAGAGGCTTGCCTTCTGTAAAGCCCAATAGGCGGCGATCTGTGGCAGATGTGACGACAGGGTACAATGCTGGTGCAAGGATAACAGTTCCGGAGAACATCGTTCAGCGCTCACCGTTGAACGTGGGGATCCACAGCAGACGATCTCAAAGTTGATTTAACGACTTCGTCAAATGTGAATGATGTGGGCCGGGATCATCGAGGTTGGACTGTGGATGAAGAAAACTTGGTATCTGGTCGGAAGAGTCACGTTTCTTGTTGCATACGGTCAATTGTCGTGTTCGGATACGCCGTCATCCAAGCAACACGTCATCAACGCAATCCGATGGGTGCGGTGATACGTTGTGAGGGACATTTACCTGGGCTTCGGAGCGACCAGTGTTAATGATGGAAAGTACCGTGACAGTTCTGGAATGCGTGAACGTTATTCCAGACCACTTGCATCCATTCATGTTTGCCGGCCTCTGGTGGCCGAGCGGTTCTAGGCACTTCAGTCTGGAACCGAGCGTCCGCTACGGTCACAGGTTCGAATCCTGCCTCGGGCATGGATGTGTGTGATGTCCTTAGGTTTAAGTAGTTCAAGTTCTAGGGGACTGACGACCTGAGATGTTAAGTCCCATAGTGCTCAGAGCCATTTGAACCATTCATGTTTAATGTCTTCTCTGACGGCGATGGCATCAGCCAGTAAAGTAAATGTTTTTGTTACAACCGTGTCACAAGGCCAGGATTCTGCTACAGTTGTTTGAGGAGGAGCGTTTTAGTGAACTGACGTTGATATCTCGTCCGCTGAATTCGCCTTATTTAAACCAGATGAATCACATCTGGTGCCACCTATTGCCGGTTATAAAGCGAGAACAGAATCTCTGCTGTACAGCGTTCTAAAGGAGAACCCACACGCTACTTATCTACTCCCGTTCATGTCTTGTCCATCAGCTTCGCCTGATCTGAACCCGATGGACCACATCTGGGACACTACCGGGCGCCAGCTCCGAGCCCGCAAACCACTCACCCGTAATTTACGGGAACTGGGCGACCTGTGCGTAGACATCTGAGCCACACACAGCCGGAAAACTATAAAGGACTAGTCGGAACTATGCCACGCAGAATCACTGCTGGACTGTTGCAAAGTTGAAGCAACACGCTGTTAAACAGCTGCTCAAATGTTTTGCCTTAACAGTGTATTTTGTCGATATAGTTAGTAATAATATCCTTAATTGGTATGCATATACGTAACGGGCACGGCATTGACTTGTCTAACGACACTCATGCTCATATATTAAGGATAACTGCAGAATGTGGTGCTACACAACGTGGCACTACACAAAACTTGCGCCAATAGCATAGGCACATAGGGAGCACACACGACACAGATCTGTAAGTGCATGGTATTGGTGATAAGTTGAGAAAACCGCCCCGAAACACATGTGCTACAAAACACCACTGTTTTCCGCGCATGTACCCCGACATCGATATGGGATGAGGTCACCATGCACGCGTACACAAGCCGCACAATAGGTTGGCATACTCTGGATCAGGTGGTCGAGCAACTGCTGGGGCGTAGCCTCCCATTCTTGCACCAGTGCCTGTTGGAGCCCCTGAAGTGTCCTAGGGGTTTGAAGACGTGTAGCGATTCGTCGACCGAGAGCATCCCAGACATGCTCGATTTGGTTTAAGTCTGGAAAACAGGCAGGCCATTCCATTCGCCTGATATCTTCTGTTTCAAGGTACTCCTCCACGATGGCAGCTCGGTGGGGCCGTGCGTTATCATCCATCAGGAGGAAGGTGGGAACCACTGCACCCCTGAAAAGGTGGACATACTGCTGCAAAATGACGTCCCGATACACCTGACCTGTTACAGTTCCTCTGTCAATGACATGGAGATGTGTACGTGCACCAAACGTAATCCCACCCTACACCATCAAACCACGACCTCCATACAGGTCCCTCTCAAGGACATTAAGGGGTTGGTATCTGGTTCCTGGTTCACGCCAGATGAAAACTCGGCAAGAATCATTGTTCAGACTCTACCTGGACTCGTCCATAAACATAACCTGGGACCACTGTTCCAATGACCATGTACTGTGTTCTTGACACCGGCTTTACGGGCCCTCCTGTGACCAGGGTCAGTGGAATGCACCTTGCAGGTATCCCGACGAATAAACCATGTGTGTTCAGTCGTCTGTAGACTGTGTGTCTGGAGACAGCTGTTCCAGTGGCTGCGGTAAGGTCCCGAGCAGGGCTACCGGCAGTACTCCGTGGCCCTCTGCGGGCACAGATGGTGAGATATCGGTCTTCTTGTGGTGTTGTACACTGTGGACGTCCCGTACTGTAGCGCCTGGACACGTTTCCTGTCTGCTGGAATCGTTGCCATAATCTTGAGATCACACTTCGTGGCACACGGAGGGCCTGTGCTACGACCTGCTGTGTTTGACCAGCCCCCAGTAGCCTTAGTATTCTACCCCTCATAACGTCATCAATATGTGTTCTTTGAGCCATTTCTAACACAGTCACCATTAGGACGTCTGAAAACGTCTGCACACTTACTCGCTGCACCGTACTCTGATATGCACCACTCACCTCTGCTCTGCGTACGTGGCCTGCTGCCAGCGCCACCGTGCGACGACTGCAGGTCAAATCACCGCGTGGCCATACCCCGAGGTGATTTAAACCTGCAAACCGCCCACCAGAGCGTTGTTTCACCATGTATCAGCATTATCCTTAATTTATGAGCATGAGTGTAGTAATATGACCCAGTGGTTGAGGCACCGTAGACACTTTCGAGAAGAGCTGGGCTCAGATCCTAGTTCTGCGTCCTAAGTCTACGTTTCTTCTTACAGTATCGATAGCCTTAGTGCTACGCGAAAGCACACATGTAGAGCCATTGTTTTAGTTCGCTTGGTGAGCATAACACACGGAGAGATGCACTGGACGGAAATGAACAGATGTGAGCGCAGAGCGCGTGCATTTCCGCACCAGTCACTATTTTAGTTTATGAACATTATCATGTAATACCCATAGGGTCATCTCAGCAATGTGCAACTGTAAGTACATTGTAGTTACGTACTACAGGTTTTTCTGTGTAAACTCAGTTCACAGCTGAGATATCTTTGGGGCTTAAGTGCACGAAATAGAGCCAAAGGATTAAAAATACAGAAAAAGGACATAAGTATAATACCTAAAAGGAAAAACTGGGATCGTTGAACAAATACACAGATGAGTCAGTGTCCAACGGGTACAATATTTTGGCAAAAGCCCACGTCGCCGTCATCAGGTGCGCTGATGAATCGACTGATGCAAACCGGCGCCGTGCTTTTATCTCCTCCTCTTCTTCCTCTGATCGGAAAAGCTGAAGAATCACTAAAAAGTATTGTTAGTTGATTTTCGGTTATTGCGTTTTCCTTGTAAATGACGTCAGATATTACGAGTAATTCACATTTTTTTGACAATTCTTGCACGGGCCTTAACATTAGTAACTTCTACGTGAAAGTGTAACATTGCAATTGTAACAATGATGGTATTATGTAGACGTTATTTTATACAAATACTTGGAGTAATTGAGCTGAACAGACTGAATAATTGATTTTATGCGGGATGAGTCCTTGTTGAGGGTGAGAACTTTAAGGTATAATGGAGAAGGGCAAATGCATCAATTTGAAATAAGGGACTTTGTCTGGAAACCACTGACTTAAAGGATGTAAGATAAAATGAGAAAATTTAAAAGTTAATATTTTGTTAGCTGACGTTAAAAATCATGGTGGACACGTTTTAGCAATGTGTTTATCCACATACCGAACATGTACAAGGTGTTACAGACACACAGTTGTTCAAAATGGAGTCACCCAGCTTCTATGCACGCATGTCATTGTCACAGCACAGAGTTTCCTCTCACCATACTCGATGACGGGCATATTGTTCGGGACTGCCTACCTCACAGATTTAGTAAGTACGTACATAAATTAATTTATTACATTGTACACACCACGATTCATAGGTTGTCATATTCAACTGGCGGGTATATCCCGTAAGTATTTTTTTTTATAAAGAGATTAGAGCTTAATGTGGCCCATTACACTAACATTACGGAAGTTCATATCTCTGTCCGGCATCCAGGCTCATACACACATAAAAAAAAACAAACGTTTTGCATCACCTCGGTTCCGATAGTTCCGGAACCTGTACAGAAAATTGGAATAGAGATCAACATAAACATCATTTCCGCCCTTTTTATTGCTCATGAAAACCACACATTGCATGTTGCACCACCTAACAGCGAGACCTTCAGAGATGGTGGTCCAGATTGCTGTACACACCGGTACCTATAATACCCAGTAGCACTTCCTGTTGGATTGATGCATGCCTGTATTCGTCGTGGCATACTATACACAAGTTCATCAAAGCACTGTTGGTCCAGATCGTCCCACTCCTCAAAGGCGATTCGGCGTAGATCTATCAGAGTGGTTGGTGGGTCACGTCGTCCATAAACAGCCCTTTTCAATCTATCCAAGGCATGTTCGACAGGGTTCATGCTTGGAGAACATGCTGGCCACTCTAGTCGAACAATGTCGTTATACTGAAGGAAGCCATTCACAAGATGTGCACGATGGGGGCGCGAATCGTCGTCCATGGAGACGAATGCCTCGCCATTATGCTGCCGATATTGTTGCACTATCGGTCGGAGGATGGCATTCACGTATCGCACAGCCGTTACGGCACCTTCCATGACCACCAGGGGCGTACGTCGGCCCCACATAATGCCACCCCAAAACAGCAGGGAAGTTCCACATAGCTTCACTCGCTGGACAGTGTGTCTAAAGCGTTCAGCCTGACTGGGTTGCCTCCAAACACGTCTCCAACGATTTTCTGGTTGAAGGCATATGCGACACTCATCGGTGAAGAGAACGTAATGCCAATCTTGTGCGGTCCATTCGACATGTTGGGCCCATCTGTACTGCGCTGCATGGTGTCGTGGTTGCGAAGATGGACTTCGCCATGGACTTTGGAAGTGAAGTTCATGCAGCCTATTGCACACAGTTTGAGGGGTAACACGACGTTCTGTGACTGTACCAAAAGCATTATTCAACATGGTGGCGTTGCTGGCAGAGTTCCTCCGAGCCATAATCCGCAGGTAGCGGTCACCCACTACAGCCCTTGAGCGGCCTGAGCCTCTCTGTATCTCCTCCATGTCCGAACTACATCGCTTTGGTTCACTCCAAGACGCCTGTACACTTACCTTGTTGAATGCCCTTCCTGGCACAAAGTAACAATGCGGACGCGATCGAACCGCGGTGCTGACCGTCTAGGCATGGTTGAACTACAGACGATACGAGACGTGTACCTCCTTCCTGGTGGAATGACTTTAATTGATCGGATGTCGGACGCCCTCCGTCTAATAGACGCTGCTCATGGATGGTTGTTTACATCTTTGGGCTGGTTTAGTGACATCACTGAACAGTCAAAGGGACTGTGTCTGTGGTACAATATCCACACTCAGCGTCTGGGAACCGGGGTGATGCAAAACTTTTTTTGATGTGTGTATTTTTCCGTGGTTTACCTAAATTACATATTTCAAATTTAGGTTGGTTCTTCTGCAAAAGACATGTCAGATTTTCTTTCCTATTATTCTTCAATACGAACTAGAGTACCGTTTATAATGACCTCGTTGTCGACGGGAGGTTAAACTTTTATCTTCCTTCCTATCTTTTTCCATTACACCATTTTTATTTCAAGAGAAATAAATCAAAGTGGAGAAAATGAGATAGACGTAATTACGTGTTCGAAATCACCAGCTATATGTGATGGCGCACACTGTTGACTGCGTCATTCTTCTTCAAGTTGATCAGCATATTGTTATCTCCAGAATGAACATTCCACTCAGCGGAGTGTGCGCTGTTTTGAAACTTCCAGGCACACTGAAAGTGTGTTCCTGATCAAGGCTCTAACCGGGAACCTAGTGTTTCATAGGTTATGCCCTTACCGACGACGGAGCTATCCACGTACAACTCGAGATTAGCTCCCTCGCCTCGCCACAGCGTTACTTCTGACAGTATCTACTATTTTTCAAACCTAACAGTAGAATTCCTGTACACCAAGCGTAAAAGTTTCTTGCGGAAGTCACATCTTACCTGCCATAAGCAACGTGGACAACATCTGGAAGTAAGTCGTAATCTGAGATGCCATTAAACTGTCGAACTCATAATCTCTGTTGCAGCTTACAAGTGCACTTAAAACCGCATCAGATGTGCGATCAGCTGGTTTTACCGATATTTTATTGTTTCCCGTACTGTCTTTCGCTTTATATAGAGCAATATTTAGACTGTATTCACCAGCTTAGGGGAGTAACTTGCAGGGAGTCAGTACAAGTTGCTGCCTCCCCTGATAAATAAGCACCGGGCAAGAGCAATTCGCAACGCTGCAGCCGGGCGTCTGCTGCACAGAAAAGTAAATTAACGTCGAATTATTGACCTGGAGTTTCATAGGGGTAAGCTAAACCTCTTAAATGGAAAGGTTTTCTTTCTCTGCTGCAAGTGGCAACTTTCCTTCGGAAAGCGCGAAATTTATGTCTTGTGTGCACATGTCTACTTCTGCATCTACATCTACATATGTACTCTGCAAGCCACCGTACCCTGTACCACTACCAATCATTTCCTTTTCTGTTCCTCTCCCAAATAGAGCGAAGGAGAAACGGCTGTCTATACGCCTCTGTACGACGCTGATCTCGCCGATCTCGTCTTCAAGGTTCTTACGCGAAATGTACAATGGCGCTAGTAGAATCGTTCTGCAGCCAGCCTCAAATGCCGGTTCTCTAAATTTTCTCAATAGTGCTCCAGCAAAAGAACGTCGCCTTCTCCAGTGATTCTCATTTGATCCCCGAAGCACCTCCTCACACTTGTGTGTTGTTAGAGCCTACCAGTAACAAATCTAGCAGCCTGCCTCTGAATTGTTTCGATACCTTCCTGTAATCTGACCTGGTGTGGATACTAAACACACATGCAGTACTCAACAACGGGTAGCACTAGTGTTCTATATGTGGTCTCCTTTACAGATGAACTAGACTTTCCTAAAATTCAACTAATAAACCGAAGTTGACCATTCACCTTCCCTACTACAGTCACATGCTCTTTCCATTTCTGACACTCCACTCCTTTTCACGTTCGTTAGACATCAGAAAAAAAAACGCCCTGTGAATGCGTTAGCGTCACTAGAATAAATTTTTGGGGTTAGGAGTGGACTATTATTCTATGACAGAGCACATCGATGTTTAGCTGTACTCAATTTGTTTTATTCCTATATTGTTGTTAAAAAAGCACACAGGTTTACATAGATTGTGACATGACTATTTCAGGACAGTTGTTAAGATAACGCATTACGTCCTGTTTAGCAGAAATCACACTGAACACAACAATATCAGATTTAAATAGAAGGTTCTCCACAAGATTTTTCTTACTTCTAGACAGTGAAGTTGGCCAATATTACGACGAATCATCCGATTCCGGTTCTAAGCTCAGGACTATTAAGGATGAAAATCAAGTCTACGGAGGGTGGTTAGTTTTTGTGACAAGATGAGCAAAAGATTACCCAAGGTTGCTCTTGTCCACAGTAGACGGAAGCTGGTGATCCAACAATTTCACGCCTCTGCCAGTGTCATTTACCTGTCGGCTGCATGACTGCTCTCGCCGTCTGAAAATCTTATAAAAAGATAATCAAAATCATTACTGATTTTATCAGTTGAAACTGTCCTATGTTTCTCGTTAGGCAAGAAAACATGCACTCATCCCTAATCTGGAAAGTATGGCGATATACACGTGCATAGATGGAGCAGCGTGTATGCTTCAGTGCCCTCTCAGTTCTTGCAAGAACAATTAACTATGTGGCTCTTTCGTTTCTACGCTATCGGAGCTCAACGACTCTTCAGCTAATTTCTAGCTGAATGTCAGCCAGAGTGAACGCAGTGTTCTCACAAAATTCCTCTTTTGGCGTCGTACAGAGTGTGATGCGCCCTGTTCTACACTTGACGCTGGTTCAGAGGAGAATCCTCGAAGTTTTCAGTATTGTGTCTCTCATAACAAACTGTCCCCCACCTGCGTGCTTTCGTGCTTCACGTCATGGCTTTTTCTGGCCAAAGGGAGCATTCCTTTCATCTTGTGGAAAATACTCCGCCAATCGCAAAGTGCTTGCCTTCGAACTGCGTCGAAATATCACCCGTTTTTCTCCTTCCGAGTTTATTACAGCCAATCGGACATTTTGTGCCGTTCCTGACGCCTAAAAGTTACACACGTACATCACGAGCATACCACGGGCCTTTCACGTGATCCACTGCATCGCTGGTCTGTTTGTATCCATATGGAGATTCCCCTCACGCAGTTTTCTAAAGAATTTCTCTGTCGCAAGCACCGCTGGGCCGCTACCTGCTCCACTTCCTGTGTAGCCCAGCGCGTTCGTTGTCTCTCTCACTGTGGGTCACCAACCCCTGTTAGAATTCTTCCGTTATATGCGGGCCGTGATGGCGCAACTCGCGTCTGCCCCCAAATTAAGAAGTTTCTTCCAGCATCTTTTTTCACCTTTTGTTCATTGACATGCAGGATTTGGGTTAGGTATTTTAATACCATCGAATCGAGTGTCATCCCTTTGCATTATATGCCGTACATTTTGTTAGTAAAATCTGCCCACTACCGCCGAAATATGCCAGGTGACATATCCTTCTACTTGTTATGCCGTATAAAATCTCATGTAAGGTGCGAAATTAATGTTCATTCAAGCTGCCACCTTACACATTTCATATTGCTTTGCAACATTACGCCTAGATATTTAATCGACGTGACTGTGTCAAGCAGCACACAGTTAATAATGTATTTGAACATTATGGGTGTATTTAGTGTTGGTGACTGTGATGACCACATGCATTCTTTATTGTTTTGTTTGTGTTGTTGACGATCATGACACAGAAGGGAGACTAAGAAACGTGGTGTTGGCAGACAGCCTACTTCTCTCGAATAGCTGCGCCTGACGTTTCCGTCAGACTAATGGATCACTATTCGCAGTGTCACATACCCTCTCCTCAAGACACAATGCAGAGAGACTAGGAATGTGACCTGAGACATTTGCGCAGAGTCTCCTGACCATGTAATGTGAGTAAAATAAGAAACCCAGAATCAGTACTAACTATCTCTATAAAAGAATACACTTATAAGTGGTGTGTAACTGCTACCAAGAAAGCTGCCAGTAGGCACTGATTTATATCAATTCGAGTCATCCCAGGATTCGAACCCGGCTCTGTTGCTTACTGACCACTATGCCATCCAGACGCAGTAGTCACGCCAGTCACACTGCCTGTCAGACTTAAATTCTTAATTTATACCGCACACTACTGATGTGGTGCCCCTGTTCATTAGCCTCATTACTCGCAGCATCTCGCTGATTCCTGTAAAAATTCGAGCATGGTGTGCATATGAACTGAAGGTATCATTGGCCATCACCGACTTAATTACACTCATGCTCATAAATTAAGGATAATTGCAGAATGTGGTGCCACACAACGTAGCACTACACAAAACTGGCGCTAATAGCATAGGCACATAGAGAGCACACACGACACAGATCTGTACGTCCACGGTATTGGTGACAAGTTGAGAAAACCGTCCAGAAACACATGTGCTAGAAAACGCAACTGTTTCCTGCGCATGTACCCTGACAACAGTGTGGGATATGATCACCGTGCACATGTACACAGGCTGCGCAATGGGTTGGCATACTCTGGATCAGGTGGTCGAGCACTGCTGGGGCATAGCCTTCCATTCTTGCACCAGTGCCTGTCGGAGCTCCTGAAGTATCCTAGACGTTCGAAGACATGCAGCAATACATCGACCGAGAGCATCCCAGACGTGCCCAATGGGGTTTAGGTCTGGAGAATAGGCAGGCCACTCCGTTCGCCTGTTATCTTCTGTTTCAAGGTACTCCTCCATCATGGCAGCTCGGTGGGGTCGTGCGTTATCATCCATCAGGAGGAAGGTGGGACCCACTGCAGCCCTGAAAAGGTGGACATACTGGTGCAAAATGACGTCCCGATACAACTGACCTGTTGCAGTTCCTCTGTCAAAGACATGCAGGGGTGTACATGCACCAATCATAGTCCCACCCCGCACCACCCACGACCTACATATAGGTCCCTTTCAAGGACATTAAGGGGCTGGTATCTCGTTCCTGGTTCATGCCAGACGAAAACCCGGCGAGAACCACAGTTCAGACTATACCTGGACTAGTATTTGATCATAACCTGGGACTACTGTTACAATGACCATGTACTGATGGTGAGATATCGGTCTTCTTGTGGTGTTGTACACTGTGGACGTCCCGTACTGTAGCGCCTGGACACGTTTCCTGTCTGCTGGAATCATTGCCATAATCTTGAGATGACACTTTATGGCACACGGAGGGCCCGTGCTACGACGTGCTGTGTTTGACCAGCCTCCAGTCGCCCTAGTATTCTACCCCTCATAACGTCATCAGTATGTGTTCTTTGAGCCATTTTCAACGCACATTCACCATTAGCACGTCTGAAAACGTCTGCACACTGCCTCGCTGCACCGTACTCTGACATGCACCAACACACCTCTGCATATGTGCACTGTTTTTTGCCCGCATCTCGTGGTCGTGCGGTAGCGTTCTCGCTTCCCACGCCCGGGTTCCCGGGTTCGATTCCCGGCGTGGTCAGGGATTTTCTCTGCCTCGTGATGGCTGGGTGTTGTGTGCTGTCCTTAGGTTAGTTAGGTTTAAATAGTTCTAAGTTCTAGGGGACTGATGACCGTAGCAGTTAAGTCCCATAGTGCTCAGAGCCATTTGAACCATTTTTGACTGTTTGTTGCCAGCGCCACCGTGCGACGGCCGCAGGTCAAATGCACCACATGGTCATACCCCGAGGTGATTTAAACCCGCAAACCGCCCACCAGAACGTTGTTTCACCACGTATCTGCATTATCCTTAATTTATGAGCATGAGTGTATATATGTGGCGTCTGTTCTTTCGAACATGTCCTAAACAACAGACACCACATATACAGGTTTTTAATAGTTCATGAGAGCTTCTAGAAGCTGTAGAGGGGACTAAGTAGATCAAGTTTTTCATAGGAACTCATGTCCGGAAACGTCATCCAACGACGCTAAAGAGCGTCAGAGTTATAGGTGCCTGTAAATGTTTGTACATACAGGATGATTCCGTGATGATATCACAAACTTTCAAGGACGATGGAGAGGGATACCTGTACAAAGAGGTAAGTGCTCCTGGGCCGGAAACGAACGAGTCGAAAGTTACAGACGAAATCATTCTGAAACCCCGGACAGTGGAATAAGTGTACTAGTACTGTCGTTGCTAAGAATGTAGGGTATGCAACTTTCAGAGGTAGTAGTAGTAGGGAACAAACAAGAAAATATTTACAGCAAGCAAGGGCTCTAAAATGCATACCTGAGGAGCTACTGGAACTTATTCATCTTCGTTAGTGTGAAACACATCTCTATTGAGCAAGTGCTCATAGCTCTTAAGGTATGCATTTCAGATCCCATGTTTACTAGACATTTTTTCTTGCTTTGGTCCATCTATCATCTTTGAAAGTTGCCTACCCTACAATCTTTGCAGCAACGTACCAGTACATGTATTCCACAGTCAGATATATCAGGACGGTTTTCACTTATAACTTCCGACTCGTTAGTTTTCGGTACAGAAACCCCTACCTGAAACTGATACATTTATCCTTCTTCATCATCTTTGGAAGTTTGTAACATCATCACGTAATCACCCTTTATACACATATATTTACAGGCGCCGGCGTCTATGCCTATAACGCTCCGTTGCGTCATTGGATGACGTTTTCGGACATGGGTTCCCATGTAAAACTTTATCTACTAAGTCCCGTCCACAACCTTTAGAAATGTGTAACATGAACTGTGGAACACCTTGTTATGCTACCAAGCCCTCCACAGCTGGCGTAATTCACGGTAAGGAGGTGGTGCGTAATTGATAGTGGATTGTATGGAATCAATGCAATGAGATAGGTCAATGTGGAGACGCGATAGAATGGTAGAAAGGAGCTATTGCATTTGAACGTGTCCCTATGAATCAAGTTGCCAGATTTGTTTAGGGTATCAGCAGAGACACTTCAACCTGGGACCTATGAAACAACGCGTAAGATCAGGGGTCGTGAAAATACCCCAGTCGCCAGGGACCAGTGAAGAATGTCACATCACGTCATCAGTTTCATACCCGACAGGAATTACCTGCTGTCAGTGAATGCAAGGCCATCTCAACCAATTTCCGAGCGACCACTTCGAACATGCAATGGACATTTGGATTCGGGTACCTCGCAAAAGACCAGCCCACTGTGATACATAAAGATGCACGGTTTCAATAGGCGGAATAATACGCACAAATTGGACTGCAGTTGACTTGATGCGCGGAGAGTAGTCCCACGAGTAGCGGTTTTGCCTCTTTTGAATGATGCTAGGCGTCAAGTGCCCTGACGGCCCAACGAGGCATTAACCCCTCAATCAGCGGAGGATGTAACGCCACCGGACAAAAAAATTAGTCAAGCCAGTGCAACGAATAGATAAATTGATAAGCCTTTACAGACGGAGCAGCGATCGAGTCACGTCCTCAACCGCACGCGTACTGCCTCTACGTGAGCACAAGGAACTAGGTATGAGTAAGAAATTGATATTTCAAGTGGACATTGTACATACACAAGGGCGTGGGAGCGTGGCAAAAAGGCGCAATCGTGTTTGGCCGTACGCATGGCCATGCGGTGTGTGAAGTTGGTACATTTGTTGGTGTTGCGCGGCCGGTTGTTTACCGTGTATCGAAGCGTGGTCACGAAAGACGTCAGAATTGTGGTCAGAAAAAGATGTTGACTGAGATGGACCGGAGACGCACACCGCTGCTTGTGAATCAAAATTGCTACCAAACCCGTCAAAAATGGCTGCAGGCTGTGGATGAAAGTCGATACCCACCTGTTAGTGAGAGAAAACAGCAATGGCAACTGCATGCAATGAACATTTGGAGTCAATCACCTTGCAAGAGGCCATTGCTCACCCAGGCACATAAAGGTGCGCGTATTCAGTGGGCTAGAAATCATCGAGCGCGTACAGTAGCTGATTGATGGAACGTAATGTGACCTGAAAAAATGGTTCAAAAATGGCTCTGAGCACTATGGGACTTAACATCTAAGGTCATCAGTGCCCTAGAACTTAGAACTTCTTAAACCTAACTAACCTAAGGATATCACACACATCCATGCCTGAGGCAGGATTCGAACCTAAGACCGTAGCGGTCGCGCGGTCCCAGACTGAAGCGCCTAGAACCGCTCGGCCACACCGCCCGGCATGTGGCCTGAAGATCACGTTTTTGTCTATATTCAAGTGAGGCACGTCGTCGAGTGTACCGATGCTCAAATGCTGTATTTCATCCTAAATGTGTGCAAAGTCAGGTTCGTGCCGGAGGTGGGTTTGTGATGTCTCGGGGGTGTTTTTCTTATCATGAATTGGCACAGCTCACTGAGGTGAACACTAACATAAACCAGAACGTTTATGTAAACATTTCAATGATTATGCATTGCCCTCCAGTCAACACATGCATGATGAGTACGCTATTGGTACCCATATTTTTCAAGACGACGACAGCATGGTTCATCGGACTAGAAGAATATGTGACTGATTTTCTGAACAGTCCTACACCCTATTACATCTCCATTGGCTTGCAAACTCACCTCATTTGAACCTCATAAAAAATCTGTGAGACGTGTTAGAACAGCGGGTAAAACTACGACATCAGCATCCCAGAAATTTAGTGGAATAGCGCTATCAAAACCTCAGTGAATGGCTTAACCTGGAAGCAACGTGCCTGCACAGCCTTGTGGACTTTTTCTAACCGATTCCAGGCGGTTACCTGTCCCAGCGGCGAAATTACACTGCATTAAGTGAAACTTCTAATAGTTTTTCTAAAACTAAACCAAAACTAAACTCCTCCATAACAGGCCATGAAGGCCCAACGGTACCGACCGGCCGCCGTGTCATCCTCAGCCCATAGGCGTCATTGGATGCGGTTATGGAGGGGCATGTGGTCAGCACACCGCTCTCCCGGCCGTATGTCAGTTTCCGAGATCGGAGCCGCTACTTCTCAATCAAGTAGCTCCTCTGGTCGCCTCACAAGGGATGAGTGCATCCCGCTTACCAACAGCTCTCGGTAGACCGGATGGTCACCCATCCAAGTGTAAGCCCAGCCCGACAGCGCTTAACTTCTGTGATCGAATGGGAACCGGTGTTACCACTGCGATAAGGCCGTTGGCAATGATTTTTCTAGGGGCGACTAATTTTTTGTACGGCGAGCTTAGTTCAGGCAGTAGGTGGTTGTACGATATGTTGGGGGCATTTTCCGTATAATGTCTTCGTTCCACACCTTCAGGTTACCGTGGACGTGAATTAGGATGTTTATTAGAACATTCTCGATGACCCAGAGTTGCCCTTTATTCAACATCCTAACGACGTGTATCATATGAACATTATCATCTTCCAAGGGCAGTGCGCATATATTCCCGGTTCACAAAAAACCTTTGTAACTCGCTGTCACATCTAATTTTAATCCCATATAAAATATGTGGGACTATTTGGAACGCTGGCAATCAGTGGCCCCGCAATTTGGTAGCTGTGCGGGATCTACTTACCAATGAGCGGCTTCAGCTTGATACGGCATACATGGAGGAATTTGTGCTCTCTTTTTAGCCGAACTGAGGCCATTGTCAAAGGTAGAGGCGGTGTTACGTGGAAGTAGTGTCCTGTCTCTTGGGGGTGAGTAAGTTTTTGTCCGATATTCGAAACCATTACCACCTATCCGAGCGGTACTTATCAAATGTGCGTCCTTGACCTTGGCTGCGAAAGCGGCTGTGGTTGCTAAGACGACGGCAGGTTGAGTGGGGAGCGCTACCGCCGAGTTATGACGCAGCCGCGGAGCTGGAGCCACCAGTGGCGCCCTGTGACGCGGCTCATACGGACACGTGCGCGCCTCGCCGAAGGATTGTCACTGCAGAGGTACGTTAAGCTGCGCGTTTCGTCTTCCTTTGGGCTTTGATGGCTTAGTAGTCGTTTGTACCTCGCTCAGCACGCGAATAGAGTACGACAAAAAACCACTGTGCACTGCAGAACAGTTTTCCGGGTACGTATCGTCGTTGCAGAAACAATATAGCGAGAATGTTATTGTTGTTGCTGTGGTGGTCATCAGTCCGATGGCTGATCTGATGTAGCTATCCACGCTATTCTGCCCTGTACAAGCCTCTTCATCTCTGCGTAAGTACTACAAACCACATCCCCTTGAATTGGGGTAATGTGTTTCATCGTTAATCTCCCCCTACAATCTTTACCCCTCATATCTCCCTCCACTACGAAATTCGCTATTTTTCGATGCCTCAGATGTGCCCTGTCAGCCGGTATCAACCCTTCTTTGCGTCAAGGTGTGCCATAAACGCCATTTCTTCTCCAATTGAATTCAGCATTTCTTCATTAGTTATCCCATCTACCTATCTAATCTTCGGTATTCTCCTGTAGTACCATATTTCAAAATCTTCTGTTCTTTTTATGCCTGAATTGTTTATTTTCCACGATTCACTTCTGTGCAAGGCCACACTCAAAACAAACAATCTCAGAAAAGACTTCGTAATACTTTAATTTATGTTTGATGTTAACAAGTTTCACTTTGAGAAACGTTTTTCTTGCTATTGCCACTCTACAGTTCATATTGTATCTACTTTTGTCACCATCAGTGATTTTTGTTCCCGTCCGCGCTCTTAAGTAAGTGGTGAACTTGTCTGACTGCCATGCAACGGGCTCGAGTTCGGATCCCGGCCGGGTCTGAGATTTACTGCGCTGGGGACTGGGTATTGTGTTGTCTTCATCATTATTTAATCATCACTGACACGCAAGTTGCCCAGTGTGGCGTCAGCTAAAAAGACTTGCAACTCGGCTGCCGAACTTCCCCACCGACCATAAATGCCATACCATTATTTCGTATCATTCTTTTTTCCAAATAGCAAAACTCATAAACTACTTTTAGTGTCTGATTTTCGAATGTGATTCCTTTACCGTCACCTCGTTTATTTCCAACAGAGTCCATTATCCTTGTTTTAGTGTTGTTGGTGTTCATCTTACCGCGTAAATGACTTTTCTGATTTTTCGGATTTCGAGCATTAGAGATATTTTACCCAGCGGACCTGCTGCTACAACAGGAATGAGGAAAAACAAGGCAATAAGAGGTGCAACGCCGCGTAACGAAAAAGAATGAAATACCGCATAACTGGACCGTAGGAATCTCTGTGGTAATATTCGCGGACGATGCTGTTGTCTATTGGGAGGCAGCTACGCCAGAAGAATGCAGCTAAATACGGGAAGACCTGCAAAGAGTCGACGATTGATGTCAGCTGCCACTCTCAAAATAAATACCTACTTTCATGCTCTACTTTCAAAAGAGCAACTATTTCTTTTTCGGTGAAAAGATCATGTTGTGAAACGATGTCCATTTCCATTAACTGAAGCCTTCACTAGAGAACTGCTTTCGAATACAGAGATATACAAAATAGTGTGGCTGCGCGTGCTTCTTCATTTTCACGGCAAGGCGACGGAAATTTGCGCGTTACTGTATTTAAACGAGGATATGTGTAAGTGGAACGAATTTATGTCCTGTTCTGCTCCTGTATTGAGCGTGCGAACAATAACTGGCTGTATGCCTCTGTGTGTTTAATCATCTCTCGTATCTTATTACAGTGCTCTCGGAGCGAGAAATATGGTGGTAACGGGAGAACTGTCGCACAGTCTTCCTCGATTTCCGTTTCTTTAATTTACTTGCCCAGGTTCCGCGGAAAAATTTTTTCTTCCATTTTGGTTCCCCGAGAACAGGTAGTTTTTCTTCCAAAGATTCCTATTTATGTTCACCGACTAGTTACGATCTTTGCAGTGTGCCTCTGATTTCGGTCAGTTTCTGCTATCGTGTTACTTGATAAGGAGTGCTGACGCTAAAGCAGTACTCCAGAATTGGTCGCACTAAAGTCTTGTATCTTATTTCTTTTACAGGTACACCGCACTTCCCCAGAACAATTCTATCAAATTTAAAAAGGAAAGAGTACAGGAAAGGAGCACCGATATTCTTAACTTTCGCACGATTGCGGTTCATAGTTAAATTAACAACTCTGCTCTCATACGATGCGCTTCGTAAGCGTTTTCCAGAAATCGAACTTCAAAGTTTTACTAGCCTGTTGAATAATATGCGAAAGCGCCAGAGGTCGGACATTCGTGCTGGCGCAACCGTCTTCGGAGCCAGGTACAGGTCTGCCCACAGTGTGTTCGAGTTTCATAATTTTTTCAAGTCAGTTTGTTATTTAGTTTGATGTTCGATGGATCATTTGTACGATTAATCTGTATGATGTTGATCGGGTCATTTTACATTCATCTTACACACATCATTTTTAAATGTGGCTACATACTGCCCATTTACAAGTTTCGTTTTGTAAATACGCAGATGTGAACTCGTAATTTCTATCGAAACTGTCAAGCAGCAACTTTTTTCAGTTTGTTTTCAAATTTAACTTTGCTGCAGACGATTTATATCGTGGTTAAGTGACCAAAACTTTTGCTGGAAACATTGTGCAAGTCTTTTCGTGACAAAGTCAACCTTAATGTAGAATAATGAATGCCATTTACAAGGAGCGCCATGAGGGAGAACATACACTATGAAGCAATAGTCAAAATGCCTAACTTGTTAAACAGATGTCTACAAGATGATCGTGAGAAGGGTATTACATTGTCTTAACTCTTCCGTTAAACACTTGTAACGCTACAAGAAATCATTTTTCTTGAGAAGGGAACAATAATGACAGTCATAGTGGTACATTTTTGGTATAACAAGGAATCGTGATCAGACGAACATTATTTTATCGGTACATTCATGCACTATCACAGAGGAATCATACAAGTATATACGAGCTTCGAATAATAAGCACTGTATTTGTACTAGTGCCGGCCGCTGTGACCGAGAGGTTCTAGGCGCTTCAGTCCGGAACCGCGCTGTTGCTACGGTTGCAGGTTCGAATCCTGCCTGGGGCATTGATAGAAGTAGCTGTTTTTGCCGGTCCGTTGTTGCCTGCTTTCCTACATGCTTTGTTGCAGTCCTCATCATTTCCATACTAGGAGTGATCGAGTTGTTAGTCGACATTTTACAATCTCTTAGGACACTCAATTGTTGCTACACGCTGCAAATGTACGATTACTGTGATTTTGTTATGGAGCCGTTACAAGGTTAATGACATACTGTGAGAGTTTATTGTTCGAAAAATAATATTGTGAGAGATAAATCGCCGCATAATATATAAGCTCTATGTCTGTTGGCAAATGAGAAGCCATATGTGATGAAATAGTTACATTGTCAGATAGAAAAATAGGCTTACTTATCGAAGATGATCTGATATACTAATGTTTGTTACCGCTTGTGACGAGTGGTGCTTTAAACCTATAACGTGTTGCCAAAATGGCAACGAATATTTAACGATTCTCGCGCCTGACGGGCGAAACCAGTCAAATGCATCAAATAACATGCGAACTGTGGCGGTCTGTCTATTAATTACAATGGTCGCTGCGTCCGCAGAGGGCCATACCTGTGTTTCCCATGATTCGCTGCAGCGACAGAAGTGATTGGTCGAAGATTAGAAAAGAAAATGAGGAGACTGGGATGCAGTACGGAGAGACTTGAAATTACTGCGTAAACTAGTTACACCATGACGACTGCTTTGCTTGACGGCCGGCGCTTTCGATTGCATTCAGTTGGCACTGTTTCACGAAGGCGCTTCAGATCCACTTTGTACTAAAGAGCCGGCCCGTGTGGCCGAGCGGTTCTAGGCGCTACAATCTGGAACCGGGTGACCGCTGCGGTCGCAGGGTCGAATCCTGCCTCGGGCGTGGATGTGTGTGATGTCCTTAGGTTGGTGAGGTTTAAGTAGTTCTAAGTTCTAGGGGACTATTGACCTCAGGAGTTAAGTCCCATAGTGCTAAGAGCCATTTGAACCATTTTTTGTACTAAAGAAATATTTGTTGACTTCAATTATTTATAACAGTCATGCGGAATATGAGCAAAATCGGTACTCCTTTGAGTGTATGCTTCCTTTCTAAGTCTTCTAATCACACTCCCTATAATAGATTCTGCCTATTCGTCCCATTTCATATCGCTTCTTAGTATTACTCGTAAACGCACTTCAACACACAAAAAAGTGAAACACCCAGAAGACATGATCGGACGTCAGTTTAACTTCGTACACACACACACACACACACACCATCGGCGCGTATGTAAATTATTCGAGTTGCAATTCTCTGCGAGAGTTAGAACGGTCAGTACAATGCATTAAAGTTGTCATGTTTAGTGTTGTTACTAGGCCTGGTAGGGTACTAAGGGGCGTGAATAGTGTCACATGTTGAGCGATCACTATGAAGGATACGGAGATGCAACGTATTCGTGTGATACAGCGTTAACAGTGCTCGGTAGAGTATGAAAGGAGCCTGATTGTGCATCTCCAATTGGCCACCTGGTCGAATCGGAATAGGCTCCCATTAACATCACAGTACAAACGGCGGTGTTTGGGGTGATGTTGTGACTTGGAAGCATAGATTAGTGATGAATGGCATCGCATTGTGTTCAGCGATGAATCGCGGTTCAGCAACACCCCTGAAAAACATCGTCGCTCAATATGGTGGCGGCCTACGGAGAGGTCTCATTCTTCAAATGTTTCGGAGAAGCACAGCGGCGATACTCGTGGCGTCATGGTGTGGGGAGCCATCAGGTATGACTGTAGGTCACAATTCGTAGTGGTTGATGACGCCACAACGGAAAAATCGTGCTGCCATTTTTCAACAGGACAATGCTTATCCACACATGACATGTATCTCTATGAACTGTCTGCAGGATGTTCCGGTATTTCTATGACCAGCAACATCCCCAGATCTGTCCCCAATAGACTATTCATGGGATCAGCTAAGACATCAGCTCCGCCCAGTGCCAGCTTGCCTCAGAAGAGGATACAACGCCTAATGACATCCTACCGAACCGATTGTGCATGCATCCAGGCCAGAGGCGTGTAGCTTCATACTGGTAAATGGGCTCATACTGCTAAGTTCTTTGTAAATTTGACTCGAATTTGTAATCACTGAAATATGAGAGGCGTTCAATAACTACTGCAACACTTTCCTTTCGCGGCCAGTTTCGGTAAAAAAGATGTGAACTTTGTTGTGGAATATTCCCACTTCAGCCCCTGCAGTTTCATAAAGTTCCGAGAAGTGGTAGTGCTATAAGTATCCTTCAGCACTACCGTTTGTGGAAATTGCAACACCAAGAAGGAAACGCATGAATTCAATTAATTTAAGACCACTGATGAGGTACATGACAAGTAACAAATGATTACCTTTTCAAATCTGTACATGTCCTTTGAGCCCTACTATTCAGTATGTCGTATGGCAACCATGGGCTGCAATTAGAGCTGCTGTACGCCGTGGCATTGAATCAATAAAGTTCTGAATACGTTCCCGAGGGACTCGCCTTCGCGCAGTTTGTATCCGAGCCCACAAATCCGTGACACCAGTTACTGGAGGACCGTGGCGCTCAAGGTGCCGACCAACCATATCCCAGACATGTTCGGTGGACGACATGGCTGGCGAACTTGCAGGCTAGGGAAGCAATGGCACCCGTCGCTCTTCGAAGAAGGCCTGTACATTCCTCGCAATATCTGGCCGGGCATTGTCCTGTTGAAATGTGGCCTGTGGAAATGCCTGGGGGAGTACCTCAGGCTCCAAAACCTCCGTTAGTCCGTTAGGTACCGGTTGCTGTTCAAAGTGCCCGCAATACGTAAGAGGCGAGATCGGTTGCTGTAACCAATGGCGCCCCAAACCATCACACCTGGTGTTTGTCCTCTATGCCGCTCCACAATGCAGCCCTCCAGGTTGCGCTCACCACGGTACCGCCGGACACGTATACGGCCATCACTCTAGGAGACGTTGAAGCGGGACACATCCGAAAAGATTACATGTTGCCACTCAGCACCACAGTGACGGTGTTCACGTGCCTATTGCAGTCGGAGGAGCTTGTGGTTTCTGGACAATGGAAGCAGACGTAATGGCATGCGTACAACCAGTCCAACCTGCAACAGACGGCGATGAACCGTCGATGCAGACAAGTTCACACCTGTTGCAGTGCTCCTGCGACGAGCCAACACTGTGGATGACACTGTACGGTGCGTAATGGGCATGCGGACAAGATGACGGTCATCCCGTTTTATAATCATGTTCCGTGGTCCAGTTCCCGCTCGTCGCTGCATACGACCTTCCTCTATCCACTGTTTCCACACACGCGTTACTGTCGTAGCAGCATGCCCTGTGCGAGCCGAAATGTTTCGGTATGACAACCCCGTTTCCCGTTCTAACTCGCTCACATGCCGATATGGCTCCTTTTGACGTCGACGCCGCATACTGGCACTCACTGTATTGTTTCCGCCTGGCGTGACAGCTCTGCACCGACTACACTAGGCACAACACCGACCTTGTCCGAACGACACGAGAGGGCTCTGCTCTGCCTACGTGTACGCCACCTCGCTGCAAAACGTATCACGTATTGCTTGTACACCCGTCGCCACTTCTACCAAGTGTGGCGCTGTTCGGGCAATTCCTTCTCGGTGTTGCACTTTTCACAAACGGCCGTATATATGGCGTCTGTAACGCACCTGGGTGCCAAGCACAGAGTTGTCATAGAGTTTCTTTTAGTGGAAAACCAGAGCATCACAAATATTCGTAGGTGCTTGCAGAATGTCTACGACCTGGCAGTAAACGAAAGCATGGCGAGTCGTTGGGTGAGGCATCTGTCATCATCGAAACAAGGTCGTCACATTTGTCCGATCTCCAGTGTGCCAGCCGGCCGCACATAGCTGTTACTCATGCATTGTTGGAACTTGCTGACACTCTCATTCGAGATGATGGACCACGATCAGACACCTCGCTGCTCAACTGGACGTCTCTGCTAGTAATTATGACACATTCCTTCACTAGTTGGGGTTCTCAACGGTGAGTGCCTGCAGAGTTCCTTGCCGCCTGACAGAAGAACATGCTGTGCAACGAAGGACCATCTGTGCAGGACTGCTTACGCGTTTGAGACAGATCGTGATAATTTTTTTTTTTGTTGGACATCTTCACAGGAAACGCAACGGTAATCCACGGAGTGGCGCTGAACCACCTCTCCTCCGAAGGAAAAGTTCAAAGTCGCACCCTCAGCCGATAAAGTCATGGTGACGGTCTTCGGGGGCTGAAGGGGTTACTCTGTTTGATATCCACCTTCGTGGTGGAACGAGCAACACTGTAGAGTACTTCGCTATCCTCAGGAAATTAAGAAAACGACTTCAGCATTTTCGTCGCCGCAAAAATATAAACGAACTTCTCCTTCTACATGACAACGCAAAACCTCACACAAGTATGCGTACCCGAGAGGAGTTCACAGCCCCTCAATGGACGGTGCCTCCACCCGGATCTCGCACCTTCCTATTTCTATCTGTCTGACCCAATGAAGGATGAACTCCACAGGAAACATTACGTGAATGATAGTGTGGTTATTCATGCAGCAAGACTTCTGCTCCGACGTCTACCAAAAGAGTCGTACCATGCGGGTATGTAGGCCTTCCCAAAAATCAAATGGCTCTGAGCACCATGGGACTTAATATCTGAGGTCATCAGTGTTGTGTTGGCAGAAGAGCCAACACCGTGTTACT
Organism: Schistocerca cancellata; assembly: GCF_023864275.1. NCBI lineage: Eukaryota > Metazoa > Arthropoda > Insecta > Orthoptera > Acrididae > Schistocerca > Schistocerca cancellata. Next base: position 294,589,742 of record NC_064629.1, read on the forward strand.
AGAGGAGGCCGAAATGCACGCGCTTTAGCTCACGCAGGCTGGCGTGAGGAGGAAAGAACTATACTGACGTGAGGTCTGGAACATGACAAGGAATTAGAATTCAGAAAGCGGACGGTATTAGTTTGATACTTAACTTTAATCCATTAATGATGAACGTCGCTCTTGAAGGTACCTGATTCACAATATTATCTGTTCAGAAGACATAGTAACTGAATATGGCACCTTACTAGGTCGTAGCAAATGACGTAGCTGAAGGCTATGCTAAACTGTCGTCTCTGCAAATGAGAGCGTATGTAGGCAGTGAACCATCGCTAGCAAAGTCGGCTGTCCAACTGGGGCGAGTGCTAGGAAGTCTCTCTAGACTAGACATGCCGTGTGGCGGCGCTCGGTCTGCAATCACCGATAGTGGCGACACGCGGGTCCGACGTATACTAACGGACCGCGGCCGATTTAAAGACCACCACCTAGCAAGTGTGGTGTCTGGCGGTGACACCACATTCAGTCCCCTAGAACTTAGAACTACTTAAACCTAACCAACCTAAGGACATCACACACATCCATGCCCGAGGCAGGATTCGAACCTGAGACCGTAGCGGTCACGCGGTTCCTGACTGAGGCGCCTAGAACCGCTCGGTCACTGCGGCTGGCTCAGGCCTTCCCAGTAAGGTGGCGTAAGACCGTCGTATTGCATAGCGATTATGTTGCAAAATAGCCAGAAGAGTGGGAAATAATATGGTGCACTGGAATCCTAAATAAAACTAACCTGCTTTCAGAAAAAGAGTGTTGCATTACTTACTGAACGTCCCTCGTAACATCATATACTCTCTCAACTCGTGAAGTTTCATTTCGTTTGCTCCTCTCCCTCTGGGTTCTTAACCTTTGTGTCAGCAGTGTATCTAAGGGCTAAGACGAGCTCCAGATGTTCACCAGTAATCTTCTACTTGCATACGATCGGGTTCTTTCTCTTTATTATAGACAGAATTATACATTCATTCTTATTGAGACAGAACTGCCATTCAATAGACGAAGTAGAAAATTTGTCCAGGTCTGTTAATAATTCCCTAAGACCATCTAAAGACGATATCTACCTGCAGACAGTAGCATCATTAGTGAGTAGTGCTGCTTCTCTTTTCGAAAAAGTTTAGTTTAACTGAAAACATTAGAGATCCGATTGAGTATCCACAGGGCAAGGAATCGGCCTATACCTATTGAAGTAAACATAGCATTCGCTTGAGCTTCTTTCTTTTGCGCTAGTACAAGAACCTAACTCAGGATGAACAGACAGGGATAACATTATTGTGGAACCTCCTTGCATATAATATCGTTTCCACTTATAAAGGAATACGAGCGACATAAAATACTCCGCGTTACATTGTAACTCTATGAATAACGCAGGGAATGCCGATTATGTACGGGTCTGTTTACTTTATCTTAATATCCATCAAGTACTTAACATTGAGCAATATTTAGCATAATATTTAGTGGACACATTCGTAAGCTATAAAGTAGCTTGAATTTTGTTGTCAAATCCGGTCTGCTTTTCTAGTTCACCACAGTGTCAGTATTCGGATTTAGTATGGTGATTTGTAAGTATGATAAGTAAATAAAAGTCATTTGTATAGTTTATCAGTGCTGAAATTGGCACCCAGACGCAAGACAACACAGAAAGGCCGAAATCGTTTCACTGAGGAAGATCATTCTATAGTTCCACGTTGCAGTCGTCACACGAATGTCGAAGGGGGACATATCGAAATAATCGAGTGCGGAATAGAAAACTATCTAAAATCTCTTAGCGTAGGAAAGAGGATTGGACATGAGTGGATACTTCTGCAAGCCATCGAAGATAATGTGGAGCAACTTGCTCCTTCGAGCAGCAGTCTCTCACAAGCTGCTAAAAGAACGAACGTTTCAAGTGACTGGAAAAGTCACGATTTGTATTCCTCTTTTTAGCAAGGGTAGTCGGACAGATATACGTAGCTATAGTGCTGTATCACTGATGTCAGTTTGTTGAAGAATTCTGCAATGCTTCCACGGAGACCAAAAATTTCCTGTTTATAAATCAACGTAGATTCAGCAAACAGCGATTTTGTTAGTCTCAGCTCGCTTGTTTCTTGGCTTCTGGAAGGTGTTCAGTGTAGTCTCCTAGGGAGAAGAAACGGATCATGAAATCTCAACCAGGCTTGTGACTAATTATAGACTTTCTTGCAGACAGAATCTATTTATTCGTCCTTAACAGTGAGAAACTGTCATACGTGAGAGGAACAATGAGCGTATTCGAAGAATGTGTAACGGGGCAATTACTGCTTATATTATATGTACACACATGAACAAAAGTGTTGCACCACCGCGGTAAGTCGTGCAGGTATGTTGCTATTGTGACTGTTCCTGTACCGGTCGGAAGGTCCACCCCCTACGTTGTTTGTAAACATACACACAGTGACAATGAGCGCTAGCTGTGGGTAGAACGCCGCACACGGCTGGATTGCAGTATTTCGATTGAAAGTACAGCACCAGTGGTGGCTGCATTAGAGACCTCTGTGTAATAGTGGAGTGAGGATCCATCATGCTACGAAGGACAGAAGACTTGTCGACAGGGAAAGTTGCTCGACGTGTGCACCCGCATCAAAGTGATGAGGTGCTGACATGGAATCAGTTCCAATCGACAGGTAGTGTTGATGATTTACACCGCACAGGCTGTCCACGTTCGAAGTTGCTCAGGATGATCGCTATCTACAACTTCAGAGTCAAAGGAACCGTGGGATGAGAGCTCTAGAACTGAATTCGGCGATCGAAGAGGCTTCAGAACGTCATGTATAGAATCAGTCTTATAGTAGACGACTGCATGATGCGAGTTTCCTTTCATGACGACCATGGCGAGCACCACGTCGTACAGCATAACATCATGTACTCCGTTACAGATGGGCAAGAAATCACGCAGAATGGACGCCCTAGTATTGGCGTCGGGTGCTGTTTACGGAGGAAAATCGATTCTTTTTGTCCTTGATAATCGCAGACAACGAGCTTGGAGACAATCTGGTAACATCGAATGTCTCTAGCACTGGTGGAGAAGTAATGTTCTGCGGTGAGATTACATGGGACAAGCTCTCGTGGTTGTTGAGGGCACTCTCACTACTCTACGCTCCAGGAACGAGATTCTTCAACCAATAATGGGACTGTATTGACAACATTTTGGTAACAATTTCATCTTGGTGGTTGATAACTGGCGAACTCATCGTGCTGTTCTAGAATCACCAGAATGGAGTAGCCTACCTGTACGCCGTCCGTGAAGTCAATGAAACAGTGAGCAGTCGATTGAAAACACCTGTTTCAGGACGTCGACAACGACCATGTACTCAGCGCGAGTTACGCGGAATCACCATTGAAGAATGGGACAATCCGGACCAGTGACGGCTTGTATGCCACGACAGAGTCAAGCCTAGATCCGAGCAAGGGGACGTTACACCACGTACTGACGTTGCTCAGTAATTTTGTGAAAAATACCCCATGGGGAACAGGCGATTTTGTCATTACACAATTTTTGTTTGTTTGATTGTGTGATATGGACACATTACAAATGAACACATACGCATGCCTTAGATCCATGTTTTCTTGCCCGAGCCGTGAACTTCGAAATAAGGCGGTGATGCAAGACTTTTGCTGATGATAACTTCCGTGAGGCTGTCCGCGTATGATACTGTTGCGCATGACGAAGACGCGAGGCGAGACAATTGTAGCGAAACGCAGAGCGACCTACGGAGAATCGACGCTTAGTGCAGGGAGAGGCATGTCTACGCAAATATAAACAAATGAAACGTATTGAGCAGAAGTGGGAGGACGGATCTATTCTTGTTTGATTACACGATTGGTGACCAGTCGCTGGAAACAGTGACAGCCGTAAAACATCTAGGAATATTTGTCCGGAGAGACTTTAAGCGGAAGGACAATACGAAACTAGTTGTAAAAAATGCAAATGGCGAAATGAGATTCATGTGAGAAATTCTAAGGAGAAATACTCCTTTGTTGAAGAAAGTAGCGCACAAAATCATTATACGACCGTTACTTTAGTATTACTCGTCAGTCTGGGATTAATATGGGAGAAAGTGGAGATTCAAAGAAGAGCGGTATATTTCGTCACGGGTTAGGTTAGTCACCGCGAGAGCTCCACAAGGCTGCTCATCCAGCTACAGTGGCAGGCTCTACGAGAGGCTGTTAAACGTCGCGGAGGGGTTAACTGTTAAAATTGGGAGTACTCACACAAAAATTTTCCGAAATGACTGTGACAGTAAAATCAGATAAATGTGAGCTCGTGCAGAGGCTCAGCGTCAGTCATTCTTCGCGCACATCATTCACAGTTGTAACAGTAAGGGGAAGTTTCATTGTCATAATGGAAACCAAACTACGCTCCGCCACAAATAATAGTGCTAATTGCGGAGTATAGATATGGATGAATATGGGACGATTCTTTAAATTTAAGATATTCAAGATAGTTAAGCTGTAAAATTGAAAGTTTTATGGCACTCCCTCCTGGATGTTATAAAGTAATATTGTTACTCGTATTTCGATTTAGACACAGGAATAATTTATATGCTCGTTTCCCTGTAGAAGTAGTATGATATGCTTTGAAGCGCCGAAACGTTATGACCGCCTTTTTAAGAGCATCTTGGTTCACTTTTGGAATCCAACACAGTTGAGATTTTGAGTGGCATGGATTCTCAAAGACCTTGGTAGTTTTCTGGAGGTATGTCGTACCATATCTTATGCACTGCTCACCAAATCCCTTTCAATTACGGGCTGGTGCTTTCTGGGTGCGGAGTTGACACCCGGCAACGCTCCGGACTTGCTCCATTGGGTCCAGATCAGGCAAATTTCGTAGCCAAAGCATCAACGTGAGTTTAGTATCACGCTGCTCAAGTCGCTGTAGAACGATGCTGGCCTAGCACATGTATGTTTATCCTGCTGGAAGATGCCACTGCCATCGGGAAGACATTAAGCATGAAGGGATGCAGGTGGTTCACAGTAATGTTCACGTAGTCCACAGCTGTCGTCGTGCATTTCGTTACTACCACAGGTCGCATGGAAGCCCAGATAAATGTTGCCCACAGTATCTCACTACCCCCACAGAACTGCCTTCGTGGAACGCTGCATGTTTCGAGCAACCGTTCGCATGGGTGATGGCATATTCGGATACAACCATCGACCAGATGTAGTGAGACGGGGCAACACATTTCCATTGATCCGTGAAGCAGTATCGAAGTAGTAAAGATGAAGCTCCGACCGTATCTGTCCATTATGTATTTCCCGGCCATCGTGTAACCCTCTGCCAATGGCCTCATTAGGACGAAGTGCGGAAACGCATGGTGTCAGCACGCCGTTCTTTCAGCCGTTGCCAACTTCTCAGACATTGGAGGCGTTACTTCTCACTCAAGTAGCTACTCAGTGGGCATCACGATGTTGCGTCCACCTCGTTCCACTCCTCCCACCGAGATTAAATCGCTGACAGTAGTGCAGCCGCAGCAGGGTCCTCTGCATATCACTTAGACATACTGACCATTAAGCTACGGAGGCGAACAGACATTACGGAGGCGAACAGACAGCGTCCTCGCTGAAAACGTAGTTGACGACGTTGTTGAGTCAACATAGGAACACGTAGGACTCGTCTGCTGTGGAACCCCATGTTCAGCAATGTGGGGCGAACTTCGTACTCCGACACCGTTGCCCCTTCACCAGTGTTAAATGGTTCAAATGGCTCTGAGCACTATGGGACTTAACTACCGAGGTCATCAGTTCCCTAGAACTTAGAACTACTTAAACCTAACTAACCTAAGGACATCACACACATCCATGCCCGAGGCAGGATTCGAACCTGCGGCCGTAGCGGTCGCGCGGTTCCAGACTGTAGCACCTAGAACCGCTCGGCCACACCGGCAGGCTCACCAGAGTTACACTCCGTTGTCAGATCTACCACATATCGCCACTTATCCTGCTTTACAGAGAGCGCAAGCCTCCAGAATGCACGTTCTGTTATGAGGCGTAAACATTCAGCGCCTTGTCAACTGGTGAACCATTTTCCATAGGTACTGACAGTAGCACGCTAACAGTCGAGCAGCTTCACCGTTCCGATATGCTTATTTTTAAGTGCCGAGGACCTTTGTCAAAGTCACTTATGCCAGTGGATTTTCTCATTTGTAGCCCTTATCGTTCCTTGAATGATTCCCCATTCGTCTCTGCTCCGGTTATGTATTTTTCTTACCGCATCACTTTTCCGTAACACCACCAGGTGGTGCCCAGTCTCTCTATGGGCAGTGCCGTAATGCTTTGGCTCATTAGTGTATAATTTCTGGATGTATGCATGTTTGCGAAAATACCTACGACATAATGAAGAACTCATATTCAATTCGACGTGTTACTGATAGTGATGTGCCAGCCGGGGTGGCCGAGAGGTTCTAGGCGCTACAGTCTGGAACCGTGCGACCGCTACGGTCGCAGGTTCGAATCCTGCCACGGGCATGTGTGTGTGTGATGTTCTTAGGTTAGTTAGGTTTAAGTAGTTCTAAGTTCTAGGGGACTGATGACCTCAGAAGTTAAGTCCCATAGTGCTCAGAGCCATTTGAACAATTTTTTTTGATAGTGATGTAACCAGTGACTGAATTTACAGCTTCAGTGCTACCACAGAAGGAGTCGTATAGTATTCTAGGGTTGGTGACTCAAGGGATGTTCATCCAAAGGCAGGAAAATGATACTTTCCCACTGGCATGCTTCCTCTGCCATGTGTGTGTTTTACGCTTTGAGTGCGCCCGCTTGTGGCCCAGTAGTTTCGGAGCGTCATTACTGCTGTGTATTTCATAGGTCACATGTTCGAGTTCTGTTTCATGCTTGAGTCGATCTTAAATGTGCAGTTGCCGTGTGTTTGCTACATACAGTGGAGTATGAAATACATAGTAGTACATCTTCATGGCAGACCGAAACTGTGTGTCAGATCGGGACACGAACCCGGAACCTTGCCTTTCGCGGGCTGTATTCATAGAGACGTAATTTCCCAGGCACAACTTGCGACTTCCCCCGTCACAAAAAAAAAGGTTCAAATGGCTCTGAGCACTATGGGACTTAACATTTGAGGTCATCAGTCCCCTAGAACTTAGAACTACTTAAACCTAACTAACCTAAGGGCACCACAAACATCCATGCCCGAGGCAGGATTCCAAACTGAAGCGCCTAGAACCGCTCGGTCACAACACCCGGCTCCCCCATCACAGATTCCAGCACATTATACAGAGGAGTTTCTATAAAGACGTGGGAGCCAGGTATTGGTAGAAGTGAAGTTTTGACAACTAGTTTGAGTCCTATCTTGCAATACCTGTCGACAAGCACTGTTTGTGGAAAACAAGGTTCGGGATTCGCGTACCATCCGACGCGCAGTTTTAATCCGTAAGAAAATGTCAAAACTGCGAACACTCCTCGGCAGCAGGAGAAATTCATTCTCAAAGGTAAAAATCAAATGTGTGTTAAAAAGTGACTATATTGTCGCAACGACGATAAGGTTATAAGGCTTAAGGAGCCTAATGACGGATCTTTTCCTTGGTACGGAGTGTACATTATAGTGCACATGACTGGGATAATTACAGTGCTGTATTCGTTTTTGTTAATGGCATAGGGAGACCATGAATTCCCATGCCGACACAAAATAAGACTTCTTTTCGAATGGTATCAGAGTCAAATCCTGACAGATGGATGGACGCCAGAGTCACATAACCCCACTCCATTAGACACTGCCAAGACTTTTGGGATTTATCGTAACGTACAGACATCATTATGATGATCAGACATCACCTACCCTTCTACTGTTGGTATAATATCGGTGAGGGAAATTTGTTCCAACTCCATGTGTCGAACTTTTTGCCTCCGAATTGAGCCCTTACGCAGTAGCGAGCGTTAGTAAAATGGTTCAAATGGCTCTGAGCACTATGGGACTTAACATCTGTGGTCATCAGTCCCCTAGAACATAGAACTACTTAAACCTAACTAACCTAAGGACATCACACACATCCATGCCCGAGGCAGGATTCGAACCTGCGACCGTAGCGGTCTCGCGCCTCGAGATTGAAGCGCCTAGAACCGCACGGAAGCGTTAGTAGAGACACTATTGTGCAAGAGAAGACGATCTGCAATAACAGCTTTTGTAGGACCTACCATCGAAAGAACGCTCCTTGGGTCCACGTCCTACAGAACGTCCTGGTCCAGTTGAGACACTAGAGTTAAATTTAGTATGAGTAGGCTTCAAATTCCTGCCTATTCTTGATAATTAGCGTTTCTTGGCAAGATTATTTCGAGGGCCACGGCCAAATATCTTAGATAATCACTGCACAATCCGACCTAATCATCTAAATATCGACGGGACGTTATACTGAGACCTTCCTCCCTTCCCTCATCCAAATCCACCATCTGCTGGTTATAATTACTGGAATACACTTACCAGCTGTATCCGATAACGCTATCCTACACTAACGTATTGGGCTTCTGCAACTTTGTTTTCTCCCTGCTTGCATAGCAAAAAACAATAAGGGCTGGTGTACGTACATCCGAACCATTTTATGGAAGAAAAACATATTTCGGTTCTGTTTATGATCTTCTATAGGTCGTTTCTCCTCTAACATATTTGATATTTTACATCTTGTCTTGCATTTTATGAAAACTGCGATGCGTCGTCCGTCTTTCTAATGAAATGTGTGTACGTTTTGCACAGCTTATGTGAAATCTGCGCTGACGCATTGGCATCTTATAATCCTACCTTCACTCTGACAATTATAATAAAAAGTTGGTACAATAATAGGAAAATACTATTTCCTGCAAGAAGGTGGACTTCCACGAAGAATGCTATAGTCCATAAAAGTTTAATCGACCAAATATCTGGATAACGGTCAAGGCAGCGAACAGGATAGGGGCCTCTGTGATGCTGTGAAGGGTCAAACGCACAAAATATTATGTAATTTTTTTGTTGCATAGCTGGAATATAACTTCAGGAATGGCTTGGAAGAGATCTGCTTTCGTCCTAAATAACTCCCGTATGGTAATCCATGATAGCGAGAACAGTAGCAATCTAAAGCTTCTACATCTACAGCTCCATACATAGTTTGCAAACAACTGTATGCTGCACATTACATGGTACTTCCCATTGTACCACATATAACGGTATCTACTCGTTACTTTTGGGTATGAAACGCGGGAGGAATACATTTTTAAATGCTTTTGAGCATGTTTCCGGATCTTGTCTTCATCGCTCCTACGGGAGCGAAACATAGAGGTCTGTAACTTATATTTCTACACTCTGCAGTTAATACTCTTTGTTGAAACTTTGTATGTAGGTCTTCGCGGGATGGTTGGCGTCCATCTTTAAGCAACATGCAGCTCAGGCGTCCAGCTCCTGAATTTCCGGGACGCTCTCCTGCCAGTCAAACAAACATGATACATTTCGTGTTGCCTGTCTTTGTATATCTCCTGTTAGTCCTAACTGGTATGGATCCCATCACTTGGGCAATTTTCTAGGACGAAGTGCACGTGCGCTTTGCAAGCATCTCTTTATGTAGAGTACCCACATTTTCCTATTCATCGACAAATGAACCGAAGTCTGCTACCTGCCTGATCTGCGATTTATCCTTTGTGATTGTTCCATTTCAAATCCCCACAAACTGTTACAAACAGGCGTTTGTATGTGTTAACTAATTCAGACTGTGAGTCGTTGATATTGTAGTCATATTATATTCTGTCGCTTTGTGAAATGCACAATTTTATATTCCTGAACATTTGAAGCTCTTGACGTATTATCTGCAGAAGGTCTGAGTTTACTGTAAGGGGCAGTCAAATGAAAAGGAGATAGAATGTAAAAAACAAGTAAACTGTTTATTACTTCGAAAATAATCGTCACAACTGTTAATACATTTAACCCATTGTGTGACAAGACGGTCACTGACTTCATGGAAAAATGTTCGCGGTGGCATATGGAACAATAATTGTATTCATGTGTGCATCTCTTCGTCCGAAGCAAATTGGCGGCCACGAATTTTTTTCTTCAAGGCTCCAAAAATTAGAAATGTCATTGGGACACATCAACACTCTATGCAGAGGTGTATGAGTTTCCCAGCGAAACTTGTGCGGCGTAGTCGCAACATATGGACGGGCCAACATGTTGCTGAGGTTATTTCGATTACGCTGTAGTTCCGTTGGGAAGCCCTTACATAATTACCATGCAATACCGATGTCTTCCCATGCGATTTCCAGTTAGGAATATCCTCCAAATAGCTTCAATATATTATAAGTTATGAAATATTAGGATACGTAATTTTAAAATGGTTCAAATGGCTCTGAGCACTATGGGACTTAACATCTGTGGTCATCAGTCCCCTAGAACTTAGAACTACTTAAACGTAACTAACCTAAGGACATTACACAGATCCATGTCCGAGGCAGGATTCGAACCTGCGACCGTAGCGGTCACGCGCTTTCCAACTGAAGCGCCTAGAACGGCACGGCCACACCGGCCGGCGTAATTTAAAAAAAAACTGCACAAAACACAACCTCATGCCTCAGAACAACTAAAACAGTAGAAAACGCCAGAAGCTACTTATGGCAGTCTCTAGTCAGCGATGCTTCGTGTGATTCTAAAATGGGTCACTAGATCGAAATACCCACCAGGAAACAGCACGTATTCCTTGGTTCACCATCCTCCAGGTACAACATTCTCCTCTACCACAGTAGATAGAGTATGACATGAACAACATGTGCTGTTTATTTAAATAATGGGAGCTCTCTGACAGGGGTATTACATCACCAAAACAGTGTGGGTGAAAAAGTACAAGAAACTGTGTTTTGCTCAAGATAAAATCTTGAAAACATTTATTCGTTAGTAAAGCAAACATAGGCTCAAACAGAAAACTTTCATAAAATAATAATCATCTCAGGATGAATATAGTGTTTCGAGTTTTCATATTATAGCACTGAATTCTCATTGCCTGAATACACTTGCAGCCTCCGTGTAAGTGATTCATCGATTAAGGTAAAAGTTGCCTTCTTCTTTGCTCGTCTTACGTTGTAATTTTTTTTCATGATTACGTGTTCCGTTGAATGTTTGATCGCTTCGACCAGTGCGTTGCAGTACAGCGTTGTCAGTGCGCTTGGCTTTCAGTCGGCATTTTCTTGTTATCGATAACTGCTGCGAGTCATGGCGGCCTGAGTGGCTATCTCGTGGGTTACGCAGACGCAGCTACGGCGCCGCTACCTGAAGGGCGACGGCCTTCAGCACGGCTGCCTTTGTAGACAGACGATTTACGATCACACTACCCGGCTCGGCCGTTTACGAGTTTCAGGCTCCTCGCACTTCTTTCTTTCACAGACCGTTCTTTGTCTGAACAGTATTTCATTTACAGACACAATAAAAGGCTGTGTCTGGATCTGCGAAAACACTCATTCCTGCATATAATTTCTAAAGAGCGTTTGCTGAGTGCTTCCGTCCGGGACACGGGTATCAACCACTGTCAGAAGTAGTGATTCGTTTCCGGTAGCCGCATACTTCGTAAACTTTTTAGTTTGGGCTACTCCCGGTATCTTAATAGCAGCAGCGTCATAGATATAAGATAACTTTTTAATTGCGTTTCGTAGAATCTGTAGAGGGAAACAGAGGGCTTGTTGATGTAACCGATGGAAATTCTCCAAAAATTTTCCCATATCGCAAAAGCGTCCTAGCATTTTAATTTCTATGTTTCTAAAGGAGCTTTTAGAACGCTATTTGCACCAAGGGTGGCAAAATAAATAAAGTGCGGAAAAGGTTTATAAGTCTTACACGAAATGAGCTACATTATAAGTGATCAAGAGAAGTGCTGTTTACAGAAGAGGCAGCGCTGTTCGCGATGTATCGAAATGTGAGACTAGCTTAGCAGCTCTGCCTGACGGTGCAGCCATTGCGCTTTCAGTATTCTGGTGTAGCTCTTACGGTGTCAGGATTACCTGACTTCATTTGATTGTTGAAACTGCCCCATGCACTGATAAGCGCCGTTGTTACGTGACCATGCGCTTGCGTACCACGAATATCATGTGTCATATAGCTATACAGTGTGTCTCAGGAGAAATGATCAATATTCAGGTATATGACAGGAACGATCATTCGAAGCAAAAAAGTCTCGTAAAAAATTGGTATGAAGTGCATATCTTAAGACCTAATAACACTTCTTCACCTTCGATACTGTAAAATGAATCTTTTCAACTGCAAGCTCTTTGCTTTCCATATTTTGGGAGGAAGTAATATGGGCCCAAAGGAGAAAAAATTGTCTATTGAACATGGGCTCTAAAGTGCGTAACTTAAGAGCTATGATCACTTTTTCAGAAGAAGAAATGTATTTCACAGTAGCGAAGATGAACAAGTGTTCGTAGCTCCGAAGGTATGCAGTTTAGAGGCAATGTTTGCTGACTTTCTTCCTTGTTTTCGTCCATACTACCTCATCCCGAAATATGGTAGGGAGAGAGCTTGCAATAGAAAAAATTTATTTCACAGTATCGAAGACGAAGATGTGCTCAGAGCACTTAAGGTATGCATTTTAGAGCCCATGTTTACTATACTTTTTTCTTCGAATGGTCATTCCTATTATACCCATGAAAATGGACGTCCCTCCTGGCACATTCTGTACAGTTCTTTTACATTTATTTTTCTCTATATTCGCAGGTTCTTTCCGGGAATATTTATTATTAGCAGTCAGATACTTTGGTAATTTGCTCGGTTCCGAAGGTTATCGGTTTTGCGATAGTTGTTATTTTCTTAGAGATGAACTTTGATACTCCATGCTTATACTATTCAGCAAGGGAGTTACCGCAAGTTGCGATCGCAGTTGTAACAAAGTTTTAGTTTGCGTGTAAGAGTTCTACGTGTACATCACAAATATGCACACAATCTTAGCCATCGACTGTTATACTGCACTTGACAACCATGCCCAAGTTCAGTCATCAAGTTAAAAAAATGGGTTGTTGGCAGTTCTTGACAAAAGATTACAAGGATGAACATGACCACAGAGTGTAAAGAGTCGGAAACAGAACTGCTTATCACAGAAGAAGCACTTCATGATTGCCTGCTTGAAGCAGTCTTCTGAGTCGCAATGCGTTAGAACATGAAAAATACGTTCGAGCGGTGTTTGAAACCTCTCTGGTTTGATGTTATGATATCCAGCTACATTCCAGGAGTACCGAACAAGTCTGCGAAGACTGGAGAAGAGAACTGATTGTGTAGAACACATATCAGCAACGATACTGAATCGCTCGATGATGATGTGAATTGATAGTAGTTAAGAATACTGTGATCTTCAATCGGTTTCAGCACTGCCTTGAACTGTAGGAAGAATAGCACATCAATTGGCTGAACGTAATGTGTCTTGACTGTATACGACATATTTTGAGGTCGGATATCATCGATATGAGTCCTGTCACGATATATCGCGAGCGAATCAACCAGAAAGAGAGACTTTTTCGCTGAATTGGGAAGCAGACATCTTGAAAGAATTTCGTCAGGATTTGTTCCATGATTAAGAGGGACACCGAGGCACCTTCAATCAGCTTTTGTGGTTTTAGAATTTGTTGCACTACCCGCACTCCAAACTGAGCTCTAGGTTACTAGTAAATTAACAGCATATTTGGAGACACATATCTACTTGCCGACGTAACGGGTTGGATGGTATAAGAATTAGTTACTGTATGATCACTCCGCAACAAACTTCTTAAAGACTTTCCTCTCTTGAAATGCTGAGTTCGCGATGAGTGAAGTTCCTTCTGTATACCACTTTGATTGGTATTATAAATCTGTATACGTTCCGTGGAGTTCATTGAGGACATTACCTCCTTTATAAACTCGCCACATCTATCGTTCACGCCACCATCTGCATTCCACGCTTTCGTGGTTACACATTTTGTTATTGCCCATTAGCGAAGATGGTTTCTCCGTTTAAACCTTGCAATCAATCCATGGATATATCCAGTGAATCGAGGCAGTTCCATTTATCAGGCCTTTTTCAAACCTGAAGTACGAATATCCCTGTCGTGAACATTAGCGTTTACAACAGTTCTCACCAGCCTGTATGTTTCAACTACTTAATCTTCAAGCACAGGAAGTTTTTAGCGCTGGCCTTCCTCCCCTTTCCCTATTCTTTCTTTCTTTCTTTTGCTTGTGCCTTTTTCCCGCAATGTTGCAGGGTGGACATGGTCTATCGGAATTGCCAAGGTTAATTTAAGGGGTGGCCGGATGCCCTTCCTGCCGCCACCCCGTACCCCCCGGGACAGAATTAGTGAACCCCAACTGTCTGTGTCTAGTGTAATCCATGGAATAGTGCGAATGTGTTCAGATGTCTGGGAGCCGTGTAACTGAGGCGGAGCGTGGGGACCAGCCCGGTATTCACCTAGTGGGATGTGGAAAACCGCCTAAAACCACATCCAGGCTGGCCAGCACACCGGCCTCTGCCGTTAAGCCGTCGGGCGGATTCGATCCGGGGCCGGCGCGCCTACCCGAGTTCAGGAAGCAGCGCATTAGCGCTCTCGGCTAACCCGGCGGGTCTCCCCTTTCCCTATCACGTAATGTAAATGTCGTAGATGATGTAGGTCTTGCACCATACGATATCGTTTCTGTTCTACATGGGAGCTTAATCTTCTAGTTTTCTCAGAATCCCCGAATGCAGTTTCTTCTTTGCCTTTGCAAAAGGTATACCACCTTACTTCTTCTTTTTCGCTAGACTTGACAGGTAAGTAGACGACAGGCTTCTATCACTTCGTAACAACTCTCCGTCACTATAAGGTTCTATATCATTCACAAGTTTTTCACAATCAGATAAGTCTTCTTCTGCTTATGCATATTCTTCAGTATGGTCCATTGTATTTTCGTGATATATATTATTACCAATGGTTGCCATTGTTTCGTCTATCACATTGACTATGAATGGAGACACATTTCTCTTCTTTGCTACAATTTCTGTGGATTTTCTTTTGTGTTTGTAATGGCTAACAATGATGCTCACTGTATTTGTAGGATACATTGTCACACGATTACGTTGGTAACGTGACGCGCTACGAAATCGGTAACACCTCAGACGGACGGATTAACTGCCGCGGTTGATGCAACACAAACGGGGGTCACTATTATACTGGTTTCCTTGCTCTTATGCCTAATATCTGTCTGGTTCGCCTAGATGTTTGGAAATTGGAAATTTGTGGTAAGTTCCTATGGGACCAAACTGCTGAGGTCATCGGTCCCTAAGCATACACACTACTTAATCGAACTTAAACTAACTTACGCTAACGACAACACACACACCCATGCCCGGCGGAGGGAGCCGCGCGAACCGTGGCAAGGCCCCTGAGACCGTGCGGCGCCTAGATGTCGCATCGGATATTTCGTCAGGTGACGGGCGATTTGTGTCGACCATAGCATACATTTCAAATAACTACATTAGCTATAGGAACTCTGTTTACGGTGACTACAGTTATTAAGTCGTGATATCATGTTAGCTACGGTCCAGTGTGAGCGGAATATCTCGTCTTCGTAGCTTACAGTGTAATTGGCGGTGGCACTTAGTTGATACACTTTGGTAATCAGCACCTCAAACTTATTGATAAAAACCACAGTTCATCTGCAATTGCGACTGCAGCTTGCGCTAACTCCCTTGTTAGATTTCCATTAAATTAATTTTTGTAATCCTTGCTTTATTTTAAATGAACTTTTTAATGTTTGAAATCGTTTAAGTATTTTAGGCGCTCGGTCTTTCCATATTAGCAGTTCAGCAATACATTATCTTTGACTGTTTCACACCTCGTTATTGTATAAAATACCTTTGTCTGTTCACCTGTCGTTTGAAGCTTCCAGTAAAACATGGGAAACCTGTTACTATAAATTCTTCAGTCTGTGTAGTTTATTTGTACACTTTGACAATAAAATGTTTATTTTCACACTTTGCAGTTGTATAAATTCGCAATAATAAACGCAGTGCTGTCGCGATAGACGTCATAAGGTTTCCCAGTAAGTTATACACAACCTTCTGGTACGATATACAGGACAAATATGCTCATTAAAAAGGTTAAATTATTGCAACTTTAAGACGTCATTTTCTGTTCTACAGTGTTGTTTCTAGCGTTCAAATATTAGGAACAGGAAACAAGGGCAAATCGGCGGTATCTTCTGGCGGTCGCTGGCCGTCGGCGGAAAGTATGATTCTGGCCGGCACGGCGATGATTCATTCACAATGTACGAAGCTGTGTTAGTCTGATCCTCGCTCGTCCAACACGAAACATATATATACAAACATTTCGTAATTATTGCAAAAATTATAATATCTAATAGCTCATTAGATGCGTTATATAAAAAAATATTTAGCGTACGTCGCTCTGGCGTGTGTGATCGGAGATTCTGTCATGCTACACGCACAGATAAAAATCACAGGGACAGAGAGCCGGCAATCTATGAGATTTTACTGGCTTTGCTAAATGTCACCCCGTAATCCAATACCTCGTGCCAAGATAGAATGTTCAGTGTGTGCTGTTTTTGGAAATATCCATACTGTCTTTTCCCTTTAGTCAGTTGATCTATACTTTAATTTTGTGGTTGATATGGGGCGTCTGCAGAGAAATTTTCTTTTACCTATGCAATTTTTAAGGTTGTTATTAGTGTTAGGTCTTCATACATCTATGGGTTTACTTAACAATACAAAAAAAGTATTCACCGTATTTACTGAATATATCTCATCTCATGTTCATAACTGTAACTGCCAAATCAGCAGTAATTTCATTGCTGCTTGCCAGATGAGAAAATAATCAGTTCATTCACACTTAAGCCTTCAAATGTTATTTAATATTGCATCTAAGAGGAAGAAATAGCACCTACTGTACATGTAAGGTACGAAGTAGTCCTCGTCTCTCGTGTCAGACATTACACTCAAATATTTCTCTCCAAATCTGTTGCTCAAGCGCTTGCAGAAGCTTAATTTGTCCACTCTGGTATGACATCAATGATATGTACATTTATTGTTCTATCTTCTTCCAATTCGCTTCTTAATTTATGTGCAAACTGCTCTGTTTTTTCTCATCTTATTTGGTCTTCATAAGCTAGACATGGATTTCACTCTATGAAATAGATACTACAACGTGCGAGATGTTTACGCAACCACCTAATTTTACCCTCTTCTTGTGGCAGTCAAAGACCCTAAAAATTTCATTTTTTACCATAAACATTGGATCTAGGTTATTCTCTTTGCCGTATATTTTATCTCTGAGATCTTGGTACCACAAATGGATTAAAGAGATAAAGCTTTTCCAAAGGGCGCAATCGGTCTGTTCTTCGCTTTATGATTTGTTTTACTTATGAGCAAAGACCATTCACGATGTAGTCGTGATTACGGTGCTGATGTTTTCTTACTTACACTTTCAGTGAAAATGTGACAGTTCGCTTTCATTCTTTATCTAGCATTACACATGGTAAGTAGAGAGAACCTTAATTAGGTCTTTAGAAGGATAGTTGCCTTTGGAAGCAGAAATACAACTACAAATCTCACCATCAAATACAGATGGAGTATGATTACTTGTATGTATATTTCCAACTTCCTCGAAAATACGCGTTGTTTCTTATATTGAAATACATTCAGCAAAAATCAATTCATGTGCCTGTTCACATTCTCGCCGCATTTAAGATACGCTAATAGTCTCTGACAGGATTTGATTCTCTCCCGTATTTGGTCCTCATGAGAAACATTGGCAAATAATGAAAGAATAACACTGGTTAAAAACAGCTAGTGCAAGAATGAGGACTTCTTCTACACATCTACATCTATATACATATACAATCTGAAAGCCAACTTACGGTGTTTGGCGGAGGGTACTTTTTGCGTCACTTCCACTTTTCCTGTTCCAGTCGCGTACGGTTCGCGGCAAGAACTATTGCTGGTAAGTCTCCGTGTGGTCTCGAATCTCTCTAATTTTATATTCATGGTCTTTTCGCGAGACGTACATGGCAGGAAGCAATATATTGGTTGACTCTTCCATGA
This sequence comes from Schistocerca cancellata, assembly GCF_023864275.1. Taxonomy (NCBI): domain Eukaryota; kingdom Metazoa; phylum Arthropoda; class Insecta; order Orthoptera; family Acrididae; genus Schistocerca; species Schistocerca cancellata. The sequence continues at coordinate 294,607,792 of NC_064629.1, forward strand.
ACGAACGCTCTCGTAATTTTAACAGTAGACCATACCGTGATGCAGAACGCCTCTCTTCCAGCGTCTGCTCTGGAATTGACTGAGCATCTCCATGAAGTTTCCGCGCTTTCTAAATGAAGCTGTAACGAAACGTGCCGCTCTTCTTTGGATCTTTTCTATTTCTTCTATCGATCCTGTCTGGTACGTCCCAGACCGACGATCGGTGTTCAAGTATCGGTCGAACGAGTTGAAACGTCCCCTTAGAACAATGTATACACGACTGTGCTTAACCTGACACACAATATTATTTAGCGCAACGCAATCTGACTTTCAAAAATCCCTACAAAAGAATGGCCCTGACTAACATTAACCTATACCTTTCACAAATCACTTACCTCACAAAAATCTTCGTTACTGGAACTACTGCAATACAGCGAGCGCCACTACTGCCAGCTTAATATCATCAAAAGTCATAATATATGTAATTTCAAAACTCCGCCATCTCTCTCCCCACATCCACCACTGCTGGCGGCTCACCTCTAACTGCGCAACGCTACGCGCTGTTCACATCCAGCTGCCGCTGCCCAACACTACAATGGCAGACAACAATGCAAACTAGCCACAGACTGCACACAGCACAGCCAGTGATTTTCACATAGAGCACTACGTAACGTTGCCAATAAGAAAACATAAACAGCCTACTTACAGAGTGTACTGTAAGCTACTTCCTTTGTTGAGAGACTACATTTCCTGAGTGATTTTCCAATGAATCTGAGCCTGGCATCTGGCTTCTCCGGGTTTACCGGATTTTACGGACTATAAGACGCTACGGACTATTAGACGCATCTTAATTTTTAAGCATTTTTTAAAAAATAACGTTTTTATTATTATGTTGCAAAGCCAGGCTAAAACAATCTTAGTTTATAAGACCGAACTGACCTTTAAATTCCATGAAAATCATCATCCGGACTTTCTTCTTCGTCTACATCTTCGTCGCCATCGTTGTCCTCTTCATAAATCAGATGGTGTCCACTGCCATCGAGAGCGTTACTTATGCCGCATTTCTTGTAAGATTTAACAACAACGTTTTCTCTCACTCTAGGCCGTGAATGTTTTATCCACTGACGCACTTGTTTGACTGTAGGTCGTTTTGAAGCTTCCTTCGGCGTTAATTTGGTCCATTCCTCGCTCATATGCACTTTCAATCGCTTATTTATCGAGTCATCAAGAGGTTGCAATTGTGAAGTAAGTCTTCCCGGAATAGCAGCAAGCTCTGTATTTCCCTCTCTGAGTTTTTCTTTCATAGAATTTTTAAGTGACTACTAAACTGATCTAACACAAAAAGAGAACTCTTCTTCATCTACATCTGCATCTACGTGGTTACTCTGCTATTCACAATAAAGTGCCTGGCAGAGGGTGCAATGAACCACCTTCAAGCTGCCTCTCTACCGTTCCACTCTCGAACGGCACGCGGGAAAAACGAGCACTGAAATTTTTCTGTGCGAGCCCTGATTTCTCTTATTTTATCGTGATAATCATTTCTCCCTATGTAGGTGGGTGCCAACAGAATGTTTTTGCAATCGGTGGAGAAAACTGGTGATTGAAATTTCATGAGAAGATCCCGTCGCAACGAAAAAAGCCTTTGTTTTGATGACTGGCACTTCAATTCATGTATTATGTCTGTGACACTATCTCGCCTATTTCGCGATGAAACAAAACAGTAAAGTACCTTTAATTCTCTTCCAAACTCTATTAATCAATAATTTCATACCAGCCTCGTCCATCCGACCCTTGTCATGTACGTGAACAACAACCCCTGGCGGTATTTGAGAAGGTTTTGGTATTGCTCTGCGCTGGAAAATGATCATTGGATTAAGTTTAGTACCGTCAGCACAACATGAAAGGACAACAGTGTAGTGCATTTTTTCATGTCCACTAGTTTTTGTAGTTACAGTTTCAGCACCTTTTATGGCAACAGTCCTGTTATTAGGTACATCAAATGTCATAGCAGTTTCGTCTATATTCGCTATTTGACTCAGTTCCACATTGGTTTTCTTTCGATGTTGAATAATAAAGCGGTGGAAAGATATTCTTTTCTCTTCATACTCTTGTGGTATTTTCTATGATATTTTGGTTTTGGTTCGCATGCTAAGTCCACGACGCTTCATAAACCTGTAGCACCATCCAGCTCCACCCTTAAAGTCTGTTAAGTTCCACTTTAGGGCTAGTTTACGAGCGTGTGTTTGAATTATTTTTAATTATTAATTCCACTGCCATTTTTACGGTGTCCTTGAATGCACTTCTATACGTCATCTTGTAGTTTTGGCCATTTTGCATTCAGTCCTCTGTAGGCACATTTAGTCTTCCTCTTTTCTTTACAGATCTTCTTTACTAGCCCGCCAATAGCGAATGGCTTTTTCTGTTGGTGGAGGGCCAAAATGCCGCACATCTGCTTCGTTTCCATGTTCTTCTGCATATGCTATTACTTTCAATTTATAGTACACATCACATGAATATCCTTTATTTATAACACAAATCACTTCCAATTCATATTCACTGGCATCGTAGACTACAATGACGCATCATAGGCTAGACAGTGTTCTGGGTTTGTGATGGCGAGTTGGGAGGGAGACAGTGTTAGCAAGCTTGTGAATCACAGCATCTCATGTTCTTCGCATCGGTACACTGCTGCTGCCACTTGAATCTAATGTTACTCGATAGAGATATATTTCCCGCGACATCGAATATATGGCCAGTTTTAAGATTGGCGGGAGTTTTACAACAAAGACTGGACATTTTATATTAATTCCGAGTATAAGACGCACCTCAATTTTGGAGGCAATTTTTTGAAGGAAAAAATGCATCTTATAGTCGGTAAAATACGTTAATTTGATGTGATAATTCCACTCCAAATCGCTCCATACGCATACACCTAGATATTTTGTGAAAGTAACTGCTACCAGTGATTGTTCTCCAGTCGTGTAATCACACAATAACGGGTCTTTCTGTCTATTTAAACTAAATACTTTACATTTGTTTATGATAATGGTCAGTTGCCGCTCCCTGTACCAAATTTCGATCCTCTGCAGAACTTACTGAATTTCAGTACAATTTTATAGTGTTGCGACTTCTCTGTATCTACAGCATCAATTGCGAAAAGCTTCGTGGAACACCTGCCCTTATCTATTAAGTCAATGTGCAAAGTAACACTCCTGTAGCACTTGCTTGGGGCACGCCCGAAGTTACTTTGATTTCTGAAGACTTATCTCTGCCCAGAATGTCATACCGTATTGAGATTGCAAGAAACTCTTCAACCCAGTCACACAGTTGATCTGATATTCCGTACGGTCATATTTTGTTCATTATGGGCAGTGTGGACCTGCATAGAACCCCTTTTGGAAGTCAAGGAACACGGCATCTATCTGGGAGCCTGTATCTACTGCTTTCCGCGCTTTACACTAGCTTTCTTTTCGGAACCCATGTTGATTCCTGCAGAGAAGATTTTCTGTCTGCAGACCTACGTCAGAGATATAGGCATATAGTTTTGTGCGTCTGTTCGACGACTTTCTTGAAAACAGGAATGACCTGTGCTTTTTTCCAATCACTAGGATCGCTTCGCTCCTCTCGAAGCCCATGGTACACCGCTGCTACAAGGGGAGCAAGTTCCTTCGCATCGAAATGATATCCCGTCAGGTCCAGTGGCCTTTCATCTGTTGAGTGATTTCAGTTGCTTTTCCATCCCTTGGTCGCTTCTTTCGATGTCTATCATTTTGTCGTTTGTGCGACGTTTTAAAGGAGGAACTACTGTGTGATCTTCCTCTGTGAAACAGTTTTGGAAAAAAAAAAAAAAATGGTTCACATGGCCCTGAGCACTATGGGAATTAACATCTGACGTCATCAGTTCCCTAGAACTTAGAACTACTTAAACCTAACTAGCTTAAGGACATCACACACATCCATGCCCGAGGCAGGATTCGAACCTGCGACCGTAGCGGTCGCTTGGTTCCAGACTGAAGCGTCTAGAACCGCTCGGTCACCACGGCCGGTAACATTCTCCTCTACCACAGTAGAGAGACTATAACATGTGCTGTTTATTTAAATAATGGGAACTCACTGACAATGGTATTACATCACCAAAAAAGTGTGGGTGAAACAATACAATAAACTGTGTTTTTCTCAAGATAAAATCTTGAAAAATCTGAAATATTAGGATACGTAATTTTAAAAAAAGCTGCACAAAACACAACCTCATGACTTAGCACAGCAAAAACAGTAGAAAATGCCGGAAGCTATTTATGGCAGTCTCTAGTCAGCGTTGCTTCGTGTGATTCTACAATGGGTCACTAGATCGAAGTACCCACTAGGAAACAGCACGTATTCCTAGGTACACCATCCTCCAGGTACAACATTCTCCTCCAAAAAAGGGTTCAAATGGCTCTGAGCACTATGGGACTTAACTTCTGAGGTCATCAGTCCCGTAGAACTTAGAACTAGTTAAACCTAACTAACCTAAGGACATCCCACACATCCATGCCCGAGGCAGGGTTCGAACCTGTGACTGTAGCGGTCGCGCGTTTCCAGACTGTAGCGCCTAGAACCGCTAGGCCACAGTTCTGGAAAAAGGCGTCTAATAAAAAGTAATGCTACACCAGGCTATCTAACACTTCTTTGTCAACTGTTTGAGATAGCCCAGTGACACAGTAGCGTACTTTTCAGCTTTCAGCTCACCCAGCCCAAGTTTAGCCGCCCTGTTCTCATAAACAATCTACTTACAAATGCAAATTTCCGAGTGAGAAACCGGCTGCAAAGTCTTTCCGTAGGTGCAGAATTTAGACGGCGTTATTCCCAGCTGCTTTGCGCGGTTGCTCTGAAGTTCCGGTGTCTGAGGTAAGAGACCGCCTGTCTCGCCGTGTTGACGAAGGATATATTCAGCGGGTCACCGAGTTTGCTCATCTTTCGATCGCTTGTAGTGTATACTTAGACGCAACTCATGCGTCTTTATTACAATGTGCTTCTCAAGCGTTCTCATGAAATCGAATTTCAAAGTTTTAAGAGTCTGTTGAATAATCCACGAGAACGCCACACGTCGTCCTGTGGCGTTAGCACAACCGGCTAATACTACACCTAATTCTCCCTATCCGATATCGGGCAACCATCGGGAGCCGTCGGAAGGGGAAAAAAACAAAACAAGAATGCAGTGCAAGTGCTTGCAATGGAAGTGGAAGCCCAATACGCGCCCGACTACTGACCGGCTAGTTGACGAACCAAACGAGTTGGTTTCCGATCCGACATCCGAAAACGACGGTCCATGGTGACGGTGAAAACTGCCAAAAAGTTAATGAATGAACCTCCCTTATGAGATCAGTGGAACAAAGACTACCATTAACTAGGACTTTAAACTAGAACTGGTCCCGTCCATCGGGGAACAACCGTTGTTAAAAGGGAAATATCAGATACAATATTTTAACTGTGATATCAAATTACTGTATTTTACAACAAGTAACTACAAATTGTAACAGCATTAAATTAAATCACTGTAACTATTAGTACTTCGTATTTAACAGTTAAAAATCAATAATAATTATTGTTACTTGGCGCGTTTATTTTGCCCTGCAGCCTCGTCGATTCCGTTTAAGTACTATTTGAAAGACTCCCTGACGATTTTAACTCGCTGTGAAGGTTTGTTGACGTTTCTGTTGAACTATATAATTGAAGTGGTGATTCGATGCAAAAATTTCGCAGTTTAACGGAGCTGAAGAAGTTACCACCTTCACGGTCAACAGTTAGCAGATACATTTACTATTCTCTCTGCTTTGTCAGTTTCACTTTCTATAAGTTTTCCCAGTAAACGCTACTTGGCAGTTATTATGCCGAAGGCACATTCACACATCTTCTAGCCCTCTTTAGCCTGTAACTGAAAACTTCCTGTTCGTTGAGATATGTCATTTGCAGTAAGCTATAATTTTCAAGTTTTCGAAGGATATGCGTCGTCCTCAAGCATGAAAAACAGTACATCTTCAAAAGTTCTTTAGACAGGCTATGGCTGCGGTAAAACAACGTGGCAGTCCTTCAAGAGTGTAGACGAAGTAGACGCGGAAAAAGTTTCTCCGTCATTCTGTTTTCCGTAAGCTCCAACATTCACAAAAATACACCGATATAGGTAATCTGCAACAGCTTGTAGCAAGATGTGTAGTTAAAATACGCAGTTCCAGTTTGTTTTAACATTTAATTCAAATGTGCTTGTCACCAATACATTGAGATTATGGTTTCGAAGTGGTATTACGTAATTTAAAGTTATGTGCAAAGAAGAATTCTTGTGAGGCGCGCACTGTATTTATGGACCCTTTTTTTTGTTGTTTTAGGTGAAAAATTCGTAAAAATGTAGGATTTCCTCAGAGATACATTGAGAAAGAAATATAAATTACAGCATGCAAGTAAGAGCGGTAAAAAGGTGCTTGTGATAGAAGGCCCTATTTTAACAACATGATATTATTTAAGTACTTTATGACACTAAAATATAACTTAGGAAATCTGTCTGCCACAATAAAAGAAAATGAATCTCCTTCACGCGACCAAAGTCTCATCACGGTAGGAGAGGAAAGTGAAAATAATGCTGAACCAGACATCAATCGGTCGTCAACACAATAAGAGGCAACCTCTTCCTTTATCAAACCACAAGTGCATAACTCAAAACGTCACTTAAGAGAAATAAAAAAGGATTACGATTCACAGGCGCTTGACATTGAACAAAGGAAGATCGACCTGTCTGAAAAATAAACACAATCTTAAGTTTACTTCCAACTGTTGGACAGCTCAATCAATTGGAGAAAATGAAACTCCAAATGGAAATCTTGAGAGACGTCACTTGATCAAGAAAGAACACAATTTCCTTAACGAAGTGAGCTCGTCAGGAGTCAAATTTCGATGTAAATGAAGTGTCTCAGCCTGTGACACAAGCTACTCAACAACTTAGTAATTTAGAGCTCACACTGGACAGTTACTCCATACTGGACTTGTGACTTTGTAATTATTTGCAGTTTGGCATAACTAATTACAATTTGCAGTAAGTAATTTCATAATTAAATTTTCTATTTCATATATCTTCGGTGTAATTAATATTGTATTGATCACTGAATTTCTTTCTTAAACACCTAAACACGTCTGCTGATATTATAGTCAGATACTATTTCAATTCTGAGGAAAACAATCTTTTCATTACTATATCTGGCTTATACGTAGTTATTCATTAACAGTTCTTTACTAATAATGCCTGATATTAATGGGAAGATATTATTAAACAAAGGTAACTGTATTCTCTTACCATACTGAGAGAAAAAGTTTTTCTTCTGGAGTGATGAATACCCTGAAGTTAGACTTGGAAGGTAGGAGACGAGATACTGGCAGAAGTAAAGCTGTGAGTACCGGGCGTGAGTCGTGCTTCGGTGGCTCAGATGGTAGAGCACTTGCCCGCGAAAGGCAAAGGTCCCGAGTTCGACTCTCGGTGGGGTACACAGTTTTAATCTGATCAGCGCACGCTCCGCTGCAGAGGGAAAATCTCATTCTGGAAACATCCCCCAGGCTGTGGCTAAGCCATGTCTCCGAAGTATCCTTTCTTTCAGGAGTGCTAGTTCTGCAAGGTTCGCAGGAGAGCTTCTGTAAAGTTTGGAAGGTAGGAGACGAGATACTGGCAGAAGTAAAGCTGTGAGTACCGGGCGTGAGTCGTGCTTCGGTAGATCAGATGGTAGAGCACTTGCCCGCGAAAGGCAAAGGTCCCGAGTTCGAGTCTCGGTCGGGCACACAGTTTTAATCTGCCAGGAAGTTTCATATCAGCGCACACTCCGCTGCAGAGTGAAAATCTCATTCTGCAGTTTGTCATTTCTTATGCATTCAGTAATATGGTCAAATGCTTCTACGGTCATATAGTGGCAGGCTTTGAATTTATCTGGGTAATTTCGTAATGGTTTACAGGTTTCAAGAAACTCCTCTGTAGATATATCTTCATTCAACTGGTGCACCCATAACTTTTTCCTAAGTCTCTTATTAAGGAGAAAGTTTTTTTCTAGCTGGAGCTAACACAAAAAATCATAGTCGGAGCTACTCAAGGTGTCCCCACAAAACAAGTGCAACTGGTCCCCATCGGGCGTTAACCGAGGCCAATGAAGGCACCCACAACGGACGATGTCGGACGACATAGGGTCACTTAATCGGTCTACAGCGAATCACGAAAAAATACGGATAAAAACGTAGATGTTACCTAGGACGGCAGACTAGAAGTCTGCTGTTACTGCATTCGAGTCCCGCCATTGTCTTCTTTTTCCCGTAAGCTTCTACCAAACACGTGTATCACTACAAAAAATAATATTTCTTGGGAAAGAAACAATAATAAGAATGATAATCATTGTGGTAAATTCATGAAGGAGTATAATCGAGCTATAAGAAAGAATCGTGATAAAATGATCATTTAGCTATCGACATCTTCACGCGCGCATCGTTAATATAGCGCACATCTTTGAAAGTAAGCCTAAGTCGGTTTAACTTGAGCACAGTACACGATATACTCGTACAGTATACTTCATAGCAATGATAATAATGTATTGTGATGTAACGAAATTTATTTATAGATTCATTCGTACGAGTATCAAATATACAGTGTACGCTATTCATAGCAACTGCATTACGGTGTGAGTTCACTAGGATTTACAGTGTATGTTACAATAATTAGGAATTACGATGAAATTAGCATTTATTTATTGATATATTCGTGCGGGTATTGAAAATACAGTATCTGTTGTTCAAAGCAGGTAGACCCTAGGATAACTTCACTGGTATCCGCGCAGGAATGTGACGATGAATAAATTATTATTTCTACACGATTTTTTATTGTACTTTCATTACACCCCGGCATAATTGTACAACAATTATTATCGTTACTGTTATGTTCCCTTCGGAAGAAACACGTATTGCAGTAAATATACAAGTATTTTCAGGAAGATTAGGAAAAAGGAATGACATAAATCGAACACAGTGCGAGCTGACGTCTAGTCCACCACCTAAGCCGGCTGCTCTAACCCCGCTACTGTACTGTTGGCACGCTTGTGTGGTATTTCTCGAAAACTCTTCAGATGTGCATCATGATAGAGCGACATGTGCTACATCGAAGTCTGAACTAGAGCGTGAGAAAGACAAGCAAAACCATTGATCTGCTGAGTGCACGTTTCCATTTTGAATGCAGTCCTGCGTTCCACAGACAACACGCTAGAAGGCCAATCCGCTGTGCCGACGCTGGTGAAGTTGGCACCCAACTTTCGAGAAATATATTTTTTTCAACTATATATATATATATATATATATATATATATATATATATATATATAGTTCTAGAGCTTTTCTTACAATATTTGAATAGTTCTGCAGAATTTTGCGAAAGAAATATGATCACAACTGTGAATAGCTCAATAGTTGTGAAGTTGGCACCCGACTTTCAGAAATACACATTTTTTCAGAGTTTTTCATAGATATCCTGTAGTTATAAAGTTCCCTGTACAAAATTTTAATAGTTCTGCAGAATTTAGGAAAAAAATACTGAAAACCCTATTGACAAGTTTTTGTGCTGATAATGGTTTATGCGATAACTGCAATGATGAGAGACACAGTTTCACAATATAAAAAAAACAAATTCGTACATCAGTTCTAACTGCAGTTTTCGATAGTACCCTAAGAGTTCTAAGGAAAATGCTTAGTTAAAACCAGTTCTCGAACTCGGAAAACTTCGTTTTCAGGTGGATGGACGGTCCGACCCCCAGCTAGTTAGCCATCTGCGCAAGATTACGTAGTGTTTCGTTGTCTAAGCTAAGTTAGCCAGTTAAAGTAATATTATCGCAGAGGTAGATTTTGCTGCGTTTTTAATGATCATGGTAACGTACATTTAATTTGCAATGCAAAGCTTTCTAGAATCTGAAGTATTATGGACATGCTGTGGTAAGAATTCGTGGTGCTCTGTTAAATTACTTACTGGAGGCAGTGGAAACTTATTTTCAAGTCTGGATGACAATCATGACCGCACTCAATCTTTATAATATTTATTAAAGAGAAGATTATCATGGGATTCATTTAAAAGAAACGGTGAAAGTTTGGATGACATGTCTTTAAATTTTTTCTCTAACAAGTACGTACCAATCAGACAACAAAGAACACGATAACTAAGAAGGATAGAAGGTATATGTTGCACAAACGTAAGCTTTTATATATCTGCTTACCGTGGTTTTGTGCTTTTCTTTTGAAAGGGCAACAAACCTTGTGGCAATAAATAGTTTTTTCCAGGATGAATATATTCGGTACATAGTTTCCATGTATATAGATCAGACGTTGATTATCATTACTCACTATTATCCGTAGTTCTTAAGTTGACCGTTTCTGAAGGTGTTGCCACTTTCAACAGTTAACTGACGCAATCAAACGAGTACAGCTATTTCCGCTTTTATTGCATGTTTTTCATTTCACCGTTGTTATTGGCGTGCAAATGATAATGCAATGTTCTCTGCGTATTTCACGACTACTGTATTATTCGTGTCTTGATTTCAGTGGCATGTATATTCCTTTTGTTCTGATATTATCTCCTTAGTATTAGCCACCACCAGCTTATACACCTGAGAAACGCGTAAGGTGTCATAAAGTCATTGAAATACTGTGGTAAAGACAAATAATGTTCTCATAATGATGTAAGGAGCATACGCAACAATACTAGTCACGCTCGTTTGATCAGTATGGTTATGCTCGTTCAGTCGGTGCGCTTGCGCAGTCGTCGCTCTGGTGTAACTGATATTTATGAACCATAAAACCCAGAAAGTGTACAATTTTCCGAGAATTGAAAAGACTTGGAAGACTTTAAGTGGAAGAAGAATTTAAGTGGAAGAATTTAAAGTGGTCGATGATAGACGCATTCTCTTAACCATGTCTCTCCGTCTTCTAGAAACTGATTAATACACATTCGAGTATGTACGCTTTAAGACCTGCAAGCGACTGAGAGAACTTAAAATGATATGCGTTGTAATGTGTAATAGCTAGAGGCGAGTTGTTCACGAACGAACAGGTCCAAAGAAACGGTTCACTAAAGTGACAAGAAGGACTGAGGGATGATTTCTAAGGAACGATTGTTCACCATTCCCTTGGGCGGCCTCGTTCCCACGTCGGTCTCGTTCTTTTCCGGTTAGTCACTCGTCCATGTTCCAGTTCCACTTCTTTATTATCATGTAACTTATACAAAATTAAGTTCTATTTAGTACATACACTTTATTAATGCAGCAAACAAAGACATCCACTTATCTCTTCGTTGTTTTGATCATCTGTAGAACACACACTAAGCGGAAGACAAGTTCAAATGGTTCAAATGGCTCTGAGCACTATGGGACTTAACATCTTAGGTCATCAGTCCCCTAGAACTTAGAACTACTTAAACCTAACTAACCTAAGGACATCACACAACACCCAGCCATCACGAGGCAGAGACAATCCCTGACCCCGCCGGGAATCGAACCCGGGAACCCGGGCGTGGGAAGCGAGAACGCTACCGCACGACCACGAGATGCGGGCGGAAGACAAGTTTTTTTTTTTTTCGTAGATGTTTTAGGTTTCTTCTGTTTGATTTAACGAGTGGGTTTTCAAGATAACTTATAATCATTTTTTCTTTGAGTGTGGTGTAAGAAAGTTTACGTAAAATTTGCGATTTTCGCATTTCTTCCAAGAACGAAACATGTCACTTATGAAGACTTTCTCTGGTTTGGTTGTTTTCTAGTGACAAACCCTATTTTGGTTTCTTTGCAGAAAATAATGAATTGTTCATGATTTCGACTCACCATGAAAAAGCGAAGGGGTGCCTCTCCATTTGAGAAACCGTAGAATGGCATGAAATCGTATTTAGTTTTTATTTCAAAATAAATCGTTCAGAAGTACCCTTTCAGCGAAAAACTTTATTACCTTCAACTTCATTGTTAATACTGCATTGCAGCACTAATTTTAATAATGCAACCAAATTACTAAACATTTGAGGCAAATATGACGAGAAAACCACATTTTCTTTTAAACATACTTCTTCTTCGACAGACCTTTTTCTTCTGGAACCTTACGGGGATACTCAGACAGAGCCTGAAGTATATATAGCTACTGTTCCTCTTTTTTGTGCATTATTTATTACAGTATTACATGAACTTGACGCCTGTCTCAATCAGATGATTGACAACGTTTAGTTTAGTAAATAGGTGTAGAGAGTCAACAGCTTCATTTACAGGCCACTGGGAAGAATCTGAATTCTGTTCGAAATGAGCAGTTAAACCATTTTAGTCCTAAATTTTTGGGATTTGATCTAGTCTTACTTGAATCCTTACGTATTTTTTTCTCTTGTTTCTGCTTCATGATTCATTGTGCTGACTGTTTTAATATTCGATTCAGAAGATGAAAGCGATAGAACAGGGATAGGAAACATAAATGATATTTCAGTTTTTGAAAAGCCGCATAATGGATTTTCCTATCAACAACCATATGTACGTACAAAGATTTTAAAGAATTCTAAAATCCAAATTCAGTGCTTTGGCTTCTAAAGCGGTACAGGATCGTGCTGGGACATGTATAGCGGTAAGGAAAATACGAACAGAATAAACTGCAGTCTTTTCTTATGGTCGCAATTCAGATTCATCAAGAAACATCATCTTTTTCAATATATAAATGGTTTTCGCCATCAACCTTGCATCAACCTTCGCAGTAGAGAAAGATGCTCCATGAGATGGTTTTTCCAGATAATTCACAGTTAACTCGAAAACTACGAATATACACGTCTCATGTGTATTATACCTGCAAGATATTTTCCAAAATGTTTTCACTCAAAACATTCACACCTCTGAACTGGAAACGTTTTATGCTGTTATGATTTAACTGAAAAGCCCTTCAGTGCGAGTTTCATGGACAAATACTCGGCGCCCTTCTCTGTAATAAGTTAAATGGCCGAAATACGCCTAAAATTATCAGCATTGTACTAGTCGTGGATTTTTTTTTTATATTTTCAACTTGATTTGTGTGTAAAATTTATCTTTTAAGTACATTAATTTTTAATTTACTGATTTGTTAATCTTCATATTCGTTTCACTCTAGGCTGCATGCGCTCGCTTAGAAGTTATCTTTCTCAAGTAACTGATGTTTCATTCCATACATGTACCTTGGGGCGCTTTCCAGCTGCTGCCTGATCAAAATCTGGGTATGTTTTTCGATTGTGAAGATATTCAAAGCAATTACGTGTGCTATGTCGTCAAGGTTTGGAAAAAAGTCTCGATACTTTTCACTTGTTAAATTTCGATGATCTCCCAGCATATTTCTGTAGTTGCTGCCGTTGCTGATACAAATCTTCTAATTTTAGCATGCAGTGTCTTTGCTCCTGTGTCTGAAGTCGATAATTTTCCAAATACATTGGCGGAGCTGTCATTTGTACTCAGATGATTCATGTGAAAATGTTTCCGACGTGATTATGGCCACACGAAAGGAATTAACAGACTTTCAACGTTAGGGCTAGACGCATGAGCCATTCTATTTCGGAAATCGTTAGGGAATTCTATATTCCGAGTTCCACAGTGTCAAGAGTGTGCCGAGAATAGCAAACTTTAGGCATTACCTCTCTCCACTGACAACGCAGTGGCCGACAGCCATCAATTAACGACCGAGAACAGCAGCGTTTGTGTAGAGTTGTCAATGCTAATAGACAAGCAACAGTGCTCGAAATAACCGCAGAAATCAATGTGGGACGTACGACGAACGTATCCGTTTGGAGAGTGCAGCGTAATTTTACGGTAATGGGCTATCGCAGCAGACGACTGACGCGAGTGTCTTTGCTAAAAGCACGACATCGCCTGCAGCTCCTCTCCTGGGCTCCAGCCTACTGGAAAACCGTGGCGTGGTCGGATGAGACCCGATTTCAGTTGGTAAGAGCTGATGGCAGCGTTCAAGAGTGGCGCAGACCCCACGAAGCCATGATCCCTTGGCACTGTGCAAGCTGGTGGTGGCTCCGTAACGGTGTGGGCTGAATCTTCATGGAATGGACTGGTTCATGGAAAATGGTTAGGTTCGACTACTTGGAAACCATTTGAAGGGCTTATTTCAATAGTGGTACAAGTCCATTACCTCCACTTTTCTGTCTATAACGCTTCTGAATTAATGAGCCAAACAAACAGAAAGAAAGGTTCATCTCTAGCAAGAATCCGTATTCTTGAATATTTCTGGTATCTCAACTGCATATTCCTCAGCGCTCATTTAACTTTAGGACTCTGTATATCAATATGAACAAAAATGGACTTGTACCACTATTGAAATAAGCCCTTCATTTATAACCATTCATAGACTTTATGTTTGCAAAGAACGATGAAATTTTTGTGGATGACAGTGCACCATGTCACCGGACCACAGTTGTCCGCGATTGGTTTGAAGAACATTCTGGAGAATTCGAACGAAAGATTTGGCCACCCAGAGCGCCACATATGAATCCCATCGAACAATGACGGGACATAATCGAGAGGTCAGTTCTTGCACAAAATCCGGCACCAGCAACACTTTCGCAGTTGTGGACGGCTGTATAGGCAGCATGGTTCAATATTTCTGCAGGGGACTTCTAGCGACTCTATAGAACTATTCAAATTTTGTACAGAGAACTCTACAGCTATAGCATATCTATCAAGAACTCTAAGAAAAACTGTATGTCTACAAAGTCGGATTCCAGCTTCAGTTGGCTGCTGCACTGTGTGTGCCGCTTATAGATTCACCCCTAAGGCCCGCTGCCCGAGAGCAGCGAGTGTTACGTCCTTTTGCAACATTCTAAACCTTACGGGAAAAATATGACTTTCACGTGGTAGAGTGCTCGATTCGAAGTATATGTCAATAGATTCTTGCATTGTGATTATCAGGGCTTCCACAGGCATGAATGCAGCAGCTTTAATTCCGTCAGTGTGTGACTGAGTTAAGCCATTTGGAAAGTAAGACGTATCTTCTTCTTTTTCTTGTGCCTTCGTCCCGCATCGGCGCAGCGTCAGCATGGTTATTAGCGGATGTGGCATGGCTAATTTAAGGGGTGCCCGGATGCCCTTCCTGTCACCATCCTGTCATCCCCAGGACGGTGTATGTGCACCCCAGCTATCTGAAAGTAGTTTTATTCATGTGAAAGTGAAAGTTTTCTTAATGTCTGCGAATCGCGTAACTGAGGCGGGGCTTGCGTACCAACCAGATATTCACTTAGTAAGGTGTGCGAAACCGCCTAAAATCCACATCCATGCGGGCGTAACCAGCGACTCTCGTCGTTAATCCGCTGGGCTGACTCGCTCTGGGGCCGATGTACCTCACCGTTCCAAAAGTTGCGCTTTGACATGCCCATTGACCCGGGCGGGTTGGGAACTAAGAAGTGTAATTAGAAGAATACATCCAGTTTCAAGGTATTCTGTAAATGTTATTAGTTGTCGCTGATATGGTCTTCAGTGCGAAAACTGGTTTGATGCAGCTCACCATACTATTCTGTCCTGTGCAAGCCTCTTCATTCCCGCATAACTACATATATTGGAACCTGTTTACAGCATTCAAGCCTTGGTGTCCCTCTAAAATTTTTATCTGCCACTGCTCCCTTCATTACCAAACTGACAATTCCTTGATGCCTTAGGATGTGACCTTTCCTTTCAGTCATGTTGTGCCATAAATTTATTCCTTCCTCCCCCCCCCCCCCCTCTCCCCCACCGCCAGTACTATCCGTTACCTCCTCATTAGTAATTCGATCTTACAACTAATTTTCGGAATTTCTCTGTAGCATGACGTTTCAGATGCTTCATTACCCTTTTTTATTAAACTGCTTATCGTCCACGTTTCACTTTCGCACAAAGCTACACTCCAGAAAAATACTTACCGAAAATATTGTGTAATACATAAATTTAAATTAGAGGTTGACAAATTTCTATTTTTGTCAGAGATGATTTTCCTCCAGTTGTCAGTTTGCATTTGATGTCCTCCCTACTTCTGCTATTATCAGTTATTTTGCTGCCCGAACAGCACAACTCATCGACTACGTGTAGTGCCACATGTCCTAAGCTAATTCTGTCAGCATCGCACTGTTTCCAGAATGAAAGTTTCACTCTGCAGCGGAGCCTGCACTGGTATGAAATTTCCTGGCAGATTAAAACTGTGTCTCGGACCGAGACTCGAACTCGGGTTTGCCTTTCTCGGGCAAATCCTCTACCGATTTTTTTTTTAAGCTTGTTCGTTGTATTTGGTCTTAGCGCACGTCACATGATATCAGTTGCAGTTCGTTGCTGATCCCTAACTCAGTTTTTTAATTACAGAGACCAGCCAGTTCTCTGGCCGAACACGCTGAGCTACCGTGCCGGCGCTGACTTAGCTACCCAAGCACGACTCACGACCCGTCCTCACAGCTACAATTCCGACAGTACCTCGTCCCCCTACCTTCCAAACTTCATAGGAGCTCTGCTGCGAACGTGCGGAAGCTCTCCTGCGGTTTCCTCTAAATTTGGAGAGGAATGTCATAATTTTGTTCTGATAAAGCTGCAGTTGAAACATTATTTCACTTGTAGGTTACAAGCACATCATTTATGCAAAAATAAAACAACGGAAGACAAAGGGAAAATGACCAGACAAATTTACACAAAGTTAATATTGTTTGAAGGATAATGATGGGCCCTTCCTGCAAATTGGCCAACTTAAAGTAGAAATATAATGCCAGATATATTTTAATGTCGAATAACTGTTGGCCTAGGTAACAGAACAATATTTATTATTAAACTTGCCAGTTGCTTTATAGCATAAATATGTTTTATTTAATTTATCTTTCTTCTAGTTAGCTTTGAAATAGAAATGTTAGATTTTCAGTAGACATTTGTTTTTTAGCTCAAAGTTCAACAGGCAGTAATATGATTCTATCCATTATTAAATGGTACTTGAAAGCCTGCGATAGTGAAAACAATTATTTCCATTGTAAAACAGTAACAACTGCTTTTATACAATGAAAACAACATGTTGAAATCAGATTTGTGGCGCCCTGTAGGATGTTGAATCATGCAGAAGGCTACACAAGCGTAAGAATATTCATTCTAAATTAATTGATCTCAAGGGACCGGGTAATTTCTCTTTTCCGAGAAACAAATATCTTAATGCAGCATAGAATAAAATATGACAGTCTTGGCGTCCATTAGTACAGCACAAACGACACAAAAACAACATAAAGCTAAAACAAAAAAAATCTTCCCTACATATCTGAAATCCTCGTCAACATCAACGATAACTAAGCCCGTTTTTAAATGTTTGTTTACTCGATTTTCGTTTGCTTTCACTGTAAATATCAATGAAGAATTAAATGCACCTGTGATAAATATGTAAGGCAGTACTTCCAACTGTGAAACGACATTCGACTCAGAAGCAGAATAACCGAATGTAAAAGCTATAAACGAATTTGCCTGTATCTGTAGGGAAAGACACTTCGGTAATTACAATAATTCTCTTGTTTGCATTATAGAAAAGTCACTAAGCTAGTGCAGCAGCTTGCACATAACGAATATCACGCCTAAGAAAACATAATACACTACAAAAGCACTTCATAATGGGTGTAAGGACGCGAAACGCATCGTTCCCGTGAGCGACAGGTACGACAAAAATAACATGAAATTCCGTGTTGGCAGACCGCTAGTATTACCCCATCTGTCGTTGCAAACCATGACGACAAATTTTCCAATTGGCTTCAAATACTGTTTATATAGGTCGCTGGTTAAAACCAGTCGGCTGTCCCATCACTGCAGTCTCTTTACTGTTCTAATTATGAATAACTTTCCTCTCCCTTTATTTTATCCCTGCTATCTTAAGAATTTCAGACAGTGTATTCCAGTCAACATTGCTAAAAGCCTTCTCTAAATCGTCAAATTCTGAAAACTTAGATAATTGGTATCACATAAACTCCTGTAATCATAAAAAAATACCTATGTAGAGAAATTAACTCGATGGAGATAAAGAAATTGATAAAAGTGGCACTACAGTGAATCTTGCGAACATTCAACAATCACTGAAACCACTGTCGACCTCCGCTGCATAGTTTATGTAAATAACCATAAAGGCGTTAAGTGCAAGGCTTTGCATACGAACGCAGGACGAAACGCAGTGAGGGCAACAGGCTACCCCTGCGAGTAGCAGAGCGGGCAACCCGGCATACAGAAAATGCGAGACACGGTAACGCGGCGGTCTGGGATCGGTTACCCTGCGACGAGACGTAATGAAGGTCGGCTTTTAGTTCTGGCCAACACCAAAACAATGAATTTAGAGTGTTACGTCTCGTCAACGCAGGTCGTATTGCAAGTGGAGCACTAGGTCATTTGGAGGAGGATGGGCGAGGAAATGAGTTATCTAGCTTTTGCAAAAAGACTAAACGGCAGTTGGTTGAAGCAGTTTATTAAGGTTGAAATACAAATAAATTGAGTATTTGTTCTACTACTTTGTTTTTGTCGAACTAGTTTTGGGCTTAGCGGGTCATCTTTAGGAAAGAATATCCTACTATGCAGCTGAACTAACGTTATTGAGATGCTAAAGCATTTTCCAGTTGTTCTATGGTCTAATGCTACCTCTCATTAGGAAACGTAGGTTCGTGGACTCGTAGACTCTTGCTACGCGTGAACTTGCATACAAGACGTGCGAAGTAGTGAGAGGCATGAAAGGAAATATTCGTATCAGTTTCAAAAACAAACAAAACAAAAAAAAGACTTAGTAGCTTTGCTTATTTGATGCGACATACTGAAAGTTGTAATATTGGATGCATGATGGAAGATATTGTTGCCGACCGGACATTTCCAGACAACAGGATGAGAGGTAGATGTAGCAAGAGATATTTCTTTGGTATATTTACAATTAGTAGCCCCACTTTTTGAAATGTATCCTAAGAGTTCAGACTTCCACGTATGAAGACTATCTGCAGTTTAGAAAGTGAGAACGTCCAACGGGACGAAACACAGGCGTAAAAGTGAGGGAATAAAGTTTATTTCAATGATTGGTCACATAAACTGTTTAATGTCTTTACCAGCTTCGAATGAGTAGTCCATATCAATAGCTCGTAAATACTAAGACGATTCTAGTATGACCCTCATAGAAATGTTGAGTACCAGCATGCTCTGGCGCAACCATTTGCCAAGAAGTGTTTATGAGCTGTTCATTTATTAATGCAACGTATGGCCACATCACTAAAAGCTACTGTCTCCAATTATCTCTGATTACAAACTAATATCCAGCCCACGAATATAGTCTACTAGTTCCTTTGTCATCATCAGGAACTCCGCTGGATCGCCAAGGTAAGTTCTCAGAGGACATTCTTGGGTTACATGGTGAACATTCTGTTTTTCAGCGCCACAGTCACAACTGGGAGACCTTATTTTCTTCCAGGGGATCAGCATACCTTCCAGTGTTGGTTCTTATTCGGTTAAGAACCGACCAGATCTTGCCTGCCAACAAGAAGCTAGGTAGCTTGGTCGATCTGCACGGGGACTTAAATTGTTCCATCGTAGCATTAATCTACTATGTCTGTCTACCGTAGTCATTACTATTGAAGTTGTTGCCCTTTGAGGTTCCTGGGCTGGATCGCGAGAGCGAAACTTTTCTTTACTGATGGCAGGATCGTCTATGTCAACAAGGAGATGAGAATTTTTCTGTAGTTTTTTGTATTTCCATACAAGTGTCCTTTTCCATCGTTGAGATGGAAGTGGTATGTGGCTAAGTATGGGCAGCCAGAAAGTAGTTGTAGGTCTGATTGTACCAGTTGTCTCACAGTAAGTAGCCTCCAATTATAAGGCTAGAAAAAGTGCTACAGATCAAAGTTCAGAAACTGAGCAGGTGTTATAAATGTTGTTTGTGTCACCTGATTGATCGAAATACCTAACTGTATGTACGAATATTTTTATATTACTTTAACTTGTATGGAGGTTTATGGTATGCCAGAACTACTGCATAGTCAGTGATGAGAAATACGTTTTACTGGATTGCAAAAAAATGTGGTTGTGCTCTTATCGGTGAAATACAATACAGTTGTTGAAAATGATCCTTGAAACTTTCTTTGTTGTTCTGTAATCGCAAATTGATAGTACTGAATGGAACAAAGGTTGGCAGAGTGTCTGTAAATTATAACTCATTCACTCTGTTTCATAGTAATGGAGGTTAAGTAATAACTGAAAATTGTAATTTTTCGATCCAGAATATCGCCTATCAACAGTGACAAATGTACAATTTTCATTTATCATGCAGGAGATCCAGAATGTTCAGTTCCACCCTCGACTCGTAGGTTAAAGACAGAAAGATACAACGAGTTCTCTGATTGGCTAAAGCGACGTAGCAGCTCTCTGATTGGAGGCGAATAATTCTTCTCTAGCTGGCTCACGATATCACATGGCCATGGCGCACAGAAGCACTCTGACGCCATGGTCATGTGATATCGTGAGCCAACCAGAGAAGAGATGTTCGCCTCCAATCAGAGAGCTGCTATGTCGCGTTAGCCAATCAGAGAACACGTTGTATCTTTCTGTCCCTAACATACAAGTCAAGGGTGGAACCGAACATTCCGGATCGTGTGGGCACAAGTGATACATCTCCAGTGTTGCTAGATGCTTTAATCTTTTAATACTTACCGCAATGGTGTTTTATAAAACAGTGGACCTTCGATAGTGCCGTTTTAGAGGTTTCAAATTTTTGCATTTTCTTCGATTTCTAATTTTTTACACGTAAAGAATTTGAAATTGGTATCCGATCCGCTGGGAGGGAAACGTGACGCAAATGACAAGTTAAATTTTCTCTAGCTTGTTTGGTATATTTGTAACTACATTTTAGGCGTTTCACCACAAGAGAGATTTTTTTTCTTTCTGAGTATGTCGACTCGTTGGAGGAAGAAGATTATACAGAATGTCAGGTATGTGTCTGCTTTCATAGTAAAGATTTAGGGCCACTATTATGTACTTCTTAATTTGTGTATTAACAAATTGTTGCCCATTATGTAATATTTCCCTCTGATAACGAATTTAAGGCTCAGTACACATGCTTTATCATTATGACTACTGGAGATATGCTTTGGATCGAAACATGTTCTGTGTGAAAAATGAAAGACTATAGGCCAGCCACAGGTGTCTGAAGATGGTGTCGTTTATACTGTTCCTTTTGGTTGCAAGGCATAGCCTTAAAGAAAAGACTGCGAGAAAGTAATCTCTGGAAGTTTCTTTGTAGTTGCTTCGCTGGAAATATTTAAACCTATATGAAACTTCAGTTTAACATTGTTCATAGACAGTAGCAGAATTATTCAGTTTCATAGGAGGAGAACTGAAGTAAGATATTTTAATATACTTCTTAAAAAAAATAGAAGAATGCGTTCAATTCTTATTGAGTCATATTACATAGTTAGTTGTGAGAAAAGTACAGTACCTTTTATGGTAAACGAGTGAGAGAACTTACCCCCTCCATGTGGCCTTGGTCATGTGAGGCCTGGGGCCAATCAGAAAAGCGGCTGCTAGCTGCTACGTCACATGTCTGTATATGCATTCTAGAATGGGTGAGGCACTTGTGTTATAGCTACAGTATTGGTTGACTGTGTGACTTGTAGTACTCATAGAAAGAGGTTTCTTTGCCTAATTTTATACCTACATATTTACAGTTCATGTGTTTCACACCCAACGAAATTCGTTTCCCTTTCTAATAATATCGACTCCCTGGAGGAAGCAGATAATACTCCATGTCAGGTATGTGCGTACTTTCACAAGATTTACGACCACCATTCGGCGGTTACTGTTTTACATGTCATATGTTAGCTCTTACAACAAATTGCTAACAAAGATGAAATGATTCACTCTAATAGTAAATTTCATGCTCAGTTCCACATTGAATTTTACATGTACACTTGAATTTGTGTGCATATATCGTGGTGCCCTTTTTCCCATACATGTATTACAGTATTGAATTATGGAGCTGCTATTGTTATTTGACTACTAAATGCAGCTGTCTGTGAGTTGGGATCCTCAAACTAACATAGAACCTCACAAATTATTTACTGACGACTATTGATTGCAAAGAGACTTCATTCCGAAATGTGTTCACTGTGAGAAATATAAGTTTATACAATAACCATCTGTGTTTCTAGACGGTATAATTGAACGGCTTATACTGGATGAAAAGCATGGATCCCACAAAAGATTGGAGAAAGTAATTAATATACACTTTTCTGGACAGTTTTTTTACTGTTGTTTTGTTTGATATTTTTGAACCTATATGAAACTTATGTTTTTAAGTTGTAACTTAAATATTCAGATTCCTAGAAAGGGGAGTAATAATATATTTATTTGAAAATAAGAATGGTAGAATTATTTAATTTCCTGTTCAGCCATGTTGTGTAGCATCAGTGAGAAACGTTCAATTCCATTTATGGTCATGAACTGGGAAGACCTATCCCCTCCATGCAGCTTTGGTCATGTGATGCCTACAGCCAATCACAGAAGTGGTTCTACGACTGCCGCCATTACGAGACATGCTACGTCACTTCAGCCAATCAGAGAAGCTGTTGTATTTGTACACGCTTAGTGTCGTAGCCTCGGGCGTCGGCGAACATTCGAGTATGGGTGGGGCTCTCGTGCTATAGCTCCAGTGTTGGTAGCCAACGTTTTGTGAAGCAGTAACCCTTCAGTAGTTCTGTTATACCCGAGCTAGGATTTTAAACGTACTTGCCCTTTTTTTGCTGCATAAAGAGCGACTGGTGTAATGTGTGATTAGCTGAAAGAGCAATGAAACTTGGTGAGTAGAATGAAGTACAAAAGTGTCTTTGATGAAGGGTATATATTTGTAACACTGTTTGAAAAATTTTACATGAGTGTAGATTCCAGTTCCTTATCGAGAGTGTCGATTTGTTGGAAGAAAAACATATTACTCTATCCCAGCTGGGTCTGGTTTCATTGTCATCACACATTCAGGGCCGCCATTCTGCATTTCTCATTTAGCTTATTTTTTCGTAGGTATTTAAAAAAGTTCCGGTTCCATATTGAATTTAAATGTACACTTGAATTTGTGTGCATATATCGTGGTGCCCTTTTCCCGTACATGTTTTACAGTATTAAATTATGGAGCTGCTATTGCTATTTGACTACTAAATGCAGCTGTCTGTGAGTTGGGATCCTGAAACTAACATAGAACCTCACAAATTATTTACTGACGACTATTGATTGCAAAGAGACTTCATTCCGAAATGTGTTCACTGTGAGAAATATAAGTTTATACAATAACCATCTGTGTTTCTAGACGGTATAATTGAACGGCTTATACTGGATGAAAAGCATGGATCCCACAAAAGAATGGAGAAAGTAATTAATATATACGTTTCTGGTCAGTTTTTTTAATGTTGTTTTGTTTGATATTTTTGGACCTATATGAACTTAAGTTTGTGAGTTGTAACTTAAATATTCAGTTTCCTAGAAAGGGGAGTAATAATATATTTATTTTGAAATATAAGATTGGTAGAAATATTTAATTTCCTGTTCAGCCATGTTGTGTAGCATCAGTGAGAAACATTCAATTCCATTTATGGTCATGGACTGGGAAGACCTACCCCCTCCATGCGGCTTTGGTCATGTGATGCCTACAGCCAATCAGAGAAGTGGTTCTACGACTGCCGCCATTACGAGACATGCTACGTCACTTCAGCCAATCAGAGAAGCTGTTGTATTTGTACACGCTTAGTTTCGTAGCCTCGGGCGTCGGCGAACATTCGAGTATGGGTGGGGCTCTCGTGCTATAGCTCCAGTGTTGGTAGCCAACGTTTTGTGAAGCAGTAACCCTTCAGTAGTTCTGTAATAACCGAGCTAGGATTTTAAATTTACTTGTTTCTTTTTTTACTGCATAAAGAGCAACTGGTGTAATATGTGATTAGCTGGAAGAGCAATGAAACTTGGTGAGTAGAATGAAGTACAAAAGTGTCTTTGATTGAGGGTATATATTTGTAACACAGTTTGAAAAATTTTACATGAGTGTAGATTCCAGTTCCTTATCGAGAGTGTCGATTTGTTGGAAGAAGAAAATATTACTCTATCCCAGCTGGGTCTGGTTTCATTGTCATCACACATTCAGGGCCACCATTCTCCATTTCTCATTCAGCATATTTTTTCGGAGGTATTAAAATAAGTTCCGGTCCCATACTGAATTTTAAATGTAAACTTGAATTTGTGTGCACATAATGTGGTGCCCTTTTTCCCATACATGTATTACAGTATTAAATAATGGAGCTGCTATTGTTACTCGACTACTAAATGCAGCTGTCTGTGAGTTGGGATCCTCACATTAACATTTCACAAATTATTTACTGACGACTCTTACTTGAAAAGAGACTTCATACCGAAATGTGTTCACTGTGAGAAATATCAGTTTACACAATAACCATCTGTGTTTCAAGACAGTATGATTGAACGGCTCATACTGGATGAAAAGCATGGATCTCAGAAAAGATTGGAGAAAGTAATTAATATATACTTTTCTGGACAGTTTTTTTACTGTTGTTTTGTTTGATATTTTTGAACCTATATGAAACTTATGTTTTTAAGTTGTAACTTAAATATTCAGATTCCTAGAAAGGGGAGTAATAATATATTTATTTGAAAATAAGAATGGTAGAATTATTGAATTTCCTGTTCAGCCATGTTGTGTAGCATCGGTGAGAAACGTTCAATTCCATTTATGGTCATGAACTGGGAAGACCTATCCCCTCCATGCAGCTTTGGTCATGTGATGCCTACAGCCAATCACAGAAGTGGTTCTACGGCTGCCGCCATTACGAGACATGCTACGTCACTTCAGCCAATCAGAGAAGCTGTTGTATTTGTAAACGCTTAGTGTCGTAGCCTCGGGCGTCGGCGAACATTCGAGTATGGGTGGGGCTCTCGTGCTATAGCTCCAGTGTTGGTAGCCAACGTTTTGTGAAGCAGTAACCCTTCAGTAGTTCTGTTATAGCCGAGCTAGGATTTTAAACGTACTTGCCCTTTTTTTGCTGCATAAAGAGCAACTGGTGTAATGTGTGATTAGCTGAAACTTGGTGAGTAGAATGAAGTACAAAAGTGTCTTTGATTGAGGGTATATATTTGTAACACAGTTTGAAAAATTTTACATGAGTGTAGATTCCAGTTCCTTATCGAGAGTGTCGATTTGTTGGAAGAAGAAAATATTACTCTATCCCAGCTGGGTCTGGTTTCATTGTCATCACTTATTCAGGGCCGCCATTCTGCATTTCTCATTTAGCTTATTTTTTCGTAGGTATTTAAAAAAGTTCCGGCTCCATATTGAATTTAAATGTACACTTGAATTTGTGTGCATATATCGTGGTGCCCTTTTCCCGTACATGTTTTACAGTATTAAATTATGGAGCTGCTATTGCTATTTGACTACTAAATGCAGCTGTCTGTGAGTTGGGATCCTGAAACTAACATAGAACCTCACAAATTATTTACTGACGACTATTGATTGCAAAGAGACTTCATTCCGAAATGTGTTCACTGTGAGAAATATAAGTTTATACAATAACCATCTGTGTTTCTAGACGGTATAATTGAACGGCTTATACTGGATGAAAAGCATGGATCCCACAAAAGAATGGAGAAAGTAATTAAGATATACGTTTCTGGTCAGTTTTTTTAATGTTGTTTTGTTTGATATTTTTGGACCTATATGAACTTAAGTTTGTGAGTTGTAACTTAAATATTCAGTTTCCTAGAAAGGGGAGTAATAAATAATAACATATTTATTTGGAAAATAATAATGGTCGAATTATTTATTGTCCTGTTCAGCCATGTTGTATAGTATCAGTGAGAAACGTTCAATTCCATTTATGGTCATGGACTTGGAAGACCTACCCCCTCCATGCGGCTTTGGTCATGTGATGCCTACAGCCAATCAGAGAAGTGGTTCTATGACTGCCGCCATTACGAGACATGCTACGTCACTTCAGCCAATCAGAGAAGCTGTTGTATTTGTACACGCTTAGTTTCGTAGCCTCGGGCGTCGGCGAACATTCGAGTATGGGTGGGGCTCTCGTGCTATAGCTCCAGTGTTGGTAGCCAACGTTTTGTGAAGCAGTAACCCTTCAGTAGTTCTGTAATAACCGAGCTAGGATTTTAAATTTACTTGTTTCTTTTTTTACTGCATAAAGAGCAACTGGTGTAATATGTGATTAGCTGGAAGAGCAATGAAACTTGGTGAGTAGAATGAAGTACAAAAGTGTCTTTGATTGAGGGTATATATTTGTAACACAGTTTGAAAAATTTTACATGAGTGTAGATTCCAGTTCCTTATCGAGAGTGTCGATTTGTTGGAAGAAGAAAATATTACTCTATCCCAGCTGGGTCTGGTTTCATTGTCATCACACATTCAGGGCCACCATTCTCCATTTCTCATTCAGCATATTTTTTCGGAGGTATTAAAATAAGTTCCGGTCCCATATTGAATTTTAAATGTACACTTGAATTTGTGTACACATAATGTGGTGCCCTTTTTCCCATACATGTATTACAGTATTAAATAATGGAGCTGCTATTGTTACTTGACTACTAAATGCAGCTGTCTGTGAGTTGGGATCTTCAAATTAACATTTCACAAATTATTTACTGACGACTCTTACTTGAAAAGAGACTTCATACCGAAATGTGTTCACTGTGAGAAATATCAGTTAACACAATAACCATCTGTGTTTCAAGACGGTATGATTGAACGGCTCATACTGGATGAAAAGCATGGATCTCAGAAAAGATTGGATAAAATAATTAATATATACGTTTCTAGACAGTTTTTTTACTGTTGTTTTGTTTGATATTTTTGAACCTATATGAAACTTAAGTTTGTAATTGTTTGCAAGTTGTATCTTACATATTCAGATTCCTAGAAAGGGGAGTAATAATATATTTATTTTGAAAATAAGAATGGTAGAATTATTGAATTTCCTGTTCATCCATGTTGTGTAGCATCGGTGAGAAACGTTCAGTTCCATTTATGGTCATGAACTGGGAGGACTTACCCCCTCCATATGGCTTTGGTCATGTGATGCCTACATCCAATCAGAGAAGTCGTTCTATGACTGTCGCCATTACGAGACATGCTACGTCACTTCAGCCAATCAGAGAAGCTGTTATATTTGTACATGCTTGACGTCCTAGGCTTAGGTGTTGGCGAACATTCGAGAATGGGTGGGGTTCTCGTGCTACAGCTCCATTGTTGATAGACAACGTTTTATGAAGCAGTAACCCTTCAATAGTTCTGTTCTACCCGAGCCATGATCTTAAATTTACTTGTTTCTTTTTTTACTGCATAAAGAGCAACTGGTGTAATGTGTGATTAGCTGGAAGAGCAATGAAACTTGGTGAGTAGAATGAAGTATGAAAGTGTCTTTGATTGAGGGTATATATTTGTAACACTGTTTGAAAAATTTTTACATGAGTGTAGATTCCAGTTCCTTATTGTGAGTGTCAACTTATTGGAAGAAGAAAATAATACTCTATCCTAGCTGTGTCTGGTTTCATTGTTTTCACACATTCAGGGCCACCATTCTGCATTTCTCATTTAGCATATATTTTCGTAGGTATTAAAATATATTAGGGTATAAGAAGCATAGTTTCTGCTGATAAGTAATTTCATGCTCAGTTTACTTTTAAATCTAAACCTCTCTGTGCTTAGTAGTTCTGACAGTTTGTTTCATAATATGCTTATATAATATTATTTTGTTGCAGGCACGTAATTGGTTGATATTTAGTATTTTGTAAGTTAGTTGATGCATAAAAGTGGTAATATTCAGGTTACTATTATTTGTTGTAATTTGTTGTGTTCTTGATGTATGTTATTGTGTTGTTATGGTAACATATACATTTTCTTTCAAACAAATTAAGATAGTTGTAACCTGATGATGAAGTGATTATTTATCATGTAATCTGTTTTCTAAGCATTTTAAATTTCTTGTATTAATTTGGTTTGAAATGTTTAAATCCTAGATTGCAAAATTTATAAGGCATTGCTTAATAATTCAGCAAAATATAGAGAGACATGATGCAGCAACATATTGATTGGAATAATGAAAATGACTGGATATTTTAACTTCCAATTCAGCACCTTTTCTATAATGAACATACAAAGTAGAGTTTAGGAAGAAAATATTTCATTAATAATGCTGTAACTTAATTAATTTGATTTGAACATTTCAATAAAGTTAGTAACTGTTTCAGAGTCTTTTTATTACTGATAACCTTTGAATTTTTTAGGATCTCTTAATGGACTCTTATTAAGAAAGAATAATAAAGGAGCTCTGTGTTTGTGTTTCAGGTTGCTGATGTAAATCACTGGGAAAAGAAAGTCATCCATACACAACTGCACTATGTGGGAGAATAGTCCATGACACTATTACTGTTCGCCTGCCATGGGTTGATAACTTGTTGGGTTACGTTTTGTTTCTAAGCTTCGTATTAGGTTTGTACTAAGTTTCGATACATGGAGGGGAAAATTTCTTCAATTATTCCTAATGCAAGGCAGGTTTTAGAGAGATAGGTCTGGCCAGAAATGATATTGTAGCTCAGTTCAGAGAATTTCAGTATGTTTCCAGTACTCCACTATGAGGAGAATAATTTAGCAAAATCACTTTTCTTCAAACAACAACACAGTTTCTCTTAATATGCAAAAAAAATTGATTGTGAAAGGAGAGATATACCCCAAATGACAGTTTTAAATGCTGTTAACTAATCCTATAGCAGAACTATAAGTTGTCTTGTCTTCTAGTAGACTGCTTTGTAAGTTGTTCTGTCCTGCATATAATTGAAGTCAGACTTCTAAAGTCTATGACTATTTTGTTAACTAGGTGACAGCTGGTAAATTGCTTCAGTTTATCACCTCTCTCATTTCAGTTTACTGTTGGTGACCATTTAAAACATACTAAGAATATAGGTTTTTATTTTCATGTTGTCCATTTCTGAAAAGATCTCACTCATGAATTTTGTGACTTTTCGAAAGATGTTTTGAGTTTCAGCTAAATACACTATCTTTTTTCCCTATGTATAATTATTCCATAGTAACATTCATTTATTGCTTTGTCTATGTAAATATTAAACAGGAAGAGGAATATACCACATACCTCCTTGCTCACTTTTTAAGTGCTGTAAATTAAACGAAGTAAGCTACTTCATTCCTACAAACTAGATGGACTATTGTACTACATCTGTGACTCAACTTGCACTTTGCAATATCCATGATTTTAGATCATTATACAGTTTGAAAGCAATTTTAAAAGTCAATAAGCAGTACGAACTATGATTTATTGGTTATGATAATTATTAGTATCACAAGCTAATTACTATTTCTCTTGTTCATCTGCTGTTTAAGAATTCAAATTGACCTCAAACAGGGTTCTTTTGTCTTTTCTTGAAATTCTTTCACTGCCTAGTGAGGTAGTACAGTGGTCTCACACGTCTACATCTAAATCTACATCTACATCTATACTCTTCAAACCACTGAGAAGTGCATGGCAGGGAGTTTATTCTATTGAACTAGTTATTAGAGTTTCTTCCTGTTCCATACACATATGGAGTGCAGGAGGAATGACTGTTTATTCTAATCTTATCCTTATGATCCCTATGTGAGTGATACAAAGGGGCTTGCAGTATATTCCTTGATTCATCATTTAAAGCCCATACTTAAAACTTTGTCAGTAGACTTCATTGAGTTATCTATGTCTGTCTTCAAGAGTCTGCCAGTTCAATTCCTTTGGTATCTCTGTGAGACTGTCCCATGGATCAAACAAACCTGCAAACATTTATGCTGTCCTTCTCTGTGTATATTCAATATCCCCTGTTTGCCCTGTTTGGTATGGATTCCACACACTTGAGAAATATTCTAGAATCTTTCATATGAGTGATTTTTAAGCAATCTCCTTTATACACTGATTGCACTTCCCCAGCATTCAACCAATAAACTGAAGTCAATAACCCACTTTACCCACGACTGAGCCTACGTGATCATTTCATACCCCTACAAAGTGTTACACCTAGGTATTTATATGAGTTGTCCACTTCCATCTGTGACTCATTAATATTACAGTCATACGATACTATGTTTTTCATTCTGTGAAGTGTACAGTTTTACATTTTTGAACATTTAAAGCATGTTTCCAATATTTACACCACTTTGAAATCTGATCAAGAGATGAATGAATATTTATTCAATTTCCTATAGAAATAACTTCATTATAGACAACTGAACCATCTACAAAAAGTCTGAGGTTGCTACTAATATTGTCTGTTAGGTCATTAACATACATCATTAACAGGGAAGGTACCAACACACTTTCCTTCGGCACATGCAAGGTTACTTCTACATCTGGCAGTGACTCTCCATCCAAGATAATATACCATGTTCTCCCACTAGGTAGCCCTATCGTACGCATTCTGCACATATGTGACCAACTTGACCATCCCTTCCTGTAGGTGCAGGGCCACAGCAGTAATGATGTATCCACTTTAACCCTGCTGCCTGACTGCCCATTCGTAACCTGTTTGCCCACTCTTTCCCACTGTTGCCTGGATGTGTCCAGCTGCCCACTGGTTGGCAGTCGAGCTACTTTAAACCGATTAAGGCAAATGTCAGCATGGTATCTTTGAATAGAACAAGGCCGATTTCCTTCCCTATCCTTCTCCTAATTCCAGCATTCTGGGCGCTAATAACCTTGATGTTGGGTGCCCACAAAATCTTCTCATCAATAGTGTTTCGTTTGTGCAGTTGCTGCATAGTTCTCAAGACTTGTATTTCACTTCAGTTCCTTATCTGTTTTATCAAACTGTTCTCTTAATATTTTTGATAATCTTTGTGCTGTGTTTTAACTGTTGCCTCTTTTGTTGACCAAGTAAGCAAGTAATTTCTTCATAGAATTTTACAATTGTTTCTGATTTCCTTTACTTCATTTTTGTGCAAAGTTCATCCTCCAATGAAGTTTATGGCAGCATTTATCTGTACCTTTTGACATCTTGACTAGTTATTCATCCTCCACCCACGTTTATGACTGCATTTATTTGCGCCTTTTACTCTCTTGTCTAGTTATTATGTACTTCAAACTATCACCTTTTTGTAGTTATAGCATACCATTTGTTAATCCATGTTTACTTTGCTCTCTTAGACTTATGTTTGCTCCATTTTGATTCTGCTGTAATTTACATTGTTGTTTTTACAAACTTGGCCGTTGCAAACTTATTTATTCTCAACTGAATTCTTTCAGGGCTTTATTAGTGTTACTGGCAACAGAAATTAGTTTTCAATAATAATAATAATTTCATATCTCAGTTTTTTGTTTCTTATTTCTGTTTGGCGCCCTCTTGTTTAAAGTTTCACTCTAAAGAACATCGAATAAATATCCTAAAATTATCACTGTTGCTTGTGGATCTACCATAGCGGTGGGTGTATTTTGTACTTGTTAGACTTTTGCAGTTGATAATAACACAGAGTGTTTCGTTAAAGTGTCTGGTGACTTCAATCCACATAGTGTATGTTGTGAGTGGCTGATAGCTCGAAGATGTACTGTGCGGGAATGTCACATGACTGTGTACTCACAAATCAGTCTCGACTTTGCGGAAACCATTGTCGTGCCAACAAGGCTGATGATCGGTGTCGTTTGTTCTTTGGTGTCGGTTGGAAGCAGTGTTCGGCTCCACTGTGATAGGTGTGTATTCATTTTTAATTTCCTGTGGGTAATGCATGACTGTTTTTACTATCAATGGCATGTTATAATATGCTACAGCTCTTTGTCTCAAGTTTTGGTCCCCATTTAGCACTCTTAATGAAGGGCAAAATTCGTCTTATTGCTTAGAAATTTCATTCTTGCATAGTGCTTCTATTTCCATTATACTGTTAATTACTAATATAAACGAAAATTCTAAATGCTTTTTAAAGCATCAAGACATTGAAGGAACTGTTGACTGGTATGTGTCTGTTATCAGGATGATTGATTCTGGGTTATCAGTTTATATGTTTCCTTTGAGCAGTTTGAAAATACCGCACCATGTACAGAATAATACACTGGTAAAAATAAAGACTGTTGCTAGTAATATTCTGTCATCTTTTGCTATTTTAAATAATAAGTATTGATGACATTAATGAGGAATTTCATAGATGTGTACATAAATGAAAATTTCTTAGTCTGTAAGATATTTGTGAATTGCTGGTATCAAGCAAAAGACGAGACTTTTTGAAAGTAGTGGTTCAATAATTATGAAATATTGTACATAGATAAATTTCGTATTTTAAACAAAAATTTGGATGCCATTTATTAGCTGTTTTAGGTAAATACATGCTCTAAAACATGCTCAAGTATACTAAACGATCTGTGTGATTATGTTTCAGGTTGCTGAACTAACTCACCGAAATTGGAGTGATGACTACAAACATCTACACTATGTGCTTATAGTCTCCAGATACTTATTGTTGTTTGGAAGCTATATAATTAATAGCTTATTTAATCTTCAAGGAAATCTTTCTATTGGGTTGTAATACATTCTTGGCAGAAAATGTTTCTTTTTCATTCTGTTACATGGTGAATAGCTCAGTCTGATGTTTAGGCAAACTTGCCTGGATCAAACCAACAGTCTCATTCATCACAAAGATAACCCATTTCTTAGATGCTCCATAAAACATTTTTCCTCTGTTACATGTATATGTTACCCCATTTTTTCTACATATATGAAGGTTGTACCCTGAGGCAATCTCCTCTGTCCCCTCTATCCTGTGTCAGTCATGATTATCCTTCTATCATTATATCTGGCTCACATCTCTCAACAAACATAATGAATTAAATTTCTTTTATCAGAATAACTACAAATGCTAATTTACTGCTTAGTTCCACATTACATTCTTTCTGTGACATAGTCTGCTTCTTTAAAAATATTAATCTATGTTTAAGTGACAGATTTCTTTAGCTCAAATCTGTTTGCCATTGTCATTTAAAGGAAAGCCGTGGCAGGTGGTTAAAATTATTCAAGCTTACTCAACACAGTCAAGGATGTAGGTCGTAATTTTGTGTTTTGTTTACAACTGCTCCTTTGTATTATTTGTTTGCATTACCACACCGTCAAGAATAACAATAATTTCACTACTTTGATCTCTGCCAACATCGTTTTCATATGCATCAAATAAGACATTGTCTTTTACATCAAGGTTTCCACAAGATTTGATGATGGGTTTTGTATAACCTGATGCAGGTATTTCAGAAGTGACAAACTCGGTGATGTTTAGTTTTAGTTGTGTATCTGCCATCTTTGTCGCCAGTGGACGTCTGTAGCTATCTGCAAAAATACCCCCAGTTATTACATCACACCCTGGAAACGTGTCTCCCTTTATTTCCTAGTTGTTGTTATTGTAGCGGCCTTCAGTCGAAAGACTGGACTGATGCAGCTCTCCACGCTACTCT
This sequence comes from Schistocerca cancellata, assembly GCF_023864275.1. Lineage (NCBI taxonomy): Eukaryota > Metazoa > Arthropoda > Insecta > Orthoptera > Acrididae > Schistocerca > Schistocerca cancellata. The sequence continues at coordinate 294,641,261 of NC_064629.1, forward strand.
ATCCTGTACAATCCTCTTCATCTCTGAGTAACTACAGCAACCTATATCCTTCTGAGTCTGCTTACTCTATTCATCTCTTGGTCTCTTTCTACGATTTTTACCCTCCACACTTCCCTCCAGGACTAATTTGGTGATCCCTTGATGCCTCAGAATGTGTCCTACCATCCGTCCCTTCTTCTAGTCAGGTTGTGTCACAAATTTCTCTTCTCCCCAGTTCTGTTCAGTACCTCTGCATTAGGTACCTGGTCTATCCATCAAACCTTCACATTCGTCTGTAGCACCACATTTCTAAATCTTCTATTCTCTTCCTGTCTAAACTGATTATTGTCAATGTTTCACCTTCATACATGGCTACACTCCATACAAGTACTTTTACAAAGACTTTCTAACACTGTAATCTACATTCGATATGAACAAATTTCTCTTCTTAAGAGACGCTTTTCTTGCCATTGCCAGTCTCCTTTTTATAGCTTCTCTACATAGACCATCATCATTTACTTTTGCTTCCCAAATAGTAAAAATTATTTACAATTTTATGTGTCTCATTTCCTATCTATTTCCCTCGGCATCATTTGATCTAATTCGACTATATTCCATTATCTTTATTCCGCTTTTATTGATGTTCATACTATATCCTCCTTTCAAGTCTCTGTCCATTCCATTCAACTGCTCTTCCAAGTCCTTTGCTACCTCTGATAGAATTTCAATGTCATCACAAAATCTCAAGGTCTTCATTTCCTCTCCCTGGACTTTAATTCCTACTATAATTTTTTGTTCACTTTACAGCTTGCTCAACATACAAATTGAATAACATTGGGGATAGGCTACAACAGTGCCTCACTCCCTTCTCAACCACTGCTTCCATTTCATGCCACTTGACTCTTATAACAGCTATCTGGTTTCTGTACAAATCGTAAATAGCCTTTGGCTTACTATATTTTACCTCAGCCACCTTCAGAATTTAAAAGAGAATATTTCAGTCAACATTGTTAAAACCTTTCTCTAAGTCTACAAATACTATCAGTGTAGGTTACCCTTTCCTGAACATATCTTCTAAGATTAGTCATTTGATCAGTCTTGCCTCACATGTTCGTACATATCACAGAAATCCAAACTGATCTTCTGCGAGGTTGGCTTCTAACAGTTTTCCCATTCTTGTGTAAAGGATTCATGTTAGTAGTTTGCAGCCATGACATATTAAACTGATAACCCGGTAATTTTCACAAGTGTCAGAAACTGCTTTCTTTGGGACTGGAATTACTATATTCTTCTTGAACTCTGAGGGTATTTCAACTGTCTCATGCATCTTGCTCACCAAATGGAAGAGTTCTGCCATGGCTGGCTTTCCTAAGGCAATCAGTAGTTCTAACGGAATGTTGTCTACTCACAGGGCATTGTTTCGACTTAAGCCTTTCAGTGCTCTGTCAAATTCTTAATGCAGCATCGTATCTACCATTTCATTTGGATCTACCTCTTCCTTCAATTCTGTATTATTGCCCTCAATAACATCTCCCTTGTACAGACCCTTTACATACTCCTTCCACCTTTCTGCCTTCCCTTCTTTGCTTAGAACTAGTTTTACATCTGAGCTCTTGATATTCATACAGGTGGTTCTCTTTCCTCCAAATGTGTCTTTAATTTTCCTGTAGGCAGTATCTATCTTACCCCTAGTGAGATACATTTTATAAAACTTGATTTATGTAGGCTGCATCTATCTTATTCCTAGTGAAATATGCGTCTATATCCTTACATTTGTCCTCTAGCCATAGCTGCTTAGCCATTTTGCACTTCCTGTCAATCTCATTTTTAGACGATTTTACTCCCTCTTTCCTGCTTCATTTACTGCATTTTTATATTTTCTCCTTTTATCAGTTAAATTCAATATCTCTTGTGTTACCCATTTATTTATACCAGCTGTCACCTCTTTACCTACTTGATCTTCTGCTGCCTTCTCTATTTCATTTCTCAAGTCTACCCATTCTTCTTGTACTGCATTCCTTTCCCCTCTTCTGGTCAATCGCTCCCTAATGCTCCGTTTGAAACTCTACAACCTCTGGTTCTTTCAGTTTATCCAGGTCTCATCTCCTTAAATTCCTACCTTTTCTTCAGTCTCTTCAGTTTTAATCCACAGTTCATAAACAATAAATTGTGTTCAGGGTCTACGTCTACCCCTGGAATTGTCTTACAATTTAGAACTTGGTTTCGAAATGTGTCTCACCACTATGTAATCAATCTGAAACCTTCCAGTGTCTCCAGGTATCTTCCACATATACATTCTTCTCTCATGATTCGTAAAACAAGTGCTAACAATGGTTACATTATGCTCTGTACAAAATTCTACCAGGCAGCTTCCTCTTTCATTCCTTTCCCCCAGACCATATTCACCTGCTATTTTTCCTTATCTGCTTTATCAAACTCTTCTCTTTGTATTTTTGGGTCATCTTGAGGGTGTATTACACTTATTGCCTTTCCTATTAATTCAGTCGTCAGTTCATTACTTCGAAAAAATTCTCGATATCCTGGTATTCTACTCCTTGTCATTATGTATGATATAAACTTCATCACAATTTCTAACGTAATTTTCTTAGCATATGTTCTCAACAACAGTCTTCGACCAGTTACTATGACCTGGATGTTTTCCCATTTATAAGACTTTTTTTGAAATTTTAGAGTGCCACTCCTCAATTCAGGCCTCATTTGCTCCCTTTGAATCTCTGTTTACTACTTTTTTGAGTCTCCTCTTGGCTGTTCTTCGGTCTTAAGAATTGTGATGTTCATTTTTATTAAGTGTAGTTATTGTGCTATCTGTCTAGACTATTTTAGTTCTGTTGTTGTTACAAAATAGTTCTCCTTTTTCTAATAATTATAACAGCATTTGTTTGTTTAATTTTCTAATATACATTTCGAAATTCCTTTGACTCACACTTTGTCATGCAGAAGTCTGGAATAATACCCCAGAACTCCTGTTTCTTATTTCATGATGACTACAGTAACGATCAAGTTAACTACTGTGAGATTCGCCAGTTGAAAATAAAGCCGATACCAGTGGATCTGGGCACATCTGTCTTGTGTTAAACTCTCTGGTGGGGTGTTAGTTTTAGAGGGCAACATTAGTGATTCTTTGTGCGAATACAGTCAGTTCTTTTCACTGACATTACATTCTATGATTGTAAGTTTGATGTGTGAATTGCATTTCTGGAGACTTAAGCCACATAGTGCTTCGTGTGAGCAACTGCAACCTGGAGAAAATCATGTACGGGTTCTTCGACCATGTGTACAAAGCCAGTGTCGCGTGCGTGGAAACCACTATCGTGGTGGTGCAGCTTTTGACCGGTGTCGTTTCCTAATCGGTTTTCGGTGGAGAGAAGCTCGGCTTCGTGTTGATAGGTGTGTACACTTACAGACAAATATTTTTACATTTTTTGACATTGCTCATTATTAGGTCAGATGTGTACATAACCCAATATATTCTTAGCCTGTGAAATGTATGCGTGTTCTCAATAATATGCAACTGAACATACTTTTTGAAAAAAAGTAAATGAGTAAAATTTAATTATTTTACATACATCAATTTCATATTTTAAAAATAGATTTATAGTTCCTTACGTTTATCAAGTGTATTAGATAAATATATGTCTTAAAACATACTGAAGGAAACTACTGCAAATGTAAATACTAAACGATTTGTGTGATAATGTTTCAGGTTGCTGAAGTAACTCATCTACGATGGAATGGTGGCCACAGACAGCTACACTATGTGGTGATACTCTCTGGATGTTTAATTTTTTTGTTAGCCTTATAGCCAGTAGTTTGTAGAAGCTTCTTATTTTACAACTACTTGCTTTAATTTTTGCAGAATATTTTCCACTGAGTTATATGATAGATGAAAGTCAGAAAACATCTCTGTCGTTCCTGTTTCCAGGTGAATAATTGGGCCCAACAGCTAGGAAAACTCTTCTAGCACATGTGGTACTCTCATTCTCCACAAAGGCATTCAATGGATTTTCATCCTTACCTGTATGGAAGCTAGTGCAAAAATTCCAGTCGTTTATCTTCGGACCACAATGAAATAGTCTGTGATTTGTAGATAGGAACATTATCGTGTTGATACAAAAAAGCTGATATCAACCTGATCTCATACTATAGTAGTGTGGTAATACCTAAATCATACTCATAATCACCTGTGTTCATTTGCTACTAAAGAAAACTAATGATGCATAACACAACAGAAAAAGCAGTCCAGATCATCACACCACTTCTAACGAATTTCTCTGTGGCCCCAACACGCTCATATAGGAGATAGGGGAGTTAAAGCCGTTAGCTGCAACCGGGCATTTATTTAAATCCGTGGGGAAAGCAGAAAGTCTATACCAGATGGGGATTTGTATCCATGTTTCCTGCTTCCTCGACAGGTGCGCTGACTACTTTGGCATCCAGACACTGTGGTCATTACAACTCTGAGGACTACCCTGGAAGGCCTCCCATTACCCACAAATTCTCAACTTATCCACACACTACTGATTTGGCGCCCTTGCCCATTATACTCATTAGTCGCAGCATTTCTCTGAGTCTCATAATAGTTCGAGCCTGGCATGCATCTGCACCGAAGGGTTCTTCCCATCCTCGCCTTAATTATAGATGTTGTATTTGTTCTACAGACATGTCTGAAAGAACAGACACAATTTTTGATACTTCAGGGACTATGAATCAAGACACAAAGACACTGATTTAAATCAGTGGAGAAGGTTGAAAATTTAGGCTGGTCCGAGATTCAAACCCGGGTGTCCCACTTGCTAGCAGATGCACTGACCACTATGCAATCTGGAGACAGTGGTCGCAGGAAATGCATGGACTACACTAACACACCTCCCATCAGACATAAATTCTCAACTTACGCACACACTACTGTTGCAGCGTCAGGTGGCCATTATCCTCATTACCCATGGCATATTGCTGATTCCTGTGAGAGTGCATCTGCACCTAAGTGATTATTCGCCATCCTCATGTTAATTACTTATGTGGTCTTTGTTCTTTCAGCCATTCTGAAAGAACTGACACCAGAGAATCATTAAGGTAAGGATGCCCAATGATTACTTCAGTGCACATGCACACCAAGATAGAACTATCATGGGAATCAGCAAAATGTCACGAGTAATGAGGAAAATGGGTAAGAGACATTACATCAGTAGTTTGTGGATAAGTTGAGAATTTGGGTCTGATGGGAGGCGAACTAGGGTAGTAGTCCATGCAGTTGCTATGAGCACTGTGACCAGATGGTGTAGTGGTCAGTGCATCTGCCCAGTAAGCAAGAGATCCAGGGACCTTTTTTGTCCTGTATTACTTTTTTTGCTTTTTCTATTAATTCAGCATCAGTTCATCGTTCAAAATAAACGTTCATATTTCCTCTAGTGTACTGTACCATATGGTTGTGTCAAATATGCATCCTATCTCCATTTCTAATCGAATTTGCTTGAGTGCAGGTTCTCCACACTGTTTTTTGGCTAGTTACTAAGCTTGGTGCATTTTCTTCAAATCTTAGAATGTCATTCCACAACTCATGTGTCATTTGCTCTCTTAGAATGTCTGTTTGCGACATTTTGGAGTCTTCTCTAATTAATGTTATTGTTTTAACAATTTCGAACTTACTTTTGTTCCACATAAGTTCCATTATTTTCCTGCCTGTATGTGATCTTCCAGTGCTTTTGGTATTATAAATCCATGAATAATTTGCTGATATATGTAACCACATTTCCTTGCTACGTTTGCTATTTTTCATACTGTCAGATCCTTGACTCAGCTTTCATCATGAAGAAGTCTGGATTAATTTCTAAGAACTTACGTTTTTCAATTTGCGCCCACCAATGCGATGGAATGTTCCGTTTGAGGGTCCCTGGAATTATACTCTGTTCATTTTTTCACTCATATTCTAGGATGCAAAACCTGATGTGTTGGAGAGTTTGTTGTTTTGCGTATTTGGAGACTTTTGCCACATAGTGTATGCTGTGAGTGGCTGCCAGTCAGCGAATATCGTGTGCAGGAAAATCGTTCGACTGTGAGTACAGACACTGGTACGGTATCGTGTGCACGGAGACGGGTTTTGTGCTGACGCGGCCGTTGATCGGTGTCGTTTACCACTCGTGTATGGCGCAGAGAGAACTCGGCCTCATGGGGATAGGTATGTATTCACTTTTAAATTACTGAAGGGAATGTGTGAATGTGTGCATTATGTAGTCACTAGGCTATGTTGTGGTGTTCCATTAACTATCAGTGGTCTTACTTTAGGTGTTATAATTATGTGCAAAGTTGAGGGATCACTTCTTGAAATTCCATAACTATTATATAATGTGTATTTGATACCATAATTACACTATTTGTTAAGTGCAGAGGTTAGAGCATTTCCTGTAGCTATGAAATAGATAATGTTAAATTTTCAGATATCTCTCTTTGGTTTGAGTTTGATGTAATATGTAAATATGTGGATATTTGCTCACTTGTTATTATGAAAACTACATAGGATTTTGTAAATTTGATACAACGTGCTTTATGCTTCTGCTCTAAGAATCTACTTGCAACCATTTAATGAACATACGTGCACTTCTGACATATTTTTATTAAGAACATGTTGATAACACTTCTGAAAGTGTCTTTGGTTTGTTCACTGATGTTATGTAAATACTGAAAGAGTATATGTTTTATTCTACAGTCGCAATTAATTTATTTTACCGACTGGCTAGTAGTTTCGGTAAAGAGTAACATCTTCAGGCTATCCACAAGCATGCAGACATCACACTGGCTTCCCTAGTATGTGTGTCAAATATTGTACCAAAACACATAGCCAATTGACAAATAAAGTAATTGCGACTGTAGACTATGAAACACACTTCTTCACTCAGTATTTCAGGAACATGTATTTTCTAAATACTCTGCACGATGTTTTACCCAGCGAAAATTTCATTATCTAAAGGCTAACAGCAGTTTTATATGTTAAACAAGCTATGGTTTGGAGGGGTCATACACGTTACCATCAAAAGCAACTTTTTTTCATAAAAATATGGGATACTTATAGTTGTGCAGTATTGCTTAGCAAGAATGAAATACCATATTTATATCACAGATGATGGCAAATATAAAATTATATTAATTCCTTTCACAGAAGCCATACCTAAGAAAAAAAATATTGTGTATTTCTTCCTTAGGTGACAAGCATTGAGAACTATTAGAGCAATCCATAAATGATTTAGTGAGGATGTTAAGTGCATATTGTTGTCTTAACTAAATAACAGCTTGTAATTCTATAAACTGCTGCTGATTATGAAAGTTAATAGCTTCAGCAGTTTTCTGAAAATCAAAAGTGCTTAGAACTGACTACATACTAGTATTGGGTACTATTGTTTATTTCCTTTTTGCATAATTATTTAAGACTGAAACTGAAATAGTAATTATCAGTATTAGATTTATCTGTCATGAAAAGTTCTACAACATTCAGTTCATTAAATGAAGATTACATGAATAATTTACTCACTCAAATAACAATATACCACTGCAAGCAGATCCTATAGCTTTCAAATTTAAAGTGACTTCTGGTGTATCAGCACAAAATTTTGAATGTAGTACCTGTTTGTCGAATGTATTCAATGTTTCTTCAATATGCATTGTTAAGTCACTTACAGATTGTTGTTGTTGTTGTTGTGGTCTTCAGTCCTGAGACTGGTTTGATGCAGCTCTCCATGCTACTCTATCCTGTGCAAGCTTCTTCATCTCCCAGTACTTACTGCAACCTACATCCTTCTGAATCTGCTTAGTGTATTCATCTATTGGTCTCCCTCTACGATTTTTACCCTCCACACTGCCCTCCAATGCTAAATTTGTAATCCCTTGATGCCTCAGAACATGCCCTACCAACCGGTCCCTCTTTCTTGTCAAGTTGTGCTACAAACTCCTCTTCTCCCCTGTTCTGTTCAATACCTCCTCATTAGTTACATGATCAACCCATCTAATTTTCAGCATTCTTCTGTAGCACCACATTTAGAAAGATTCTATTCTCTTCTTGCCCAAACTATTTATCGTCCATGTTTCACTTCCATACATGACTACACTCCATACAAATACTTTCATAAACGACTTCCTGACACTTAAATCTATACTCGATGTTAACAAATTCCTCATCTTCAGAAACGCTTTCCTTGCCATTGCCAGTCTACATTTTATATCCTCTTTACTTCGACCATCATCAGTTATTTTCCTCCCCCAAATAGCAAAACTCCTTTACTACTTTAAGTGTCTCATTTCGTAATCTAACTTCCTCAGCATCAACCGATTAAATTCGGCTACATTCCATGATCCTCGTTTTGCTTTTGTTGATGTACATCTTATATCCTCCCTTCAAGACACTGTCCATTCCGTTCAACTGCTCTTCCAAGTCCTTTGCTGTCTCTGACAGAATTACAATGTCATCGGCGAACCTCAAAGTTTTTATTTCTTCTCCATGGATTTTAATACCTACTCCAAATTTTTCTTTTGTTTCCTTCACTGCTTGCTCAATATACACATTGAATAACATCGGGGATAGGCTACAACCCTGTCTCACTCCCTTCCCAACCACTGCTTCCCTTTCATGCCCCTCGACTCTTATAACTGCCATCTGGATTCTGTAGAAATTGTAAATAGCCCTTCGCTTCCTGTATTTTACCCCTGCCACCTTCAGAATTTGAAAGAGTATTCCAGTCAACATTGTCAAAAGCTTTCTCTAAGTTTACAAATGCTAGAAACGTAGGTTTCCCTTTCCTTAATCTTTCTTCTAAGAAAAGATGTTAGGTCAGTATTGACACGTGTTCCAACATTTGTACGGAATCCAAACTGATCTTCCCTGAGGTCGACGTCTACCAGTTTTTCCGTTCATCTGTAAAGACTTCGTGTTAGTATTTTGCAGCTGTGACTTATTAAACTGATAGTTCGGTAGTTTTCACATCTGTCAACACCTGCTTGCTTTGGGATTGGAATTATTATAGTCTTCTTGAAGTCTGAGGATATTTCGCCTGTCTCATACATCTTGCTCACCAGACGGTAGAGTTTTATCATGACTGGCTCTCCCAAGGCCGTCAGTAGTTCTAATGGAATGTTGTCTACTCCCGGGGCCTTGTTTCGACTCAGGTCTTTCAGTGCTCTGTCAAACTCTTCACGCAGTATTGTATCTCCCATTTCATCTTCATCCACAGCCTCTTCCATTTCCATAATATTGTCCTAAAGTACATCGCCGTTGTATAGACCCTCTATATACTCCTTCACCTTTCTGCTTTCCCTTCTTTGCTTATAACTGGGTTTCCATCTGAGCTCTTGATATTCATACAAGGGGCTCTCTTTTCTCGAAAGGTCTCTTTAATTTTCCTGTAGGCAGTATCTATCTTACCCCTAGTGAGATAAGCCTCTGCATCCTTAGATTTGTCCTCCAGCCATGCCTGCTTAGCCATTGTGCACTTCATTCTCGATCTCATTTTTGAGACGTTTGTACTCATTTTTGCCTTCTTTATTTACTGCATTTTTATATTTTCTCCTTTCATCAATTAAATTCAATATTTCTTCTGTTAGCCAAGGATTTCTACTAGCCCTCGTCTTTTTACCTACTTGATCCTCTGCTGCCTTCACTACTTCATCCCTCAGAGTTACCCATTCTTCTTCTACTGTATTTCTTTGCCCCATTCGTGTCAATTGTTCCCTTATGCTCTCTCTGAAACTGTGTACAACCTCTGGTTTAGTCAGTCTATCCAGGTCCCATCTCCTTAAATTCCCACCTTTTTGCAATTTCTTCAGTTTTAATCTACAGTTCATAACCAATAGATTGTGGTCAGAGTCCACATCTGCCCCTGGAAATGTCTTACAATCGCCCTTGTATAGACCCTCTATATACTGCTTCCACCTTTCTGCTTTCCCTTCTTTGCTTAGAACTGGGTTTCCATCTGAGCTCTTAATATTCATACAAGTGGTTCTCTTTTCTCCAAAGGTCTCTTTAATTTTCTTGTAGGCAGTATCTATCTTACCCCTAGTGAGATACATTTTATAAAACCTGATTACCTCAATTACTCTACCAATATTAAAATTAGATATCTCTATACTCAAATATGTGACCTAGTGACCAAAAGATAGATGAACTTTCAGAACTATTTCTATGCACAAGTTTTTACACTTGTACTTTTGTTTCTCTAAACAAATCTAATTTAAAGTACTAACAACAAAAGAATTCATTAAGTAACACAGAACACAAGGAAAATGACCACTGGTCAAATGGAAATGCAGATTTCGATGACCATTTACTGGAACTCAGATTGCGTATATTACAAAATATAACATCATTGTATAATGAAATTCCTAAAACGTTTCTCAAATTGGAAGAGGAAATCAGTTTTAAACTTCCTCAAATACTTATGATTTCATTAAGAAATATAAAAAACAAGGAAACTGCACAGTTTTAAATATCTTAAAGTACTTAATGACTTCATTAATATTCTCAAATACTTCATGACTTCACTATATAACATACAGCATAAGGAAAATGCACACTCATCATCCAGTCAACGATTTTCTGTTTAAAACTGTATGAGCTGTGTACATTTTACTCACAACAATCTTCAACTGAAGACCACTGACTGAATGACAGATCAACATTTTTCTTGGGACTCCATTTCTGTTCTTTAAACTCCAGCAAGTGATAGAGTTCCATTAACTAGGTACCTGTGATGTGTGCTAGTATGAGAGAGTCAAAGTCAGTTTTAAATAACCTTTTAATAATGTCATGTTTACATCAGTTGTATGATGTCATACGTTTTTGAGCAGTTATTGAGGGGAGAAATTGAATTACTGATTAAAAAAATATTGTGCTATCTCCAAAGGTGTACAGCTATTAATATCTTCATAATGAACAAAGTTACAAGAATGGTAATCATGTTGGTTAATGTCTGTTTGGTCCCTAAATAACATTTACTTGATATATTTAATTCTCGAGAAGAGTTATTTAGAGTGTTCGAGATAAATGAGCCAACGTATGTATAATCTATTACTTAATGACTAGGGTGTGAACTTTTGAAATTTACATTGATTCTGAGGCCGTGGAATGAAGGAATTGTGCTACTGACCCAGGAGCAACATTCACAAATGAAAATGCGGAAGTTGATCACCATTTATCGTAGCTCATATTGTATATGCAATAAAATACATCATCATTTTGTACTGAAATTAATAACATATTCCTCAAATTTGATGAATAAATCAGTTTTGAACATTCACAAACACTAGATGTTGATTTAGGTATAAATCTATGTGCACAGTGACTACTTAAAATGAGAAGCTGTTGATATATATTTTAATAATATGAGTAAAGGTACTGGAGGTTATTGAAAATAATATTGTTCCAGGTATTAATATAAATAATTTTGAGTTTTGCTGATCTTCATGACTCTTAGAATGGGGTTAGCTCATTGTGCAAATAATATTAATGAATTGGAGAACGTTGTGCTATCAATCTTTAAATCATTGTGAGTGTAGAACACTATACAGATATGGTGAGAGTTAAGAGTAGTTTGAAAAGTCTCATTTTCATTTCACAATTTCTTATGATTTAGCTAGGCTGATCAGCTGATATTGGTGAGGGAAGCCTTTCATGCCAGTGAGCCTAAATTTCATAGAACAGTTGAATGTTCTTATCAGGAAGAAAATAACCCATTTATATGAGAAAATCTGGGATATTTATTGTTGGATATTCACAAAACTACTGGGGTTCAACAAGTTCTAAAATGGTTCAAATGGCTCTGAGCACTATGGGACTTAACATCTGAGGTCATCAGTCCCCTAGAACTTAAACCTAACTAACCTCACACACATCCATCCCCAAGGCCGGATTTGAACTTGCGAGCGTAGCTGTCGTGCGGTTTCAGACTGCAGCACCTAGAACCGCTTGGCCACACCGGCCGGCAACAAGTTCTAACTAGAATTCATTTTTGGCTTGTGAATGGGGTATATTCCATTTGATGTACTTTGTTCACACTGAATTACATGATTCCAAAGCAAACTGTGGGAAAACTTTGTGCAGTAAATTCCTGCACCACAATTACCAAGGACTGAACATATCTTACAGAATTTTGGCCAAAGCACGAGTTCCCAAACTAAAAAGTGTATAACATGCAACAAGTTATATAACAGGGGAGAATGGAGAAAAAACGTCTATCAAACATGTTAGTGTCATACACATAGACACGTGATTGAACTTCTAACCTCCTGTAGCCATCACATGTAACTCAAACTTGTCATGACATTGGTTTTGAAAAATTCTTACTGTAATCTAATTCATTTAATCTACTTGCAAAAACCTGCTTGAAAAATTGCTTAATTAGATTCGTCTTGTGACCTTCAGGTGTCACTGGAGATTTCTGTGAATGAAGTTCTCATGATATACGTATTAGATGAAAATATGTTTGGTTCATTCTTACTGCAGTTATCAAATCGCTTACAAGAACAATTGCCATGTTACTATAGTAGAGTGACTTCAGTGTTGGTCAATGCCAGCTGTATAATGTGCCATAGTACTACTCAAACAGTACTTTTTATGTTCACAGGTGATCATCCAGTTATCAACGTGGGACGTAATTGGTGAGTGAAAATTTAATTATTTTACTTTACAAAAAAGTGGCCCTCACCCAACCGATTTATGTGTGTATAAAGGTAACAGATCGTGTAAGACAAAATGCTTAAGCTGTTCTATTTTGGTACATATTCGACAAGCAATGTGGCTCCCACTACTCTCTGCAAGATCTAAACTATGTGGTAATGACAAGCATGTGTGAAAGAAGAATTTTTTTATTGGAACATGGTTTGGCACACAGAAATACACAGTATGTTGAGTTAAATCCGTGCAGAGGTGGTCACACTGAGGTTTTTATCATGTAAGATGTTAAAAAGGTGATGAAAGAATTCCGTGATATTTCCCGATGAAGATATTCTAAAAAAAGAAAAGAAGAAAACGAGTTTCTTTTATCATAAAGCATAATAGAATCATTAGATGCTACTAGCCTCGTCCTTCTTTTTAGTACAAATGAGTACTACTTCAATCTGAGATGGCAGTAACAATGTAAATATATAAATAACTGAAGAGAATCTTAGTTTTCTGTTTCTTCTCTTCTTATATAGACTCACTTTTTCTGTAGGCTGAAGGATATCTAGCTAATCAAAGTTTCTTGTAAGACACAAAGGAATTAATGATATTAGCTGCCAGAGGGCATTAATTTAACTCCATGTCGAAAGTTGAAAATTTGTAGCAGCCTGGGAGTCAAACCTTGGTGGCCTGCTTAATAGGCAGACATGCTGACTACTGTGCCATCCAGACACAGCAGTCATTACAACTGCATGGACTACCCTAGCAGGCCTCACATCAGAATCAATTCTCAACTTATCCACATACAACTGAAGTAGTGCCCCTTGCCCAATATCCTCATTATTCACAGCATTTCACAAATTACTGTAAGAGTTCAAGCATGATGTACATCCACACTGAAGTGATTAACAGGTAATTTTCACCTTAACTGTATATATTTTGACATGTCTGAAAGAACAGACACCACTTACATAATTAAGGCTATGACTGCCAATGATACCATTAGTACAGATCATGCTCGAACTCTTACGGGAAATGGGGAAATGTTGCAAGTAATAAGAATATTGGGCAAGGTGCACTACACCAGTAGTATATGAATAAGTTGAGAATTTGATTCTAATGGGAGGCATGCTAGGCTAGTCCAAGCAGTTGTGATGACCACTGTGTCCAGATGGTATCAGCGAAATGCCATGAGTAATGAGGATAATTACCAAATACCACCACATCAGTAGTGTGTGGATAAGTTAAGAATTGGGTGTGACAGGAGGTGGATTAGGGTAATCCGTGCAGTTGTGATGACCACTGTATTTGGATGGCACAGTGGTCAGCGTATCCGCCTAGTAAAAGTGCATTTACATCTGTGTGCCTTGTGGCTCATTGCTGTGCAGTTACGGCTTGCCGCACATGGAAGAAGAGGTGCACAGTCTGAACACAGGTGTGAATTAAATCATTCACATGCACATGTAGAAGAAGAAACATGTACCTTGCACTCGTGCCTCTACTTGTGTGTGGGACAAACACAGTCACATGGCAACTAGACGCAAGGTACACAGGTGTAAACACACCTTAAGCAGGAGACCCAGGTTGGAATCCTGGTCTGACACAAATTGACAATCTTACCGATTTTTTGAAGTCATTGCCCATTTATAGCTAAGGTCATTTATTCCTTTATGTCTTGATTCATAATGGCTGCAGGATCTAAATAGTGTGTTTTCTTTTGGAGATATTGTAAAGAAAAGACATAACTTACACAGTTTCTTTGACTACATTGTCAATCTTACATGTTTCATATTTATGAGAACATTTATCACAGATCATTGAAATCAAACACTTAAATTGGATCCTCTCTATATATTTTACTTTTAAATAATCAAATTCGTTAAGTTATATGTTAAAATCATTTTAACCATTGATATGTGGTGAATTTAATACAATCTTTTGAAACTTGTATTTCCTCTGAAACAATGCCTATCTGAACTGGCTAATACAATGTAAAATGTCACATGAATTCAAATTATTTCTCTTCACTTAATCTGCTGTTTTTTGTGTCATTGAGTGGAACTCATTTTTTCTGTATGCAATAACCAGTATATGCCTCCATTTTATTTCCTTTAATTTTCTAATCCTGCATATTCTATTCAACAGGGTGAAACTTTGTATATAAATTAGCTTTACACACTAGATTGAAAATTAATTACTTCATCATCTGTGCTACGGTTAACATTCACATTCTCATTCGTGTTCAAGCAATATATTCTTCATCTTTTAGTTTCATCTCTCTTTCCAATTTAATGACAACTACCTACACTGAAAAAAATCATTGTTTATCAATGTATTTCAGTGTCTCTCTAACTGAAACCTCAACTTTTGCAGAATTCTGTTTCCGAAAATATTGTTGTTGTTATTGTGGTCATTAGTGTGAAGACTGCTTTGTTAAGGCTCTGCACACTAATGTCTCCTGTGTAACTCTATTCATCTCTGGATAACGACTGTAATATACATCCACATGTTAAATCTTGTCTCCATTTACAACCTCTTTCTCCTGCTCTTGTGTCCATTACCAACTCAACTATTCCTTAATGTCTGAGCATGTAACATATGAACCTAACCCTTCTTTTAGTCAAGTTGTCCTATGAATTTGTTTTCTCCCTGATTTAATTTATTTCCTCTTAATTAGATATCCAGGCTATCTATCAATCTTGTTCTGTAGCACCACATTTCAAAATGTGATATTACCTTCTTGTGTGGACTGTTACTATTCATGTTTCACTTCCATACATGGGAACACCTCAGACAAATACTTTCAGAAAACACTTAGATTTGTATTTATCGTTTTCAGACAAGCTTATCTTTAATATTCATAGACCGCATTTTATACAGTCTTTCGCTGTGCAGTCTACAGTTCTTTGCTACACATATAGGAAATCTTGTGTGCCACTTCTACTGTTATGTTTTCTAATCTAATTGCCTCCATATAACATTATTTAATTCAGCTGCAATTCATTATGCATATTTTAATTTCTTGATGCTCATGTTATGAGCTGTTTCAGAGACATTATCCATTCTGTTCAACTCCTGTGCTGCCTATGCTGGAATTACAATCTCATTAGTACACTTTGAATTCTTTATTTTTTCTACCTAAAATTAATTCTATTTTCAAACTTCTCCATATTTTTCTTCACTGCCTGATCAATTTACAGACTGAATAATGCTGGGGTTAGGGTACCATTTTGTCCCACTATCTTCTCAACTACTGCCCCTCTCTCATATCCTTGGGATCTATGAAAAATGATATTCAGTTTGTGTACAAGTTGTAGACAACCTTTGCTGCCTGTATTTTATCGCCATCACTGTGGAATTTCAGAGTGTATTCTAGTCAAAACGTTTAAGATTCCCACAGTTGAAACCCAGGAAACCTCCTTAAGCGTCAACTTGTATAAAAAAATTTATCAATAAAAAAATAAAATGTGTAGAGAGAATCAAATTTAAATGTTTGATTTCAGTTATCTGTGATTACTCTTCTCATGAATATGGAACATGAGAGATTAACAATATAGTCAAAGAAACTGTATATGTGAGGTTTGTTCTTTGGTATATGTCAAAAAGAGTACAGACAATTTAGATCCAGAAGCCATTATGAATCGAGACACAAAGGAATTAATGACATTAGCAGCATGTGGGCACTGATTTAAATCTATGGAGAAAGCTGAAAGTTCCTGCTGGACCAGGACTTTAAGCCAGGTCTCCTGCTTAATATGACCAATATTTCTGTTACTGACAAATCAGATATATGTACAGTATTTAACAATGATTTTCTGAGCATTGCTGGTGAATTAAATAAAAATTTAGTTCCTACAAGGAATAATATAACTTTATTGGCAATTGCCTGTCCGATATTGATGTCTGAAATACTCCACTGTGATACAGACAAGGGAGAGATTGAGTCAATAATCGAATTACTGAAGACTAAGGACTCTCATGGTTATGATGGAGTGCCAAGCAAAATATTAAAGTACTGTGCTGCACATGCTAGCCCTGTATTTAGCCATATTTGTAATTTTTCCTTTTGGAATGGTCAGTTTCCTGAACAATTAAAGTACTCAGTAGTAAAGCCACTTTATAAAAATGGAGAAAGGGATAATGTAGACAATTTTAGACCTATTTTTATGCTGTTAGTGTTTGCTAAACTTAATGATAAGGATGTGTATGTAAGGATAATTGATCATTTTATGTCATATAATTTGCTATCAAATGTATAGTTCGGCTTTGGTAGTTAACAACTGAAAATGCTATGTTCTCTTTCCTCTGTGAAGTACTGGTTGGGTTAAACAAAAGGTTTCGAATGCTAGGCATATTTTTTTATTTAACTAAGGCGTTTGATTGTGTTGATCACAAAATATTGCTCCAGAGGCTGGACCATTATGAAATACAGGGAGCAGTTCACAATTGGTTCACCTCTTATTTTAGCAACAGACAGCAATATGTTAGATTAGGTTAGGTTAGGTTAGGTTAGAATGGCTATGATATGGGGCCTGAGTGGGGTATGGTCAAGTGGGAGGTGCCCCAGGGATCAGTGTTGGGGCAACTCCTTTTCCTTAATTATGTAAATTATTTTTTGCCCTCAAATATTACAGGTAAATCTAAAATATTTCTGTTTGCTGATGACACTACCTTGGTAGTAAAGGATGCTGTGTGAAACATTGGCTCAGTTTCAAATAGTGCAGTTCATGACCTCAGTTCATGGCTTGTAGAATGTAAACTAACGCTAAATCACAGTAAGATTCAGTTTTTACAGCCTCTAAAACACAGTTCAACAAAACCTGACATTTTAATTTCACAGAATGGGCATATGATAGTGAAACTGAACAGTTCAAATTTCTAGGTGTTCAGATAGTTGTGGAAAGCCTATATTCAGGATCTTGTTCAAAGACTTAATGCTGCCATCTTCACTATTCGAACAGAATCTGAAGTTAGTGATGGTTCGACACGAAAACTAGTCTACTTTGCTTATTTTCATTCGCTTATGTCGTATGGTATTATAATTTGTGGTAACTCTACCCCTTCTAAAGGATATTTATAGCTGAGAAATGGGCTGTTTGGGCAATAAATGGTATAAGTTCACAAACCTCTTGTCAGACCGCTGTTCACGTGGCTTGGTATGTTGACATTGGCCTCTCAATATATATATTCCTTACTGTCATTTCCGATTAACATTATTAGCTTATTCTCAAGAATAAGCAGCTTTCACTCAGTTAATACTCAGCAGAAATCAAACCTGAATTTGGATCAGACTTCCTTAACTCTTGTACAGAAAGGTGTGCAGTATACTGCTGCATCCATTTTCAATAAGCTACCACTCGTTTCAAAAATCTTACCAATAAATCACGTGCTTTCAAATTGAAACTGAAGAGGTTCCTCACGGGTCACTCCTTCTATTATGTCAAGGAGTTCCTTGAAAAGTTATGCTGATTCTTGTTGTATTGTTGATTGCGTTTACTTAAACTTTTAGATTTACTTTTTCTGGGGTTCATAAGCAATTTATTTTGTTATTGCTTTCATATTGTAATTTCATGTACTGACACGTTCCATGAGCTTGGAAATTTGCTGCTCAATTTGGTCCTGCAGTGGAATACCATGGAAACACCATAAGCATCAACTCATATGAAGTTTGGAGAAGTAAAAAGTTTTTCAGGAAATAATTTAGAAATCAGACAATTGTCATTTGTAATTTAATATTGTACTTCCTGAATTATATCGTCAGGAAATTTGAAGTGGGCCAAAGCATCCAAGCACTGGATTCATTACAACTGATTATGACCAACTACAAGTTATCCTTGTATATGGTATCTATGCTTAAAACGTGAGAGTAGAAGTTAATATAGTAATAAAAGTCATCAGAAGAAGGAGACACAATCGATGCTGTTGTACAATCATTTCCTTTACATAATTATTGGAGGAAATGAAACAAAGTTTTGAGCGATTTTTGTCAACTTCTACTAAAAGAAAGAAGAGAGAAAATTATTTCAGAGACCTTATAATTTTTGTCTTCATCTCCTTGAGGTCAAAATTGACCCATCCTCCAGTTTTTCAATCATTAGCACAGTTATTACTCTTAAGCTCTTAAATTATAGCAGAAGGAGTCAAACTCAATTGCAACTTACCCATTTCCAATTATTTATTTTTATTAAGCTTACTGTTAGTAGTATAACATATATGCCATTATGAGAATTACATTTATTTACTGTTCCATCAATGTTAATTAACATTTGAAATCACCACACATCACATTATCATATATTTTGGAAAACTAACTGCTTTATTTATGTAGTACACCTCCAGTTTTGATTATGGTAGTAACAGTACTACTTTCTTCATTACAGGTGATTCTCAGATATCGATATAATAATCATCACCCATTTGCCACCAAGTGCTAAGAAAAGGCCCTTCCTAGTTCTTTCCATATATTACACTATTCATTTATCTATTGTTTGCAATTACATTCCAATCTAATGTTATCTTCCCATTTATATCAGCGTTATTGGCTTTTATTATCTCTTAGAATTTCACAAATATTTTCCATGTTCCATTTACCATCCACTGATTTGCCTTTCAGCTCCAATCAAATGAATTTCATTTCTGTTATAGGTTTAATTATGTATTTAACTCATACTTCTTGTTTGATGCATTAGTTTGTTTTCTTGTCTTTCCTAATAAAACACTGTAATGAATCTTTGCTTTCATCACAAGTAACCCTTAAGCATTTAGATGTTTTGTAGCAAATATGTATGTACCAGCACCACAAGCCAAAACTGGTAACAGACACTAATTTTGCACTTCCTTTCACGTCCTGTCCCAGACTAGTCTGAAACTTACCTTGGAAAACACTACTTCCGTTGCCTTGCAGATCTCTAGACCATTTGTAGCATTATTCATTTTTTGCTTGCTTTCCATTCAGATGTCGGCTTTATTTCGCATATAAGGACAAGGTGACATCAGCTAGTGTTATGTTTGTTTCTCATTGACTGTTAATACAGATTTTGTTGGAAGTTGATAAAAAGTTTTATAAAATATGTGATTTCGGATACGTAGGGGATTCAAGCTCAGTATTCTGTGCTGTTATTTCATTCATGGTTTGCAGTTGCTTGTTATTGGTGTGTTGATTAATAGAGACCAGGGGTTGTTTCACTTGAGTAAAATAGAATTATTTTGTACTTGGTTGGTGATAGTTTTAGTCCAAATCTTACACATTATGAAAAGAAGACTTACTAATGTATAGTAGTGTTTTTTCATAGGTTATCTTTTTCCTTTCTTCCAAAGTAGACTAATTACAAAATTGTTAAGGTTGTTTGGAATTACCAGCACCTAAATAGAGTATAATAACTTTGTATGTCTTGTTTCATTGGCATTACATTTGACCTATCACCTCCAAGTATCTTATCTTACTTTATACATCATTTAGTCATTTAGACTTTACAGGTTATGTGGGACTTCCGAAACTGTTTTACTTTGTAGACATCTCTAACAAATTATTTCTTTTGTTTACCAATTTTTGTCAAATTTAGATTGTCTTTGCATCATAAAAAATGCATTCAGCCACAAATTCTACAACTGCAATAACTCATCATTCTTGAAATATTCTGATATATTGTAATTTGTTTTACAACAATCTTCTACTCTACCTTGAAATGTAAACTTTAATCATTTAATTGGTTAATGCTTATGTTGTAAATCCCAACAATTATGAAGGCTGCCTAATACTTCCCACACAAAACGGTTGCATCTAGTATTTCTTATGAAATATCATTTATCGTGTCTGTTGATTTTTCCGTTACTTCTGGCTAGAACAATTCCATATTAACAGGTACGCTGTTTTCGATGAACTGATTTTTGTGCAAACTAATTTCTGGCTTACTGATCCATCTTCAGTAAACAAATGATTTTCATGTGGAAGGGACGCAAGATCTTAGGTAACCAAACTTTATAAGCAGACTTACATTCCACTTGCATAGAGTGATGTACATCATATTTTTTTATTAATGCTGAAATTACACTTTGCACAATGGACAGTATCAGGCACCAAACGTAATTAAACTACACAGTATTACAGTATAAATGGCGATAATGCTAAAGTCTGTGAGATCTTTTCATAGGCTGAGAAACTGCTGAACTGAACACTCTTGATTTATGTTGTGCAACAAACAAATTATTTAATGTTGTAAATTAACTTTTAGGCAATGAACAAAATTATACATAGTAATTGAAATAGACAATCTTAAAGTATTACAGGTTATATGCTGGTGATGCCATAGTTTGTGAGATCATGGCATTAGTTGTGAAGTGCCTATCTAAGCACTAATAACTTATGTTGTGCACAAAACATGTTTTATACCGATAATAATGGGCTACATGAAACACTGTGCATGGTTAAAATACACTGTTTTACAGCATTACAAGTTACATTGTTGAAGTTTGTGGCATAAGCATAGAAAGAAACAGGAAATTCTATTGTGTTTTAATTTTGTGTAGCAGAATGTGTCATTGTGGCAGTTTGTGAGTATGTGGCTAGCTGATTGCATCATGTGAATTTTAAAGGTGGTTATGTATTTCTTGTGAAATACCATTAATCTTGTTTATTTACATTTGTGTTACTTATTGGTAGAACAATTCCATATTTGATGCTGAATAACAGGTACTAAAGTTTAGTTTACTTCAAGTGGTTCTAACAGGGTTAGCTTCCTTCTTTTGTTGACTGTTTGTAGAACTTCTGTGTGGACTTGGTATGTGTTAGCAGCGTATTTACAAACAAAGCAGCCAAAGAATGCCTTAATATTTTTTCTGAAGTACTACTGAGAGCAGGTGTCAACCCTGTATAGGTAGGAGACAAAGCTGGCAACCCAGACATGTTTATTACCAAATTATTTTCAGTTTGAACGTACTCTGCAAACAGCTAGATTCTTAGGAGTGAGGTCTCCCCTCAGTCTTCTTTTACTAGAAAACTTCATGGGTCATTTTTAAGAATAGTTCCTACATAATGAACCCATCAGTGATAATTTCAAATATTGGTACAGATATGTAGATAATGTGTGGTGTTTGTGGTCTGGTACCAAAAGACAACCTAAAACATTCCTAGTACATCTGAACTCACTACCCTGGAAATTAGTGAAAAATGCGTTTAACTTGTTAGACATCAGCATTGATATCACAACGTGCATACATGGTTTCAAAATTTACAGAAAAGCCATCACCACAGACATAGTAATACCCTCATGTTCACAACACCCAAGATCACACAAACATACCTTCTACTCCATGATGCATCATCTTACATTCATACCAGTCTCAAACCAGAATTTTGAAACAGTATTAGACACCATTACACGTATTGGATCAAATAATGGCTATACCACTGAATTAACTAATAAATTTCTAAACAAAAAAGAAAGAATAAAAATATTGCTGTACATGAATGCCCTCTCTGCAGAAATGGTTATATCTTAAAGAAACTGGAGTACTATCTCATATTTAGGAAAGCTATCTAACAAATTAGCGAAAACCCACAAATCCTGCACTTACAAAACTTCATTTTGTGTACGAGGCACTACAGCTTATATACCATTCAACAGCAAGGACAAACAAATTTATCCAGTAACAATGGTGTTTATAAAATCACATGCAATGATTGCACGAAACTATATTGGTGAAACAGGATTGAACATGAATGCAGCTGGAGAGTACATAAGGCATAACCCACAATTCTCAAACATGTGCTGAAGGAAGGACACAGACACCAAGTCCCCATTTAGGTACTGCATCTAACCAATGGAGGAAGCAAACTAAGCCTGTTTGAAATACTTGTGGCAAACAAACATTTAGCTAAAAATCCTCAGCTGGTTCTAAACTATCAATCAGAGCTTAGCACAAACCCACTATCAAGCTTCACATGATCAGTCAATTAGCCACATGCACACAAATCGCCACAGTACATATACTGTTACACAAAATTAAAACATCATAGAATTTCCTATTTCTTTCCTTGGTTACCTCACAGTTTTCAACAATATAACCTGTAATACTGTAACTATGCATATTTTAACCATGCACTGTATGAGTATTGCCCATTGAATGAAATGCAATTTTAATGTAAAACATGTTTATTACACAACATAAGTTTTCAGTGCCCAGTTGCACAATTAACAACCAGTGCTGTGACCTCAGAAACCATGGCATTATGACCATATAACCTGTAATATTGTAAGACTGTGTATTGCAATTAATGTGCATAATATTTGCCATTGTCTAGAGTTTAATCTACAATCTTAAAAACGTGTTTGTTGCACAACATAAACGATGAGTGCTCAATTTAACAGTTTCATAGCCAATGTCAAGACCTCACAAACCTTAGCATTATGACCATTTATTCTGTAATATTTATAGGTTCATTATATATTGTGGTTTATCTTGTCTATTTTGTAAAATGTACTTTCAGTGTTAAGAAACAAGTTTTATACACAACAGTCTGTGCAAGTGGGCTGTAACTTTGCTTATAATATTTGGTTACCTAAGAACGGGTGTCCCTTTCAGATGCTAGTCAGTTGTTTCTTGAAGGTGGCCCACTAAGTCGGAAAGTGCTTCGAAATAAACGAAAATCAGTAGACTAAATACAGTGTACTTGTTATTCATCCTTAAATGTCATTAATTTCTTTGTTAAGTATCTGTGTTTCTGATTGATTTCGAAACTATATGAAGTTTAGAAGAAATGTTCAAATACTTGTACAGTTAAATCTGAACTGTTAGAAATCGTTAATTTAACTGCTGAAATGTGATCTGTATCTAAAATAGTTTCTGTTTTCCGTGTTTCATATTTACAGTTGTTACAACTGTCACCCTAATAAAGTTTTCATTATATCTCCTGACATTCTTTCAGAGACATTTATGAACAAGTTTATTTAATTCACCACATTCCAATAAGTCTGTATTATTTTTTGTCTGAAACTCATGCATTCTATTTAACTGCTGGACCTGACTTTTTTTCTTTTGCTTTTTTTGCAATTGCTTCATCTTTATCTATTTATATAATAGCATTTCTTAAATACAGTCCTCTTTCACCTCTGTCCATATAATCTTCATTTTAAAACATGCTGAATTCGTTTATTAATTTGTTCTGGTATTTACTCTGTAAGCAAATAATTTCTCATTATCTGTACTTCTCAGCTCCTACGAGATCAGTTCATTTCTTTGGAGCTTTGTTTCTAGTTTTACTTTATATCTTACAGGACAATGAGTGCTTCATCTAAATCTACATATACATGGATACTCTACAAATCACATTTAAGTGCTGGCAGAGGGTTCATCCAACCACCTTCACAATTCTCTATTATTCCAATCTCGTATAGTGAGCAGAAAGAACGAACACCTATATCTTTCTGTACAAGCTCTGATTTCCCTTATTTCATTATGGTGATAAAATATGGTTGTAATTAAAATACACTTCTAATTAAAAATTATTCAGATACATCACATTCCATACATTTTCTTAATTATTTGGCAACTTATTGTCAATTACTGTAAAACAATATTTTGGTTCTTTGCAAGCCCATTTTTTTGTTTTTTTTTTCTTCTGGAATAACGTTTCAAATACAAATATGTTTTTCTTTTCTATGTACATAAAAGTTCTTTCATTTGTTTTACAAGCCCAAAGTTTACTTTTGAAAAATCGTTGTGTAGTTTTTGTCCAACTTCTTCTGAAATTCCTCCATATTATGTTCTAGTGAGATTTTCTGTCACTTTCATATGTCTGTAACATTTTGGAGTGATTTTCTAACCCCTCATTAGAAAATGTGTATGTTGGTGCATATATCTGAATAAAATACTTACTTTGGAATATCTTTTCTTTATGTTGAACCAGATCTTATGTGAGACTATATGAAATTATTTCTTTCTAATACTGTATTTTTGTTATTAAATCATCATTTCCATATTAAAAAGTCAATTTTAATGTTGTTCGATCAATACTAATATACTGTTACAGTAAAGAGTCTCTGTTCAATTTAGTAGTTTCTTTAGAAGAAATAATTTTCATGTATGCTGAGTCATGTTCTGTTACAATGAACTGACATGCACTGTTATCTACTGCCTCTATTTACTTCATCAACACTTATATATATTTATCGTAATGATGGTATCTTATTGGTTCTGTTTTCTTCTCAGTCATGCTCTTTTTATTCATTTGATGGTAATACCAGCTTCGCTGTATACACCATTATCGTAAATGATTTGATCTAGTTCTCATTCTACCCCATTTTTCTGTTTAATTTTGCTTTATTCTTTACAGCTTCTTCACTTGATTTTCCTGTACCAAGCATAAACGTCTGAGCTTTCCATTTTCATTCTGTACTCATTTTTTGTAACCAGATGTTAAATCAGATATGGGCAGTCTTTGGTAACCCATGAGCCTGATTCACATACTTACTTAACCTCATGGGCCTTGTTAAAACACTGTAGTAAGACAATATGTATAGGATTGAGATAATGTTTCTGTTTTTTTATAATAGAGGTGGTAGATTCGAGTGCAGCCTAGCAATGGATGCAGATTAGAACAGTACCATCGGTATGTGAGCAATCTCTAGAAGTGGGATTGAAGCTTACAGTTGGTGATTTTAAATAATATTTGTAGTGTACATAGACACAAATATAGCTGACTTGAAAGCTGCATGATCTTCAAGCTAAAAGCTGAAAAAAAACCTAAAATATAAAATGCGAAACAGTTTCTAAGCTCTCATCCAGTCTGCATCATAAGTTATACTTGTTACTTTAGATTCTGAATGTTACGCAATACCCTCAAGATCCAATTTGTTCACCATTGGGGACATTTTGGAATCTCTGTGCCAACTGCAATATCTTAAAAAATCGATCAAACTTCCTTGGCAACTACAATAATCTGTCCGTTGGGGAAATTCGAATATATAGAGAAGCAGATTTGGTGCCTTTCTAATTCTACCATAAACATGGGATGTTTCTCACATTGTCTGTAAGGTTCTGGAGTCCAAGCTTGGTTGCATATTCAGTAGTCTTGCTACAATATACCTTTAGCTGGCTGAGAAACATGGCATTATTCTTGCATTCCCTATGCATACACATATTGCATCGCAAATACTCTCTGTGCTTGCCAGCAGTATTTAGCAATACACTGGATCTGTTCTGTCCTATGATCATGCTCTCATTGTCTATCACCCTCCCTCTTTTATCAGTAATGCCCTTACTTCGTTCACCACTAAGGACGCCACATTAATCCTGTTCAGCTACATGCTGTAAGTGGTATACCGAAGATGCATGGAATTTATGTAAACAGACTATCAATTGAGTGCACATAGTACCAAACAGGAAAAAAATACTGTTAAAAGTTAGTGAATTCATCATAGCCATCGTCTCTGTAGCATGAAGACATTTTATTTATCTGGATAATTTGTTGTTGATCTGCAATAGTTCCGTCCTGCGGCTTCCTTCAGTGTGTTTCATGTCATAACTTGGTAAATTACGTTTCAGTGCACGTACCCTTTATAGAAACGTTTTTGGTAGATAACTAACCCTAGATTTTCGTAATTAGTTCAGTTCATTACCCTATCTTCTGTATTTGATCATTCAATTCATTCATGAACATTCGTCTAAGGTACCATAAATTGAGTCCCATTAGGTGGTAGGAGGTTTTAGGATAGCAGTAGAGGACCTAATATCTATTTGTCCTTGAACATTTTAAAATATTTATTTCACATGTAAAGTTATACAAAAATGTATTAGGACATTTAAAATGTAAACATACAGCAGTTATATCCACAGATTATTTTAATTAACTGTCATTGAAGTAAACAGTAATTTTTTGCACAAACTCCCTTACCAATTCAGTCATACATTTATCACTCCAAGTTTTCAGTCTCATGCTTTCTCTGGAAGGCTGATGTCTACTCAAAGGTACATAATTGTAAAAGGAATCTAGTCTTATACAAAACACTTTGACTACTCACTATATTTCTGTTTGCATATCTACGTTTTTGATGGTCTTGCATGGGAAACATCCCTCTGGTAACTGATTTATAAATACTTGTTTATATCACATAGATAGGCCAACGTCATTTAATATATTTCAGACGTGTCAGCCTTCTGCCTAATTATTTTATGGTAGAGCAATTTGTTCTGTATAATGTTTTGAACATGGTAGAGCAATTTGTTCTGTATAATGTTTTGAACATTAATGGCAAGACTCATTCTGAATTAGTTCCTGCAGCATTATAACTGAGTTATATAACAGTGTCCTAATTATTCGCTCCCTACACTCCTCCACTTCCAATAAATAGCTTGTTGGAACATTTCACAATACCATATTAGATATTTGGTACAGATTTGAGTCTTATCAGAAACACATGCAGTTACTGACCTTAAACATACTACTCTTTGTTTTAATCATGACACCCATTTCTTGCATAGCACCCATTTCTTGTGATAATTTTAGGCAAGTCACTATTTCTCCTGCAAGTTCACAGTTACAAAAGTACCCAGTATAATTCAGCTTCATATGAAGCATTTACTATGACTGTATTTTAATGCAGTATTATGAATGATGTACACAATTCTTCATACCTATGTCTTAGATCCTTCATGCAAAGCTGACACGTGAGTTGCATACTTTCTATCGCCATATAGAAATGCTGTTGATTATTCTGTGTTTAAATTGTGTAAAATCTGTGTGTTCTATCTAACACCACAGTCTTCAATGTTTATTATTTCCTGTTGATGCTATTGTGGTCTTCAGTCTGAAAACTGGTTTGATGCAGCTTTCCATACTACTACATTCTGTTCAAGGTTTTTAATCTTTGTATAACTACTGCAACTTACATCCTTCTGGATCTGCTTACTGTATTCATCTCTCTGTCTCCCTCCACGATTTCGCGCCCCCCTCCACCCCCCTCCATTTCCCTCCAGTATTAAAGTTTTGATTGGTGTCTCAAAATGTGTCCTATCAACCAATCTCTTCTTCTTTTCTCCTCGATTCTATTCAGTATCTTCTCATTAGTTATGTTATATATCCGTCCAAACTTCAATATTTTTCTGTAGCACCACATTTCGGAAGTTTCTATTCTCATCTTCTGTAAACAGATTATCATCCATGTTTCACCTTCATACATGGATACACTTGGTACAAGTAGTTTTCCGAAGACTTCCTAACACTGAAGTCTATATTCAATATTAGCAAAGATCTCTTCTTAAGAAAAAATTTCTTTCTGTTGCCAGTCTACATATTATATCCTCTCTACATCGACCATCATCAATTATTGTGCTCTCCAAATAGTTAAAATCATCTACAAATTTAGGTGCCTCGTTTCCTAATCTAATGCCCTCAGCAGCCACTGATTTAATTTGACTACACTCTATTATCATTGTCTTGCTTTTGTCGAAATTCATCTTATATCCTCCTTTCAAGACACTGTCCATTCTGTCCAGCTGCTGTTCCAACTGATATTTTGTAGGTCGTGGACAATACAATTTATGAAATGTCTTTATACAATTTGTCTTAATAGTCAACTTTTTTTCTCATAGCACTCTTACATTGCAAGCATTACACTTCATTTTGCGGCTAATATTGTTTTCTTTTCTTTAGTTCCTCATTTTATTTATGCATATTCATCCATCTTCCAGTATTAACCACATATCTGCCAATTTATTGATCATTTTCATTACTGTCTACCTGTTCGGTTACAAAACTCCTTTGTTCCTTACTTGTTATAAGTTTTGATTAGCCTAATTGAATACTATCGACGAATGACACAATTATTTGCCCAGTTTATTTGAAGGTAATTTTGTAAAATATTGGATCTGGAGTGGTTCTTACAAAACTAACCACACTGTGTCCCACATCATCTGTCAAACCATCCATAAAATTAGTGTAGGACACACGATTTCTGGATCTTGTGCAGAGCAGTTAATTGCACACATTGGTATTCAGGATCCAGAAGGCCTGCTCCAAGTGCATGAGTCGTCTGGTGCTCGTAATTAGGTCATATCTTCTGGTAGATATTTCGCCAGTTTTGTATTCTAACAGTGAAAGCGGTACATGTGTTCCAAAACACTGCTCTGGCAATACTTTCATCATCGTTTATATCGAATGTCAGAAAGTAGTGTGGCCACCGGTATATCAGTCAGCTTAGTTACGTCTGTAGGCCATGGCGAGTTCGCTGATGTAGGAGACGTAGGATCAACATTACTTCTTCCAGCATTTATTTTTATTTTATGTACACATCTAGTTCTGTAGGACCAAATAGGTGAGCTAAACTCCAAGGTCATGGAACGTGTGAGTTCATGAAATTACAACACAGAAATAATAACAAACAAAAAACAAATTTTTATGAACCTGCAAAATTTCAATCCTTAAATTTAAGTAAACACAATCAACAATACCACAAGAATCAGCCTAATTTGTCAAGGAACTCCTCATCAGAATAGAAAGAGTGACCCATGAGGAAACTCTTCAGTTTCGATTTGAAAGCGCGTGGATACCGCTAATATTTTTAATTCGAGTGGTGGCTTATTGAAAATGGGTGCAGCAGTATACTGCACACATATCTGCATAAGAGTTAAGGAAGTCAGATCCAATTGCAGGTTTGATTTCTGCCTTGTATTAACTGAATGAAAGCTGTTTATTCTTGGGAATAAGCTAATACTGTTACAAGAAATGACACTAAGGAATATATATATTGATAGACCAATATTAATATACTCAGACACATGAACAAGGGTCGACAAGAGCTTCGTGAACTTACACCACTTATTGCTCAAACTGCCCGTTTCTGAGCCAAAAATATCCTTTTAGAATGGGAAGAGTTACCCAAAAATATAATACCATATGACATAAGCGAAAGAAACTAAGCAATGTAGGCTAATTTTCGTGTCGAACGCTCACACACTTCAGATACAGGTCGAATAGCAGCATTAAGTCTTTGAACAAGACCCTGAATGTGGGCTTTCCACAGTAGTTTACTATCTATCTGAACACCTAGAAATCTGGACTGATCAGTTACACTTATCATATGCCGAATCTGTGAAATTAAAATGTCAGGTTTTGTTAAATTGTGTGTTAGAAACTGTAAAAACTGAGTCATACTGTGATTCAGCGTTAGTTTATTTTCTACAAGCCCTGAACTTAGGTCATGGACTACAAAATTTGAAACCGAGCCAATGATGCTCACAACATCCTCTACTACCAAAGTAGTGTCATCAGCAAACAGATATATTTGAGAGTTATCATTAATATTAGAGGGCATGTCATTTATATAAATAAGGAACAGGAGTGGCCGCAACACTGATCCCTGAGGCACCCCACCACTTCACCATGCCCCACTCAGACCCCACATCACAGCCAGACTCAACATTGTGAATAATGACTTTTGTTGTCTGTTACTAATCACTGCCACCTCATTCTTATAGAAACTGAGTATCACACGGATGTCTTTGTACTTTATTCCACTTTTCCTCAGCACTCTGAACATCTCTTGCAGATAACATTATCAAATGCCTTTTCCATGTATACAAAGGCAATATAAGTTGCTTTATTTTTCTGTAATTGCTTTTCGATAACGAGCCCCTGTGCCAGAATCGCTTTTCTTGTTCGCAATCCCCTTCTGAAACCAAACTGATCTTCACACAGCATTTCCTCCAACTTCTCTTCAATTCTCTTCAGAACTATTTTTAAGAGAATTTTTGATGCATGTGATATTAGGCTTACAGTTCAGTACTGTTCACATGTTGTATTTGCTGCCTTCTTTGGTATAGGAACAATGATACATTTCTGGAAGTCTGTCAGTATCTCTCCTGTGTTATAGATGGACCTAATTCTGTGAATTAGCTATTCTATTTGCATGCCACACACTCTTTGCTTCCCTAATAACGTTTTTAAGCACCTTACAGTACTGTTTGTAATGGGCTACTGTAGCCTGATTGTGACTACTTTTACCATTGTGCTATAATCCCGTCTTAATTCTACACGATATCCTTATACCACTAGTCAGCCTCCCCAGCTGCTAATTACTGCTAGTACCCTTTTTAGAACGTTCTAATGCAAGGCAACTCTCAAACAGCATGAGAAATCTGTTAAGGAAAACATTATATTTCTCATCTACTCCTATGTCATCGACACTATAAACATGCTGCGACTCTTGTTCCTTGACAAGGTTTACAAAATTCTCTATTGCTGCTGGATTATCTTTCCTACATAGTTTGTAATTATATGTGACATTTGCTTGGGTAAAAAGCCTTTTAGTGTTAAAATTTGTGCATCATGGTATGAAATGCGTTTCACCCTTTTACTAACAGAATGCCCATCTAGTAATGAAGAATGAATAAAAATATTGTCTGTGGATGTGCTACTGTTATCCTGCATCGCAGTTGGAAAAAACACAGTTTGCATCAGATCATATGAATTTAGGATATCTACCAACATCCTCTTTCTTGCACCGTGTTTTACAAAATTTGTATTGAAGTCATCAGATATAACTAATTTCTGGTACATCCTACACAGTGAACCAAGAACCCTTTCTAGCTTGAGCAGAAATGGTCCAAAGCCATTGTTAGGGGACCTATAAACAACAACAATTACAAGTTTAGTTTCACTAAATTCAACTGCCCCTGCACAAACTTTCAAATATCTGTTCATTGCAGTGCTGCGATATGTCTATGGAAACAAATGTAATACAAATGTAATAATAGACGAGATACTGGCAGAAGTAAAGCTGTGAGTACCGGACGTGAGTCGTGCTTCGGTAGCTCAGATGGTAGAGCACTTGCCCGCTAAAGGCAAAGGTCCCGAGTTCGAGTCTCGGTCTGGCACACAGTTTTAATCTGCCAGGAAGTTTCATATCAGCGCACACTCCGCTGCAGAGTGAAAATCTCATTCTGGAAACATCCCCCAGGCTGTGGCTAAGCCATGTCTCCGCAGTATCCTTTCTTTCAGGAGTGCTAGTTCTGCAAGGTTTGCAGGAGAGCTTCTGTAAAGTTTGGAAGGTAGGAGACGAGATACTGGCAGTACTATTTGTAATGGGCTACTGTAGCCTGATTGTGACTACTTTTACCATTGTGCTATAATCCCGTCTTAATTCTACACGATATCCTTATACCACTAGTCAGCCTCCCCAGCTGCTAATTACTGCTAGTACCCTTTTTAGAACGTTCTAATGCAAGGCAACTCTCAAACAGCATGAGAAATCTGTTAAGGAAAACATTATATTTCTCATCTACTCCTATGTCATCGACACTATAAACATGCTGCGACTCTTGTTCCTTGACAAGGTTTACAAAATTCTCTATTGCTGCTGGATTATCTTTCCTACATAGTTTGTAATTATATGTGACATTTGCTTGGGTAAAAAGCCTTTTAGTGTTAAAATTTGTGCATCATGGTATGAAATGCGTTTCACCCTTTTACTAACAGAATGCCCATCTAGTAATGAAGAATGAATAAAAATATTGTCTGTGGATGTGCTACTGTTATCCTGCATCGCAGTTGGAAAAAACACAGTTTGCATCAGATCATATGAATTTAGGATATCTACCAACATCCTCTTTCTTGCACCGTGTTTTACAAAATTTGTATTGAAGTCATCAGATATAACTAATTTCTGGTACATCCTACACAGTGAACCAAGAACCCTTTCTAGCTTGAGCAGAAATGGTCCAAAGCCATTGTTAGGGGACCTATAAACAACAACAATTACAAGTTTAGTTTCACTAAATTCAACTGCCCCTGCACAAACTTTCAAATATCTGTTCATTGCAGTGCTGCGATATGTCTATGGAAACAAATGTAATACAAATGTAATAATAGACGAGATACTGGCAGAAGTAAAGCTGTGAGTACCGGACGTGAGTCGTGCTTCGGTAGCTCAGATGGTAGAGCACTTGCCCGCTAAAGGCAAAGGTCCCGAGTTCGAGTCTCGGTCTGGCACACAGTTTTAATCTGCCAGGAAGTTTCATATCAGCGCACACTCCGCTGCAGAGTGAAAATCTCATTCTGGAAACATCCCCCAGGCTGTGGCTAAGCCATGTCTCCGCAGTATCCTTTCTTTCAGGAGTGCTAGTTCTGCAAGGTTTGCAGGAGAGCTTCTGTAAAGTTTGGAAGGTAGGAGACGAGATACTGGCAGTACTATTTGTAATGGGCTACTGTAGCCTGATTGTGACTACTTTTACCATTGTGCTATAATCCCGTCTTAATTCTACACGATATCCTTATACCACTAGTCAGCCTCCCCAGCTGCTAATTACTGCTAGTACCCTTTTTAGAACGTTCTAATGCAAGGCAACTCTCAAACAGCATGAGAAATCTGTTAAGGAAAACATTATAATTCTCATCTACTCCTATGTCATCGACACTATAAACATGCTGCGACTCTTGTTCCTTGACAAGGTTTACAAAATTCTCTATTGCTGCTGGATTATCTTTCCTACATAGTTTGTAACTATATGTGACATTTGCTTGGGTAAAAAAGCTTTTTAGTGTTAAAATTTGTGCATCATGGTATGAAATGCGTTTCACCCTTTTACTAACAGAATGCCCATCTAGTAATGAAGAATGAATAAAAATATTGTCTGTGGATGTGCTACTGTTATCCTGCATCGCAGTTGGAAAAAACACAGTTTGCATCAGATCATATGAATTTAGGATATCTACCAACATCCTCTTTCTTGCACCGTGTTTTACAAAATTTGTATTGAAGTCATCAGATATAACTAATTTCTGGTACATCCTACACAGTGAACCAAGAACCCTTACTAGCTTGAGCAGAAATGGTCCAAAGCCATTGTTAGGGGACCTATAAACAACAACAATTACAAGTTTAGTTTCACTAAATTCAACTGCCCCTGCACAAACTTTCAAATATCTGTTCATTGCAGTGCTGCGATATGTCTATGGAAACAAATGTAATACAAATGTAATAATAGACGAGATACTGGCAGAAGTAAAGCTGTGAGTACCGGACGTGAGTCGTGCTTCGGTAGCTCAGATGGTAGAGCACTTGCCCGCTAAAGGCAAAGGTCCTGAGTTCGATTCTCGGTCGGGCACACAGTTTTAATCTCCAGGAAGTTTCATATCAGCGCACACTCTGCTGCAGAGTGAAAATCTCATTTTGGAAATGTAATACTGTTTTTTATGTACATAGCCACTTCCTCACCCCGAAAGGAACTCCTTGAAAAACAGCCAGCTAATCTGTATCCTGATAAAGGAAGCCTCTGAATTGTCAAACTATTTAAGAGGTGCTCTGACACACCAGTAATTTCAGAGTCAACATCTATAAGCAGTTTACTAAATTTGTCTCTAATACCTCTTACATTTTGATGAAATATGATAATTCCTTCCCTACTTGGAAACATGACATCCTCTGAAGGTGAGCCCTTAGTTAGAGGGACTTCCTTTAAGCGAGTATACCTATATGCTGACTTCAGTCTAAAAAAAGGTGCAGCTCTAATTCCAACTACTAGAGGAATTTTTCCATGAGCTATCCCACCTCCACCAACTACACTTTCACCTATAATCTTTGCCAGCCTGCCCTCCCGATATCTATTGAGTTGCAGGTCATGCCGAGTGAAACCCAGTCTACTGATAGACGTAACTGGTACCACTGACACATGACCCATGCCCTCTGCTATCAGCACCCTCTCCAGCCCCATGTTAACGGGTCTAACAGCTGCATCAAGATGAGGTCGATCATGACACTGAAACAGTTGAACGAAATGCACATTAGTGCCACCAGTTTGAGTAACTATCTTTACCTGGTCACCACCTACATGGGTCAATCCAAATGAAGTGGTCCAATAAAAATAAAGTTTTTTGCTTGATCGTTTTTAAATATTTTAATTTTTTATATGTGATTACCCTACAATTGAAAAATTCAAAACAGTTTTTTTTTTAAAAAATTCCTTTCACCTTTACTGAATGGTGGCCATTTTCGTTTGTAAGCACACAATGATGTTTCAGTTTAGAGACGTTAGGAAAAATATGAATATCTCTGCACTGGGTTAAGTTACAACATTGTAATTGACATGATTGTTTTAGAAAAGTGTCCTCTACAACATTGTATATTACAAAAACTACCCTAAATTCAAAAATAACCAGTCAAAATGACCACCAAGTTTTGTAGCCAACTTTTCAAAAATCCACTTTTTAGGCCCAAAAATAACAAACAAGGAGTGATTTATGAGAGTCTACTTTTTCCTACAGTTACATATCATACACTACTAGCCTCATATAGAGCAAGAACACTTACAAATGTTCCCTTAATTTTTTATGAATTTTTGAAATTAGAAAATTTAAATTTTTTTAAAAGTTTGGGGTTAGTTATCTCAGGTGGGTCTGAATATAAAAACATGATTTTAGCACAGTTTGTACACCTATATGATAGCAACGTAATGTAAAAATTTCAACATTGATATCTGACTGTGAAGAGAGACATGAATTTTTGAAAATGAGATAAATCACATTATTCTACAACTTATCTTATGGCTGTAGCCTATTCAGTGTGATATTGGCGGGATATAATCAATTATTGTTGAAGTAAGGTACTGAATTATATACAAAAAGTGGAAACATCACTGAAATTAACATTTATATTATTTTGACATACTTAGAAAAATATTTTCAATTAACATCCTTCGAGATGCAACTGTTCCTAAACCTGGTGCTGAATGTTAGGAACACTTATTTCTTCAGACAGCTTCTGTGATATAGAATAAGACCTCCCAGTTGCTGTGGTAAGTTCAAGCACTGAAAGTTTCATTAAAACATTTTTCATTGCTATCTAAACTTTGTCACTAGTAGATTTCTTGAATAATGTTCTTGGGCCAGAAGGGTGGTAGAAATGCACAATATATCATTGTTTTCCAAACTTATTCTTTCAGCCTCTGGAAGCCACCACTATCTGTCATCATACACACATGCCACTCTCATTCAACGTTTAAGCAGAGATGTAATTTTGCTGACACAATGGTCCTCATAAATTTCGGTTTCCGGTGTTGCATAGCATCAAACTACGTTTTCTGCAATGCCAAGAAATTGTGGAAATGCCTTGTTACTTTTATTGCTATACAGTTTTCAAATCTGGTCTGAAGTGTTGTTTTCATATGCAAAACATCTTCTTCCTTGATGAGAAAATGGGTAATGCCTTTAATATTATCCTTGCAAAATACATAAATGTCCGGTATTGTAAGAATTTGGTCTGTGGTTGGTCTCTGTAGGCTGGCTTTACTTACTTCAAGTTTCGTTGCACCTCTTACTCCATCATATGCATTTTTACCATGACAAGGTGCAAAAATGTGCCATTCAGTCTCCATCCAAAAGTCTACTTTGTGGTTGTCTTGATTTGAAAAATTATTTTTGTTCTTATACTGAATACCACTTCCATCTGAAAAGTATATCAGCTTCTCAGCTTTGGGAAAATTTTCTTTCATGTGATTTATTGCATATCTTTGAAACACATGTACAGCCAAAGTGTTGTGCTCCAAGTAGTCTCTTAGAATGAAACTGAAGAACTGCGAACTTCATGTTTCTCATTTTTAATGTAGAAAATAAATGGATGCACTATTGCCTCATCATTGACCCAGTGGTACCTTTGAAATATAGCATCCTGAATCACAAGTGTAAAATTTTCTGCAAAATCAGCTAGCACTATGCATTCAGTTTCATGAAGTGGTGCTTTTTTTGTCTTTCAAAAACTTATTTGGATTTTAGAAACATAGTGGTGACTTTTGAGTTTTTGTAAGTTATCAATTAAAGATTCCAAGTACTCTTCCTGAGATTTAACCACTGTTATTATTTCTGCTCTGTCACTTGTGACCCACTGTTTGTACGTAAAACTGTATGGCACTTCCTCATCATATTCGTGAAACAATTCAATAATGGTTTCCTTACCAGGGCATTTATTACACAAACTCATCATACAGTCATAACTGTTAGTGTCACAGACCATTAAATGTAGAAACTCTTTGTACTTAAGATAACTGATTTTTTCACCTGCAATCATCAGTTTCACATTTTGATGATATAAACAAACACATACGGAGTGTGTCCCTGAGGATCAAGCCAATATACACCACTTACGGCGGAGGTCACAAAGTTTTTGAAAGCTACATTAAGTTTATTTAAATTTGACAGCACTAGTCGTTTCTGCTTTGTTACTCCATTTATAATAACCCTTTTGCTATCTTTGCAACCTGGGCACATTCTACTGTTTTCATCATCTTCAAAAAAACTGCTGGATCTTTTCAATTGTTTCTTCATATTCTTCTTTCCTAAAACTGGAAGAATGCCTTGCTCTTTCACTAATTTTCGGGTTAGTTTAACCAAACGATGAGAAACGTTGAATTCATGAACTATTTTTTTCTCTTGGCCATGAGTCAAGGACCAAACTTAAAATTTTAACTTTTTCCTCTTTAGATGTCAATGAACATTTAATTTTCAATTTTTCTATTAAGCTCAAATATTCAGTGTCAGATGATGCTGCTGGTTCTTTAGAAATAATGTTGGTATCTGTATTATTAAAGCATGATTCCAAATCTTTCCTAATTTTGTCTGAAATTTGTTGTACCTTATCTTCAATAGCTGCTTTTCTTTTTCTGCTACTTAATTTTATTATTTTCGAAGTAGAAGATACACCTAACTTAGAACGAGCAAAATCCATTCATTCCTCATTAGGAATATAAATGTCATTAACAAGGCTACATGATTCTGGTTCTGGATTCAGAACAAATATTTTTTTAGTAACAAAATGGGCACAGGTAATTTCCCAGGAATTACATTACGCTTCACTTGGGAAGCTGTTTCACTCTCACATAACAACAAAAAATGTCCAAGTTTTATTTCCCTCAAACCTTTAGTAATAGGCCTTTTATGAACTTTAAGTGGATTGCAGCACATTCTTACAAAAATGTGGTTGTACTTCAGAATATATTTCTTCTCATGATACTCACACACTGATGTTAAGGAAGAACTTACTCGAAATTTAAATAAAGTTTATCTAACTTCATCAAAGTCATTGACATTTTTCAAGTTTTGGAAAATGAACCATACACTGTTTTGTGACATGCTTCACTTGCTATCTGTCCAACAGAGCACTGTTAATCCATGTTATTGCATTCCAGTTAATCTCCCAAAATTAATTACAAATTGCACATAGAACAAAACACATAACACATTCTACACTCTCGATGAAGTATGTACTTCCACTCTAACAGAGGTTTCAGACTGACTACAAAAATGCCACACCCAGCAAAAATGTACTTCTACAATACCACACCTAGCAATAATGTACTTCTTTCTTGACAATAAATCTGAAGGTAAATGGGCATTTTTATTACCATAAAATCATATTTTTATATTCAGTCTCACCTAAGATAACTAACCCCAAACTTTACAAAAAAAATGAACATCTTCAAATTTCAAAAAATTATAAAAACTTAAGGAAACATTTGTAAGTGTTTTTCTCTATATGAAGCTACTAGTGTATGATATCTAACTACAGGAAAAAATAGCTCATAAATCACTCCTTGTTTGTTATTTTTGGGCCTAAAATGTGGATGTTTGAAAATTTGGATACCAAATTTTGGAGGTCATTTTGACTGGTTATTATTGAATTTAGGATATTTTGTGTAATAGACAATGTTGTAGAGGACACTTTTCTAAAAACAGTCATGTCAATTGCAATGTTGTAACTTAACCCAGTGCAGAGATATTACAATTTTCGCTAATATCTCCAGACTGAAAAATTGTCACACGCCTACAAATAAAAAGGGCCATTTAAAAAAAAAATGTTTTGAACTTCTCAAATATAGGACAATCACATATAAAATAATAAAATATTAAAAATGGTCAAGCAACCATCACTGGACCATTTTATATGGATTGACCCACATCATACTCCCTGTCCCTATCAAGATTGTTCCACCCACTATCATTACCTGATCCTCTTTCGTAAAATTCCTACATAACTCCCCTATGTTGTCAGTCACCTGAGCCAACCCTGCACTAGGCTGCACAGTGCTGGTGACCTGGTACTCACTCCCCAACACTTTGTGCTACAGCTGGCCCACACCTGTACCGTGCAAACTACCTAGCAGCGGAACCTTCTTATTTCTGTTAGACTTTGCAACTGACCTAGGCCTCCTAACTGCTGAGGACTGCTCCATGTTCCCTACATCTACAGCTACAAGAGGCTCCTCTCGACTCCACTCTGACAGTTGGTAAAAAAGTAAAACTGTCTGAATACCTCCTCCTCCTCCTAGCTACCTTCTTGCCAACTGCCAGTTCCCGTTCACCACCACCCTTCACCCTTCTCAACGTATCTAGTTCCTCCTTTGCTCGTTGTAACTGAACCTGAAGGGCACAGATCTTACTCTCCTGCTCCTCTGTGAACTTATTTCTTCTACAGATTCTGCATTCCCAGGAGAATATCTCACTAGAATGCCCACTGGCTTCCCCACTGCATCACCCCCCCCCCACCCCCCACCAACCAATGAAAATACTTTGAACAAATCCCACACCATAACCCACTACTCACATACTTACGGCAGAGCCCACACTTCTCACTCACTTAGACTTAATGAAAGAATATATACATCTACGTTACGTAAGTTCAGTTACACCAGTCGAACTATTTATAGAAGTAACAATAGCGGTCTCGAAATTCTGTAGCTACTAAGAAAGCAACTACTTTATTAATACTACTACACCACAGCTAATACCAATACCGACAAAACTTCACAAAATTATACGATAAAACCAAAACTTCAAGCGGCCACTGGAACACCCAACGAAGTTAAAACACTGAATGAAAATTTTACTGAAGTATTTCACTAGAAACAATAAGAAGCGTCAGCTGTAAACTTAAGTACGAAATTTACTAAACGACTTCAAAGCACAGAAAACTCTAAAAAACACACCGAGCGAACGTTTCCAAAAATTTATTAAATATTTATTTCGCCACAAACAGCACGAAACACCGTTGAAAACTATTAAATTCAATAACTAACAATGCACAAATAACTTTGTCAGTACTTAGCTTTATAACTGCTACACCTGCAACTTCCCGCCGCAAAATGTAAACACACTACCGAGGCGTGAGTCTAGGACGAACGACGTAAGCACACTCACGAATAACAGACCACTCGAATCAATAATACAGGAAGAAAGACTGAGATTAATGAAAATCCACCAATAAGTTACTTTCACAGCAAATATTAACACAAATAAACTTTAAAATAAGTAACTGAAGACTAAAACTTTATAAAATATTGACGAGCAAATTCAACAGCAGTCCAGCACACGTGACATCGCACCAAAGATCATTTATACGCTGCGTAAACATCTATTTGCTACTGCCCCTTCTTCTTCCTTGTCGTACGTTGTGATGGAATCATGCATTTAATAAATTGTGGAAGCTACCTGACATTCATTGAGATGCTGGCGCAGTCGTGATGCCAGTGCCTAATAATACAGCTTGTCGAAATATTAACATCTGGCTTTTATTTTTCCATTCAAGTGCGTTCCGTACACTCCCATGGGAACGCATCGCTGCAGAAGGCTTGCCAACTGTGATCTCCACAGACAGGTCCGCTATTATATACCTGCGCAACTAGTAAATAAGCGCGTCATTGTATCGAACGTTCTACCTCCAGCTCTTGCACTTCCTCTAATGGGAGTTTCCACAGCTAGGAGTCATATCGTTAGTACAGGACACAACGGTCTTCCAGAAATTTAAGCATCCAAATAAACCTGCTATAAAAGAACCATGCCTATAGCTATAAGACCTGTTGATACCATGTTTATACATCTGTATTCTGCCACCAGTGTCGGGAGCGGAAGTTACTCTCGGTGGACGTTCTGTCTTCAGTTGACTGACCGCTGGCTCCCACGCTTTACAAAAAGTGAAGCCACTGTTCCCATTGATCATGACTTCGGTACTTTTATCTCAACAACCTCCCTTAAGGTACAATTAGAAAACGAAGAGGTTTGTCTTAGCACTTACGTTCGTTCGTATTTCATGGAGTCCCTTGTAGCTATGCAGCAGTTCACAACAGCAGATTTTGGCGGCTGGTTGAGTTCGGTACGTATCTCCTGTGCTCCGGCACCTTTCTTTGACTGTCCGCACAGTTTGCCCCACGTACACTTTACCGCGTTTACAAGGGATGCAATAGATGACAGGTTCACGGAGCTCAAAGTCACTTTGACCTAAATGCTCGTGTTTCCAGATGTAGATGGAAAACGCATTCAGTATTACACTGAGCGAGGATTCTGTCGATCTTATTCCATGTTTTGCCGTCGTATGGCAAGTAAGCAGTTATCTTATTTTGTTCATCGTGTTCTGTAGACCGGTCCTGCAACTTCTGGCCGAAGACACGTCAGATTTGTCTCCCGCTTTGTTTGTTATCCTTGAAAATGGTCTTAAGGTGATTGAGCTCCGTTGGTAGCTTTCTTCGTTCGTACTGCACATTGCACTGTGGACCTGTGTATAATGCGTATAACATCTTTACGTTGCGAGGATGATCGTGGCTCGAAGCGTGAAAGCACAAAACAGTGTGACTTTCATGTACACATTATATCTCATAATGCCGTCCACTTTACGCTTCTCCATGACGTCCAGGAAGGCTCATTCGTTATTCCCTTCCACGTTCACGGTGAATTTGATGCACGGGAGCCGAGAATCCGAATGTTGCAGGAGTTTCTGAAGCCTTTCGCGCTAATGTGGCCACACCACAAAGCCCTCATAAACGTATCTGAAGATGTGTGTGGGCTTCAGTGCAGTTCCTTCTACATCTATCCTCTATGAATACTAAGGCCACAACTGTTCACAGTGGGCACCCCATGACGACGTCATCCGTTTGTTCTTCATAGTCACCTTGAAGAAAAAGAATAAAGATGGGAATTAAAATTCAAAGAGCTTGGTCATTGTGGCACTGAACTTTTTCCTGATCAGCTTGAGGGAATCATAAAACGGCACCCTGGTGATGAGGAAAACCACATTAAAGCTCACTATAATGACCTGGTTACGAAGGCCTATCTCTTGCGGCCGTTGATTGAAATGTACTGCGTTTTTCATGTGATGAGGACATTTATCGACTTAGCGACGTAAAAGTGCTTTTACATCTTTGATAGTAGCGCAGTGTATTTTCGGTGAATTTTAGTTCAGCCACGGAGCTTTGGTGGTGCAGCAGCACGTGTTCGAAGCTTTTTGGTGCATTCCCTCGGCAGGGGCTGGCACAGAAAGTGGACGGGTTTGTCGAGTAAGTTGTAGTTTGGCGACTGTTCTGTGACAACGAAAGCTGTACAGTAGCATTTCTATTGTCCGCAGGTAAAATGACTATTTCAGGATCTTTCAGTAGTCCTCTAATGACAGCTCTTTCTACTTCTGTGATGTTTGTCTTCAGTGGAGCGGTTCAGGTGAGCGTGTGGCATGTTTTCCGACGTATCTCTTCCGCATCGTCGCTAGGGAGGGTGGAAACTACTTGTTGAATGCTACTGACGAAATCTGCAACAGGTATAGCAGTCGGAGTTGGTGCTAAAGTGAGTCCCTTTTCTAGAACCGATGTCGCCACGTCGTCCTCCGCTTTCCTCTTGTGATTGATCACGGTTAGTCGTTGCCCATCTTTCGTCTTTTGACGTTCTCTTGCTACCAGAATTTCAAATTTGGAGACTTGTTTGGTCGTAGCATAGCGTCGAAATCGGTCTATCTGAGCCCATGGGACATTCATTCTGCTTGTGCAGGCAGATATCTATTTTCCAAGAATTCCTTCTTGTGAAGTCTATCCTCTCCACGCAGCATGGATAATACTTATGTTTTTCGATATACTGACAATTTTGTAGCGTAGTTCCGACATAAGTCGTACCTGACCTATAAGCTACCAACTTTTGTTTTAGACGAGTTCTATTTTCATTTGTGCCACAATTACCAGTATGGTGAAAGTACGACATCCTGTTAGTACACTAGTGTGTATGGCTGTGGCGACTCCAGCGAACTTTGTTTACATTGTATATAATGGCCCACTTTGTTAACATCAGGTGACCTAGGTCATTGATCTCGAGTTCAGCTCATTGACTTTTCATTGACGTTATCAAGCCCCATTCCTTCTTCCATGATGTAATAATTGTGAGGTCACAGGCCACGCCCATTCTTCGATGACATCATAAAGATGAAGAGAAATTCAAAATTCTAAGAGATTTGAAAAATTAAAGGTGGTGGTGGGCGGTGAATTTAAACACACACACACACACACACACACACACACACACACACACACACACACACACATGCTGCGTAATATACCATCTCCTTCCCCTTTCTTTCAAACAGAGCCTAGTATTTTAGCCACTACTAAAATGAAAGAGCCAATTACAAGGCTGTGTTCAAGAGTATCCGAACTATAGGAATTATTTATCAAAAAATACGTCATCCACTTAAAAAAGTGTCTGAATTCCGTACAACGACAAAAATGTTGTCAACTACGTTTTCATTGCTGACTTCAATAAATCGGTTATAGACGGACTCACCAGTTGCATCGGTAAATTTCATTGGAAGCTGTTTATCATTCGCTATGGTCTATTAGAATTTGTATATAGCATACTCTCCATAAATAGTAAAAAACCAACATTTGCTTATCCAGTATACTTAACGTGTTAGTAATATGTACTTATCAAACGTTATTTTTACGTGAAATACTATTCCTTAAAGCATTAAAAAATGAAAATAAAACCCAGTGCTGGTTTAAACTACTGTTGCTTGTCTTCGTCAACAGATGGCTGCACTGGTAATACGTTCAATGTTCAGTTCGAGTACCACACTTGGTTTAAGACACAACTAAACTAAACTACGTCCGAACAGGCCCTGAAGGCCGAACGTCACCGATCAACCACCGTTTCATTGGCAGCCATAGGCGTCACCAGATGCGGATATGAAGGGACATATGGTCAGTACATCTCACTGCCTGGCGTTGACAGTTTACGAGACCAGAGCCGCTACTTTCCAATCAAGTAGCTCCTCAGTTTGGCTCACAAGTGCTGAGTGTACCCTGCTTGCCAACAGCGCTTGGCAGACACGAATGGTCATTCATACAAGTGGTAATCAATCTCGACAGTGCCTAACTTCCATGATCTGATGGGAACCGATGTT
Source organism: Schistocerca cancellata (assembly GCF_023864275.1). NCBI lineage: Eukaryota > Metazoa > Arthropoda > Insecta > Orthoptera > Acrididae > Schistocerca > Schistocerca cancellata. Next base: position 294,685,088 of record NC_064629.1, read on the forward strand.
ATCACTGCGGAAAGGCTGTTGGCTTCAGACTCAACAGAAAGTTAAATTAACTATTTCCACATCCATGATATTTGTCAAGTGTCACAATGTTCCTTCGAAGTCTAAAATTTCTGAAAAGAATACGTGAGAAATGCAAAAAAAAGTGCGGTGTTTACATCACACATCGCAATGTTGTTTTCCACATAAAGACATATTTGTCAAATTAGTTCCTGAAACATAATTGTGAACAGCAAAGTAAGTAATTCATTGCTATTTTCACGTATAAATAGTTACAAGTAATTGACAAAATTACATCAGAAGTTAGGCCTAAAAGATAGACGTCATAAATCTAACGTGATCACGCTCATAACAACGAAGATAGTATGCTAAGCAGGCAGGAACACAAATCAATAAGCAGTCTGATTTACTGAAAGAAAGTAATTAAGAAGGCTTACTGATGATGTAAGTAATATGTTTTGCGAGAAACGGGCAGTTTTTGTCGCAGTTCCATCATGAGTCATACCCGACCCATAAGCTACAGATTTTTCTTTTAGATGACTTCTGTAGTCATTTGTGTGCAAATAAACAGTATGGCGAAATTAAGACATACCTTTTAGTACACACCTGTACGTGTTTCCACAAATCTTATACAATTCGTTGGCGCGTCTCACTGTGGTGGAGCGCAGCTCATTCCCCCCCCCCCCCCCCCCCCCCCCGCAAGGTGAGAGACTGGGGCCAGTTGAGTGGTGAGTGGCTGTGAGATGTAGCGGCTGAAAGGTCTGCAAAGCCGATAACGACTGGGAGAGCGTTGCGCTGACGCCACGCCCTTTCATACCGCACCCATATGACGCCATTAGCTGAGGATGACACTACGATCGGTCTGTCTTGATTGGCTCGTCTTGAGTCCAGAATTGCAAAACTTTGGTTTGCTAAGATCCAAAACACAACTTAAGCGACACGACGGAAGGCATCTAAAAGTGAGACACATACCAATGACATACTTGTTTCGTTGTACCTCGGCTCTCTCGTCCTTCATCGGCAGACGACCGGAAACTTCAAGCAAAGAGCTCATTTGTAAAGCCTTATCTCAGTGTTCAACGAACGTAATGTATCGCCAAAAGATCACGTTACTATTATCAGGTACGACGATGACGTCCTAGCGCATAATAATCATGCTAGTGTTGATAATCCGCCTTATGAAGTCTGCGGTAGATCCTCTGTTGCATCGTTCGAGGTTTGCCCCCAGACAAGTGTCCAGCGCACATCGTATCCGTTATGTTGGCCTACATAAAGATCCAGTTACTTTCTGCCGATGTTCATGAAGGGTACACCCTTTTTTGTCTACTGATTTATCTACGTGGAGGTTCTCAGAACTTGGTAGGCTTCAAACAGTACATGCAGTTTAATTTGTTCTTTACCCATATCTCAGTCATTTTTTTATGACAGTGTTGCAATAGTTTGAAGGCTGTGCTTATGCCTCTGTGCAGTTATAACTCATTCTACGTTACTCTTAGAAACAACGTTCTGTGATTACGTGCTTTCTTGTTTGTAATAGTCGACTATGCTCCTGTGTTCACACCAGCGATATTAAATTGTGTCTGTACTTTTCCCAATACACATCATGCTGTTTTGGGTATTGCATCTGACATACAATGGATTTTCGTTATCGAAGTCTTCTTCGATACGGCTAGGCCGGTACCGGATTAAGGAAAAGAAGGCTTCATAGGCTGTATCTATTGTTTTCATTTTACAAATCGGCTAATCATCAAAAAATAAAACGGAACTATTGTAATGTGACAGTAAATTGTGACTTTTTTTTTGGTCGGGAACTACTTGCCAGTGACAAAGAAGTCCTCGGACTACGCAAGTCCGCAGAGTATCAGCTTCTGTTTCAAAGCGGCTTTACGTCTATAGGGCAGATAGTGCATGCAGCTGAAGATCGCTGCAATGAATTCCAGCGGCATACTTGACTAAAACAGATAAGCAAATCTGCAGTCACAGAACACTGTCTCTTAGAGTTACACGAAATGAATTACAACCGTGTTAAACTTCTGACTCAGACATCCACTTATGGGGAATGTGTCATAAAAGAAACGCTTGATATAAGGGGAAAGGAGAAGTTAAACAACCTTAGTAAGAATTATCATCGATTGTTAAATCAACCACAGTTTGAAAGTATTAAGGAACTGGCTTCTGATGGCGGCCGATCATTGCCACATGTATTCTACATTGGATACGTGGCCAGACACTGATCTCGAACGGACCAGCAACAAATCACGGAAGATGAGAGTAACAATGCAAAAAAATTAAAGCCACTCACCTGTCAGCAATCAGCTGATAAGAAAAATGTGAGGGTGGCAACGCGGCCGTTTATCGAAATATTGTGCTCGTTGGGCACCGAGACCTGTCTGTACCACGATAACAGTTTTCTCATTGTTAAAGTTGGGAAAGACTGAAGCACACAGTGTATCCATTCCAGCAACTGACAACCCTTGCTGGGACCATTATTTCAGACTATGGCAAAAATGGAAAGCGTCATACCGTGAGCGGATGCTACCAAGCGAATATTCCAGTGCTTACATGCTTGTGGAATATGTTGATTAAAATTTCGTACTTACGCGATCTGTTTCTTTCTTTCTTCCTTTTTTTTCTTTTTTTTAAAAAGCATTCCTGTAGTTGAATAACTGTGTGAATAGGTGATGGCTGTTGGGTGTGTGCAACGTTAATGGAACTGTTAAGTGGAGATCGCTACAAAACACGCACAGAGGACGTGCATGTGCAGCTAATCGTCGTCTTTCAGATGTTCAGAAAGGTCGAATCATTGACTGTGGTGCAGTGACTGTGTAAAGAGACATCATGTCACAGACAATAGAGACTTACATAGTGTACAGCCTAAGTCAACTGGGAAATTGACTGATTTTCATTGGCACTCAGTGATAGGTGTCACTTCCGTTTGTGGCGGTCAGATCGAAGCCAACGTGTTCACAGTCGACCTCGTAAATACGTTACAGAAAGCAGCAATTTTAGTACTCATTTGTCTCCAATTTCTGGAATATTGGTGCGGGGAGGCATTCGTTACGCCAACAGGACTGATTTCGTTATGGCTCAAGGGAGGCTAAATGGTCACGGATATGTGCAAGAATGATTTACCTTGTTTTTGTATCATCCACGACCGGGATACGAAATGGCATATTCCAGCCGATAATTCACCACGAACATAACGGTCTATTTGTGCACATGGGCGTCACGTCTTATACCGACGATGATGATAAAGGTCAGTTCCACATGCAATGAAAGTTCAGTCACTTAATACTCGGAATGTGTTAAAGAAGTGCGCAAGGTCTGATAAATATCCGCAGGTGCTTCATGGTGTAGCACATCCCATTTCCGTCAGTATATTTTCAGTTTCAGAATATTATGAAAACTGGTATTTGTAACGTAACAGTAAATACGACAACTCTCATTTTAATTTCGTAATGCCATTTAAAACACGGTGACGTCGAACATGGAATGGTGCGGTAATACTCAACCAATTAGGTGAAACTAACTTCTCCACCACTGTTTGTCACTCGTGGTACTGTACGGACCGGACGCAGTTTTCATATTGTCTCTCCTCATGGTACTCTTAAGTGCGGATCGAGCGAGATGTCGCAGTGGTTAGCACACTGGTCTCGCATTCGGGAGGACGACGGTTCAAGCCAGCGTCTGAATATCCAGATTTAGGTTTTCCTTGATTTTCCTAAATCGCTCCAGGCAAATGCCTGGATGGTTCCTTTGAAAGGGCACGACCATCCTTGGCACAATACGAGCTTGTGCTCCGTCTCTATTGACCTCGATGTCGACCGAACGTTAAATCCATTCTTCCTTCCTTCTCAGTGCAGACTGTATCTTCCTTCGATATCTCTCATTGCTGTATTTACTGGTATGATGCAGTTTCTTCCTTCTTAAGCTCCCTCCATGTTACTCTATGGACGTGAAGCAACTTGATTCCTTAGCTGTCTCTCTGATACTCTATCGTCAGGATACTTTCGTTCCTTGGCTCTCCACATGGAGATCTATGAGCATGCAGTGTCCTTCGGTAGCTCGCCACAAGGTGATCTATGAGCTTATGCAGTGTCCTTCTTAGCTCGCTCTGTGGTACTGCATGGAGTAGATACACCTTTCTTCCTTTATCTCTCCCTGTGGTAGTGTATAGACAGGATGCAGCCTCTTCCCTTATTTCTCTCCATGGTACTCTATGGTCAGGAATGAGTGTTCTTCCTTACTTAGCTCTCCTTGTGACACTCTGTGGAGAGCTACAACCATAGCCATAAATATACATGATGAAACTTGCTCCTTTAGCTCTCTTCATGATATTCTATGGGCTGGTTGCAACCCTGCTCTCTTCACAATACTCACTGAACATGATGCAGCTTTTTTCCTTATTTTACCCCATGCTACTTTATGCAGCCTCCTTTTTTAGCTCACCCTGCAGTACGTCTACATGATTAGTCTTCAATTCACAATTAAGTGTCTGATATAGGGTTCATCGAATCACCTTCAAGCTGTTTCTCTACTGTTCCAGTCTCAAACAGCGCACGGTAAAAACGAACACTTAAATCATTCCGAAAGAAGAGTAATTTCTCATATTTTATTATGATCATCGTTTCTCCCTATGTTACTGGGCACCAAATAAGATTTTCGCATTCCGAGGAAAGAGCTAGAGATTGAAATTTAATGGGAAGATCCTGCCTCCATGAATACTATCTGATGCGGATGCCACAATTCGCAGCAATTCCCCAGAAGAGGACGGACAAGCGTAGTGTAGTAGATCTGTTGTATCTTGTACGTATTTTGTCTATAAATCGCAGTCTTTGGTTCACTTTGCCCGAAGTATTATCTATGTGATCGTTCCAGATTAATTTATTTGTAATGGTAAAACATAAGTATTTAGTTGAATTCACAGTCTTTAGATTTATGAGATTTATCGAATAACTGAAATTTAACGGATTCCTTTTAGTAATCATGTGGATGACTTCACATCTATCATTACTTAGAGTCAACTGACAATTTTCGCACCATAGAGATAACTTTTCTAAATCATTTTGCAATTGGTTTTGATCATCTGCTGACTTTACAAGACGGTAAATGACAGCATCATCTGCAGACACGCTAAGGGAGGTACTCAGATTGTCTCCTAAATTGTTTATATAGATCAGGAACAGCAGAGGGGCTGTAGCACTTTCTTGGGGGTGTCAGATATTACTTTTGTTTTACTCAATGACTTTCCGTCAATTACTGTGAACTGTGACCTTTCTGACAGGAAATCGCGAATCGATCCCACAGTTGAGACGAGACACCCTAAGCACGCAATTTGGTTAGAATTAGATTGTAAGAAATGGAAATCTAAAATGTGCTTGATATCCACTGTCTATAGCACTCATTACCTCGTGAGAATAAAGAGCTAGTTGTGTTTCACAAGAATATTTTCTTAATCTGTGTTGGATGCTAGTCAATAAATCGTTATCTTTGAGGTTGTTCATAAGGTTAAACACAGTGTATGTTCTAAAACCCTACTGCAGATCGACGTTACTGATTTGGGTCTGTAATCCTCGGATTGCTCCTATTTCCTTTTCTGGGTATTGTTGTGGTCTGCGGAACGTTCCATCTTTAAGTGCAGAGCTTTCGACGAGCGAGCGGTTGTGTATGATTGCTAAGTATGGAGCTATTGTCTGAAAGGAACCTAACTGGTATACAATCTGGCCCGGAGGCCTTGCCTTAATTAAGGGGCTCCGGGAACCCTTATCTTTCCAATGTTAAAATAGCGCTTATAAATTACACGTTTGCTCAGAAATTATTTGAGCTAGAAAGTTCAAATTTTTACAGGTTATTTATTGGAGTGTTGGCTACAACGTAACACAGGGATTTTTAAAAATTTGAATTCAGTTATTAGAGATTAATTTTTTGTATTGCAATGAAACTTCAGTACTTTTTCTGATATTTTTGTTTATAAATTCAACAACATACAGGTTTTTGAAAAAAGCCTGTGTTACGTTACGCAAAATGAACTGCGTAGCATTTCATGAAAATTTGAAGCAAATTGCTTTGATAGATCCTGGGAAAACGTGTAATATGTATGAAAAAATAAAACTTTTGGGGATCGAGAGACAAATTTTGATTACCTTTTTAGTGCATTCCAGGTCCATAGTATGGATAATCTTTACCTTCTGCAAACTCATCCTCCAGATTCCCCTTTGTCTTCATCCCCTTTACCCTGGCTTGTATTTCTAGGCTATTTACACCCCTGTCAGCATCCCGAAAACATTCTTTGTCTAAAGCAAGAATTGTTCGTACCATGTTGAAACCAAGCTTCGTTCCCTTATTTCGAAATACTTTTCAGCTTACAACGATGCCATCAGTGGAAGTAGCAACAGCACCATACACACCAAAGCGAAGTGTTTTTATTCCAACAAACACAGTCTTGGGGATTCTTGACCATATAACACTATTTACACTTTCATTACGGTTTTGAGTTTTTCAATGAACGCATTTTTTCAACAGTTCAGGTGCTGCTAAGTCTCTAAAAATAGGTTTTATCACTCCCATTACTGTATCAGGCAGACTATGTTTATGAATGTACAATTCGCCAGTTAGCAATCCCTTGTCGTATTTACACCAGCTGTTTTCTCCCTTGGTACACAAGTAATGATGGGGACTTTCAACGGTTGGAAAAGTATAAAAAAAGAAGGCCAAACAGCGTTCTTCATTTCATCGACACTGTGCGTGTCTTACCTAACAGCCATTCCATAATAGTTCTGTATTTTGTCAATTACACTGTAAGTTAACGTTCCCTTCCCATCCAACCCTTAAACATCACAAAGTTTTTGTTTTTTGTACGAAGGTTTCAGTAGCCGAAGTTTTGATCTCATTCATTTTCCGAAAAGTGTCAAGTACACTCAGATTTCTGCAGTATAACATGACAACCATAGGGCTTCAGTTTTTGAATATGTTTGAAACTTCTAGAATCACCATCACCAAGGTAATTCACATATCGCACTTTGTCACACGCAACGGAACGTTGAAATATACTAGCAACACCAGCCACTTTCCTTCCTCCACTACTGCCATTATAGTTAGCTGAGCAATTATTTTCTTGTCTACCTTTATTTTTTTTTTGTGGACACCTAAAATATTTAGATATTACTGCCACACCTAAAACTTTCCCTGTATACATACCGGTGGCAGATATTACGCCATGAAGAGATGTGTGTCCCCATTTTTGCCAGGTTCCGTCGAATGCTGCAGTCAAGTCTCTGTTACCACTGTTTTCTATTACTGCCTCTTCCACAGCTTTCTTCATAGATTCTATACAGACGTCTTCTACATAGACACTATAAATCTGTTATAATTGCCGGCCGGGGTGGCCGACCGGTTCTAGGCGCTACAGTCTGGAACCGCGCGACCGCTACTGTCGCGGTTCCAGACTGTAGCGCCTAGAACCGGTCGGCCACCCCGGCCGGCAATTATAACAGATTTATAGTGTCTATGTAGACGATGTCTGTACAGAATCTATGAAGAAAACTGTGGAAGAGGCAGTAATAGAAAACAGTGGTAACAGAGACTTGACTGCAGCATTCGACGGAACCTGGCAAAAATGGGGACACACATCTCTTCATGGCGTAATATCTGCCACCGGTATGTATACAGGGAAAGTTTTAGGTGTGGCAGTAACATCTAAATATTTTAGGTGTCCACAAAAAAAAAATAAAGGTAGACAAGAAAATAATTGCTCAGCTAACTATAATGGCAGTAGTGGAGGAAGGAAAGTGGCTGGTGCTAAGAGCCATATGAACCATTTTTTTGAGAAATTACTATTCAGAAAAAAAATAGTTGCGCTATATCAGAGGTAATTAGCACTGAAGTTGTCCAATAAGGCCGTCTCGGTCGCAAATTGAAACGGTCCGCCAGAGATGGTAAACTTGGTTGTGGGATTTGGAAGATTCATCATGCCATAGAAAACTGCACCTGTAGTAGCACCCTTACCTATTGTACACAAGGCATAAACAAATATAATTTTGTGTTCATAGGTTTTGCTACTATTTTCTTCATTTTGAGTTACTGCAACACTATTCCGAATGGCGCTCATGTATGAACACTTATCACACTTCAGTTCCATTTCACTGGAAAGTCCTAGCTGATTTTTTACAGAGAGTGCCAGACCAACTTCACTACACTGAATACATCTTACACAGTTAGCAAAAATTCCGTTGGGAACTGACATATCAAATATTTCATACACACCCGATTCACTCATAAAAAATTCAGACGGTTCGCTAACTGAACCATGCTTTCTCTACGAAGTACTCTATTTCTCACTTTCGTTGCAATGGGAAGGTGTACCAGCAAGGTCAGGTTCATACAGTTGGTTATCGACGTTATTGCTTACTGTAATAACACCTACCTTTAGCTTTCCAACATTTCACCTTTTCTTAAAAGCCTTTAGAGTATTTCTAGTCTGTTTATGGTTACCCTTGATTATCCTTTACGAAAACAGACTTCAATGAACAGTATTCACTATGAATATTTTCAGGATTACAAAATAGTGAACAAAACATGAAACACACGACAATCGAGCGAGCGATATACATTGAAATATCACAGGTTAGCCACAACACTTATTTTGTAACACTTCTTTTCTCTCAGATCGCTAAAATGTACATGATGAACATATACATTCATGAGTACGACATCTGATAACAGTTTAGCAGCGCTACAGTGGGTCACCCCATACAGAAGATATTTTAAAAATATTTCATAAATAGTTAGTCTTCTGAACTGAATAAATTATATGTCAATTGAAAGAGAAATGTCTGTAGATTTTTAAAAAGGCAAAAAAGTGAAAATCAAACACTTCATGATTTCGAACCTTTCCGGAGTCCCTTAAGCAATTTAAGCTGCTTCGCTGCACCTAGGATATCTACGTCTAAGTTACTAATGTTGACAGTTGTTCTTGTTTCGAATTGTGCAATATTTACTCCGTCTTCTGTGGTGAAGGAATCTGAGAAAACCACGTGTAGTAACACAGCATCGGTGGTGCCATTGGTGTACCTTATAAACAAACAGAACCTATTAGGATTTTCTGCCAGATTTCGAGAAAGAGTTTCATTGTGGAAACTATTAAAAGCATTCACATTAATTTCGTGCTAAATTTTGAGCTTCTGTAAAACTTCGCCAACAGTTAGGATTTTGCATTCTTTTAAATTCTGCGTGCTTTTTTTCACCGCTTCTGCAACAGTTTTGTGACTTCCTTCGTGTACTGTGGGGGATCAATACCATCGCTTATTAATTTATTTGGCATATACGAGGGTTGTCCAGAGAGTAAGTTCCGATCGGTCGCTAAATGGAAACCACAGTGAAAAACAGAAACATTTTATTTGCAAGAGTTAGCTACAATTTCCAGATACTTCTCTAGATTGTCGCCACTCCGACTTAGACATTTGTCGAAGCGTTGTACCAAATTTCCAACACCATCGTCATAGAAGGCAGCCGCCTGTACTTTCCGATAATTCTCTACGCTGGTCAACAGCGCGTAGCGTGCACCCCAGTATTGTCTTCGTATCCAGCTTTTCATGTGAACAGAGATGATACTCAGGACGAGCCAATTAGGGCTGTGTTGTGGATGATCGAACACTTCCGATCGAAAAGGCTGCAGGAGCGTCTTCACTGCCCCTGCAGAGTGCGGCTGAGAATTGCCATGAAGAAGGAAGTGCGTGGCAGTTGTGTTAGCTGGGCTGCATTCATTAAGGTGAAGCCTCTCAGCGGGCCCTCCTACTTGGCGGCAGACATCGTTGTTCTACTGACCTTTACTCGCTGACAGTGTGCTCACAACTGAAAAGAGCGTTTTGATGCGATCGGCCGTCATACTAGCGACACTACCCTATACATCTGTGCAAAGCTTCGTCGGGTTTTCACTGTGGTGGCCATATCGTGACCGATCGGAACTTACTTTCTAGACAAACCTCGTAGTTTTCAATTGCCGTCGACACTATTTCTTTGAATTTAAACCACATCTGGTCTATGCTTACATAGTCAGATTGGAAGGAGAGGAGACTGTCTCTTAGGTAGCCGTCAAGTGAATTTTTATCTGCTTTTTTAAACAGCTATATTTTTCGGTTACTTTTGGTGGATTTAGATGTTGCGGTATTCAGTCTTGCTACCGGCACATTGTGGTTACTAATCTTTGTATTCGTCAAAATGGCTCTGAGCACTATGGGACTTAACATCTGTGGTCATCAGTCCCCTAGAACTTAGAACGACTTAAACCTAACTAACCTAAGGACATCACACACATCCATGCCTGAGGCAGGATTCGAACCTGCGACCATAGCGGTCACGCGGTTCCAGACTGAAGCGCCTAGAACTGCACGACCACACCGGCTGGCCTGTATCCGTCAAGATCCTCCTTATTTACTCAAGATTATTTGTTGCTAAGAAGTCACGTATGCAATCATCTACACTTGCAGTGGGCTCCTGAACTAAATGTTTCATACTCTGTGGACAGGATGCAGCCTCCTCTCGTAGTTCTTCCCATGGTACTCTGTGTACAGGATGCAGTCTTCTTCCTTACTTCTTCCCATGGTTCCCAATGTACAGGATGCAGCTTGTATCCTTAGTTCTTCGCATGTTACACTATAGATGGGATGCAGCTTCCTTCTTTAGCTGTTTCCGTGAAACTCTATGAATAGGATACAACTTTCTGCCTTATCTCCACCCATACTGCTCTACAGACATGATACAACTTTCTTAGTTATCTCTAAACGCGTTCCACATTCTGGTAATGCAACTCACTCTGACTGTAGAATATGGCACTGCTGAGGTATTCGTGTGACCAATAGCTTGGTACTTCGTAATAACAGGTGTGTGTAACAATGATTGAAACTAATTAGGCGCTCAATTTGAATGACCTAAATGAAATGTTATGATGGTATAAATACGGATGACAGCTGTTTCCAAGTCACAAAGACATTTTCAGGTTTAAGTTTCCCTAAAATTACCCGAAAATTGCGACTTTTAGAGGCTCAGGAGCAAAAACTAAATTAATAACTTTCTTGACATTGAAAAATCAGTTGAACATATAACATTCGGGTCTCCGTATATATATCAATGTGACACTTGATTCAACGGTTTTCTATGAACAATCCCTAAGTCTTCATGCGACCAGACAGTTATTGGAAAAGACGTACATTTGGCAGTAAAAGTTATCATCTAAATAAAGAACTATTGTCCAGTTTCCTATAGCAACATACTGACACTGATTTTATTCGCTACAACTGTAACATTTTACAAAGAAAAAAGGAGATGTAGATGTTAGTGAGTTGCCTTAGTGGAAGGTGGATATCGTTTGACAAATTTCACACCTCTGAACTATTGGGTTCATTTGTTACTAACGCAACTGTTCAACTTACAACACCAGTTCTTTCACATCAGAGTGTTTTGGAGAAACTTAAGTATTACTTCTGACGCATCATGCCGGCCGAATTGGCCGAGCGGTTCTAGGCGCTACAGTCTGGAGCCGCGCGACCGCTACGGTCGCAGGTTCGAATCCTGCCTCGGCCATGGATGTGTGTGATGTCCTTAGGTTAGTTAGGTTTAAGTAGTTCTAAGTTCTAGGGGACTGATGACCTCAGAAGTTAAGTACCATAGTGCTCAGAGCCATTTCAACCATTTGACGCACTATTCGGAAATATTTAACGTGGGAAAGGTCAGTTAAGAGACGGGAACGTCTAAATCTTCACAATACTCCGCAAGCCACCTGATAGTGTGTCGCAGGGGGTACCTTGATACCATTATCTGATCCCGCCTTCCCTGTTATATACCCGAATGTCTCGTGGGGAAAATGATTGAAGGTAAACGTCATTATTAGCTCCAATTACTCGAATTTTCTCGTTGTGACCATTTCTCTAGGCGTATGTGGGAAGCTTATGTCCGCGAATCAGCACGATCTTAGAAAGCATTTGCCCTTTTCTCACATTATATACTGCGAATTATGAATGAAGAGCAACAGGCAGATTCCAGATTTCTAGATTTCCAAAAAGTATTTGACACGGTACCTCATTGCTGACTGTTAACGGAGGTACGAGCGTACGGTACCGGTACCCAGACATGTGAGCGTCTGTAAAACTTCGTAAATAAGAGAACCCAGTATGCTGTCCTCGACGGCGAGTGTTCATAAAAGATGAGGGCATAGTCCGGAGTGCCGCAGGGAAGTATGAGAGGTCTGTTATTATTTCCTATGTACGTAATTGATCTGGTGGACGGGGTTGGCAACAATCTGCGGTTGTTTGCTGATTTGCTGTGGTGACGGTAGGAGGATACATGATGACTTAGGCAAAATTTCTAGGCGGTGTGATTTATGGCAGCTGGCTCTAAATATAGAAAAGTGTAAGTTAAAGAGGATGAGTAGGAAAAACAAACCCACAATGTTCCGATACAGTATTAGTATTTAAATATCTGGGAGTAACTTTGCAAAGAGATATGAAATGGAATGAACATATGAGGATTGTGGTAGGGAAGGTTCAAATGGTTCAAATGGCTCTGAGCACTATGGGACTTAACTTCTATGGTCATCAGTCCCCTAGAACTTAGAACTACTTAAACCTAACTAACCTAAGGACATCACACACATCCATGCCCGAGGCAGGATTCGAACCTGCGACCGTAGGGTAGGGAAGGGTAATGGGCGACCTCGGTTTATTAGGAGAATTTTAAGAAAGTGTGGTTCATCTATAAAGGAGACCACATGTTTGATGCTAGTGCGACTTAATCTGCTACACTGCTACTGTGTTTCGGATCGCCACCAGGTCGGATTAAAGGAACACATGGAAGCATTTCAAAGGGTTGCTGCTACATTTGTGCCGGTAGGTTCGAACGACACACAAGTGTTACGAAGATGCTTCGGGAACTCAAATGGGAACCCTGGAGGAAAGGCGACGTTCTTTTCGAAGAACGCTATTCAGAAAATTTATTGGACTGGCACTTGAAGCTGACTCCAGAACGATCCTACGGCCGGGAACATACATTTCGTGGAAGACCACGAAGAAAAGATACAAGAAATTAAGGCTCGTACGTATTCTTATGGACAGTCGTTCATCCCTCGCTTAATCCGCCAGTGGGAGAGGAAAGGAAACGACTAGTAGTCGCACTGAATACCATCCACCACGCACCGTATCGTGGCTTACGTAAAGTGTATGTAGATGTAGAAGGAAAATGTTGTCCGACATTTTCCGGAACGTAATATCTCGGAATTCCAGTAGGAAACCACTCCGTGATGCATAACGGCAGTCTCTTAGACTCTGACACTGGAGCTTGTTGAGCTTCTCTGTAACGCTCTCACGCCGACCCAACGACTCTGTGACGAAACGCACTGCTCTTCATTGGACTTCTCTATGTCCTACAAGGTAAGGGTTCCAGAGTGTAGAGCAACACGCTACAATCGGCCGAACAAGTGTTTTGTAAGCACCTCTTTCGTGGATGAATTACAAATAAATGGTTCAAATGGCTCTGAGCACTATGGGACTTAACATCTTAGTTCATCAGTCCCCTAGAACTTAGAGCTACTTAAACCTAACTAACCTAAGGACATCACACACATCCATGCCCGAGGCAGGATTCGAACCTGCGACCGTAGCAGTCGCGCGGTTCCGGACTGAGCGCCTAGAACCACTCGGTCACCGCGGCCGGCAGGATGAATTACATTTCCGTAACATTTAGTTCAGGCAAATTACAAAAAGTGGGGGAAAAATTCACAAAGTTTTGAAACTTTGGGAAAACTCTCTTAGAGGATGTAGAAGTAAAAAATAGGAAAGTCCCCCCCCCCCCTATCTGGGGAGCTTCCCCCTCCCCCACCCTGTAACATAACTTATTTTCCTTGTTTGAAACTTTACGAAAAACGGTTCATTCAACGAAGTTATCAATATGACAGAATTTCTGGTAAATTATACTCAGAGAAGGTCAAATGCATGTTTAAGCAAGGAAATTAATTTATGAGTGCTCAAATTTGAAGGTGAAATTTCTTTGAAAACAGACTTTTATTTATACTGAACAATTTTGCTTTATAGTCTTTTACTTTTGATTTGTGCAACTAAAACACTAGAATGAAAATCTTTTCATGAAAATTAAGAATTACTGTAAAATTAATCAACAGTTACTTTTGTTGTAATGTATCTACAATCACATTTACAACATGTAGACAATGAAAATACCACAATATCTATCAAACAAATAAATTCTTGTAATTTTTTTTACATAAATCCATCATCAAAATCTTCTATCAAATCACTGCGAGCCACATTAGTGCAGTTGTGTTCACGACAGTTTTTGCACATTGTTGTGCCATGTAGGTCACCCTTCACACATTCGCACTCTTTTCCGCAGCCTTGAGTGCAGCCGCTTGGAATCAGTAGCAGAATTTTCTCTGGAGCAGATGGTCGTTTCATGTGAATCGGTGAGAGGGATGAATTTGATTCCGTCCAGCCCCAATTTCTGGGATCCAAGTCGTTCCTCAGCCATAAATGGACTTGTAGGTAAACTCGGTAAGATTGGAGGCGACCTGTATCAGTATTGGGTGGCAAACGAGAGAGTATGACAGCATTGTTTGACTGAACCACAAGTACATTAAAACGTTTAAATCGAATGCCATTTGAGTTATCATCAGAAGTCTCTACTGTTTTTGTGTAGAGAGAGAGTATAAATTTCTCTCTTGCTTTTGCAATGGTATCAGGAGAGGAAGCAGGATCGTTGAATATCCGTGGAATATTATGATGTTGGGGATACCGGCTGAATAGTTGGAAACCTTGCAGCTTTCCTTTCCCAAACACGGCTGAAGTGCTGTAGGAACCAGTTACTGCATGAAGAAACAGTGCTGAATTCCTGCATTCATGAATGAGTGAGGAGTTATGTATATCCTTAGAACTGTAACACCTTGTTCTGATGCTAGCTTTACCATCCTTCATCACGATGTCTGTGTCGTCTGAGGCAAGAGCGATAAGTAGCACAAGAAGATGCACATCTTGACCCACTATAATCGCTTGCTGGTAACATTTTGATGCATTTATTGCTTTTGCAATAATTTCAACATCTTCATCGTCATCCGCAATCTTGGTTTCAGTACCAAAGCTGTCTAGTTTTTGCGCAAGCTGTGTAATAAACATTTTCTTGTTGCTGAGGCTACTAAGAAAGGTGGACTGTGATTCAACACATAACGTCTCGTCATTAAAGAAAATTTCTCATGAGGTCTGCTTTATCGTTCGGCTTCGGCTTTCAATAGCTTTATGTTCAGAGAACGCTCTGAATATCCGTCAAATACAACAGCAACATCATCTTTATAAAGTCTCTGAATATAGGCTATTAAGGTTTTATAAACGTCACCTAAAGTTCCTTCCATTCTCGAGCCACGCGACATGGCGGATAAGCAACACTCTATCTACAACAAAGAACTTCGATTCATTATTGTCAATATTCCTTTCAGGTATTTGATTGAAAAGATTTTACTGTGACGACTTTTTTGTTTTCCTCGTCAATCCACTGCTGTCAAACAGAGACATTGGTACTCTCGACAATTCGTACGTGAGCCGGCCGAGGTGGCCGAGCGGTTCTAGGCGCTGCAGTCTGGAACCGCGCGACCGCTACGATCGCAGGTTCAAATCCTGCCTCGGGCATGGATGTGTGTGATGTAGTTAGGTTAGTTAGGTTTAATTAGTTCTAAGTTCTAGGGGACTGATGACCTCAGAATTTAAGTCCCATAGTGCTCAGAGCCATTTGAACCATTTTGAACCAATTCGTACGTGAAGCAATCCTTTGAATCATCAGGTGAATGACACGTGCGCAGTATTCTCTGAAATATCTGCGTTTTATCTACTTCAATTATATTTTTTTCAAGCCTAGCAGTTGAGATGCATAATGTCTTAACCATGCTGGATCGCTTAAGCTTCAGAGAACCAAATTTTGAGGAGAGCTTACGGAATATCGGACCAGGTTTGTGATTGGATTCAGGATTTCCTAGAAGAAAGAACACAACATGTCATTCTTAACGGTTCAAAATCTGCAGATGTAGAGGTAATTTCGGGAGTACCGCAAGGAAGCGTGATATTACCTTTATTGTTTACAATATACATAAATGACTTAGTTGACAACATCGGTAGCTCCGTGAGGCTATTTGCAGATGACACGGTTGTCTACAAGAAAGTAGCAACATCAGAAGACTCGTACGTACTCCAGGAAGACCTGCAGAGGATTAATGCATGGTGCGACAGCTGGCAGCTTTCCCTAAACGTAGATAAATGTAATATAATGCGCATACATAGGGGCAGAAATCCATTCCAGTACGATTATGCCATAGGTGGTAAATCATTGGAAGCGGTAACGACCGTAAAATACTTAGGAGTTACTATCCGGAGCGATCTGAAGTGGAATGATCACATAAAACAAATAGTGGGAAAAGCAGGCGCCAGGTTGAGATTCATAGGAAGAATTCTAAGAAAATGTGACTCATCGACGAAAGAAGTAGCTTACAAAACGCTTGTTCGTCCGATTCTTGAGTATTGCTCATCAGTATGGGACCCTTACCAGGTTGGATTAATAGAAGAGATAGACATGATCCAGCGAAAAGCAGCGCGATTCGTCATGGGGACATTTAGTCAGCGCGAGAGCGTTACGGAGATGCTGAACAAGCTCCAGTGGCGGACACTTCAAGAAAGGCGTTACGCAATACGGAGAGGTTTATTATCGAAATTACGAGAGAGCACATTCCGGGAAGAGATGGGCAACATATTACTACCGCCCACATATATCTCGCGTAATGATCACAACGAAAAGATCCGAGAAATTAGAGCAAATACGGAGACTTACAAGCAGTCGTTCTTCCCACGCACAATTCGTGAATGGAACAGGGAAGGGGGGATCAGATAGTGGTACAATAAGTACCCTCCGCCACACACCGTAAGGTGGCTCGCGGAGTATAGATGTAGATGTAGATAGATGTAGACAGTAACCATTGTTCGAAGAGGTTCTTCACAGCTTTGTTGCAGTTTATTTCCTGATAAGCTACTAATCCAGATCCTAATGAATACAATTGCTCCTTATGAACAAATGGAGTCTATTGTTACAAACATAGCTGAAATATTTTGCGAATTTTTTCGTCAATTTCTATCCTCCCACTCCTCAGTTCAACATGTTGATCACTCAAAACCGAATGTAAATTGCAGAACTGTTCCACAGCTTCACATATGTGAGGTGTTATCGGTGAAACCTCTTCCGTGTGAAACACCTCCAACGCTCCTCAGGTTCTTCATCAGCGTTTGTTCTATCGTCATGTCGGTCCATACTGCACACCAATACTTACCAGAGCGTCGAACCATGAAGAAGCTGTCCTTGGTGAATTTATCGAACTCAGCGGGTTTCATGGTTTCTTTCATTTTTTTCATGTCATGGAGGTACAAATTACACGCCTTAGCATAAGGAAAGTGTCCAGTTGCATGGAATATTGGGAGCATAACTCTCACACATTCTCTATGGAGCTCCCAATTTCTCATACGCTCTGCGTGGGTGAAATGCAATGCCAAGATGACAAGCTGAATGTATTGTATTCATAACTGGGATATTTTCCCTCTTTGTTTAATATCATCCATTGTGTTGGCAAATTTATTTTTCAACTTTTCAATCACTTGATCTTTTTCCAAATCGCCGAAAGATGCACTGTTTCCACTCAAACCAGAAATACAGTCTGTAAATTGTTGCTTCTCCTCATCAATGACTGCCATTTCCTCCAGTATTATGATGGAAAGAGTACACATGACGGCGGATTGAGCCTGAATTTCTCTCGTTTATGCACGGCCAGAAAGTATATGGGGAACAGAAGATGCAGCACATACAGTCTCCAAAAGTTGAGAGAGTCCACTGTCTCTAATTAAGAATCCTTACGCTTCTAGGAAAGACATTATCAAGTGAAAGCCTCCTAATCGAATAAATGCATTAGTGAATAGCTCATTCCCTCCATTAGCCTCCACTGCAACTACATCTTTAGCTATCATGTAGAGTGGTTGATTAAAATTCAGGATACATGTTTACTATGTGGTCTTCTTACTCTCCATGATAGCATGAGTTGAAGCAATTGAAATAGTACTATAATCTGTGGGCGGATTGTTGATGAATGGAAGCGCTGATACATTTGATTGCGTATAAGGTTCTCTAGTTGTGATTTTCTCCATAAAACCTTGCCATGCAGGAACAGAAAGCAGCAATTTCCCATGACCCCAGTAAAATCGTGATAGGTACGCACTGTCGCTTTAGTGAAAAATTGTTCTGAGTAGGCATTTTGCAGAAAAATTGCTACAATTACAACACTATTCTGCCTTCGGAATGTTAGCAGACAAATTTTTTGGGCACTTTGTGTTTCAGTAGCGCTCGGCATGACAGAGAGTTTCGTTACTTTATGATGTTCTATCGCTCTCCCAGGAATCACACATCTGATTTCATCCATAGCATGGAATGTATCTTTGCCCGTCATTGTTGCATTATTGAAGTCAGCATTATCGAAAACGAATTGCGAGAACGAATCATTTGAAATATTTGGTTTCCAGAACTGAACGGCAGAAGCCTCAAATAAAGCCACAATGCTATATGAAGGGCAGAAACCCACATTCGAGACAATTTCAACAATGTTTTTTGATCCCACTTTACGAAACAAGTACACTGCAAGACCAAGTTGCAGTGGGGAGACAAATGAACGAAGCCTTGTAGCTGACACAATCGCATGGGATATTGCTGTACATTTTTTAAAGGGTACTGTTCACTACCTTTCTTTTCTGACAAAATCACACCCTTCAAAAATTCGGGTAAGGTGTCTGGATCTATAACTTCAGCATTCTCTGTCAAGTCGTTGATATCTGGATAATCGTCAATGCTCTAAGGAGTCATTCTTACACCTTCACAGATGATATCTGTTGCTGCTTCTACTATTCTTTTTCTCTCATCTTTTTCATTAACAATTCGTTCATCGTACCGTTGATTCAAAAGTTTGTTGCCATTGCCACGAAAACATACAACTGGGGTATTTTTTGGCATTGTGGCAAACAAGACCCCATCACCGGAGTGTTCAGTCAGTTTGTTCTTCAGAATTTCTATAGTCATTGTCTCTCCTTCTGGGAGACATTCATTAACTTTCTGCAACAAATCGAACAGTGAAAATTGACATTCCACTGAACTATCTCTAAATTTGTATAATTGTTGAAAAGCGGCATGAACATTTGTATCTTGAGGGCGGTCTCTTTTTTTTAACAAAGGAGGGGTTCGACACTAATTTAGCATAGCAATCTTGATGATAACGGGCTTCCGCAGCTAAACAAAAGACACTATTGATGCGTTTGGCAACCTTTCTACCGAAATCATCATCGCATTTCTCTGCTTCCTCAAGCAGCGTGTGTTTCACAGTTAAAGAGTGAACTTCAAAAACTCCACGGCGTTCGTGTTTCTATGTCACACTCTTCAGCACATGTGAAACATTATGTTACCTTCCATTCGGAGGGATTACATATGAAACAGTCTTTTTTGAAATTGAATGGATAAGAGGAAAAGGTCCTCAAATTTTTATCATATAGTTATGTAACATACTGATTAATTAGTTTTCTTATATTACGTTCCTTAGTATATGCACGTCGACAGACCTTATGTACCTCAATCAGTCCTGCGTTCTGTAGAAGGTTATGAGCCCCATCC
The DNA here is from genome assembly GCF_023864275.1 of Schistocerca cancellata. Classification (NCBI taxonomy): domain Eukaryota; kingdom Metazoa; phylum Arthropoda; class Insecta; order Orthoptera; family Acrididae; genus Schistocerca; species Schistocerca cancellata. The sequence goes on from NC_064629.1 coordinate 294,704,816, forward strand.
TTCCGTTCCTAGCTGATGCGTATCCGAGTTTCCAAGCCCTTCGTCACTACTGATGTCTCTCCTTCCGAAACAGATTTACCATAAATAAAACAGAACTTTCTGGCACTACTATGAGAGTTCACAACATCAACTCAACTGAATTGGGCACTGGGTAGGAAGAAACGGCAGCGACAATAGTGGTAGGGGATCGCTGAGTGAATGGGAAGGGGAACTTGACCTTTTCATTGTTGGCACGTACTCCTGATTTCAACAATACTGATCGCAAAAGAAATGTCATCAAGTAGAATATATAGGCTACGAAATAGTTCCGTACACTTAATTACGCTTTTCATTTAAATACTTTGTTAAGTAACAAAAACTGCAAACTATTACGTTAACAGAATTACATTTCATTTCTCATATCTCAAACTCCATTCGTATAAATGAAAAGACGCACAATATCGTTTTTGTGTACAATTTTGAGAAGAATATACAGTATTTACTACAAAGAGCTCTGTTCGAAAATGAGCCTTTTTGCATATAAATTTAAAATATGGTACAAATTGACTTTTGAAGGGGATAAAAGGGGGCTGCCTCCTCCCCCCCCCCCACGAAGGGGAACTTTTCTGTTTCTTATTACTTCACCCCATATGAGTATTTTCCCGAAGTTTCAAAACTTTATACATTTTTTCATCATTTACTGATTTTCTTACTAATTTGCCTGGAGTAATTCTTCCTATGAATCTCACAAGGGAATTGTCCAATAAGACATGTCGAAACGTACCCTGAAATTTTTTTGCACAGGAAGAAGACACAGAAAGAAATGCACTGTTAAAATTTTAGCTGGTAGGAGGCACTGAAATTAGTAAAAAAAGAAAGCTGAAAATTGCCAAATTCGTAGCGCGCCAGGTGGTGGTTGGAATGTACGCCTCTACTGGCGCTGTAGCAACTGCGCATGCGCAGCTAGACGCGCTATGCGCGCGCGCGCGCGCGCGTGCACACACACAGAGAGAGAGAGAGATAGAGAGAGAGAGAGCCGATGTCGGCAGTAGATTTGTCAACAGGAATAACGACGCAGCCCGATCGTAAGTTTGGGATTCTGGATGCATTAGAAGAAAAAAGAAATAACTCTGAAGAGTTGCATCTGACATGAACATTGCTAATTTCCAGGCTTCGTCGACCTGGCTACGCAGGTTCAAGAAATCCTACATAATAGGAAGTCGCAAAATTACCAAGTTTACGTCACATAAATGTGTAGAGCGGCTGCCAGTGATAGACAATGCTATAGAGAAATTCGCAGCTGACGTAAAGACGAAACTTGCTTTTATCCATGTAACTGCTGTTTGTAACGATGATCAGTCAGATTTCGTGAGAGAACTGCATGCACACCGAACTTCATCATTTCGGGGTGAAAAAAAGACGGAGTCGGTTCAAAAATGGTTCAAATGGCTCTGAGCACTATGCGACTTAACTTCTGAGGTCATCAGCCGCCTAGAACTTAGAACTAATTAAACCTAACTAACCTAAGGACATCACACACATTCATGCCCGAGGCAGGATTCAAACCTGCGACCGTAGCGGTCGCTCGGTTCCAGACTGCAGCGCCTAGAACCGCACTCCGGCCGGCGACGGAGTCGGTTGCCCAATCAATGAATGCAATAACACATTCATATACTATAATGCCAGTCGTAACTATGAGTGGTTTACTGTTTCCGCAGCTGTATATCTGTCTTCAAGTACCGCAAAGAAAATTAGGACCAAAAATAAAAAAAATGAACTGTTTAGTTGCAAAAATCTTGTAATCGACATATCAAAATCTGGAAAAATGGGAAAGAATAATTTTCAGCATTTCGTTCGAAACGTATTCCTACCAGCTGCAGAAGCTAATTCATTGCTTTTGCTGGATTCGTGGTCTGGCACACAACAACGGCTCTGTTTTTGTGGAGGACGACGAAAAATCTGTAAATATAATGTTGATCCCGCCTGGAACTGCCAAAGCGATTCAGCCTCTCGGTAAAGAATTTTTTCGACAATGGAAAGCATTTTTCAAGAAATTATCAGACAACATAATTTCCGATACCTCTCTCTCTTTTCAGGTTTATCAGCGGAACTGTATTCTTAATCTCCAGTCATTTGTGGATTACCAGTTTTCTTCGCCACGCTTTACGAATTTGATCAAGTATGCATGGTATGCAGCGCAATATGCAGAACAACGGCCAGGACCATTTCTAACTCCATCCTAGTTCTGTCCGCATAAAATTAGTGGTTACTGCGAAGTGCCTGACTGCATCAGTTTTTTCTTTGTCCTGTGTGCCTGGTGCAAGAAAAATGCTTGTTTTTGTCATTCAACAGACACTTCGCATTTTTGTGACGACTACAGGGAATAAACAAAGGACTGTTTAATTGATAGTCAAATGTACAGCATTCAAACATTATTATAAGGAATGGCCTACAAGAATTGCTATAAAATTTAGTACTGGAAGACATACTTCATTTCAACAAGTTACATGTCCTCAATTATGGAAGTCGTCTGTGACATCAATCATTGCCACGATTTTATTTTCTCTGCTAGCCACTTTTATCAGAATTACATGTGCAACAACTGAACTGTCGATATGAAGTTATTAAAAAAATGTTTGTACAGTTTAAGCCAGGTTTTCACCGGAGCAAACAAGCTAACAAGCACGAGCAAAAGAGAATTCTGTCTAGTTTACCCAGTAGGCCTCTTGCAGGCCTTCCAACTCGACGCCACTGCAGCTACTTACATGTCCCTAATCATCCCCAGTTACCTAATCGGAAAATGGAGGCTTGCAGTTTAACGTGGAATCCGAAACACAGGTCTTCCGTGGCCGCTCCAACATCTGTGAGAAGTGAATGCTCGGTTAAAATTTATAGTGAAAAAGTTGGGGTCTGAACGGAATTTGATCCTGCGCTCTCCATTAGACCTTACAGGCGTAGTGGAAACGCTAGCTGTGTCACCTCTTGAGATGATGCTCGACGTCGGTAATTAGTGTTCTGTTAATAAATTTCCCCTAAATGCTAATGAGAAGCCAGAGAAAACTGGCAGCCGGTATATAAGGAAAATTTTGGACCAGTGCTAAGGAGAGGTAGAGATGTAATTCCATGTAAAGTACACGATCTCCACGCATGTCACGCTTCCATACAAATTGAAACACTTAAATTCTTCCTTCCCTATCACATTTTGCATACTCCGTCAAGAACAGTGTGCTCGCTATGCAAGATAATCTTCACTGAATAGCAAAGTTTCGCATTGTGGCTCTAACAAGATAGAGTTTCCAGAATGAGATTTTCACTCTGCAGCGGAGTGTGCGATGATATGAAACTTCCTGGCAGATTAGAACTGTGTGCCGGACTGAGACTCGAACTCGGGACCTTTGCCTTTCGCGGGCAAGTGCTCTACCAACTGAGCTACCCAAGCACGACTCACGCCCCGTCCTCACAGTTTTACTTCTGCCAGTACCTCGCCTCCTACCTTCCAAACTTTACAGAAGCTCTCCTGAGAACCTTGCAGAACTAGCACTCCTGAAAGAAAGGATATTGCGGAGACATGACTTAGCCACAACCTAGGGGAGATTTCCAGAATGAGACTTTCACTCTGCAGCGGAGTGTGCGCTGATATGAAACTTCCTGGCAGATTAAAACTGTGTGCCGGACCGAGACTCGAAGTCGGGACCTTTGCCTTTCACAGGCAAGTGCTCTACCAAGTTTCAAGATAGAGTTGTACCTGTATGCCGAATATTAGCTACAAAAACTAAAATAACAGCGTTAAGAGGCAATGTTCGCTACCTCGTGTTCTCTTCTTTTCCCTCTAGTATAAACCATTCTACCCATATATAAGAGAATGGTAGACAATTTTCTGCAAATGCTCGCTCGCAAGTGTTCGCTTCCATTCGCTCCGTTGCAAATCAGCCTTCAGGTGCTTACAATTGGTTTCTGTGAACTCCAGATAATACCGCTACACAGCGCTGCGGGAGTGACTCGCAGAGTCCAGCAATTAGCGGGCAGGGCTGTACAAACTGCTGTTATTAGCCGTCCTTCGCGCGGTAAAATGTGTAATTTCAACATTTTTTACAAAATACTTGCAGAGCCTCCTTGCAGCTAAAATTTTGGCAGTCCGTTTCTTTCGTAGTCTTCTTCCAGTGTAAAAAAATTCAGGGAAGGTTTTGACATGTATTGGACCATTCCCTTGTCAATCTAGCAACTGCTTCTCGTATACTTTGTTTTATGTGCTCCGCATTCTTACTCTTAGATATTTTACGGTAGATACTGTTTCCAGCAGTTTGCCTTCAGTGGTGTAGTGCTGTAACAGTGGATTTCTTCTCGTATGTATGTGCAGTGTGTTACGATCATTTATGTTCAGGGCCAACTGCCAGTGACTGCACCATTCATCAATTCTCTGCAGGACCTTTTGCAGATCGCTGCAGTCCTGTAGACATCCATATAATCTGCGTTTAGTCTTACGGAGAAGATGGTTCAAATGGCTCTAAGCACTATGGGACTTTAAATCTGAGCTCATCAGTCCCCTAGACTTAGAACTACTTAAACCTAACTAACCTAAGGCCATCACACACATCCACGCCCGAGGCAGGATTCGAACCTGCGACCGTAGCAGCAGCGCGGTTCCGGACTGAAGTGCCTAGAACCGCTCGGCCACAGCAGCCGGTTTACGGAGAAGGCTGAGGAATTTTCTATCAGGTGACAGTAGAACACACGGAGTTGTGAAACATAATTTATTGCCCGATACGTCATCACATGCCACTAAAACGTAGTGTCCCACAGAAGTCTTGAAACTTTTTACTTCAAAGTACCTGTGACCGTAAAGTATTTCGCTAAATATGCAGGCTGCTCACGAAGCAACCGAATACATTTGTCTTATCATCTTCGACTGTTATAAAATCGTGCAACATCTACATCTTCACTCCGCAAGCACCGTTACGGTGTATGGGGTCGATATTACTGGTGCCACTATATTTTTTCTCCGTTTTCCGTTCCATCGCGAATGGCTGTTAGGAAAGATGTGTATGAGCTCTAATTTCTCTGATTTTCTCATTGTGGTCACTTCGCGAGACATATGTGTGAATAAATAACGTGCTCGCTGACTCTTCCGGATTATACTCTCTCGGGATTGCAAGAAAAAACCTCTCCATGATGCGAACACCTCTCTTGAAGCACTGCCATTAGTGTCTGTTTAGCATCTTCATAACACGCTTGCACCGACTAGTGACGAAACGCGCCCCTCTTCGTTGGATGTTATGTGATTCTAGACTGATGAACAACACTCAAGAACTGGACGAACAAATGTTTAGTAAGCCACTTCTTTCGTGGATGAATTGCATTTCCTTGCAATGAATCTCAGCCAGCATCCGCTTTCCCTGCAATTTGTGGTGGTCTTTCTACACCAGTTCGTTCCGGATGATTATTCCTGGGTGTTTTGCGGTACTTGCTAGTGTTTCCAAAGATACGTAGCGAATAGTGTAACCGAACACTGACAGATTTCTTCGCCTACTTGAACAATAAGTAACATTAATTTAAGTTCAGAAGCAACTGCCAGTCCCTGTACCAATCATCTATCCTCTCTAGTTCTTCCTGCAAATGAACGTCTCTTAATTTACAAGCTGCACAAAAATAACTTAGTGGGTTGTTGACTCATTTACTGAATCCCATAAAATTACAACTGTAATATTGTAAGAGTCACATTATATATGTTATGAATTCTACAGTGCGTAAAAATATAATTGAAAATGCAAAAATTTCAGGTAATATTCTCTGTTCACAGGTCGTCGATCAGTTGCCGTCGTGGGACAACTTCGGTGAGTAAAACTCTTTATTCGTTTGCATTTTGATATTCCTATTCTTAAAAATCAGCAAGTAATCGTATAAGGCGTAGAAATAGCATTTCTGATGATTAATGTGTTTAGTGTCCACCTTCCTAGGATCTATTCAGGAAACAACTGCAGGATCTATAAAGAGTACACAAATGAAAACTAAACAGATTGAAAAAAGTAAGTAAAATGTTTATTTCTTCAAAAGCAATCACCGTAACTGTTACTACATTTCTCCCACTGTGAGAAAAGACGGCCAATGCCTTCATGGAAAAATGTTTGTAGCTGCCTACGGAAACGTGATTGTACCCAGGCGTACACCTTTTCTTCCGATGCAGATTAATGGCTACGAAAGTCTTTGTTAAGGGCTCCAAAGATATGAAAATCGCGTAGAGAGAGATCGGGAATGTCTGGAGGGTATGTAAGGTCTTCCCATCGAAACCTCTGCAGCTTGGTCGAAACAACATTCCACATGTTGCCAACTTTTTCAGCTACGATGCAGAAGTATCGCTGGGAAGCCCTTACACATCCTTCATATAGTTCCGCCCTCTCCTCATGTGATTTCCATATTTTTGGAGCACTGTAGAAAGACGTTCGTGACTGTCGATTTACTTCGGACGAGAAGGTGCATGCCAGGTTGCAATCAAGGTTCCGTAGGCAACAGCAATCATTTTTCCAGGAAGGCGGGATAAAGGCATGAACATTTATGTCGGTTAATTTAGAATTAATGAACAGTTTTACTACTTCTTGTCCATCTGCCTCGTTTTTGTTTGACTGTCCCTTATAAAAGGGCTAGGAAGACCTGCTAGAGTATATGGGGGAAGGCCTCATTTTAAACACAGCTACGTCCGAAGCAATTGTAGGGGTTGCGAAGAAAACGGGTCTTAGGATTTATAAAATATTAATTCATTCATGCAGTTTTTCTGTAAACATTTTCTAATTACAAATTCACGGTCATAGTAAATCTCCAGGAACCGTTTTCTTCAAATACGTCGACTGTCTAGTGACAGGACAGTATTATGTGGATGTTGTCTGTTTGAATCTGCAATCTTCAGATCGAAGTTTCGAAATCTGACAATAGGAGATATTTTTTTGGTGGTGTTGTCTTTACAGCAAATACAATATGACGATAAAAGAGGATGAAAGAGTCGCTAGTTTCAAGGTATAGGGAGATGACCAAGGTAAAAACGAAGAAGCAGAATGTGTTACGGAGAAAGTGGGTAAAGGACCAAATATTAAAGTGGAACCAGGTGTCGAAGGGCAAGCAGAGCAGAATGGAAGAGTGTAAAATATGTTAGCTAGGTTGTTAGCATAAGTGAAAGAAATGGGTGGAAGGATAGACGCTGGTAACAAAGAAATGGGTGGATGAATAGAAGCTGGTAACAAAGAACTCGGTGGAAAAATAGAAGCTTTGATAAAAAGGTAGAATCTGTCAGTTATTAGCAAATCTCAAAAGGAAATGCGGAAGGAACTCAAAAACCTAGACAAGAGATTTGAACAAAGGTTCAAGGATTTTAAAAAGGTGTTTGAGGAGGGATTGGAAGGAGAATTTCTGGGGTCAAATTCGACATGGGAAAAGATTTTGAAAACCTAAAGGACGATGTGAATGAGACATTTAAGGAAACAGAACTCGGCTTAAAGTAAAAACAAAAGAAATTTGAGGAAAGGGTAGAGGAAAAACTTAACGGCTTGAATAAAGATGTGGAAGCCCAAGCTAAAGAATGCGAACAAAGAAAGACTGAGGTAAAGAAGTATTGTAATCACATTGTTGAGGAACATAGGCAGAAAACTAAAGCAGAAGTGAAAGAGGCTACTTCTGTGATTGAGAATAGGGTAGGGACGCTTTAAAAACACTACAGGGCAGGAATTGTACAGCTTCTGCTGTGGTGGTGTATGTGAGAGATGGTAGTAGCTTTAATAATATAGTGTTTGTCCTTTGTAAATAGTTTGAAAAGTCAGTTCACAGCAGATTGGACAGAGAAAGAGAAGCCAAGAAGGGCCAGTGCTTATTTACAAAGTGAGAGTTTAGATGGAGGGGGGGGGGGGCAGATGCACCCAATAAATATGAAACTTTTGAGGAATTTGAGTGAGCTTTTATAGGAGAGTACTGATCCAAAGAGAAACAAAGTGATGTTATAGGGGCTTTTATGACCGGCCCGTGGTATGATAGGAGAAAAACAGAGAGAGTATGAGAGGACATTGTGAAAGATTGATTAATAGACTGAAACATTTGAATGGTAGTAGGAGTGACAGGGATACTATAGAGGTTTGCTTTGAAGTTTCCGGAAGTAAAACGGCTTCTTTGGGTTTATACAATATTAATTTACTTCATTCAGTTTTCCTTTAAACATTTTCTGATTACAAATTCACGGTCATAGTAAATCTCCAGGAACCGTTTTCTTCACAGGGTCGCTCACTGCCGCGCTAGAAACCCGTGCTGTTTTGTCACGATCCAGACCGAGAACTGTGTGGCGTCGTTAGACGCAATAGAACACTTTTCAAGATTATTCCGTTTATTATTCAGAATAATTGTCGTGTCCGTGTCTTTGGCAATGACTGGTGTCAGTGTAATCCGGAGAGGAATCTGCTGAATCCAACGCTGCCGAGGAAGCTGCATCAGCTCGGAGCATAAATCGATGACACCCTGGTGCGGCGGACTGCCGCTCGCTGGCGAGGTAGGCGCGCCCCGTCGGTATCCCAGCTTGGAGATGGCGGTGACCGCTACGTGTGTGTTTTTACTCAAACGCCATTTTCATGGAGTACTCAGTCCCTCCCAGATCACTGCTCAGGTGGACTGCGATGTCGTATGTCGTGATGTCACGCTGAATTCTGAACGTGGCCGACCGGTATGGTAGGCAGCCAGAGTCGTGCGACTCTGTAATCTTAGGGCAGCTTCTGGCCTCCACCAGAGCTGTGTTGTTAGACCCCTAGACCATCCAGCAGTGCTGGCTGTTGTGCTGACTTCAGTGCTGGATGCTAGATTTCCTTATCCGTGGTTATGGGTGGCTGATCTTCTTGTGAGGCAGCAAGTGTAAGACCAAAACTAGAACAATCTCATGCGCTAAGCGTTACCATACCATAACAAGAGAATGTAGTGTGAACGACATGGCCGTCACCGGTCCTACTGATTAAAGTGTTCTAAACTAGTTGGGGTGGAGTATTTATGACGTCATTCGTAATGACCAAAGCAGTTTTGCTCTCCTCTAGTTGTCAGCGATCTTCATTTCCGCTACATTTGCTTAAAGAACTTGTTACAGTGTTTTTACTACTTAGTCAAACTTCTGCTAGGTGGTGTTGTGTGCTGCCTGTTGTCTTGTACATAACGTTACGAGAGTAACGAAGACAGTTCGGTCTGTGCTCTTCCAACCATTTTCCGTTGAGCTCACTCGCAGTCGCACACAAGAGTGTCAAGGCCCGTGTCTTCCTGACCGAGGAACGGTGATGAAATGATTACGTTTCCCAGCTAGCGGCTGTTGATATTTCCCAGTGATTGAATAACGCTGACTCACAGTGGGGCCGAATGCCCTAAACGTGGCCGAAACCCCAAGAAGACGTTTAATTCGGACAAAACGCATCACATGGGTGTTTTTGTGGTCGCTGAGTACGAATTTGAAGTAACAAATTGTCTTATAAAAATGGCGGATCCAATATAGCAGCGAGACGCATGAAAACCAATCATAATTTATTAATAATAGCGTATATAGAGGATTTGGAGATCAGTAATTATAACAATTAACACAATGACGTGATTTGTTTATTAAACTAAAATAACGGAATATTCGTCGAAAATTTATTGGAGAATAATACTTCTTCGAGACCACACAAATTGCCATACAATAGTATAGTGGAACCATCTTCAAAGTCGGTGATTAAATACAACTACACTACTGGCCATTAAAATTGCTACACCAAGAACAAATGCAGATGATATACAGGTATTCATTGGACAAATATATTATACTAGAACTGACATGTGATTACATTTTCACGCAATTTGGGTGCATAGATCCTGAGAAATCAGTACCCACAACAACCACCTCTCTCCGTAATAACGGCCTTGATACGCCTGGGCGTTGTGTCAAACAGAGCTTGGATGGCGTGTACAGGTACAGCTGCCCATGCAGCTTCAACACGATATCACAGTTCATCAAGAGTAGTGACTGGCATATTGTGGCGAGCCAGTTGCTTGGTCACCATTGACCAGACGTTTTCAATTGGTGAGAGATCTGGAGAATGTACCGGCCAGGGCAGCAGTCGAACATTTTCTGTATCCAGAAAGGCCCGTACAGGACCTGCAATATGCGGTCGTGCATTATCCTGCTGAAATGTAGGGCTCCGCAGAGATCGAATGAAGGGTAGAGCCACGGGTCGTAACACATCTGAAATGTAACGTCCACTGTTCAAAGTGCCGTCAATGCGAACAAGAGGTGACCGAGACGTGTAACTAGTGGCACCCCATACCATCACGCCGTGTGATACGTCAGTATGCCGATGACGAATACACTTTCCTCATGACAGCACGTTGTAGGTGTCGCCACCGGCGCCAACCTTGTGTGAATGCTCTGAAAAGCTAATCATTTGCATATCACAGCATCTTCTTCCTGTCGGTTAAATTTCACGTCTGTAGCACGTCATCTTCGTGGTGTAGCAATTTTAATGGCCAGTAGTGCAATATGCGTAATAGTATAATCAAAGATAGAAGTAATTGTTACTGTTCCGGCGTAACGTCAAGCGCCAGCACGCCAGCCAGGAACGTTACAGCAGAGAGGACTGTGAGACGACATCAGCCAATAGTAAGCTGACGGAACCCTCTGTAGGACGAGACCGAAGCAGGAGCGGCCTCTACACGAAGAAAATATAAGCGTCGCGGCGCCTAGCCGAGGCCCGAGTTGAAGTCGAGCCGACCTACGAACGCTACAGCAGTGACTTTATTACACATTGTATATACTGAAGAGCATGCTTATGTTTGTCTACCGATCCGAGAAAGCAGCTTTCCTAGGCATCCTATAATATACGAGTGGGCAGAACACAACAACTGTGATGACAATAATCATTATTATTATTATAACAGTAGCTAAAATTCAAAACGTAATCTGACTGATGCTGAAGATGTTCTGCTGCATACAAAATGATGTGATTGGTTTCATACTTATTAATCCGAATCAGTATCGCTCTCGAAGTCCTCAGAAGCCACATCGGAATCTTCTATGGACTGTCGTGGTATGACTGGAATTGCAGTAATAACTCCATTGCCTCCTTCGACATACGGTTCATATGTTTTTGTGGCTGTATTCTAATACTGGAAATATACTGATCGGAAGTTACCAGAAACCTCTTGAAAACGTCTTCCATTGTTTTTACTTTCTGGAAAAGTCATCGCGATATCTTTTAATACCTTTGTTTCTCGCTTCTTGTGCTTCTTCGGATAACTGATCGATTGGTAGCAATGCGTGGTGTAATATTTGTGGACTGTGACTCAATAGCTTACGCACTGTAATGAGCATATAATACCATGGATACTGCTCAACGAATTTTCTCGCAGTTGCTAGGGCATAATTGTGGAACTTAACATTATTGATGTCATGTGACTTGTAATATGGCATGAAACCGTTCTATCAAATCTATGTCGAATGATGTTATGAGAGCACATGTTTTTGAATTTTCAAAAAAGCATCGAGCTGGCACTTCTGTAGCCAGGTTTTGAACGATCGACAATAAGTCCCAGTTTTGAGCTGAATCCCTTTTGAATGATCTTCTTGCGCGTTTCTTCTTCTTCTTCTTCTTCTGCTGCTGCTGCTGCATATCCACTAATGGATGTTTGCGATCACATTTGTCCAGTCTTCTCTATCTCCTCTGCGTTTCTTCCATTCCTTTTTCTTCGGTACTGCGTGCTCGCCAATTTTTAGTCCCAAGTTTCTATGACAAATGCAAGCAGCTTTCGAAAAACCTGATACAATTATATAATGGTGATAGTCCAAACCGCAGATTCTGTTCGTTGACTTCTTCTTGTTAAACATCATCGATGTTATTGAAATCTTTATTAGTACTTCCACATAAATAGCATCGTTGCGAAGAGTTTGTTGATGTGAGTGCTTTGCATACTTTGCCACCGATCGTTGTGAACGTCATATATAAGAATTTTTAACATATTGCAGCCCCGTCAGCAACTGTGATAGACTAATATATTGACTGGGTAGCCGAAACCTGGGTAAAGAGAAGAACATTTTCGCAACTGAGGCGGATTTTTCAATATATTTGAACACCGTATTGTACGAAACCGTGATTTTTTCCATGCATTATGTTTTCAAAGGAAACAAGTGACTATATCTGCCTTTTCAGTATACCGTACCTCTCTGACCGTAGTTTCTGTGCTTTCGTGCAAACATTGTAGTCTCAGTGGTCTACATAATCGAGGAGATGAAGGTCTAGGATTCTTCCAAATCACGACAGCTGCCTGTGATTGTGGACCCACAGAAATGAGTTGCAAGGATATCACCGTTGTAAAAAATACATTCGCATCTGACACGCGCTCATCCTCAAATGTTTGTTTATATTCACTTTGTCAAAAGATCAAAATGTTAAAATGTGTGTGAAATCTTATGGGACTTAACTGCTAAGGTCATCAGTCCCTAAGCTTACACACTACTTAACCCAAATTATCCTAAGGACAAACAAATACACCAATGCCCGAGGGAGGACTCGAACTTCCGCCTGGACCAGCCTAACAGTCCATGACTGCAGCGCATCAGACCACTCGCCTAGTTCCGCGCGGCTTCACTTTGTCCACAACTCCCTTGAGAACCCCATTTGAAAATGATTTGCATGTAGCTAACATTCGCTTGATCCTCACGACGAAAGATATCCTCTTGGCATAATAAAATAAAATACGGTTGGCTGTCTGAGCTAATAGCTGAACTTCAGCCATGTTTTCTGTGGTGGTGGTAGCAGCATTAGTTGGATATCAACGCTTTTTTTTCCGGCAATTTCTTGTAGGAACGATAAAGCTTACAGTTATTCTCCTCACTTGTCGTTCCCAATCCCTGACACTCACTCTTTGTGAATTTGTAATCAACTTATTGTGAAAATGCGGCTTTGGCGGACAAAGTTTTCTCACTTGCCGCAGCCGATTCAAAGGCGTGTCGATACTTCGACGCTCTCGATGGACTTGTCATTGTTGTCTCACTAACAACCTTTGCAGCATCCAACTGACCTGCTAAGTGCAGGCTCATTCGAGTAGCATAAGCCGACTCTTGCTGCGTCGAAATTTCAAGGGCTGACTGGGTTTCTCTGAGTTTAGACCTCTTGCTCAATGACGCAAATTCCCCAGAAGGACGCCACTGCATTTACTAGTCGATGATAGATCACCGTCAACCTGATACTTGACAGTAACAGTAGATGGTGGAAATGAAACTAGTGCATTAAGCCATTCATTGTTTTGTTTCAAAAAGGAGCCTTTGCCCTGTTAGCCATTTGCCAACTTGTCCTCAATTTACTAAACTTTCATATCCTCCGGTACCTGCAACAATCGACCAATTTTCCCGGAAAGTTGTTCCTCCAGGTAAGGGGTTAATGCAGGTAGACAATCATTCAACCGGTGTTTAACGGTGTTGAATATTTATTGCCGGGTGAATTTCACGTATTCTTCAACATAACCTGTGTGAAAAATATTACATTAGCGTTAGAAACAAATTAAGTACAGACAAATAGTCAAATATCGTAATCGTGTTGCACGGAAAACGTAGTTATGTAGCCTGTCGCGCCACGCGCGACACCATGTTGTGATACGATATGTGGGATGCACGGGCCCGAGGAAACATTCATTGGCACATTTAGGGAGTTGATTCTTGTCAATTCCATCAGATAATTGATCAAACTATAGTCTGAGAGTTGTAATTTCGCGGTATATTGCTGTGTATGCTACTTTTCTCCCGTTGAAAATGCAAGTTCGTCTAATCTTGGTCGTTTTGTACAAGCATTTAAAAAGATATAATATAAATAGGATAACCATGAGATTTAGACTACATTAGTGCATGAATGTGTTCTACATACCTGTAGCAATCGTTTCCATCTTGTAGAACTGAATTTCTTCACTTCACTACGTAAATATCCACTCACTAACTGAGCGTAAATTTGCCTAGCTGTCAGCGACGCATGTCAACGTCACCTTTGAACTGACGTAATTCGACAGGTATCGAAGGCAAGGACTTATCATTTCAGCGTGAGATACACCAATCCCTCCCCTACCCACCCCACCCCTCCAAATTCCCAGAATCGAAAATTCATTTTTCTGGGTTAGAGCCACGTTTTGGGGATTCGGCACCACTGTGCGGCTGTTCGAACTTAGAAAATGTTACTCTCCCGTTTCCTTACACATTAGTTGCGTGACACAATGAGTCTACAAACTCTCAGTGTCATATGCCGGTGAATGTGAAGTAAGGTGGTGCTAAATGAGGAAAGGCAAGAGTAGTACTGTGACTGGAGGTTACTTTCAACATTGAAAAGTATCACAAAACGCAGTTTTAGTTATAGCAAGGAAATCGTATGTTCTGGAGTGATAAACCAGTGGCCAAGTCTTTGAGTGTCCGTATTACTCGGGATACTTAGCATTTGACATTGATGAGAGAGAGTAGCCATTTATACGGTTTATTTTTAGTTCGTTAACGATAATGTAGCGTCTTCTACCGTTTCAAACAATGGTTCAAATGACTCTGAGCACTATGGGACTGAAGCGCCTAGAACCGCTCGGTCACCACGACTGGTTTCTACCATTTCCTTTTTGCAAGCTGGTAATCAGTTCATGCTTCATGACAAAAAAATAAACGCAGCTAATTGGCACAACATATTACAGACTTCATCCCAGAATGTTTTTTTTTTATGTACAGCGTATTGAAAATTTTACAGAGAGCTGTTAACTTACCTAAAGCTGTATATGCCAAGGCAGAGGATTTTTGAGAATGAAAAGCACGATATGAGGCGAGGTTAGAGGACAAAAGGAAAAAGGGAGCTACAATTAATATGACGATCTTAGCAACTAGAGAAACTGAAGCAGAAGATATTTTGCTTTAAGAGGTGGATAAAGCCAGCGACAATGAAGGCCACACATAGAGAGTGGAAGGTTGGCTATCAGGGGCGCTGAACGGCTAAAGAAAGAAGGAAACCATAATCGATAGGACGTAGTTAAAGGCAAGAGTAACGGAAGAAGTAATCGTTAGTATACTACGAAGTACAGAGAGGACATAGAAATTCAAGAGCACAAAAACAGTTTTGAGAGAAAAGAAGGAGGACTGATATTAGACAAGTTGAGAGCCTTAGTGCTAAATAAAACAAACAGCGCCAACTCTTTGCCACTACAAGCTCCATTACATACGTAGAAACGACTCCACGCTCTTAGGCAGCGGTCTGATGACGTCACGAACCGACCGTTTTGTGCATACATACAGCTTGTCCCAAGAAGGCTGCTCAATATTCAGGGACATGACCGGAACGATCATTCGAAGCAAATTAATCTAGTAAACATGAGCTCTGAGACGCATACCTCAAGACCTATGACCATTTGTTCCTTTTCGCTATTGTGAAACTCATCTCTTCTACTGAACAAGTGCACATAGTTCATGACGCGTGCATTTTAGCGATCGTTTTTACCAGACGTTTTTGCTTCGAATGGTCGTTCCTATCATCTCCTAGTTACCAAAATACACAGTTGTTCTCCTGTCTAAACTGTTTCTCTGCAACATTCTTTCTTTCGGGAGTGCTAATCTTCCACGTTCCGCAGAAGAGCTTCACTCAAGTTTGGAAGGTAGGAGGTGAGGTATGGCGGAAGTGTTTCTGTGAGGACGCGTCATGAGTCGAGCTTGGGCAGCTCAGTCGGTAGAGCACTTGCCTGCTAATGCCAAATGTGCCGAGTTCGAGTCTCGATCCGGCACACAGTTTTAAGCTGCCAGGATGGTTCATATCAGCAATAACTCCATTGATTAACAAAAATCTTATTGGAGACATACTGCAGGCTGTGGCTAAGCCATGTCCCAACAATATCCTTTCTTCGAGGAGTACTAGGCTTGCAAGTTTCGCAGGGGAGCTTCTGTGAAGTTTTTAATGTAGGAGATGAGGCACTGGCTAAAGTAAGACTGTGATGACGGGTTGTAAATTGTGCTTGGGTAACTCAAACGGATGGATATAATCACACCGACGTTTTACTACAAAGGCTTGTCTCTTGTGGATAGGATCATTGACTATGAATTCGTTGACAGTTGGCTTTTCGTTCCCGAGGGTCTAAATCCATTTATGAGGTGAATTGGTTATTCATCCGGAAGCATCCTTTTTTCCACAGACGAAAACGAGTACAGTTGTCTCGCTCCTGAGTCACTACGTCCATTATGTTGTTGAAGAAACCAAAGAACTTGATTTCCGTGTCTTTCACCATTATCTGGAGGTCGCACATCGTAAATGCCACGTTAATGAGCACTGTTTGCAAAATCGTTTATTCTTGTCTTTAATCTACAGGGTGCTAGCTGTGATCCCATGAGTGATGTTTAATTCCTTCCTGTTTCTGGTGCACAATCACGTGAATCCTTGATCTGTTCACTTTTCTTCCATTTACATATGTACATAATAATAATAATAGTAATAATGTTTTGAACAATAGGTTGGGAGTTAGTTTCCTGGTTGTTTACAATCTATTTATCTTCTTCTATTTCTAGTAATTAGGAGGAGGAAATTAGTATTTAACGTCCCGTCAACAAGGTCATTAGAGACAGAGCACAAGCTCGGATTAGGGAAGAATGGGGAAGGAAACCGGCCGTGCCATTTCAAAGGAACCATCCCGGCATTTTCCTGAAACGAAGTAGGGAAACCACGGAAAACTTAAATCAGGATGTCCGGAGACGAATTCGAACCGTCGTCCTCCCGAATGCGAGTCCAGTGTGCTAACCTCTGCGCCACCTCGCTCGGTGTGTTTCTAGTAATTATATGTTTACCAATTTGCAGCAATTATCATATGATGATTTAAACTATGTTGGGCTGAATGTTCATGAAAATACCGCGTTAGTCTGATATTAAGAGCAATAAATTAATAAATAAAAAGGTAAAAATGTCGGTAGAGCCTTTGCATACGAAAGGCAAAGGTGCCGATTTCGCATCTCGTTCCGGTACACAGTTTCTTCCAGTCTGTCAGGAAGTTTTACGTCATCCAGCTTTAGGGCGAGATATCGGTGCTTCGGAGCCTCATTTGCAGAATTATCGTCAGCTGCGAGTGATGTGGAGTTGGATGTGATCTGCTTCGCACCCCAACGTTAGTTTTGTCTCTTGAAGAGCAAGCAGGATAGAACATCTCAGTTGTGTTTACGTATAGTTCACATTACTAATAATTGACAGGGGCTATATTAGTAAGATCCTAATGCGAATCTCCTGTTCATTTGACATTTGTAGTAACAACTTATTAATAAGTTGGTAGAACATGTCCTAAGGCCGACGTCCAGTTCATTTGGTTTTTGAAATCTAATCATATTAATAAAATAATAGAACATCTCCTACTGCCAAAATAATCATCATTAGGATTTTGAAATCCCATCACATTAATACAATAGTAGACAATGTCCTATATTTGACATGATGTTCGTTTTATGTCTCTTGATTCACAATGAATTAGTACAAAGCTAATTTTTGACTAGCATAGGGCTGTACTAAATCCTGGCATTCATAGTTAACATAACTAATCTGCAGCGCTAGGAGAGTGGAATTGTGTTTGTATAGCTGCATCGAGGTCCGTATATCTGGTTATGATCTTTAGTTTAGAAACTTCAGAACACTGGAGATTGTGGACAGTTGAAAGGTTTCACGCTGTAAGGTTGTTAATGTAAATACTATGTTTGGGGACATGCGTTATATTAAATTTTATAATTAGAGATTAGCTGATAGTTGTCTCAAAGTAAGTAGCTTAATATTCGTCACATATTTTAAAATCAAATTCGTGAATATAGGTTAAATATACGACTCGTTCCTGTTGCCTTCTATCGATATATATCATGCCTTAAATTAGTATACAGGGTGAGTCACCTAACGTTACCGCTGGATATATTTCGTAAACCACATCAAATACTGACGAACCGATTCCACAGACCGAACGTGAGGAGAGGGGCTAGTGTAATTGTTTAATACAAACCATAAAAAATGCACGGAAGTATGTTTTTTAACACAAACCTACGTTTTTTTAATGGAACCACGTTAGTTTTGTTAGCACATCTGAACATATAATCAAATACGTAATCAGTGCAGTTTGCTGCATTGTAAAATGTTAATTACATCCGGAGATATTGTAACCTAAAGTTGACGCTTGAGTACCACTCCTCAGCTGTTCGATAGTGTGTATCGGAGAGCACCGAATTACGTAGGGATCCAAAGGGAACGGTACAGAAGAGACTGGAACAGCACATTGCGTCCACATACTAACACCTTTTTATTGGTCTTTTTCACTGACGCACATGTACATTACCATGACGTGGAGGACGCATAAATTGGCCAGCCAGTTCTCCTGATCTTACACCTCTGGACTTCTTTCTGTGGGGTACGTTAAAGGCGAATGTGTACCGTGATGTGCCTACAACCCCAGAGGATATGAAACAACGTATTGTGGCAGCCTGCGGCGACATTACACCAGATGTACTGCGGCGTGTACGACATTCATTACGCCAGAGATTCCAATTGTGTGCAGCAAATGATGGCCACCACATTGAACATCTATTGGCCTGACATGTCGGGACACACTCTATTCCACTCCGTAATTGAAAACAGAAACCACGTGTGTACGTATAACTCACCCCTCATGGTAATGTACATGTGCGTCAGTGAAAAAGACCAATAAAAAGGTGTTAGCATGTGGACGTAATGTGCTCTTCCAGTCTCTTCTGTACCTAAGGTCCAGCACCGTTCCCTTTGGATCCCTACGTAATTCGGTGCTCTCCGATACATACGATGGAACAGCGGAGGAGTGGTACTCAAGCGTCAGCTTTAGGTTACAATATCTCCGGATGTAATTAACATTTTACAATGCAACAAACTGCACTGATTACGTATTTGTTTATATGTTCAGATGTGCTAACAAAACTAACGTGGTTCCATTTCAAAAACGTAGGTTTGTGTTAAAAAACATACTTCCGTGTATTTTTTTTATGGTTTGTATTAACCAATTACACTAGCCCCTCTCCTCACGTTCGGTCTGTGGAATCAATTCGTCAGTATTTGATGTGGTTTACGAAATATATCCAGCGGTAATGTTAGGTGACTCACCCTGTATATATACAGAGTGTTACAAAAAGGTACGGCCAAACTTTCAGGAAACATTCCTCACACACAAAGAAAGAAAATATATTATGTGGACATGTGCCCGGAAACGCTTACTTTCCATGTTAGAGCTCATTTTATTACTTCTCTTCAAATCACATTAATCATGGAATGGAAACACACAACAACAGAACGTACCAGCGTGACTTCAAACACTTTGTTACAGGAAATGTTCAAAATGTCCTCCGTTAGCGATGATACATGCATCCACCCTCCGTCGCATGGAATCCCTGATGCGCTTATGCAGCCCTGGAGAATGGCGTATTGTGTCACAGCCGTCCACAATACGAGCACGAAGCGTCTCTATATTTGGTACCGGAGTTGCGTAGACAAGAGCTTTCAAATGCCCTCATAAATGAAAGTCAAGAGGGCTGAGGTCAGAAGAGCGTGGAGGCCATGGAATTGGTCCGCCTCTACCTATCCATCGGTCATCGAATCTGTTGTTGAGAAGCGTACGAACACTTCGACTGAAATGTGCAGGAGCTCCATCGTGCATGAACCACATGTTGTGTCGTACTTGTAAAGGCACATGGTCTAGCAGCACAGGTAGAGTATCCCGTATGAAATCATGATAACGTGCTCCATTGAGCGTAGGTGTAAGAAACTAAAATGAGCTCTAACATGGAAATTAAGCGTTTCCGGACACATGTCCACATAACATCTTTTCTTTAGTTGTGTGTGAGGAATGTTTCCTGAGAGTTTGGCCGTACCTTTTTGTAACACCCTGTATATGCAACACCGACCCTGTTATGTGTATTTGAGATTCCGTGTAGCGAATCAATAGTATAGACAGCTGTACCTCCGCATAAGTATGAATTTCAGTTGCACATTTATCTTCTCCTAATGTTACTATCAGTCATCCTGACAAACAAATTTCTTTACAAAATAATGTTACCGTTTGCAATGAATATTTCACTCTACAGAAGAGCGTGCGTTGATATGAAACTTCCTGGTAAATGAAAGCAGCGTGTAGGACCGAAATTCGAACTCAGAACCTTCGCTCTTCTTGGTCAGGTGCTCTACCGATAAACATATCCAAGCATAAACTAGTATATTTCCTCATAGCCTTACTTCCGCCAGTACCTCAACTTCTACTTTCCAAACTTCACAGAAGCACTCCTTTCTCTACAAGATCCATTCTTCCAGGAATGCTCGTCCTGCAGATATCGCAGAGGATGTTCTGTCAAGTTTGGAAGCAAGGAGATAAGGAGATGAGGTACTGGCGGAGGTAATGCAATGATAACAGGCACTGAGTTGCGCTTAGGTAGCTCAACCGGATGAATCCGATCACACTGACATCTTACTACACAGGATGGTCTCTTGTGGACGGGACCATTGGCTCTGGAATCGTCGACTATTGGTTTTTGTTTCCAGAGGGCAGCAAACTTCATTTTCGGCCGAATTTATTATCTATTCCGACGTATCGTTTTGTTCTCAGACGATTGCGATTATTATCATCTGTCTCCTGGGTCACTTCAATCAGATGTTGCTGAAGGAGCGAACGACCCTTATCCCCGTGTCTTTCATCAATATCTGGCGACCGCGCATTGGAAATATCTGCGGTCGTCACGTTATCGAGTATTTTTTTTGGAAATATGAATTTTCTTGTCTTTAATCGACAAGGTGTACATTAATTTCAGCTGTAGTCTTTTTGATTCCTTACTGTTTCTGGTTCCCAATCACGTGAAGCTATTTTTTGTTTACTTTTCCTGTTTATGTACATGTATGGAATGAACAATGTCAATGTAAAGAAGCCCATATTAGATGATGATTTTGACTATGGTGGTCTGAAAGAAAGGAGCGAATGACCCTGATCCCCGTGTCTTTCACCAATATCTGCCGACCGCGCATTGGAAATATCTGCGGTCGTCACGTTATCGAGCATTTTTTGCAAATATGTATTTTATTGTCTTTAATCGACTAGGTGTACATTAATTTCAGCTTTAGTCTTTCATTCCTTACCGTTTCTGGTTCCCAATCACATGAAACCATTTTTTATTACTTTTCCTGTTTATGCACATGTATAGAATGAACAATGTCAATATAAAGAAGCTCATATTAGATGATGATTTTGACTATGGTGGTCTGAAAGACCAGAACACACCAAGTCAGTCTGATAATAAGAGCAGTAAATAAATTAATAAAAATAAAAGAGCTTGTAGTGTAGGGGAGGCAAAGGTACCGTGTTCGAATCTCGGTCTGGTACACTGTTTTAATCTGCCAGGACTTTGTACATCAGTGTTGCTTTTAGGCTAGATATCGGGGCTTTGGGGATACATTTCAATAATTAACGTGAGTTTTGGTAAGGTGGGAATTGGTGTTATCAGTTTAGTTCCTCAAAAAAAGTTTTGTCTCTCGAAGTGCAAGCAGTATAGAATATCTCATCTCTGTTTACATATACTTCATATCAGTACTAACTGACTGGGGATATATAATTAAAATGGTAGACCATTTCGTAATGCCAAATTCCTGTTCATTTGGCTTTTGTAGGCTCATCATGTTGAGAAGATGGTAGACTATGTCCTAATGCCGATGGCCTTTCATTTTGTTTTTGAAATCTTATCATATTAACAAGATATTTGACGATGTCCTAATGCCAAAGTCCTCTCCATTTGGATTTTAAAGTTCCGTCATATTAATGACGTGGCAGACCATGGTTTAATGCCGAGATGCTGTTCGTATCTCTTTCGTGGATCGCTAGGAGAGTGTAATTGTGTTTGTGGACATGTTTGAAGATCGGTTTCCCTGGTTATGATCATATTTAAAAAATTTCATCATACTCTAGATTGTGAACAAGTGTAAGGTTTAATAATGTAAGGTTCTTGGTGTGATTACTATGTTTGGGGACAGGCGTTATACCTAATTTTGTAATTAGAAATTTGTTGGTAATTGTTTCAAAGGAAATAGCTTAATATTTGTCAGATGTTTTAAACTCTAAATGAATTAATGTGAAACAAATATACGACTCGTTGCAGTTGCCTTCAATCGATATACATCATGTCATAAATTAGTGTATATAAGCAACACCGATCCTGTTATGTGTATTTGAGATTCCGTGTCCAGAGCCAACAGTATAAACAGCTGGACCTCTATATATGTATAGATTCCAGTAGGCGATTTAACTTCCTTCTCCTGATGTTACCATCAGTAATCCTGACAGTCAAGTTCATTTACGAAATAGTATAACTTTTTTGAATGGATACTTCACTCTGCAGCAGAGTGTGCGTTGATATAAAATGTTTTGGCTGATTAAAACAACGTCCCGGACCAGCACCTTGCCTTCCGTGGTCAGGTGCTCTACTAACGTACCCAAGTACGAGCCACTATACTTCCTCACAGCCTTATTTCCGCCAGTACCTCATCTCCTAATTCCCAAATAACAGAGAAGTACTTCTGTCTCAACCATGTTCCCGCAAGCTGCTCTCTTACAGGAGTGCTCGTCTTGCAGGGTTCGCAGGGGAGCTTCTGTCAAGTTTGGAAGGACGGAGGTGAGATACTGGCGGAGGTAATGCAGTGATGACAGGCCATGAGTTGCGCTCAGGTATCTCAGCCAGACGAATCCAGTCACACCGATATCCGACTACACAGGATGGTCTCTTGGAGACGGGATCATTGGCTCTGGATTCGTCGACAATTGTTTTTTTTCCCAAAGGGCATCAACTTCTTTTTCGGCTGAATTTATTATCAATTCCGACGTATCTTGTTTTTTTCTCAGACCTTCTCCTGGGTCACTTTGATCATTATGTTGCTGAAGGAGCGAACGACCCTGACCCCGTTTCTTTCACCAATATCTGGCGTCCGCGCACTGGAAATATCCGAGGTTGTCACGTTATCGAGTATTTTTTGCAAATATGAATCTTCTTGTCTTTAATCCACAAGGTGTACATTAATTTCAGCTGTAGTCTTTGATTTCTTACTTTTTCTGGTTCCCAATTACGTGAAGCCATTTTTTGTTTACTTTTCTTGCTTATGCACATATATAGAAAGTGTAATGTCAAAGCAGAGAAGGAATAGGTTGTGAATTAGTTTCCAGGTTGTTCAGAATCTTGTTCTCGTCTGTTGTTTAAATTAATTATGTGGATTGAATATGCAGCTCTTATTACATGATGCTTTTGACTATGGTGGTCTGAAAGTTGATGGAAATACCAAGTCAATCTGATAATAAGAACACTAAATAAATTCATAAAAATAAAAGACCCCGCAGAGAATTTGCCTTAGAAAGGTGATGGTGCCGTGTTCGAGTCTCGATCTGGTACATAGTTTTAACCCGCCAGGACGTTTTACATCAGTGACGGTTTTGCGCGAGAAAACGTGGCTTTGGGGCAACATTTGAAAAATTATCGTGAGTTGTGGTAATGTGGGGATGGGCGTGATCAGTTTAGAATCTCATCTTAAGTTCTGTTTGTTGACGTGTAAGCAAGATAGAATATCTCATCTGTGTTTACATATAGTTCATATCAATACTAACTGACAGGGGCTATTTTATTAAGATGGTAGACCATGCTGTAATGATAAACTGCTGTTCATTGGACACTTGTAGGACCATCATATTGAGAAGATAGTAGACTACGTCATAATGCCGATATCCTATTCAATCGGGTTTTGAAAATCTTATCATATTCTTAAGATGTTCGACTATGTCCTAATGACAAAATCCTCATCATTTGGAATTCTTTAGTCCCGTCGTATTAATAAGGTAGCAGACCATGTTTTAATGCCGAGATACTATGAGTTTATTTGTTTGTGTGTCCAGATTCACACTAAATTGGTAGAAACCTAATTTTCGACTAGAATTAGGCTATAGTAAAACAATGCATTTCCAGTCAACATATCTAGTCCTTTGGATCAGTTGGAGAGTGTAATTGCGTTTGTGGAGAGGTTGGTAGTGTAATTATTATGTTTGGGGACGTGCATTGCATCTAATTTTATAATTAGAAATTAGCTGATAGTTGTTTAAAAGGAAATAGCTTAATATTCGTCAGATATTTTAAAATCTAAATGAGTGAATATAGATTAAATATACGACTCGTTCCTGTGGCCTTCTATCGATATTATCATGCCTTAAATTAGCATATATATGGAACATCGATCCTGTTATTTGTATTTGAGATTCCATGTAGCGAATCAATAGTATAGACAGCTGGATCTCCGCATAAGTATGAATTCCAGTTGGACATTTATCTTCTTCTAATGTTACCATCAGTCATCCTGACAACCAAAGTTCTTTATGAAATAGGATTACCTTTTGGAATGAATATTTCACTCTACAGAGGAGCGTGCGTTGATATGAAACTTCTCGGCAAACTGAAACAGCGTGCCGGACCGAGATTCGAACTCAGAAGCTTCGCCCTTCCTGGTCAGGTGATCTGCCCTTAAACATACCCAAGCATTAACTTCTATATTTCCTCACAGCCTTTCTTCCGCCAGTACCTCATCTTATACTTTCTGAACTTCACGGAAGCACTCCTGTCTCCGCATGATCGATTATTCCAGAAGTGCTCGTCTTGCAGGTATCGCAGGGAATGATCTGTCAAGTTCGTAAGGAAGGAGATGGGGTACTGGCGGAAGTAATGCAGTGATGACAGGCCGTAAGTTGCGCTTAGGTAGCTGAGCCGGACAATTCTCATCACACTGACATCTTACTACACAAGATGGTCTCTTGTGGAAGGGATCATTGCCTCTGGATTCGTTGACAATTGGTTTTTGTTTCCAGAGGGCATCAACGTCCTTTTCGGATGAATTTATTATCAATTCCGACGTATCGTTTTTTTCTCCTGGGTCACTTCGATCACTATGTTGCTGAAGGAGCGAATGACCCACATCCCCGTGTCTTTCACAAATATCTGGAGACTGCGCACTGAAAATATTGCAGATATGAATTTTCTTGTCTCTAATCGACAAGGCGTACATTTATTTCAGCTGTAGTCCCTGATTCCTTACTTTTTCTGGTTCCCAATCACGTGAAGCCATTTTTCGTTTACTTTTCTTGCTTATGCACATATATAGAATGAACAATGTCAATGTAAAGAAGCTCATATTAGATGATGATTTTGACTATGGTGGTCTGAAAGACCAGAACACACCAAGTCAGTCTGATAATAAGAGCAGTAAATAAATTAATAAAAATAAAAGAGCCGGTAGTGGAATTGCTTTGGAGATGCAAAGGTACCGATTTCCAATCTCGGTCTGGTACACTGTTTTAATCCGCCAGGACTTAGTACATCAGTATTGCTTTTGGGCTAGATATCGGGGCTTTGGGGATACATTTCTACACTTATCGTGAGTTTTGGTAATGTGGGAATTGGTGTGATCAGTTTAACACCTCAACTTAAGTTTCGTCTCTTGAAGTCCCAGCAGTATAGAATATCTCCTCTGTGTTTACATACAGTTCATATCAGTACCAACTGACAGGGGCTATTTTATTAAGATGGTAGACCATGTCATAATGACAAACTGCTGTTTATTGGGCTCTTGTAAGACCATCTTACTGAGAAGATAGTAGGCTATGTCGTAATGCCGATATCCTATTCAATCGGTTTTTGGAAATCTTATCATATTCACAAGATATTCGACCATGTCGTAATGCCAAAGTCCTCATCATTTGGAATTCTAAAGTCCTTGCGTATTTATAAGGTAGCAGACCATGTTTTAATGCCGAGATACTGTGAGTTTATTTGTTTGTGTCTCCAGATTCGCACTAAATTGGTAGAAACATAATTTTCGACTAGAATTAGGCTATAGTAAAACAAAACATTTCCAGTCAACATATCTAGTCCTTTGGATCGCTAGGAGAGTGTAATTGTGTTTGTGGAGATCTTTGAGTATGGGCTTCCCTGGTTGTGATCATAACATTACATGTAACAACATACTGGAGGTCGTAGACAAGTATAACCTTTCTTGGTGTAAGGTCGTTGGTGTAACTGCTATGTTTGAGAAAATGCGTTTTAACGAGCTTTATGATTAGAAATAAGTTCATAGTTTTCTCAAAGGAAGCAGCTTAATATTCGTCAGATGTTTTAAACTCTAAATGTGTAAATGTTGCCTTCAGTCCGTATATATTTTGTCTTAAATTTGTGTGTATATGTAGGATCGATACAGTTATGGGTATTTTAGATTCCATGTGACGAATCGATAGCATAGACGACTCTACTACTACATTCGTGTGAATTACACGTGGAGATTTAACTTCCTTCTCCAGGATTTATATTCAGTCATCCTGACAACCAAGTTCCTTTAAGAAATAGCATTAATTTTTAGAATGAAATTTCCACTCTACAGCCACGTACTCGCTGATATGAAAGTTTGCGGCAAATTAAAACTGTGTGCTGGACTGCGACTCGAACTTGAAACTTTTACCTTTTTTGGTCAAGTGCTCTATAGACTGACCTACCTACTGACAATGGTGATCTGCATGTTCATGAGAACATCAAGTCAATCTGATAATAAGAGCATTAAATAAATAAAAAAGTCGGTATAGTATTTGCTTGCGAAATGCAAAGGTGCCGATTTCGAATATAGGTCCGGTACACAGTTTAAACCCGTCAGGAAGTTTCACATCAGTGACGGTTGTGGCCGAGATATTGGTGCTGTGGAGCCACATTTTTACAATTATCGTGAGCTGTGAATGATGTAGGATTGGGTGTGATCAGCTTAGCAACCCCACTTCAGTTCTGTGTCTTGAAGTGCAAGCAATATAGAACATCTCATCTGTGTTTATGTATAGTTCATGTCAGTACTAACTGAGTGGGACTATATTATTAAGACAGTCCTAATGTCGTAATGTCAAACTCCTGTTCATTTGGATTTCGTGGTTCCACCTTTTTAATAAAATGGTAGACAGTCTATGAAAGCCTGTGTCCAGATTATTTGGTTTTTGAAGATTTATCGTATTAATAAGACAATAGAACATGTCCTAAGACAAAGTCCTGTTGATTTTGATTTTGAACTCCCATCATATTAATAAAGTAGTAGAGAGTGTCCTAATGCCGAGATGATCTTCGTTTGGCTATTTGTGTCTCCAGATTCATACTGAATTAGTACATTCCCAATCAACGTAACTAGTCACCTGGAGCGCTAGAAGTGTAGAATTGTGTTTGCACTAGTGTATCATGGTCGGCATATCTGGTTATGATCCTTACTTTACAAACTCCAGCAGACTGGAGATTGTGGACAGTTGTAAGATTTCGTGCTGTAAAGTTATTAGTGTGATTACTATGTTTGGGGACATGCGTTATATCTATTTTTAAAATTAGAAATTTTGTCATAGTTGTGTCAAATGAAATAGCTTAATACTCGTCAGATGAATTCCAGTTCGAGATTTGTCTTCGTTTTCCTACTGTTTCCATCAGTCCTCCTGACAACCAAGTTTCTTTACGAAGTAGTATTAATTTTTTGAATGAATATTTAACTCTGCAGAAGAGCGTGTGTAGATACGAAACTTTCTTGCAAAAGAAAACAGCGTGCCGGACCGAGATTCGAACTCAGCACCTTGGTTTTCGTGGTCAGGGGCTGTACTAACATACCTGAGCACGACCTACTATACTTCCTCAGAGCCTTACTTCCGCTAGTAACTTATATCCCTCTTTCCAAACTACACAGAAGTTTTCCTATCTAACTCCGCTCCCCGTAAGATCCATTCTTCCAGGAGTGCTCACCTACCACGTTTTGTAGAGGATCTTCTGTTAAGTTTGGAAGGAAGGAGATGAGGTACTGGCGGAGGTAATACAGTGATGACGGCGTCAGTTGCACTTAGGTAGCTCAGCCGGACGAATCTCATCACACTGACATCTTACTATACAGGCTGGTCTTATTTGGACTTGAACATTGGCTCTGGATTCATAGAAAATTAGGTTTTGTTTCCACAGGGCCTCAATGTGCGTTTTCGGATGAATTTCTTGTAAATTCTGACATATCATTATTTTGTAAGACGATAGCGATTATGATCGGCTGTCTCCTGATTCACATTGTTCACTGTGTTGTTGAAGGAGCGAAAGACCTTGCTCCCCGTGTCTTTCACCAATATATGGATACCACGCAATGGAAATGTCTGCGACCGTCTCGTCATCGAGCACTTTTTGCACATATGTATTTTATTGTCTTTAATCGTCAAGGTGTACGTTAACATCCGGTGTGGTCTTTGATTCCTCACTGTTCCAGAACCCAATCACGTGAAGCCATTTTTTGGTTACATTTCTTGTTTGCGCACGTATAAAAAATAATAATAACAATGAATGGGTTGTGAACTATTTTCCACGTTGATCATAATCTTGTTCTTGTCTTTTGTTTATAATAATTATCTGGAACTGAATGTGCAGCTCATATTATATGATGATTTTGACTATGGTGGTCTGAAAGCTGATCAACACACGAAGTCAATCTGATAATGAGAGCAGTAAATAAATTAATAAAAATAAAAGACGCGGTAGAAGTTTGCTTTGGAAAGGTAAAGCTACCGAGTTGGAGTCTCGGTCTGGTAAGCAGTTTTAATCCGCCAGGGCTTTTGATATCAGTGACACATTTGGGCGAGATATCGGGGCTTTGGGGCCACATTTGAAAAATAATGGTGAGTTGTGGTAATGTGGGGATGGGTGTAATGAGTTTAGCACCTGAAGTTAAGTTCTGTTTCTTGAAGTGCAAGCAGGATGGAATAACTCACCCTTGTTTACATCTAGTTCATTTCAGTACTAACTGACTGGGGCTATATTATTAAGATTAGTAATTATGATAATAGGAGCAATAAATAAATAAAATAGTAAAACAGTCGGTAAAGCATTTGCATACGAAAAGCAAAGGTGACTATTTCGATTAGAGGTCCAGAAGACAGTTTAAAACTGCCAGGAAGTTTCACATCAGTGACGGTTTTGGGAGAGATATCGATGCTTTGGAGCGACATTTGGACGAATATCGTGAGTTGTGAGTGATGTGGAATTTGGTATGATCAGCTTAGCACCTCCACTTTTGTTTTGTCTCTGAAAGTGAAGGCGGGATAAAACATCTCATCAGTGTTTATGTATAATTCGTATCAATACTAAGTGACTGAGGCTATGTTATTAAGATGGTAGACCTTGTCCTAATGCCAAGTCCTGTTCATTTGGCTGTTGTAGTCCCATCATATTGATAAAAGAGCAGAGTTTGTCCTAATGCCGAAGTCGTGTTCATTTTGTTTTTTAAGTCCCATCATTGTTTATAAGATAGAAAATCATATTCTAATGCCGAAGTCTCGTTCATGTGTTTCAAATCGTGCTGCATAAGCAGCTTGAGGAAGGTCTTCAGTTTCAAGCTAAATCAGTAGAAAATTAAGATTTTAATAAGCTATTTCATTCCTAGTCAACATATGTAGTCGTCTGTCATAATATGACAATAGAATTGTGTTTGCGTGGAAATATCTGTGAAGTTCTGTTGTGACAGGTAATTATTATTACTTTAAATACATTTATAGATTGAAGGCTGCTGTTAGATGATTTGTATAAGTTCAGTGGTAGGTGATGAGAAATGTATTTCACTGTATATTCAAAGAGTTCGTTAAAATATGTAAAATTTCGTCAGCTCCTCTACTTTCGAAATGGTTCAATGTAAATTAAGTATGAAGTTTTCCTGTTTCCTTCAAATGGCATACATAATGCCTTAAACTAGTGTATGTTTATAACAGCGATCCAGTTGTGGTTATTTCAGAAACCCAACTATTGCAGTGGATGGGTTTTGCATTAGAACGCCGCAAATGAGGTTCATCAAGAAAGTCATTGAAGTGCTTCATGATAGATACATTGACAGTTTTAAGTGCCATTTGTAGAAACTGGGTCAGTTTGGTGATTGGAAAAACAAATATAATGGAGCTTTTATGCTCTGTGGTCATATCTGTATCGATGAGACTCTACTTGTCGTTAAGCTTAGTAATAATCACAATAATAATATAGCAGTAACAATAACAATAATACTAATTTCTTTCCTTGCAACAAAGAACCCCTGTTCAAGCACACATCCATCCAATACCATCTCAGCTCCACCTATTGATAGAAACATTACCCTAACACTACCACACCAACTGCAGACTGCAGGTTCCTCAACAGTAAACGATTAACCCACTGTAGTGACCTGTTTCGAAGTTACATTTTGCACCATTTTAACAGGTGCCTGTGTAAGCTTTGGAAACATGTTACAGTGTCTAGCTGTACACTTGGTGCCAAAGACCCAGTAAAATAAGCCATCTGCAACTTCCTTTTCATAATTTATCCATAAACATCCTGTCAGTTAAGGATTAGTAATTTTAAACTGATATTGTTATTGTGATACTATTGGTCAGGTGACCGACTATTTACTGCAAATAATAATCCCCATGAAATACTGAAGCTTGATTAAATTAGACTGTCCAGAGACTTTTCTTTATATTACCAGAATGGTTTATTGTCGATAGCGTATAACAAGCGCATCTTTACAAAACTGGGAATGTAAGGAAATGTTATAATATTGGTGGAATACGAAGAAAATTATGATCAAAACATATGAATGGACTGATAGTGTTTGTGCAAGCTAATTGTATCTTATTGGGAAGTGTTCTATATGAAACTGAAAGGGAACTCAAAACAATTAGGTAGATAGGAATAACGAAACGAATGAGTGCGTCACCTTTGAGGGAAAAGAATGCCAGAAAAGATGTAGAAAAGTAAAGTAAAAAATGTATCTACGGATAAATGATGACAGTATTGTATCGATACCAGGTACAGCGTTGAATTACGTAAGCTGGTTTTAGAAATATACATGCTAAAGCTATTATTAACAGGGTGGAAATATCTCTCTCTCTCTCTCTCTCTCTCTCTCTCTCTCTCTCTCTCTCTCCCTCTCTCTATATATCGTATCCTTTTACATATCGAAAAAACTACTAGTGGTGGTGGGACTATTAAAATGTATTTTGAAGAACATGAGCCTATAGTGAAACGTCGAATAGCCTTGCGTAATAAAATTTATAATTTTTCATTGAAAGGATTCGGTTCAACTGCCATTCCATGGCATGCGCATAGAGGGGAGAATCATTTTGTATTTACAGTAAATTCTAATCCTAAAATGTCTGTTGTTTCTATTAATGTAAATAGTTGTGTAAACACTGACAAACTGTGCGAAGCTCAGAGTATATTATTTCAAGAAGGCAATCCATTTTGTTGTGATATATTGATATCTAGATGAAAAGCTAAGAAAAACTATCAAACTATGTCTGAAAAATGGCTCTGAGCACTATGCGACTTAACTTCTGAGGTCATCAGTTGCCTAGAACTTAGAACTACTTAAACCTAACGAACCTAAGGACATCACACACATCCATACCCGAGGCAGAATTCGAACCTGCGACCGTAGCGGTGTGTCGGCTCCAGACTGTAGCGCCTAGAACCGCACGGCCACTCCGGCCGGCAAACTATGTCTGAAGTTTAACATCTGTCAGTTATGGCAACCAATGAACTGTATATGACGTTTTCTAGGATAAAACTAAAAGCTACCTTCGGAATACTGACTTTGTATTTCAGAGAACGACTGCTTTGGATTATATGTTCCTGATCTGGGACGACCTACATTTCTTTCGTGACAGCATCCATCTGTTTATCCTGTCACCAGATTAGTGGCTAATGGAAGATGTAGGTTTATTATTCTGCGGAAATCGCATCAGCCTTGTCTCACGTCTGCAGATTCCAAGTCAGCTTAGGTTAGCGAAGTATATGTTAACAGCACGAATGTGTTTATTTCACTGAATGATGCTATCAATAAATGGAATTAAATCAGTATTAAGACTGACTTTTTAAAAAATCGGAAGCTCTCCAAGGTCGCGATTCCAGTCGGTCTTGAAAATAATTTTTGAGACTTTGTATTAACATGAATATAAATATCGGCTTTTATGCAGGAATGCGTAGAAAATCCATTCATTTATTCACCTACTGTATTCGGTGGTTGACCTGTACATATAGTAAGGCAGTGCACGGTTGTATCAGTCTCTAAATGTGTGTCAGTGGTTTGAGGAACAGTAAATGGACAGCAGGATGCTTTTATGCTACCCCAGGTCACTAGTCCTCAGTCGTATTGAATGGATCAGTGATGACTTCGAGCGAAATGTCACCACCAGTTCTCTGGAGCCATATTTGACTAATTAACATGAGTTGTGACTGCCATATTGTCGTTGTGTGTACAGCTTAGCATCCCAACATAGGTTGTGCCTCGTGAAGTGTCAACGAGATAGAACATAGATATACATAGATAGAACATAGATAGAGATAGAACATAGATATACATATTTCGAAGCAGTATTAACTGACAGGTAGTCGTCCATATCCTAATGCTGAAGTCCTTTTCATTTAGTTTCCGAGGTCCTATCATATTACTAAAATAGTAAAACAGATTATAATGCCGAAGTCCCATTCATTTAGTCACGTGTTTCAAACTGTGCTGCTTAAGCGGTTTGAGGCGAGCCCCTAATTTCAAATTTAATGAGTAAAAATTTAAGATTTTAATAACCTGTGGCATTCATAGTCAACATATATAGTCATCTGTTATGACATGAGAGTGGAATTGTGTATGTGTGGAAATATCTGTGAAATTCTGTTTTGAGAGGTAGTTATTATTACTTTAAATACATTTGTAGATAGAAGACAGTTGTTAGATGATTTGTGTTAACTACTGTAGTGGGTGATGATAATTTTATTTCACTATATAATCAAAGATTTGGTTGAAATATATAAAAATTTGTCAGTTGCTCTACTTTCGAAATGATTCAATGTATAATTAAGTATGAAGTTTTCCTATTTCCTTCAAATAGTATATATCATGCTTTAAACTAGTTTATGTTTGAAACAACGATCGACTTACGTTTGTTTCAGAATCCTAAAAGATTGCAATGGGTGGGGTTTGTCATTAGAATGCCAGAAATGAGGATCAGTAAGAGAATGATAGAAGTGGTTCGTGATAGACACGGTGAAAATATTAAGTACAATTTCTACAAACTGGGACAGTTTGGTGATTGGAAAATACAAACAATGGAACTTATACGTTCTGTGGTCACATCTGCATGAATGAGCCTCTTCTTGTCGCTAATATTTAGTAATTACAATAATAATAAAATAATAATAATAATAATTATTATTATTATTATAATAGTAACAGTAACAGTAATAGCATAACTTCTTTCCTTGCCACAAAGAACCCCAGTTGAGGTACACATCGATCCAGTACCACCTCAGCTCCACCTACTGATACCAACGTTCCCCTAACCTTACCGCACAACCTGCAGCTTCCTCGACAGTCGGTGTCACATTTTGCACCATTTTAACAGGTGTCCTTTTGAGTTGTGGGTACATGTTATACTGTGCATCTGTACGCGTGGTCTACTGGAACTTAGTATTAATCTTTCTGGTGCCAAAGACCCAGTAAAATAATTTGTTTGTAGCTTATTTTTAACTGTTCGGCAATAAGCATCCTTGATAATGCCCCTGTAAGTTAAGGAATAGTAATGCGAAACTGATATTGTTAATAGGACGCTATTTGGTCAGGTAATATACTACACTCCTGGAAATTGAAATAAGAACACCGTGAATTCATTGTCCCAGGAAGGGGAAACTTTATTGACACATTCCTGGGGTCAGATACATCACATGATCACACTGACAGAACCACAGGCACATAGACACAGGCAACAGAGCATGCACAATGTCGGCACTAGTACAGTGTATATCCACCTTTCGCAGCAATGCAGGCTGCCTTTCTCCCATGGAGACGATCGTAGAGATGCTGGATGTAGTCCTGTGGAACGGCTTGCCATGCCATTTCCACCTGGCGCCTCAGTTGGACCAGCGTTCGTGCTGGACGTGCAGACCGCGTGAGACGACGCTTCATCCAGTCCCAAACATGCTCAATGGGGGACAGATCCGGAGATCTTGCTGGCCAGGGTAGTTGACTTACACCTTCTAGAGCACGTTGGGTGGCACGGGATACATGCGGACGTGCATTGTCCTGTTGGAACAGCAAGTTCCCTTGCCGGTCTAGGAATGGTAGAACGATGGGTTCGATGACGGTTTGGATGTACCGTGCACTATTCAGTGTCCCCTCGACGATCACCAGTGGTGTACGGCCAGTGTAGGAGATCGCTCCCCACACCATGATGCCGGGTGTTGGCCCTGTGTGCCTCGGTCGTATGCAGTCCTGATTGTGGCGCACACCTGCACGGCGCCAAACACGCATACGACCATCATTGGCACCAAGGCAGAAGCGACTCTCATCGCTGAAGACGACACGTCTCCATTCGTCCCTCCATTCACGCCTGTCGCGACACCACTGGAGGCGGGCTGCACGATGTTGGGGCGTGAGCGGAAGACGGCCTAACGGTGTGCGGGACCGTAGCCCAGCTTCATGGAGACAGTTGCGAATGGTCCTCGCCGATACCCCAGGAGCAACAGTGTCCCTAATTTGCTGGGAAGTGGCGGTGCGGTCCCCTACGCCACTGCGTAGGATCCTACGGTCTTGGCGTGCATCCGTGCGTCGCTGCGGTCCGGTCCCAGGTCGACGGGCACGTGCACCTTCCGCCGACCACTGGCGACAACATCGATGTACTGTGGAGACCTCACGCCCCACGTGTTGAGCGATTCGGCGGTACGTCCACCCGGCCTCCGGCATGCCCACTATACGCCCTCGCTCAAAGTCCGTCAACTGCACATACGGTTCACGTCGACGCTGTCGCGGCATGCTACCAGTGTTAAAGACTGCGATGGAGCTCCGTATGCCACGGCAAACTGGCTGACACTGACGGCGGCGGTGCACAAATGCTGCGCAGCTAGCGCCATTCGACGGCCAACACCGCGGTTCATGGTGTGTCCGCTGTGCCGTGCGTGTGATCATTGCTTGTACAGCCCTCTCGCAGTGTCCGGAGCAAGTATGGTGGGTCTGACACACCGGTGTCAATGTGTTCTTTTTTCCATTTCCAGGAGTGTATTTACTGCAGTTAGTAATCACTATGAAATACGGAAGCTTGGTTAATCAAGTGATCGAGTAAGCAGTTAAATTAGACTGCCAAGAGACATATTGAGCATTGTTGCAGCTTTGGCATATGCTTTTCCTTATATCAGTAGAAGGTTTTATTGTTGGTAGCAGATAACAGGCATGTAATACGTTTACGTCTGCACACATATCTGCATAATCAGGTATGTATTAAATTCGATAATTTTGATGGAATGTGACGAATACTATGAGTAATACATATGAAGGGACTGAGAGCGTCTGTATAAGCACAAATACTCATAGTTATTTGGAAAGTGTTTTATATGAAACTGAAAGGAAAGCCAAAACGATAAGGTAGATAGGAATAAGGGAATGAGTAAGTGTGCTACCACTGAGGGAAGAGAACTCAATAAAAGATGCAGAAACATAAAGTAAATGATAGGTGTTGGGATAAATTATGACAATATTGTATCGATACCAGGTACAGGGTAGAATTACGTTAAGTTATTTTTAGGAATATACGAGGGTTGGAACTTAAATAGTGGCAGCTATTTATTCACAACTGATACAGAAGAGTTACATGTTTGCACCTGCTACTGTCCTTCAAAATAGTCACCAGCGTTGTGTAGAATCCATTGCCAGCGATGTGGAACGCGTAGTATGCTGTTAGCAGAGCCTGTTCTCTTGATGGTGCGAATGGAGCGGTCTACTGCCTGTCGAATTTCTAGAACAATTCTGAAACGAATGCCACGAAGTGGTTTCTTCATCTTCAGAATGAAATGGAAGTCACAAGGACTCAAGTCCGAGGAGTATGGTAGATGGTATAGTACTTCTCAGTCACATCGACCGAACAGAGCAGCCACAGCTTGCGCTGTATGCGCCCGCGCATTGTCGTGCAAAATAATGGGTAGGTTGCGCAGAAAGTGTCGCCGCTTCTTTCGCAAAGCTGGTCGCAGGAGATGCTCCAAACACGAACAGTAATACGACTTGAGTCCTTGTGACTTTGATTTGATTCCGAAGATGAAGGAACGACTTCGTGGAATTCGCTTCAGAACTTTTCCAGAGATTCCATAGGCAATAGACCGCTCGATTTGCATAATCAACAGAACAGGCTCTGCTAACGGTATACTACGCCTTCCACATCGCTGGCAACGGGTTCTACACAACGCTGGTGACTACCTTGAAGGACAGTAACAGGCGCAAACATGTAACTCTTTTGTGTCTGTTATGAATAAATAGTTGCCACTATTTAAGTTCCAACCTTCGTATATGCTAATGACGTTAGTAACAAGGTGAAAGTGTCTCTCTCTATATATACACTGAAGCAACAAAGAAACTGGTATAGGCATGTGCATTCAAATTCAGAGATATATAAACAGGCAGATTACGGCGCTGCGGCCGGCAACGCCTATATGAGACAACAAGTGTCTGACACAGTAGTTAGATCGCTTACTGCTACTACAATGGCAGGTTATTAAGATTTAAGTGAGTTTGAACGTGGTGTTACAGTCGGCGCACGAGCGATGGGTCCCAGCATCTCCGAGGTAGTGATGAAATGGGTATTTTCCCGTATGACCTTTTCAGGAGTGTACCGTGAATATCGGAAATCCGGTAAAACAAATCTCCGACATCACTGCGGGCGGAAAAACATCCTCCAAGAACGGGACGAACGACGACTGAAGAGAATCTTTCAACGTGACAGAAGTGCAACCCTTCCACAGATTGCTGCATGTTT
Organism: Schistocerca cancellata; assembly: GCF_023864275.1. Classification (NCBI taxonomy): domain Eukaryota; kingdom Metazoa; phylum Arthropoda; class Insecta; order Orthoptera; family Acrididae; genus Schistocerca; species Schistocerca cancellata. The sequence continues at coordinate 294,741,671 of NC_064629.1, forward strand.
CAATTCTGGGCCATCAACAAGTGAAACACCATCGATATGGGCTTTCGGTGATGAAGGGCCACTCGTGTACCCTTGATGACAGCACCACACAAAGATTTACGATTCATCTGGGCCCGTCAACATTGACTTTGGACTCTTGATGAATAGAAACATGTTGCCTGGTCGGACGAGTCTCGTTTCAAATTTTATCGAGCGGATGGACATGTACGGGTATGGAGACAACCTCATGAATCCATGGACCCTGCATATCAGCGGGGACTGTTCAAGCTGGTGGAGGCTCTGTAATGGGGTGGGGCGTGTGCAGTTAGAACGATATGGAGCCCCTGATACGTCTAGATACGACTCTGACACATGACACGTACGTAAGCATCCTGTGTGATCCCCTGCATCCATTCATGTACATTATGCATTCCGACGGACATGGGCAATTCCAGCAGGACAATGCGGCACCCCACACGTCCAGAATTGCTACAGAGTGGCTCCAGGAACAGTCTTCTGAGTTTAAACGCTTACGCTGCCGCCAAACTCCCCAGACATGAACATTATTGTGCATATCTGGGATGCCTTGAAAAATGAATTTTAAATAATTATAGGAGAATAGATTGACTTATCTTCGGGACATAATTCATTAACCGTCTTATTGTAATTCGACGATAAGCCTCTAAAAATAATGTCTTTAAATGTACCGTTCAAGTACAAGATCTAACAAACTACCATTTATTTTTATCCATTGTACTACCAGGTTACTGTAGACATATTCCGTACGTATTGCACGTAGGGTAACGCAATCTAAGCCCATTCTTAACAAGCACTCTTGAAGGCCGCATTATCTACTGGCAAAAACTCCCTCCCCACTCTCTGGTTTCCTAGCACTGATATAAAACGATCCAACCCCATCAGGACATGGCAATATCTACAAAACACTTAAACAATAACAGATACGCACAGGTGATTAATTAATATATCTTCGAGTACTGTCACAGTCATATAGTGATGTTAGTGAGAAAAGTGAAATGTTATTTTGTCGGCACATTAAGTTAAAGGATTGAGAATTTAGGATACAAATCAGCAATAATTATTTGTTATCAGAAGACGGCTACGTCGTTAAGAGTAAAATGAATGAATAAATACAATAATACAGAGTATATGAAATTGTAGGACATAATACAGCACTCAAGAGGAAAAACTAAGAAAAAAATGGATTATTAAAACATTCATAATCCGATATCGGAAACTGATTAGCTGCTAGGCAATAACGTAAATGCACGCAAATGCTATCTAGTGTTGGGTGGAGATGAAATGAAGCGTAAGCTTTTCCGTCCTCCTAAGATATGAAATAGCTGGGAAGCCCTCAGTTATACGAGAGACTTAAAACATGCGAAAATGAAACTCTATCAGAATCTTATTCCTTCAAAAATGTATAGAAGGAGAAGCTTGTGTTGCCGTGAAGATATTATGAGTTTTCATTAGAAACAGAAGAAGAAGATCACGGCGTGTGGTGCTGGCTCCTAACAAGGCGCCTTCGGAGAGCGAAGGTAAATTGGAGGCCAAATAAAAAATAAGAAAAAAAAACAGCGAAGAACTTCTCTGTTTCCAAGGGAGAAAGTCTTAGGAGGCATGAAACCAGTCCTGATAACGTCCGCCGTTGGAGGCATGAATGTGGCGAGCGGAAGGATGGGCTAAAGGGGTGGATGGAGGCCCAAATAAAAAAAAGAGAAGAATCAGGCTGACTGCAAATCCGGAGTTCATTCTCCGACCGGTTGTTTAATTTTTCCCGACCTCTTTTAATTATTTTAATTCTGGCAATACTTTGTGGATGTGAAAAGCACTGACTTAACACTGGAGTCGTCATTAAACTGTAGATACTACCATAACTGGAACTGGATAATGGAAATGGTACCCCATCTCCAACAAACTATACATAGTGGAGCACTGTGGTGTTCAAATCACGCTTTAGGCTGACCGCAGTTGAACCTTTTACAGTGACACAGTAATTTTTCTTTGATATTTTCGTCACGGCTGGTAGTGATTAAAGGAACTCCGACAACACAACGGTACGTCACAAACATCCTGTCCGTTCATGTGTTACTCTCATTCGACAGTATCATGGTGGCAGTCTCCAGGATGACAAACTGCCTATTGGCTTCTGTCTCGGGTTCTGCGGCCGACGTTCATCTAATGATTTTACTGACGTTTCGCCAGCACGAGTGGGTGACATTGTCAAAGCTCCACCCTCCATTGCCGGTGGTGAACTGGAGCCGAGCTCGCGGCTGCAGACAATATGTACCTGGCGCGCCAGATCATTTCCTTGCACGTGAGACGGTCGTTCGCTGCAGTACGGGAAGCCAGGATCCGTTTACCTTAAGGCTTTCCTCTTTCTTGTTGAAACTGTTCACGTGTTTTTGTATTTCTACAGCTTCTCTGAACAAGCGCGTGTGATAGTGCTTCTCTACAGCCAGAAATCCGTGTCGGTGAATTTTATTATGTGGTCGGTCTCACTCAGTGCGTGCTCTGCCACGGCCGATTTCTTCACCTACCCCAACCTGCAATGAACATAAGCGATATTGCACCTTGTGGCAGGTGGAGAAATAGGTACGGTACTCTTTCAACCCAGAATACGCCGCACACAAAATGAGCGAACACCAAATTTCTATCACCCGCATCTCGCTTTGTTTTAGGGAACTTGTGCAATTTATTACAATGTTTTTATATCCACAACCACTATATTCAAAAGCTGTCAATGAGAAACTTGTGGCTGAGGCACTCAAGGATAACACAATGAGATAAATACCGAATCAGGATAAATATTTTTCTGTCTTGTCGAACATTCAGCACTTTTATAATGTTCTCTTCCCAACAACTATCACAAGAGGAGCAGCTTTTACTTGCTTTGGGAACCGTGTTACTGATCTAGCATCGCTAACACATGTAAGTAATTCAGGAATGGGAACAGTGTTTTCCTAAGTACATTATTAACCAAACCAGTAATATTTGAGGAATAAAATGGTTCAAATGGCTCTGAGCACTATGGGACTCAACTGCTGTGGTCATAAGTCCCCTAGAACTTAGAAGTACTTAAACCTAACTAACCTAAGGACATCACACACATCCATGCCCGAGGCAGGATTCGAACCTGCGACCGTAGCGGTCGTGCGGTTCCAGACTCTAGCGCCTTTAACCGCTCGGCCACTCCGGCTGGCTATTTGAGGAAGCACCCTAGGACTTCTTATATAACGTGTGTTTAAGTTCCTGTGCAGGTTTTCGTCGTGCTAGATGTCTCCCATTATTATTAAAGATTGACGTATGTTAGAAATAATTATCATGAAGATGCGTTTATGTTTCGAATTTAAAAGTGGAGCGCAGCGGATGGGAGAGTCTCATGTACACGGACTGTAGAATATGTGGTCGGCTACCGTACGTCTATCCATCTACTGCCCAGCATCAAGTTGGGCTCTCAGCCGTAAAAATTACATCTACATCTGCATCAGTAATCCGCAAGTCCCCTGACGGTGTGTGGCGAAGGGCACTTTTGGTGCCACTAACAGAGCTCCACCCCTGTTCCCTTCACGGTTGGCACGTGGGTAGAATTATTCTCGGTTAGCCTCTGTATTAGCTCTAATTACTAAAATCATAGTAAAATGAAGGTGGACTGTGAACTGTGTTTAATCTGCCGTTAGTTGGTAAAGTGTCGTTCTTTTCTAGTTGATATTTGATTTAATTTTGTGTATTTTTCATTATTAAAATGTGTAAAATTGCAACAAAAAATGAGGATTTATAGTCTCCATCCTGAAACTTATAGCATGCGTATAATGACTAGTGACTTTCTGACATGTCAATACGAAATTGCAATCTGAAGTAATTTCAGTTGATTAAATGGATCTGCAGTCGAGTAGTGATGAATCCGTTACCGACTGACATGCAACTGCGCGGCTTATTTCCGAATAGAAAAATGATTTGAGGGGTTTAAGTATGCGACAGGGTATTTGTGTTTCTCCTAGATTCTATGTATTTCTCCATTGGTGTATCACCTTCACTACCAGTACCCGGTTTCAATTTAAACATTTTTTTCCTGTTGATGAAATCGTTTCGCGTTATCAGTCGACTAGTGGCGTCATGTTGTTACAACTTTTCAACGAGATTCCTACTCGTCATCTCCGTCATCAGCTGACGGGTAGGAAACTCGTCGATATGTTGACAGCACAAGACGTTACAACTTTAATGATAACTGAGAGGATTTCATCCACGAAATTTGCTGAGAAGGCCTCCACTCGCATTTTATTTCTGGTCTATGGACGTAAGTACAGTCCTAATTAATAGGTTCAGAATAATGTCTAATAGTTTCTGAAACTCGGGATTACTTAGTGGCATCAATAACAGATAAGATAATTTCTATCGAACTGTGACTGCCATGGCTTAGGGAGCATAGTCAGTATCTTTCAAAAATAACAGCAAACCCTAGATGATCTGTAAATTTACTTCTGTTTCCACTGACAGCAACGTGAGTAACTTTAGTTTGAATTATCACTACACAACTGCTGACTCTTTGACGTAACCTTTAGAATGAAGTCGGGAGTAAGATAACAGATGTGTGATTGTTGCATTCATAAAGGGTGCGAAGCAAATTTAACTGTCGCGCATGATTCGATAACTTAAGCACAAAAACAGTAACTGGTCGAATTTCATCCACGAAATGTTTACTGTATCGTAGTATTATGTATTTTTATTTGTAGTCAGAGTATCCGATATCAAAACTGATAAAAAGTGTGTCACTGAGATTGAATCTACTTACTGAAAGTGCAGTAATGAATTAATTGCTCACAAAGGAGGAACTGATGATGTTTCAAAGACAGGAAATCTTTTCAAATGATCCCCACATGTATAGAATGAATTTCTCTGCGACATGCACTTGTAATTTATTAAGGAAATTGAGCATTCTCTCATATGTCGAGTGGAAGATGTCACTGATGAGTTGTAATACTGCCTGAAGTGTATTACTGTTTAAAAAATGTGGCTCAATTAAGACGTGTTTGTTTCTTTGCGTGTAGAGCTGGAATTACCCCCTTAACCGTAATGCAACGTGTTAAACTTCCCGTAAGTAATTCCCAAATAACCTAAATAACCTAAATAGTGCGCAAGGCATAAATTCTGACAAAAATTAATGGTAAAGATATTGTGAATTACCACCTAGTTGACGAGTTATTAAGTATTCAATGAAATATACACCTGTAGAGCCAAAAAACGGACGTGGTGCGTTACTTAAAGTAACAACTGTACGTACCTCGCTCGTATCACTTTCACTGGCGAAGACAGGGTCTCGATATTTGAATAACTGTTACTCTGAATCCAAACTCCCTAACCCCTTGAAAGTAGCTCAGATAATATTAACAATTAGCTGTATCGCTTACCTGCGATATTAAGATGCTCTCAAAATTTATCTGATGATGATGAAACTCTACAGTTAATCTGGAGATATGTCCAACGATAGTTTCGCAAGTTAAATTTAAAAAATATACTCTGTATGTGGTTACACTTGTGAGTTATTCATTCACGGAACCTTTTACCACGAACATCTCATTCCGTAAACAATAATGACGGTTGTTTCCACACATCATGGGGAAGGATCTATGTTTCCCATTAAAAACATCGTTCCCAGCAGGAGGAAATTAGCTGCTTAACATGGGGTATAGACGACGTTTACAGCTTCTTTTATGCTAGTGGTAGCCATGACGATTTTAAACAGATTCTACGAACTTTTGAGGTACGTAAAGACTAACCATGATCTATCTCTTCATCCCCTTGTGACACCGTATTGTATCGGATTAGTTACTGATCTGCAGTTTGAAACAGACGGTTGTAAAAAAAAAAAAAAAAAAAAAAAAACAGATGACAGTTACTGTATTTATGGTAACATGAAGATGATCATCGTTTACATCCTTTGAACTATGTACACGAAACATAATGTTTGTTAGTGGCTGAAGAACTTTTTCGGTTTGGAGTTCGATACGCTTAGGTGCGTTCGATTAGAAGAAACTTCTGATTTTGGTAATCATAATGTTATTATTAGTATGCAGTACAGTACCTGGAGATACAAGAAATGTAAATATGAAATTACAATTTGTAGTAATTGTAACTGTTTAGCTAGTGCTGCAATCTATTACCGACCGACTTCTACGAAAGGAAAACTTATTTTAGATTATACGAATTTTTTAGCGTTTTAAGTTTGCCATTGAGCATTTTCTGTATCCATGAGGCTGTGCGAGAGTATGTTGTCTATTCGATTTGTCTGTTAACGTATCACTTTCTACAACGGATGTAGTATCGGACTGGATATTTTATCTTTGGTCTGGGAACATAAAGTTCGACATTAATATTAACAAGATGAGGCCAATTGTAAAGGTTTTTGAAAATCAAGTTTCTGTAACGGCGTCGATAATAGATAAGATCATCTTCAGTGAAATATGACTGACATGGTGTCTTTCAGACTGTACAGCGAACATTGCATGATATTTTATAGCTATGAAATTAATTGTTGTTGCAATTATCACCACGTACCTGCTGAAAATAGCAGTAGACGCAGGAGAGAGGTGTGACGTAAAGAAGCAAATTTGTGGTTGTTCCCTTTATACAATATGTTAAGCCGGTGTAACTACAATGCACGATCCGATAACAGACATGAAAACACCGTAGCTGGCCGAACTCCAGTAATTAGACCATCCGATATCAGATCTGATAAAAAGTGTATAACTGACAGTAAATCTACGTATTCTAAGGCTATTAATAAAGTAATGCTTCACAATGAATAAATTTGTGAAGCTTTATAGACAAGGAAACTTTTTGAACGGTGCCTCACAGACACATAATGAAACTCACAGGAACTTGTCTGTTGAAGACATATTGTCTTCTCTTTTATTATGAGTGAAAAATATCATTGATGAGTATTTATAGCACCTTAAATTCCTTACTGTTCAGCAAATATGGAACAGAAACTGAGGCATTTCTCTGCTTTCGTCGGCAGTTGGCTTGATCCACAATGTGAAATCAGTGGCATGATCAAAAGATCAGAAAATGTTCAAGAAATTGAAAGATACCTTAACCATAATGCTATGTTAAGCTTCAAGTACGTTAAATAGTTTGTTAGTTACACGTGGAACGGATCATTTTGCGCTATAGATTGTAATGATGTGGAACGACCCATTTTACATTCACATCGCAAATTGACTTGTATATAGCTTTATATTCCGAAACGATTTTTATCTTTTTAGAAAAAGAAAAGAAGATATACAGATGTGAGTTAGTAATTCCTGCCCACTACCTTTTACACGTTACAGCGATAGAAATTCTTCTACGGAATAGAAGGAATTGTCAATGTGAAACTTTCCCAGTCTGTTATGAAATTTTTCTTTGCAGACATTTTATACCACTACACAAGTGATCAAAAATTTTGTGATGCAGCATTGTGCCCTCCAATTTGTGCTAAGGACAACCTTAATGTGTAGTAATGAATATCATTTTTTCTTCTAGTACTGTAATTATGTAGCTCATTGTTGCTTTTGAACTGCAGTGGATTATTTACGACTAACTTAATGAGGAAATAAATATAGTGTGGAGCAGTAGTCAGAATGTCTACAAGGTGATTGTGGATGGTCACCACATATTATTCTAACATCACGGTTTTGTGCAATGAAGACTTTCTTTATTAAAGATGAGTTACCCTAGGATATTATTCCGTATGACATTATTAAATGGATATATGCAAAGTACGTCAACTTACTGATTTGTCTCTCCCCAAGATTTGCAATGATTCTAAGTGGAAATGTGGCTGAACTAGGCCTAAGTTGTTTTAGGAGCTCCAGAATGTGTTTTTTCCATTTTAAATTCTCATCAATATGGATCCCTAAGAATTTTGAAGTTTCCACGCTGACACCCAAATATGCCAAGTCAAATTGTATGGGAAACATACGTTGTCACAAACACTGAGGACAAGAACAGAGTGAATTACCAACTAGTGAATGACTTGTTTAAGATTCAATTAAATATACAGCGGTGTGTCCAAATGAGACGTAGTGCGTTATTTTAGATTCAAATGAAATATCTTTCATTAGTGAACATAGGCTGTAGGTGTTTAAGTAACTATACATAGAATACACTGGACCCTTACCATTGCAAATAACCCAGAGAATATTAATAGTTCCATTTATCTTTCGCATGTGCGATTAAGATGGCCTCACAACTTAATAAGTGGGCGGAATGCTGAAGTTACATAAAATTCGAAAGGAGACAGGTGAATCGAAAATCGTGTACCGTATTTGATCATACGTTTGAGTTATCAACTCACAGAATGTTTTCGCCAGAAACCTTTCATTTAGGAAATATTAATAAGGGTTCTTTCTATGCATCACGGCAAAGGTACCATGTGTTTCGACTAAAAGCATAGCTCCCAGGAGAACAAAAGGAGCTGGTGGACATGGCATATAGACGATGTGCACCACTCCTTTTGCTCCCCTGGTGGCCATAAAGACCTTCAAGAATTTCAACGATCTTTTGACGTATTTCGACACTAATCATGAACTACTTATCCACTTGTGGACAAAGTGAAAACGTTGACTGTCGTTTTAGTCGCTTTCATAACGTGTTGTGGACCTGCAATCTGATACTAACATGACAGTGTGTTTACTAGAATCTGAGAATACGAAAACTAACCTTTAGTGCAGCTTTGCTTCAGTCATCAATTTCTATGCAATAAAATAAGTTGAAATTGTAACAGAAACACAGAAATTCTGAAGAAATACAATCATAACACAAAATAAATGCCGAGGGAGACGTAACCGAAAATAGTGGTGTCTTACAGGAAAAGGTATCATACCAAACACAGAAGAAAGTAACGGTAGATCGCAAGCAAGTTATAGATTTATACTCTGTCTGAGGAACTTCTGCAAGGCATTCTAGACAAGAGAATCTACGTTAGCTGTGAGTGATCTCAAGAGCACACAACAAAAGAACAGATCATATTGAATCCTATTCTGGAAAATACGTGTTTCTAAAATTTCTATGAACGCAGGTAGATGTCGACTTAAGAATGTTATACAGCCAACACTTGTGACAGTGTCTGCTTCAAAACTATTTTCTTTGCCTGAGAATAGAAGTCGCCTCGTCTTGAAGCTGAGAATAATGACTACAATTAGAAATATAACTCAAAGAAGATCATTAATTTGTCCGCAGCTCGTGGTCGTGCGGTAGCGTTCTCGCTTCCCACGCCCGGGGTCTCGGGTTCGATTCCCGGCGGGGTCAGGGGTTTTCTCTGCCTCGTGATGACTGGGTGTTGTGTGCTGTCCTTAGGTTAGTTAGGTTTACGTAGTTCTAAGTTCTAGGGGACTGATGACCATAGCTGTTAAGTCCCATAGTGCTCAGAGCCATTTGAATCATTTTTTGAAGATCATTAATTTCATGTTGGATGAAGTTAGTACCACAGAAGGCAATGTTCGAGAGAAGATGGAAAGTGCAAGGGGATGCCGGCCGGAGTGACCGAGCGGTTCTAGGCGCTACAGTCTGGAGCTACGCGATAGATATTCGAAATAGCGTAACTCAAAGTAGTACAAAGGGAATCCAAGGAAGACATAACAGAGCTGCGTTTTGTTTTGAATGTCATATATAAACCAATGCGCAACATTGTTAGCTCGCTTGAGTTTTTGTTTTCAGCTGTGGCGAGTGTGTTCGCAGTTCTTCCGTGGTGGTCGGAATTTTGGGATTAGAATCATAATTAAATTGCGTTCTTAGAACTGGATTAGACATTGGAGTGGTGGAGAATAGATTATTTTGGGACAAATTCAGAGACGGGGTCAATTAGAGGTGATTGTGTGTACGAACATTGATATTCAAGTGAATGGTAATTGTACGTGTTAAACGAAACGCTACAATCGTATACTCATGATTGTGAAGAGATTTATTGACAATAAGGGAATTTTTATGTTGAATTAGGACTTTATTCACTGTATGCGAATTATTAAAGAGTATTGGGACCGAAAATAGTTTGGACCTTATCACACTAGTATCTTTGCCGCTCGTTGTCAAGGTGACTCCACTAATAAACGAGAAGTGAAAAGGATCAACTCTCCTTTCATTGATCCCCTGGTACCAACTCTCATTAATTTAAGAACTTAATTGTGTCAATAAAACAGAAATATACGAGACATTCCCAGTGTTTACTAAATTCCATAATCAGCTAGTACATAGTCAGTAATATCTGTGAACGTACAAGGGTTATTGAAGGAAGCTAATAAACCTTTTTACAAACAGATTTAATAGGATTCAATGAACTCATACAGACTGCTAAAGTAACTAAATCAAATTACTGAGGGAAATAAATTATTAAAAATAGAGTGGAACTCAATTGATAACTTACTCCAGAGTGATAAAAAAAACTGTTTTTGGATCCTTCGTGGTTGAAAGTGTATGAAAAATCTCTGGAAAAAACGCGATCAATTTTCAACTGCTAGTTCACACGACGAGATTCCCAACGTGATTAAGAGATGTTTTATGCCCGAACCACGCGGCAGGGAATGGTTCTTAACTAGCCGGGGCAATATATACACAAGCTTTTAAGATCAGCTTCCATGCCAGGGGGAAGTGGCGAAGCGATATCTGTGCAATCGTGACGACGGTAGTTGTGCGGCCTTATAAGGAAGTCACGAACCAAACAACTGAATGCAGACCATAAGTCTTGAAATCGACTACATTCCCACAATTCATAACTTACTTGTTTTTCGTTTTACCTCATGGTTCATATGAAACAACAGTTATGGCATTATTGAGGATGGTTAACAATTGCAGTCTTACAAGGGGAAGGCCTGTTTAAGAAATTTAGCCTTGATGTCGCTCAATCGACTCAAAATTGTCAGTATCAATAGATAATTAAAAACCGGGCATTTTTCATCATCATACATGGGGTCCGCAAAAGCATGGTTTCCTAGAAATCGAGGAAAGAACGTTTTTGGCTGCTGGTTATGTATCCACAAAGCAAACGCTGTGCAACAAAAGCACCGCTGGAGTACTGACCAACGCATAGGGCTGGCGAGCAAAGAATCTGTGTTGGGATCCCAAATTTATTTCTTTACTTGTGTATTTTCTCCATTTCGAAATTGGTAGGAACAGGACTCTAAGTAAGGTAAATAAATCAATAACAAATAATAACAAGGTAGACAAATTTCTCGAATGACTTGGATTAATAAAGAATTAAATTTTTAAGCCTCATTGTATGAACAGTTATGAGTAACAATGATGCAAAGACGATCATTCACCACATTTTATCGCATGAAGGGAAAAAACGAACCCTTGCGAGCCGTGTTGCAGCTCGCATTAGTGCTGTTGCTAGGTTGGCATCATGTAATAGGGATAGTGGCGTCTCGTTTCCTTCTTGAGTTTACGGGCGCCACTGTGTTTGCTAACGTTGTCTGTCCACGAGTGGCAGCAGCGGCGGTTATCGATATCTAGCACTGTGGTACTATCTTTGGAGAGATATCAAGTGTTTTCTGGGTTGGAGTGTGTTGCGGGAGTTCGGCTGATACCGAGCAGCAGTGAGGTCTGGCAGCGCGAGGACATACTGGGACCGCTGGCGGCACACAGACACTGCCGGAGCGAGAGACTGTAGTTGCGAGGGCCACAACCTCGTTGTCCACCCTGGACGTTTCAGGTGAGTGAACATTAACCCAGTTCTGAAACCTCCACTATTTTGAGATCTCATCAGTTGTTCAAGCGTTGCTGCTCGCAGGGTCGCTGAGACGAAGAGCAACGAGTGACTGTTTGCAGCCGGTGAAATTAATTAACCATCCTCCACATATTATTATTAATCACTGAATTCCTTGTGTTATTCAAATGGTTCAAATGTCTCTGAGCACTATGGGACTTAACATCTGAGGTCATCAGTCCCCTAGAACTTAGAACTACTTAAACCTAACTAACCTAAGGACATCACACACATTCATGCCTGAGGCAGGATTCGAACCTGCGACCGTAGCAGCCTCGTGGTTCCGGACTGAAGCGCCTAGAACCGCTCGGCCACCACGGCCGACCCTTGTGTTATTATTGGTGAAGTTCAACCAGCGGTATTTTTCTGCCTAGTGGCCTCTAACGCCCTAGTTACCTGCCCTGGAGGTTAGCGTATTTTTGCGACAGTGTACCTTTCCTCGCCTTGCCGCTGCTGTCCGGTAGGGCGTGTAATTCGACAGCCTCCTAGATTGTGGTTCAGATATTTTGTTTCTTTTGGTCGTTGTGGTTCCTTCTGCTTCTGGATGCTCAAAACACCGGATTCTGAAGACGCAGTGCTGTCCGCCAGTTGAGCCTTGTCTGGGTTATTGCATTGTTGCATTGGTTATCGGACGTTAGGTAGATTTTGCAAGAGTGGTGGCCTTCGTTTAAACTGTCACTAGCTTGAGATGCCATCCGGTTAAATGAATAAAACGCTTGGCTACCTGTCTCATCGTTTACGAAGTTGAGTGACTTTCCCAGGTCGATCCTTAGAGCGCTGCCTGACGCCCACTTCTCTCTTGATTTGGTCAGATTGTGATGATTTTTTAAAATTTAATTTTGAATTATTACTGTTTGGGCCTTCACCCGACAAAAAGTTTGAATTTCTTGTTAATAAGGCCTTCTGCCGTGAGCGTAACTTGTCTTAAGAAATTTTAATTAGACAAAATATCCTGACATTGAAATGTTGATGATTGTTCTTTAACTATCTCTGGAAGAAGTTTAATTGCTTCTCAAAATTTTGCTATCCAGTCCTTCAGCCATCAAATTGTTTTTTGAGTTATTACTGTTGGGGACTTCAGCTGACAAATAATTTGAATTTCTTGTCAGTAAGGCCTTCAGCTATGAATGCAATTGGTCTTTAGAAATTTTAATTAGATATTGTTTCTTAATAATGAAATTTTGATGACTGTCATTTTAAAAATATTTTAGTTTCTCTTGGAGAAATTTAACTGGTTCTTAAGAATTCGTTATCCAGGTCTTCAGCTGTGAAACTGTCTCTTGAGTTATTACTATTGGGGCCTTCAGCCAACAAATAATTTGACTTTCTTGCCAATAAGGCCTTCAGCCGTGAATGCAATTGTTCTTAAGAATTATATTAGATATTATCTCTTAATAGTGAAATTTTGATGATTGTCTTTTTTTAAAAAATATTTTAGTATCTCTTGGAGAAGTTTAACTGGTTCTTAAGAATTTGCTATCTAGGCCTTCAGCCGTCAAATTGTTTTTTGAGTTATTACTATTGGGGCCTTCAGTTGACAAAGAATTTTAATTTCCGTTCAATAAGGCCTTCAGCCGCAAGTGCAACTTGCTTAAGAATTTCTTAAATTAGACAGTGTGTCTTAACAGCAAAATTTGATAATTGTTCCTTATTGTCAACTTTATTTGCAATTGTTTCCAAATAAAGTGTACGTGATTTAAAAAAGAAAACTGAGCAACCAACGGAAATTGATTACAGCCACGTCCACATTGAATCCTGCCTTTCCCTATGTACCAGGTTTCAGCTTCTCTGGGTTGGTAGTATACATAAAACACGCAATATTGCATCACAACATCTGAAAACTTGTTTCCTGAAGCTCTCCTGTGCTTATACAGAACCAATGATTAACATGTTTACATCACTTGCTCCAAATTCAGTAAATTGACAAACTAAACTTCCAAAACGTATCTAGAGAACGTTTTGAAACCATACGTTTCTAATAACAAGTTCTGTTTGCCTCTGGAATCCTGGGATGGACAAACCAATACCGTAATGTTTGATTGCATGTTTATAGATGATGACGGTCAACTAACTTGCACAGCACGAGTAATACCGCCAAACTGCACGCGTGTGTGCTAGCTATGTGATTTTTATTTTGATCGTCAAGTTAAAAACTTTATTTCGAGGCTTCTAAATAGTAATTTTTAATTCTTTACTAATCCAAGTCATTTGAGAAATTTATTTGTCAACCTTACTACCAACCTCGAAATAAAAAAAAAAATTGAAAATTGTATGCTCTTGGGACTCGAACATAATTTCTCTGCTCACCAGTCAGATACTTTGGTGGCGTTCACAACGTTTATTTTATGGCTACATAACCAGAAGGCAAAAACGTTTCTTTCCTCAATTTCTAAGAAAATACTGGTTTGTAGATTCTGTATATGATGATGAAAAGCAATCAGATTTGAACTACTTATCATTCCCGTCAGTTCTGAGTCGATTGCACCTCATGAACTTTAGACGTGGCTTTCTCAAAAGCGGGGCGGTAGTGGGGGTGTTGAAACTAGATATCTTAGAGACTTTAATTTCAGGTTGTTCACAAGCGACCTGCCCCTTGTTCGTGTATCCGTATTATGATCATGTCCAACACACAGTAAAACGCTAACTAGGTCTAGTCATACTATGAAAGAATGCTATTCGTCAAGTTTAGCTGTCACCTATACTCCACTGCTTCACTGTAACATGTAAAACATGTAAAACATCTGTAAGAGAGAAATACATTAAAAGCGAGCACGCAGAGGCTGCCTATGTCGGCGTGGATCTGAGATCGGTATCTTGTGAATGGAATACACTCAAAACCCTAAAGGAAAATTTTATCCATAGATTGGTTTACATTCTATTTATTTAGCCTATTTATAAATAAATAAGTAAATAAATGCGTTCTATCTAACGTACGTAGAGGACGGCCCTTCGACATGATATGCTACGTACTGCAAGGGGATAAAATTGTCGTAAGAACTATATTACAGGAACTCTTCCAAAATATTTAACGTCAACGAATTAATTTCCCCATTGAGGATAGTTGTCTGTAATGTAAAGTCATACACTACCTTGTTTCCTTTCCTCTGCTACTCATTTGTGTAAAAAGTACATTCGCAGCAATTTTGCTGTCGATGTGAACTACAAGTTACCTAAGAAATTAATGATCTCAGACATTTTTAGGTTGGATTTAAATGTTTCAAACACACTTGTTGGATCCCGGTCCTCGCACTACGCTGCGCTACGTCCTCTTGTCATGGCTGCGTCAACTTCTACGCCAATATCCATGCTAGGAAGGAAGAGCTGAACAAACCTCTGTTATAAGCAGTTTGTCGTGCTGCAAAGATGAGATAATTTAACATTTAAAAAAAATACTTTCAGTGCGCCTTAGCAGCTGCAATTATGATAGTGCATTTCTTCCCATATATTCATCCTGCGTGAAATTTTTCAGGGTAGGTTTCCATATGTCGGACTGGAGCATTGCTTTGTGAGTTGTGTCTGAACCACTAATAGGAAACGCAGAGCAATATCAGGGAAGGCAAAAATTCAAATTACTGATTATACACTGCTCTATGTCTACGGGGAAACTCTGAAATTAACACTGTTTGGAAGAGGGTTCATGGAATCGCTTTCAAGTCACTGCCCTACCATTTCACTCTTGAATGGCTTGTGGGAAAAACGAATACTTAAATCTTCCTGTGCCAGCTCTAATTTCTCTTATCTTATTGCGATGTACATTTCATCCCTACGTAGATGAGTGTAAACGAAATATTTTCTCATTCGGAGGAAAATGGAATTGACCGTTTGGCGTCATTGGACGGGAGGCACCTTGCGTGGCAGGTCCGGCCGCCTTGGTGCAGGTCTTGTTACATTCGACGCCACATTGGGCGACATGCGCGCCGGATGGGGATGAAATGATGATGAAGACAGCACAACACCCAGTCCCTGAGCGGAGAAAATCCCCGACCCAGCCCGTAATCGAACCCGGGCACGTATGACGTTAATCCGTCACGCTGACCACTCAGCTATCGGGGCGGACTGCATTCGGAGGAGAAAGTTCGTGATGGAAATTTCGCGGAAACAGGTCACCGCAATGACAAACTCTTCTGCTTCGATGTGTGCTACCCCAATCCACGTACCATATCTCTGACAATTTCTCACCTTTTACGCAATGATACAATACTAGCTACTCGTATTACAACTTTTTCTATGTCCTCCGTCAATCATATGTGGTATGGATTCCATACAGAGTAGCAATACTCCAGAAAATAACGCAAAAGTATAATGTAAGAAGTTGCTTAAGTATATTTGTTGCATCTTCCATGTGTTTTGCCAGTAAAACGCAGTCCTTGAATAGCCTCCCTCACTGTATTTCCTATGTGGTGGTTCCAATTTAAGTTGTTCATAAGTCTGTTGCTATCTGTGGCTTGAAATATGTGAGCAGCCCATAGTCACTTGCCTTCCACGGATTACTTATTAAAAATTTTGTGACTAAAGCCTTACCACATGTTATTTATTTTATACGTAACGTGTAAGTACTATCTCTTTCTTGTGCTGTTAGACAGTATTTACACATTTATAAAGAAAATATACCCATTATCTTTGTACTTATGTTATAGGCCAATTTGAATATTTAATTTTCTGATGAAGGCACTCATAGAAGTATCGAAACCGAGTCAAAAGACTTTAATTTGTTCAGAACTGTATTTGTTAGGTATTTAGCTGAATTCATAACATTTAAATTATTGTGAAATAATCACGTAACCGAAAGTTAACGGAATGCTTTTAGTAGTCATGTGGATAACCTAACACTTTTTATTGTTTAGATTCAATTGCTCCTTTTCGCACCCCATGATTATCGTCTCTAAATCATTTTACAGTTGGTTTTGATTTCCTCATAACTGTGGTGGACGGTAAAGGACAACATCATCTGCAAACAATCTAAGAAAGCGACTCAGGTTGTCTCCTACATCATTTATATACATTAAGAAGAGCAGAGGCCTATAACTAACATCAGTTATTTAATGACAAGAATAAAAATAACGTCTGCTAATTCTTCTAACAATGGTACAATGTATGCACTTTGAATAGCAGACATACATTTCCAGCATTTCTGATGACATAATTAGTGCTTTTTCAGAATAATTATATTTCTTTGATAGGAAACGTGCATTGAGTCTTAAGACAAGCGAAAGATTATTTGAGGTGCGCTAATTGCTATAGCCGTTCAGCGCTCTCAGCCGAACAGCAGTTTTTTTGTGCTCCTGCTAATACTTGGTTTCATCCGTAATGTGGCCACATCTGTCATGAGTAACAATCACAGACAATTTCGCAGGCAAGGAATTTCCTAAATCATAATGTACGAATTATAAAAGCTTCTCTTATACCTGAGGCTGCTGTATCACGGCATAAATGGACGGGAAGTGTATATACATATGGACTTTATACTGTAGAGTACTAAAGAAATAAATGTTGTGGACAGGCAATTACAGGTTGTGTAATGTAATGCTGAGCCGGAGATAACGTTGCAGAGTCAGACGAGACATGACACTTCCCTTTTCGTACCGTTTGTAAACATCTCGCTCTATCAATTTCCGCTGTTTAACACAGTTGCTATTTGAGCTTTAGTTGTCAAATTTATGTCAGTTCCCTTGAAGGAATTGTTAACGCGACCATAGGTATGAATTTGTGACTGTAGAACGCAGGAGTTGCGTTCGTAGTATTTTTTAACAATCGAGCAACAACTGGTAAGAAAATATTGCAATTTGTTCATAGTACAGGCTATTTAAATCACAAGACATCCTACCATTTTAGTTTTTGTAATAACAAAAAGTGGTTAACAGCTGAAGGAAGTAGCTGACTAACATGGTATTTAGACAGTGTTGTCCGCTACTTCTTTTCAGCTGTTGTCCATAAAATGCAAATTCAGATCAGTAGCTTACACCAGGGAAAACGATGGATCATTGATTCATCATGGTCGGATAGAACTGCAGTAAATTATTGCTTGGCGCTTTTATTTATACCATATAGCCCAAGGTTTAATTTCGCTTGGATTTTCTGTAATTTTTGCTGCATAGTTAAATATGTGGAGACGCTGATTTCCAGCTCTATGTAATTTATCTTGTTCATATACACAAGTGCTGTATTGGTGATTAATCGATTAATAGTAAACGCTGAACAACAGTTTTTCTCAGAATGATCTAGAATTTTAGAGAAGGTAGGTCTGAATGTGACTCGTTTCTTTATGTTAAGTCTAAGCAACAGTTCCCAAGTATTTACTCTTCATGTCGAATTGAAGAATAATAATGAAAAGACGAAGAAGAAGTATACGATTACGTAGCCTGCAAAAGCTGTTGGTGACTTCGAATATTTCATCTACTAACAGGACGCCAGATAGGTGGTGAGAGTATTGTGGTGTTGGGGATATTTACGTCGGATGAAGCAGAACTGTTAATTATCTCACATCTGCTCTCACCATCGAATAATGAATGATGGTAGTGTCCGCTCAAATATACACTTTTCTTACACCTTCTGCATACCCCAAGTGACTTATACGCTTATCTATACAATACAAAACCAATGCCTCCTCAACTGTGTCAAAATGGTTTGAGGAAATCTGCTTGGACCTAATGGTGGTTGTGTGCCTTGCCGCTCCCTCCTCTACCACTTACCTCAGACTAATTCACGTTAGGTAAATTGAGCACATCTGGGATGCCACAGAATGAGATTATCTCACCCAGGTCCCAACTCCAATTACTGCTTGTGGATTTTGGGCGAAGGTTGGGCAGTCATCACTCATGGTGGTCCGTAGGTGTGGAACTACCCTTATAAAACAAAAGCAGGTGGATAGGCAGAAATTTTAAGTGGAATAGTTAGAGATGGAAGAGCGAGAAAACTTATGAGCTTCTGTTAATAACATGGCGTCTATTTCGGAAACCGTCATCTTGGGTGCAGATCCTAATATTCAATTAGAAATAGGGTCATGTGAGACATGTAACAGGTAGGCGACTACACTAGAAGAATAATGGTGTCTTCCATATGAGCAATTCATTCTAGAGTTATGTCTGATGTTTCTTTCTTACAGGCTAAGTGATAGCTAATGGTGTTAACACAAGAAGGACGAACCGAGATCGTCCAGATATTAGGAGGGAGGAGCAGTTGTGTTATCGCAGAGGTTTTCAGCCAATACCACACTGGACACAACCCATTACCAACAAAGCGGATGGTGAAATTTCTCGTGGAATCCCCCCCCCCTCCCGCCCAAGCCCCTCCCAGGAAACTGGCAACTGGCTCCGTCGTGAACAGAAAGGAGACTGGACCATCGAAAACAGCTACGAATGAAACAACATCAACTGCTGTTCTGGCGTCGTTGAGTAAGAGGAAATAAAGCATTCTTTGTTGCATCCCACAGTGGTAAAATAAAACTTTCGGAGGGGTAAAAGCAAAATGGATTCATTTATGATTTAGTGACCTCTCAAAACAAGTTTTTGAAAATATTCACTATTATGGTATACTCTAATATACAAGAGAGCATCATGAAATGTACGTCGTAATAAGATAACAGAAATTAGAGCTGGCACAGGAAGATTTAAGTATTCGTTTTTTCCACAAGCCTTTCGAAAGTGTAATGGTAGGGCAATGACATGAAAGCGATTCGATGAATCCTCTTCCAAACAGTGTTAATTTCAGAGTTTCCGGGATGGACGGGAAATGTAAATACACATAGAATTTATACTGTGGAGTACTAAAGAAATAAATGTTGTGGACAGGCAATTACAGGTTGTGTAATGTAATGCTGAGCCGGAGATACCTTTACAGAGTCAGACGGGACATGACACTTTCGTTTTCGTAATGTTTGTACACATCTCGCTGTATCAATTTTCGCTATTTAACACAGTTGCTATTTGAGATCAAGGAATCGTTAATGCGACCATACGTACGAATTTGTGACTGTAGAACGCAGGCGTTGCGTTTGTAGTACTTTTTAACAAACGATCAAGAACTAGTAAGAAAGTATTGTAAATTGTTCATAGTACAGGCTATTTAAATCACAAGACATCCTACCATTTTACTTTTTGTAACAACTAATATTGATAAGCCTGTAGATGCACTAAATCTCGGTCGATGCTCTGAGTGCGGGTATTTAAACAGACGTGACGGCCAATCAGAGTCACAGGCAATCAGGTCACGTGCATCTAGCGTCCTATGGTGGCGTGTATGCATGTGGGCCCCCATCAGAGTCAGCGAGGGATGGAAGAGCGTAGAGTTGTAAAACTATCGTCGGCTACCGTAGACTATCGCAAGTAAGCGTTGACTATGGTAGTTTTTTTAATAGCTTTTGTCAGTTACGATCGAAAGTGTGTTACCCGTACTTTCGGTGTGTTGCATATCTATCGGGCGTTACCTTATATCGATGACTTTGTCTGGTTATGCGATTAATGTCTTACAAGATTTCCCTGGAAACTGAAAGGGGTGAACCGTCTAGAAACTGAGTGGGGATGTGTATATATGGACACGTAACCTATGGAACGTTTTATTCTACATAGATATCCTCCAGTCTGTTACTTAGAAATAAACGACATTTACAGCAAAATTGAAACAGTCAGTATTTAATTGGAGTTTTGTTCTAAATCTGTTGATTTGTAAAATGAAAAAGCGGGACGTTGTAGTAAAAATGAAAACAAAAATGCAGATTTACCATATAGGGCAAGAAAACGCTATTTTCTCAAAAAAGGTAAACTTAAAAAAAGCGCAAAACAAACGTTTCAAACATCACCTCAATACTTCGTCGAGCTTATATCAAACATGTTTGTGTTATTGCTAACGACTTTTGCACTTACAACTAACAACAGAAAACTCTTGCTTGTGATCATGATAAGGAATATTCTACTGAGTACGAAATAACAACAATATTTTATAGCTTTTTTATAGCTCTCCATGTGAACTGAAGTTGCATAAAAAATAAATGCTTTAGTTACGTATGAGGGCAGAAGTTACGTGGCCGACTAATGTTTACTACCTATAAAATGGAGTTCGAAATTTGTAAGGATGTGAAATACACAATGGTGTGGAACATAGTTTCTCTGCTCACCAGCCACATACTTTGGTGGCGTTCACAAAGTTTATTTTATGGCCACATAACCAGTAGGCAAAAAAGTTTCTTTCCCCAATTTCTAAGAAAATACTGGTTTTTAGATTTGTATATGATGTAGAAAAACGCTCAGATTTGAACGACATATCAATCCCGTCAGTTCTGAGTCGATTGCGCCTCATGAACTTTAGACGTGGCTTTCTCAAAAACGGGGCGGTAGTGAGGGTGTTGAGCCTAGATACTTTAGAGACTTTAATTTCAGGTTGTTCACAAGCGACCGGCCAATAGAAGTCAAATCGGTTGGCTGCGTCTGAGACCTTCCCCTTGTTAGTGTATCCATATTATGATCATATCCAACACACAGTAAAACGCTAACAAGGTCTAGTCATACAACGAAAGACTGCTATTCGTCAAGTGTAGCGGCCACCTATACTCCACTGCTTCACTGGAACATGTAAAACAGGCAACATCTGTAAGAGAGAAATACATTAAAAGCGAGCACGCAGAGGCTGCCTTGCTTGTGATCATAATAAAGAATATTCCATTGAGTACAAAATAACAACAATAATTATATAGCTTTTTATAGCTGTCAATGTAAACTGTATTTGCATAAAAAATAAATGCTTTAGTTACGTATGAGCGCAGAAATTACGTGGCCGACTAATTTTTGCTTTCTATAAAATGCAGTTTGAATTTTGTAAGTATATGAAATACGCAATGGACTATCATCGAATGACATGTGGAAAACAAACAAACAAAAAACAAAAAGAAGTCGTTGGCTCTCAGTTTCTCTCATTCACATTCACTTATGTTTCCAGTGCCACCAAAACTGTTGGTGAGCCTAACACTTACTACGTCATTTATGTGCCGTACCAAAATTACTGAATCATAGTTTTGGTACAGAGAAACGCTCTTTTAGAGCGAGATGGGCCAACGACGCGCTGGCGGGGGATTTAAAAGTGCCTTCTCCCGTGTAGCTATGGGCGGCTCTTGGCGCGCTATGTGGGGTGGACGAAGATGCCGTCAATATTGCAGAGTTACTGAAGAAGAACAAACTACTGACTTCGGCTATTTCTTCGTGCAACCTCATTGTGACTTTCAGCATTGGCTCATCTGAGAGAACTTTAACATCAGAACATCTCGCAATGAGACCAATCAACATCGTAAGGATCTTAGAATGCAGAGGATCAAACGGAACTTATTGAAGGCTAATCCGAGCCCATCAAAATTGTTAACGGAAAAAATGTCTAGAAAGGTTATTTAATGGAGTGAGATTAGTCATGGACAAATAGAATACGCTCATAACATTAGTGGAATACAGATTCACTTAATCTGTGGAAAGGTTTATGATTGATGGGGGATCACACATATGAATTGCGACTTTATTGAAACCACAATTCACTGAATTATGGATTTAAGATATAAGTTTATATGAATGGGAATTAAAAAAAGGAACGTGTTAAGAATCAAATGTAAGGCAGTAGAAGAATAAACATGAACATCCTTGAGTTGGAGGACGATGCATCACTGTGAACCAAAAAGCATGTAAATGATGTCATAAACAATGAAGTATTCGATCAATTGTGAAAAAAATGAATAAGGAGAACGTAATAAATTATGTTAGAACCAATACTCATGATCATAATTTCTGCAATACAGTCCTATAACGGAAGCAGGGTATGAGCTAGAATTAGGAAAGTCGTAGATAATGATGTTACTGTGCGCTAATGGAGAAATCGTTTGCTGGGGTTGATTATAGCGGGAATACCTTACAGCCCATACGTTACCTGTGGTGTCACCGCCAGACACCACACCTGCTAGGTGGTAGCCTTTAAATCGTCCACGGTCCCTTAGTGTACGTCCGACCCGCGTGTCGCCACTGTCAGTGATTGCAGACCAAGCACCGCCACACGGCGGGTCTAGTCTAGAGAGACTCCCTAGCACTCACCCCAGTTTTACAGCCGACTTTGCTAGCGATAGTTCACTGTCTACATACGCTCTCATTTGCAGAGACGACAGTTTAGCATAGCCTTCAGCTACGTCATTTGCTACGACCTAGCAAGGCGCCATATTCAGTTTCTATGAATGTATTCTGAACAGATAATATTGTGAATCATGTACCGTCAAGAGCGACGTTCATCATTAATGGATTTAAGTTAAGTATCAAACTAATTCCGCACGCTTTCTGAATTCTAATTCCTTGTCGAGTTCCAGACCTCACGTCAGTATAGTTCTTCCCTCCTCTCGCCAGCCTGCGTGAGCTAAAACGCGTGCATTTCGGCCTCCACTAGTAACACGGTGTTGGCTCTTCTGCCAACACAACGTTACCTATGACGGACTCATTAGTATACTGAACATAGAACGCGTGGCAATAAAAGGAATCCACCATGTTTACCTCCTAAATTATTGAAGACGACTGCCTGATGACGACGAAATGATGTTATAAAGCAATCACGGGCGACTACTCAGCCTGCGAGGCTCAGTCTGGTGTGCGGCGGTTCGTGGTGTAGCAGACAGGACATGTAAGCAAGTGTTATTGTACGTGTTAGAGGTAACATCAGGAGTGTCCCAGGGATGTTTGATATGAGCGGTGCTATCTTCTACATACAAAAATGACCTGGCAGACAGGGTGGGTAACACTCTGCGGTCGTGAGTTGATAATGCTGTGGTGCACACTAAGGTGTCAAAGATAAGTGACTGTAGGATAATACAAGATGACCCAGTCAAAATTTCTAGTTGGTCTGAGATATGTTAGCTGGCTCATAATGTAGGGGAATGTAAGTTAAAGGGAATGAGTAGGAAAAACAAACCCGTAATCTTCGGGTACAGCATTAGTAGTGTCCTGCTTGACACAGTCACGTCTTTTAAGTATCTGGGCGCAACGTTGCAAACCGATATGAAATGGAACGAGCATGTGAGGATTGTAGTAGGGAATACGAATGGTCGACATCGGTTAATTGGGAGAATTTTAGGGAAGTGTGGTTCATCTGTAAAGGAGACCGAATACAGAACACGAGTGCGACGTATTCTTCAGTAATGCTCGAGTGTCTGGGACCCGCATCGGGTCGGAATGAAAGCACGCATCGAACCAATTCAGAGGCGACCTGCTAAATTTGTTACTGCTAGGTTCGATCAGCATGCAAGAGTTGCGGTTATGCTTTGGGAGCTCAAGTGGTAATTCCTGGAGGGAAGAAGACATTCATTCCGAAGAACACTACCGAGAAATTTTAGAGAACCGGTATTTGAAGCTGACTGCAGAACGATCCTACTACTGCCAATATATATTTAGCCCAGGACCACGAAGATAAGATACGAGAAATTAGGGTTCATACGGAGGCACATAGATACTCGCTTTTTCTCGCTCTATCTGCGAGTTGAACTGGAAACGAAACGACAAGTTGTGGTACAGGGCACCCTCTACCACACAACGTCCGATGGCTTGCGGAGTACGTATATAGATGTAGATGTAGACATACATATCATGTTCCTAGTGAAGCCACCGAACTTGGAAGTAGTTAATCCTAATTGTTCATCCCCTTTTTTGTGTCGTTGGTTAAACAGAGGTTCCGCTTAGAATCCGTAAATCATCTTATGTATTCGATCAGAATAAATACATTGAGGTTCGCCTTTGACAATAAACGAGGCATGTTCAGTGTACAACGTTGGAAGTTTATGATAGGTTGTATGATAATTTCGGTATTTCTGGTGATAATGCTGAGTTTATTCAAACGGGTAGTGAGACATACTGCGTTTTTGCTAAATTGTATAATTCTGTTGTTTTGAATGTTACCGAAAATCCAGGTAAAAGTGAATTCCATGCCTCTGTCAATACTGTTGAAACAAGTAACGCAAATAGTGAACTTAGAACTGTGACGACGCTAAATCTTCCTCTAGAATTAATCAGCAAGAACTTCATACGGGTACTTTCTAAATGTGGACAGATAAAAGGTATTGAATTCGAAAAGTGGTCTAATAGATACAAGATTGTGCTACAACGGGATTAGTTCTGTGCGATTGTTTGCTACTTCCGGTATTAAATTATTGTAGGCGGTTACAAGGATTACGTAAACATTCACATGTCACGTGTGCAATGAGCCAGAGCATTTTTGAGAAAACTGCCTAAATCGAGTGTTCATTCTATGAAATATTCTGCAATAGCGGATAAGACTAGAGTGGCAGTAAATGGCCCCCTCCTGTAATGCAACAGGTGACACCGAGAACTCTGCCAATGATCCACTGGACAATCCCTTATTTAGGATGAAAATAACTTCGGACTAGGCGAGATACGAGACAACGTTGAAACGAATGAAACGAATAAAGATCAGTCTGAGAATACTTTCCAGGAATAAAGCTTACAGAGTGCATCAAATTTCAGTTCATCATCAATACAATGAACTAGAAATGATAAATTATAGTGCTTCCAGTTCTAATCCAGATCACAATTGAAGAAAAGGCCTACAGAAAATGAAAGAACAAATTTCGAGCCGGCTGCGGTGGCCGTGCGGTTCTACGCGCTCCAGTCCGGAGCCGCGCTGCTGCTACGGTCGCAGGTTCGAATCCTGCCTCGGGCATGGGTGTGTGTGATGTCCTTAGATTAGTTAGGTTTCAGTAGTTCTAAGTTCTAGGGGACTGATGACCACAGCAGTTGAGTCCCATAGTGCTCAGAGCCATTTTTTTTTGAACAAATTTCGAAGAAGACGCAAAAGAAAAAGCAGCACAGATATCAAGGAAACATAAGTCTGATAACATTACAATATTCCAGGGTATTAAGAAACGAAAAAACATGTAGAAGGGATGTTATCAACTCATTGCTTCCTAATGAAGAAATGTTTTCTTTCAACACTGAAAAACTAACAGAAGATTAAGACATGTTTTGTTAACTGTTACTTCCGTCTCTTCTTGGTAAAGCAACTTCATAAATATAAGTGAAAGGCACAGAATTATATTTGGTCTACACTATCGGTATAGTTCATTAACCGGTTATCAGCCTACAAGACTGACTGATGATAGCCTTCTAAATCGAAAACCGGTTAACGAAATAAATTAATACTGTAGGACATACACAATTTAGTGTGTATCATTTATAGTTAGGAATTTTTCGTGCCGAAAGAAGACGGTGTCAAGGGTAGCGATATTGAACAGTAAAATCAATGCTTTGAACGGAGATTTGAAGCCAAATAATATGAATAAAAACCCAAAGAACAATAAAAAGAAGTAGCACTGTCACCACTGAATTAAGATGCAGTACATATTAGTGAAAGTAAATGCCGAATTTTACTTAAGTGTAACTGATATCGAGGAAATGGTTTTATAAAATTTTTGCGATTGAAGAATTTTTGTTTTAACATTGAAGATAACGTGTTTTCTTACAAACACAGAAGAAGATGAAGGCAACATGCTTTAAAGTACCAATAATGACGGTTTTGAAGAGTAAAAGGCAGACTATATGTGAAGTTGGAGGACTGAAATGTGAAAAAAATCGATAAAAGAGCTGTCTTCGATTTGATATTGACAAGCAAAAGCCCAATTTAAAGCTCAGATTTTGTTTCATCGGATTCGAAAATATCATATAGTCCCCCTGATCTGTAGAGTAATGAACATGAATTCGTGCAAGTGAAGCGAATCACAAAGCTAATTTCGAAAATTACGTAAGAAGCTAGCATGTTTTAATGGCAGGATCTACGGTTTTATTTTCCTTATTCAAGAAATGCTTCCCTATAATCCTGAAGATACTCAGGTTAAGCATTTGGTTTTTTAACCAACGAAGTTTTGTGGCACAAATATTTTGCATTTTTTTTACATTAATTAATATTGAGGGTAGTGCCATTTGGTTTTTTAACTAACGAAGTTTTGTGGCACAAATATTTTGCATTTTTTTTACATTAATTAATATTGAGGGTAGTACCATGCGGAATGATATGCGTTTATTAACGGAAACATGATATACACGCGGAACTATCTATTTCAGTTAGATCGACTGCAGAATACGTAAATAACCAGTCAGTTTCCTCTAGCTGCTATATTAATTGTAGAGTCAGTGTTAGTTCTCATCCAGTACACATGAAGATAAAAACGAGCCTTTACTCAACTGAAGCTTATGTGAAGTATCCACCGTCTGAAGTCCCTAGATTTGTGTCATCGTATTTAACATGCAATTTCTTTGTAAATCGTTTTTTCTATAGAACTGCAGTTCATATTATTTCGGTCATTTCTTTATCACAATTCGATAATACGAAAAACAATGTTTTGTTTCTTTACTGTTATGTAGCTGTCGAAACGCATTATAATACATAGAGACTATGTGTCATATTGGCACTCTGTTCTAGCTTAAGCTGAAGCAGTAACAGTTTTATAAAAAGTCGATTATTGACCTCTGTCAATCCAGAGTTTCTCTTAGATTTGTCAACCGCGGGCTCAGACATTATATACTTTCCATTTCTGCCATTGTTATCCTATGCTATGTTTAGTACACATTATAAATCGTGAATACTGTAATAGATTGAAGTACGAAGCTCCTGCTGTGGATAACGGTAATTTCTCAGATGGAGCAGCAGTTGGTTTTTCATAAATTGATGATTTACGTCTGCTGATTCGTAGTGTTTCTCAGAATTGGCAACTGCTTCCATAGAATAAAGCCTGTAATGCTATTTGTTTCCTTCCCATCACCGAACAATTTCCATTTTCATGAGGAATTAAGATGATATATTTTCAGCTCGAGTCTTCCATTAACGTAAAGGGTAAAGCCTCTTGTTCTAAATGCAGATTTTTTTTTCGAAGAAGCCGTTATATAGCTGGTAAAGGCCTATAACGTGCTAAAAAAGTTAACAAACTGAGTGTAACATCTAATTTAAAGAAATATGTTCAGAATAAGTTCTAAAGTAAGTGAAAAGTTTCGGGTATTGCCTTATAATCAGCTATACGATCGTTTCTGATCCAAAAGAAATTTTCTGTGGAAAACGGTATTCCATTTTAGAGACGAGCGGAAAATATAATTAGGAGAGCTACTTCCAACATAGCTTTAGTGTTCTGTTTTATTTCGGCCAACTAAGTTACAACTTCCTGTGTCTGTGCTCTCAAAAGCATCTGCAGTGTAAGATCAACTGCAAACACCAGCAGTGTATCTCAGTTACTCAGGTAAGAATATTCCTACAGGCAGTGAAGAAACGCAATATAAAATCTGTAGCAACTGATTATCAATTCTTACAACGAACTTAGTGTAAGGAGGTAACAAACTGCCTTAGATTTCATTTTGAGTGACAAACGCTAAAGACAAAAAAGCTGATCTTAAACAGCTGGTTTTGAGCTATTTTAGGTTCATAACAAGAGATAAATAATATTCTAAAAATTAAATGGGACCATTAAATTACGAAAATTAAAGTATTCGACACTTGTTAAGGTATTTCCTTACAATTTTCCTACCGACGGCAGTTTAACTAGTTCCCATAACTATGTCAAAGAATTCAGTATCTGTAACATACGGAGTAGTAGGAAGCTGTGATTAACAGCTACCTGTTTTCGTTAACGAATCGTTAATGTGAACCCTGTTACACAATATATGTCTACAAAAATCAGGGGCAGTAATTATTGTTCATGTAAAGAGACAGCGACAAAGATGTGATGAAATATGTGTTTAATTTCTTACGGAGTTGATTTTCCATTCTCAACAGTCTATACTGTTTGTTAACACTGCCATGAAAGAGGATGTAAATTTCCTAAATGTTGAATGGTGCGGTGAATTGTCATCCACTGTACCGACGCACGGTAATCCTGAGGACTTCATCTAGGAGCGCTTACGTTACTTCGGACGCGGAACTCTTGATACAAGAACTAGAATGTCTTACATGTGTATTCAAGCATAACTAATGTAGATTGTTTGCTTTCCTGCCATTTGCTGGAAGCGTATCTTCAAAGACAGGAAGGGTTCTGAAAAGATAAAATATTGAAAGAGAATTCGTTCGTCAGTCAACGTTAGGCTCGGTTAGAGATGATCTATGTAAGTAAAGCAGTTATCAATCCGAAGATCTCATGTGTTTTTCTTGGGACACCTGAGTTTCTCCCGTCGTATTGAATGTTGTGCTTTGAAAATGACAGCGTGTGCTCCTGTCGAAATATCGGCGATTGTCGGCGACGTCACCCGGTTGCAATCCCATTAAGTTATTTTAATATTGTAATCTTGTTTGCAAATTCAGGTTGCTGAAGGTGAAGATAAAAAAGCATTTCATAATGAACCTCACTCATCCATAGACGAGATTCATTCAAGAGCAGCTGTAAAGTTGAAGGTTGCTCTGGCTGAAGCCGACGAAGAAGAATGTGAAGTAAGACTTTGCCCAGGAGGAACTGATCAACTGGAAGTCCTAGACAGCCTCCCCAACCCAAAGCACAAAACGTGATTTGATGTAAAACATTTTCAAGAACCAATTCTGAATATAATTGAACAGGACTCACATTCGTGTCAGAATCAGTATTGGTCTTCAAATATTTACTTTTATGTATGTGCGTAATATTACATCAAATTCTATAAGTCAATATTGTTGGGAAAGTACTTCTGCAGAAACGATGTTTCTGACTGAAATATGTTATTAGGAAGGCAGACAGTTTTTGACATACTAAAATCAGGATTTTTAAAATCTATAAAATTAAATTAAAAAAACACAAATACAAAATTAAAAGTGGGAAAGCTACGAACTAAACATCAAGATGTCTCGGATTCGACTTCTTTTTATTCTGATAATATTCTTGTCGGTTAGACGGAAGGATACCAAGGAAATATAAAATGCTGAAGTACAGATGTTTTCCGGTTTATCCATATGTTGCCAATGAGCTTAAGTGAACATGGTGGCCTACAGTAAATGGAAATACACTGAAATATCTGACGTTGAAGATGATACACATCTTTATATCGACACGTCATCATTATTTCGATGGGGACATTGGGCACGAATAGAACGCATGGGAGAGCAAAGACGTTGCAAGAAAGAAACTGAAAAAGGTAGAATAACAAATGATAATAAAACAAAGAAACTAAAAAATTAACTATTGTGAAAGGAATGGGACAACTAACTCTTCTATAGCTTGAGAAAGAATCTAAAGAAAGAAAGAAAGAAAGGAGAAGACAAATTCGAGAAGAAAGAAAATACAACTCCATGGACCGCTGATAGCATAGGTAAAACTGGATGCGTCAGAACCGTAATACACACAGCTCCAAAACCCCAAGAGGTACAAGGAATACTTTAGAAAGAACATATTGTGAAATATGAAAAGTTCGTAAAGAATTCTGAAATGCTACGACGGTATAATGACAGCAAGCGTTTCCTGACGCGTCAACATGAAAGTGAACATACAGCAAATTATTTGGTTATTTGGTGCATACATTTGGAGATGGAGGAGAAACATGACCTAATGGATCATGTGTCTCACCTACGTATTTGTATTCAGTACATACAGGAACGGCACAAAAAGTCTATCTTTTTTGCTTCATATGTCTTACCTACAAAGGCAGACAATGTTCAAGATATTAAAATCAGAACTTAAAAAAATACCGAAACAAAATAAAATTAAAAGTGGGGAAGTGCCAGACTACAAATCTAAATGTATGGGGTTCTACCACCGGTCAGTCTCAGAAGTTTTTCTGTCGCTTATCACTTCTTTCACGAATGACAATGTTTGTTGGTGTGAAAAATGCCGAGTCAGAGCGTGGTTTCGAATCCATGACTGTAGGGCCTCCTATAGCTGGCTGGGTAAGTTAGTTCAAAGGATAGAGGAAGGCAACGGCATGCCGTCTCGAACAGGACCATGTTTAATAAAACACTGGAGCGTTCAAAGGAGTCTTCGGAATGATTTCTGCTTTACTTACTTAGATCATCTTTAACCGTACCTGACCTTGACAGGCGGACGAAACTCTCTTCTAATATTTTATCCTTTCGAAACCGTTCGTGTGATTGAAGTTACACTCCCAGCAAATGGTAGAAACGCAAACGATCTACATTCGCTTTCCACCCATTGGTTTTCTGTAAACACTCATCACTTTTACCTAAGAAGTCTGCGGTGGCGCAGCACTGCCTAACCGAGGCATGGAATAATGTATAATGTGACACGGATATTTGGGATCTGTATCCACATTCATTGACCTGACATCCACCATCCTCAGATTAAGTTGAGTAATTGCTATTACTTGAAATTGGAATTCCTTATTTACGTTTCCCACAGTTTCTAGGTATTGTATTGCATATAACTTACGACGTAATTATAGAGACAAATCAAAGCCTTTTTCATTTAAAAAATGTTAATAAAATAACAACAAATATCAAGTAAACTAATGTTTTGGAAGAACAGCAGCTTTCTAACTGGTTGCTTATGGCAGATCTATGATAACAGCGACTTGAAACACACTAAATGATACTCACATTAAGATTCCTGTAAGAGAAATAACATTTCATCATTTACCCTGACTAATGAATGGAGCATAATATTTCATTCTGCTTGTAATAGACAAGAGGAGAATACTCGTAGAGCTGGTGACAGATTCTACTCTATATGTTAACAGGCAATCCGTTCAACTGTGCGCCATTTCATTTAGGTAGTCTACAACCTTTTCCATTATTTTCAAGCAGCGTTGATTATTGTAAATAGACAACGCTTAGGGTTCTTTGCCCCGTAAAATAGAAATCAGTTCTACGACAAAATAAATACACACAGAGTAGTTCTTCACATTTTTGAAACCGACTATTTACGTGAACAGTAATTAGTACTCTTGATTTTTGTATACTTCTATTGTGTAACAAGATTTGTATTAATGATTCGTAAGGGAAAAAAGCTTCGTACTTTTTCGTATGCTAGAGATACTGAATTCTGTTTCACAGTTACATAAACAATCAAACTTGAGTTCGGTACCGAAAACTGTTGTAGGAAATACCTGCGTAAGTGTTGAAAACTAGAAGTTTCGTATTTTAGTGGTTACAGGTCATTATGAAATCACTATTTATCTTTTGTTACGATTCCGAAATAGCTCAGTAACCAGTTGCTTCAAAACAACTTTATCGTCTTTACTGTTTGTCATTAAAAATGAAATTTGAGGCAATTTTTTACTTCCTTCTACTAATTTCGTGTTAAAAATTGTTAATTAGTAGCTACAAATTTTATATTAAAGTTGTTCTTTGTGTGTAGGAAAATTCTTACCTGAATAACTGAGTTACATTGTTGGTGGTGTTTTATTGATCTTACATTGCAAATTATTTTGCAAGCCACTTATACAGAGAAACGTAACGTGATTGGCCGAGTGGAAAACGAAACGCTAAAGGTATGTTGGATGTAGCTCACCGTTTTATATTTTTTGCTCTTCCTTAAAGTGAAATACCGTTTTTCACGTAAGATTTCTTTTGGATCTGAAGCTATTTTGTAGCTAATTGTAAGAAAGCACTTGGAACCCTTCAATTCATTTAAGACTTTTCCTGTTCTGGATAACACTCTGAGTCAGCAGAAGTAATTGAGTGATTTAACAGACACCAATTGCTGCTGCTTCTGAGCAGCTACCATCACACCTGGTTGGGTGTTCATGCTTCAGTATATTACAGTATCCACGATTTATAACGTTAACTAAACATATTGTAATAGCGGAACAGATCGAAAGTACATGATGGCACAGCCCGTCGTTAAGCAAACTACGAGAACCTCCGGAATAACAGAAGTCAGTAATCAACTTTTCATAATACGTTTGTTTGCGTTGCTACTTTCCGCAGCGGTTGTTAACATCTGTTATTAAGTGTTATCTCTTTTGAGCTGACTGCATTAGAGCATGTTGTCTTCATCTTCTTCCGTGTTTATAACGACACTCATCCTCAGTATTAAAACAAAAATATCTTAAATCGCAAAAATTTTATAAAATTATTTCATCGATGTCAGTTACTCCTAAATTAATTTCACGATTTCTTTTCAGTAACATGTACTTCATGTTCATTCAGTGGTGAAAATGGACCTGCTTTTTGTTTTTATTCGTATTATTAGGCTTACAATGTCCGTATTAGCATGCTTTTCACAGTCCAATATCGCCACTCTTGACGCCACGAAAAATTTCTAATTATAAATGGAAGAGATCAAGTTGTGTATGTTCTGTGTAAAGGCCCTCTGCTGTTTCACTCTAGACTAAACTACGGGCGACGGACTTTTTCCGCTGACACCAACGTCCGCAAGAATGGCTTACGCTATTTCGGACGCGGAAACCTTGAAACAAGAACTAGAATGCCATATGTCTGTATTCAAGCAGACTACCTGCACAGCGAAACAGATCCGTTGTGCTTTGGTGCTTGGACCTTCCACGGTACCTATAGATGATGAATGCAGAATGTTTGCCTTCCTATCATAAACTATGGTGACACAAGTTATGGGATAGCCATATACACACATAGAGAAGGCGGTCGTATCGCCTACAAAACGTATAAAAGGGAAGTATATTGGCGGCGCTGTCATCTGTACTCAGGTATTTCATGTAATAAGGTTACCGACGTGACTGGGACGGTACGACAGGAATTAACAGGCTTTGAATTCGGAATGGTAACTAGAGCTAGACGCTTGGGACATTCCATTTCTGAAATCGTTATGGAACTGAGTATTCCTCAGGTGATTCATGTGAAAAAGTTTCCGAGGTGGCTGTGGCCGTACGACGGGAATTAACGGGCTTTGAACGTGGAACTGTAATTGGAGCTGGACTCATGGCAATTTCATTTCGGAAATCGTTACGGAATTCAGTATTCGTACATCAGCAGTATCTAGAATGTGCAGAGAAAACCAAATTTCAGGCATTACGTCTCACCATGGACAGAGTAGCGGCTTTTGCGTAGTTTTGTCCGTGTTGACAGACAAGCAACACAGCGTCAAATAACCTCAGAAATCAACCTGAGACGTACGACGAACATATAACAGTGTGGTGACATTAGGCGTTAATGGGCTCTGTCAGCAGATGACCGGCGCGAATGCCTTTGCTAACTGCACGATATCGCCTGCAGCGCCTCTCCTGGTCCCGTGACCATATGGGTTGGATCTTAGACGACTGGTACACAGTAGCCTGTTCATATAAGTCCAGATTTCATTTGGTAAGAGCTGATAGTAGGGTTTGAGTGTCTTGCAGACACCAGAGTATGGACCTAATTGGTCAACAAGGCACTGAGCAAGGTGATGGTGGTTCTGTATTGGTATGGGTTATGTTTACATGGAATGAACCGACAATTGACCGAAAATCATTACGTTCGGCTTCTTGCAGACCATTTGCACCCATTTATGAATTTCATGTTCACGAAAAACGATGGAAATTTTATTGACGACAAAGGCTACATCACCGGGCCACAATTTTTGGCGATTAGTTTGAAAAAAATTCAGGACAATTCGAGCGAATGATTTGGCAGCCAGATCGCCCATCCAGTATGAATTGGACTTAATTGAAAAGTCATTTGTGAAGAAAATCCTGCACGGGAACCAGGTTAACAGTTATGAACGACTATAGAGGCAGCATGTCCCAATAGTTTTGCAGGGGACTTGGAACGACTAGTTCAGGCTATGCCACGTCAAGGTACGGAAATACGCTCGGCGAAAGGAGGGTCCGACACGAGATTAGGAGTTATCCCATGAGTCCTGTCACCACAGTGTATGATGTGAGCGTGTCTTCAAAGACAAGAAGGGTTTTCAAAGAGTAAAATGTTAGACTAGAATTTCGTGCGAAATCCAAGGTTAGGCTGATGCTCTATTGAAGTCAAGCAATCATCATTCCGAAGATACCTTTGAACCCCACAGTACTTGACTAGTCGTGGTCCTGTTGGAGGTGGTATGCAGTTGCCTCCTCCGACTTTTGAATTGTCTTACCCAGCCAGCTACAGGGAAATCTAAAGTTAAACGTGGATTTCGAAACACGTCGCGATTCGTCACTTTTCACAGCAACAAAGATTCCATTCGTGAAAGAAGTGATAAGTGATAGATAAAACTACTGTGAATGACTGGAGATAGAACACGAGACATTTGGATTTGAAATATGGCACTTTTCCACTTTTAATTTAATTTTATTTTAGTATGTATTTAGCTCTGATTACAGTATGTCAAACATTGTCTGCTTTTGTAGTAAGACAAATAAATCACAAACAGACATTTATCTTTAAATCAGAAATATCTTCATCTCTGCAACTAAATATTATTGACTGATATTCAATATTTGCCTTCTAATATTTGCGTAAGTACTTTAATATTACTTACATTCATGAAAACGCATGAAATATTTTAAGTTTAACACTATTTCAAAACAACTTAATGGTCATCAGAAGCTGTAATTTCTCTTTCTGTAGATTCTTTTTTTTTTTTTTTTTGTATCTGCAACCCACAAATCCAGAACCTATGCAGCGTTTCATGTGGTACTGTGCTTCTTGTTCAGGTACGTTCAGATTTATTTGTGGAAGTAGTCTTACATCTTGACCTTCAAAACACTTTTCCAATTGTCTTGAGAGGGTTTCTAATATTTTCAGTATATTAAATCCTCCTGAGGCAAGTCTTGCTTTACGTTCCTCTTCTTCGGCTTCAGTCAGAGCGGTCTTCCGTTTCACAGTTGTTGCTCTTGCCTGAATCATTTCTCTAAATGAGTAGAATTAATCATCAAATGGCGTTTTACATTCCTTTCAGTTATCTCAATAAAGCAGGATCCAGTATATTCTCGTGCCTTAATATCTAGTTTTTGTGCCATTCCTGTATGTGCTAAATACAGATACGTAGGTGAGCCACATGATACATTAGGTCATGTTTCTCCTCCATCTCCAAACGAATGCACCAAGTAACCAAATAATTTGCTGTATGTTCACTTACATTTTCTGGATGGTCCTTCAGGAAACACAGCATTTCAGAATTCTTCATGAATTTTTCATATTTCGCAAATTGTTCTTTCAAACGTTTTCCTTGTTCCTCTTCAGACAAAACTTCTCGTTTTGGTTTTGGAGCTGTGTTTATTACGGTTCTGACGAATCCTGATTTACCTATGGCATCAACGCTCCATGGATAGAAGAGCTAGTTTCAGCTTATCCAAATTTTCTGTCTCATTCCTTTCACTTTAGTTAATTTTTTATTTTCTGTGTTTTATTTTCATTTGTTGTTCTACCATTTCCAGTTTATTGCTTCTATCGTCTTTGCTATTCCATGCGTTCTATTCGTGCCTGATATCTCCATCGGAATAACGATAACGTATCAATATTAATATGTGTATCATCCTCAAAGTCAGATATTTCAATGTCTTTCCATTTACTGTAGTCCACCATGTTCACTTCAGCTGATTAGCAACACCTGAAAACAACTGCACTTCATCATTTTATATTTCCATGGGATCTATACCTCTCGTCATTTCTGTGAAAGCATGCATCAAACAGTGCCATTTCCATATTTTACAAAACGCATTTTTGTCTGTAGGTCTCTACTAGATTACGGTAATTTTAGCCCGTAAAATATCCCAAAGATTGGTTGCTTCAACGAATGGCTCCATCTACACAGGGAATAGGGGGCTGCAGCGATGGCTTCTGGCCCACGTACTGTTGGTTTTCCGCGGCATATAAAGGAGCTGCCGTTTATGGTATTAATCAGTTCTGTCGAGACGTAGCAAACAGTGTTCTGACTTGAAGATGGCGGCCAGGGGGACCGATGAAATATCGTGTCAAGATGATTGCATAATAAGGCAGCATAACCGACAAGAATATTAACAGAACAAGAAGATATGTTATGTTCATGCCCGACGTCAAGTGTCGTGATATTGGAGAGTGAAAGGAAAACTGTAGTTTCAGGATGGATGTTTAAAAAAGGAGAGATACAGATGAAAAGTATAAAGTACTGATATGTCAGAAAATATCACAGGAACGTACCATAGCTGCAGAGTAACGAGTCATTATTATTCTTGCTGCTTATTACAGCATTATAAACATTTTCGTAAAGACACATTGAAGCAAATAGTAGCACTTATTTTCGCTATTGACGCTATCAGTCTTTCAAAATATTTTATAGTGCGATATATTATGCTTCTTGTGTCGAAATGAAGCTGTAGGCTAAGGAAAGGTACGTCCACATTAAGTTGTAAAGAACTAATCAGAATACGTTGCGGTGTGTACTGCACAAAAAAATTAAGGGACTGATATCATTCTTACTTAGACGTTATATAAGATTTTATCAACGCTCTTTTCATATAAGGCAGTTCCGTGTTTCCAGTGCTCCACATAATCTCCCAACAAAGCTTCCACAGCCCTTCGCCCTTCCTCCCCCACCTCCTAGACAACTGAATTCGACCTGAGATATGTCCCTCCTGACAGGTCCAATCCATTCGTCCCTATCTTTTCTCACATCACAGCTCTCTTCCCACAGTACACTCTTTTCTTTCCATAATCTCGACCTGGCTCTTATGCAAGTCACATCTACTCCAAATACATTCTCTCCTACCATCAACCCTCCAACATTACACATCCCCACATACCAATCCTCGAGCTTCAGTCACACTCCTCTCAGCAGCACTTAACCCTCTTAACAGCAGTTTATTCTTTCCTGATACAGTGTTCAGAGTTTCTAGAGTAAAATGAAGGATTCCGTCTTTATTAGAAGGAATACTATCAGAATTTGTGTTTTAAAAGATATCTATCGGTTTTTAACATTATTGTGATAGAACAGTCCTCTTTAATACTAGCAATACCAACGAATTTTCGG
This sequence comes from Schistocerca cancellata, assembly GCF_023864275.1. NCBI lineage: Eukaryota > Metazoa > Arthropoda > Insecta > Orthoptera > Acrididae > Schistocerca > Schistocerca cancellata. The sequence continues at coordinate 294,779,221 of NC_064629.1, forward strand.
TAACGCCCATTGCCAATGGTGGGTGGGCGATCGGAGGGAGTACTTTATAGCAACCATCAAAAGTTTGAAAAAAAAAGTATAATTAGTTATTTGTTGTTTACGTACGTGGACAACGTACTTTTTAAAGACATAATGGTTTGTAAGTAGGGTACAAACACTGAAAATATCTTTCAGCACGCTCTTAGCTATATCAACTCTCTTTCAATCATGTATACTACCGATGCAGGGGTTACTTTACGCCCACAGTAAAAAATTTAGGAAATATAGATTTCGTTAATTGTTATTGTCTTCGTCTTGTAACATACTCCATGGATAGATATTCATATATAAGTAAGTAAGGTATAAAGTACCCCGACCACTTGGTTATCTGAGGGTTAGTTAAATGAACAAGTAAATCTTTTTGATTAATGGAGACCACTTACTGAAGAACAGAAGCGTTGAGTTCTTGAAAGAAAGAAAAATTGCTGGATTCTGGAGTTATGCTTTGACAAGATGGAGTGAAATGCACATAGAAAACTCACATGTCCCTGTGGCATACCAAGCTACAAGACTTGCCTATTCCATAGATCCAGCACCTCCAACTCCAGTCCTGCCACACGCTTATCCTTCCAGATCATAGTATATGCCACCTGTGAAAGCAGCTGTATCATATACCAACTCTGCTGCAAACACTGCACAACTTTTAAGGTCGGTATGACTACGAGATAGCTGCTCACCAGGACGAATGGCCACTGCTAAACTGTTGCTTAGAACAAAGTCGAACACCTGGTGGCACAACATGCTGATGAGCACAGCTTGATGAATTTCAATGGCTGCTTCACAACTCTGGCCACTAGGATATTTCCCTTTGCCACCAGCTTCTATAAATCGTGCAGATGGGAGCTATCCTTCAACACAACTTTTGTTCCCGTTATTTTCCTGGCCTCAGTCTCTGGTAACCCACTATCCCCACACCCTCCATCCAGAACTTCTTCCTTCGTCCTTCCTGTCACCCCCGTCCCAGTTTACGTCCCCACATCGCCTTCAGTGAGCATCGCTTCCCACCGGCCTGTACCGTCATACATTACATGCCTAGCCCATATACTTGCCATCCTTCCCGGGCACATTTTTTAGCAGTCAAACTGCATGCTTCCCTCTGAGGCGCCAGCCAGCGTCCTAGAAGAACACTACAGAGAACGGGCATTTAAAGCTGACTGCAGAACGATCCTACTGTTGCCAACATATAATTCGCGTAAGACCACGAAGATAAGATACAAGAAATTAAGGGTCATACGGAGGCCCATAGACAGTCGTTTCCATCGCTGTATAAGAATAGAAAAAGATACGATAAGTTGCGGTACATGGTAACCTCCAGTTCGCACCGCGGAGTATGTTTGTAGATGTAGATAAAGGTATCATGTTCCTTGTGAAGCCGCCGAACTTGTAAGTAGTTAACCCTAATTGTTCATCCCCTTTTGTATGTCGTTTGTGAAACAGAGATTCCTCTTCGAACCTGTAAAACATGTTGCGTATTAGATCGGGATAAATACACAGAAGTTCTCCTTCGACAAGAAAAAAGGCATGTGCAATCTACACCGTTGGAAATTTATGATAGGCTGCATGAATATTTCCTTATTTCTGGTGAAAATGCTGAGTTTATTCAAACCGAAAACCCAAGACAAAAGCGAATTCCATGATCATGATGGCTCTGTCATTACTATTGCTATAAGTATCGCAAACAGCGAACTTAGAACTGTCAGGACGCTAAATATTCCTGCAGAATTAAACAGCAAGAACTTCATTGGGTGATTATTAAATGTGGCAAATAAAAGGTACTGAATTCGAAAAGTGGTTTAATTGACAGAAGATTGTGGTACAAAGGGACTGGGTCTGTCCGAATGTTTGCTACGTCTGATATTACATTCTTGTGGGAGTTTACGTAATCCTTCTAAATACCTACATGTCATGTGTGCAATGAGCCAGAGCATTTTTGAGAAAACTACCTAAATCGAGTTTTCATTCTATGAAATATTCTGCAATAGCGGATAAGACTAGAGTGGCAGGGAATGGCCTCCTCCTGTAACGCAACGGGTAACACCGAGAACACTGCCAATGAGTCCACTGGAGAATCCCTTATTTAGGATGAAAAAAAAAATTCGCACTAGACGAGATATCGGACAACGCTGAAAAGAATGAAACGGTTAAAAATCAGTTTAAAAATACTTACCAGGAAAAAAGCTAACAGAGTGCATCAAATTTCTGTTCCTCATCAATATAATGCAAGAAAGGTGCCGTAAGAAAGAATCAGGGCGACGAGATGGGAGAAACGGAAAATGAATCTATTTGAAGCGAATCCGAACAAGACAATTAAATGCAGGAATAAGAAGGAACAGGAAAACTTCCAAATAGCTTGCAATGGGCGATATGACAATGCTGACTCTACTCATGCGTCATATCTGTGGAATAACAAATGAAACGAGGATGAGGATTTTGGGGAATTTCTTAAAAGCCAATGACGTGGAAATTGCTTTCCTTCAAGAAATAGCTTGCTAAGAGATGAACCTGATGCCGCAATACAATCTATAGAACAAAATTCGTCTCTAGCGTCTGGGGCTGCCGAATCTTAACCAAAATGGGACTAGAATCAGAGAACTTAGAAAAGCAGCAGGATGGACGTGTCGTCAAAGCCAAACCATACGAAACTAAAATATTGTACTTTTATGTCCCATTAATATCAGATAACAGAGTTAGCAGATGAAAGTTTCTTAGTGAAACAATCCCGAACTTTCTGAGGCATACAAAAGGTAATGTTAGAATGGGGGAACAATTCAGTTGTCTTGTAAAGTAAGCAGGCACAACAGGATCAACCCATACGCAACATGATTAGAGGACTAAATCTGACCGATGTCATAGATCGAGCAGTCATCACGGTATCCCAGTGGAAGCCTGCGGTTGAACGAAATTTTATAACTCATACCACATTCATTTACAGAATACGACTAAGTGTAAGTGTTTGGCGTTAAACTGTGAAAGAACACGGCTAACTCTTACATAATAATTCAGAATCAATAGCTTAAGAAGTAAGAGGCGCCTTAATAGTGAACAGCAGTAGAAACGTAATATTTATTCAAAAAAATCAATACGTTAATGTGCTGGCACTCTAAAAATGTGTTATACAGCTAAATAATACCCACAGAGCGAAATTGTAATGCTCAAATAAAGAAATACTTAGAATGGTCCAGGGGGAAAGGGGTGCTACTCTGTATAACCACATACCAGTTAACTAAACAATCAAATGAGGGTGGATTAGGCTGAATAGACTGTGAGGAAAAAAGCACAGCTCTCTTAGTTACAAATCTCGAAAGCCCCTTGAAACGACCACCGAGACAATCGTATGTATTGGAATTCGCATGACGAATTACCAGAAGATGTAGAGCTTATCGACGGATACCAAAATATATAACTCACACTCTCAAAATCACAACGAGAATTCTGTAAAAACTCCTAAATGAAAATAACTCCATTACGAAAAGAATTACGGGAGAACTGCAGAATGAAACAGTACACACACCACTCGCCCAAATCAAACACAATTATATTAACTGAAAGACAGCGTAGTCTAAAGTTTCGGATGCGTCTGTAAGTTCAATGCTGCTCTCCTCCTTAAAGGATGTGTTTCTAGCGGCGACACCAAGTGAGATTCATGTTAAATTCGCATTGCGAACACTGTGGTTTGACTGACACAGTGCTTCTCTGAACAATAGGCTTTTCAAGAATCCTAAGCTAATGGAAGTGGATTAAAATGAAATGTACGAAGTTATTAACAACAACACGGCTTTAATTAACGCCAGAAAAACAATGTATACCGATCTCAAAATGTCACCTCTTCAAAGACGAGCACACGAGAACAGTCACGTGGCTTATATATTCCTATAGAAACTACTTCATCAGCTATGGAAGTGAATCTGTAACTGAATTCAAACAGTACTTAAACCAAGGAAGGGACAACATAGTCAACAGCATCTGGAAAAAGAAAGAAATTGACCCGTTCATACAATTTTTGTAAATACCAGGAATATTAAAAATATTTAACAGGAAAACCCAAAACTTACGTTTCAGAGGAAGAAGTTTCGAGTTTATGTTCAAGTACAATTGAATTCCATAATTTCGAATAAAATAAGAACATACTTGTAATACTTGTAAATCTTTGTAGACTCCACAAATGAATTAATAACACGCACTTAATAAGAAGAATCAATTTAATTAAGGAAAATACAGATATAGCTGAAGGAAACTAGCTGATGAAGGCATAATCTGGAGAGGGAAAGGACGGGCTGTAGGGGTGGATGGAGGCCCGAAAAAAAAGTAAATGAAGAAATAAAGTGATATTGTGCGAAGGTGGAGACCGTGAGGTCGCGGAACTGAAGCAAGATCAGACACTGGAATTTTCCATTTTGCGTTTACGTTAGCCTTCAGGTCTCATAATGTGAACTTGCACCAGGAACAACACTTGGTTTAGATTCCAAATTAAACTGTAGTCTTTATCCAGTGGCATTTCTGGGGTAGGTTGAGGGCGCACAAGTCCCAGAAGTAGAGTCCAACCGAGGAAACTTGCAAAGAGCCAGCTGAACATACCTCTTGAGGGACTCACAGCCAATCAAGGACATACGTATTTACTTTTTTCCTTACAAAGATAACAGAACGCGAAGTCAACATGTGTCCGTGTTAAATGATAGCGACGTTACTAGTGACATTTTGGAGAGTGAAAGAAAGGCTGTAAGGGCAGAATTGAAGTCTAAATGTAGGAAATAAAGTAAAGAACAGTTCAAAAAAAAGGACAGTGGCAAGTGTGCTAGTGAATGCTAATAGGCCAGGTTGAGGCTCATTTTTATTTACACAGCAGGAAATACTGCAGTCGGCCGCAAGTTTATTTGAAATGGTTTTATTGTACAATAATTATTTCCCGCTTGGGCCCATTTTCAAATGGTAGCATTGACTTCATTGCAAGTTTTGCATTTGTGTCCTAAAACATAACAAAATTTTTGTAATTGTATAGTTTAAAAAAGGTTTTATATTTGCGTCCTAAAGTATAATGAAGTTTTTGTGATTATGTAGTTCTGCGCTTATATGATCTGTACATTGTACTTACTTCATAAAAAGCCCTCTTTTACGCATTGTGATACATAGGTTTAATTTTCTTTTACAGTCGTGTATTTAATTCAGTTCAATGATCAGCATGGATTGTAAAAGAAAATTGAGCCCACGTCGTAGAATATGTATACTGATCAGCATGGATTGTAAAACGAAATTCGGTGTTCTCTAACCAAAATGGATAAAATAACGTCATTTTTAATTATTTTTGGCGACTCTAAAGAAGTCACAACAGTCTTTGGGTGATATAGAGAAATGAATAAAGCATACGTGAAAGTGAAACGAATCACGAAGTTAGTTTCCTAAATTATTTTGAAGACTGTTTGTCGACAAAAGGATGTTATCAACTCATTGTGTACTAATGAAGAAATGTTTTCTTTGAACACTAAAAAACTAACAGAAATGAAGACATGTTTTGTTATCTGTTACTTCCGTCTCTTCTTGGTAGATCAACTTCATAAATATAAGTGAAACGAACAAAACTGAATGTGGTCTACGCCATCGGTGTGGTTCATTAACCGGTTGTCAGCTTGCAAGGCCATTAAATAAGTCGAGCACCAGTTAACGATATAAATTAATACTGTAGAAAATACACAATTTAGTGTGCTTCATTTATAATTAGGAATTTTTCATGCTGAATAAAGACGCCACCAAGAGTGGCGATACTGGACAGTAAAAACAATGCTATAAACGGAGACTGGATGCCGAATAACATCATTAAAAACGAAAAGAAGAACCAAACGCAGTTGCACTGTCACCACTGAAGGAGTATGCGGTATATGTTACTAAAAAGAAATGACGAATTTAACTTAAGAGTAACTGATATCGAGGAAATGTTTTTATAAAATTTTTCTGGTTGAAGAATTTTTGTTTTAAAATTGAAGGTAATGGGTTTTCTTACAAACACAGAACTAGATGAAGACAACATGCGTGAAAGGGGGCTGAAGCCGACGCCAATAATGACGGTTTGGAAGAGTAAAAGGTAGGATATAAGTGAAGGTTAGAGGAATAAAATGCGAAGAAAAATAAAAAAAAGATATCTTGCATTTGTTATTGACAGGCAAAAGATCATCTTAACGCTCGTATTTCGTTTTAACGGATTAGAAAGCACCATATAGTCCCTCTGGTCTATATCATAATGAAAAAAAGAATTCATGGAAGTGAATTACGTAAGAAGCCAGGATGTTATAAAAGCAGGATCTGTGTGTGTGTGTGTGTGTGTGTGTGTGTGTTTTCCTTTTTCTTTTTAACTCAAGAAATGTATCCATCTAATCCCTAAGATATTGAAGGTTAGGCGTTTGGTTTTTTAACTGACGAAGTTTATGTGGCTCAATATTTGCCATTTTTTACAATAATTAATATTGGAGTGTAGCCTCATGCGAAACGTTATGCGTTTCTCAGGTGAAACATGGTATACACGCGGAACTGCAGAATAAGTAATCAGTCAGCTGCTGTATTAATAGCACAGTCAGTGTTAGTAATCATCTAGTACACATGACGATAAAAGCGAGTCTTTACTCCACTGAAGCTAATGTGAAATATCCGCCGTCTGAAGTCCGTAGATTTGTGTCATCGCATTGAACCTGCAGTTACTTTGTAAATAGTTTTTCTTTTAGAACTGCACTTCATCTGATTTGGGTTATTTCCTTATCACAATTCGAAAATTCGAAAGACATTTTTTTATTATTTTCTATTATGTAGATGTCAAAACGTATTATAATACGTAGAGAGTATGAGTAATATTGACACACTGTTCTAGCTTACGCTGAACCAGTAACAATTTTATGAAAAGTCGATTTCTGACTTCTGTTAATCCAGAGTTTCTCTTAAATTTGTCAACAGGGGGCTCAGACAATATATACTGTCGATTTCTTCCTCTGTTATCTTATGCTATGTTTAGTACACATTATAAATCATGAGTCCTATAACAGATTGAAGTACGAGGCTCCTGCTATGGGTAACGGTAATTTCCCAGATGGAGAAGCAGTTGCTTTTTGATAAATCGATGATTTACTTCTGCTGACTCGTAGCGTTTCTCAGAATCGGCAATTGCTTCCATAGATTTAAGCCTGTAATGCTATTTATTTCCTTCCCATCACCGAATAATTTCCACTTTCATGAGGAACTGACATGATATATTTTCAGCTCGAGTCTTCCATTAATAGTCTTGTTCTAAAGATAGACTTTTATGACGAAGCCGTTCTATAGCTGGTACAGGACTATAACGTGCTAAACAAATTAACAAACTGAGTGTAGCACCTAATTCAACGAGATATGTTCATACTAAGTTTTAAAATAGCTGAGAAGTTTCGGGTATTTCCTTATAATTAGCTGGCCGCTGAGGCCAAGCGGTTCTAGGCGCTTCAATCCGGAGCCGCGCTGCTGCTACGGTCCCAGGTTTGGATCCTACCTCGGGCATGGATGTTTGTGATGTTCTTAGGTTAGTTTGGTTTAAGTAGTTCTAAGTCTAGGGGACTGATGACCTCAGATGTTAAGTCCCATAGTGTTTAGAGCCATCTGAACCATTTGAGCCTTATAATTAGATACGATAGTTTCAGATGCAAAAGAAATTTTCTGTGGAAAACGGTATTCCATTTTACAGACGAGCGAAAAATATAATACGGAGAGCTACTTCCAACATAGCTTTAGTTTTCTGTTTTATATTCGGCCAACTAAGTTACATCTGCCTGTATCTGTGCACTCAAAAGCATCTGCAGTGTAAGATCAATTGCATACACCAATATTGTATCTCAGTTCCTCAGGCAAGAATATTCCTACAGGCTGTGAACAAATACAACATAAAATTGGTAGCAACTGATTATCAGTTTTTACCTCTAACTTAGTATAAAGAGGTAAACAATTGCCTCAGATTTAATTTAGAATGACAAACGCTAAAGACAAGAAAGCTGTTCTTAAACAGCTGGTTTTGAGCTATTTTACGTTCATAACAAGAGATAAATAGTATTCTATAAATGATTTGGAATCAATAAATTACGAAACTTCAAGTATTCGACTCGCGGTAAGGAGTTTCCCTATAACTTTTGCTACCGAGGTCAGTCTTAGTGGTTTCCAGAACTATGTCAAAGATCTCAGTAGTAGGAAGCTATGATTAACAGCTACATGTTTTGCTCAACGAATCGTTGATATGAACCCTGTTACACAATAGAAGTCTACAAAAATCAGGCGTAGTAATTGCTGCTCATGTAATGAGTCAGCGACAAAGATGTGACGAAATATGTGTTCATTTTCTTACGGAACTGGTTTCCATTTTCAACAATCAATATTGTTTGAAAGCAATATCACGAAAGAGGATGTGTAAACCTCCTAAATGATGAATGGTGCGCAGCTGAACGGAGTGCCTATTGGCATAGAGGGTAAAATATGTCACCTTTACGAGTTTTCTGCTGTTTTTTATTACTAGTAGTATAAAATATAACGTTCCGTAGCACCAGTCATGATATGCGATGTACTTATACTCCACCGACAAGAATATTACCATACCTTTCATCACTACGTCGTTGTTATCAAACATCTGCCGTGCGCCACCAGTAGGAAAGCTGCTGTTCTTCCAAAACTTTACTGTATTCGACATTATTATTTTATAAAAAATTTTGTCTCTATCTTTACGCAGTAAATAATTTAGTAGAATACCTGGAGACTGTATGAAATGTGAATGCAAAATTCCAACTTGGAGTAACAGTAATTACTCAGCTGCATCTGTGGATGGTGCATAAGAACGCATTGGTTGGAGAGACCGGTCCCAATCATTTTTGTCTCATTTTACACCACTCTGGATGCATCGGTTAAACAGTGCTCTGCCACTACAGTCTTCTCAGGTTGTAAGTAATCTGTGTTTACAGAAAACCAACGCATGCTGACATGTATCCACATGTGGTGTGTACCAACGCACGGTGATCCTGAGGAGCTGATGTAGAAGCGCTTACATTACTTCGGACGCGGAATCCTTGATACAAAAACCAGAACGTCTAAAATGTGTATTCAAGCAGACTATCTACACTGAGAACACATATGCTATGCTTTGGCGACTGGCCATTAGTCGGAGCCAGTAGAAATCTACTGTAGATTGTTTGCTTTCCTGTCATTTGCTGGGAGATATCTTCAAAGACAGGAATTATTTTGAAAAGGTAAAATATTAAAAGAGGTTTCGTTCGTGAGTCATCGTTAGACTCGGTTAAAGATGATCAAAGTAAGAATCCGAAGAGATCCGTTATTTTGTGTAGACAATTTTCAAAGATATAGTTAAACATCAGTTACGTCTGTTTCTGATTCAAATGTCTTATTACGAAGGCAGACAGTGTAGGACATATTAAAGGAATAATTTAAAAATAAAATTAAAAAGAAAATACAAAACAGTTTTCAAGTGAGAACACTATTTGCTGCATCTTGCCGGAACTGATTCCTACCGTAAATGGCACCTCTTTTGTATGCTGCGGAAAATCAACACTGTGTGGACCAAAAGCCGTCGCTGCTGCCCTCTGTAGCAGACTTCCGATGATGAGAATGATGCACATCCCAGTATTGATACGACATCATTATTCCGTTGGAAACATCAGGGACGAATAGAACACTTGCAAGAGAAAAGACGATACAGGGAAGAAACTGAAAAACCCAGAACAACAGCCGTCCGGAGTGGCCGTGCGGTTCTAGGCGCTACAGTCTGGAGCCGCGTGACCGCTATGGTCGCAGGTTCGAATCTTGCCTCGGGCATGGATGTGTGTGATGTCCTTCGGTTAGTTAGGTTTAAGTAGTTCTAAATTCTAGGGGACTGATGACCACAGCAGTTAAGTCCCATAGTGCTCAGAGCCATTTGAACCTGAACAACAAATGAACAAACGAACGTAATAGGAATTGGGCATAAAATATGGATAAGCTGAAACCAGTTCTTCTATCAATGGAACGTTGATACCATAGGAAAACATTGATTCGGTAAAATCGTAATAAACACAGCTCCAAAACCATAACGAGAAGTTTTGTCTGAAGAGGAACAAGGAAAACGTTTGAAAGAACATATTACGAAATATGAAAAGTTCATGAAGGATTCTGGACTGGTGCGATGGTATAAAGACAGCAAGCGTTTCCTGAAGGACCGTTCAGAATATGTAAGTGAATGTACAGCAAATGTTTTGGTTACTTGATACATTAATTTGGTGATGGACGAGAAACATGACCTAATGAAGCGTGTGGGACATCAATGTACTTTCATTTAGTATACGCTAGAATGGACACAAAAACTTTATATTCAGGCACGAGAATGTGCTGGATCCTTCTTCAGCAAAATTGACTTTACTGTAAGAAATATAAAACACCATTTGATGATGAGCTCTACTTATTCATAGAAAGGAGCTCCACTCATTCATAGAAAGGATTCAGGCAAGAGCAACTGCGAATACTAAGGCCGCTCTGGCTGTAGCCAAAGAAGAAGAAGGTAAAGCAAGACTTGCCTGAGGAGGCTTTGATGTACTGCAAGTCCTAGATAGCCTCCCACCACAACTGAAAAAGTGTTTTACTTCAACAAATAAATCTGAGGATGCCTGAACGATACTCACAGTACCACATGAAACGCTGCATAGTTTCAGGATGTGTGGGTTCCAGATGCAAAAAAGAATCTACAAAAAAAGATACTACAGCTTCTGATGACCAAGAAGGTGTATAGTAACAGTGTTGAACTTAAAATGTTTCATGCATTTTCATCTCTTTATTTAATATCACATCATTTATCCAAATTGTATAAGTTACGTATTGAAAATCAGTTAGTAGTATCTGAAAAAGCTTTCGTAGTTTGCGAAATTTCTTTTTGACATTTTTCGAAGATGAAGCTATAAATAAATTTTCTCTCTTTTGCTTCATATGTCTTACTACAAAGGCAAACATTGTTTGACATATTAAAATCAGAACTCAAAATAATACTAAAACAAAATAAAATTAAAAATGGGAAAGTGCCAGACTACTAATCTAAATGTGGCACATTCGATCATCGGTCAGTCTCAGGAATTTTAACTGTTACTCATCACTTCTTTCATGAATGGCAAAGCTTGTTGCTGTGGAACACGCCGAGTCAGAGCGTGGTTCGGAATCCACGACTGTAGGGCCTCCTATAGCTGGCTGTTAAGTTTGTTCAAAGGCTGGAGGAAGACAAACGACCATGTCTAATAAAACACTGTGGCGTTCAAAGGAATCTTCGGAATGATTACTGCTTTACTTACTTAGTCATCTTTAACCGTACCTGACCTTGACCGGCAGACAAAACTTTCTTTTAATATTCAATCGTTTCGAAACCCTTCGTGTGGTTGAAGTTACACTCCCAGAATATGGTAGAAATACAAACTATCTGCATTCGCTTTCTACGTATTCGTTTCGTGTCAACACTGATCACTAACCGAGACATGGAATGATGTATAATGAGACACGCGTTTTTGGGACCGGTATCCATATTCCATGATTTGACGTCCACCATCCACAGATGAAGCTGAGTAATTGCTATTACTTCAAACTGGAATTTTGCATTTACGTTTCCTACAGTCTCAAGATACTCTATTGCATACCACTTATAACGTAATGATAGAGACAAATCAAAGCTATTTCATTTAAAAAATTTAATAAAGTAAACATTAAGTAAACTAATGTTTTGGAAGAACAGCAGCTTTCAAACTGGTCGCTTATGGCAGTTATGTGATAACAGCGACTTCAAACAGGGAAAACGATGCTCACATTAAGATTCCTGTTAGGAGCAGTTAATCGTTCACCCAGACTGATGCAATGGAGTAATTTATTTTATTCTGAATTAACGGACGTCAGTAATCGACTTTTCATAAATCTGTTACTGCATCAACTGCGCAGCTGAGCAATGTATCTCATAGTCTCTACGTATTATAACACGTTTGACAGATACATAATAGTAAATATACAAGTAATCGTTTCTGTGTTAACAATTTGTGGTAAAAAAACACTCGAAATAACAAGAAGTATATTTCGATAGGAAAAACTATTTAACTGCATATTATATACGATGACACAAACCTAGGGACTTTAAACGGCGTTTATTTCAAATTAACTTCAATGGAGTAAAGGGTGGCTCTTATCTTCGTGTGTACTAGATGAAAACTAACTCTTATGATGCAATAAATATACAGCAATCAGAGGCAACTGTTTGATTACTTATTCTGCAGTCGATCTAAATGCACAGCAACCAGACGAAACTGCCTGATTACTTATTCTCCAGTCTATCTAAATGAAACAGGTAGTTCCACGTTTACACCGTGTTTCAGTTCAGAAACGTATATCTTTCCGAATTTCGCTATCTCCATCAGTGACTAATTGTTGTAAGAAATGTAAAATGTTTGTGTCACAAAAATTTTGTTAGTCAAAAATGCAAACGCATAACCCTTATTTACACCAGGATTAAAGGTAAACGTGTGTTGAGTAAGATGAAACAGAATTCCTCCTTTTATAACGTCCTTTCGCCGACAACAGCTAGGCCTGCGGTAGCTCTATTTTTCTAACTTCCTTTTAAGCCTCCCACCTTTATTTATGGCCTTCCTTTCAGTCTCAAAAAACGTCATTCTTGGTGTCGGCTTCGTCCGCCATTAGAGGATGTTGTCTTGAACTTCTTCTGTGTTTATAAGGAAACTCATCCTCAGTATTAAAACAAAAACATCTTAAATCGCAAAAATTTTATAAAATTATTTCATCGATATCAGTTACTCTTAAAATAATTTCAGGATTTATTTCACTAACATGTACTTCATTCAGTGGCTGAAATGGAACTGATTTTTGTTCTTCTTTTAGTTTTTATTCATATTATTAGGCTTACAACCACCCTGTCAGCACTCTTTTCATCGTCCAATATCGCCACTCTTGACGCCATGGAAAATTCCTTGTTATAAATGGAAGAAATCAAGTTGTGTATGTTTCACGTAAAGGCTCTCTGCTGTTTCACGCCAGACTAAACTTGGGGCGACGGACCTCTTCCGATGACACCAACTTCCACAAGAAGGGCTTACACTATTTCGGACGCAGAAACCTTGGCACAAGAACTGGATCACCGTAAGTCTGTATTCAAGCCGACTAAGTACACTGAGAAATACATCAGTTGTGCTTTGGAGTTTGGACCTCCGTCGGAACCTGTAGAAGACGAATGCAGAACGTTCGCTTTCCTGTCAGAAACTGTGGTGAAAAAAGTCATGGGATAGCCATATACACATATACAGACGACTGTCGTATCGCATACACACGCTATAAAAGGGCAATATATTGGCTTAGCTGTCATATGTACACAGCTGATTCATGCGATAAGGTTTTCGACGTGATTGTGGCCGTACGACGTGAATAAACGGGCTTTGAACGCGCAATGACAACTGGAGCTAAATGCTTGGGACATTTAGTAAATCGTTATGGACTTCAGTATTCCGACATCAACAGGGTCAAGAATGTGTCGAGAATACCAAATTTCAGGTATTATGTCTCACCTTGGACAGAGCAGTGGCCGACGGCTTTCACTTAACGACCAAGAGCAGCGGCTTTTGCGTAAATTTGTCAGTGTTAACAGACAAGCAGAAATCAATCGGAGACAACGACGAACGTATCCGTTTCGACAGTTCGGCGGCATTTCGTGTAGGTGGGCTATGGCAGAAGATGACAGCACTATATCGCATGCAGCGCCTGTCCTGGCCTCGTGACCATGTAGGTTTGACCTTAGTCATCTGGTAAACCGTGGGCCGTTCAGATGAGTCCCGATTTCAATTGGTGAGAGCTGAGTGGGTTTCGAGTATGGTGGAGACCCCCGAGACCGTGGACGAAAGTGGTCAACAAGGCACTGTGCAAGGTGATGGTGGTTCTAGAATAGTGTGAGCTCTATTTACATGGAATGAACCGATCATTGACTGGAAATGGTCATGTTCGGCTCTTTGGAGACCATTTGCTGCTATTTATAATCCTCGTGTTCCCAAAAAAGATGGAATATTTATGGATGACAATGGCCATATCCTCGCGATTGTTCGCGATTGGTTTGAAGAACATCCAGGACAATTCGAGCGAATGATTTGACACCCAGATTGTCCATGCTATATGTATGCGAAGTAATCGAGAGGTCATTTCATGAACAAGTTCCTGCATCGGGGACACGCTGGCAATTATGGACGGTTATAGAGGCAGCATGGCCCAATATTTCAGCAGGGGACTGTCAACGACTAGTTGAGTCCATGCCATGTCGAGTTGCTGCACTACACCGTGCGAATGGAGGGTACGACAAGGTGTTAGGAGCTGGCCTATGAGTCCTGTTACATCAATGTATCCTGGGAACGTGTCTTCAAAGACAAGAATGATTTGGAAAGCTTAAAATGTTAGACTTGTGTTTTATCCGCCATCCAAGGTTAGGCTGATGCTCTATCGATGTCAAGCAGTCATTTTTCCGAAGTTACCTTTGAACCCCATAGTGCTTTACTAGACGTGGTCCTATTGGACGTTGTATGCCGTTTCCTTCCTCCGACCTTTGAATCGTCTTACCCAGGCAGCTACAGGGGAACCTACAGTTAAGCGTGGATTTCGAAAGACGCCGCGACTCGTCAATTTTCACATAAACAAACATTGTCAGATGTGAAAGAAGTAGTAAGTGGCAGATAAAACTCCTACGACTGACCGGAGATAGAACGCGAGACATCTGCATTTGGAAGCTGTCACTTTTCCACTTTTAAGTTCATTTTGTTTTAGTATTTTTTAAGCTCTGATTTCAGTTTTTCAAACATTTTCTACCCTTGTAGTAAGACAATTAAGTCACGAAGAGACATTTACATTTAGCTTTATCTTCGAAAATTAACTGTATGAAATCATAAATTTCTTCATTTCTGCAACTACATGCTGTTGGCTGATATTCAATATTTATCTTATAATATTTGTATAAGTACTTTAATATTACATACATTCATGAAGAAACATGAAATATTTTAAGGTCAACACTATTTCAAAACAACTTATTGGTCATCAAAGCTGTATTTTCTTTTTCTGTAGATTCTTTCTTTTTTGCATCTGGAACCCACAAATCCAGAACCTATGCAGCGTTTCACGTGGTACTGCGCTTCTTGTTCAGGAATGTTCAGATTTCTTTGTTGAAGTTACATCCTGATCTTCAAAACACTTTTTCAGTTGTCTTGGGGGGTTTCTGATACTTCCAGTAGATCAAATCCTCCTGAGGCAAGTCTTTCTTTACGTTGTTCTTCTTCGGCTTTAGCCAGAGTGGCCTTCAGCTTCGCAGTTGCTCTTCCCTGAATGAATGAATAGAGCTAATGATCAAATGGTGTTTTACATTCCTTTCAGTAATCTCGATTTGCTAACGCAGGATCCAGTACATTCTCGTGCTTCAACATCTAGTCATTCGTGAAGGAAGTGATAAGTGTCAGATAAAACTCCTGAGACTGACCAGTGATCTAACCCCCGTATATACATCTGTAGTCTGGCACTTTCCCACTTTTAACTTTGTTTCAGTATTTTTTTTAGGTTCTTATTTTAATATCTCAAACATTTTCTGCTTTGTAGGTAAGACATATGAAGCTAAAGACAGAATTATTTTGTGTCGTTCTAGTATGTGCTGAATACAAATACTTTGGTGAGCCAAATGCTTCATTAGGCCATGTTTCTCCTCCATCTCCAAACGTATGCACGAAATAAAGAAATAATTTGCTGTGTATTCACTTACAAGTTAAGGATGGTCCTTCAGGAAACGCTTGCTGTCATTATTCCGTTGCAGCATTTCAGAATCCTTCATGAAGTTTTCATATTTCGCTATAGTTCTTTCAAACGTTTTCCTTGTTCCTCTTCAGACAAAACTTCTCGTTTTGGTTTTGGAGCTGTGTTTATTACTGTTCTGACAAATCCAGATTTACCTATGGTATCAGCGTTCCATGGATAGAAGAGCTAGTTTCATCTTATCCAAATTTTCTCTCCGATTCCTTTCACTTAAGTTAATTTTTCATTTTCTATGTTTTATATTCATTTGTTGATCAACCATTTTCAGTTTCTTCCTTCTATAGTTTTTGCTCTGCCATGCGTTCTATTCGTGCCTGATGTCTCCATCGGAATAATGATGACGTATCAATATTAGGGTGTGTATCATCCTCATCGTCAGTTATTTCAATGTCTTTCCATTTGCTGTAGTCCATCACATTCACTTCACCTCATTTGCAACATATATATTTACACGTGGAAACAACTGCATTTCAGCATTTTATATTTACATGGTATCTATCCCTCTCGTTCATTTCTGTAAAAGCGTGCATCAAACACTACCATTTTCATAATTTACAAAACATATTTTTGACTGTAGGTCTCGATTAGATTACGGTGATTTTATTTCGTACAATATTCCAAAGATTCGTTGCTTCACCGAATGGCTCCACCTACACAGGGGATAGGGGGAAGCAGCGACGGCTTCTGGTTCACACACTGTTTGTTTTCCGTGGCATGTAAAGGAGCTATCGTTTACGGTACTAATCAGTTCCGGCAAAAGGTAGCAAACAGCGTTGTTACTTGAAGATGGCGGCCAGATGGATTCCGTCTTTATTATAAGGAATACCATCTACATCTACATCTACATCTACATGACTACTCTGCAATTCACATTTAAGTGCTTGGCAGAGGGTTCATCGAACCACAATCATACTATCTCTCTACCATTCCACTCCCGAACAGCGCGCGGGAAAAACGAACACCTAAACCTTTCGGTTCGAGCTCTGACTTCTCTTATTTTATTTTGATGATCATTCATACCTATGTAGGTTGGGCTCAACAAAATATTTTCGCATTCGGAAGAGAAAATTGGTGACTGAAATTTCGTAAATAGATCTCGCCGCGACGAAAAAAGTTTTTGCTGTAATGGCTTCCATCGCAACTCGCGTATCATATCTGCCACACTCTCTCCCCTATTACGTGATAATAAAAAACGAGCTACCCTTTTTTGCACCCTTTCTATGTCCTCCGTCAATCCCACCTGATAAGGATCCCACACCGCGCAGCAATATTCTAACAGAGGACGAACGAGTGTAGTGTAAGCTGTCTCTTTAGTGGACTTGTTGCATCTTCTAAGTGTCCTGCCAATGAAACGCAACCTTTGGCTCGCCTGCCCCACAATATTATGTATGTGGTCTTTTCATCTGACGTTGTTCGTAATTTTAACACCCAGGTACTTAGTTGAATTGACAGCCTTGAGAATTGTGCTATTTATCAAGTAATCGAATTCCAACGGATTTCTTTTGGAACTCATGTGGATCACCTCACACTTTTCGTTATTTAGCGTCAACTGCCACCTGCCACACCATACAGCAATCTTTCCTAAATCGCTTTGCCACTGATACTGGTCTTCGGATGACCTTACTAGTCGGTAAATTACAGCATCATCTGCGAACAACCTATGAGAACTGCTCAGATTGTCACCCATGTCATTTATATAGATCAGGAACAGCAGAGGTCCCAGGACGCTTCTCTGGGGAACACCTGATATCACTTCAGTTTTACTCGATGATTTGCCGTCTATTACTACGAACTGCGACCTTCCTGACAGGAAATCACGAATCCAGTCGCACAACTGAGACGATACCCCATAGGCCCGCAGCTTGATTAGAAGTCGCTTGTGAGGAACGGTGTCAAAAGCTTTCCGGAAATCTAGAAATACGGAATCAACTTGAGATCCCCTGTCGTTAGCGGCCATACTTCGTGCGAATAAAGAGCTAGCTGCGTTGCACAAGAACGATGTTTTCTGAAACCATGCTGATTACGTATCAATAGATCGTTCCCTTCGAGGTGATTCATAATGTTTGAATACAGTATATGCTCTAAGACCCTACTGCAAACCGACGTTAATGATATAGTTCTGTAGTTAGATGGATTACTCCTACTACCCTTCTTAAACACTGGTGCGACCTGCGCAATTTTCCAATCTGTAGGTACAGATCTATAGGTGAGCGAGCGGTTGTATATGATTGATAAGTAGGGAGCTATTGTATCAGCGTAATCTGCGGCGACGCTGACCACTACACCATCAGAATTTGTGTTTTAAAAGGTATCGACCAGTTTTTAACAATATTGTGATAGACCAGTCCTCTTTAATACTAGCCCATTAGCAACGATGGGTGGGGTATCGGGGGGAGCACTTCATGCCATCCATGAAAAGACTGAAAAAAAAAACAATGGGAGGTCATCAGAAGGCTGTACGGCGAAGCTCCGCGATTTGCAGCTGTCGGGGAGATCATCCGCGGCTGTCTCACCTGACACACCTGACCTAGCCCCCTCGGACTTCCACTCTTTTGGGCCATTAAAAGATGCCATTCCTGGAAGACATTTTGAGGACGATGAAGAGGTGATTCGCACAGTGAGGTACTGGCTCCGCCACCAGGACAAGGATTGATACCGACTGGGCATACACGTCCTTGTTTCACGCTGGAGGAAGGCCATAGAACGGGACGAATGTTACGTGGAAAAATAGGTTGTGTAGATAAAACACCATTGTTTCGTGTGTGTAATTCTCATTATGTTCAGTAAAGAATTGTTGAAAAAAAATGTGGTGCATTATTTTCTGGGCAACCCTCGTAATTGAGGGCACGGCCAGACTATGGAGAAAAGTTAGTTAATTGCAAAATTCCACCGAGAACGGGTTTCATGTATCACTAGTACACCATCAGAGTCGTCAACACGGAATCAGGTAAAAAGTGTGTGACTGATTTGCAAACATCTTGGTCGGATTTTAGTTCTCGAGATTAGCATGGTACTTTTGAAAAAAAGAGATGTCTATGATGTTTTAAAGTCAAGGAAACGTTATCAGCGGTTTCCTGCAAATATTGAATTGCGTGTAAAATCCACATTCTCATATTCTCTTCTTGATTAAAAAAAAAAAAACCGGAAAGTAAATTTGTTCTGAGTTAGCGTCGTAAAAGGTGTAAAGTTGGGCTCAGTTTAGGGCATGTGTAAAAACTTTCATAAGTAAATACTGAATTTGAAGTTTTCAGTACATGAGATGGTCCGCCGCTCGTGGTCTCGCGGTAGCGTTCTCGCTTCCTGAGCACGGGGTCCCGGGTTCGATTTCCGGCGGGGTCAGGGATTTTCACCTGCCTCGAGATGACTGGGTGTTTGTGTTGTCCTCATCATTTCATCATCATCCAGGAAAGTGGCGCAATTGGACTGAGCAAATATTGGGTAATTGTACGGGCGCTGATAACCACGCTGTTGAGCGCCCCACAAACCAAACATCATCATCATCATCAGTACATGAGACATAGAGTCCACTGTTTCTGACGTATGAAAATAAATCAAAGAAATTTTGCGTAAGTACACTACTTAGGAGGCCTCCCAATTTCATAGAGGATAGTAAGTCACTAAAGTTGCAATAAATTCGACTGAAGACAAAGAAAGATCTCAACAAAAATCTGAAAATAATAGTGTGTTTCACCTTACATGATTAAGTTATTTATATGAATAAAACTCCGACCACCCTTGTTACGTGTTGTAGAGAATAATGACGATTGTTTAAGTATTTCAAGTATTTTAAGTATTTCAAGATCTTTCCAATACCAAATAATTGCCGTTGGTTGGACATGAACTGTCGAGTCACAGAACGTCAGCCGGCGACGCTGACCACTACACCACACTGCGTGTTCCACATCTTGAGGTAATATAATTGCTCCCAGCAAATGAAAATTGGCTTGTTAGCTTAGTTTGCAAACGATATTCACAGCTGGTTTTTCTTTTCCTAGTGGCCGTGACGATCTCAATCGGTTTAACGATCTCAGTAAAACACCCAGAAATGCATATATGCATTCCAAAACAGGAAATTAAGGTTAAGAAGACAGGCTGATGTTGACTTCCGGAAGTAATGAAGTCATTACCTATCGCAATGTCACTTTGAACTACTGCTCCATTTGGTCCAAAAAATACAAGATCTTTTTTTCAAAATTAATGTGAATACGGTAATGTCAATAACAAGAGTAGAAGAAGCAGGGATTTTGTTTTCATTGCGGCTCATGCCAACGTCCATAAGGTGATTTTGCAAAGTAAACGGAAAGTTATAAAGTGGAGGTCGGATACCTCTACAGATGAAAAAAAAATTATGATTTGAAAAAAGGAAGATGCGCCATTACCATTGAGTGGATGAAATTTTACTTCTAGTCGGTAATTGTCGAAGTGTGTTTAGGCTGCATTAGGAAATGGCTTAGTTAAGTGCACAATGATATCAAATGGTGATTTATTCCTCCATCACTGTGTGTTATAACAATTTCATATTTATAAAAGGAAATGAAAATGTGGTTGTACAGTATTAATCTATTTACTTGATCGGTTTTCGGCTTGAGAAGCTATCACAAATCTATAGCTCTCATCTTCAAAGAGGACACAGTAGTGGCAGAAACATTTTTTTTCCTCTCACCCTTACCAGTACCATTTCTGCTTTAGAGACGATGGTCTTTTACAGTTTGATGATGGATTTGCAAGTCGCAACTTGTTAACCAGATTAGTTTATGCTGTAGAACAATAATATTTTTGAGCTTTGAAATGACGTATAGAAAACCTTTTTACAAATGGAATCTCGGCCGTGACGCACCAAATTTACAAACAACAAAATCGCTCGAGAAATCCTCTCAGGGAGGTTAAAAAAAAAAAAAAACGGACGTGTAGGTGGTCGTGTCCTGTCCCATGAAGTAGCCAGTCCTCATTCCTTTTGTTATCGGACGCCACGATATCCAGTAAACAAACTTGGTGAATTGTAAGCGGCTGGCCGGCTGCTGTGGCCGAGCGGTTCTAGGTGCGACTGCTACGGTCGCAGGTTCGAATCCTGCCTCGGGCATGGATGTGTGTGATGTCCTTAGGTTAGTTAGGTTTAAGTAGTTCTAAGTTCCAGGCGACTGATGACCTCTGATGTTAAGTCCCATGAACCATTTGATTTGTAAGCGGCTGCAGAGCAGTCATGGATTAGAATACATGTCGAATGATTCCGATGGTCGTGGATTTCATGTCTCACTGCGTCTCCACCATGTATAAGCTGAAAAAGGTGCCACACGCAAGGAGATACGTTTTGTTACTACAGTAGCTCAGGAGTGTAATTTTGTAGATGGGTGAATATGTTATACGGTCTAAGTAGGTACTACAATTAACTCATGATAGAATTTTCCACATGTCGGCAGTAGAGACCAACACTGCCATAAAACTACGGCACTAATTCTTTGTCTCCCGCACATCTTGTGTAACACATGCTTTCTTCTGAAAAAACAATATCTGTTAGCACGTTACACTGGACTCGCATTCGGGAGGACGACGGTTCAATCCCGACTCCAGCCATCCTGATTTAGGTTTTCCGTGATTTCCCTAAATCGTTTCAGGCAAATGCCGGGAAGGTTCCTTTGAAAGGGCACGGCCGATTTCCTTCCCTATCCTTCCCTAACCCGAGCTTGTGCTCCGCCTCTAATGACCTCGTTGTCGGCGGGACGTAAAAAAAAAACAGTAACTAACTAACTGTTCGCACGTTAGAAGCATGTTACAGCTATCATCCCATATTAGTTTTACTAGTCAAACAGTGACCGCTTCCGACCTTCACTGTAGTTTAATCTACAACCAGTTCCTGTTCTAAAAATAATATAACAAGAGATGCTTGACAGATATTGTAATTCCTGTAATGACAAGTTACCGTGAGGAAATTGAAATCCCGACCTTAGTCACAATCAGACATCGAAATAAATATCATGGCGACAAGTGAAAATTTGTATCGGACCAGGGCTCAAACCCGGATTTAGGTAGACGGTCGCCTTAACGCTTTGGCTATGCGATCATACTTCGCGTCCAAACCCAATTCCCTTCTGAAATAATAATTAAATCCAGACCCTACGCTGTCGACAGGCGTTGATGTACATCAACGGCGACAGTTGAAAATATGTGCCCCGATCGGCACTCGAACGCGGGATCTCCTGCTTACATGGCAGACGCCCTATCCATCTGCGCCACTGAAAGACAAAGTGTCAGACATTTAAATTTATGCGTCTGAAGGCATTTTGGTAGCAGTTTTATTCCGTTTCCGAGCAACAACTGGAATGAGCAACCGCAGTTGGCTGGTTTAAAATCCCGGGACAACAGAAGTAATCACAGTTGGCAATTGGCAACCGCGGCGGAAGTTCGCACTCCGTGCGCCACGGCAGAACACCAGCAGCTGCGGAACGCTACGTGTCGGATTGGATGCACTGCCGAGCTTTCCACAGTTTCTAGATACTGACTATTTAATACTGTTGTTATAAACGTCGTAATTTCTTGATTTTTCATTTGTTTCGTGTTTTCTGTGAGTTAAAATTAATGCTCAGTGAATATCGTTGGTGTGTTGACAACCTACTCTTAACGTCTGTCCTCCGTCTCTTCGTAACGAGTTTTTTTGGATTTATTACAGTGCTTTATAGGGTCTGTTTAAGATTGTTATTAAAAATATTGTGGTTTTTAGTTTTGTTTCATTTCGTGTCAGTTGCTACATAAAACTTACGTTCAGTGAACACCTGCGTGCTGTTTTCTTTCTCGTATTTCTTACGCCCGCCTGCAACTGAGAAATTAGCTGCACATCTCACCGAAAGATAAGTTTTTACTGATTATTGCTTTATAATATTTTAAGTGTGTTGTAGTGCTTTTTAGTTTACTGTAAATATTGCTTTACATTATTTTAAGTGTATTGTAGTGCTTTTTAGTTTACTGTAAAAGTAGAGTCATGTGTGACAAATTTAGATGTTGTAGTAGTTTACTTAGTGTGGCAGGTACTTGTCAGTAGTGTTACTTGGTATTTCACGTGACTGATTGTAGCGGGGAAGCCAATTAAGTGTCAGATGAGGCTCTTCCATGGAGCTGTAGATTATGTAATCGAGACAAGAAAATCACGGAACAGGGAAGAAAGATTTGTGCCCTTCAAGAAGAATTAGAAATGGCGTATTTCGAATTAGATAATAAATATTTTCGTAGGTGACTGTCTATGACCGTTACGTATTTTGAAAGAAGCGTATTTGCGCCATCACTTTCACAGTTATACATTTTTTCTGTACCGGTTCCTATTATATTAAAAGAACTCTAAGGTACAAAAGGGAGACGAATTTAAAATATACGCAAACGACATAAAAATTGTAGGAATTAAAAAGAAGTGTTTAAAAACCTTCGTACTCACACAATATACACCAATGGTAGAAAAATATATTTCCGTCAAATGCGACACAGCCAAATGTAGAACATACAGATCTGCCATAAGAGTCTTTGTGAATGTAATCCATATAAACGTGCCGTACATTAGCACAATTGCAGTAATGTACACTTGGTGAGAACTTCGCACTTAATAAATGACATGTTATAATTTTCAAAGGTACAAGTACATTAAGGTGACAAAAATCAACGGATAGCTATATGCTCGAGTACAGACGGCGTTGGTATCGCTACACAAGGTATGAAACGGCAGCGCATTGACGGATCTGTCATTTGCAGTCAAGTGATTCATGTGAAAAGGTTTCAGACGTGATTATGGCCTCACGACGGAAATTAACAGACTTTAAACGCGAATGATGGACCTAGAAGCATGGGACATTCCATTTCGGAAATCGTTGGGGAATTCAATATGTCGAGAAATCATATTATCATGAGTATGCCGAGAACAACAAATTTCAGACATTATTTCTCACCACGGACAACGCAATGGAAGGCGACCGCCATTTAATGACCGAGAGTAGCGGCGTTTGCGTAGCGTTGTCAGTGCTAACAGACCAGCAACACTGAGTGAAATTACCGCAGAAATCAGTGTGGGACGTACGCCGAACATATCCGTTAAAACAATGCGGAGAAACCTGGTGTTAATGTGCTATGACAAAAGACGACCGATGCGATTGCCTTTTCTAACAGCACGACGTTGCCCACAATGCCTCCCCTGGGCTTGTGACCATATCGGTTCGACCCTAGACAACTGGAAAACCGTGACCTGGTTAGATGAGTCCCGAGTTAAGTTGGTAAGATAAGATGGTAGGGTTCGACTGTGGCGCAGACCCCACTAACAAGGGGAGGCCACAACGTTTGGAAAGCGGATTGACTGCAAACTGTTCGGTTAGAGGGTAAGCTACCCTCTGTAATAAAAAAAACGGAGTGAACGGATCAACAAACGCACTAAACGGCTGTCATCGGACGTCCGCAACGAGGAAATCAACGAACATTGTAGAACAAAAATGAGACCGTAGTCTTAGTCTTAGTCTTAGTCTTAGTCTGGTTGGCGCTCAAGCCGCTGGATCGCTGGAATGAGTCCCGTTCGTCAGTTGTTTTTTTATTTTCAACACAGTCATTTTATTTACTATTTATGTAACAGTTAATATAATGGGAAAAATACGTGTAATCGGATGAAGTTTTATTAAATTTACAATGTTATTTGGCAATCTACCAATTTTTATTATCACAAATAATATAATATTCACAGCTATCGACTAGTAAACGACCAAACACATAAAGTGATACTGAAAATGTATGCTCGTCCGTGTCTTCAAAACTGTTCGTATTTAATCGAAAGAGAACGAGAAATTGCTTCTCGTGAAGACGCTATTAAAATACAGGGTGATCAAAAAGTCAGTATAAATTTGAAAACTGAATAAATCACGGAATAATGTAGATAGAGAGGTACAAATTGACACACATGCTTGGAATGACATGGGGTTTTATTAGAACAAAAAAAAACACAAAAGTTCAAAAAGGTCCGAGAGATGGCGCTTCATCTGATCAGAATAGCAATAATTAGCATAACAAAGTAATACAAAGCAAAGATGATGTTTTTTACAGGAACAAAACCAGAATCACGCATTTCCTCGAAGAAAAAAAGGCCCGGTAACGGAAATTGTAGAGGGAGACCAAGAGATGAATACACCAAGCAGATTCAGAAGTATGTAGGTTGCAGTAGGTACTGGGAGATGAAGAAGCTTGCACAGGATAGAGTGGCATGGAGAGCTGCATCAAACCAGTCTCAGGACTGAAGACCACAACAACAACAACGGTAGATTTGGTAAATCCAACCCATACCGTGACTTTCTCGTCGTACAATGGAGTTTCCACTACAGTTCTAGGATTTTCGGTAGCCCACATTCTGCCGTTGTGGGCGTTGACAGACCCTCGGAGCGTGAAATGAGCTTCGTCGCTCCACAACACGTTACTCAACCAATCGTCATCTTCCGCCATCTTTTGAAACGCCCACACCACAAATGCCCTCCGCTTCACTAAATCGCCCTTTAACAGTTCATGATGCCGATGGATTTTGTACGGATAGCATCGGAGGGTGCGCCTAAATCCCAACCAAACAGTAGTGTATGGAATGCCGGTGCGACGTGCGACTGCACGAGCGGTGACTTCGCCGTGCATAGACGAACCCGCTACTGTCTCCATTTCTTCCTGAACTGTCTCAGCAGCATTACGCTTTGTGCTCGGTCGGCCACTACGGGGTCTATCGTCTAAACAAGCCGTGGCTTCGAACTTCGAAATCATTCTCGCCACAGCTGCATTTGTCAACGGACCTTTACCCGTTCGAATCCCCTTCCTATGGCGATAGGATCGTAACGCTGAACTAGCACATTCCCCATTCTGATAATACAGCTTCACTAAAAGCGCCTTTTCAGGTAACGTCAATATGCTGTGACTGCTGGCGCATCTGATTCCCTCTCTCATTACAGCTCCTTTTATACACGATTGTCATGCGCAGTCACTGACGTTTTGCTGTCCAGTGCCATCTGTCTGACGTTTTGTGAACTTTGTTTTTGTTCTAATAAAACCCCATGTCATTCCAAGGATGTATGTCTATTTTTACCTCTCTGTCTACATTATTCCGTGGTTTATTAAGTTTTCAAATGTATACTGACTTTTTGATCACCCGGTACATTCGATGCTCCGTGACAAATCATCAGCGCCGATATTTAAGTAAATACTGCGTTATGCACGGTTTGCTTCCAAATTATCGGCTGAAAGAGAGGTTTTTAAAAATGTTGAAGAGGTTTGTTTTTCCACAGAAAATCTCAAAAGACCTTGCGTATGCGGAAACATAGCATTTATTCAATACAGTTGGCGCCGTTTAACTTTGTTTTCCATGTTTTTACGAAAAATACCATCCTGCAACTTGTACTCGTAATGTTGAAAGCGATGATTAGTTGTACATCTTTCGAAAGCCGTCTGTGCCGGTCAAAATTTGGAGGTAACAAGCCGTTTCGAGCTCCTTCCAGGTATAAGGGATTTCTCAAATCACGGACAAGCATAAATTTTCAGTATCACTTTATGCGTTTGGTCGTTTACTAATCGATAGTTATGAATATTATATTATTTGTGATAATATTTTTAGACTGCCAAATAACATTGTTCAAATGGTTCAAATGGCTCTGAGCACTATGGGACTCAACTGCTGTGGTCATAAGTCCCCTAGAACTTAGAACTACTTGAACCTAACTTACCTAAGGACACCACACACATCCATGCCCGAGGCAGGATTCGAACCTGCGACCGTAGTGGTCGTGCGGTTCCAGACTGTAGCGCCTTTAACCGCTCGGCCACTCCGGCCGGCCAAAGAACATTGTAAATTTAATAAAAGTTCATCCGATTACACGTATTTTTTTGCATTATATCAATTGTAATATATATAGTAAAGGAAATGACTGTGTTGAAAAACAAAAAGAAACTCACGAACGGGTCTCAATCCAGCGATTACGGGGATTGGACGCTAACCACTTTTTTTTTTTAGTTGTTCTCATTTTGTTCGATTTTGTTCGTTGCATTCGTTCGGTGCGGATGTCCCATAACACTCGTCCAAGTTCAGTGTTGAGCCGTTGACTTCGTTTTTTATTACAAAGAGCAGTTAACCCTCTAACCGAACACGCTGGGCTGCCGTGCCGGCTCCACTCGGCTGCCACCGCTTCAAGGTAAAAGTGGCCACGCACAGGTATATATTTGACGAACGAAATTATCTTGCGATTTTCTCAATAACGCTTGAGAAGTACGCGCTACTGCTAACTCATTTTGTTGTCCTCATGGAGTACTACGAGTGTACGAAGTTTGCAGTAAATCCGCGTTCCAAACGTCGTGACCTCCCCTTGTAAGCCATGGACCCAACTGGTCAACAAGATACTGTGCAAAGCTGGTGGTGGCTCCATAATGCTGTGGGCTGTGTTTACATGGATTTAAAAAATGGTTCAAATGGCTCTGAGCACTATGGGACTTAACGTCTGAGGTTATCAGTCCCCTAGAGCTTAGAACTACTTAGGATTCGAACCTGCAACCGTAGCGGTCGCTCGTCTCCATACTGTAGCACCTAGAAGCGGCCACTCTGGCCGGCTGACATGGATTTGATTGGGCCCGCTGGTCTAAGTACTGTTCGACTACTTGGAGACAATTTGCCTTAATTCATAAACATCATATTCCCAAACAACGATGTCATGTGACTGGGCCACAGTTGTTCGCGACTGGTTTGAAGAACAGTCTGGACAATTCGAGCGAAAAAATTGGCCACACAGATCGCCCGACATGAATCCAATCGAACATTTACGGGACATAATCGGGAGGTCAGTTCGCGCACGAAATCCTGTGCCGGTGACACTCTCGCAATTATGGGCTGCTATAGTGGCAGCATAGCTCAATATTTCTGAAAGTTTTTTTCAGCAACCTGTTGAGTCCATGCCACGTCACGTTGCTGCACTATTCTGGGCAAAAGGAGCTCCGACACGAATTTAGGAGGCATCACATGACTTTTTCCACCTCAAGCAGTATGTGGTCGTCAAAGATATCAGCTGAAACAAATACAAAGTGTGGATAACTAACAGGATAAAAATGATCTTTGCTCTAGTCAAGGATTAGACTAACAAAAATATAGCTATGGTATGGCGTCCATTCTCTGAAAAACAACATCGACCCCTAACCTGATATAATGTAGTTTGTAGACCTCGGTATTAGAGGTATTAAATAGGAGGTATTTATTTGAACTAAACACTGTGTAAGAACTCAGCCTAGAGGATCGTAATGGAGTAGGACTTTGGAAACATCACACTGTGTGATAAATTGTAGACATGGTTGCTAGTATATGTAGATCGACAGAAGCAGTCCTATCATGGATTATGGATCTAAATGAATATTAAGTCAACAGAAGAATCCACGAGTGCGTGCTGAAAAGAAATGCCCCCATAATTTTTATTCTGGTCACAATATCAGTTGAGGTGTTACATGTCATGCATTTTACTCGGTAGACTCTTCCGGTTCCCTGACGCTAGACGCAAACCGTTGTAGATAGAGGACATCGAACTGTAGCGTAAAACGTGGCAGAGTGTAACGTAACTGAAAGCACGAATTTGGAGAGTTCGTCCATGCATGGAGAACATTCTCCTTCAGCAAGACAATGCCAGTCCACACACAAGCGCTACGACATCTGCGACAACTCGACGCCTTGGGTTCACTGTCATCGCTCATCCACCATACAGTCCCCACTTGCTTCCATCCGATTTTCATCTGTTTCCAAAACTTAAAGAATACCTTCGAAGGCTTCACTTTGACAGCGATATAGTGGTGCAAGCAGAATTGAGGTCACTCCGTCACCAAAGTCTTACACTCTGCAGTGACGGTGTCAATAAACTGGTCTCTAGCTGGGGGAAACGTGTTCCTCGCTAGAGTGACTATGTTGAGAAACAAATATGTAGACATGAAGAATAAAGATGTAGTACGTTAATAACGTTTATTTGATTTGAAAATCTTTACGTTTTTACATGAAAAATTAGGAGGCATTATTTTCCAGCATGCCCTCATATGAGAGAATAGGCAATAGACATTATAGTACACAGTCTCATCCTACCTCTTAAGTTAACTTGCTGACAGAAAAGATAAGAAAATCACCTTCACAATAAGAAATAATTACTAATCAGTAAAGAACTGAAACCAAAAACTTACGAGGAAGAAACTAAATGTATTGTATTACGGACTGCCACCCATTCGACAGTTCTGAGAACTGACATCGTCGAGAATCAGATAACTGTAACATACGAAGTAGGTTCAGAGGGCGAAGAGAATAATACTTATAAAGTTTCTTGTAATTAATCAGTAATCTGTCACTATGGACAGATGAATACAAGACTTTGGAGCGGTATTAGCAGTTTCATAAGAATGGAATTACCGTTTCGGATAACAAAGGTATGCCCCACAAACGTTTTATTCTTTAACAACAATTAACTTTGGATGGCGGCACAACTATCAAGAAATATTTATCCTTCACAACTGAAAAATGGACCACAGCGGAAAGAAGTTTCCGATTGACATGGCTTGTGGAATGTGTCATTGGTGACTTCTTTCAGCTGCTGTCCATGACTCTCAATGTCGAATGCAGCGCTCATTTGGCAGACACCAGGAAAAACGACGAGCATTTACTGCTCTGGCGGTAATATCGTTTAGATCGGCTGTGAAAATCCTTCTAATTGGGTTCACCGTGCATAGGCTGTAATTGTTTGATAAAGTGTTGTTCTCATCGCATTACATTTCGTTGTTCTTTGTGCTGTTCACTAACATATAAATTAACTGGTGTTTCTCTCCCTTACGACGTAAGTCTCGGTATGCATTTGGAGACTATAAGACATTTCAGAATGATATTTCATAACTTCATAACTGGAATAATTGTACTTGCTCAGCTGGTGCTGAAGTCTGCGACTGAATCAAAGCTAATTTCAAGAGAGACAACAGTTAAGGCTATGTAAGTCTGCAATGCAATTTGTTGTTACCAGTTAATGGAGCATTTTCTTTACCATATTTAAATAAGAAATTATCGTCAACTCGAACTGCCCATTTACAGTATTTGATATGTGTTACTTTCTCGATCGGTAGTTACTCTTCGAGGTAGACATTTTATTATGTGATAATTAAATCAGGACCCTAAGCTGTCGATAGGCGTTGATACACATCAACGGGGACAATTGTAAATGTGTGCCCCGACAAGGACTCGAACCCGGGGTCTCCTGCTTACATGGCAGACGCTCTATCCATCTGAGCCACCGACGGCACAGAGGATAGAGCGACTGCAGGGATTTATCCCTTGCACAATCCTCGTGAGACCCACATTCCCAACTTAATGTCCACACACTACCCTGCCCACTGCACTCATTAACTGCGGCAGACAATCTTACCGAGTCCTGTAAGAGATCGGGCAAGGGGAGGTTGGAAGCCTAAGATGAGAAGGAAAAAACTATTGAAATGACGACGTTTATATAAAAAAAAGGCAAAAGAAGAATATGTTTTGCTTTATGTACTAACTATAGCCAACAACTAGGTAGGTGAATTTGGCGACAAAGAGGAAGGCTATAAGGGAAGTGTGGAGGCATAAAATAAGGAAAAACCAATGAAACAGGCATCGTTAGACGTATGAATAGGGGAGGAATAAAATATTTTACTTTACATGAGCATACAGCCAACAAGAAGGAAGACAATTTTGGAGATTGAATGGAGAGCTGTAAGAATTTTCTAGATGCCTAAAAAAGGAAACAAATGTGATGAACAACACAGTTTTAATAACTAGAATAACGGAGGAAGTAAACATTTGGTTTATGTTGTGGGTAAAGCTAACGCCGAAGTAGGCGATTGTGGAGTGTGAAAGGAAGGCTGTAAGGGGTGGTTGGAGGCCTAAAGAAGGAAGCAAATGCAATACATACAACGATGTTAGTAACAAGAATAAGAGAAAAAGAAAATGTTTTGTTTTAAGTGATGTTTAAAACAAATGCAAAAGAGACGATTTTGGAGAGTGAAGGGAAAGCTATAAGCGGAGATCGGAGGCCTAAAAAAATACATACAAAGATGTTAGTAACAAGAATAACAAAAGAGGTAAATGTTTTGTTTTAGGTGATGTTCAAACCTAACACCAAAGGGAAAATGTAGGAGAGCGCGAGGATGATTATAAGTGAAGGTTGGAAGCCTAAAGAAGGAAGCAAACGCAGTACATACAACGATGTTAGTAACAAGAATAAGAGAAAAAGAAAATGTTTTGTTTTAAGTGATGTTTAAAACTAATGCAAAAGAGACGATTTTGGAGAGTGAAGGGAAGGCTATAAGGGGAGGTTGGAGGCCTAATAAAGGAAGCAAGCGCAGTACATACAACGATGTTAGTAGCAAGAATAACACAAGAAGAGAATGTATTGTTTTAAGTGAAGATGAAACCTAACGGCAAAGAGACGATGTTGTAGAGTGAAAGGCAGGCTATAAGGGGAGGTTGGAGGCCAAATAAAGGAAACAAGCGCAGTACATACAACGATGTTAGTAACAAGAATAACACAAGAAGATAACGTATTGTTTTAAGTGAAGATGAAACCTAACGGCAAAGAGACGATGTTGGAGAGTGAAAGGAAGGCTATAAGGGGAGGTTGGAGGCCTAAAAAAAGAAGGCAAACGCAGCGCATACAACGATGTTAGTAACAAGAATAACAGAAGAATAAAATGTTTTGTTTAAGTGATGTTTAAACCTAACGCCAAAGAGACAATGTCGGAGAGTGAAAGGAAGGCTATAAGAGGATGTTGGAGCCGTAAAATAAAGCAAAAATATGAAAATGACGAAGTTAATCAGACGAATAGCTGAAGAAGAAAACGTTCTATTTTTCGTGGCCTACATATTCAACATCACAAATGGCAAATTAGGAAAGTTAAAGGACACTCATAAGGGGAGGTTGGATGCCTAACATGAGAAGAAAAAAGCTGTTGAAATGGCGACGTTTATCAGAAAAAAAGCAAAAGGAGAATATGTTATGATTTATGTATTAACTATAGCCAACAACTAGGTAGGTGACTTTGGAGGCAAAGAGGAAGGCTATAAGGGAAGTTTGGAGGCATAAAATAAGGAATAACCAATGAAACGGTCATCGTTAGACGTATGAATAGGGGAGGAAGAAAATATTTTACTTTCCATGGCGGACACAGCCAACAAGAAGCAAGACAATTTTGGAAATTGAATGGAGAGCTATAAGAATTTTCTAGATGCCTAAAAAAGGAAACAAATGTAATGAGCAACACAGTTTTAATAATTAGAATAATGGAAGGGGAAAACATTTGGTTTATGTTGTGGGTAAAGCTAACGCCGAAGTAGGCGATTGTGGAGTGTGAAAGGAAGGCTGTAAAGGGTGGTTGGAGGCCTTAAAAAATAAAAATTAAATGAAATTGAAGACGTTAATTATAAGAAAAGGCAAGAAGAAAAAGCTTTATTTTAAATGGCATATATAACTAACATTATATAAGGGGATTTTATGTAGTGAAAGGAACTCTGTAAGAAAGAAGAGGAAGCCATGAAAATGAAGTTGTTACCGAGACGATTATAAGAAGAGGAACATATTTCGTTTTAGATGGCAGATGTAGCCAATATCTAGGAAAGCGTTTTTGGATTGTGAAAGAATGGCTTAAAGACTACGTCAGAAGCCTTAAAGGAGAAAAGAAAATGAAAACCCAAAGGGATCAAATGACATAATGTGTGGTTCTTGCTGCTGCCCGGTGTTTATATCTAATGTGACATAAAGTATTATAGCAGCCTACCTCAGATAAAATGCACAGTCTCACTGTGGACACTAATTAGCATTTAACCAAATTCACAATTTAAAAAATTAGATTTTTTAAAAATATCTTCACATTAGGTGTAAGAACTTTGATTCTCAGAGAACAGTGATAACCCAAGATCACTTGTAACAATCTCTACAACGGCTGTATTTAGTACAAGAATAATTGTGTTCGAAGTATAATAATCATCTCAACATTTATGTGCCACTTTCATTTCTTGCTATCTTTTACATAGTTTAAACTTTAACCGAGTTTAGCGTTAACTGTTTGCCATTTACATAGACAGAAACCCAAAGATTATCTGGCGGTTTAGTATTATAGCTAAGTTAACATAAAATCTTGAAATATTCTTTTTCTTGGAAAACATACTTACTACAGTTCGCCTTAATGCGTGTTCTGTGAAGGATGAGGATTGTGAAGCCTACCGTTCGCAGGCAACAGTCTTACCAGAAGTTCCATCCAGTGATAAGTATTTATCTCCATGTACGACTCAATTCTCCTGTTGTTCACCTTCAATAATGACCTCGTTGTCGACGGGACGTTAAACAAAGATCTTCCTTCCCTCCTTCCTGTTGTCAATAGCGCTCCAACATTGTTGTTTGGTAGCACTCACTGACAGTTTAAATCTGTGTATCAGATCAGTATGTGTTAATAACGACGCCCTACCGGTCGGAACCACCTAGCCATGCATCCTCGTCCTGGTAGGTAGTTCCTTAAGTATGTTCAGCATTAGTACTCTTCTGGTTCATTTGGCAAATGCGTTACCGGCCAAAATCAGCAGTCAGAGTTCTCGAGTAGTGTCGCGCGAACTACTTTAATTTTGTTACAATGAATACTCAGTTGGAAATTTTTCTCCCCTTTTCATCGTGGCCTTACGAGTATCAGCCTTAACTGATTTATGTACAACTAAATCTGGTTTGCCGTTCGGGTTTTGAATATTTCCTCACACTGATGCGAGGTAAGTACCATGTGGATACTCAGTGCCCGGTTAACGTGTACCTAAGCGAAATGGAAGTATGGGACAAACCACTTTAAACTTATGTAGGTATGAAAGGCAATAAGGTCCTCCACCGTAGACATTGTCTCATTTTCAGAAGAATTATGTTATTGTTAAATGTGAGATAATGTATATATCAACTACGCAGCATATGAAATGCCAAAGAAGAGTTTCAATAGACACGCCTCCTCAAACATGTAAATACTTCGTGACATCGAAGTCGTTAGAGACCAGTTAACTGTTAGGGGAAGAGAGGGTGTCGCGGCTGAAGCTTACTGTGGTATTTTATCGGAACAAAGATGTAAATAATAAGATATTCAGATGAAATAGGTTACCACAAATTAAAACATGATCAAGAAACTGTGGATGCAAGTAAATATTGATACTGCACAGTAAATAAATAGAAGACGCATCGACAATTTCTGATGTAATCAAGACTACCCATATATGTAATATACGCTCAATAACACAACTAACTGATAGGTCTTCTAAAGACAGTAAATTACATCGGACGCTCTATTAGGCATCGCAAATCAGAAGATTACGTTATTAACATGCAACAACAACTGACTTCCAAGAGCGCTGTTGTGATGCTGTCTGACGAGAAACGAGTAACACTTACCCTAAATATTATAGTTCTAAAAACAGAAAACGTATCCAATAGTTCTAGACACGTCTGTAATATGTTACAATACGAATTAAACAAAAATCGTACATAAAAAACGGAATTTTGCTGTGAACTCACGCGAAACATTTTATTAAACTGCCCTACTTTAAAACTGCCATTAGCGCACTTTCTGCGAATTACTTCACGTCCACAACGTGCTGCTTCTTTAAGGTATTTGTTTAAACATCTGTTAACTGATGGTACATTATTTTACTGAAGTTTAAAAATGCCGTGACAGCCATATTCTGTGATAAAAGTATTTGATTAGCTATGTAACTATGGTACAGAACAAGCCGCACTAGATGACCGTGAAGTTTCAGAGTCACATTGGCGTTAATTTACAAGTATGTCATTTGTACTTCAGATGACAAATGTTTGTCATTACGAATTTTTTACATGTTATCAACAATAACGATGGTTGGAGGTACTATCATCAACTAATATCTCCACTTCACAAGTGAAAAATGGTGCACTGTGGAAGACAGTGTTTGGTTTATCGGGCCTATGGATAATGTCACCGGAGACTTCCTCTCAGCTGCTGTCCACAGACAGCAACATCGTTAACCTTCGAATCGTGATCTTCAGCGGAATGTCTTATTAGTAAGTGAAATCTTCTTTACACTCAGCTGCAGTTCTTTGTGATCTGTAGTTTTTGTGTGCCACAATTTAATAAACTGTAATATATTTTACAATTTTTTCGTGTTATCTAACTCTTGGAAAGGATTTTACTATGTAGAGACTACAAGCGCATATAAATACAATACTGAAGATTGCAGCAGTGGTAATTTCTTTGTTGGTAGTTAAATCGATTAGATAATTATCGGCAAGCAACTTTCACAGATTCAGAACTTATTTCTGAATGGACAACGGTTTTAAGTGATTTAGACCTGAACTGGAGTTTCCTTTCCTCGTAATGGAGTATTTATTTCTGTCATTATTAACTAAGACCTTATATCGTTAGTTCGAATAGTTCATGAAAACGGGAGTTTCGTGTCGCTTCCTCGAACAGTAAGCAATTTCAGAGGTAGCCATTTTATTTCCGTTGTTTCAACAAAACAAATCTGCAAGCTAAGGATAAAATGATAGATTCTTTGAATACACACGTCAATAAACTGGATCTATTAATCAAAAGGAATATGTTTGCTGATGTATGCCAGAACTGTATGGTAAATATACCTAACTTCTTTCAGGATCAACCATAAATAGTCTATGACACTCACATTTACTGAAAGAAGATAAGGCTTAAACAAGCAATCAACAAGGTCTCAAGACTCAAGGTGGAAGCACAGACAACGTCGGGGCACATATCGGCTGATTCCCTTCAAAGGATTCATCAGTGTATAGCCCCACATGATGCCAAGGTTGTTTCAACTGCGCTGCGGAAGCTTTGCTGTTCTGCCCTTACACATCCTCCATACAGTCCCGATCCCTCCTAATGCGATTTCCAAATTTTTGGAGCCATGAAGAAAGATATTCGTGGCCGTCGATTTGCTTCGTACGAAGTGCACTCCTGGGTACACTCATAGTCCCGTGGGCAACCGCAAACATTTTTCCATCAACGCATTGACCGTCTGTCTCACGGTGGGATAAACATATTAGCAGTTATGGCGATTACTTTTGAAATAATAAACAGTTCACTTGGTTCTTTCCAATAATGTCGTTTCATTTGACTGTCGATATAGATGACGTGGCTCCTCGTCTACATAGCTTTCTCGACAAACTAACCAATGACCGACCAGCACACAAAGCCACCAACAATAGATGGCCGAAAAAAAGACCAGGCATGCCCTACCTATTGCCCTTGCATAATTTCTGTGACAGAACATATTACTGAACTCATGATAGATGCTTAAATAGCGACCACCAGTCAGATTTAAAGCCAACTGTACGAACGTATAAGATACTAGAAAACAGTGAACATTATTGTGGTGTTTTGCTACTTATTAAAATATCAACACAGTATTAAACAAATTATCAACAAAGTTTGTGATGGATGTTTGCATCTGGTCTAGCGAGTCGGTAGACTTAAATTAAATTATAAATACGTATGAAATAGAAAATTGTGACTATTCATCCACTCTCGCTGAAGGAATAATGATATAAAATACATTAACTTTCAAAGTGAATTACTTGACGTAAAAAAAGGAGTTTTGTGAGTGAGAGTGAAGCTGTAAGGAGAAACTGGATGCCTAAAGAGGAAGGAAAAGTTAATGAATATGACGACTTTATGTATAAGGATAACAAAAGACGTATGTGTGTTGTTTTGCATGCTACATGAAGTGAACGTTACGTAGGGATATTTTCGAGCATTGTTCCCAACGGAGGAAATGTGGCAGGTTAAAATGACTTATAAAGATGTTACTGCTACCTTTCTTCTGTTGGTATCCATGACGCTTTTCATCAGTTTCAGTAAAATTTGACTAACATCTGGACTAACTGTGAACTGCACATCCATTTGTGGCCATGTGCCTTCTTGCTAGCTCCCCACCTGTCACATAATTGTATCTGGGGTATTGATTTTTTGCGGGTACGAGACGCAATGCTCGGCTTCGCAGGCGGTCATTGTATCTTAAGCAATCTTGGAAAGACAATTACCATACCGTTAATCCGGAAGTTATAGTATCAGCCGAACCTTAATAGCAAAGTAAGTTTTACTAACCGGAAAGCAAAAGTTTTGTATTTATGTCAAAATAGCTGTTTGTGTCCGAGATGCAAGATTTAATTTCAACCAAGACTAACAAGTCTGAGTATTTGCTGGAAGAACAGAAAAGGGAACTGGAATCTGTACTAAATGAATATGTGCAAGTGTTTGATGTTAAGCCTGGCGTTATCAAGGATTATGTATATCACATGGAAGTATATCCCCACCAAACTTACTGCAAGGCAGCTTATTCCATATCGTGAGCCCAGAAGGAGAGGGTGGCCGCGTAAATATGTAAAATGTTAAATTGGGGCATAATTGAACCCTCGACTTCAACCTACAGTAGTCCGTTAGTTTTTGTGGGTAAGGCTGATGGCAGTTGTAACTGGATTAAAGGTTTACCACATATCTTAAATAATAAGATGGACTATTCAGATGTCATGGAACACGTTCAAGTGACTTTAAATAAAAAAGCAGAGTTAAGAAAACGTAAATATGAAAAGAAGTTCTCTAGAGTATGTGTTTATAAAATTTACGATAAGTTCCTGTTGAAGAAGCATGTAAAGTCATCATCTGTAATGAAGATTAACAAAAAGTGGCAACATTTGTACGCGGGTCCATTCCAGATAATCGACATCCCACATGTCGGGAGTTATTTGTTACGAGATGTAAGTGGAGACTATAAAACAGGTGGATTGTATCCGCATAAAGACTTGAAGAAATTTTATGAGTGAGCCTAATTGTGGAATTGAGAAAAGTGAATGACGTTATTTAGTATTAGTACAACAGAACAATATAGCAAATTAAAATGGTGTTTAGAAGCATTTTAAAGTTAGTAGAAATTTTAAAAAACGTACGTGGAAACTAGATTTTCTTCTTGGAAGTAATACGTTGTGCTACGGATATCATAATTTTATAGGAAACAGCTCTCTGCCAATTGAGTCACTGAAATGGAGAAAATATGGACCGTGAACTTTTATTTAAAGTGGTTAAGTCAACGAAGATGTCAGATAGGGCAGAAAAAATGTTGCCTCTGATGGAACTGGAAGAAGCCGCAGAAGGATTTACTAAAGCAATGCGAAACTGAGATTAGCCAGGAACAAAAGACGACATTCATAATTGGAGGACTATATCTCCGACTTATCAGCAGTAAGTTTAACGCGTTATATAACAGAGCACAGTCGAGAAAGAAATAAGATATTTTCGATGGCTTAACTGACCGAAATATGTGTGTAGAATATAATATTTTCTGAATGGAAAATTATGAATTGGTATTACAAATCAAAGGCATATACTTGTGCTACTGGAAGAAGCATTACACCAGAGGAAAGAACGCGATGACGACAGCGTTTAAGCTATATCATTATCAGAGAATTGAATGACAAAATACATGAGTACATAACATATTTAGATGGAGAATATAATAAAATTTCTAGATACGTGCGCTGAAAGCATATGCCGTTTTCTGGAAAGACAGTGGAGTGCTTTCTTTGTGTTAAGTATAGCAGTCTCCTTGTGTCGGTCGTGTGATATACATGATCTGCGAAGCCTCATAAATACGCCGTAATCAGAGTACGTGCAATTCAAACCTAAACAGGAAGCTATTTTTATCAGTATTTAAGAAGACAAGTTGATGTTGAAATTAGGAGGTTATAAAGTTATTGTCTAAGGAACTGTAGCGAACTCTTCATTTTACCCAATGGAAGAAAAGTTTTTGATTTAACAATGATGATGACATCGTTAATTACAAGAATAACAGAAGAAGAAAATATTTTCGTTCCATTTCGGACGAAGCAAACTCCAAGGTAGACTATTCTAAAAATTGAAAGGAAGTCTATAAGGGGAGATTGGAGGCCTTGCGGGAAGAAGAAATAAAAATGAAAATGAAAAGAACAGTTAAACTTTAGCCTTTGATTGGCAAAGGAAAAGCCC
Organism: Schistocerca cancellata; assembly: GCF_023864275.1. NCBI lineage: Eukaryota > Metazoa > Arthropoda > Insecta > Orthoptera > Acrididae > Schistocerca > Schistocerca cancellata. The sequence goes on from NC_064629.1 coordinate 294,818,158, forward strand.
TGGTTCTAGCTCCTGTTTAGTATTTAGTTTTAATGTGTTGGGAAATATCATATCTGTCTACCGCTGTCTAGTATTTATAAAATGTGTTTACCCTCGCAGAATAACGTGCAGTAGAATACGAGAATGGTACAGTGAACAAGGCAAATTTTCTTTAAAATCTCAATATTTAATACCACTGAACCTCATAAAACTACTACTGTGTTAATGACCATTCGAATTCGGAATTCGGTATATTTCTTTTATTGCCAATATTCTTTTCAAAATTAAAAATATTACTAGATAGTCTCTTACCAGTCATTATTTTGTAGCCTTTTCCAATTATTTTGTGCTTTCAATAAGATTAACGTAATCTATCGTCGTATGTTTGTACTGGAACTCATACTTTGTGACGATGTTGTAATGATCGGTTATTACGAATCACATCTTGAAGTCTCCCAAAGGCATAACACACTAATGGCTACTTTTATGGCATGTACAATGTCGAACTACTTATTTAAGACTATTTATTAGGGTTCGAGAATGTCGCTCTTAGCGTAAGATTGTGTCCCGTGCCCAGAGTAATTCAGCCAAAGCTAGGTACGCTAATCCAAACGACCTCTCTTCTGCAAAAAGCCCACTGCCTGTCTTCTTCTGTCTCGTATGAGAGGTGGCAGTCAAAATTTGGTGCGATCTACAAGAGATATAAGTCACAATTAGGGCAACTAGGGATATTAAGTTAGACGTGGACGATTCCAGATGGGACAGACAGAATTTGATCCCCAGCACACGGAAAATACAAAATGCGGAACTGAGTACCAAGCAGGAAAATAGTTTTCTAAAATGTATACGAAAACAATTGATTTAAGGATGCATGAAACTTTATCTGCAGCATTGTGTCTTTTATTTATGACGATGTCCTGTTAAAGAAAAATTTTTATTTCAAGAGTGATGATAGCGAATCTTATTACAAAAAAGAGATAATTGTATTTTCAAAGCTGATGACGTGACGCCAAGGAAGACAATATAGAAATAAAATTGCAACAATAACTCAAGACCAAATTCTGTGATTTAAATGAGGGATGAAGCCAACATCAACAATGACGATTTTGGAGTGTGGCTTTAAGGGAATGTTGGAGGTCTAAAAAAGGAATGAAAACACAGTAAATTACAAGTCTAACAGAAGCAGACGAAATCTTCTTTCACATGGCGGATGTAGCCAACGCCTGGGAATGTGACGCTGGGGAGTGAAAGGAAGGATATAAGGGGAGGATGGAGGCCTAACGAAGGAAAGAATAATAAATATCACGAGGTTAGCGACATGAAGAACAGACAAAGAAATATGTCTTGTCTTAAATGGCAGATGAAGACAACGCAAAGGAAGGCGAATTTGAAGTGTGAATGGAACGCTGTAAGGGGTTTTTGGAGCCCTTAAAAGAAGAAGAAATGAAAATGAAAACGAAATGGACACACACACTTTTGCCACTGAACTGAGTAAGTCTGTTAAAGCTCCGATATCGGTGACTAGATTCAATGTATTTAGCAGAGCAGCTTAGCTGTAACGTCTCATTTTTAATTTTGCCATTTTAATAGGCTGAGAAGATAATCACAATGCTACATTAAGGAACATAATGTTGTTCGCATGTTCAGATATAATAGTTGTGAGCACGAGAAAACTGTGATAGTCTAATTTTAGACACATGTATAACAATTTATTCATCGACTGTATTTGGTACAGGAAGACTTTCTCTTTAGAGTATGATTATAATCGTCTAAGCAATCATTTGTCAGTCTCATTTCGTGTGAACCACAACATTATTTTGTACCGTAACTTACACTACCACAAATAACTTCATTCTAAACAGGTATCTAGAAATCACGAGACAGTTTTATATTAGGACAAGATTATCCTTCAGTCTTGAAATGTCTCTTTCCCTCACAAGGTTATATTCAGGCATAAAAGTTCTATATTCCCCTTTTTATGCACTAGCAGAAATGAAAAGTGAATCCATAAAATATTGGTAAGAACTGTAAGAGAGTCAAAATTCCCAAAAAGACCAAAAACACAATGGAGAACTATAATTTCGCAGGTACACATGGGACACACTCAAAACTTAAGACAAATGTTTATCAATATTATCTACGAATAGGTTTATGCAAGATAACCTCTGACAAAGTTGAAATAGCTATGTTCTTGTCACATTAATCCACCAAGTTACGAAAGTTGGATATAATATTACGTGATAAGACATTTAAATTTGAATGTTGCAAAATAAAAGCAAGACGATATTGGGGTAAAGACAAAAATAATCCTGCTGAAACCACCATACGTATTATACAGAGTACAAGAAATAGCTGTAGTGAATATACGCAAGCTCTATAATAAAAAAAATGAAGTTAATGTTTATCTGTGTGAAGGATAAGAATGTAATAGAATATGTATGATGAATAACTAAAATCAGAAATGCCGACAAAATTGTTACGATGCTGGGCTGGACCAGTAGTAAGGATGCTATTCAAGGATGATGAGGAAAGCGCGGGGAGAGAGGCATCAGTTCCTCGGTGGTCATAGAATCAGGAATGCAGCGACAGTTCATTGTACACAACGCCAAATTATGCAAACCTCGAACAGCATTTTGCAATTCCAGTCACGTAGTGGAACGAAGTGTTAAAACAGGTTCATTATAACGTGATATGTGGCTATAGATATCACAGGACCACAAAATGGCGAGTGGACAAGCATTTCTGTTTGTGTACACGAGAACAGGATATTGATCAACATCGGAGAAACTGTATAGCATGTGTCCAGCAGGCTGAATTGAGCCATCAACACATTCTCCTGCGAGGGTGACCAGAGGCTAGTAACCCATCTGAACTAATCCGTGAAGATATCTATGGTCCTTTTCCACAAACACCGGCAGGGAAGCACTATGTACTCACAGTTAAAGATAATATTTCATACTACTTGGGATTGAACGCTATCCCAAATCAGCAAGCCGACACAGAGGCAGAGCCAGAGGTGAACATTTGGTTATTAAAATTTGCTGCTCCAGATATGTAAATTACAGATCAGGGCACCAGTTTTGTGTTAGAGTTAATGAAACAAATGAGTAATCTGTTATGGATTAATAAGGTAAAGACGAGTGCATTACATCTGCAGGCGAATGCAAGAATGGAGCCTCTGCATTGGACAATAGGATAATACTACGCCACTATGTGAATAACCATCGAACGATTGGATACTCTGTTGGCGTACGTTGTATAATTCTAAGATTCATCGACCTACAAGCCTATTACAAAACAAAGTAGTATATGACTGGATGCAGAGACTCCAGCAGCCTGCGTCAATGTGACGCCAGCATACTTACTTGTGTAATAATGAGGCAGACAATGCTGCTGAGGGTAAAGACACACCATTGAGACACTGCCTGCAGCTGCGAACAAGTTCTTCCTAAACAGAGCATAAAGTTTAATTTGGCTACCTTTCTGATTCCACAACGGCAGAAGAACTGGTTCTTCGCAGCCCATGCTCTTCCCACCATCCTGGAACAGCTTCCTGACTATTGGACCATCGTGGCACTGTAACAGCTGGTGCCAGAAGTGTGCCAGCCCATAGCACCTAATACAGAAGTGGAGTATAAATGTTTGCCTGGAGTGAAGTATATAGCGTCGAATGAGTCTTCATTTATTTATCCTTGAGGAACAGAACAATGGTTGCATTCTGTAAATATAAGTACTATAATGAAATAAACATAAACAGTATGACAGATATATGTTCTGCAGTGGTGTCTCTTTCTATGATCTTCCTCGCTAAGCAGTGAGCATGTTCCAGTCAATAAATGTGAAATTGTGTTTTAGGCTACATTAAGAAGTGGTTTAGCAATTTTTTGAATGTTTTTAAGTATCAACTAATTTTTCTGTTGCTGGTTGGAAGACTAACGTCATATTTGCAAACAGAAAGCACATATTGTGGGTGTTCTACAGCACAAACGTATCTAGTTAGCCAGTTTCACCACAAATGTTCATTATAAGAATTATAAAAAATGCTGTGTCTGAAACACTTCGTTTACATTCCGAATCTCCCATGACAAGCCGCCAGGTCCCTGTTATGCTGTCCTGCCACGCTGGAAGACCTGAATTTTGTGCCGTGTTCAAAAGTATTCGATTATTTATGAAAAATGCGAAGTATACAGGCAATACTGGATTAACTTCGCACTAGTGATCGACTTTACAAATTAAGCAGCACTTCTCGACAAGTGTGGTTCGATTATTGCACCACACTTAGTCTTAGGCACAACAGAATCTCTGAATATTATCACATCACTCTCTCTCTCTGACACACACACACACACACACACACACACACACACACACACACACAATGTTCATGTTACATATGACATTGTTATTTCCATGTCTAAAATATTTGTCAAAACTAATGCCTAAAACGTGTCTGTGGACTATCAACTAAGTCTCACAATGTTTTTCCCATGTCTAAATTGTGTGCAATATTTATAGAATACATAAAGATATTGGCATTTTCGTCCTAGATATATTCGAGGCTATGTTGCTGGTTGTACAGGCATTGAGCTTTCATCTCGCAATGTTTTTAGAAGTTTTTCAGTTACCCTTACCGAGCATCGTTTTCGGTGGGAAGAAAATAATACCTCACGTTATACACTAGAAAAGTATAATGGACATAAGTGACTGGCTGATAGGGATTTTTTAATTAATTTTTCGATCTTGGCATCTAGCTGCATTATGTTACACTGGTCTTCAATAGACCGACTTCACATTTTCCGACGCTTTAGCGTAACAAACCATACTAAAAATGGTATACTTTTTGATGAGATATTTAATATATTGTATCACCTCAGATACATATTTTCGCAACATGTAAAGCAAACTTCGTGATGCACGAAATACGAAATGTTACCCTAACACAACATGGCCAACGACAATGATGGTACAAGCTTCCACAAAGACAGGAACGTTCTGTATTCCGAGAATACGATCTTTGCACCAAAATAAAATTATTTATCAAAATATGTAAGATATCAAGTACAAAACAAATGTGGCACAACTCTCAGAATTTAAAGTGCGCTTATCAATGAGAATAACTTGACTTTTGTACCAGACTAAACAATATTATTTCCACATCTAAACTGTATGTATTATTTGCCACAAACTTGTCTTAGTTCAGCTAAAATTGACATCAAAGTCATACAGACATTATGGTGAACCCCCATGCGAGGGTATTAATTTGTATTGCAGTACAAAAAGTTTGTCGTTTTCTATTGATAATGTTACATTATATTGTCACTCAGTGGAATGTGCGTGAAATTTTCATGAAATAGTACACTGAACATCAGTAATAAACGTTTCATAGGTAAAAAACAAAGTTTTCTATGCTTTCCAACTATCGACTTTCAACTACTTCTCAAAACGTTATAGCAACTACTTGTTTACGTGTTAACTTTATCTTGTTGTACAAAACGCTAATCGTCTGTTGATAATTGTACCTTATGCTATCACCCAGTGGAGACTACATGACTCTTTGCCACATACATCACCATTTTACAGAAAAAATGTGAGAAATTGCCCCTTAAATCTCCATGTGACGGCAAAATTGTAAGAAATTACTTCATACACCACGAATGCATAATGGGTAGCATTTTGGGACAACGATGTTCAGTTGACTTTGAGACTGCAATTATGCCAGATCCATTAGGAGCAATGATGGTCAGTTGACAAGTTGACTACTATTACCCCAGATACTATTGGATAGGGCAATGATAATCAATGGGCATGGTGATTGCCATTACACCCAATATGCCAATATCTCAACTCAGAAAAATATGAGATGCTTGCAGACTGTGCAAATGTGTAGCTGCAGGCATCAGCAGGTATAATCATGACGTCATTTCGTTTATACCTCCTAAATTTAAAACAAGTCTCGACTCATGTGAGAGTCTAAGCGCACATACAAATCTGAGCTCAATGCTCACCGATAGCACACATATGTCGTGAGGAGGCAGGGAAAAGTGTGTGAGGGGGCTCCCTTGCTTGCAATGTAAGGGATATTGAGGTAGTATGTGTATGTATTCTTAGTCAGCAAGTTCTCAGACGAGTTGAGGCTTGTTCTAAACTAAGAAGGCATAATGGAGATAACATCCTCATTACACTTGCTGATGTCTAAACATGCACAGTGTTGGGTTGTGGCAGTTGTCCCACTAGCTGACTGTCATTGCCTCAGTGCTATCGGGGTTATAATAGTCAGCAATTGTCAACTTACCGTCATTGCCCCACGACAATATCCACCATGTGCTTATGACATATGCGGCAATTTGTTACAATTTTGCTGTAACATGAAAATGGATGTGGTTATTCGTTACGGTTTTGCTGTAAAATGGTGGTGCATGGAGTGAAGTGTTATGTAGTCTCCACTGTGTTGTAGCAGAAGCTAACATTATCACCAGAAGATGACAAATATTTTGTACTGCGAGATAAAGAGAGTAGTATGAGGATCACTGTAATGTTTGGTTGAGTTTGATATTCATTTTACAGAACTAAGACAAAATTTGACGATTAATACAGACAGTTTAAACATGGAAATAACACTGTATACTCTTTCACAAAGATCAAACTATTATCATCATTATGTGCACTTTAAGCTGCACACGTGTGTTTTGCAACATTACACATATAATTTTTCTCTATTTTGGTAAGTTATAGAAACAATCAAAACAATCATTGTTTTCTTTAGTGTGTGGTACAAAGACAGAACTAAACTCAACAACAGGGGCTACTTACCCTGTAAGTTTTTCAATAGTGCCACTATGAGAATGGTGAACAATTTTTTCTATTGTATATCAATTAAGCTATGACGGTAGTGCCACATGTGTTTTGAACTCAAAATCATAATATTTTTGATGAATGACTTTAGTTTGGTGCAAAGATCGAATTTTCGACATATACAAAATACCTTTTTCTGTGGAAGGTAGTTCCATCGTTATCTTTGGTGAGGTCGTACTGTTTTCAATAAAATTCTTCAAAATATGTGACCGCATTGTTAATATGTAAGATTTTCTAACGTTTTAGCCACTGTTGCACATGGCCTTCCTCGGGGTGTTTTGGTAACGGCTGAACGAGAAAAATTTTAGTTCTTAAATACTAGTGGAAGAACCTCTACCTGTCTTCTCTATTCATGTTGGCAGATGTCTTTGCTATTTCTACCACATCTCTAATTTTACTCTTCAAGGTAAGTATACTTTTCTCCAGTCCACAGGCTTCTCGGAATATCTGTTCGCCGCACTTATCCTTGCTTTCTGCCATCACTGACTTGTTGTGTTGTCCTTGTATATTACACATTAAGAAATTCGAGTGCTAGTCAGTCGGCCCATCTGGCCCACATACACTGGTGCACAACTTAGGCCGATTTCATAGACTTCTGCAGTATGTAGCTTGTCAATTATATCTTTTGCTGAGCCAAGTTCTTTTACTTTGTTGCTGCTCCAGAAAAGTGATTTGATACCTGCTCGAGGGAGAATTTTGACCACACACTCAGTGACCCCTGGCACATTTGGTAATAGCGTGGTGTTTTGTGCTTTCTTCTGTTCTTCCCCACTGCCTTCATCCTTTGTCGCCATAGTTTTGTTTGTCATTTTCATCACATATCCTCTGATTCCAAACATGGGCCTGAGGACATCTATTTCCACCAATGACAAGAAATAAAGCAAACAGCAATAAAGGACATCTAACATCCTCCTACTCATCCTTAGTATCCTGTAAGATTAAGAAAACAGCTTCTTCCACAAGTGTACAAGAACTAAAACTTTTCTAATTGAGTAATCACCCTGAGGAAGGTCATTTGCAACAGTGGCCAAAACTTTGGGGGTTATTACATACAGACAATTTGGTTACATACTCTGAATAATTTTATTTACAGTGACAAAGGCCAAAGGAGCCGCTGCTTACATGTTGTGTCGTATTTATAGTTCATATTTTGTTCTTTCTGATGTTCTCCTTGCGTCTTACGAAACTATGTACGTTAAGTAATACAACACATTAAACATTTCGTCACCATTTTTGTATGGATTGTTGTGGTGTCGTGTCCGAAAACGTGACGTCAGTGTATATAGAACACCAATGGAACGTAACTACGGTTGGTCTCAAAATTAAAATACCCATTTTAGCCAGCCAGTAATATTTTTCAAGTGTAGAACATGACGCATTACCTTGAATTCCCACTAAAATAGTGCCTGTTGGAGTGTAACATTACTGAAAAAAATCTCTAAAAAGTCAGGTAATGAAAATTCTGTCTATGTACCACCAGTGACATCGTCTCAAGTAAGTCTAAAATCGAAACACCAATATCTTTACACATTGTGATTCATATTACAGACAATTTAGACATAGAAACAGCATTGTAGCGCTTAATACGAGTGCGCAAGCAATGGTTTAGGCTTAAATTTCGACGGATATTTTGTATGACATTGTGATACACGACATAAACCTTTTTCGTGTGTGTGTGTGTGTGTGTGTGTGTGTGTGTGTGTGTGTGTTTGTGCGTGTGTGTGTGTGCGCTTACATATACTTTTGATGAGTCAGTTTTTTATTTGAGGCTCCGTTGTGCCTTACACCGGGTGTGGTAAATGCTCCAACTACGCTCGCTGACAAGCGCTGCTTAACATTTAAGCTAGATGACTACTGCGAAGTTACACCAATACTGTCAATATCTCTAGGTGTGCCCGCATCTCGTGGTCGTGCGGTAGCGTTCTCGCTTCCCACGCCCGGGTTCCCGGGTTCGATTCCCGGCGGGGTCAGGGATTTTCTCTGCCTCGTGATGGCTGGGTGTTGTGTGCTGTCCTTAGGTTAGTTAGGTTTAAGTAGTTCTAAGTTCTAGGGGACTTATGACCACAGCAGTTGAGTCCCATAGTGCTCAGAGCCATTTTATCTCTAGGTGTCTAATAAATAATCGAATTATTTTAAATGGGGAAAAGTTCAAATCGTTTAGCATGGCAAGGGGGTATGGAAGTTTCAAAATACAAACAGATTATGCCAGGATTGGTATAGCCATTCTGCTGTAACACTGTAACTGACTTTCGTCTCCGAAGAGGTACAGGACTGGAGAAAAATTTTAATGCAGCTATTTCTGTGACTCACTCCACGAATAATAAATTCTTCAAAGTTCTTAAACCCCACTGAATCTTCTTCCACAACACTAGTCAATTATATTTTGATTATGAACTTGTAAGCCGAAAAAAAATAAATAAACCAATTACTACTATATAACACACACACATTTTCGTGCATTTCATTTATAAACATGTTTTCAAGATTTAATTACCGACTGATTATGCCGTGTAGTTAGACATGAACCATCAATTTTTAAAGTACAGTGAGTGAACGGACATGTTGATGCTTGTGACCCCTACTGCTAGCCCTGTCAGATACATCTTGGCCTCCATGTTGGGCGACCAACTGTAGGTTGCTATCTTTATTATTTTTTTTTTTTTTGAAATTAGGAAATTTGTGGTAAGGTCTTATGGGACCGACCTGCTAAGGTCATCGGTCCCTAAGCTTACACACTACTTCATGTAACTTAAACTGACTTACGCTAAGAACGACACACACTCCCATGCCGGAGGAAGGACTCGAACCTCCGACGGAGGATGCCGCGCGAACCGTGACAAGACGCGTTGTGCCGCGCGGCTAGGCGGCTATTGAGTGATAATGTATCAGGAAGGCTGTCCAACACTTTTGGTGCTCATCGATGCATGCCCAAATGCGTCGCCACACTCTTTAGGCTAAACGGTGCTAAACACTGCTAGACACATTTCATTAAGCTAGCAGCCCAAAACAGTTTTTGTTTAGAGGTGGGCGAAAAAAATTACATAAACAAGTAGGATATCCAAGTCATTCATCATAGAATTTTTCCATATGTCGAGATTTGTATATCTATATTCTTACATAAAACTGTGGTACTGATTATTTCTCTCCCATCATATCTCAAGTGAGACAAATTACCACCTGAAACGACTACATATCTCTTCGTATCTTACATTCTTCGTTAGTCTGACTCGTAAAAAACTGACCATTTCCGACCTTCATTGTAGTTAAGTATTTGTTCACTTCCTGTAACAACTATAAAGTTTAAAAAATAAGTGCTTAATTACCTACAAATTTGCAGGTACTACCTACACATACAAGTTACCTGTGAAGACAGTTTGGCAGCAGTGTTATCCCGATGACTTGCAACAGCTGCAATGAGCAGCTGAAGTTAGCAGGCTTCATGTCCCATGATGCCTAGATGTTGAAGTCGCGTTAAGTAAAGGGAACATCGTGATTCATGATGAGAGTCACTGAATCAGTCCCTACTCGGTGTATGTTCCCCATATCTTGTTAAATTACCAGGAACAGAACGGACTTTCAGTTTTAAGCTGATCCAAAGATTTTATTAGTATGCATTAAATTCGATTATCATTCAGTCTTCTGTGGCTCTTGGTAACACCGACAAAGTAAGAACATATGGCATTACTTACGAACAGGGGTGCTTACTACAGAAAATGTCCGACGCTTGTTGCTCGGATTCCCACGACAGCAAGTACGAAAATTTCGAAATTACCTCAGATACTTCTTAAGGTTGTCAAACACTCTTGAAAAGAAAGATGTCACATAGCAGGATCACAGGCAGGGGTAAACAATGATACACCAATATCTGGACCAAATATTCCACGAACTATTGAATGATCCACACTTTTGTATTCATTTGATCAGTAATCTTTCGGTAGCAAGCGAAATTTATTATGTTCTCCGATTAAGATGTAGTATTCATTACATGCAAGACAAGAAAGTAATTCAAAATATCAAGAATTATCAGGTACACATCTCCATGTATGATTTATTAACGTGAGAATTATTATGTATAGATAACTACGAAACTGGCGAAATGCGTTTCCAGTTACTGCTTGGTTCCAAACTAGAATCATGAAGAATCGCGCATATTTAGCAATTGAAATGTGGAGTGCAGCGAAAGCGTGTACCTGACTTACATGGACTTCAGAAAATGTAACAGGTGCACTCTTTCAGCTGCTCTCCCTGAAGTGCAACATGAGATTTATCACTCCTCTGCTATACATGTACACTACTGGCCACTAAAATTGCTACACCACGAAGATGACGTGCTACGGACGCGAAATTTAACCGACAGGAAGAAGATGCTGTGATATGTAAATGATTAGTTTTTCAGAGCATTCACCCAAGGTTGGCGCCGGTGGCGACACCTACAACTTGCTGACATGAGGAAAGTTTCCAACCGATTTCTCATACACAAACAGCAGTTGGCCGGCGTGGCCTGGTAAAACGTTGTTGTGATGCCTCGTCTAAGAAGGAGAAATGCGTACCATTACGTTTCCGACTTTGATAAAGGTCGGATTGTGGCCTATCATTATTGCGGTTTATCGTATCGCGACATTGCTGCTCGCGTTGGTCGAGATCCAATGACTGTTAGCAGAATATGGAATCGGTGGGTTCAGGAGGGTAATACGGAACGCCGTGCTGGATCCCAACGGCCTCGTATCACTAGCAGTCGAGATGACAGGCATCTTATCCGCATGGCTGTAACGGATCGTGCAGCCACGTCTCGATCCATGAGTCAACAGATGGCGACGTTTGCAAGACAACAACCATCTGCACGAACAGTTCGACGACGTTTGCAGCAGCATGGGCTGTCAGCTCGGAGACCATGTCTGCGGTTACCCTTGACGCTGCATCACAGACAGGAGCGCCTGCGTTGGTGTACTCAACGACGAACCTGGGTGCACAAATGGCAAAACGTCATTTTTTCGGATGAATCCAGGTTCCGTTTACAGCATCATAATGGTCACATCCGTGTTTGGCGACATCGCGGTGAACGCACATTGGAAGCGTGTATTCGTCATCGCCATACTGGCGTATCACCCGGCGTGATATTATGGGGTACCATCGGTTACACGTCTCGGTCACCTCTCGTTCGCTTTGACGGCACTTTGAACAGTGGACGTTACATTTCAGAAGTATTACGACCCGTGACTCTACCCTTCATTCGATCCCTGCGAAACCCTACATTTCAGCAGGGTAATGCACGACCGCATGTTGCAGGTCCTGTACGAGCCTTTCTGGATACAGAAAATGTTCGACTGCTGCCCTGGCCAGCACATTCTCCAGATCTCTCACCAATTGAAAACGTCTGGTCAATGGTGGCCGAGCAACTGGCTCGTCACAATACGCCAGTCACTACTCTTGATGAGCTTTGGTATCGTGCTGAAGCTGCATGGGCAGCTGTACCTGTACACGCCATCCAAGCTCTGTTTGACTCAATGCTCAGGCGTATCAAGGCCGTTATTACGGCCAGAGGTGGTTGTTCTTGGTATTGATTTCTCAGGATCTATGCACCCAAATTACGTGAAAATGTAATCACATTCTAGTTCTAGTATAATATATTTGTCCAATGAATACCCATTTATCTTCTGCTTTTCTTCTTGGTGTAGCAATTTTAATGGCCAGTAGTGTAGATAAATGACGAGCTCTTACTCTCCTGATGATAATGTGAACCTGTACGTGTCCTCAAGTACTGTGTTCAGTGTTTGCAATATGTCATTAGGTGGTAAGATTTTGCGTTTATTGTGAAGAATTTGTACGTGGAGCTCCATTGGATCTGTGATTATCTGATGTCTTATTTTCGCAACCTGATGCCTTTCTCCAGAATTTTCTATTATTTTAAGATATTTAGGTCTGAAATTAGTGAAGTCGATTGCAGTGTCAGTAGAGAAGGAACAGCAGATCGCATGTCACACGAAAGTGCAAGAATTCCGTCGTATCCATAATGGATACACGATAAATCGATGTTTAAGAAACTATTAGAACGTGAAATTTGGTTGATCAAACTGGCGTGTTCGTGTACATTTGGTAGCAAAGAAGTAGTAAATTATAACGTAGTGCCCGATGAGGCAGTTTTACTGCATACACAGCGAAAATATACTAAGCCATAAACTTCCTTTCATCATTTTGTGGGGGTTGTCAGCGACAGAAAGTTTCGTAAGGGTTTGAAATTACGTGCAAAATTTGTTGCAAATCACTAAGTGCTCTCATTCGCAAATACTGGATGAATAAAATCTGGGAATTCTTGTGGAGTGAGCTACACTTGTTTTTCACGCCCCACACCGCCCCTTTTATAGGTATTTGGATGATATTTACACACGATTCTTTCCAGACAGGTTGTGATACCTGTACTTAGCCTGGTTGAAATCGGTTCAATGGTTTAGGACGAGGAGTGGAACATATATGTAAATAAATGTAAATATTTTTATAATATGTATGGATAATGGAAGAATAAACAAACCATCTACTTTTAGCTGCTATTCTGTAGCGTGTGGCACATCCTAGGAAGCTACAGTTTTGTATCCAACTGAATCTTAAACTTGCAGTAGCAACCGAAACTTATTACTTTATCTGATTGTGACATAGAATCCAGTTCATGTAAGACATGAAAGTCATTCAGAATAGAAAGAATTATTAGATATCCATCTCCGCATGTGATTAATTAACTTAAGAATCGTTATGCATAAATGACTACGAAACTCACTAAATGCATCTCCAGTTACTGCTTGGTTCCAAACTACAATCATGAAGAAAGCTGTATATTTCACAACTGAAATGTGGAGCGCAGCGGAAGAGTGGAGCTGTTTAACATGGACTTCAGAATGTTAAAGAGCTCTACTATTCCTGCTGCTCTCCATGTACTGCAGAATCAGATTTAGCACTCCTCTGGGATACATCTACATAAAAGGTGAGCTCTTAATTTTCTGTGAAATTATCCGTATTGTCAAGTCCTATGTTCGTTGTATACAATCTGTCATTAGGTAGTAAGAATCTGTGTTTATCGTAAAGAATCTGTACGTGGAGCTCCAAAGCATATATGATAAATTGATGTTTTATTTTCCCAACCTGTTACCTTCTTACAGAGTTTTCTATTATGTTTACACATTTAGACGTACGATTACTGTTTTCAGAGAAGGAACAATAGATTGCGTAGGATATGGATCTGCAGGGACTTTCGTCGAATCCATAGTGGATATACGCTAAATCAGTGTAAAGAAATTGTCAGAGAGAGGAATTGTGTTGATCAAACTGGGGATTCCTCTGAGAATCTGTACGAATGCTAGTCTAGTACTAGATGGGAAATTGTGCGTGAAGTTAGTTTGTATAGTGAAAGACGTAAATGAATATGAAATTTATACTTTCATCAAGCCGTAGAAAAAGAGGCACGTGTACTTCAGAATATATAAAGACAGGTATCTCAACTGTATTGTCACTATTGATGATCGATTTGACAGAATATCAAACGGGACCTAGTGAGGAAGCTCTCAGTCATTGGATGTTGATGTGTATTGGAAGGAGTAGTGAGGTGATAATCTGAGATGAGTTACCACAGATTAAAATTGGGCCAAGTATCGTGGATAAAAGTAAATATTGACACCACCATAAAAAGAAGCCTCTGTCGCATGAATCTGTCGGGGAAATCTTAATAATTATGCGTCTGGAAAGTAAAAGAATTATTATTATTGAGAGTTGCCAAAATATACTGAATTGTGTTTATAGCCTTCTTGGGAACTATAATTATTATTATTAGTAGTAGATTACTCACTGAGAAGAGCTACCGGCTTACAAGAAGTATATAATATAGCCCTTAAAAAAGTTGAGTACAGAAAGTTTTAAATGCAAATTAATTTTTCTCTGAATTGTATGTAAATTAGACACATGACTCGTTTTATATTATCTCAAAACCTGTCAAGGGAAACAAGCTTTCATTCGTAAGACGAGAGAGAGATATGCTTAACGCGAGAAAATTTCGTTTTATCGTTAGTTCTTAACTTCAGTATCAGCCAGTATATATACGTTTGTCTGCATCAATGGCAGTTGGAATGAGATGGAATGTAACATACCAAGTCAGGAACATGCGTACGCATAATGAAAGGTAATTCAGAAAATTTGTCAATCGCAAATAGATATTATAGAATTAAGCAACAGCTAAGTATTACAGTTCGAAGATTTATATGCATTGTTCGTGAAGAATCCATTCAGAGTTTATCCGCCACCATAGCGAAGTCTCAGCGCAGTGGAATGCGATGCGAGGGGCCGGGGTTCGATTTACGGTCGGGTCGAAGACTTTTTTTCCGCTCATCCTCATCGAAACGCAAGCCGACGAAGTGGCGTCAACTGGCAGTTGGCAAGAAGGCAGCTGAGAAGAGGAGGTATTAAGACAGTTTTTCAGACAGATTTGACCAACTGTTGAGCGGAGAGGCGCCTCGTGTAGCTGTAGATTTAGGGAACATGCAGCAATTCTCAGAAATTAGGAGGCCTAGTTTAGTTGCAAAGTCTAGCAGAAAGAAGAAGGTTCTGCTGCTAAGTAGTTCTCACGGTAGAGGTGTGGGCCAGCAGCTGCAGGAAGTACTGGGGAGTGAGTACCAGGTTACCAGCATTGTGAAGCCTAGTGCAGGGTTGGCTCAAGTGGCTGACAGAATAGGGGAGTTATGTAGGAATTTTACGAAGGAGGATGTGGCTCCTTGAAGATGTCACTCTGCGTTCAGGTCTTAAAAATATTTTTTGTTATGTATAGTTCAACACATTCTCCACATTTTACTGAAGAAGAATAGTTGTTTTAATGTAGTGCTGGAGATGTGATATTTTGGTACCAATATAAGAACAGAACACAACAAAGCACCACGGTGCTGGGGAACATTCCTTATAAAAGAAAGCATTGCCCGAGAAGTACGTAAGTAGTGTTGTCCGCAGCTACAGCTAGTTTATTGAAGTGTTTCCAACATTGTGCGTCGGAAAAGATCGTTTTCTTTTTAAGGATCACCCTGGAGCCAGGAAGAACCCCATATAATGTTATACATTTCACCTCCTTGGCGGCTGCACTTTAGTATGAAATGTAAACAAACTGTGGGAAATGTGTTGGACTGTAATGTGAATTGTCATTTTATCTGTATTTCATACTGCCTTTTTAACGTTTTCCACTGTGCACTGCGCTAAACAATGGTTACACTCATGATACATATGAGTGTTATTGTTCATTGGCGCTACAGTAACAAGAGGCTGGAAGAAGGATCGTCCATGGGATATGGAAGATCTGTAATTTCCTCTGACAATTAAGGGCACTAATAGGCTCTTAACATCACTGGTACCCACTTTCTCTGCAGCCGATACTCCGAAATCAGGATCTCAAAAGGTGTTACTAATAGTGTAACGTGCGTTATAGATAGTTCTTCTATTACGTTACGTTTAATAACATTGTTCATTGTTTGACTGATTAAGCAAAACTGTAGTGCGCTCCGTGGGATTTCAAGAAAACTGTATGACCAAAAGTTTATCACATTCTGTAAGAAGTTTTACGCGAACTCGTGACGGATTAGTATTTTGTGACGGATCTGTAGTTCGTACCAACAGACTTCCAGCTGAGCTATCTTGGATCAACTATTTACGCCTTTGTATATTTCATACTACTAGACCCATCTCATGTTCTCCGCCGTCATTAATAACCTCATCGTCAACTGGGCATTAAGCACTAATCTTCCTCTTTCATATAGTTTAGTTGATTAGCACTCTGTGATAGCTTAAAGCTGTGTGCTAGACCACTGTCATCTAGTGGTGACTTTGTTACTATCTGATCGTATAATCACGCATCGATCACTTTGGACCTTTAAAGAAGAGCACAGCAAGTAGTCAGTGGATTCATTTGGTAAATATATTGCCAGTAACACCAGTCGTAGTTCTCGAGTTCCGGACGCGATACATTAACTTTTCGGAAAGTTTAATTATAATCAACATTCTGCTGAAGAGTGAAAAATTCATCGTAATTTTTATGGTTATATATCGGTAGCAATGCGATAACTTCTCTAGCACGATACTTTATAGTAATTTCCGGGATTAGGCTAGCATTTCGTTGCCATAATATAATTTCATTTCTACTGTTGCACTCCTTAATGGCTTCTGGGAGGCCTAGAGTCGTTTGGAAGAATACAAAAGCATGCCCAAGTGCCTTGACCTGAACAGGTCTTTGAGTAGGTGCTTCGTTACAAGAAAATGTGCCATCAATAGACACAAAATACCATTGATTCTGTGCGAATTTATAATAGTTACAAGACCTCTGACCTTTTTCTTTGTTGTGAGTTACGGAGTTATGGTCTGGGGTACGATTGGCATGGCAGCCGAAACAGTCTCGTGGTTTCACAATCTCCCGGGCTGCCAATTTGTACGTCAGTCTGGTAAGTCAACCTGTTGTGTTGTCATTCATGAATAGTATGCCAGTGGGTGTTTTCCAACAGGATAATTCTCGACCGCTTACCACTATTATAACCCAACATGTTCTACAGAATGTCGACATGTTGCCTTGGCCTGCTCGATCACCAGATCTGTCTCCAGCGGAACACATATGGAACAGCATCGGACGACAATTCCAGCTTCGTCCAGAAACAGCATTAGCCCTCGTTGTATTGACTAACCATGTTCAACAGGCACATAGCTCCATCAACCAAACTGACATCCGTCACCTATACAACACAATGGATGTACGTTTGTATGCCTGCATTCAACATTCTGGTAGTTACGCCGGTTGCCAACGTACCAATATTTCACATTAGCATTACATTAACCTATGATCTTGAAACGTTAGTCACTTAAATATGTTACCTAGGCTAATATATTCCCAAAATTTCACTACTCTGCGTTAATAATTTTTTGCTGTTGCGATTTTTTTCCGTCAGTGTACAACACAACTGAACAAGTTATTATTAGTCATAGTTACTTTGCATTTTTATCTGATTTTTCACGTGCGTCACGGAATGTTTGGAATGCAGCTCACTGATCTGTGACAATATTCCAAGACTAAGTCAACAGTAATCAATTTTTGAAATATACCAACATACCTTACTACATACCCTATTTATAAGGTGACAATTATTGAACTATAGGAAAGAAAAGTTATTTAGTTACAAACTACGGCGTCACTACAGATATTCCGATTTAGGTTACAGCATGTTCGATACGCCTGCCATTATTGGCATTAGCGTTACTAAAAGCAAAGATATTGATCACAGTTTAGAAACATTAACTTCTGAGATGCTGCAACAATTCAAATTAATCCTAAAAGCTTACAATTTTTAGACCTTAATGCAAACACTGTTTTACGAAGCAGAGTTAGTTCCAGATTCTGTAACCGTTAATCAA
Organism: Schistocerca cancellata; assembly: GCF_023864275.1. Classification (NCBI taxonomy): domain Eukaryota; kingdom Metazoa; phylum Arthropoda; class Insecta; order Orthoptera; family Acrididae; genus Schistocerca; species Schistocerca cancellata. The sequence continues at coordinate 294,836,404 of NC_064629.1, forward strand.
GAGTACGTACCGATCTCTAAGGAAAAATAGCATGTATTAAATTAATGTTTGAGCAGGTAAATAATTCAATATTTGTGGGGAAATAACACGAGCGGATATAGACCATCTGATACGCAAGCTGAAAAGAAGTGTGTGACTGACAACCAATCAGTTTACTCACTGCCAGAATATGAACAAAATCTTGACAAGTCACACATGGCATCTATTTTAATACAAGAAAAATATTTGAGGCCTGAAAAACAAGAAACAGCTTTCAATTCCAACTATAAAATTATCAAATAATATTATTCGCTGGTCTCCTTAAAGCCAAAGGAATTTCTCATGACAAGCACAGGTTTAATTGAGTAGGGGCATTGTTGTACATTGCAACACTGTTCAGACTTTCGCCTCAAGCCAGCCGGGTAATACAAGTTTAATGTATCTTCCTATTCGATTTTTCAATGATGGTATTCACTTCTTACGTGCTGAATCCTAGTATGAAATTACAAAAATTACTCCAGAATATTATGGTTTTTCTAAATGTAGAAGCATCTTCCAATATAAAACATAGTCATGTACCTAAGAGTAAATATTCTACTGAAATTTAAAAGCGTTGCAATAGAAGAAATCTGGTTAGTACTGTAGTTAGTAGTGTATTTGTTAGACTATTATTCTATTTCATACCACTAATCAGTAAGTGAAGTCAAATTATTCAGAAGTATTATCAAAAATCAGTTTGAAGTTAAATATGTTTTGAAATAGAAGCTATTGGAAACTAACACAAATTCCGATTTTCAAACAGGTAAAAGTGTTAAGACATCAACGAAACTCAGCTAATTTGCACATATAACATGTTTCATGGTAAAACACCATGTTCAGTTTCGACGTAGAAGATGGTGCACGTCTGAAGAAGTAATGCTGTACTGTCCAGACGTTATATAACTCGTTATAAAAATATGTAGCATTTTATTTGCAACAAAAATCTATAACTGAAGAATTAACAATATATTCCAAATAAATTTAACGTGTCTTACAGGACTTAGATGTGTAGAACTCTAAATATTTACAAATACTGCGCAGATCGCAACCTCATGTCTAACAACAACAAAAACTACAGAAAATGGCAGAAGCTGTTTATTGCGATCTGTAGTGCGTATTCCTCCATGTTATTCTAAAACCAGTCACTATACCAAAGTACCGACCACAAAACATTAAATGTTCCTGGGTACACTATCCTCTAAGTATAACACTCACAGTACAATTAAGATCTGTTAAGAACAGTGTTACGCTTGGAAAGCGCTTTAAGGAACAAAGGAGTCTCTTTTAAAAATGGAACATTACACGTCACCGATTAGATGTTTAACATAACGAGGGAAGGATCAGGACCTTACATATGTGGGAAGCCATTCCTAGTAGCCCCTGAGTAGAGAAAAAAAGTAGGAGTGAAATCTGAAGAGAGAGTATCATCATCATCATCATCATCATTTAAGACTGATTATGCCTTTCAGCGTTCAGTCTGGAGCATAGTCCCCTTTATAAAATTCCTCCATGATCCCCTATTCCGTGTTAACATTGGTGCCTCTTCTGATGTTAAGCCTATTACTTCAAAATCATTCTTAACCGAATCCAGGTACCTTCTCCTTGGTCTACCCTGACTCCTCCTACCCTCTACTGCTGAACCCATGAGTCTCTTGGGCAACCTTGCTTCTCCCATGCATGTAACATGACCCCACCATCTAAGCCTGCTCGCCCTGACTGCTACATCTATAGAGTTCACTCCCAGTTTTTCTTTGATTTCCTCATTGTGGACACCCTCCTGCCATTGTTCCCCTCTACTAGTACCTGCAATCATCCTAGCTACTTTCATATCCGTTACCTCAACCTTATTGATAAGGTACCCTGAATCCACCCAGCTTTCGCTCCCATACAACAAAGTTGGTCGAAAGATTGAACGGTGCACAGATAACTTAGTCTTGGTACTGACTTCCTTCTTGCAGAAGAGAGTAGATGGTAGCTGAGCACTCACTGCATTAGCTTTGCTACACCTCGCTTCCAGTTCTTTCACTATGTTGCCATCCTCTGAGAATATGCATCCTAAGTACTTGAAACTGTCCACCTGTTTTAACTTTGTTCCTCCTATTTGGCACTCAATCCGTTTATATCTCTTTCCCACTGACATTACTTTCGTTTTGGAGATGCTAATCTTCATACCATAGTCCTTACATTTCTGATCTAGCTCTGAAATATTACTTTGCAAACTTTCAATCGAATCTGCCATCACAACTAAGTCATCCGCATATGCAAGACTGCTTATTTTGTGTTCACACATCTTAATCTCACCCAGCCAGTCTATTGTTTTCAACATATGATCCATATATAATATGAACAACAGTGGAGACAGGTTGCAGCCTTGTCTTACCCCTGAAACTACTCTGAACCATGAACTCAATTTACCGTCAACTCTAACTGCTGCCTGACTATCCATGTAAAGACCTTTAATTGCTTGCAAAAGTTTGCCCCCTATTCCATAATCTCGTAGAACAGACAATAACTTCCTCCTAGGAACCCGGTCATATGCCTTTTCTAGATCTATAAAGCATAGATACAATTCCCTGTTCCATTCACAACACTTCTCCATTATTTGCCGTAAGCTAAAGATCTGGTCCTGACAATCTCTAAGAGGCCTAAACCCACACTCATCTTCATCCAATTGGTCCTCAACTAATACTCGCACTTTCCTTTCAACAAGACCTGAGAAGATTTTACCCACAACGCTGATTAAAGAGATACCTCTGTAGTTGTTACAATCTTTTCTGTTTCCATGTTTAAAGATTGGTGTGATTACTGCTTTTGTCCAGTCTGATGGAACCTGTCCCGACTCCCAGGCCATTTCAATTATCCTGTGTAGCCATTTAAGACCTGACCTTCCACTGTATTTTATGAGTTCCGACTTAATTTCATCCACCCCAGCCGCTTTATTGCACTGCAGTCTATTGACCATTTTCACCACTTCCTCAAATGTGATCCTATTTCCATCCTCATTCCTATCCCATTGTACATCGAAATCTGAAACATTACTGATCGTATTTTCACCTACATTGAGCAACTCTTCAAAATATTCCGTCCATCTGCCCAAGGAATCCACAGGATTCACAAGCAGTTTTCCTTACCTGTCCAAAATACTTGTCATTTCCTTCTTACCTCCCTTTTGAAGACTGCTAATTACACTCCAGAATGGTTTTCCAACAGCTTGACCCAAAGTCTCCAACCTGTTTCCAAAGTCTTCCCAAGATTTCTTCTTGGATGCTGCAATTATCTGTTTGGCTTTGTTTCTTTCTTCAACATAACTTTCTCTGTCTACCTGAGTTCTAGTATGTAGCCATTTTTGATACGCCTTCTTTTTTCTTTTACAGGCTGCCTTGACTGTGTCATTCCACCAAGCTGTTTGCTTCATTCTACCTTTACACACTACTGTTCCAAGACATTCTTTAGCCACTTCTAGTACTGTGTCCCTGTACCTCGTCCATTCCTTTTCCAATGACTGTAATTGACTACATTCAACTAACTGGTACCTTTCTGAGATCATTGTTATGTACTTGTGCCTGATTTCCTTATCCTGAAGTTTCTCCACTCTTATCCTCCTACATATGGACCTGACCTCCTGCACTTTCGGCCTCACAATACCAATTTCGCTGCAGATTAAATAATGATCAGTGTCATCAAAGAATCCCCTGAATACACGTGTGTCCCTCACAGCCTTCCTGAATTCCTGATCTGTTATTATATAGTCAATGACAGATCTGGTTCACCTGCCTTCCCAAGTATACCGGTGAATGTTCTTATGTTTAAAAAAGGAGTTTGTGATTACTAAGCCCATACTGGCACAGAAATCCAAGAGTTGTTTCCCGTTCCTGTTGGCCTCCATATCCTCTCCAAATTTACCCATAACCTTTTCATACCCTTCTGTTCGATTTCCAATCCTGGCATTAAAATCACCCATGAGCAGAACCCTGTCCTTGTCCTTTACTCTAACAACTACATCACTGAGTGCATCATAAAAACTATCCATCTTATCTTGATCTGTCCCTTCACAATGCGAATATACTGACACAATCCTAATTTTCTTGCTAGACACTGTCAAATCTATCCACATCAGTCGTTCGTTTGCATACCTTATTGCAACTACGCTGGGTTCCATTTATTTCCTGATGTAAAGCCCTACACCCCATTGTGCTATTCCTGCTTTGACTCCTGACAGGTAGACCTTGTATTCTCCCACTTCCTCTTCTTTCTCACCCCTTACCCGAATGTCACTAACAGCTAAAACATCCAGCCCCATCTTACTTGCAGCCTCTGCCAGCTCTACCTTCTTCCCAGAGTAGCCCCCATTGATATTAATAGCTCCCCATCTCATTACCATTTGTTTGCCGAGTCGTATCTTAGGAGTCCCTGGTTTGTCAGTTAGAGGTGGGACTCCGTCACCTCCAAAGGTCCGAGGCATTTTGCTCTGATTGTTGCCAGCATCATATTTAAAGTACCAGGGAAGCAGGTTGCTAGCCTTACTTGCCCCTAGTCCCATTGAGTTTTACCCCTAACGGTTGAGGGACTAACCGGTGGATTTGGTAGTCTTTGCCGTATGAGCACAAAGGTGACCACAACTCAGAATATGTCCGAGATGCCCAGCCTTATTCCAAAGTAACTGGTATCCCGACTGTCGGGACCACTTACTTGGCCACTCATACGTTGCCCGTGGTTCATGAACTAGGACATGACTACAGGAACCCACACCATGAACCACGAAGAGAGAGTAAGGGAAGAAATTTCTTAGTTACTAAATATGTATCAAAATCTAATAATAATATTACAAAATAACGAAAATTAATGTTATGATACTAGACGTGCTCATATTGTTATCAGTATCAAGAGCCAATGATGAAAGGCTGATAATTCACCAGTCTTACTGTGTTACTCTGTATCCAGTACACCAACCACAGTAATCGAGTTCGATACAAACGCTGTTGCCTCAGTCATTCTGTCAGGTTTCCAAAGACCTTGCGCAGTTATCTCTCCTTTATAGGTAATTTGCATAGCTTTGTCCGATAGAGAAGCTATCGCCCCAATCATTTCCACAAGCCTTGTGCAGTTTCCCCTCCTTTCTAGGTAGGATACATAGCTTGGGCTCTGGTACTGGAATTCGTGCAACAAATAGAACCACTACCATTCTTCGAGGAGTTCAGAAATCGACACTCCGGATACATTTGGAGACGAAGATGCCCTCCGAAGAGAGTGCTGATATCAGGGAGCAAGAGCTAGAGGCCTTGCACTCTTTATTTTGTAGCTGGGTCGTCAGTCCAACAGCGAGGTTAACCTTTAACAAGCTTCACTTGCTCGTCCTATCAGAAAAATTCAAATGTTTTTCTAGCTTTTTCTTGAAATATGAACCTGCTCACATATTCAGGGCAGCACATCCTGCTTCGTTATGTGCCATCGGTTGTGACCTTTTTATCGCTGTAGACAAGAACATTGAAATCCTGCAATTTTTCCACATTTCCTACAGACGTTACTTCTTCTTTACTGCGTCTAGAAAGGTAAACGAGATACGGTCCGTGGCTTGGTAAGATGCGAAACATCGTCTCCAGAGGAATTAAGTGGCTCATTTTCGCACGTTCCCTGATACCTTTAAAATATTTTGTACTCTTTTTTCAGTACTGCCATCCTTCAGGATACGCTGCCATTTACCTGCCTTCCAAAGTTCTTATCTTTGCCTGATAGTGATCCCTCCACCAGCTGTGCACTGGGTAGATCAGAATTCGGTTTTTTATTTCGATACAGTTCCGTCTGTAGACTTTCAGGAGTGGAGACTTTTCCTTTAGTTTGGTTCGCAATACGTTAGTATACGTATTTTCTTTCGGAAGAGTTAGGATACTGTTCCACAGATGCAGTACTTGCCATTCACGTATCTCCTGAATTGAAAGAAATACATTGGGAACTGCGAATGCGATTAGACTGCTGCTGCACAGGTTATTGGGGTCAATGGAAAACTTGTGCCGGACCGGGACTCCGGATTTTCCGCTTTACCCGAGCGGTCGCCTTAACCACCGGCTATTTTAGCACGTCTCCGAGACCGACTCAAACCTCCGGAAGTCACTGACTGCTCACGTCCTGCAGTGACACAACTGCTGTGGTTCTCGCACGTGGTGCAGGCATGAAATGCTACTGACAACAGTATTAAAGTCTTTCGCTGTGCGGGAATCACAGCAATTGTGCGAGTACTGGACGTGGGCACTCGGTGACATACAGAGATTTGGGTCGGTCCTGGAGACGTGAAGAATAGCCGAAGTGGTTAAGGAGACCTCTCGCGTAAAGCAGCAAATCCAGTTTCAAGTATAGGTCCGGTAGAAGTTTTAATTTGTCAGTAATAACCTCTACACCTGCAGTCTAAACGTATACGCAATTCCGAATACATTACTCTCATTTCACAAAACTGTCGATCGTAACAGTGTCTGTTGCGTCAGACGTGCATGCACGTCTGAAGGACATTGCATAGTACACATAAAAACACAGGAACTGCAAATAGTATCTCCTTAATTGTGTATGTAAATAGTTACCGTCCTTCTGTTCATTTGCTGGGACAATGAGTGCTGAGAATACTCTGCCAGTACTCACATATTGTTAGTTTTTGGCCAAGGGTGAAACCGAACGCCACCGACGAAATTCCGTGTGTCGGTAAGGGTATTTTATGAGTCATTTGGTGTCAGAGATCCGTGGCCTCCTATGCCTCTTTACAAAGTGATGTAATTACGATTTATCTGGTCTGGTTTTGTTTCTGTGAAAATTCCTTCACAATAGTGAAAAAACCTGTAACACAAAAGACGGAAGAGTGTGGTTTCTCATAGACGCCTGTGTTGAGATGTTGCAGTACTGAGACGTGATTGTAGCTGCGGGAACAGTTCAGCGCTGCGTCGTTGTAGCGCTCTTCCGCAGAATTCAGTAAACCCGAATGAGTTACATATCGGCCAGCTCTTCAGCAGTAAACTTATTCATGCTGTTGTGTACCACTGTTAAGGTACAACCATTACTGCTGTCAGTAGGAAGTACTGAGAGTCACTGGAACAAGTTTGATTCCAAACAGGACACCCAGAGCATACCATCGACGATTGCACTCTTGTGTAGATACTTTCAGTGCAATTCAGATACAAAAATAAATGAGGTAAGATTTCAGATGAAATGTAATTAATCTCTATTGAGCCATCGCCGTCTCAGTTGTACCATTACGCTCAGAAATATTCTGTCAGTAGAATTTGGGCTCACCGTGTATAGCACAGTAGCTGCCCTGCTAATACAAGGGCTCTCTGATACGAGCATCTGGCGCCATAAATTCCTCATCTTAATACCTTAAGCGTCCTGCTCGTAGATTTGTACATAGGGTATGTCAATTTCATGGTCGTAGCGATTTCTCGTTTATCTGTGATGGGTTTAGATTATTCACCAATAAATAAGGTACAATTTCCTTTTCTGACGTCAATCAGCCAGTTACAGTTGACAATACTGATTTATTTCTGTAAAGGTCCACCATACAACTGTATAAGCTTCGTAAAGGTTTGCCAGTGTAACATTTCTTTTGGTTCTGGTGGTGTACAAGGGACTAAATAGTATCCTGATCACAGTGCGACAGCCTGAAACACAGCTAAATATTTTTATTAGTCCCCAAGGAACTTGAGAGCAGGTGGTTTATATTTTTATATATATCAGATTTTAAATTTCTCAATCAAATTTAGGAGAATGAAATAACATTAATACTAAGCGTCTCAAAAATGGCAAGGAATTCTAGAAATTTACAAGCTGTTTTCAACACTATGTACCAAAAGTGGTATAAATAAGTTATTATTATTGTTGTAATAAAATGCATGTATGGGAACGTTATAGTTATTATCGTTGTGAAATGCACCTGCGACAAATTAAAAGTGAGGATAACAAACTATTGCCTACCACCCCTCCAAAAATCGAACTCTGTATTCGTGCCTGTTTGCGAGATCGTAGGCTGTGGAACAGGAGCTTGTGGCGGGATATCTTGCTCCAGGAAAGGAACGGCACGGGTTGTCGATTTGTGCGCGCAGCAGAAGGGGATGTGACAGCATGGCAGTGATTCCGGAAACCTCTGGGCGGCGTGGCGCAGAAAATCCCGTGGCCTGTAGAGGCGTTGTGTCTTGGAGTAAGTAGATTGTGTGACCCAGGCCCGCTGATGAGCGAAACTCGACAACTGGCTAGAGGAAGTCACTGTGCTAGGAGCTGGTGTAATGATGAACTGTTGATTACGTAGTGAGTACTAGTGACCTCGAGGCTCAGTCATTACCAAATGGTTGAGATTTGGCGGTGGTGGCTCAGGGTGCTGGCTGCAGAACTGCATCCTCACCGTCTTCTTCATACGACTAGCGATTTTGGCAACCAGATATACGAATAAATTATTAAAAACACGAAACAATCCATATAGTTTACCTGACTCGTCGATTTCTGTGTGTTTCTTAGAAGCCAAGAAATGTATATGGTATCTCAGAACGAGCGAAGACCGGCGTGTGAGAGATCCTAATGCATCGAAATTCTACATCGAATTTTTCGCGTCCTGATGTCTCTTTCAATGCAAATTGTCAATCGAACAACTCTTTCGGCACGCTCCTATTTGTATTTTATTTCGTAGACCCGAACGTCTTCGTAGAGACGTTGCTAGACGTGGCCGACGAATTAATACTGCAGCAAAAGAGAAGTGTCTGCGGTGAGCAACAGATGGTGTACACACTTGATTTTAAGGGGTTTGTAACTGCAACTGTGCAGTACACACAGTATCTGCCTGCCACATCACCCTGTCGTTTTTTCTCATACGTCAGTATTTTATTTTATCCATTGTACCGTTCCTCATTATATGATTGTTCTTAGCCGTATACTACGTTCAAAAATCTGTAAACAATTTGTGGAATTAGAATCTTTGTATACGCTATAGATATGCTGTCTTCATAGCTAGAAATGTGTTCGTTTTTATGAGGTTAGTATTAGTGGTAGGCCTATTGTTCTAGATTTTTTACTTCTTGAATCCTCTAGACTGGTACATAATAACACAAGGAATGCTAATTTTTCACTGTCTGACAATTCCTGTGTTTGACTAGGTGACTTGAAAACCTAGTTTAGTCGGTCTCTCTTTCGGGCACCGCAGCCGAGAAAAGACAATGCTGATCGTCCATGTGCCTCGCGATCAACTGTTTAAAACGGTTTCGCTGGAGAATCTGGAAGTTAAGGTTCTGTTATACTTTGGTTGACATCCAGCTATGATAGCTGCGAAGTTTTCAACTAATCAGTACCCTACTAGGGCACTAACTTCTGATCGTACTGTGTACCTGACCCAGCTTGTTTCACACTTGGAGATATAGTATCACCAAAGAAACTGTATATAACGCTCCTACACTTTTCTTAGCAGCTCTACGGATCTGTCAGGGTGCAGAGTTAGAGTTATCATTGGACATAAAATGTGTTGTCATTTTCTTTCCGACATGGCGTTAGTTGAGGATGAATATTGTGCTTGCGTTGGACGTAAACGTTAACAAATACTTCCTGGCGGTATGCTGACCACTACACTTGTTGTGTGCTCCTCTTGGAATTTCATAATTTTTGTCAGAACGTCTTTGCATAGGACAACTATAGTTGCTACTGGGTATTTTCAGTTAAAACTATATGAGGCGTGGTTGGACACTACACTTCCCAGTTCAGTGTTTCTTGCTTTAGTCTGAAAACTTCCTGCACTTTATCACAAATATTTTTCGCGTCAATAAGGAGATCACTTGGACATAAAACGGCTGTATCGGTTGCTTCTAGGTTAGAAAGGACACCGTGCAGCCCTCCAGATACATACGTCTGGTTACATTTTTTGGGCAATGACTTTGTTGAGCTCCTCCAGTCCTCCTATCTTCCCATTGTTTGCCCCTGTTTGCTTTAGTGTGTATTCTTTCTGGGTTTCTTCATTAATTGTTTATTATTTGTTAGCCATGATTCGTCATTATTTCTGCCGAGTCGTTATTTCTTTCTCATCTTTCTTGATACTAGAGTTAAAAAAAGAAAAAGGAAACTTACTTATAGAAGGCAGCTGAGAAGAATTCTCATGGAAGGTGATCCCTTTTACCTCGCCTTCATCCCACTCCTCGGGGCCAACGAGATATATATGTCCTATAGCAAACTTGTGACGTCACACTAGTCGGTTTGACCGCCATACTTCGCGAACTTTCTGCTCCGTGGAGAGCCCACGGGAAATCAATATTTAATTGAAAAGGTACCCACTAAAGGTCTTAATTTTGTTTTGTGCTATCGAGAACTTTTATTCACTTAAACACGCAGTCCAGAATTACTAAATTCTTCGGAAATAGTTACTCGCTCCCCTCTGGGGACGGCTGGTGGCATACGTAAGACCCGCAATGTCACTTCCTGTGACGTACTCGCTGCGGCCTGTCTTTCACGTAGATCTCGCTTCTCCTGCCCTCACATCAGCGGTCCAAAGTCAATGATATTGGCCATCCAAAAGGTGATAGACATCACTTGATATACACCAGATGTCCGACAAAGTTTAGATTTGGGGAAAGTGAAAATATGATGTATTCCTAATATTCGGCTCGCGTAATGTGTTCACCTAAAAACAGAAACTAAAATTTTTCGCTACAGCTTTTACTTCCGTTCTTTGCAAATGACACCGATTTTACACACCTTTGATATGCGATTATGTTGAAGCCCTGTCTTGAAACCATTCACCCATTAGCAATCAACAAATGACGAAAACCATGATATAATGATATAATTTACGAATGTGAAGACTGAAACATAACATTTCCTTTTTTATCTAAACAGAGAAATCTCAGAGCGAATGAAGATTTGGCTAGCAAAAGAAAATGCTACATCACATTTGTACATCGAATCTCTCCTCTCCTCGTGTCTTTTACCAGTGCAAGCTATCAAATGAAGAAATGTTTCTCTGTGCTGTTCCTTGTATGTTATTTAACAGACCTGATATTTTCTGCGCACACAGGAAGCACGAACACGTCGAACAATTAATACTACAGTAGAAGAGAAGTGGTCTATGGCGAGCAATAGCGGGTGTACACACTTACTTCTAAGTAGTTAGTACCTCCATTATTGTACGCTGCAGATAACACAGCATCCACTTGCAACATCATTCAACTGGAATGACATTTCTTACGAGTGTGTGGACTGTAACAGAATGATTTGCATGTTCTTTTTTCAGTCAGAAGAATTTCTGTAGCATCGCAGACTGAATGAAGCTTGTAGAGGAGGAGAACCTCGCGCATCGTGCTTTGTACATCAAATTATTCTTGTCCATATATCTCCACCAGTACACCCTGTCAAACGAATATACTTGCCTTTTTGCTGTTCTTTGCATCTTATTTAACAGACCTGAAATCTTCTTCACAGACAGCTAGCAACAACAAGTCGACGAAATGATACCGCAGCGGAAGAGAAGTGCACTACGGCGAGCAGCAGTGGAACCACACGCTTGCTTTTATGAGGTTTGTCGTTCCACTGTTGCCGCTGCAGCACACACAGAATCCACAAGCCACATCATTGATCTGCGTATCGTCTCGCACTATTTTGTGTGGACGGAAACATAATAACGTGTGTTCGTCCTTTTCTTGCAGCCTACGGACAGTCTACGCAGTTTTATTGGTATCTGCGAACGAGTGAAGCTTGTCGTGCAAGAGAACTGACCGCGTCGTGTTTTGTACATCGAATTATTCTTTTCTGATGTCTCTGTCAGAGCTCACAGTCAAATGAACATGCTTTCATTTGTGCTGTTCTTTGAATCTTATTTAACAGGTCTGGATATTTCTTCTGAGACAGCGAGGAACAACAAGACGACGGATTAATATCACAGCAGAAGAGAAGTGGTCCACGGCGTGCTGCAGTGGAATTACAGAATTGCCTTTATGAAATTTGTTGCTCCACTGCCGTTCACCGCGGAGCACACAGCATCCACATGCCACATCATTGATCTGTGTATCGTCTCGCACTATTTTGTGTGGACTGAAAGATAATAACGTGTGTTCGTCTTTTTCTTACAGCCTACGGACAGTCTACGGAGTTTCTGTGGTATCTGAGAACGAGTGAAGCTTGTCGTGCAAGAGACCCGACGGCGTCGTGTTTTGTACAACGAATTATTCTTCTCGATGTCTCTATCAGTGCTCACTGTCAAATGAACATGCTTTTCTTTGTGCTGTTCTTTGAATCTTATTTATCAGGTCTGAAAATTTCTTCTGAGACAGCGAGGAACAACAAGACTACGGATTAATATCACAGTAGAAGAGAAGTGGTCCACGGCGTGCTGCAGTGGAACGACACACTTGCCTTTAAGAAGTTTGTCGATCTACTGTCGTTCGCTGCGGTCTACACAGGATCCACATGCCACGTCATTGATATACGTATCGTGTGGCACTTTTTTGTGTGGACGGAAACATAATAACGTGTGTGTTTTCTTTCCTTACAGCCTGCGGCATTTCTGTGGTATGTGAGAACGAGTGGAATTTGTTGTGCAAGAGAATCGAGCGCGTCGTGTTTTGTACATCGAATTATTCGTTTTTGATGTCTCTATCAGTGCTTACTGTCAAATGACTATGCTTTCCATTGTGCTGTTCTTTGAATCTTATTTAACAGGCCTGAAAACTTTTTCCGAGACAACGAGGAGCAACAAGACGACGGATTAATACCACAGCAGAAGATAAGTGGTCTACGGCGAGCAGCAGTGGAACGACGCACTTGTCTTTAAGAAGTTTGTCGATCTACTGTCGTTCGCTGCGGCCCACACAACATCCACACGCCACATCATTGATATGCGTATCGTCTCGCACTATTTTGTTTGGACTGAAACATAATAACGTGTGTTCGTCCATTTCTTGCAGCCTATGGACAGTGTACGCAGTTTCTGTGGTGTCTGAGAACTAGTGAAGCTTGTCGTGCAAGAGAACTGACCGCGTCGTGTTTTGTACAACGAATTATTCATTGTTGATGTCTCTATCTGTGATCACTGTCAAGTGAACACGATTTTCTTTGTGCTGTCTTTGAATCTTATTTAACATGCCTAAAAACTTGTTCTGAGACAGCAGGAACAACAAGACGACGGATTAATACCGCAGCGGAAGAGAAGTGCACTACGGCGAGCAGCAGTTGAACCACACGCTTGCTTTGAAGAAGTTTGTCGTTCCACTGTTGTCGCTGCAGTACACACAGAATCCACCAGCCACATCATTGATCTGCGTATCGTCTCGCACTATTTTGTGTGGACTGAAACATAATAACGTGTGTGTGTCCTTTCCTTACAGTCTGCGGCATTTCTGTGGTATCTGAGAACGAGTGGAGTTTGTTGAGCAAAAGAACCGAGCGCGGCGTGTTTTGTGCATCGAATTATTCGTTTTTTTGTCTCCATCAGTACACGCTGTCAAACGAATATGCTTCCATTTTTGCTATTCTTTGCACCTTATTTAACAGACCTGAAATCTTCTTCACAGACGGCTGCAACAACAAGTCGACGAAGTGATACCGCAGCGGAAGAGAAGTGCACTACGGCGAGCAGCAGTGGAACCACACGCTTGCTTTTAAGACGTTTGTTGTTCCACTGTTGTCGCTGCAGTACACACAGAATGCACAAGCCACATCATTGATCTGCGTATCGTCTCGTACTATTTTGTGTGGACGGAAACATAATAACGTGTGTTCGTCCTTTTCTTACAGCCTACGGACAGTCTACGCAGTTTTATTGGTATCTGCGAACGAGTGAAGCTTGTCGTGCAAGAGAATTGACCGCGTCGTGTTTTGTACATCGAATTATTCTTTTCTGATGTCTCTGTCAGAGATCACAGTCAAATGAACATGCTTTCATTTGTGCTGTTCTTTGAATCTTATTTAACAGGTCTGGATATTTCTTCTGAGACAGCGAGGAACAACAAGACGACGGATTAATATCACAGCAGAAGAGAAGTGGTCCACGGCGTGCTGCAGTGGAATTACAGACTTGCCTTTATGAAGTTTGTTGCTCCACTGCCGTTCACCGCGGAGCACACAGCATCCACATGCCACATCATTGGTCTGTGTATCGTCTCGCACTATTTAGTGTGGACTGAAAAATAATAACGTGTGTTCGTCTTTTTCGTACAGCCTATGGACAGTGTACGCAGTTTCTGTGGTATCTGAGAAGTAATGAGGCTTGTCGTGCAAGAGAAGCAACCGCGTCGTGTTTTGTACAACGAATTATTCATTGTTCATGTCTCTATCAGTGATCACTGTCAAATGAACACGATTTTCTTTGTGCTGTCTTTGAATCTTATTTAACATGACTAAAATTTGTTCTGAGGCAGAAGGAACAACAAGACGACGGATTAATACCGCAGCGGAAGAGAAGTGCACTACGGCGAGCAGCAGTTGAACCACACGCTTGCTTTGAAGAAGTTTGTCGTTCCACTGTTGTCGCTGCAGTACACACAGAATCCACGAGCCACATCATTGATCTGCGTATCGTCTCGCACTATTTTGTGTCGACGGAAACATAATAACGTGTGTTCGTCCTTTTCTTGCAGTCTACGGACAGTCTACGCAGTTTCTGTGGTATCTGAGAACGAGCGAAGCTTGTCGTGCAAGAGAACTGACCGCGTCGTGTTTTGTACAACGAATTATTCTTCTCTATGTCTCTATCAGTGCTCACTGTCAAATGAACATGCTTTGATTTTCTTTGTGCTGTCTTTGAGTCTTATTTAACAGGCCAGGAAATGTCTTCTGAGACAGCGAGGATCAACAAGACGACGAATTAATACCGCAGCATAAGCGAAGTGGGCTACGGCGAGCAGCAGTGGAACGACACACTTGCATTTAAAAAGTTTGCCGCTCCATTGTCGTTCGCTGCGGTCCACACAGCATCCAATGCCGCATCATTGATCTGTGTATCGACTCGCACTATTTCGTGTGGCCTGAAACATAATAACGTGTGTGTGTCCTTTTCTTACAGTCTGCGTCATGTCCATGGTATCTGAGAACGAGTGATGCTTGTTGTGTAAGAGAACCGAGCGCGTCGTATTTTGTACATAGAATGTTTCTCCTTTTGACGTCTGTGTCAGTGCTAGCTGCCAAATGAAAAACCCCTCGTGTGTGCTGTTCATTATATCTTTGTTAACAAAGGCGAATTTTCTTCACAGAATAACAGCAATACCAGCAATACTCGCTTCTCACGCCCGGGTTCCCGGGTTCGATTCCCGGCGGGGTCAGGGATTTTCTCTGCCTCGTGATGACTGGGTGTTGTGTGATGTCCTTAGGTTAGTTAGGTTTAAGTAGTTCTAAGTTCTAGGGGACTGATGACCATAGATGTTAAGTCCCATAGTGCTCAGAGCCATTTGAACCATTTGAACCAGCAATACCAGGTCCATTAATCATCTCAGTAGAGGAGATGTGGTCTGCGGCGAGCCCAAGTGGTTGTATTCACTTGGTTCTAAGTAGTTGGTACTTCCACTCGAGCTCTCTGCGGTTCACACAGCATTCACGTGCCGCATCATTTAACTGTAATGTTGTCACGTACTAAATTATGGACTGAAACGCAATCGCATGTCTGTGGTTTATTTACAGTCGACGGAATATCTGTGGCGCTCCTAAACGAACGAAACCTTGAGTCCAAGAGAACCTAACGTATCGCTATTTGTGCATAAAATATCTCTTCTTCTGACGTCTCGATCGGTACAGGCTACCACAATAGCACACCTTCCTTCCTGCATGCTAATCTCAGTATCTTATAGAAAAAATATGTAAAAACTTCTTTGCAGAAAGCCACCAACAACAAGTCGCAGACCGTTGGATTAATACTCCAGCAGAAGTACTACTGCAGGCTGTCAAATGAGCAAACTTTTCACTGTGCTGTTCGTCGTATCTTTTTTAACAGAGCTGAAATTGCTTCGCAGATACCCAGCACACCAGAGAGACGAATTATCACACCATCAGTAAAGCAGTGTTCTGCGGCGCGCAGGAGTGGGAGTACACACTGGTTATTAAAAAGTTTGTACTTCCGCTCCTGTTCGCTGCGGTTCACATAGCATCGTGTGCCACATTAGTTGACTTCGCCGGTCGTCGGAATATGGTAAAATGAAAGAGCTATCCACTGATTTACTCTTTTCATGTAACTGCTAGTTATAGTTTCCTGCACTTTTCCTCTAATGATATATATTTTAACACATTTTAATTATCCTCATTAAATGATTGCTTCGTTCGTAGCTGTTGTGCTATGTGAAACATTGTGTAAAAAATTTGTAGTTTCTGAATCTGTGTAGACCTATATGCAATCAACAGCTCTACTGCTCTGTATAGCTACATGTTTGCTCGTTTTACATCTCCGAATTATAGTAGCTATCCGAAAGACGTTGTTTCTGTACTTTAAGAGGATGATTTGTGACGCTGTACTAGATTCTTTGCCATTTCGGTGTTCTAGAATTACTATATTGATACATAAAAATACAAAGGATCGCATTTTACACTGTCTGCTGCCTGTCAATGTCTGTGTGTTACTCGGTTGATTAAAAACATTAATTGGTTCATAAGAGGAGATAACAACCTAGTGTCTCAAGTAAAGAGATTGATCTCTAGAGGGAAAAAGAAATTCACCATCATTCATGGTACTTTTTTCTTAGATGTTATGTCGTACACATAACAACAGATAATTTTTCATTTAATTGTATTGAATATCAAATTGAAAAAATAAGTATTAAGTTTGATTTCATTTGAAAGTGTCTGCATATTAAGGAAAGTAAAGGTTTTTGATATTAACGATGGAGAAACTCATTTATTCACTTATTCGTTCGAATTCGTTGAAGCCGAGTCAGTAGTTATTGTATTCCTCCAATTCGTTATTCTCAGTGGACCCAGAGTGATTAAAAATTCTCGATATCCGCCAATCTTTTTTTACCGCACTCTTCGTGACACTGAGTGCCGAATACATCGTGAGTCACCACGTTTTCTTTTCCGCGTGCAATTCGTGCTCCACTCGGACAGATTCGGTAGTATTCATAATCCAGGCTTTCCCTGTGTCCCACCAACCACGTTTCTTCTACTCAATATTGCAACTTGAATTCTAGTATTGTTTATTCTATCTTCGTTAAAATAAACATTGCACCGCTGACAACCATGATGCATGAATATGTGCCGCTTTCCGATTTAGTTGTCGAACGTAAGGCAAATTACCGTTTTCACACTCGATTTTGTTTCAACATATATTGCAGCTCTGTACATCGTTGAAATATAGTTCAAATATCACTGTTTACAGTAATGTTGGCGCAGGACGGACAGCCGCTCCTCTTTTCTTTATTCCATGAGGTACACATTTTACCAGTCGGAAAAATTATTTTCCTTAACTAAACCTACGAGAGTACCTCAGAACGTAAGTTACACATACCGTCCTACGTTAAGAGCCATACGCAACAAAAGTGGTGCATTGTCAGAAGAGAGTGCATGTTCTGGGTCTCCTGCAGACACAGTAGCCGGCCGCTGTGACCGAGGGATTCTAGGCGCTTCAGTTCGGAACCGCGCTGCTGCTACGGTCGCAGGTTCGAATCCTGCCTCGGGCATGGATGTGTGTGACGTCCTTAGGTTAGTTAGGTTTAAGTAGTTCTAAGTCTAGTGGACTGATGACCTCAGAAGTTAATTCCTATAGCGCCTAGAGCCATTTGAAACATTTTTTGCAGACACAGTTCTGCTACGGTATGGGGTGAGCAGAACTTCCAAATGTCACACAGATTCACCGTGGAATTGTTACGGTATATGGACCAAATTCACTGCCGCATCCTGCCGGAGTAAAATGATGCGAAAAGATTGATCAATGCCCCACGGACGTGGATTCTGATCGAGAAAAAAGGCCATCGATAACGACCACAGACGACAATGCTAGGCATCTAAGGAACTGATTCACAGCAGCCGAAGATTTTCGGACGATGAGGACATTCACACAGTGGCTCTCTAATACTCCTCGACCAAGCAGGGGGTTTCTGTTGTGGAGAAACCGAACTGTTGGCAAAACGTTCCGACCGCTGTTTGCCGAAGTTTTCCTGACTATGTTGAAAAATAGCGTTATGTTTCTGTGTCAGTTTGAAATGTAGTGCACATTCAATAAAAGTTACTTGGCCTGCCATAATAATGTGTAACTTATTTATATGGAGTCCCCTCCTATTGTTCACACACACCTTGCATACTTACAGGCTGTTTGAGTTACTGTTGTGGCTACCTTCAAATTCTGTGTGACGATAAGGCATTACTTATCCTTTGTTTCATAGCAAGCAACTAGAATCATCACTTCGTTCGCCTTAAGAATGTTCAAAACATAGTATGCCAATGTAATAGTAGCTGATATTTATTTAGTTTGAAGCGAAGTGTCTACTGAGAAAACTTCCTTGATGTAACTCCAACATTTTTTTTGTACCAACAGCTTGCTTTAGGTATGTAAGCCATTTGCTGCTGTTGCATTAAGTGATTTGAAATCATGACATATGTTGTACTTCTTTTGATGTAACTACATATTCTAATCAATAAAAACGTCTTCTGTTCGCAGGTTGCTGGCAAGATGGCAGCAGATCGCGAGGTGGTAAGTAAAACAACTTAATGATTGGAAGATAAACTAACTTTTTCCGGTCTCGAAGAATCCACTAACAACAGTAACTGTATTCTTACTGACCACCTGTAGTTGTAACTATGACGCTGTCAAGTGAAAGAATTCAGAAAAAGTGTTGGTTGAGTGGACGTAATATTTCTCATTCAGCTGTAACTTAGGTACTGAAGGGAAGAACCAGAAATAATCTTCCTTAGCTCTGCAGACTTTGCAGTTTAACAGAAACCAGATGGAAGTTTGAAATCAGAGTAGAAATGTTCCGAAACAACTTCCCTAGAGACCACGAGCAGAACTGAACATGCGCAGCTTCGTCTGGAAGCTTTAACTTGTGCAGAAAATAAAGTTTGTAGGGGTACAACTCCGCTTTAATAATTCGCTGAGATGACGATCCCTTAATTTCTACTTGCACAGATAACCTGTTTTAGAATTTTGTTGCAATTTTCTGGAGATTATCTTTCACTTGAACAATTTCTGCTTTTCGGACAGTTTAATGCTGTGCACATCAAGTGGTATAATAGGAACTGGCGACATTAACGTAACGAATAAAATACCACTGTTAACGAATCGTACCTATTAAACAAATATAAATCACACACTGGAATCTGTTTAGTAGTGTGTGATTCAGGAACATAAAAGGGATTTTCCATCATTTATTTCGTTTCTGGACAGCAATTAGATCTATCCGGTTTTTATTGCAACGCTCTTGTATTTGCTTTAAAACTTCACTAATTTTTAACAAATTAATACCATTGATTGTTTCTTGCTGTATTAGACAGCCATTCTACACTGCAGATATGACTTATAAACAAGTCCGCAGAGTATGAACCTACGCCTGAAACGTAGTAGTTTCTAGGCCAACAGTTGATAGGTGTACAGCCGAGTGCAGAATTGTTCAAGGCACTGCACAAGCAAGTCTATCGTTCCTAGCTGTGACACATTTGCTGTTCTTGATTGCAGTTCTGTACTTGTGGACCATATAAAAGTAATTATACATTAGGACAAGTCTGTTCAACATACGGCTACGCGAGCACGGGGGCTCACGCTCGATCACCATGTAAGTAGTCAGCGCTGGCGGTATTGTGCGCTGTCTTCAGAGGAATTACTATGTTGCGTTCGACGCGGTTTTAAGGGCAAGCCTATACACTTAATGGCGCATTGCTTAACCCCAGAACACTAAAAGGAGGAAAATATTACATTGCTGTTAAACCGTACTACACTGTACTACTTGTACTGCTTCAAATTTATTCAAGGAAAATCATCATTTATTGGTTATGCCCTAGTTTATTACAATTATTAGACATCCAATGAGATATTAAATGCCGGATTAAGTACAAAATGCTCTGTTTTATGCCCTACTGCAATCGTGAATTTTACGAGGGTTTAGCAGTCTAGGGTTAAAATGGAGAGTAGCTTTTTTAAAATCAATGAAAAGCAGTGTTATTGGCGGATTTGGAACTTTAAATCGAAGTTCAGACTTACCAGTATTAGTGTATAACACGTCAATGCCTAGCTACAGATAGAACGCGCACCCTCGGGGACCCTTTGCTGCTTTATTGAAGCATGTGTCGCAACCCAACGCGAAAGTGGAAGGTTCAAAATGTATAAGCAGCCTTTCCTGTTTCAGATCATGTTCAAATTTCGTCGAATGGCTTTGAAGGGTCTCTAGTGGTTCCGCCCTGTATACCAAAGCAAAAAATGACGGTCGAAGTACACTCCAAACGGGTCACATAAAGTTAAGTAACTATGAAGCCCCACAATATCCTCGGAGAATGGAGGAAACGTCCGGAGTTATCAGCTGTGTCAAAGGTCTCAAAAATGTCATCGTTTTCCTCATCTGTCATCTGTCGTTTTCGAGAGCATAATGTGTGGGGATCAACATCTTTTATGCCACCCTCTCAAGTCTTTTCATCTCGATTATGAGCTCCGGTGTGTGTCTCAAATATTCATCTCATCCGCCCATACGAAAATAGCGCGATTTTAACGCTATGGCCGGCAGCTGTGGCCGAGCGGTTCTAAGCGCTTCAGTCTGGAACCGCGTGACCGCTACGGTCGCAGGTTCGAATCCTGCCTCGGGCATGGATGTGTGTGATGTCCTTAGGTTAGTTAGGTTTAAGTAGTTCTAAGTTCTAGGGGACTGATGATCTCAGATGTTAAGTCCCATAGTGCTCAGAGCCATTTGAACCATTTAGCGCTATGCATAGCGTTTCTGACCCCTATCGCAGAGGCGTCAAAAGAAGGGGCAAATTGTGGTAACATGTGGTGTGACTATTGTAACGTGAGACATATCTACAATAGCGCTGAGCACTATTGTAGAGAATTTGGTGCCAAGGTGACAACAGCAACACACCTTATACGCCACATGAACCTCTCAGATCTGATCCTTTTTTCACGTACGTCGACACCTTGCAGTTTGAAGCGTCGTCTAGCGCGATGGTGACAACGCATGGGGCCACGCTTTCGCAACATCACAGAAGAAGGCTGTAGGCAGCCTCGAGCCAAATTCCAAACTTTTTCGTCACAATGGGAGACAATTACGTGGTTTCGAAAAAGTGATCCTTTGATTGTGTTCCTCAATGTACGTAAATGTGGACCAGATGCGGTTTGGATTCAAAGAAATGGTATCTGTGGCAATGGAGAGATTTATATTAAAGAAATAAATAACAAAAGACACTGACCCCAGTGGTACAAAAAACAGGCCAGAGCACTGCTGCAGAGGCAACGGAAAAAAAGCATACCGAATTTAAAAGATCACAAACTGTCCAAGACTGGCTGTATTTTACTGAAGCTTGAAACTTAGAGCGGACGTCAATACGAGAAGATTTTAATAGGTTACACAACGAAACTCTGTCTCTAAATCTGACAGAAAATCCAGCTAGCGGCAAGACAGAGTCAATACCAATCATAATGCTACCAACAATAGCACCACTAAAGCAGTGTTATTAAACATAGCTCTCTGGAATGCCTTCACCAAAGAAGATGAACTAATTATTTGAGAATTAGAATGAAGAACAGCTGTCATCGTGAGTTATTTAGAAGTTAGATATCCTCAGTCTACCGAATCAGTTAAAATCAGTTAATAAAGGCAAGTAATCTGGTCCCGATAGGGGCTGTATATCAATAAAGGTACTTTCGGCGTATGCTGATACAACAGCCGCATATTTCATCCCACACAAACTTACGCTAGACGAACGATCCGTACTACATGACTGAAACGTTCCACCAGTCACATAAATGTTCAAGAAATAAAATAGCAGTAATCCGATTGATTACAGACCCATATCACTGACGTCTATTTGCAGTAGGATTTTGGAACATATACTGTGTTCGAACATTAAGAATTACCTCGAATTTAACGGTCTACTGACGCATAGTCAGCACGGATTCAGAAAATATCGTTCTTCTGAAACTAGCTCTTTATTCGCACGACGTAATGAGTACTATCGACGGGGGATCTCAAACAGATTGCATATGTCTAGATTTCCATAAGGCTTTTGAAACTGTCCCTCAAAAGTGACTTCTAATCAGATTACATACCTGTGGAGCACTGCATCAGTTATGCGACTGGATTCATGATTCCCTATCCGAAAGGTAACGGTACGTAGACATTGACAGAAAAAAATCGAGTAAAACAGAAGTGACGCACGACGTTTCCCAAGGAAACGCCTTCTGCTGTTCCTAATCTATACAAACGATTTAGGAGAAAATCTGAGCAGCCCTTTGGATTGTTTGCCGATTATGCTGTCATTTACCGTGTAGAAAAGGTCGTCAGAAGATCAAAACGAATTGCAAAATGACTTAGACACGGTATCGATAAAGTGCGAGAAGTGCCACATTTCTCTGAATAAGGAAAACTGTGAGCACGAAAAGAAATCCGTTAAATTTCGGTTACACGATAAATCACACAAATTTAAAATCTGTCATTGCAAATATACACCAAGGAATTAGAATTACGAGCAACATAAATTGGAACGATCACATAGATAGCCGGCCAGAGTGGCCGAGCGGTTCTAGGCGCTACAGTCTGGAACCGCGCGACCGCTACGGTCGCATGTTCGAATCCTGCCTCGGGCATGGATGTGTGTGATGTCCTTAGGTTAGCTAGGTTTAAGTAGTTCTAAGTTCTAGGTGACTGATGACCTCAGCAGTTAAGTCCCATAGTGCTCAGAGCCATTTGAACCATTTGATCACATAGATAATGTTATGGGGAAGGCAAACCAAAAAATGTGGTTTATTCGCAGAACACGTAGAAGATGCAGCAGGTCTGCTAAAGAGATTACCTACACTACACTTGTCCTTCCTCTGTTAGAGTACTGCTGTGCGGTATGGGAACATTACGAGACAGGATTGACGGAGGACATCGAAAAAGTCCAAAGAAGGGCAACACGTTATGTATTATGGCGAAAGAGGGTAACGAGTGTCACGGATATGATAAACTAGTTGGAGTGGCAATCGTTAAAACAAAGGCGTCTTCTCCTCCAAATGTGAAAATATTTTGCTGTCGCCAACTGACATAGGTAGAAATGATCATCGTAATAAAATAAGAGAAATCAGAGCGCGTATAGAAAGATTTAAATTATTAATTTCTCCCACGCGCTATTCGAGAGTGGAATGGTCGATAAATATTCTGAAGGTGGCTCGAAGAACACCCTGCCTCATACATGAGTGTGAATTACAGAGTGTTCATGTAGAAGTAGATGTAGATCAGAAGTTCCAAGAAAAATTGAGCTAATCTACTCAAATATTGTTTAATTATTCCACTTTCCTAGTAAACGTTTAAGAAGTGGAGGGAAACACTTTTCACCTCTAACTGTTTTTTATTTCCCATGTGTCATTATCATCTCACTTCCGCGATTCTGCTGAAACTGTTGTAATCAAGATTTTTCACAGCATATCGCTTAACACTGATAATAATTATTTGCAGAAGGACTCTCGAGAAATGTAGGAACTCTCAACACGTCGCTCTTAACACAACAAAATGTAAAAATGTAAAGGTAATATCCAGAGTACCACAGGGAAGAATGATAGGACCGTTGCTGTTTAAAATACACTCCTGGAAATTGAAATAAGAACACCGTGAATTCATTGTCCCAGGAAGGGGAAACTTTGTTGACACATTCCTGGGGTCAGATACATCACATGATCACACTGACAGAACCACAGGCACATAGACACAGGCAACAGAGCATGCACAATGTCGGCACTAGTACAGTGTATATCCACCTTTCGCAGCAATGCAGACTGCTATTCTCCCATGGAGACGATCGTAGAGATGCTGGATGTAGTCCTGTGGATCGGCTTGCCATACCATTTCCACCTGGCGCCTCAGTTGGACCGGCGTTCGTGCTGGACGTGCAGACCGCGTGAGACGACGCTTCATCCAGTCCCGAACATGCTCAATGGGGGACAGATCCGGAGATCTTGCTGGCCAGGGTAGTTGACTTACACCTTCTAGAGCACGTTGGGTGGCACGGGATACATGCGGACGTGCATTGTCCTGTTGAAACAGCAAGTTCCCTTGCCGGTCTAGGAATGGTAGAACGATGGGTTCGATGACGGTTTGGATGTACCGTGCACTATTCAGTGTCCCCTCGACGATCACCAGTGGTGTACGGCCAGTGTAGGAGATCGCTCCCCACACCATGATGCCGGGTGTTGGCCCTGTGTGCCTCGGTCGTATGCAGTCCTGATTGTGGCGCTCACCTACACGGTGCCAAACACGCATACGACCATCATTGGCACCAAGGCAGAAGCGACTCTCATCGCTGAAGACGACACGTCTACATTCGTCCCTCCATTCACGCCTGTCGCGACACCACTGGAGGCGGGCTGCACGATGTTGGGGCGTGAGCGGAAGACGGCCTAACGGTGTGCGGGACCGTAGCCCAGCTTCATGGAGACGGTTGCGAATGGTCCTCGCCGATACCCCAGGAGCAACAGTGTCCCTAATTTGCTGGGAAGTGGCGGTGCGGTCCCCTACGGCACTGCGTAGGATCCTACGGTCTTGGCGTGCATCCGTGCGTCGCTGCGGTCCGGTCCCAGGTCGACGGGCACGTGCACCTTCCGCCGACCACTGGCGACAACATCGATGTACTGTGGAGACCTCACGCCCCACGTGTTGAGCAATTCGGCGGTACGTCCACCCGGCCTCCCGCATGCCCACTATACGCCCTCGCTCAAAGTCCGTCAACTGCACATACGGTTCACGTCCACGCTGTCGCGGCATGCTACCAGTGTTAAAGACTGCGATGGAGCTCCGTATGCCACGGCAAACTGGCTGACACTGACGGCGGCGGTGCACAAATGCTGCGCAGCTAGCGCCATTCGACGGCCAACACCGCGGTTCCTGGTGTGTCCGCTGTGCCGTGCGTGTGATCATTGCTTGTACAGCCCTCTCGCAGTGTCCGGAGCAAGTATGGTGGGTCTGACACACCGGTGTCAATGTGTTCTTTTTCCATTTCCAGGAGTGTATATATAAATGATTTTGTAGAAAGCATCGGATGCTCTTCAAGGCTATTCGCAGACGATGCAGTTATCTATACCAAAGTTGCAACGCCAATAAGATAGTAAGAATTTGCAGAACGACCTTCAGAGAATTGATGAATGGTGTAGGCTCTGGCAGTTGACCCTGAACGTAACTAAATGTAACATATTGCGCATATATAGGAAAAGAAATCCACTACTGCACAGGTACACTATTGATGACAAAAAGCTGGAGACAGCGTCAGCCGTAAGATATCTAGGCGTAACTATCCAGAGAGATCTTAAGTGGAATGACCACATAAAACAGATAGTAGGAAAAGCAGACGCCAGACTCAGATTCATCGGAGGAATCTTAACGAAATGTAGCTCATCCACGAAAGAAGTGGCTTACAAGGCGCTTGTTCGCCCGATTATTGAGTATTGTTCATCTATCTGGGATCCCTATTATGTAGGACTGATGGAGGAAATAGACAAGATCCAACAAAGAGCGTCGCTTTTCGTCACGGGATCGTTTAACTGGCGAGAGACCGTTACGGTGATGCTAAACAAACTCTACTGGCAGACGTTACAAGAGAGGCGTTGTGCATCACGGACAGATTTACTATTGAAATTTCGGGACAGCACTTTTCAGGAGGAGTCGGACAACATATTACTTCCCCCCACATACATCTCGCGTATTTACCACGAGGAGACATTCGAGAAATTAGAGCCAATACAGAGGCATACCGGGAATCATTCCGACGCACTACTCGCGAGTGGAACAGGGTTGGAGGGATCAGATAGTGGTACCGAAAGTATCCTCCACCACACAACATTAGGTGGCTTGCGGAGTGTGATGTAGATGTAGATGAACATGTAAAGAAACACTAACTCCACGACTTGCGTAAGAAGATACGTAGCTCAACGTATTATCTGACATCGTGTTTCAGCTTACATATTCGTTTTATGTCTTTTCCATCCATCTCGATACTTATTAAAAGTAAAAATCAAAAAATTGTTTTCTTTGGCGTGTTTTTCACTAAAGGCTAAATAAGCATTAGGAAAACATACTTATGTAGCATTTTTAATTATTTTGGAAAACTATAGAAATTGGAAAAGACGGTTAGGTGATTGTGACCATGACTACCCGAATACGAGACCACCACTTTCCAAGTTCTGCGGGATCTGTATTGCTGATAATTAAAATTGCAACATGTGGCAGGATAAAAGAAAATGAAGTACTACTTGCTGAGCGTCGGATGTTTGGTTGATTTGGAGGGAGGGGACGAAACAGCGAGGTCATCAGTCTCATCGAATTACGGAAGGATGGGGAAGGAAGACGAGCGTGGCCTTTCAAAGATATCATTCCGGCATTTGCATGAAGCGATTTATGGAAATCACGGAAAACCTAAAACGGGATGGCCGGACGTGGGTTTGAACCCTCTCCCTCCCGAATACGAGTCCAGTGTGCTAACCATTGTGCCACCTCACTCGGTTTTGCTGAGCGTATAAGGTATACCAGGAGAAATAAGTGAGTAACTCTGAAGGTGATTTGGGGATATAGAGGGCGCAAAATTTATTACACAGAGCAGCCACCTGTAGCAGCAGCAATGGCTCTAAGCAGACTGAGTATCGAATCGAAATTAGTGCATCAGTCGTTGCGGCTTGTCACTGTCGCAGGAACCTCCGACCAGATGTTTTCAATGGTCGAGAGATTTACAAAAAATGCTGACCATGGTTAATCAGGACACCAGGGTAACATGCAGTCTTGCAGTATCTTGTTGAAAGATAACGTCAGAAATAAGAATACGTAAGAGCTATAGTTGAAGGGACCCTCTCAGTTTTCAGTTACTGACTGTATTTAAAGCCACAGTTCGTCCCAAGTTTTATTTTGTTATATATTTAAAAGGATTTACGTCACGGTGTCCAACTCGCAGCGTGCAAGTCGCATGGGGCCAGCACAGTGTTTAATGAATACGCGTACATCCTCAAACATTTAGCAGTGCTGTCGATTCACTATTTGTTGACTAATTAGTGGATGAATCACTAAGTTTCTTCCGTCGCTGAATGTGTACACATAGGAGAAGTCACACTGTGACTTCCTCTCTGAAGTTCATTGTGTAGTCTTGCCGTCATTACTTCAAACAGCTCCAATGGCGGATATTTTCCGCAAGCCACTTATTGTCTTTCTTGTTGTGGTATCTGACATTCGAACTAGATAAGGAAACTTTCGAAATTAATTTATGATGATGAGCCACATCTCTCTCAGGAAGGGGCCGGGGAAGTTCACATGGACGCTCTCCCACAGGCGCTACAGCTTTGGCCAACCATGGAACCCTTTCCTGGGAGCTCACTGGATTAATGCACAGGTCTCTCAAGAGTGGGCTGTCATCTCGATGTCGTGCACCATGCTGGGCCAGAAGGCGCACCGCATCGCAAGTTCCTTCGCGCGTGCCGTTCGCCATTCGCCAGGGTTCAGCGAGCAGCGTAACGCAGTGATATCGTCGTCCGATCTCAGCATCAGAATTCCCAGTGCTATCTGTATTCTGTTCCTTAGGGGAAAATGTGTGCAGAAGGCAGTCAGGTGCGAGGGGTGCCGGAAATACTTCATAACTCGTTTGAGGATAAGATCCTCACCTGTATCATTCAAAATTACAGTGGTAGTGAAGCGAAATTCATTCAGTTTCGTAAGATGTCGTCTGCTCGGAAGTTCTGTGTTTCCCGTAAGTAACATGGGGGATCTGCTCCCATAGATAGTCTGGATGGCGGATCGCCATTAACATATTGTATTCTAGACCGATAGTAAAGTGGATAATGGTAATGGCTAAGGAAGAGATCCCAGAGTGGTTGGCGTTTCTTCGTTTTCTGGAAAGTTGTTCTCAGGACAGAACAATGAAATGGATGGTTTATAGTGCATTAATAGTCGAAATTTTGTTTCGTAAAGAAATCTATGAAGTTTTTTTTTGACAAATATGATAGCCAGGGCTTCTTTTCGAGTTGTGAGTAGTTGATTTTGGCTGATATGAGGGTTTTAGATTCGTTTGCGATGTATTGTTGACGTCCATCATCACTTTTATGTGCAAGATCATGCCCCAGTGCCACGTTGAGACCCTTCAGTGGGCTGGAGAAGGAATCCAGATGGTTGATAGGTCGCTAGACAGGTAGCAGTGTTTATTTAATACTAGCTGAGAAACCTGGCGTTAGCTAGGTATTATTTATTCCAGTCTTCTATTAGTCCATGTCCTCCTCCTTCTGCCCATCTCCTCGTTCCCCCTCTCTGTCTATATTTTCTTGCCTTCTCTCTCCATATATCTCCTCCTTGATCCCTCTCTATCCACATACCCTTTCTCCTTATCCTCTTCTCCTCTACAACTACATATATATCTACATGGATACTCTGCAAATCACATTTAAGTGCCTGGCAGACGGTTCATCGAACCACCTTCACAATTCTCTATTATTCCAATCTCATATAGCGCGCGGAAAGAACGAACACCTATATCTTTCCGTAGGAGCATTGATTTCCCTTATTTTATCGTGGTGATCGTTTCTCCCACGTAGGTCGGTGTCAACAAAATATTTTTACATTCGAAGGAGAAAGTTGCTGATTGGAATTTCGTGAGAAGATTCCGTCGCAACGAACAACGCCTTTCTTTTAATGATGTCCAGCCCAAATCCTGTAACATTTCTGTGACACTCCCTCCAATATTTCGCGATAATACAAAACATGCTGCCCTTCTTTGAACTTTTTCGATGTACTCCGTCAGTCCTACCTGGTAAGGATCCCACACCGCGCAGCAGTATTCTAAAAGAGGACGGACAAGCATAGTGTAGGCAGTCTACTTAGGAGATCTGTAACATTTTCCGAGTGTCATGCCAATAAAATACAGTCTTTGGTTAGCCTTCCCCACAACACTTTCTGTGTGTTCCTTCCAATTTAAGTTGTTCGTAATTGTAATATCTAGGTATTTAGTTGAATTTACGGCTTTTAGATTACAATGATTTATCCTGTAACCGAAGTTTAACGAATTCCTTTTAGCACTCATGTGGATGACCTCACACTTTTCGTTATTTAGGGTCAACTGCCAATTTTTGCACCATTCAGATATCTTTTGTAAATCGTTTTGCAGTTTCATCTTCTGATGACTTTATTAGTCGATAAACGACAGCGTCATCTGCAAACAACCTAAGACGGCTGCTCAGATAGTCTCCCAAATCGTTTATATAGATAAGCAACAGCAAAGAGCCTATAACACTTCCTTGGGGAACGCCAGAAATAACTTCTGTTTTACTCGATGACTTTCCGTCGATTACTACGAACTGCGACCTCTCTGACAGGAAATCACAAATCCAGCCACATAACTGAGACGATATTCCATAAGTACGCAATTTCACTACAAGCCGCTTGTGTGGTACAGTGTCAAAACCCTTCTGGAAATCCAGAAATACGGAATCGATCTGAAATCCCTTGTCAATAGCACTCAACACTTCATGTAAATGAAGAGCTAGTTGTGTTTCACGGGAACGATTTTTTCTAAACCCATGTTGACTGTGTGTCAATAGACAGTTTTCTTCAAGGAAATGCGTAATGTTCGAACACAATATATGTTCTAAAATCCTGCTGCATATCGATGTTAACGATATGGGCCTGTAATTTAGTGGATTACACCTACTACCTTTCTTGATTATTGGTGTGACCTGTGCAATTTTCCAGTCTTTGGGTACGGATCTTTCGTCGAGCGAACGGTTGTATATGATTGTTAAGTATGAAGCTAATGCATCAACATACTCCGAAAGGAACCTAATTGGTATGCAGTCGGAACCAGAAAACTTGCTTTTATTAAGTGATTTGAGCTGCTTCACTACTCCGAGGATATTTACTTCTACGTTACTCATGTTGGCAGCTGTTCCCGATTCGAATTCTGGAATACTTACTTCGTCTTCTTTTGTGAAGGTATTTCGGAAGGCTGTGTTTAGTAACTTGTTCGTGAAAGAACTCACACTTCGGTAGACTGCACTTCAGTCAATTTTGTTATAGCGTTGGGAACACTGTCTTCGATAGTATCTCCATTGCTATCGCGCAGAGAAGGCATTGATTGTTTCTTGTCGCTAACATACTTCACATACGACCAGAATCGCTTTGGATTTTCTGCCAGGTTTCGAGACAAAGTTTCGTTGTGGAAACTGTTATAAGCATCTCGCGTTGAAGTCCGCGCTAAATTTCGAACTTCTGTAAAAGATCGCCAATCTTGGGGATTTTGCGTCTGTTTAAATTCGGCATCTTGTTTTGTTGTTTCTGCAGCAGTGTTCTAACCCGTTTGGTGTACCAAGGAGGATCAGATCCGTCGTTTGTTAATTTATTTGGTATAAATCTCTCAATTGATGCCGATAATATTTCTTTGAATTCAAGCCACATCTGGTCTACACTTGTATTATTAATTTGGAATGAGTGGAGATTGTCTATCAGGAAGACGCGAAGTGAATTTTTATCTGCTTTATTGAATAGGTATATTTCTCGCTTATTTTTGGAGGATTTGGGGATTACAATATTAAATCTCGATACGACAACCCTGTGTTCACTAATTCCTGTATCGGTTTTGATGCTCGTTATTAACTCAGGATTGTTTGTTGCTAAGAGGTCAAGTATGTTTTCACAGCCGTTTACTATTCGCGTGGGCTCATGAACTAACAGCTCGAAATAATCTTCAGAGATGCGTTTAGCACAATTTCGAATGATATTTTATGCCTACCTCCGGAATGAAACATGTATTTTCGCCAACTTATCGAGGGTAAATTAAAGTCACCACCAACTATTATCGTATGAGTCGGGTACGTGTTTGAAATCAAACTCAAGTTTTCCTTGAACCTTACAGCAGCTGTATCATCTGAATTGGGACGTCGGTAAAAGTATCCTATTATTATTTTATTCCGGTTGCCAACAATGACCTCTGCCCATACTAACTCACAGGAAGTATCTGCTTCAATTTTGCGACGGGTTACACTACTTCTAACAGCAACAAACACGCCACCGCCAATATTATTTAGCCTATCCTTTCGGAATACCGTTAGGTTTTTCGCAAAAATTTCGGCTGAGCTTATATCCGGCTTTAGCCACCTTTCAGTGCCTATAACGATTTGAGCATCAGTGGTTTCTATTAGCGCTTGGAGCTCTGGTACTTTCCCAAAGCAGCTACGAAAATTTAGAACTGTTATACCAATGTTTACTTTATCTACGTTCTTCCTGTGTTCGGCTTGCACTCTTTGTGACTGAAGCCCTTCTTGTGTTTTCCCGAGAACCTCTAACCTAAAAAACCGCCCAGTCCACGCCACACAGCCCCTGGTACCTGTGCAGCCACCTCGTGCTTATAGTGAATATCTGACCTATTCAGCGAAACCCGAAACCCAATCACCCTTTGGCGCAAGTCGAGGAATCTGCAGTCTACACCGTCGCACAACCTTCTGAGCCTCTGATTCAGACCCTCCACTTGGCTCTGTACCAGAGGTCCGCAATCGGTCCTGTCGACTATGCTGCCAATGGTCAGCTCAGCTTTCATCTTGCAAGCAAGACTCTCAGCTTTTACCACTTCTGTCAGCGTCTCGAAACCAGAGAGAATCTCTTCTGATCTAAAGTGACACATATCATTGGTACCGACGTGAGCAACCATCTGCAGTTGGCTGCACTCCCATCTCTCTCTGTCCATGCCCCCTGTCCCTGTTCTTCACCTCCACCACTTCCTCTCTCTGTCCATCTCCACAACCCACTCTCTCTGTCCATCTCATGCTCCCCCAATCCCTGTCCACCTCCTACTGCCCCACCTCTGCTCTTACACCCTCTATCCATTGGCTTCTTCCCCCTCTGTCCATCTCCTCCCTACCCTTCTAACTGCATCTCTACCTCCCCTTCTCTTTGCAAATCTCCTTCTCCCCCCCTCTCTCTCCATCTCCTCTTACCTCCTCCCTCTGTCCAACTGCCACTCCCCCTCTCCCTGATCATCTCCTCCTCTTTCCTTCCTCTGTCCATCTCCTCCTCTTTCTGTCCATCGCTGCCCCCTCCTTTCTGTTTCTACCTCTTCCTTCCCCCTAACTGTCTCTCCATCTAGTTGTTGTAAATAGTATGTGTACCAAATTTGATTGAAATTGTACCATGGGGTTAGGACGAACTTTTTCCCAGTGGAGTTTCGCATACACATTTATCAAATATCTTACATTAATTTGTGTCACGCGAATTTGTACACATATCTCACCTGTATGTCTAGCGAGTTTCGCCCTGCAGTTTCATTTCCACCCAGCTTAACGTTTTGCGTTGTATCTCTTGAACTGTGTGCTGTACAATGGTATAATTTTGCAGGTATATTTAGTAGTATACGTGAATGCTACCTGCGAAATGTGTTGAGAATAGAGTTAGAAGTAAAGAATTAGTAAATTAAAAAGTTAAGCATAATGCGGCTATTTTCACGCATCTCAGCGTTTATGACGTCATACCTTCCGACCTGTGTGTCGTAAAATTACATGTTTTTCTAGGTACATTAAGACGCATATGTGGATGCTGTGTTGGGACTATGATACAACTAGAGTTAGTAGCAAAGACTAATAAATAAAACCATCTAGCGTGATGTAGTTTTTCACTCAGCTCAGTATTTGATGTCATATCTCCTGAACTATGTGTCGTACAGAGGTATATTTTTGTAAGTACATTCACCAGCATACGTGGACACCGTATGCTAAAAGTGTTACTAATAGAATTAGTAGCAACGAAGTAATAAATTTAAACGTCTTGCATTATGAGGTAGTTTTTCTCGTATTCATTGTTAATGACGTCATATTTCATGAAATAATTGCCGTAGAGGGATGTAATTTTTATAATACATTTAGCTGTACGTTTGAACACTGTCTGCAACGTATACTCGAATACAGTTAGTAGTAAAGAAGTAATAATTAAAACGACATACTTCATTTGGCTGTTTTACTGCATGAACAACGAAAATGTAGTAAGGGACAATTTTTTTTTCCTTTCGTCATTTTTGGGGATTGTAGGCGCAAAAATGTTTCGTAAAGGTTTGGAATTATGTGTAACGTTTGCTGCAAGTCTCTAAGTGTTCTTATTTTCACCGAGCGAGGTGGCGCAGTGGTTAGCACACTGGACTCGCATTCGGAAGGACGACGGTTCAACCCCGCGTCTGGCCATAATGACTTAGGTTTTCCGTGATTTCACTAAATCGCTCCAGGCAAATGCCGGGATGTTTCCTTTGAAAGGGCACGGCCGAATTCCTTCCCCGTCCTTCCCTAATCCGATGAGACCTATAACCTCGCTGTTTGGTCTCTTCCCCCAAACAATCCAATCCATCATATTTTCAAATACTGGATAACTGCAGTATGGGTATTCTTGCGTCGGGCTCTAAGCTGATTTTTGATCCCCACCACTTTGGTTCTTACCTCCACGGTGATTCTTTTCAAACAGTGAATAATATTTGTACCAAGAATGACTGAAATCAGTCCAGTGTTTTAGGAGGAAATGTGGAACATATATTCATACATACATACATACGTACATCCATTTTTATAATTTATAGGTATTTCAACTAGTTGAAAGCCTCCTGACACTGCCGTAACCATTCATATCTTGCACCTTCTTTGCAAAGATTAATCAGACGTCTAGCGATCTGGGTGGCGCTTGGTATAAATTTTGCATAACTGCATATTTTGCCGAGAAATAACTGAAGTTCTTTTAAGTAGCTAGGCAGTTGCATCTTTTCTATGGCGTCCACGTATTGCTCAGTAGCTTGAAGTCCTTAACGACTAAGCACTCCACTTGCTCTTGAAAGAACTCACACTTCGGTAGACTGCACTTCAGTCAATTTTGTTGTAGCGTTGGGAACAGTAGACGTAAATTCGCAAGATGTTTCTCTCTTGTAGCGCCACTTACTAATATGTAATTAATATATGAGCCAGGTAATCGACTGTGTTGATTGAATGTTTTGAGTCAGCTGTTCAATAAAAGGAGGGGAATATTGCTTTTAAAGTTCTGACAGTTTGTACAACTGCCGTGTTAATGATCATAAATTAAATTCAAATGGTTCAAATGGCTCTGAGCACTATGGGACTAAACTTCTGAGGTCATCAGTCCCCTAAAACTTAGAACTACTTAAACCTAACTAACCTGAGGACATCACACACATCCATGCCCGAGGCAGGATTCGAACCTGCGACCATAATGGTCGCGTGGTTCCAGACTGTAGCGGCTAGAACCGCTCGGCCACCCGGGCTGGCAATCATAAATTAACTGAATTTTTTGTGTAGCAGCAAATGTTAATAAACTTCGGATAGAGCAATTTTAGAGACGTACTGCCCACCTGATAGTCTTGAAATGGGTTCTTCTAGCCTTGGAACTGAAGAGACATCAGGGTCTAATTGAGCATTTGTAGTTGACTTTAAGTCACTATAAACAGATTAGGAAGCCATTTGATTTTCGTAACACTGCCAATGGTGTTGCCTGCTGTATGTGACATGTGTGAGGATTTCTTGTTGCACCATGCTGTCTAACTCGGACTTGAGGTCATCTCGCCGTGCTACTGGCAGTATTCTAACTATAAATCAGAGAAGTGCTGCAAAGGATTTTAGGTGAAAGTAAGCTACATTATTATTTGCACACCATAAGCTTCATGATTGCAGGTGTGGGCTGATAGGAGGTTGCTGTCGTCTGTTACTTTCAAAGGAAACAATGTAGAAACGTCCATCCCAAAAATGTTTTATACCTGGCATGATGGCACGACTAAGAAAGTAATCGGACGACTGACCTTTTTGTAGAATGCCGTTATAGTGCATTTACTGCACAGAAGTATACGGTGCTTGCTGTAGGACTACACCCTTTGTGATGTCAGCTGAAGAGATGGAGAAACAATCTGAGCGTAGCACACCGGAGATGTCAGTGATAACTGACATCACAGGGTATCAAATCACTGTCAGACGACAGAGATATAACGTACAGATGACACTTTACCTAAAAGTTGTCTCTTGATGTAGAATGAATGACTCTAAATAGGTGTTGTAGTAAACTATCTGCAACTTATTAGAAATTGTAGCATGGAATCAACGAGTATAAAAGCACGTTCGGATTGTGGTTGTAAATGTCTCACACTTTTAATTTAACGCTTGTATTTAAAGGTATCTGTAATCACGATTTATAATAAGTTATCTAAATAAACATATTTACTGGTATGTCATGGTAGCATATGTGCATATAGTCAAAGCATTATGAACATGGAGTAACTGTGTTAGGTTTAACTTGTGGATGTCAAACTCGTGGCATGGAGCCCTCATGTGCCCAATAATGTGTTTAATGAATACACATAGGTCCTCAGATGTGTAGTGGGGCCAACTATTCAATATTCACTGACTAATCAGTGGATGAATCTCACACATACTTCCGCTGCTGCCTCTGTAAACATAGCAGAAGACATAGTACGGAAAAGAAAGGGAGGGAACTAATGAGATCAGCTGCATCGGAAGTTTGTGCGGAATCAGCAGCGACGAGTGAAAATGCGTACCGGACTGATTCGCGAACCTGAGACATCCCACTTACTAAGTAATTGCGTTAACAATTGCACCACCAAGGCACAATGTTTATCACACAAGTGTGACAATCTCGGCGCGCTGCCCGGCTGATTCACATTTCTACCTAGAGTCACCTATCCGCAGTTCCCGTCTATGTCCTCCATGCTCGCTAATTTTAGGTTCAGGCTGGAGGTCGAACGTAAATGTGCGTCCTCACTGAAGGTCGTGGGTTCATTCCCCATCGAGGCGAATCAGTTATCTGAATGCGTGGTGTCAGTTATTTTTGATATTTCCAGGTATTTCCGAAAGAACAGACACCACAAATTCATATGATTTGTCTTTGAAGTTCGTTGTCTCTTGCTGCTAGCAATATTGCAAGCAGCTGCCAAAACAATACTTCGTTTGAAATGATTCATTTCATCTGTGTTAACTGAAGACATTTCGCTTTTGCTGAACAAGAAAAAAAAAATTTTTTTAGTGCTGCTGCTGCCAATAAAATTTGGAACTGGCGTACATTGCCGTAAATTAAGGTCCGGTTCACACTGAGACGATACGACGCGTGAGACAAAACACGATGCAACTAGCGGTGAGATGCAGAAGCAGCCGCGTTGGCAGAGAGCACAGAAACATGGCGCAAGTGATTTACCTGGTTCACTCTGGGACGACAGCAATACAACACCGACACATATCTTTGTAATGTCGCCCAGAGCAACAGGGAGAGCTGGAGGCTCAGCCAGCTTTGTCGTATGATATACTGCGATGAAAATTTGAAAGTCACCTGATAAGCTTCAAAAAATTGTTTTATGCAGACGAAGCAAGGATAGGTCATCTCTGTAGTTAGTTCTCAGTAAAAGTTTTACTTTTCGTATAAAAAATTAAAAACCACTGGTTTGACATTCGCACATAATCTCCAACATGCAGTCTTTTTCATTCGATTTTGAGGAAATCATTCGGTAAAAAAAAATTATTTTTTCACATTTTATAGCGTGACTTCACAGCTTCCTAATGAACTGGTTCTGGTTTTCTTCTCGCTATTTCCAAAAGCTACTGTGATACTTCGAAGTAAACTAAAACACCAGGCATATCTTTGCAAAGTTTGCAGTGAGGAATGTAGTCACTCGACATTTTGCGTTTGCTGTATTTTGGTTCATATATTGCTGCGTACGAAATATAGTCGACATATCGAAATTGTTTTTAACGGTGGACGGGGAGCGATTCTTCTTTACATTGATGAAAAAATACATGAGATACATGGGAGTTTATCTATGACGAGGTCGGCAGCTACTCTCCGCAGGTATTGTAACTGCCACCTTCTCTGCGGAGTGCGAAGCTGCCTCGTGTTTCTCTGTTTCGTTTGCTGGCAATACAAGCTGAAGCTGAAAATGACAAAGTTGGCGAAATGAAAAGACACCAGTAGTCAGCTGCTGATGATGCTGACTGGATGTTTTTTTCCGTCTGTTGTCCCTGATTTTAGGAAACTTTGTGACATGTGTAAAAGAGAACTGAAAGCTAAATTCCTGTTGCTTCTGAGTGAGCAGCTGGATGAAGCGAAGCAATATACATCGGGATTTTCCTTAACACAATGAACTTGTTCTATCTCTTCAAAAACATTGTCTGCACCTACACAGAGTTCACCATTTACTGATACACTGTCGTTGGTAACTGACCTCATTTCAAATCCAGCAACGTTTGACCTGAATACCCTTCAAACTGAATGAGAAGCTACTCTGCGAAACTGAACAGTTTTAGAGATCCTATCCGAGCTTCACCAGTCTATAAACATTCTTTATGTGTCTACCACTCTGAATATGGTAACATTCTGGCTGGTCTTACAGAATATAAGCTTTTGATGTTGACATTTTTAACATTCTTAGACTTTCATCAACTTATCTTATTCTAGCGAATGGCTTCTCAGCATGAGAAATAGTAAGTGGAAACTGTCTGAACTTATTCTGTAGAATTCGTGGAAATGTGTTCGTGTTGGGGGGGGGGGGGGGGGCTAACGAGAAACTGCAGCTGAACAATGTCTGATATTTACAATGTTTCATTGACGCGGCCAGTACTCCATTTTATCTGTTTCTTGACCTTTAACTAATGACAATCATGACCTCTCACAAGAGTTCATAATTTCAACTGAAACTGGAACAGAAACGTTATTCATGGTGCCTCGTTAATTGTCGTGTGGCGAGTAGCATTGTGCAACATATCACTTATCGTAACATTCCATGGGAACCGAATGTCGTACCGGTAAGTGTCGCGTCGCGCTACCTTTATTACAACCTGGCGTATCGCATGTTATATCGTCTCAGTGTGAATCGCGCCTAAGAAATAAAATAATCTGCTTAAGAGTGTCACGGTTGAAATCGTCTTTGGTACGGCGCCTGATATTTTGGTCTAATCATCAATTAATGGAGTTGGATGCAATCCATTCTCCAAGGCCCTGATCGCCGAAATTGAAACAACATTGTTATTACGAACCATACAGAAAAGCTTTGGAAGAACGAGAGAAATGAGTGTATTCACGCCACGCTTTTTGATTTGTGCAGTTATTTAGTGTGTCGTAATTTACTGTTAAAGAAAACATACTATTTTGTATTATAAGATTCTATTATTGTAAGTTACACGCAGTCTTTTTTAACTTTTTCAGCTTCTTACAGTCTAGTGAACCAGGAAGTACACGGAGAATTGTTAACGGACATCAAAATTTCCATGAAAATATGCAAATGAATTATGTTAACCTAAGAAACGAAATGATCTACTTAATATGATACTACGTTTATACACTACTGGTCATTAAAATAGCTACACCACGAAGATGAAGTGCTACAGACGCGAAATTTAACCGACAGGAAGAAGGTGCTGTGATATGTAAATGATTAGCTTTTCAGAGCATTCACACAAGGTTGGCGACACCTACAACGTGCTGACATGAGGAAAGTTTCCAACCGATTTCTCATACACAAACAGCAGTTTACCAGCGTTGCGTGGTGAAATGTTGTTGTGATGCCTCGTGTAAGGAGGAGAAATGCGTACCATCACGTTTCCGCCATCCGGAGTGGCAGAGCGGTTCTAGGCGCTACAGTCTCGAACCGCGCGGCCGCTACGGTCACAGGTTCGAATCCTGCGTCGGGCATGGATGTGTGTGATGTCCTTAGGTTAGTTAGGTTTAAGTAGTCCTAAGTTCTAGGGGACTGATGACCTCAGAAGTTAAGTCCCATAGCGCTCAGAGCCATTCAAAGCATTTGAACCATCACGTTTACGACTTTGATAAAGGTCGGATTGTAGCCTACCGCGATTGCGGTTTATCGTATCGCGACATTGCTGCTCGCGTTGGTCGAGATCCAATGACTGTTAGCAGAATATGGAATCGGTGGGTGCAGGAGGGTAATTCGGAACGCCGTGCTGGATCTCAACGGCGTCGTATCACTAGCAGTCGAGTTGACAGGCATCTTATCCGCATGGCTGTAACGGATCGTGCAGCCACGTCTCGATCCCTGAGTCAACAAATGCGGACGTTTGCAAGACAACAACCATTTGCACGAACAGTTCGACGACGTTTGCAGCAGCATCGACTATCAGCTCGGAGACCATGGCTGCGGTTACCCCTGACGCTGCATCACAGACAGGAGCGCCTGCAATGGTGTACTCAACGACGAACCTGGGTGCACGAATGGCAAAACGTCATTTTTTCGGATGAATCCAAGGTCTGTTTACAGCATCACGATGGTCGCATCCGTGTTTGGCGATATCGCGGTGAACGCACATTGGAAGCGTGTATTCGTCATCGCCATACTAGCGTATCGCCCTGCGTGATGGTATGGGGTGCCATTGGTTACACGTCTCGGTCACATCTTGTTCGCATTGACAGCACTTTGAACAGTGGTCGTTACATTTCAGATGTGTTACGACCCGTGGCTCTACCCTTCATTCGATCCCTGCGAAACCCTACATTTCAGCAGGACAATGCACGACCGCATGTTGCAGAACCTGTACGGTCCTTTCTGGATACAGAAAATGTTCGACTGCTGCCGTCACCAGCACATTCTCCAGATCTCTCACCAATTGAAAACATCTGTTCAATGGTGGCCGAGCAACTGGCTCGTCACAATACGCCAGTCACTACTGTTGATGAACTGTGGTATCGTGTTGAAGCTGCATGGGCAGCTGTACTAGTACACGGCATCCGAGCTCTGTTTGACTCAATGCCAAGGCGTATCAAAGCCGTTATTACGGCCAGAGGTGGTTGTTATGGGTACTGATTTCTCAGGATCTATACATCAAAATTGCGTGAAAATGTAATCACATGTCAGTTTTAGTATAATATATTTGTCCAATGATTACTCGTTTACCATCTGTATTTCTTCTTGGTGTAGCAATTTTAATGACCAGTAGTGTATTTCCCTACGTAATGAGGTAGACGCTAAACGTTGCATCCATGCAATAATTATAACTATTTTATCAAGTAAAAATGAACTCAGATTGTGAAATAATCACTGAAATATCAAAAATAGTAACTCATATTGTTCGATAAGCCGTTAATGCTTTATATGAATGGTAATGGCATTATTACACCTCCCACGTCACACCAGATATTACTTCTCTATTACTAAGTTGTAGCTGACTCTACATTCAGGATTCGAGATAGAAGCTACTGTTTTGTCAGCGAGGGATCGGACGGCGACAACTGCAAGAAGAGCACTACATCACCTCGTGGTCTGCAGGTGTCATAAGTTCCCAGACACATTGTGTAGAGAATTTGTCTCTGGCTACTTATGACGCCTTGCCGTCCATGAAATAACGCCGCTCCTATTTAGCTTTGGACGCCAGTTGATGCATCATACCTCTCGCCAGCTGAAAATTATGAGTGTAGTAAGATAGTTCATTTACTTTATGGAGGAATTACATTCTTCTGCTTCTTGCATGCTGCATACAAAAACAAAGAATGAAGTCATCATGAAGTAAATGCAATCCTATGAGACTCAAGTTGTTGTTGTAGTCTTCAGTCCAGAGACTGGTTTGACGCAGCTCTCCACGCTACCCTATCCTGTGCAAGCTTCTTCATGTCCCAGTACCTACTGCAATCTACATCGTTCTGACTCTGCTAAGTGTATTCATCTCTTGGTCTCCCTCTACGATTTTTACCCTCCAGGCTGTCCTCCAACACAAAGTTGGTAATCCCTTGATGCCTCAGAATATGTGCTACCTACCAATCGATCCCATCTTCTAGTCAAGTTGTGCCACAAATTTCTCTTCTGCCCAATTCTATTCAATACCTCCTCTTTAGTTATGTGGTCTACCCATCTAATCTAATCTTCAGCATTCTTCAGTGGCACCACATTCCGTTCAACTGCTCTTCCAGGTCCTTTGCTGTCTCTGACAGAATTACAAAATCATCGGCGAACCTCAAAGTTTTTATTTCATCTCGAAGGATTTTAATTCCTACTCCGAATTTTTCTTTTGTTTCCTTTACTGCTTGCTCAATATACAGATTGAATAAAATCGGGGATAGGCTACAACCCTGTTCACTCACTTCCCAACCACTGCTTCCCTTTCATGCCCCTCTACTCTTACAACAGCCATCTGGTTTCTGCACAAATTGTAAACAGCCTTTCGCATCCTGTATATTACCCCTGCCACTTTGAGTATTTGAAAGAGAGTATTCCAGTCAACATTGTCAAAAGCTTTCTCTAAGTCTACAAATGCTAGAAACGTAGGTTTGCCTGTCCTTAATCTATCTTCTAAGATAAGTCGTAGGGTCAGTATTGCCTCACGTGGTCCACTTTACCTGGTGTTCCTGTGAGATGTGCTGCCTCAGTTCTTGGAAACTGTACTCCTTGTTGTCTGTGAAAGGATGTGATGTCAACACGATGGTGCACCAGCCCACTTCCATGTTAGTGCCCGTGAGCACCTGAACAACACAAACCCTGCGCTGCCAGCGCGACCTCCAGACCTCATACCTCTGCACTTTTTCCTCTGGAGTAACGTCAAGACGTAGATGTATGAAACCCCCGTTTAAACGGATGGAAACGTGCTTGCTGGCGTCCAAGTTGTTTGTCTCCTGGTACAACATACATCATGGATCCTTCATGCGCCTTTGCCATGTATGCATTGAGACTGGTGGTTGTCACTTTGAACAATTATTATGAGCTGCATTGTAGTTATGAGGTGTATGGTGTGTATGTCCATAACAAAATAAATATG
Source organism: Schistocerca cancellata (assembly GCF_023864275.1). NCBI lineage: Eukaryota > Metazoa > Arthropoda > Insecta > Orthoptera > Acrididae > Schistocerca > Schistocerca cancellata. The sequence goes on from NC_064629.1 coordinate 294,878,264, forward strand.
CCTTTACAACCATTGGTTCCCTACCTCAATATGGTCCGTTGTGGACCCATTATCACCTGTTTCCATTTGACCCAAAAGGTTTGAGATATCCTGTAAAATCTTTTACATTATAGAAGATTAAAAACAAGTGTAGTAATGTACACTCTAATTACAGAAGAATGTATAACTTATATTGTGCTGTAGAGAAGCGACGCTGAATGATAAAAATGTAAAATGCAGATTATTTAAAAACTTACGCCCCCAATGCCATCCTAAGAAAATGGGCGACTCAAGATTATAAAAACTACACAAATATGAGACATTAAAAGTACTGGCATGCTTTACCTTCCACAAAAGTTATATTATGATATGTTCGATATTACAAATTGCATTCTTTACTTATAAAAGGCTGAAAGTAATTTTAGGTGTAAGAAAAGTGCAAAATATTTGCAATGGAAGGGACGTCCAAGTCGAGTGTAAACTTATGTTCTGTAGCGTGCAAAAGCTACGAAAACAGGGAACTGAAGAGGGTCGGCTGCTTACAGAATCATGTTTACAAACATCTCGATAGAGCTACGAACTTATGGAGTAACTTTAAAGTAATTTGTCAATAATGGAGTGACAGTTGTCCAAGAAACTGACGTTCCTTAGTGTATACTTGTCGTTGAGGTAATTCCTTGAATTTTTGAGATTGGCTTATGAAGCAATTTAAATTTATGCCAAAGAAAATACGTTTAACAAGGAATGCACAATAAGAAATTCCAGTTTCTTGCATATCAAATATTCACTCACTTTTTCATTTGAGTGATAGATCATTAAATCTGATCACCATTTGCTTATTGCTCTACGTTTTGTAATCCTCCAGCACCTGATGTCTTCGAGCTGCGATTTTCTCGATTTTCTATATTCTTTTAAATTTTGTCATTACAAATTTTTGTTGATAGATATCAAAAATTAGGAAGCTTATCTTTTCAGGAGCAGCAGAATCTGAAATCCCCCCCCCCTTTACGGACTCTGGGGCAAACATTCAAACATTCATTTAAGTCCTGCCTACCCAGTGGTAATGTGCCACGTATAACCGGAGATGGGAAATGATTGAATGCCATCGTGTTCCTGTTGTCCATCACATGCAGTGACCTGTTCTACGATGGGGAGAGTCTGAAATGACAATAATTCGACTGCCGTGGCACCTGCCTTATGTCTTGGGATCGTGAAATATCTCCTTTTATATGTGGCTCAAAAAGTAGGCAATTAGTCTGGGAACTCTTCGTGTTTCCACGATCTCTTTCTATCCGACACTGGCAGCCCAACTGCTGCTAGTGTCTAACTCATTCCTTTATTTCCATGTCACGTTGTTTCACTATTTGGTTCGTATGTAATGACTATTGTTCTTTCGATCAAACTCTCCAGGTGTCTGTAATGCCTAACATTATCTATATCTGCCTCCCTTGCACTTGAATTTCTCTTACGAAATTTCTACCGCGCCTTTTTTTATTTCCTTGTATCCATTTTGAGGAATATTGGAAATAAAATAAAAACCAGCCTTATCTTCTTTTTTCTCGATTTTCTCTTTCTTTCGTTCACTTCGATTTGATTAGAAAGTGACAGCACAACACTTTCTTTAATACAGGTAATAGTTTTCATAGTCTGATATCTATAATTAGCCTTAAAAAATAAGTATATTGACAAAAAGTGAAGGAAGGTAGTACGTGATGAATGTCTGAGCTTAACGACGCGTTTTGTTTACATCATTAGAGGATGGAAACAAGTAAATCAGTGAAAGCACGAAAAACATAAATCAAGATGGCTGGACTAGATTTTGAGGTGACATAACCCTCGCCTACGAGGCAACTTACTCGATACCTACACCGTTTGGAATGAGTGTTAGGGTCAGTATACGGACAGTAGCGTTGCACTTTGTTTTTGATGCTTCGGGAATTGCAAAACGCACATAATCATGGAGAAGACACACAGCTCTTCCACTTGTAAGCACACAGAGGCTTCCCTAATTAACGACCTTATTTAGTGTACGGATATAATCATTAAAATTTTATGCAATTTCTGTGTAAGAACCTGAAGTAAATTTCATGTCATTCTTCAGGATCGTATCTCAGATTCAGGAACTGTCTTTCTGCCTTTTTCTCCCCAGCTTCTTTGGGTAATAATTTATTTCACCGATATGAACTTAAATTCGTTACCTTGTATCTCAGAGTCAAGTCAGTTTAGCATTAAAGATGCGAAAATGCTATGTTGTTTCCTTACAGCATGATTTAAAAGAACATGCAGCTAGAATGAAATTTTCACTCTGCAGCGGAGTGTGCGCTGATATGAAACTTCCTGGCAGATTAAAACTGTGTGCCGGACCGAGACTGGAACTCGGGACCTTTGCCTTTCGCGGGCGAATGCTCTACGAACTGAGCTACCCAAGCACGACTCACGCCCGGTTGTTTTAACATGCAGCTGTTTCTCAATGTCAAATCAGATATATTACAGCAAACAGAGTACCCTATCAACAGATAGTAGTCTGCAGGAGTCATAAGTGGCGGGATACATTGCATTTACGAGATGTTTCCAGCGACTTACGGCACCTTGCCGTCCGCACACAACAACGCTTCAGTCACTCTTCTGTCGACAGTGGTGGCAAACGACGTTTGTGAGTAGGTACTACAATCAATAAACATGAGTATTGGTTCAGATGGCTCTGAACACTATGGGACTTAACATCTGAGGTCATCAGTCCCCTAGAACTTAGAATCACTTGAACCTAATTAACCTAAGGACATCACACACATCCATTCCCGAGGCAGGATTCGAACCTGCGCCTAGAACCGCTCGGCCACTGCGACCGGCCTTTTCAATCTACCCCAGGCATGTTCAATAGGGTTCATATCTGAAGAACATGCTGTCCTTTCTAGTCGAGCGATGTCGTTATCGTGATGGAAGTCATTTACAACGTGTGCACGATGGGGGCGCGAATTGTCGTCCATGAAGATGAATGTCTCTCCAATATGCTGTCGATATGGTTTCACTATCGGTCGGAAGATGGCATTCATGTATCGTACAGCCGTAACGACGCCTTCCATGACCACCAGCGGCGCACGTCAGCCCCACATAATGCCAGCCCAAAACAGCAGGGAACCTCCACCTTGCTGCTCTCGCTAGACAGTGTGTCTAAGGCGTTCAGCCTGACCGGGTTGCCTCCAAACACGTCTCCGACGATTGTCTGGTTGACGGCATATGCGACACTCATCGGTGAAGAGGATGTGATGCCAATCCTAAGCGGTCCATTCAGCATGTTGTTGGGCCCATCTGTACCGTGCTGCATGGTGTCGTGGTTGCAAAGACAGGCCTCACCATGGCCTCCGGGAGTGAAGCTGTGCATCATGCAGCCTATTGCGCACAGTTTGAGTCGTAACACGACGTCCTGTGGCTGCACGAAAAGCATTATCCAACATGGCGACGTTGCTGTCAAGGTTCATGGTTCCTGCGACTCATAATCCGTACGTAGTGGTCATCCACTGCAGTAGTAGTCCTAGGGCGGTCTGAACGAGGCATGTCATCGACAGTTCGTGTCTCTCTGTATCTCCTCCATGTTTGAACAACATCGCTTTAGTTCACTCCGAGACGCCTGGACATTTCCCTTGTTGAGAGCCCTTCCTGGCACAAGTAACAATGCGGACGCGATCGAACCGCGGTATTGACCGTCTAGGCATGGGTGAACTAAAGACAACATGAGCCGTGTAGCTCCTTCCTGGTGGAATGACTACAACTGATCAGCTGTCGGACCCCCTCTGTCTAATAGGCGCTGCTCATGCATCATTGTCTACATCTTTGGGCGGGTTTAGTGACATCTCTGAACAGTCAAAGGAGCTTTGTCTGTGATACAATACCCACAGTCTATCTGCAGGAGTTCTGGGAACCGAGATGATGCAAAACTTTTTTTGATATGTGTATTACAGATGTTTCCTATCAGATTACCAAAATGAAAAGAAGCAGTCTGAATAACTTCTATGTTTGTTACAGGGTAGGTCGTGCTGAGATATAATTGTTCAGGAAAATATTCTATACGTTGCGCCGTTTCCGAGTTAACTGGCATTGAAGTTATCCAATCAGGCCGTTGCAGTGCAAATTCAAGTGGCCCGTCAGATCCAGTTAGTGCCAATTGTTCTCATAACACAGACGACATCATGCGAGACTGCTCAGCCTTTGGCTCGGGATCCATCCTTTCTGCCGTCGCATGTCTAATTTTTGTGTCGCCCACTTGTTCGTTTTTAGAAAACCAAACCAAGAATAAGTTTGGCGTCACTGTCTCTGGCGGGCTGCTAGAATTTGCGCGTGGAACAGCCTGAGTGGCTAACTTCAGTGTCATATACGAGTATGTGGTGTCTGGTCTTTCGAACCATTTTGATCCTGCAGCCATCATAAATCAAGATGCAACAAAGGAATGAACGACATTCAGCTGCGTAGTGGGCACTGATTTACGTCGATGGGGTAAGTTGAAAATTTTGTGGCGGACCGGGAATCGAACCAGGGTGTCCTGTTTACTATACAGATGCTCTGATTACTTTTGTTTTTTATCACAAAAAGTGAGTCGTGACGGGGAGGCCAGGAGGGCGAAGTGGGCAGGTGTCGCAAGCCGAGACCTGGCTGCAACGTACCCACCCCCTACCCAACATGACGGACGTGACGCGACAGAAATTAGGTCAAGGTAACGACAACAATGTATTTTTTAGTTTTTATTTTATTTAATCTATTGTTTTCTTGTATTTTTTGAAATATAGATCGATGAGACAAGAATTGGTTCGCAATATGACGGACAGCCAAACACAGGAACTTAAATCTGAATTCTGGAAACAAGTAAATAAATAACATAAAAAATATGCATTCGATCGTGCAGGTCACCCTGCACACATTCAAGTAGCCGGTCTGGACACTGGATACACCATACCGTCTCAGAATGATCATACATGTGTCAAGAACGTAGAAGGATGGATACTCCTCAGCAATGGAGGGATGGTGAGGAACTGTTCATCGGAATACGTAAATATACCGTTCATGTGAATCATGGACGTGGCATTGTAAATTAAACGGCGAATAGCGTCTACTAAAGGTAGGGGGAACCCCATGCGTCTCCCCACTGAAAAGAGAACATTTTGGCGGACCCGGTCGAAGGGGCTGTTGAAATCTATCTACACCAGTGCCGCACGGAGGCGGCCGCACACGGCCAGCGCAGTAGGATCCAGACATTCACCTGTGCCCATTGGAGGGTATCCCGACACATCGAAATATTTGTTCTGGAGAAAGTACTGCAGGTAACACCGCACGCATGCGCGCTGCGAAGAGACTAACGTAGATTTTATAATTCGCTTTGAGTAATGTGACAGGGCGAAAGTTGGTGATGTCTGTTTCTCCCGTCTGTTTGGGCATCGGTTTAAGAACGCCATTGACAAAGTCTTACGGTACTTGGTAGGAACGATTGAACAGCTCCTGGGTCATCTCTGTCGAACGTGGAAGCATCATATGCTGAAGGTGCGTTGGGGCCTGAGGATTTGTTCGCCACGCCTTTGGCCATCACGTCCCTCACCTCGTCCGCTGTGATCGCTATCACCATGGGTGCCGCCTCCATATTGTGAATGGTGTGGGTGAGGAGTTGGAGAACATTGTCAGAAACGGCTGCCAAGCCGGTTCGCCATCGTAAAAATGTTGTTAATGATCAGCGAAGGCAGAGACGAGTGCTGCTTGAGTACTGACACGGTTTGCAGCCTGAGTGGTAAGGGTAGAAACGAGGGAGCGACGTCGACGACGCAGGTCGAATGTGACATGAAGCATGAATGGAGGCTCCTCATCAGTGGCGTCTTGACTGCGAGACCGCACCACCATACCTCGTAGTTCGTTGTGTTGAGGGGACAGAAGTTTCGCTTTGATACGTTGGCGTTCACGTGGGAGACCTACAAGTTCGTATAAGACTGTGTAATATGAATGCGTAGTATTCCGGTGTCACACTACCGCTTTTCTATCGCATTAGATAAACTCCTTCTTGATCACCGGCTTCACACAAATCATCCACCACAGCAGCGTCGATGGGTGCCGAGGAAGACGTTGCTCGCGCGAGGTCAATGAAGCAGTGATGCATTTTCGACAAACCGGGTTGTGAAGAAGAGAGGTATTGGGCTTCCAGGCACCTTGGCCGCACCATACTGGTTGTGGCGGCAGGAGTAAAGCGCAGATGAAAGCGCAGTGGTCTGAAAAGTTCAGAGGCCATATTTCCGTGGAGAGCACAACCGCTCGAAGGGTTGCAGAAACATAAATCCCAACGAGTCGAGTTGTTGAATTGCTTGTGTGGTGGGTGCAGCCAGGGGTGTCGCCGTGTATGATCTCCCACGCGTCAGTAAGACGAAAATCATCTACCAAGGTATGTCAGGCTGTACATATTGAGTAGCTACTAGTCTGGCCCTTCAGGTGGAGGATAGTTGAAATCACCTCCTACGACGTAACGGTCGTATCACCCCGCAAAAATGACCCTATTCGTTTCGTTCAAATGGTTCCAATGTCTCTGAGCACTATGGGACTTGACATCTGAGGTCATCAGTCCCCTAGACTTAGAACTACTTAAACCTAACTAACCTAAGGACATCACAAACATCCATGCCCGAGACAGGTTTCGAACCTGCGACCGTAGCAGCAGCGCGGTTCCAAACAGAAGCGCCTAGAATCGCTCGGCCACAGCGGCTGGCTTATTCGTTACGTATAGAACATAGTTCGTTGACGTCGGAGTGTGGACCTTAAAGAAGCTATAAACTGATGACGTGGGTATCAAATAGTGTAAGGACCTCACCCGGTCTGGATAGGAGAACAACCACATCTGTGACCTGGATAACTTGCAGAATGTAGAGAGCCACGCCGCATCCTGTGTGACTGCCGACTACGGAAAACAACTCGAATCCGTACAGAGTAGGAATGGTAGTGAGACAAACCTCTTGCAGAACGGTGACGTCAACTTCTGATTCCATGAGCATATTGCGAAGGAGTTGAAACTTCGATATGTTGCCTACTATATTCGTACTGAGCTTTGCGAAATTGTACGAGGTGCATTCAAGTTCTAAGGCCTCCGATTTTTTTTCTAATTAACTACTCATCCGAAATCGATGAAACTGGCGTTACTTCTCGACGTAAACGCCCTGCAGACGTACACATTTTTCACAACGCTGACGCCATGATTCCATGGCAGCGGCGAAGGCTTCTTTAGGAGTCTGTTTTGGCCACTGGAAAATCGCTGAGGCAATAGCAGCGTGGCTGGTGAATGTGCGGCCACGGAGAGTGTCTTTCATTGTTGGAAAAAGTCAAAAGTCACTAGGAGCCAGGTCAGGTGAGTAGGGAGCATGAGGAATCACTTCAAAGTTGTTATCACGAAGAAACTGTTGCGTAACGTTAGCTCGATGTGCGGGTGCGTTGTCTTGGTGAAACAGCACACGCGCAGCCATTCCCGGACGTTTTCGTTGCAGTGCAGGAAGGAATTTGTTCTTCAAAACATTTTCGTAGGATGCACCTGTTACCGTAGTGCCCTTTGGAACGCAATGGGTAAGGATTACGCCCTCGCTGTCCCAGAACACGGACACCATCATTTTTTCAGCACTGGCGGTTACCCGAAATTTTTGGTGGCGGTGAATCTGTGTGCTTACATTGAGCTGACTGGCGCTTTGTTTCTGGATTGAAAAATGGCATCCACGTCTCATCCATTGTCACAACCGACGAAAAGAAAGTCCCATTCATGCTGTTGTTGCGCATCAACATTGCTTGGCAACATGGCACACGGGCAGCCATGTGGTCGTCCGTCAGCATTCGTGGCACCCATCTGGATGACACTTTTCGCATTTTCAGGTCGTCATGCAGGATTGTGTGCACAGAACCCACAGAAATGCCAACTCTGGAGGCGATCTGTTCAACAGTCATTTGGCGATCCCCCAAAACAATTCTCTCCACTTTCTCGATCATGTCGTCAGACCGGCTTGTGCGAGCCCGAGGTTGTTTCGGTTTGTTGTCACACGATGTTCTGCCTTCATTAAACCGTCGCACCCACGAACGCACTTTCGACACATCCATAACTCCATCACCACATGTCTCCTTCAACTGTCGATGAATTTCAATCGGTTTCACACCACGCAAATTCAGAAAACGAATGATTGCACGCTGTTCAAGTAAGGAAAACGTCGCCATTTTAAGTATTTAAAACAGTTCTCATTCTCGCCGCTGGCGGTAAAATTCCATCTGTCGTACGGTGCTGCCATCTCTGGGACGTATTGACAACGAATGCGGCCTCATTTTAAAACAATGCGGATGTTTCTATCTCTTTCCAGTCCGGAGAATAAAAATTGGAGGCCTTAGAATTTGAATGCACCTCGTATAGCGTGTTGGTGCTGCTAGCGGGTTTTCCCATCGTCAGAAACAGTGGAGCGTCGCGTTGACGGACGTCACCATCCCCTGTTCCACAGTGCGGGTCGAAGTTCTATTGGTTATCGGTGCAGGATGGTGGTGCCATCTCTGTATGAGGTGCCATGGATCGTAAGTCATAAGTTCCCACTACCTGATGTGCGGGGACTGTGTTGTGTCCATATGGTTTTCTCTGAAGGTAGGGGGTTCTTGTGACGACTGTGAAGAAACTGTGTTCCGTTGTGTGAAGGGTAGGACGGCCGTAAGGTGGCCTGCTCGTTGTTAGTGACAGCAACGACGTCCGGGGAGTGCCGCCACATACGTCGAGACAATCGTGCTGATCAGGGCTGGCATGTCCGTAAGAGGAAGTTGCTCAACACGTCGTTGAACGCATTCTGGCCGTAGATGGCCCTCTTTCCCACAACCAAAGCATATACGTGTTTCATCAACGTACAAAATTTTGGTCCTGCAACCTCCCGTCGGGAGGAACATGGGTACATGGCTTCGAAGTTTGATGCGAACTTATCAGACACCGTTCAAGACAGGTGTGTCCTGAACTGTGCCCACTCTTCGGCAACGTGTTAGATGACCGTACCGAAGGGTCGGAGGGCCTGGATCACAGGGAGTTCGGACGGTAGTACTCTGATCGTTCTGACACCATGACCTTCATGCTCAACGGAGTCGGGTCGTAGGAGAGACAGAAGGGTAGTCCACTGTGGGCCTCTCTTATAATCTTGTCACATGCCGCTTGGTCAGTCATTTTCATACAGACAGTACTACAGACTATGGAAAAGATGGAGTCCTATGACATCGTTCGGCGGCATCTTCGCTTTGTCGCACAGGAATCGTTTAACATCAGGCGCCTTGAGACAGGCGGAATAGGGACAAAAGTTGATCCCAATGTCGCTTTGTGGTTGTTGTTTTCCACGGTGTATCGTAAGGTAAACGACTGCACGTGATTACGGCAGCTGTACAGCAACTAGCTGCGCCTTGCTGCGGAACACACTCACACGTCCGCACCGTACCACCGCCAAAAGCTAACTGCCATTTCTTTCGGACATATCCGAAAGAAGACACATCACATATACGATTAAGGTGAGACTATCCAACGATCCCTTCAGCACAGAGGCGCACCACGTCCGAACTCAGACGGGAATCGGCGAAACGCCTCGAGTAATGGGGATAATCAATAGGCAAGGGCACTATGTCAGTGGTGTGTGGTTAAGTTGAGAATTAGAATCAGATGGGAGGTGAGCTAGTGTTGTCCGTGCAGTTGCGCTGATCACTGTGTCTGGATTGTTTGATGGTCAGAACATCTGCCTCGTAAGCAGGAGACCTGGACTCGAATTCCAGTCCGACACAATTTTTCAACTTTCCCCATTGATGTAAATCAATGCCCACTACGCAGATAAATGTCGTTCATTCCTTTGTGTCTTGACTTCAGTTGTAATTAACTTCGAAACGGCGTAATGTATCGATTTTTTTCCTGAATACTTACGTCTCAGCAAAACCTACCTAGCAACACTCTCAGAAGCTTTTCAATGTATTTATGACCACCCTGTCTACCCAGAGAATATCGTAATTTGTAGTATTATCGCCTACTATGTGTATACATTTCTTTGCGATCTTTTTCACACAAACAAAGAGAAGCTGAATTGAAAATTGTTTTACTGCCCTAGTTTTAACTGTCGCATTAAATCGCACAGATTACAGTACAGTATATTTTTTATAGGAGGGTTATTCGGAAAGCAAGGAACGATCGGTCGCGAAATGGAAAATACAGTGAAAATCTGATGAAGCTTTGCTCAGATGCGTTGGGCACTGTGCCTAGTACGCCCGTCGATCGCATCATGTCGCTCTTTTGAGTTCTGAGCTCACAGTGAGAACGTAAAGATGGCTAGAAATTAGCGTCTCCCACCAAGTATGAGGGCCTGGCGAAAGATTTCGCCTGAAGCTATGCAACCAACATAACATAACTGTGATGCAGTTCGTTCTACACGACAATTCTCGGTCGCACTCTGCAGGGGCAATGAAGATGCTACTGCAGCGTTTTCGATGGGAAGTGTTTGATTACCTACAATACAGCCCGTAATTGCCTACCCCTGAGGTTCATCTCTGCTCAAATGAACCGCTGGCTATGAAGACTATTTTAACACAGACAACGATCTGCAGTCCAGAGTAGAAAACTGTAGAAAAGTACTGGCGGCTGTCTTCTATAACGATGGAATTGAAACGTTGGTACAACTCTACGACAGATGTCTAAGTCTGAGCGGTGACAGTGTAGAGGAGTAGGTGGAAGGTGTATCTAACCGTTGCAAATAAAACAGTTTTGATTTTCACTGTGGTTTCCTTACTTTCCTTACTTTCCGAATAGCCCTCGTAATCTCTCCATAGTAAATATTAGGCACCCCTTAAAAGAGCACACTGGCACTTTGGGGCGTTGTGGGTGGCACTAACCGGTCTTGTAACCCTTCACCGCGGATATAAACCCACAAGTCATGGCAGTGAATTTGTTTGTATTTGCCAGTCGATTGCATGAAATCGGTGAAGCAAGATGGGTCTGAGTAGAGACTTGAGAGAATGGCAGAAAGGAGTATCATGTTGTACCCACTCCAACTGTCCAAAGTGTTGTGACTTGGCAAGACAGGCAAGCCACTATGATTGGTAGCCGAAAGGCACGCGTTAAGCTCACACAGGCTGGCGTGAGGTCTGGAACATTTAAGGAAGTTAGACTTTAGCAAAAAAGGTCGTAGCTGTTGTAATACTTAACTTTAATCCATAATTGGTGAACATCGGTCTGACGGTACATGCATCACAAGATAAATAGCAAATGATAATGGCGCCTTGCTAGGTCGTAGCAAATGACGTAGCTGAAGGCTATGCTAACTATCGTCTCGGCAAATGAGAGCGTAATTTGTCAGTGAACCATCTCTAGCAAAGTCGGCTGTACAACTGGGGCGAGTGCTAGGAAGTCTCTCTAGACCTGCCGTGTGGCGGGGCTCGGTCTGCAATCATTGACAGTGGCGACACGCGGGTCCGTCGTATAATAACGGACCGCGGCCGATTTAAAGGCTACCACCTAGCAAGTGTGGTGTCTGGCGGTGACACCACACAAAGTGTCTACAAGGAATAGTGTACGAGTAATAGCCATGCAACACGGCGTAGGAACTATTGTAGACAGATTGTAACCGACAGCTACTGGAGGCTAGAGTCACGCCTTCGACAATCCAACCCTATAGACAGGCATTGCTGCTGTCAATGAAAGCACCTCTTCCAGCAGCCGAGGAAACATTACGAACGAAATTGCACGTCATGGACATTTGGAATCGGTAAATAGGTAAAGACCGCTGCTCACAGTGTAATATAAAACTGCACTGGACAGTAACTGACTTACGTGAACTCTTGCCTCTTTTTATTTGATGCAATTCGCAGTGCACAGGGCGTCAGATAAGGTATTTAGTCCGCAAGGACGGTTTACTTAAGCCCGGAGGAGAAAGTGTGATCTATTGTGATTGTTTATTTTGCAGCATGACTTGGGTCACTGATTCAAGTAATCGTGAACATGGATCAGGATGTTCATTTCAACATTCTTTGTTACCAAGTGTTGGTCTTTTCTCTACGTTTGGGGGATGAGAACACTGTCGATAATCCTATGGTCCAAGATGACAAGGCACATATCGCTTTCCTATTGGCCAGCTAAATCAGCCGATCTTAATCCAACAGAAATGTCAGTGACTATTTGTAAAAGCGTAGCAAACGACATCCCTGCAGTTCGTTAGGTAAATGTGATATAATCACTAATGAGTGGCTTCAGCTTTAATAGCATAGCTCAAAAAACTTCTGGATTCTATTCCTCGCCGAATTAGGGCCATTATAGAGGTTTGTGGCAGCGTTAAACGTAATTAGCATGATGCCTCACTCGTGATGTGAGGTTATTTATCTCTCTAAAATATGCTAGTCACATTACTGTCATGCTTAATGGTCAGTTTCCCAGCTATGGGCGTAAGTCAATCCATCTGTATGCGGAAAAGTTACGTTTAATGGTAAATAGATAATAATTTTTGCATTCTTAAGTTGAGTCATGAAAGCCATTGTATATTACGTTTATTATCACCACGATTTCAATGCCACTCTGAATTGAAATTAACATTTGAATAGTCAGTAGTTAGCAAACGTTTCACATCGCTGACTGATGAATATATAGTTCATTCTCCTCGGATCGGGCCACGAGCTGTAATGTTGGAAAACTCCTCAATATTAAGCCATTTTACGGCCTCCTTCAGTTCTTATATAGTTCAAATGTATGTACAAATATGTAAATGCTATTCCAGTTTCATAATAAGCCATGGTTTTCATAACAAACCACTAATCCATTTTTACACATATACCCTTACGAATTTTCTACGTCAGAACTGAACAATTAATAATCATGTTATGTTGCACTGGTGGAGAACGGATTTTGGTTTCACTCATCGTGGGTGGATAACATTAGTAGTGACACTGACGTTATCATGGAGAAATTTCAACTGCTGCACGCCCTACGTCTAAGATACATGGTACAATCTGTTGTTCTGAAATGGGTATTACTCCGTGGGAAAATGGCTTGCTGCGATTCCCTGACATTTTAATTGAACTGGAAATTACATGTAAGTGTGAAAGTAGATGAAAGTTACGTGACTGCGCACACGTCTAGGGACAGACATCGCATTTTGTGCAGCTGTTTACGTCACCTAATTCGTCGCGAAATTGTTCGTTTATAAAGACTTTCAGTCATTACTTACCATAACACTATGGAATGTGGTATTCCACCTGTTCATATCCCATGTACATCAATACTATGTAGCTCTGTACTGTGTACTCGTATTTATTTCACAATCAAGCGGAATGAGTGTCTGGAAGACTAGAGGCCTATTTTGCAGCTACTGGCGGTGCAGGCTGCCCACCTTTACACTTTCTGCTTCTTTCTTTACAAATATGAATACAGCCAACCGTCAAAAAATTGCGCTTATTGCTACACTCCTGGAAATTGAAATAAGAACACCGTGAATTCATTGTCCCAGGAAGGGGAAACTTTATTGCCACATTCCTGGGGTCAGATACATCACATGATCACACTGACAGAACCACAGGCACATAGACACAGGCAACAGAGCATGCACAATGTCGGCACTAGTACAGTGTATATCCACCTTTCGCAGCAATGCAGGCTGCTATTCTCCCATGGAGACGATCGTAGAGATGCTGGATGTAGTCCTGTGGAACGGCTTGCCATGCCATTTCCACCTGGCGCCTCAGTTGGACCAGCGTTCGTGCTGGACGTACAGACCGCGTGAGACGACGCTTCATGCAGTCCCAAACATGCTCAATGGGGGACAGATCCGGAGATCTTGCTGGCCAGGGTAGTTGACTTACACCTTCTAGAGCACGTTGGGTGGCACGGGATACATGCGGACGTGCATTGTCCTGTTGGAACAGCAAGTTCCCTTGCCGGTCTAGGAATGGTAGAACGATGGGTTCGATGACGGTTTGGATGTACCGTGCACTATTCAGTGTCCCCTCGACGATCACCAGTGGTGTACGGCCAGTGTAGGAGATCGCTCCCCACACCATGATGCCGGGTGTTGGCCCTGTGTGCCTCGGTCGTATGCAGTCCTGATTGTGGCGCTCACCTGCACGCGCCAAACACGCTTACGACCATCATTGGCACCAAGGCAGAAGCGACTCTCATCGCTGAAGACGACACGTCTCCATTCGTTCCTCCATTCACGCCTGTCGCGACACCACTGGAGGCGGGCTGCACGATGTTGGGGCGTGAGCGGGAGACGGCCTAACGGTGTGCGGGACCGTAGCCCAGCTTCATGGAGACGGTTGCGAATGGTCCTCGCCGATACCCCAGGAGCAACAGTGTCCCTAATTTGCTGGGAAGTTGCGGTGCGGTCCCCTACGGCACTGCGTAGGATCCTACGGTCTTGGCGTGCATCCATGCGTCGCTGCAGTCGGGTCCGAGGTCGACGGGCACGTGCCCCTTCCGCCGACCACTGGCGACAACATCGATGTACTGTGGAGACCTCACGCCCCACGTGTTGAGCAATTCGGCGGTACGTCCACCCGGCCTCCCGCATGCCCACTATACGCCCTCGCTCAAAGTCCGTCAACTGCACATACGGTTCACGTCCACGCTGTCGCGGCATGCTACCAGTGTTAAAGACTGCGATGGAGCTCCGTATGCCACGGCAAACTGGCTGACACTGACGGCGGCGGTGCACAAATGCTGCGCAGCTAGCGCCATTCGACGGCCAACACCGCGGTTCCTGGTGTGTCCGCTGTGCCGTGCGTGTGATCATTGCTTGTACAGCCCTCTCGCAGTGTCCGGAGCAAGTATGGTGGGTCTGACACACCAGTGTCAATGTGTTCTTTTTTCCATTTCCAGGAGTGTATATACAGGGTGAGTCACCTAATATTACCGCTGGATATATTTCGTAAACCACATCAAATACTGACGAACCGATTCCACAGACCGAACGTGAGGAGAGGGACTAGTGTAACTGGTAAATACAAACCATAAAAAAATGCACGGAAATATGTTTTTTAACACAAACCTACGTTTTTTTTAAATGGAACCCCGATAGTTTTTTTAGCACATCAGAACATATAAACAAAGACGTAATCAGTGCCGTTTGTTGCATTGTAACATGTTAATTACATCCTGAGATATTGTAACCTAAAGTTGACGCCTGAGTACCACTCCTCCGCTGTTCGATCGTGTGTATCGGAGAGCACCGAATTACGTAGGGATCCAAAGGGAACGGTGGTGGACCTTAGGTACAGAAGAGACTGGAACAGCACATTAAGTCCACATGCTAACACCTTTTTATTGGTCTTTTTCGCTGACGCACATGTACATTACCATGAGGGCTGAGGTACACGTACACACGTGGTTTCCGTTTTCAATTACGGAGTGGAATAGAGTGTGTCCCGACATGTCAGGCCAATAGATGTTCAATGTGGTGGCCATCATTTGCTGTACACAATTGCAATCTCTGGCGTAAAGAATGTCGTACACGCCGCAGTACATCTGGTGTAATGTCGCCGCAGGCTGCCACAATACGTTGTTTCATATCCTCTGGGGTTGTAGGCACATCACGGTACACATTCTCCTTTAACGTACCCCACAGAAAGAAGTCCAGAGGTGTAAGATCAGGAGAACGGGCTGGCCAATTTATGCGTCCTCCACGTCCTATGAAACGCCCGTCGAACATCCTGTCAAGGGTCAGCCTAGTGTTAATTGCGGAATGTGCAGGTGCACCATCCTGCTGATACCACATTCGTTGACGCGTTTCCAGTGGGACATTTTAGAGCAACGTTAACAGATCATTCTGTAGAAACGCGATGTATGTTGCAGTTGTTTGGGCCCCTGCAATGAAGTGAGGACCAATGAGGTGGTCGCCAATGATTCCGCACCATACATTTACAGTTCACGGTCGCTGTCGCTCTACCTGTATGAGCCAGCGAGGATTGTCCACGCACCAGTAATGCATGTTCCGTAGATTCACTGCCCCGTGGTTTGTGAAACCCGCTTCATCGGTAAACAGGTAGAACTGCAACGCATTCTCTGTTAATGCCCATTGACAGAATTGCACTCGATGATTAAAGTCATAACAATGTAATTGCTGATGTAGCGACACATGAAACGGGTGAAAGCGGTGACGATGCAGTATGCGCATGACACTACTTTGACTCAGTCCATCGGCTCTCGCAGTGTCCCGTGTACTCACGTGTGGGTTCATTGCAACAGCAGCTAACACACCAACTGCACCCGCTTCTCCTGTGACGGGCCTGTTACAGACCCGTTTGCGTGCCACGACCATACCTGTTGCATACAGTTGGCGGTAGATGTTTTGCAATGTGCGGCACGTTGGATGCTCTCTGCCCGGGTACCGTTCTGCATACACCCTGCAGGCTTCAGCTGCATTTCGTCGACACTCGCCATAGATGAGTATCATCTCCGCCTTTTCAGAGTTCGAATACACCATGGTCACAGTTCCTACAACACTACACTATCACAGACGTCTGGTAACACGGTGTACTACAGTTGGTCTGCGTGCGGAGACGAATGCAGAATAACAATAGCAGCAAGCGCTACATGCGGACACTGCGACAGCTAGACCAAACCACAACAGTGCACTACAGCCACACTCGTAAACACGGTCGTCATCGTAAACATGTCCCTGCAGATGCTGCTCGCTGACCGTGGCCCGTGTTTGTTGCAACACGCAACTGAACGTCGGAGGTTTCAAGCGTCAACTTTAGGTTACAATATCTCCGGATGTAATTAACATTTTACAATGCAACAAACGGCACTGATTACGTATTTGTTTATATGTTCAGATGTGCTAACAAAACTAACGTGGTTCCATTTAAAAAAACGTAGGTTTGTGTTAAAAGCATACTTCCGTGCATTTTTGTATGGTTTGTATTAAACGCTTACACTAGCCCCTCTCTTCACGTTCGGTCTGTGGAATCGGTTCGTCAGTATTTGATGTGGTTTACGAAATATATCCAGCGGTAACGTTAGGTGACTCACCGACTCACCCTGTATTATGAGAAAGCGACGTACCTACAGAGCATAACATGGCTCAGTTGCTGCCAACAGTACCCAGAACGTGCGTTTGATCGGATTATAAATAGTTACCCTACTACAGTCTTCAATTCTTTTTACTGGTTTAGTTTTTATAATGTTTTAGTAATACTCAGTTTCTCTGGGAGTACATTTTATTTTGCACATAATCAGTGTTATTTGCTACAACTCAAATGGAAGCGAACGTCAGCACATTACAGATACGCATACTGGTCCGCAGTTGGAAAACCGAGATGATATATATTTTCTTGGAAAATATGTAGACCTACATTCGTCACCCTATTCCTCTGCATACAGTTTCGGTTACGTCAGTCACAAGAAATGCAATGCAACAAATCTATGGCCATCCTATATCTGAGAGAAGTGTCCACCTTTATATTTAATTTCCACATTTAATCTGCGACACAGCGAATGAATTTTAAACCAAATCAATAATTAACTTGTATCTTTGAAGTTACTCTACTGGCCATTAAAATTGCTACACCACGAAGATGACGTGCCACAGATGTGAAATTTAACCGACAGGAAGAAGATGCTGTGATATGCAAATGATTAGATTTCCAGAGCATTCACACAACGTTGGCGCCAGTGGCGACGCCTACAACGTGCTGACATCAGGAAAGTTTCCAACCGATTTCTCATACACAAACAGCAGTTGACCGGCGTTGCCTGGTGCAACGTTGTTGTGATGCCTCGTGTAAGGAAGAGAAATGCGTACCGTCACGTTTCCGACTTTGATAAAGGTCGGATTGTAGTCTACCGTGATTGCGGTTTAGCCTATCGCAACATCGCTGCTCGCGTTGGTCGAGATCCAATGACTGTTAGCAAAATATGGAAGGAGGGTAATACGAAACGCCGTGGTGGATCCCAACGGCCTCGTATCACTAGCAGTCGAGCTGACAGGCATCTTATCCGCATGGCTGTAACGGATCGTGCAGCCACGTCTCGATCCCTGAGTCAACAGATGCGGACGTTTGCAAGACAACAACCATCTGCACAAACAGTTCGACGACGTTTGTAGCAGCATGGACTATCAGTTCGGAGACAATGTGTGCGGTTACCCTTGACGCTGCGTCACAAACAGGAGCGCTTGCAATGTTGTACTCAACGACAAACCTTGGTGCAAGAATGGCAAAACGTCATTTTCTCGGATGAATCCAGGTGCTGTTTACAGCATTATGATGGTCGCATCCGTGTTTGGCGACATCGCGATTAACGCACATTGGAAGCGTGTATTTGTCATCACCATACTGGCGTATCACCCTGCGAAACCCTACATTTCAGCAGGATAATGGACGACCGCGTGTTGCAGGTCCTGTACGGGCCTTTCTGAATACAGAAAATGTTCGACTGCTGCCCTGCCCAGCACATTCTCCACATCTCTCACCAATTGAAAACGTGTGGTCAATGGTGGCCGAGCAACTGGCTCGTCACAATACGCCGGTCACTACTCTTGATGAACTGTGGTATCGTGTTGAAGCTGCATGGGCAGCTGTACCTGTACACGCCATCCAAGTTCTGTTTGACTCAATGCCCAGGCGTATCAAGGCCGTTATTACGGCCAGAGGTGGTTGTTCTGGGTACTGATTTCTCAGGATCTATGCACCCAAATTGCGTGGAAATGTAATCACATTTCACTTCTAGTATAATATATTAGTAGTGCAGAAATTAATGCAAATCCTTCTGCACAAGAAGTCTCTTCGCTAATATAGTTGCTCTTGACGATGTCTGTATATGCAAAGGATCAGTAAGTTGCCAATACATACTGCATTTCCATTCTGCACCTCACAGTCGTGTGACTCTTTTTCGCCTTCCATCAAGCCAGTTCAGCAGCAAATATGTTTCTTCATACCAAATGAAACAGCTGAATAATGTTCTCAAATATCAACAACATCGAGATGAATATACATAGAACATTCAGCTGTTTTGTTATTCTCACTCTTCTGATTTTAACCAATGTTTAAGTCACTCAATGTAAAAATCGATTCTCGAGTTATGAGTCTGCTTTATGTGATGATGTTTGTTTTGTGGGGCGCTCAATTGCGCGGTCATCAACACGCGTACAGAGTCCCAATTCTTCATCAGATATCTGTTCTTTTCTAAGTATTAATTGCTTTTTTTCAAACTAACATTTATACATTTTGAAATCGATTGTATGTACGTGGTTTATGTATAATAATGTTTAGAAGTGTGGTCCCACTTTTTATGAGACACAATGCTCTGTTCCTGAAGAAGTTTCAGCAATGTTGCAATAAACTCTTTCTCAGAACTGCTCCTAATTCGGTAATCACTTGCAGGTGCTTACTTGCTTTCACTAAAATTAACATTCAGTTTTTGTATACGTAACATTATTACGTAATTTATATCTAATTTTTGATTATGAAATAATTAACTATTATTTTCTGTTCACAGGTCTCCGTCGAGACGTCTGCAGCGGGTGAAAATGGTGAGTAAAACTCGGCTGTTAAACTGAGCGTTAATAATGAAAATGTTTATTATTGAGTGCTCTCCCTCATCGAGAAACTTTCAGAAAATGTATAGAAGGTGTTCGATATCTTTCAACCAATAGAAAACTGAAAACCCCGACGAATTATCGAGCTATGTTTTGAATATCGCAGACGCGATGTGTTCCTAAGTATTCATCTTTCACAGAAAAAGACATAAATTGATAATAGTTGATAGGCAAACCATATACCTCTGACGAATGAATATTGTTACCCACTGGAACTCAATCAGACTTAAATTATGTGGACAAATTCCGCTGGTCCGCCACCGAAGAGTCATCCAAAGATGTCAGACTTGTAACTGCTGATGTCTAGCCTCTAGATGCTAAGCCAGGTGCTTAACGTTCGAGAGAAACATTCCGAGCTCAAACTAATAACCGCCAGATAATTTAATTGGTGCCTCAGACAAAATTTTACTATTTCTGTAGTAGTAATTACTATTTGGTTTGAATATGGCAGGTCCACACACAACAGTCGTGATTAACATCACATTTAGTGGCTCGTCCGTACGTAACTACTTCCGCTCTTCAACAACCTATGAAGGCATCATCAGTTAACATCACATTTAGTGTCTCGTGCCATCGTAGAATCCTCCACTGTTCAACGACATATGAAGGCACTGTAAGCAACATGTAACGCATTCGTTCTTATGCTAAACTGCATCTGGGCAGCAACACTACTTTGGAGACTCGCTTTGCGATGTTGACGGAGTTTTTTTTTATGGGAAGCTTAGCCTGATATCACACACACAGGAATGTAATGGGTTCGATAGATTCTTACTCTATTGCTTGATCTCAGTAATATAATCCAGAACTTTAGTTATTTGTTGAGAAACGTACACCTTTGAGACTTGTGCCTGCTGTTAAGGCGTCATTTTCAGCATTTAAGAAAGAAAACTTCATGGTCCCAAACTTCTCTGGAGCAACTACACAATGCACTGTATGCATTCGTAGCTCAGTCCACCCCTGGTACAGTAGCTGAGTGGTGACGGCACGGTAGCTCAGCGTGTGCCGTCAGAGTGCTGCTCGCCCTCTGTAATAAAGAACTGAGTAAAGGAATCAACGATCAACGTGAATGGATGTCTTGTGACGTCCGCGAAGACCAAACTCAACGAACAATACCGAACAACATGCAAAGAAAAAAAAATGGTGAACGCGATAGAATGTCAATCCTAAGGGCCCGGGTTAGATTCCCGGCTGGGTCGGGGATTTTCTCTGCTCAGGGACTGGGTGTTGTGTTGTCCTAATCATCATCATTTCATCCTCATCGACGCGCAAGTTGCCGAAGTGGCGTCAAATCGAAAGACTTGCACCCGGCGAACGGTCTACCCGACGGGAGGCCCTAGTCACACGACATTTAGATTTTTATTGGTAGCTCACACGTTTTCCGTACCTGTATTGTCTAGAAACGATTTTGCAAACTATTCCATGTGTTAAAATATCAATATTTTAGAGAAAAATATATTTATTATGCAACGCACTTAAAGGCACACGAATCTTACTATGTGCCCTCTTATCAAGGACGATTTTATTCAACTATGCCTGATCATAGAAGCTCTAACTCCTAATTTCTCCTTCCTGAAGCGTCAGTCTTTCATAAAAGTCCTGTAGTGACATTGCGTACATCATGCTCAGACAGAAAAACCGCTTCTGATTCAATGGTGCCTTTTTAAAACTGCAGGTAAGGCATGTGGCGTGTCTGTCAGCGGAATTTTCGCACATATGGCGTCATACTGTGTAAGGCTGTGTAATCCACAAGTTCTTCCTTCATTGTGAGAATGGCTGACTTTCTATAATCCGAGAGTAGTGCGTGTTTGGAGGTATATGTAATGAACGCTGAATGTTTTACAGGAGATTGTGCTCTGCCTAAATTGTGAAGTGTTCCCATTGTTTGGAGGAAATTTTTCCGTAGTAAAGTATAGTGTGAAAGTTCCTACTAGGAGGGAGCATCCTGGAAAGTAGTGTCAGTTACAGAACTAATTCGAATAGCCGTTATTTTGGCAAGCATCAGTAAACTGTAGCACAACATTAAATGTTTTACATTGTATGGTGTTGTCGGAACTCGAAAAGTCGAGGAGTGGGTCCCAGACATACAAGAAGAAATATTTATAGATTTCGGGAAAGCACTTTACACGGTGCCCCACTGCAGGCTGTTAAAGAAGGTACAAGCACATCGATTAAGGTTACAGATATGTGAATGGCCCGAAATCTTCATAAATAATAGAACCCAGTATGTTGTTCTCTACGGCGAGTGTCCATCAGAGACAAGAGTATCTTCTGGAGTTCCCCAGGAAAGTGTGATAGGACCACTGTTGTTGCCGGTCGGTGTGGCTGAGCGGTTCTAGGCGCTTCAGTCTGGAAACGCGTGACCACTACGGTCGTAGGTTCGAATTCCTAGAACTTAGAACTTCTTAAACCTAACTAACCCAAGGACATCACACACAACCACGCCCGAAGTAAGATTCCAACTTGCAACTGAACCAGGCGCACGGTTCGTGATTTAAGCGCCTAGAACCGCTCGGTCACCGCACCCGGTGAAACCCTTTTCACCTCATGTATAATGATAATACATACTATCTAGTGAAGATAAAGTGTATTCGTGAACAACTCAGATCGTTTGATAACGGAACTTTTACGAAACTACATTCAAATTTTGTTCGAAGTCGTCTGCCATATCCACTTATAAACACTACTGTAACGTCGTATGCGATATCCACATCTGAAGACGCTGGCAGATACTGCAGTACCATAACAAGTAGTTAAGAATTTGTTGTTATTGGTCCATGCATGACACCATATTTCAGTATCAATTTAACGCACCTAAGTGTCTGTCTGTGGCTGAAAATAATGAACAAAAAATAAATAAACGGCAAACAACTTCGATGTTTAAATCATATGTAACTCACATGTCGCAATACAACATAATTTCGTTGTTACATCTACAGGATTTCTTTGCAGTCCAGACTTACGTGCCTGGCAGAGGGTTCATCGAACCACCTTCGGACTATTTCTCTACCGTCCCACTCTTTAACAGCGTGCGGGAGAAAGGACCACTTAAGTCTTTTCTTACGAGCCCTGAATTACATTATTACTATGGTCATTTCCTCCTGTGTAAGTTCCCGAGGAAATCATGTTTTCGCATTCAGAACAGATTTTGGTGATTAAAATTGCGTAAAAAGATCTCGCGGCAACGAAAAACGCTTTTGTTTTCATGAATGTCACCCCAACTCGTTTATCAAATCTGGGACTCTCTCGCTCCTATTTCATGACATTACAAATCGTGCTACCGTTCCTTGGACGTTTTTGGCGTGCACCGTCAATCACGTCCGTCAAGAATTCCATACCGTGCATGAATACTATAGCAGTGGAAGGACAAACGTAGTGTATGTAGTGTTTTCAGTAGACCTGTTGCGTATTCTTTGTGTGCGGCCAATAAAAGGCAGTCTTTGGTTCGCCTTCCCCAAAAGTAAGTTGCGATCGTTCGAGTTTAAGTTTTACTGGGTACTGAGATGAATTGACAGTATTTCGACTTGTGTTTTGTCATGCAACCGATAGTTAATTATTGTCACTGGGCGCAGCTTTAGTGTTTAATGTATTCCTCATTCAACAAAGTACAATCCTCGTACACCACACGTAACTGTTTCAAAGTATTAAATTGTTACTGTTAAATTGTCACTGTTAAATTGTTACTGATGTTACCAAGTTGCAGTGGTCATCTGAACTTGCCGTTTTGAAACAAAGGAAAATATTATAGTGAAATATGGCCACTAAGAAGCGGACTATCCAAATAAACAAACAATTCCGGTTCAAGTCATTGCAGTAGGTCTACTACACAGTAACGTAAATTAGGAGCAAAGTCCATTAGTAGATCGTTATCAGGAAAACCAGCCCTCATAATGCAAACTGCCACTACAAGAACGAAAGTTTCCAAACATGTCAATGAGTTGTTGAGGAAAGTGGACGTATTCTGTCCACTGAATCGCAACGCACGCCACTTACGAGGGGACCCGCCAAGTGTCATACCCCGATCTTGCTGAAACTTCGCTCAGTGAAAGAGGGGACAAAATAAGCGAACACGTGTCTCGGCTTATCTGCATGCACTCGACCGCTTCTGAGAAAACGACGGTCAAAGTTTTCAAAGCGCCGTTGCTACAGTGTAGATACGCTTTAGCGTGTAAGGATTGAATTGAAGCGGTGGCTCAGAGGCTACCGTCGCGACTTCAGAACTTTGCGCAGCGAGTATGAAACCCGGTTGTTCCTTTTTTTCCCCCTCACTCTCTGAATTATATACGGATGTTTATTCCAATTTATGTTGAAACAATGTTGTCGTTATTCATCAATTAATTTACTGTGCAATCAAAGAAGTTAAAAAAATAAACGAATAAAAAATCATGTGAAATATTTTTGAATGTCCTATCAACCTTACAGAATGTAAGGAGGTTCAAAAATATTTCACATTATTTTCTCATTCGTTTATTATTATTTTTAGTCATTCATTACACAGAACGTTAATTGACGAATAACGACGACATTATTTCAACATAAATTGGAAAATACATTCGTAGATAATTCTGATAGAGAGGGAGGAAAAAATAATAATAAAAAAACAAATATGGTCTCGAACTCGGGAATTAAAGTTAAGAAGGAACCCTGGTAGCCACTGAGCCACCGCTTCAATTGCATTCTCGGGCGCAAAAGGTATCTACACTATAGCAACAGTGCGTCGATAACTTTGACCGTCGTTTTCTCGGAAACGGTCGAGTGTTTGCTTAGTTTGTCCTCTCCTTCACTGGGCAACGTTTCCGGACAATCAGCGTATGGCACCTGGCGAGTTCCCGTCGTTAGTCGAGTCGCTTCTTACTCCCGGCGAGAACTGTGTATGCCTCAGAGTAAACTGCGCCACTTGGAAACATGGCGAGCGAGGATAAACACGTTTTCCTTCTTATAAGGCAACCTTCTACAGCTAAAATTCACGGAGTGTTCTTCAGGTTGCCTCAGATATTTCTGAAATGTTTCTTGGGTTAGGCCTGCCGTATATGAAAAACGTAAACGTTTCATTTCATGTAATATTTATCAGGATAAGACATGACAAGAGCCGACCAGTCCCTTCTGAGAAAAATTACAAATTCTAAGTTGCTCCAGTATGTAATGACACTGATACTGGCTTGCGATCTCTCGTTTATGCCATCAATTTCCGTGTTACAAATACTTGGCCACTGCTTTGTGCCTGCAGTCGTGGAGGAGGCAGTCTGTTTCCTACTAGCGCTGTTTTCACAGCAGATATTAACCGCAACGAATCGTTCAGTCAACGCTAATGGCCCATCTGGCTGAGGCAAACCAGAGAGCCATAATAGCACTCCATGCAGAGGGATTTTCAAATGACTATATAGCAAGAACTATGGATCTTCACAAGTCGAAGATAGCCATGTGGATTAGACGAAAGGAAGAGGGTGGTAACCTGAATGGAAGGCCTCATGGCCGTAGCCGCTAAATTACAGCAGCTCAGGATCGGCAGATACGCCTGACAAATTCAGAAGACTTTGGGTCTCAATGTTAGCAGTACGACCATCGTGTAAGGGGAGGTGGACTGAGAGCAAGAAGCGCTGCTGTTTCCCACAGAGAAGCCCGCCTTGCTTTTGCTGCTGAAAATGTCGACAAACCTCTCCAGTTTTGGAGGCGAGTGATTTTCACGGACAAAAACTTTTCTCGACGGCATCAACCGGAAAATTACTTATTTAACGGCCAAAAGGTGGTAGGTATAATTCAAAATATATTTACAGTTGCCGAAGGAGTGGCAGGGAATCGGTAACCGTATGGGCATGGATATCGGCCGAAGGGTGTGGGCTCCTGTGGGAAGTGGAAGGAAGACTCGATGCGCGCAGTTACATATCAGTTCTGGAGAACCTGATGCTGCCTTCTGTGACAGCAAGATCTGGCAATGATCAGATCATGTTCCAACAAGATCGCTCGCCTGTTCATATGGCACGTGTGGTTAAGAGGTGGTTCGACGACTATAGGAATATTACTGTAATGGAATGGACACCTAAAGGAGCTGACATGAATCCCATTGAGAATATTTGGGCAGAAATGGTCAGAGTAATACCGGAAAAGGGACAGTCACCGTCGATTCGTCGACAGCTTTCTGATGTTATTCATGACACTCGGATTGAGTTACTTGAATCTCCTAGCTATGTGTCTAGCGTTATTGGCTCAATGTCCAACAGACTTCGAGGCATTGCGGAAGCCGAAGGAGGCTATACGGGATACTGAGCAGCATCAGCAGAGGTGTTTTTCTTTTCAGCTCTTAACAAACCAGCTGCAACAGATGTATCAAGTTATTTTTTTTTTACAGACGTATATTTTATATAAATTTAAGGAAACGCAGTAAGTGGAATCTGGACAAACAATTTAATTCATATCAAGATATGTAATATTTAATATCCTAAGAGAAGAAATACTCACGTTATATATTCATACAGTCTCTATAAAATACATGACACACGTGTATATGCAAGAAGGGTAAAAAGCAATTGAGCACAAATGAAAAATATTGAGGAGATGCTCGCCGATGAAGGCGTAATTGGAGAGCGAAGGTTGGGCTAGAAGGGGAGGTAAGGAGGCCCGAAAAAGAAGAGAAAAATCAAATACCCAATAGACTTTGAGTCGTCGCAGCAGATGGCGGTTGTTATATGTGATTCGGAGCAACAGTAGAAGAATAGTTTTATTTACTGATTTTTGAGGCTTTATTTTGTGACAGCTAAACAGTGCTGATTCATGAGAACCACTATTTGTCCACATGTGGCTAAACATCAGAGGTGTAAAAAATTTTGAGAGGTGCCGAAGTTCTCTGGAACAGTAACGTGTTTTAAACAAGAAGATGATTTTTAGTTCATTTCGTTTTAGCCATTCACAGTATGCTTTGAGATTCTAATCTATGATTTCATTTTATTATTATGTATCTCTTTTTCAGTGAAAGTGAACGGTAGTAGGTTTCAAGACATAAGGAATAACTGGAGGTTCTTAATTTGTGGAATAGCGTATTTAACAGTTAATGTTTTCAACAAGTCTGTAGTTATAGGACATATTAAGAAGCAAGTCAAAAATGGCATTGTAGAAAGACCAGGTTGGTCTCTAAATGGTGACGATGGTCAAATAGCAAATATAAAACAATGGGTAACAACTATTGTTGATGGTGAGGAGCCATAATCGATATTCCGCTATTCTGTATTTGTATTTCTGAAGTTTATCGTCGATCCTATGACCGAAACCGATACTCTGTTTTACGTAAAGAGTATAACCTTTAACATTTACGTAGCAGCGCAGAATATTAATACACAGTATATAGATCAGGAACCTAATCCCACTGCCTTTAATTTTATTCTCACGGATTACATTGAGACAGTAAATAACAAGAGGTACAACAAAACTCTCAGAATCAATACAGAGAATTCAAGTGTCCAGTGGATTCAAAAGTTTGCTGTAAGAGCGAATAATTGCTTTCACCGACTGCTTCATGCCTACGTTTTCTCAGTCAGACAATGTTTGAAACTAGGACTAGTAAGATAAAACATTTTTCCACAAATTGTCAAATTGGAAGTCCAAGAGCAAGTTACATAAATTACGATGACAACAAACGTTTTTCAAGTAGACTGATCAGTGTAGGCATCCAACACCTTTATTGTGTGTTACGTGCGCAGTATGTAAACTGGCAACGCCACCAACTCACAATACCACTAAGCTATGAAACAACTGTAGCAAAACAGAGCATCCTCGTTGTCCATGTGATGGATAAGACGACTAATTCGCAACGTAAATGTCAATGTAAGCAGCAATTTCTATTGGAACGTGCTTCCTGGACCAAATGACATACATTCCCTACGTCTTCAGTGCGAATCATATAGCACATGTAAATTAAAGGACATAAAAATAGCCGGCCGATGTGGCCGTGCGGTTAAAGGCGCTTCAGTCTGGAACCGCGTGACCGCTACGGTCGCAGGTTCGAATCCTGCCTCGGGCATGGATGTGTGTGATGTCCTTAGGTTAGTTAGGTTTAATTAGTTCTAAGTTCTAGGCGACTGATGACCTCAGAAGTTAAGTCGCATAGTGCTCAGAGCCATTTGAACCATATGAACATAAAAATATCGAGTGGATTTACTAACATAATTATGAACCACTCAAGAATGTAAATCAATTGTCACATAGTTGTCAAATGTATTCTACGGTGTTGCCACTATCCATTAGACTAGCAGCAGGAAGAAAACGTTCGTAAGCTAATGTGCTGAGATAGCTAACACTGGCGAAGCTCGCGCTTCGAAGACGCTACAGCATCGTCTGCTACCACTTCTTGGGAAACGAAATACCTCAAGTGTAAGCCAATGTGTTGTATTCGCATATCTGTGACTATGACTTGGCGCTAAGGTGTGATTATGGATAGTAAGTGTGCTCAGACTGCGAATATAACCACATAAATAAAGACAAGGGGAAATGAATTAGGCGTCCATCCTCTTCCGTAACATCAAATATATTTTAGTTATTCTATCTTAAATGTACTGCGCAGAAAATCATTCACCAGAAGTGAATAACTTTTTAGCAACACCAGATGATATTAACAGCTTGCCGGCGCGGGTTAGCCGTGCGTTCAACGGCATCATATCACAGACCGCACAGCTGCTTCAGTCGCAGGTTGGAATCCTACCTGGGGCATGGATGTGTGTGATGTCCTTAGGTTAGGTAGGTTTAAGTAGTTCTAGGTCTAGAGGACTGATGACCTAAGCAATTTGGTCACATGTTTCTTAGAGCCATTTCTTGACTTTTCTTGCAAATTTTCTTTACATAAACGGCCGTATCTTTAGATTGTGTTGACATAGAAGCTCACTTTTTTACACCACCAAAGGAACGTATACCGCAAGAAGTGCGATACTTTTCTGGTTATTATGTCTACAAGTACTCGAGGTAAACGGGTTTTAAGGGTTGGGTAGACGACCGGCTGCTGTGGCCGAGCGGTTCTACGAGCTTCAGTCCGGAACCACGCTGCTGCTACGGTCGCAGTTTCGAATCCTGTCTCGGACATGGATGTGTGTGATGTCCTTAGGTTAGCTAGGTTTAAGTACTTTTAAGTCTAGGGGACTGATGACCTCAGATGTAAAGTCTCATAGTGCTTGGAGTCATTTAAACCATTTTTGACAGATTGACGGTCAAGGAAGTTAGACTAGTAGGGTTCCATTTTTACCGATTTAGGTGACGAAATCCTAACAACGAAAATAGCTACGACAGTTACTGAGGATGAGAGCCGCATAAGTAATTCCCCATAATCTTTATTCGAAATGTTCTAGTTGCGGTCGATACATCAGCATATTAATCGTAGCTACGCTTTCGATCTAAAACACGTTTACAGGAATGCAAATAAAATCCATTTGCCTATACACGTGGTAATTCAGATCCTAGTATTAATGCCACCGCGTTTTAGAAGTGTGAGCATTCCCAGTGCTTAGGCATACTCCTTACCAAACTGTGCAGATAAGCCTGTGGTGTCTATGATGCCCTGTAAGGACTTTGGTAGTTCAGGACCATTACAAACCGCTCGGCTTAGATTGACCCATGCATTCTCAGTGCAACTGACATCTGGAAAATATAGAAGCCATTCCATCCGACTGATTCTGAGCTCCACTAAGGAGCCGTACACAAGATTGTGATGATGCATGTGTTCACTGTCGTCCCTAGTCGTGCGAGCTAGCTTAAGAAACACTTCGGTTAATGAACGTTTTCTGGCTATGGAAAGTCTAATGGAGAATTTGAAACATTGTAGAATACGTTTGGCAGCTATGTAGCCGTTTATTTCCTGGGGTGCTGCAGAATTATCCTACTAAATTTACTCGCTAATAACAGTATTTTCTTATTTCGATAAACATCCCGAATGGTTGTCACATAAGCGGTGACATAAAGGTAGAAAATTCATGTTTTTGAGTCCAGAAAGCTCTATGCAATAGAAACTGCAGATCATTTTGCCATTTTCATTGCGAAATTGCCGGCTTATTCACGTCTGGGGTAATAATAGAGGGCTGTTTGCTAGGGTTGTCAGCTAGCGTAGTGAAAGGTGTTTGCTACTGCAAAGGAGGTCTGGTTTGTTTTCGGTTCTAATCTCGATGAAGGCAGATAGACTATCAGTAAAGCAATTTTAAGAAATTCTCGCGCCCCCAATGCGTTTTATTGCTACCTTTATTCTGTACCGGCGCCCTGTGGATTTCAATATGAAACCCTTGTAGAATTTCATACTTGTTACTGCCTACTTTTTCCGCTTCTGTCAATAACTGAATTGACTGAAGTGTGGCACTGAATGATTTTTAACTGAATTTCGTTATGAATCTTGTCGCACTGCTAAATTTGCACACTTCCATTGAAGGTCAGCAACGGTAATCCAGTATGACTGGTCTGAACGTTGACACAGACCGTTTCGCGGCTGAATGCGCATAATATTTTGCTAATTTGTAACGATCTGGGGTACTTCGTCTTACTAAAACAGTTATGTTACCTCGACAAGCTGAAATTCATTTTTATTGGTACAGTTCATACTAATTAGCGTTTCTTCTTTCATTTATTTCTTATATTTACGTGTTGTGTTTAACACTCTAATCATAATTAATATAGTCTTACACATGATTGAAAACAGTCTGACAAAGTTTGGATAGTTTTTCAATTTCACGCCTGTGCATAGTATGTTGGTAGAACTTCGTCGCCCTGCTTGTTATGATGTGTAGCAGACTTTAAAGCTGTTCGGATCAGCATAACGAAAAGGCGAGGGGTCTCGCTTGTTTTGTCCACGACTGTACATAAATGATTTGGCGGTCAGGGTGGGTAGCAGTCTCCATTGTTAGCTGATGATACCGTGTCGAAGTTCAGTGACTGTAGGAAGATACAAGACGTCTTACAAATAATTTGCAGTTGTTGGGGACCGATGACCTCAGTAGGGTGGTCCCTTAAGAATTCACACACATTTTTTTTTTTTTTTTGGCAGTTGTTGTGACGAATGAAATATCTGGGCGTAACGTTGCAAAACGATATGAGATGGAACCAGGGTGTGAAAACTGTGGTATGGAAGGCAAATGGTCAACTTCCGTTTATTAGGGGAATTTTAATAAAGAGTGGTTCACCTGTAAAGGAGACTTCATATATCACGTTGATGTAGTCTGTTGAGTACTGCTGAAGTGTTTGGGATCCGTACGGCGTCAGATAGAAGGAAGACATCGAATCAATTCAGAGCTGGGCTGCTAGATTTGTTACCTGTACGTTCGAACTGAACGAAAGTGCTACGGAGATACTTCGGGAACTCAAATGGATATCTCTGGACGGAAGGTGGCGTTATTTTCGGGAAGCACTGTTAAGAAAATTTAGGGAACGAGCATTTGAAGCTGACTGCCGAAAGATTCTACTCCCGCCAACATACATCACGCATAAGAGCCACGAAGATAAGATACGATAAATTAGGCCTCTTACGGAGACGTACAGACAGTCGTTTTTCCCTCGCTCTGTTTGTGAGTGGAACAGGAGGGGAAATAACAAGTAGTGGTACAGGGTACCCTCCACCACTCACCTTACGGTGTCTTGCGGAGTGTCTATGTTGATGCAGGCGTAGATATAGATGTAGATTAGGATCAGAAAAAAAATTTGGTAGAAATGCTGCTGCCAGACCGCGTACGTATTACTTTATGTGGGCGTGTAGAATTATCGACATCACCGAGCGAGGTGGCGCAGTGGATAGACACTGGACTCGAATTCGGGAGGACGACGGTTCAATCCCGCGTCCGGCCATCCTGATTTAGGTTTTCCGTGATTTCCCTAAATCACTCCAGGCAAATGCCGGGATGGTTCCTCTGAAAGGGCACGGCCGACTTCCTTCCCCAATCCGATGAGACCAATGACCACGCTGTCTGGTCTCCTTCCCCAAACAACCAACCAATTATCGACATCCTCGATTTTCGTTAGTGTATATTTTCAACCATCACAGAAACATGTAGCTTTTCGGCACAATGTATGAAGGATTTCTGTTCGTCATTTGTGGTCTACAAAGCCGTTAGTTGTGTGCAGTGGATGCTGAACGTTTTGAATTGTCACAGATAACTGTTAACAGCAGGTACTGAGAGGAACATGACTTGTGAGAAGAAAGAACTGGAAATGGTAACTCAGCTCAAACTGTGACGTAGGAGTAAAAGCACGTTCTGAAACAAGTAACGCAACGACTGCGGCAGATTACTGTCATTCAGAACACAAGGTTGCTGTGAGAGAGCCCACTTCGTAAGGATTTCAAAAAGTAATATACACAGTATTTTGTCAGGACAAACAACTTTTATTGATCGCTGCAGTATACTTCAAAGTGCCACAGACTCACGACACTATTTTTAATGGTTCAAATGGCTCTGAGCACTATGGGACTAAACTTCTGAGGTCATCAGTCCCCTAGAACTTAAAACTACTTAAACCTAACTAACCTAAGGACATCACACACATTCAAGCCCTAGGCAGGATTCGAACCTGCGACCGTAGCGGTCGCGTGGTACCAGACTGAAGCGCCTAGAATCGCTCAGCCACACCGGCCGGCCACTATTTTTAAACATAGCTACCAGGTCCCTGTTAACAATTATCTGAGAGCCAAAATAATCGTTCCATTCCAAGAGGATAGAAACCTAATCCTTGGTCACTGAGCAATATGAGAAGGGTTGCGTGAACGTGCTTGTCACTAGAGAATCTCTTTCCCCGGATATTCTTTCAGTTTGCCGAAAAGATTGAAGTCAAATGGTGCAAGATCTAGACTTCGCAATCAGCATCACACACGTCTGCGTGGCCTCGGGAAAATTTTCGCACTATGTCACTACGGATGGACAAAATATTGCGGTGCATATATAGTCTTAGTTCCATGGTGAAATGTCGAATCTGTGTGCAATTTAGACGTTTTGCCCACAACAGTCTTACTGCCCCGTTCTTCAACTTTAGGGTACGTTACCTGTTGTCGCGTCATTTCACTGTGGTGCATCTGTTATCTGTACCGCAGCAGAACTGTGTCTGCGGGAAACCCAAAAGATACACACTCTCTTAGTGAGAGAAGACACGTGTAGCTTACTTTCTAAAACTCCTTATGTACTGTTCGGTAGTATATTTGTGTTTAAGTGTTGAATTCTTATCTATCTGGAGGAGGTGGTGATTAAAGAAATAGATTGGGTCTGTTTGTCAGTACGTAACACCCGTCTCATTTCAGCGGAAATAAATGTGTTTACCTTCGAGTGTTCGTTACACTACTTAGCTTTCAAAATTTTATCTCGAGGTTTTCTTCTTCCGAAGAGTTTATAAATAACCAGTTTGAATCTAAAGAGGAAATCATTCGTGGTGTCATTTGAACAGTTTGGCATATATAAGCCGATTAACATTTCGTTCGCCCGCCCGGTTAGCCGTACGGTCTAACGTACTGCTTTCCGGACGGGAAGGTGTGCCGGTCCCCGGCACGAATCTGCCCGGCGGATTAGTGTCGATGTCCAGTGTGCCGGCCAGTCTGTGGATAGTTTTTAAGGCGGTTTTCATGTCCCTCAGTGAATGCGGGCTGGTTCCCCTTATTGCGCCTCAGATACAAATTGTCAGCGATTGCTGCGCAAACACTTTCTCCACGTACGCGTATACCATCATTACTCTACCCCGCGGGGGGTTCAAAATGGCTCTGAGCACTATGGGACTTAACTTCTGAGGTCATCAGCCCCCTAGAACTTAGAACTACTTAAACCTAACTAACCTAAGGACATCACACACATCCATGCCTGAGGCAGGATTCGAACCTGCGACCGTAGCAGTCGCGCGGTTCCCGACTGTAGCGCCTAGAAGCTCTTGCCACACCGGCCGGTGCCCCACGGGGAGGGGGGGTAGGGGACACTGGGGGCTGAACCGCACAATAACCCTGTGTTCGGTGATGTGGGGCGGCGATGGAGTGAGTGGACTGCTGTAGCCTGTTGTGGGGTTGTGAACCACTGAGGGATACGGCGGGGAGGAAGCCTCTCCGTCGTTTCTATCTCCTCAGTTCTATAAAATTCCATACAACATTTCGTTCACGGATCATGTTGCGAGTACGTCTCTTGCCGTGATCAAGCGCGTCGTACCTAGCTAGCCGTAAAATAACTTGACCGTGGTTAGTGTCATGCTTAAATAGCAAGAGAACAGATCATCTCGCACCTCGTGGCTTCGGTTTACAGGTTTCATAATGTTCTGGAAAGTTTCACGTGTTAATTCCTTTGGCCAAACAGCTTCACTGACGAACGCGACTACTGGCAAAACGTTTGGCTTGGGTGCAACTTTCAGTCTTTTACCTAAAACAATCATCACCCCGTCCGGATCTCTGTTATACTAATGACGGAGCGTGGAATTACAGTCTCAAGTCCGTTAAACTTTGCAGTCTGTCTCACTGTGGCCTCCTCACGCACTCAGTCACTTCGTTGTTGAATTGGTAGCATGTGGGGTTTAAAGAAATAGACTGGGCTAGATTTGTCAACACGTAACCGTGCTACCGTCTATCCAATTCCACGAGTTGCACGGTAAGTCCACAGACATCTTCAGGTGTAGGCAACATTGTTGTTCAGCAAAGAAGGTCAGCTTCCGACGGGTACGCTGGTTGCCTCCTTAACAACATCAGAACCAGCCTGTTTTAAATTTTATTTATACAAGCTGATTTCATAAAATGTAGTAACTTGGCAAATTTCACAATTATTCCATAGCCACAGCAGCTCAATACATAGCTTAAATAGCAAAATAATCTCGTCCCCGATGAGGTACTTGACGTTCATCTTCATATTTTCGCAATGTGGTGACTTATCCACTAAACTTCAGGCGTGACATATTGAGCTTATAGCAAATGACCGAAGCGTCGGCAGGAATTCTAGAAAAATGCGTTGGTATCTGCTAGTTTGAAACTCGCATTATTTTCAAGATATGTTAACGAGACGTTTGTAGTGTGGCTCCATGGTGAGGATAAATTGCAGGAATTTCTGTTTTCATCATCATGTACATTTTCGGGTTAGACATGTTTGCCTGTTAAGAAAACAAGTTATTTAAAGCGGGCTGCACCGTCGTTTTCGTGGTCTTCCTTTTCTTCTTTTATCATTGGATCTGTACTCATAGATTTTTCTTGGTATCTATCTGAGATTCACACGTACTACATGGTCATGCCAATACTTTCTGTATTGTTGAAGCTTTTCTGCTATCCCTATAACATGCAGTTCTTCTCTTACCTCACTTTTCTCCTTCTGGTCTTGTAATTTGTATTCTACCAAAGGTCTTGGAAGTCCCATTTCTGCTTCTTCAGTTCGCTGTAATTGTTTCTTTTTTAAAGTCCATAATTCGGATTCATAGAGCAGCAAAGGTATGGTCTTAGTATTATAAAGATTATGTACTGTACCGTTTCCGTCTTGGTTTTATTCAGGAGCTTTCTCTTAGCCGCACCCAACATGTATAAGTATCTCTACAGTTTCTTTTTTTTTTCAAGAATCATTATCTTAAGCATGAGAGATATCACAGTCACTGAATTCTGGATCCTCAGAACTTGTCAGGCAACGAAAGTATCCTACACTCCTGAAGAACTCAAGAGGGTAACAAACTGAAACGCTGTTTCCATCGAAGAGAGTCACACCTGCTAAACCATTTGCTGTAACGGACCTAGACCTTACTGGACCCCTATTCATCTATGTGTCAAGAGAAACGCACAAGTCAGATATCACTCTTTTGGCATGTGCTACCAAGCGAGCACTGCATTTCGAGTAGTCTTGGTAATCAAGAGTAGGAATTTTGAATCTATCTAAATTCCATCCACGGAAAAAGTCAATTTGCAACGGAAATCGAAATGGAGGGTTGCCCTCCTTTTTTATGTTGTCGTTCGTCGCGAAGAAGATTTCCCCTTGGACGCGCAGATTTCCGGACACTAACTCATACGAGCCTGTATTTACATATAAATAGCTGACTTGACCCTTCTCAGAGCGTTGGTCCACAGAGTGAATTGCGTTGCAGATGAGATCATTCTCCAATATGAGCTTCTACACGTAAAGGAAGTTTTTGAAGGAAAGCCGCGCGGGATTAGCCGAGCGGTCAAGGGCGCTGCAGTCATGGACAGTGCGGCGTTTCCCAGCGGAGGTTCGAGTCCTCCCTCGGGCATGGGTGTGTGTGTTTGTCCTTAGGGTAGTTTAGGTTAAGTAGTGTGAAAGCTTAGGGACTGATGACCTTAGCAGTTAAGGCCCATAAGATTTCACATGCATTTGAACATTTTTTGAAATAAATTTGCATTCTCTACAATTGATGCATAACGCGCTAGGAATAAAATCTGCCGGCCGGAGTGGCCGAGCGGTTCTAGGCGCTACAGTCTGGAACCGCGCGACCGCTATGGTCACAGGTTCGAATCCTGTCTCGGGCATGCATGTGTGTGATGTCCTTAGGTTAGTGAGGTTTAAGTAGTTCTAAGTTCTAGAGGACTGATGCCTCAGATGTTAAGTCCCATAGTGCTCAGAGCCATTGGAACCATTGGAATAAAATCTAAGGAGGACATAAGGCAGGAGACACGGAGAGATTAAATCCATGACTTCCTGCCATATCTGAGAAGTGTGTCGTCAAAAGTAGGTCGGATGATTTCTAAGCACGAAGTCGAAGAGATTTTTTGCCCTACACAAAAGACAGCAGCCGTTTTAAGTTCAGTCAAAGCTGACTTGATGCTCCATAATACTGCGATTTACAGAAGACCCTGAAGTTATAGTAGGCTCTTACAGCCCAGTAAATAGGCTGTAGCAGAGCACTGCATCGGCACCGCACGATCCATGCGGTATGAAATTGTCGAAATTCTAGCGTTCTTTCTGACAATTGGTGGTAAAACAATCAATTAAAATTCCTTTGGCAAAGTATTTAATAAACAGAGATAGCTTTGTTTCAATCTGGACAAATCATGGAAATCGACACTGTCTTCAATAATCTCACAAAAACGTCTCTAAACTGCAGCCCCTAACAATACTTCGATATCCGGGCGTGGGTCGACCGTGTAGCCACAGATTCAATTTATGCATAACTCCTTACCACCTAATAACACTCCTCGCCGCTGTGAATCTGTGGCAGCATGCGCAGTGGCAAGGTCGGTGGGTTGGAAAGGACGCTCAGAAGGCGGACGTAAGGCCTATGGCCGGCATATCAGGAGAAGAAATACGTTATGTGGTAGAACTTACGAGATTTCATGGACCAGTCATAACCAAATGTTTTCAGTGAGCAAAAGAGCTGGAAAATGTGCTGTTCAGTGCATTGTCTGTATCGAGGTAGGTCAGGGCCGGAGAGGAACATTTTATTGTGATGAGGGCTGGACTTCGACAGTAGCAAAAGGAAGAGGAAAATATAGTAGCAGTATATGGATTGGAAGAAAGAAATCAAAGAGGGAGATGCCAGGTAGAAATTTGCACGGTGCATAATTTAGTCTTCGCTAATACGTGGTTGAAGAATCGTGAAAGATCGTTGTATACATGGAAGAGACATGGAGACACATGAAGGTTTCAAAGTGATTGTATAACGGTAAGGTAGAGATTTCGGTACCAGATTTCAATCTGTAGGACATTTCTAGAGGCAGATGTGGACTCCCACCATAATTTATTGGTTATAAAGTGTAGAATAAAACTGAAAAAATTGCAGAAAGGTAGGACATTAAGGAGATGGGACTTTCATAAGTTCACACAACCTGAGACTGTTGAGAGCTTCGACAACGATTGACTGAAACAGGGGAAAGGAATACAGTAGAAAATGAATAGTTTGCTTTTAGAAACGAAGTACTGAAGACAGCACATGATGAAGTAGGTAAGAGACAAGACCTAGAAGAAATCCTTGGATGTTACAGTAGATATTAAATTTAACTTATGAAAAGTAAAAATGTAAAAATGGAGCAAATGAAACGGAATGCAGACATACAAAAAATTAGATTCGAGGATAGTACAAAATGGCTAAGCAGAAATGGCAAGAGGAGAAATGGAAGTCTATAAAAGCATGTATATCTATGGGAATGGTAGATACATCTATAGAAAAACTAAAGACACTTTTGGAGAAAAGAGAAGCCGTTGTGTAGATATTACGTCGTCAAATGGATAACCACTAGTAAGCAAAGAAGGGAAAGCTGGAAGACGGAAGGAATACGAGTATAGAGAGACGTTGTATGAAGGTAATTAAGTTGAAGGCAATATTACAGAAAGAGAAGAAGAAAAAGATGTAAATGAGATGTGAGACAAGATACTGCGTGAAGAAACTGACATAGCACTTAAAGATCCAATTAGAAACAAGGCCCTTACAGTAGATCACATTCCCTCAGAACGGAAAAACTATTCCACCTGGTGCCCAAGATGTATGACACAGGAAAAATACACTCGGGTTTCAAGGAGAATGTAGTAAGTCCTATTCCACAGAAACCAATTGGCGATAGGGGTGAAAATGACCAAATCATCAGTTTAACAGGCCATAGTTGCAAAATATTGACATCAGTTACTAAGAAAATAATGGGAAAACTGATAGAATGCGACCTCTGGGACAACCACTTCGGGTTCCGCAGGAATATAGGATCACTTGAGGCAATACTGACACTATGCTTTATCTTAGAAGATAGGTTAAAGAAAGGTAAAGCTAAATATACAGCGATGGTAGACTTCGAGACAGTTTTTGACAATTATGACTGGAACACACTCTTCGGAATTCTGAAGGTAGCAGGGGTGAAATACAGGAAGAGAAAAAGAAGCAGTGGATGGGAGGGAGTGAGACTGGGTTTTATCCTAGCCCATACATTATTCAATTTGTTCAATGAACAAGCAGCAAAGGAAACAAAAGAAAAGTGTGGAATAGGAATTATAGTTCGGAGAAAAGAAATAACAACTTTGCCAGTGACATTGCAATTTTTTCAGAGACAACAAAGAACTAGGAGTACCAACTGAACGGAATGGACAGTATCTTGAAAGGTGGGTATAAGATGAACGTCAACAAAAACTAAACAAAGGTAATCGTATGTAGTCGAATTAAATCAGACGATGCTGAGGGAATTAGATTAGGAAATGAGACACTAAAAGTAGTAGATGAGTTTTGCTGCTTGGGCTGTAAAATAACTGATAATGGCCGAAGTAGAGAGGATATAAAATGTAGACTGGAAGTGCTAAGAAAAGCGTTTCTCAAGAAAAGAAGTTTGTGAACATCGAATATAAATTTAATTGTTAGGAAGTATTCTCTGCAGGTTCTTGTGTGGAGTGTAGCCTTGTACTGTTGTGAAACGTGTATGATATGTAGTCAGACACGAAGAGAACTGAATTCTTTGAAATGTGGTGTTACAGAAGGACGCTGAAGATTAAGTCGGTACATAGTGTAACCAATGAGAAAGTACTGAACAGAATTGGGAGAAATGAAATCTGTTGGATAACTTGCGGTTGATAGGACACAGTATGGGACGTCAAGGAACTGTAAATTTAGTGTTGGAGGGAACTGTGGGAAGCGCATGGAGACATGGAGGGAAAATTTAAAAAGTGACATGGATAGGTTGAAGTTAGATGTAGTGAAGATTAGTGAAGTGTGATGGCAGTAGGAACAGGACTTCTGGTCAAATAAATACAGGTATATAAATACAAAAGCAAACAGCAGGTTTAATGATGAATAACAAAATAGGAATGTGTGCAAGCTACTATGACCGGCATAGTGAACACATTATCTTAGCCAAGATAGACACAAAGCCCAAACCTACCACAGTAGTACAGGTTTATATGCCAACTAGCTGTGCAGACGATGAAGAGATTGAGCAAATGTATGCTGTGGGGACAAGAAATTATTCAGATAGTTAAAGGGGACGAAAGTTTCACTGCGATGGGGGACTGGAATTCGACAGTGGGAAACGGAAGAGATGGAAAAACTGTGGGTGAAAATGGAGTGAGGGAAAGGATTAAAACAGAAACCCGCCTGTTAGGGGTTGATAGAATTTTGCACAGAGCATAATTTAATCATTGCTAACACACGGTATAAGAATCATGAAAGAGCGCTGTATGCATGAAAGAGACCTGGAGACACAGGTAGATTTCAATTTCATTATATAACGGTAGGACAGAGATTTCGGAATCACATTTTAAATTATAAGACATTTACAAGGGCAGATGTAGATTCCGACCACAATTTATTGTTTATAAACTATAGATTAAAACAGAAGAAATTGCAAAATGGTAGTACATCAAGGAGATGGGACTCGAATGCGTTGAACTAACCAGAGATTATTGAGAGTTTCAGACGGAGCATTGTCAGCGACTGACTAGAACAGAGGGAACGAATACAGTAGAAGACCAATGGGTAGCTTTAAGATATGAAATAGTGAAGGCAGTAGATCAAATAGATAAGAAGAGTACGCCTGGTAGAAATCCATGGAAAACGCGGGAGATATTGAATTGAATTGATGAAAGACTGACAGGAAGTGCTACAGGGTTAAGCAGGAGTGGCCAGAGAACAAATTTAAGGATTGAAAACCATATATCACGAAGTGAAAGACACGTACTGCGTACAGGAAATTTAAAGAGGCCTTTGGAAAAAAGAGAATGAGCTATATGAATATCAAGAGAGCATATGGAAAACCAGTCCTAATCAAACAAAGGAAAGCTTAAAGGTGGAAGGAGTATCTAGATTAAATAGCAAGTAATATTATAAAAATGGCAGAGGATGATGAAAAGGAGATGATACTGCTAGACGTATTTGACAGAGCACTGAAAGACCTAAGTTGAAACAAGGGCTCGATTGTAAACGATATTTCGGAGAAGTGTGGGCGCTCGTGAGGCAGCACTGATCCTACGACTTACCTTAGGAAAAAGATTAAGGAAAAGCAAACCTAGGTTCATAGTATTTTTAGACCTACAGAAAGCTTTTGACGATGTTGACTGGAACACTCTCATTGAAATTCTGAAGATAGCTGGCGTAAAATACAGGGAGCTAAAAGCTATTTGCAACTTGTATAGAACCCAGACGGTAAACTCATCCTGGTGCTCTTCGAACCATGCACGTACACTGCGAGCTGTGTGACACTTTGCATTGTCATGCTGGTACTATCATGCGCAAAAGTATCCGAACGACTTGAATTGTGATCTGCCTAATTAGCATGCAACCAACATAACGTAGCTGTCTAGCGGGTCCACTAATCGCTTTGCGGTACAGACGTTCGACTATACAAAATGGATACCACGAGAGACCACTAGACAACACTGTTCTTTAAGGCAATCAGTGCGATGTAACATCACACCATGATACTGTCAAAACTAAAAAAACACGTAATTAGAGATGAGTTAGTTCCTAACGCTTATACAGGTTACAATGATTTTCAAAAGCGTTACCATCTCATTACAATTGGAAACAACTAACTATGGCACATGAACTATGTAGCAATCCTTAAACAAAGTAAATGTTTGCATGAACAAGATATTCTGCGACAATGTGTGGACTAATAAAGGTCTATGACAGTTCGAAGTATTTTTCCTCTGTATAAGGTTTCCCCGCATTTGATGAATGTCTCAGTGACGATTGGTTTTTGCATAAACTGGTCGTTAAAGGAACTAGTTACAGAATACGCAATAAACAGCGGAAAACGCTCTATAGAAACCGCAATATTAATGGAGTGTAATCAGTGACATCACTCTACTAATTATTCATGACGAATTAACTGCCCACATGTTTGGACTAGAAATGACATGACGAAATTTTTTGTTCTGGACCTGGACAGAAACCCAGTAGACGTATCCACTACGAACCAAAATACACACCTGCCAGGGACATGATCATGGCAACGATCATCAATGATGACTAGCCGTAAAGAGACGTGAACTAAAAAGGTTTTTACTAGTATTAGTTAACACATCTGAACTTGAAACGAAATGACGAAATTATTTCTACTACATAAAAACCATTATCGGCCTGTTAACTAACCACGAAAGACGTTTAATATACTCTCCTTCACAAGTAACCAAGTGTGCATGAGCTGATATTGGAATTCTATGATTTAAAATATTGTACCGGGATTTTCTACCCAGCACATTATCGAATTGTTAACTAAGTAAACTCAGATGTTAGAAATCGAATTTATTTACCAGCAGCGAGCTGTATCAATATGCGGTGAGGGTACAATTTGTTTTGCTTGCCCGGGAATTGATCCTGGCGTGTACTGTCGCTGTTTTCTATCCATAAATAGACGTTAAGTATCAACTGCTTGCTCACCAGTAGTGAGATGCTATCATGTTTCACTAGAAATAACGGTACCTATCGTTGTTGTTGACTATTCATGAACAGACATTAAATATGCAAATTATTTTTCGGTGGTAGGTCAGTGTGTACATGCTAGGGCGTAAAATGAAATTAAGAATATGTTTCTGCTGGACGAAGATTGCAAACAAGTTACGTTACATTCCTAGCAATCCGAATTCGAATTCCAGTGGAGGACCAAAAATTGCAACGTCTCAGGTTCAAATTAAATACGAACACTGTGAACGAAATAACCATTCCTAAATTAAATGAAATAAACTGTTTAGTGCTAGTTTACTGGCGACACAGTTTGTGCCTTCGGCGGCTGCCGTCTTTGCTATGGCGCCATTTAAACAGACTCTGAAGCTATTGGTAGTGAAGAGATATCGTGTTTAATGCGGATTCTGAACC
Source organism: Schistocerca cancellata (assembly GCF_023864275.1). Classification (NCBI taxonomy): domain Eukaryota; kingdom Metazoa; phylum Arthropoda; class Insecta; order Orthoptera; family Acrididae; genus Schistocerca; species Schistocerca cancellata. The sequence continues at coordinate 294,920,497 of NC_064629.1, forward strand.
GCTGTGCGACCTAACATTCTGGACTTGGCGTTACCACAGGTGAATTGGATCTTTTCGTAAATGTTAAAAAATGGGCGCCACGAGTGAGAATCGAAGCTATACCTCGCAATTATCAAACTACTATCAACCCAGCAGAGCAACTTACAGTTGGCAAAGTGCTGATTGTGTTGCTGTGTCCGACGATGCGCCTAGAAGCTGTGAAAAAATCTGATTCCCTCGATTAGCTGGTTAATTACCTGCTGGTTTCTAATGCGGATATTATTCAAATCTTATGACTGCGTGATATAAGGGCCATTCTAGCCTTCATAGCCCAGATTTGATGCCGATATGAAATTTTTTCTATGACAACTTATGTTTTAGTTCGAGAAATATAACTGCAGCGTGTGATGTCACCAGATATTTTGATGATTACTGTCATGATTGCTATTATCATCTTCATTATGCTGCTACTACTCATGTGATTGAAGGGAAGGTATATGCTCTTTGATCATTTTTAGAACCATCTGCCCGAATATAGTAATTATGTAGTCCCTTCCATGTATAGGGAATACTTGTCGATTTAATGTCGGAAATCTCCAATTCTTCGTTAATCTCATTAAAATTAAATTAATTGCTGAAACCTTTATTTGAGAGCAGAAATCGTGTTGCTTTTCTTTTTTTATTTGCGCTTAGCAACTATGCTTGAAAAATGCGAAATCTGGAGGTAAAATACTATTCAAAATGCAGGGATGTTAATGTCTGCTGTTAAATGTCAAGTGTATGCTTTACGGATGACTTAGTCAGACTGTTGTGAATCATATGGGAGCTACATTGCGGCTGATTAATATCTCCCTCATTTCTGTGTGTTGTGTTTAATAAACTACGGAAAATACCATATGCAGTATGCAATATAGTAATAAAAATTGATTACAACTTATCATGATAATGGTACAAAAAAGTATGCCTTCTTAAGGCAGAATACCCCAAATCATTACGAATTAGCAAGAGAAAGTTAAAAAAATCATTCAGTGCTACACTTAAATCAATATTATTGACAGAAGCAGAAAAAAAGGGATTAACATGTGTGCAATTCTGTAAATGTTGTGTCTATACATCCACGGACTAGAGAATAGAGGTAGCGATATAATGGCGGAGAGGTTTTCATTCGATGTCTTTACTGACTTGATCTACCTTCGAGATTCTATTTTACAGAGGAAAAGAAAGTATGGTTGCCACCAGTATTTGAACCGACAGACAGCGCAGTCTGCAATTTCATGACCAAATACTTTACCTCTATGCTAACAGCCATCTGCGAAAAACCTTGCCGCCTTGTCGCCTCAATCGCAGATTCGTCAGCTAAACAGCGACGTAAATATCAAAACAAACCGAAGTTTCTGTTGAAACGAGCTTCGTGGAATCAAAATTATTCGTTTGATACAGTCTATATCATCGACTAAAGGAGAATGTCCAAATGTGTGTTAAATCTTATGGGACTTAACTGCTAAGGTCATCAGTCCGTAAGCTTACACACTACTTAACCTAAATTATCCTAAAGACAAACACACACACCCATGCCCGAGGGAGAACTCGAACCTCCGCCGGGACCAGTCGCACAGTCCATGACTGCAGCGCCTTAGACCGCTCGGCTAATCCTGCACGGCTCTAAGGGAGAATCATTCAGGATATTTAATGAGAATCATAAGATATTAGTGAGTGAATTTAGAAGGAAACTTTTGCACCAGTCCAGGAAGTAATTCGAAGGCCACATTGCTGCCAAATGTATGCTGCAATGTTGTCAGTTCTCCATTAGACTGGTGACAGGCGGAAGACGCTTGCTAACGCGAGAAGTCTCTTCAGCTTGTAACCAAAGGACAAGCTCTCGCAACACGGATGTGGTAGGGCAGGTTTTGGCGCTAGCGCCGGTTGTTACCAGTTTGACGGGGACCTGAATTAACAAACGTAAAGGCTAATTACCTACCGATTGCAACTTGAATATCAGATATAATTTACGGGGCCCTCCTTTTAAGTAGCTGTCGTAACAATTTTTGTTATTATGTCTTATAAGAACTGCAAACTAAAAAAAAATAAATTATTCTCCAGAAGTGATTAGGTTCTGCAGTATCACTTGAAGTCGTTAACATAATGAGTAAATAATATTCTTCTTGCTATTAAATACGTGAAAATAATTTTTATTACGTAGGATTTCTTTGGCACTACTGCTGACACATAATAAAACAGATGAAACCACAACATGACCCTGATTAGAAAACGCGATCATCAACAAAGTCATTTCATAAACTACCACTAACACGTTATTTCATCTGCAGCTATATCTCACAAGCCACATTAAGGTGTGTGATACAGGGCACTATATATACCACCATCATTTCCCCATTTGTTTACTCCAGGCCCCAATATTTCGTAGGAAGAACGATTGCTAGTAAACCTATGTGTGCTCAAGAATCTCTCTAATTTTATCACCATGGTCTTTCCGCGTGATTTAAGTAGGAGGAATCCATATACTAGCTGACTATTCATGTGTCGTAAGCTCTCAGTATTATACAGCTGTGCATACCGCCGTGTGGGATCCCTCTGTTACAGCGTCTGCAACTAAATGTGACTAAGCATCTCTGTGAAGCTTCCGTGCCTACTTAATAACCGTGTAACTGACAGTGTTGCTCTTGTTTGGCTTTTAGAATGACGAGTAGCTTTCGAGTATTTGTCAAACGATTGTTTTGTTCAAAAATGGTTCAAATGGCTCTGAGCACTATGGGACTTAACTTCTGAGGTAATCAGTCCCCTAGAACTTAGAACTACTTAAACCTAATTAACGTAAGGACAACACAAACATCCATGCCCGAGGCAGGAGTCGAACCTGCGACCGTAGCGGTGGCGCGGTTCCAGACTGTAGCGCCTAGAACCGCTCGGCCACGCGGGCCTGGCGATTGATTTGTAAGCTGTCAGTTAGCACACTGAACTTGAAAGTAAATGACAAATTCTTTTGTGCTAAATCAAGACCATTATCTCCCTGTTAACTAACCATTACAGGCGTTTAATATACCGGGTGACCAAAAAGTCAGTATAAGTTTGAAAACTGAATAAATCACGGAATAATGTGGATAGATAGGTAAAAATTGACACACATGCTTGGAATGACATGGGGTTTTATTAGAACCGAAAAAATAAAAAAGTTCAAAAAATGTCCGAGAGATGCCGCTTCATCTGATCAGAATAGCAATAATTAGCATAACAAAGTAAGACAAAGCAAAGGTGATGTTCTTTACAGGAAATGCTCAATATGCCCACCATCATTCCTCAAAAATAACTGTAGTCGAGGAATAATGTTGTGAACAGCACCGTAAAGCATGTCCGGAGTTAAGGTCAGGCACTGGCATCGGATGTTGTCTTTCAGCATCCATAGAGATGTCGGTCGATCACGATACACTTACGACTTCAGGTAACCCTAAAGCCAATAATCTCACGGACTGAGGTCTGGGGACCTGGGAGGCCAAACATGACGAAAGTGGCGGCTGAGTACACGATCATCACCAAACGACGCGCGCAAGAGATTTTTCACGTGTCAAGCAATATGGGGTGGAGAGCCATCCTGCATAAACATCGTACGTTCCAGCAGGTGTTTATCAGCCAGGCTAGGGATGATGCGATTCTTTAACATATCGGCGTACCTCTCACCCATCAGGGTAGCAGCTACAAAACCAGAATCACGCATTTCCTCGAAGAAAAAAGGCCCGATAACGGTAGATGTGGTAAATCCAACCCATACCGTGACTTTCTCGTCGTGCAATGGAGTTTCCACGACAGTTCTAGGGTTTTCGGTAGCCCAAATTCTGCAGCTGTGGGCGTTGACAGACCCTCGGAGCGTGAAATGAGCTTCAACGGTCCACAACACGTTACTCAACCAATCGTCATCTTCCGCCATCATTTGAAACGCCCACACCGAAAATATCCTCCGCTTCACTAAATCGCCAAGTAACAGTTCGTGATGCCGATGGATTTTGTACGGATAGCATCGGAGGGTACGCCTCAGTGCCAACCAAACAGTTGTGTATGGGATGCCGGTGCGACGTGCGACTGCACGAGCGCTGACTTCCCCGTGCATAGACGAACCCGCTACAGTCTCCATTTCTTCCTGAACTCTCTCTGCAGCATTACGCCTCGTGCTCGGTCGGCCACTACGGGGTCTATCGTCTAAACAACCCGTGGCTTCGCACTTCGAAATCATTCTCGCCACAGCTGCATTTGTCAACGGACCTTTACCCGTTCGAATCCCCTTCCTATGGCGATAGGATCGTAACGCTGAACTAGCACATTCCCCATTCTGATAATACAGCTTCACTAAAATCGCCTTTTCAGATAACGTCAATATGCTGTGACTGCTGGCGCATCTGACTCTCTCTCTCATTACAGCTCCTTTTATACACGATTGTCATGTGCAGTCACTGACGTTTAGCTGTCCAGTGCCATCTGTCTGACATTTTGTGAACTTAGTTTTTGTTCTAATAAAACCCCATGTCATTCATAGGATGATGTCTATTTTTACCTCTCTATCTACATTATTCCGTGGTTTATTAAGTTTTCAAATTTATACTGACTTTTTGATCACCCGGTACTTTCCTTTGCAAGTAACCACTCGAGCACGTGTTTAAAATTGCAATGGTGTGGATGGGTAACTAAGTAAAATCAAATGATAGATATCGAATTCACAACTCTGATCCTCACTCCCCTCCTCCTTTCCTCTGTCCTTTTCCTGGGCTCCCTCTCTCCCCCTTCCATCCTCTTTTTTTACCCACATACCTTCTCTCTGCCCCCCTTCTCTCCCCCGAGTCCCTTTGCATTTCCCTCCTCTGCCTTTTCCCATTCCCTCTCGCGTCTGCCCTGCCACTCTCCCTCCTTTGGTTCCCCCACCCTTTCGTTTTTCCTCTCCTCCCTCCTTGTTTTCCCCCTCATCTGTCCAGGTCCCTGCCCCTTGGCTATGGTGTGTCATCTTTGTGCCGACATTTTAGTGCAGTGTTTACAGTGAGTGTTCAGTGTTGTGAGCTTTTTCCGAAGTGTTGCGAACGGACATCATACTGTCGCTGGGTGTGATTTTTATACCTCTTGCGAACAGAAACCAGACTGTCGCCATGTTTTTTAACTGTCTGCCTACTATGTTACCTGTCTGCTTCCTGTGTATTTTCTTAGCTTTGCCAACCCTTTGCTTTATGTTTTAACATTCCATAATTTTCCGCCGTTTTACAATTTAAGTCACCGTTTTATCGCCTGCTTTTATTGTTTCTTATCTTCTTCTTATGTTTTAAAAAAGTGTGTAGACTGCAGAGCAGCGTAATAAGCTGCTGCCAGACCGCCCCCTTCGGGGGGAATCGAAATTCAGTAAAGGAAAAAAAAATCGAATTCACCAGCAGCGAGATTTATCAGTATGTAATAACAATACACTCATTTTCTGCCCAGGAAACGAACCCGGCACCGACTGTCACCTTTATCAATCCATAAACAGATATAAACTATTACCTGCTTGCTCACCAGTAGTAAGATGCTCACATATTTGACTAGAAATAATGGCAGCTATTGTTATTGTTGACAATTCATGAAGGGACATTAAAAATGAAAATTATTTTTCGCTGATACTTCGGTGTGCACACACTATGTCTTACAAGGAAATTATAAATATATTTGTACTGGACCAGGATTCCAACCCAGATACGTTCCATTCATAGAGAACCGAATTCGAACTCCATCAACAAAATTTTTCTCCGTCTCAAATTTACATCAAATGTGAGACCTGTGAACGTAATGCCCACTGGGTCATTAAATGAAAAAAAAAATGTGCATGTTTACCCAAACAGAATTTCTGTCTTCTGCGACTACCGACTTTATTGTGGTGCAATTTAAACAGGCTCTGACCCTCTTGTTGGCGAAGGGATATGGTGTTCATGCGGATCCTGAACTATGGTGAGACATAATATTCTTCACTCGGCGTTACCAGAGATGGAGTAGATCCGTTAGTGAGTGTTAAAAATGATCGATCTATGTGAAAATCGAACCCACACCACGCGATTATCAAACTAGGATCCACAACTATACTGTAACAGTAATTTCGTGTGCAATGGATACATACCGATTGTAGAATTTAAGAATTGAAGACTCTGCATCAATTCCGGTTCAGGTAGTGCAACATCAATCACCAGCAGTGTTCAAAAATGGTTCAAATGGCTCTGAGCACTATGGGACTCAACTGCTGAGGTCATTAGTCCCCTAGAACCTAGAACTACTTAAACCGAACTAACCTAAGGACATCACAAACATCCATGCCCGAGGCAGGATTCGAACCTGCGACCGTAGCGGTCTTGCGGTTCCAGACTGCAGCGCCTTTAACCGCACGGCCACTTCGGCCGGCTCACCAGCAGTGTACTCGTGATCCCAACTGCAGTGTTCTTTTCACTTCATTCTGTAATCACTGAAATAAAATCACGTAACCTCCCAACACGAGAGGTTTAATTTCGTTCCTCCATTCCTGCCGGGAGATTTGTTTTCTTATTGATCAGCTCTTTTCCTTCCTGCCATCGAAATGTGGCAAAATGTGGCCTGTAATAGATCCACAGCCCGCTATTTTAATGTTGTTGTAGGTGAAGGACTTTTGTTACCTCTTAAAGCGTCTTAAGCAACAACTTTCTCTGATTTCCCAAAAATGAAATGCTCATTGTTGACGAAGGAAGAGTTTTAAATCAAAGTCCCCAAAGTCTGACGGCATTGAGTAAGTACTTATCCTAAGAGGCATCACAAGTTGTGTTCGTATAACTGTAGAAATCATTAGTTGAAGTAGAGTATAGCACCTGTAGGTATGGTACTGCTAGAAATACAGAAGTATTATATACTGAAGACTGAGTTCATCTTGAAACAGAGCCGTATTATAATACGCTAGCTGCTGGAGATTAAATGTTCTTGATTTCCTCCACAGAGCATTCGAAGGCGTATACACACAATACTACAAATAATGTAAACGATAAAAGTAGCATTGTCCGTCTAAAGTAATAACTCGCTGTTTACATCAAATTATAAAATAATTATAAAGGCAGGATTCGTACCTCATTCTAAGAGTTTTCAAACCTAGCGCTTGAGACACTACGCTAACCCGACACTGGCTGAATGTATTGTTACAGACGTGTATGGCGTGCCTTAGAGAGAGCACCGTGACCTGAATCACTACATGAATCTAAATGTTGCTTTAAATCTCTGCAAACGATTTCATTATTACTATATATGAAGATTAAAGACAAAATAATTGTCGGTTCAAATTCTGGTGGCGACCATACTTTTTCATCCTCTGTAAAATAGCATCTCGAAGGCAGATCAACAATTAGTAAAGACATCGAACGAAAATCTCTCCGCCATTATATCGCTACCTCTATTCTCTAGTCCGTGGATGTATAGACACAACATTTACAGAATTGCACATATGTTAATCCCTTTTTTTCTGCTTCTGTCAATAATATTGACTTAAGTGTGGCACTGAATAATTTTTTTAACTTTCTCTTGCTAATTCATAATGATGTGGGGTATTCTTCCTTAAGAAGGCAGACTTTTTTTGTATCATTATCATGATAAGTTGTAATCAATTTTTATTACTATATTGCATACTGCATATGGTATTTTCGGTAGTTTATTAAACACAACACACAAAAATGAGGGAGATATTAATCAGCAGCAATGTAACTCCCATATGATTCACAACAGCCTAACCAAGTCATCTGTAAAGCATACACTTGAAATTTAGCAGCAAACATTAACATCCCTGCATTTTGAATAGTGTTTACAAGCATCGTTAGTATTGGGACAACCATCATACAACCCCAGAGTACCGTTATCCAAGATGGCGGCAATGACATGATTCAAGATGACGGAGATGACGATATCCAAGGTGGCGGATTTTGGCGGCAAGCTTGAATTTTGGTGGGAAAGTGCCATGCCCCTCCCCCCTCCCCAGAAAAAATGGCAAGAACTTCAAATTCCAACAGGATAATGCAGCACACCCTGGTTATCTCTACTAAGCTAAGAAAATCGCGGGAAGATAGCTCCCTTGGGCTGCTTCCACTAACCTAAGTCACCCGACCGCCACTTCCTCCTATGAACTGGCGCCACGTTTGAAAATATAGTGGATTTTGGTGGGAAGTTTGAATTTCGACAGGAAGAAGGTCAATTGGGCTACCTCCACTAACCTAACCCCCCTCCCCCAAAAAAATAGCGCGAAGTTCAAATTTCAACAGAATAATGCATCACACCTCTACTAAGCAAAGAAAACTGCAGGAAGATAGGTCACTTGAGCTGCCTCCACTAACCTAAGTCACCCGACTGCCAGATCTACCTATGAACTGGCACCAAGTTTGAATTTTGGCAGTAAACAAAGGTCAATTCGCGTATCTCTACTAAGCTAAGAAAATGGTGCAAAAGAAAGGACACATGTACTAACCTTAGTCACCCGACTGCCACCTCCTCATAAGGATTCGTGGGTAAAGGACTTGGACATAAGTCTTTATTTAATCATTTTCATACACTACAGCCATCCAGTGTGTTCACCACGAGTTCCAGACTCCGGCTGACTTAGTACACATCACTCCCATCTGTGATCTAATCCAAGACGGGGGCAAACAGTGTGTTTGCCAAGAGGTCTGGACTCAAACTGACTTAATACACAGTACCGGCACCACAGGGCGCTACCGTGACGCCAGGTGATGACGCAAGCACCATTGTCTGAGATGGAGGCATACAATGTGTTCACCAGGAGACCTGCATATTGACACCACCAGAGTGCACTACTCTGGACTTGGAATGAATTTTTGGGAATACAATGCCCACCTGGACTTGAAAGGAAGTAGTTAAAGTCTCCACCACGATCCTCAGCCGACCACCACATCCCCTTACTAACCCATGTTGTTGGGATAACGTGCACTAACGTGTACTAACGCGTACTAAAGTGTACTACCGTGCACAGCACATGATGTCATCCAAGATCGTGTGGCGAAATGGCTGGAAAACGACTCTGCTTATGATGGACATTAGTTTTTATTTTGAAAGCATTGTCTCCACCAGGAGACCTAGACACCAACTGACCTAGTACACATCACTGCCACCAGATGGTACTGTCATCCCTCCTGTGACCTAATCCCAGATTGTGGTCTGCAGGGGGAAAATGGCGCGAAAATGACTCAGCCTGCCCTGGGCTGCTGGGGAAGGAGTGCACTCTATTTATTTTCGAACATCTTATTTAGGGATGGAGTATATTTATCGCACTGACACAAAACACTCATCCTGATGTGCTTGGGATCACAATACACAGTCTGCAGACACGCAAACAACTCCCATTTTTCCGAAATAATTTCAGAACAGACCTGCAAAATGCTCCTAAATAATGCAGCACAGTGATGTGCCGACACGCCCAGTACTCGTAAACTGTCCAAATAGCGCATGGCACAGCCTACAGGCCCGTTCGCAAAATAATGCAATCAATGTACGCAAGCACCCCCCCCCCCCCCCCCACACCCTCTCCACTAGAACGTGTAGTGACGCGGTCGTCAGCTGTCAAACCACGCACAGACGCCTGCACACATGAGGTGGGGACATCCCTTTCGTACTTGACACCAGAGAAATTCCTATCCAAATACGTAATCACCTAAGTATTTGTAGTGCATTCTTTTTCGAGACCATATCAGAGGTTCCACAATATACCCAGTGAGTTATAGGCGATGACTGATTGAGAAGGAACACAAGCAGTAGTAGTAGATGATGTGCCCATTCAGGTCGTAAGAAGAAAAATGTACACTAGATTCTCAGATCTCTGGTGTTACATTATCCGCTAGAAATGATCTCAATGATTTGGAATCAGGTCTCTCCATTCGAGCACGTACCTGCGTTGAATCCTATTGGAAATTCCTTTAATGAGTACAACCACTACTCAATCATATTTCTGGCACTCTCATATCTCGCAACGAGTCACCTTCCTCGAACCTGCCTGCTACAGTAAAATTACAACCTGGTTTTAGCCAGTCCCTACACATGCTGCAGCTGCGCCCATTTCTACAGCTTCGCGCATGTGTTCATTCCATTTTAAGTTAGAACTGAGCAGAAGTCAGAGAAGACCATACCTACCACCTTCTGAAACCCGTGTGAAAACAGAGCGACCTGAGTTAGTGCAACAGGAGCATGTTTTGAGCATTCGATGGAAATGCGTGAAATGCGATACGTCTCCAAACTACACACAAGTACTGCAAATTAGCGTCCATTCAAGTCAGTCAGCCCAACATGCTATTCTCCTTATTCTCTAACCCTAAACAGAGAAAAATTAAGAACTGTAAAAGTTCAACCGATTTAGAAGTCACCTAGTCACCGATGCTGACGCAATTACGCAAAGTTGCGGCGGGCCTCCAACGCGGGGAAAGAGATTTCGCAATGCTTCCCCAGAATACCGCAGCGTGCAGGCATCTAAGCCTTCCTAACTGTTCACCAAGTCCCTCACCGAATTTACACCTCAAACTGCTACTGCTACTGCCGCCTATTAAATATACGGGTACCGCAGAGGACACTTTAAACTTTGATCACCTGTAGTCTAGGCGAATGATTCTATCCCACAGACTATATTAAGTCGCAAGAGAGGCTTTCTCTGGTCCTGGTTTAAACAGTCTTTCCTAACACGCTTTTGTACAGTGCCAAACATTTCCTTTTTCTGCCTCGACTTCGAGGTCAGTGTCAGGTTCTAAACTGACATTAAGAGGTTCTGATCCACGGCCTTTCGCAGGAAACTAGACCTTGCATGGTATAAGTCATATTGTTACGGCGGATAGCATAACACACCACACATGGGTTGATTTTAAATAAAAGACAATTACAAGATAAGCAAAGTGGAAGAGTTTTGCTCCGTTGGTGTAGGTCTCCAAACTACAGTCCGAAGGTGATTCAAGAGCTCTACATTTCAACATGTCTCTCACACTGACGGAATAGCTGATGACTGCGTTCCATTTCGACTGATTCCTCATACTGCACTCATGTACGCGATCAGTGTTTCGGTGCTATCCACCCCAGAAGTTGCTGTCCATCCACCAAAACTTTTTCCTCAACTCAAACAGGCGACGTCAGTCAATCATCCAGCGCACGGATAGGATGGAAAAGACAACATCGATGTACTCTAATAATAAGCATCACAGTTGATAGCGCGAACAACTTTACAGTAACTTCAACACTGGCCAGTAATGTGATAGCATGTTTCCCCAATTTCAGTATCATAGCTAAACCACCCCGTTCTCCACTGTGCGAGTATCAGTGCGAACATGGATAGATGACTGTGCAGTACATCCATTCAGTGTTAATTCTCGAACACATAAATCACCAAAGTACACCAAACAGCGCTCTACATATTTCTATCACCTCGAGCATAGTTTTTAATTTACGATCTATCTCTCTGCGTATGGGAGTCACAGAGCATTCTCGCTGTCTTAGGGTAAAATTAGAGAGTGAAAGACCCTCCTCACATTGTCACTGACCAACCCACCATGCAACAACGTTAGCCAATTAATCTGCAACCGATCAGGAGAAGACAGCTACACTCCACCTCTCGTGAATGAATCGAGTTTCTGAGTCCTCACCCATCTCGAGATGCATCCATGTCGAGGAGCTTAGCACTCTTATCGATGTATAGTAACAGATTTCAATGTGCCGGAAGTAAAAGCAGACATTTAAGAAGAACAAGAAACAAATAATTTTAATAGGCGATGGAGCTCCTGACGGATGGAGTTCGACGCATTTTGACGTAGATCAACGAAGCTATCAGCTCTAAAGTACTGTTCTAGAGTCTAGGATCGGTACCTGGAAGGTATTAGTAAGAGACATCATAAACACTCGCATTCCTAAGGCTACAACGTTCTGCACTTAAAACGGGCCTATAATGTTAGATCACCTGCTTTTCCGACCTATCAGGCGTAGGGAATGTAGCATTGTTAATATTCTTTTGTGAGAAATATATTTCAAGCGCATGACATACATCCTCTTTCCCGCTTTCTCTACGAAAATCTGTGTTTTCGAACGGTAAAAAACTTGCTCTGCGTGACACGAGCACACTATAGATTTCCGGAGATGTATAGTGTCCACTGTTCACATCCGAGCACCGTTCATAAATTATACGGTGACTGCATCAGACCTATATAAAATGATCGTTATTAGCGGGGGATACATCCTGCAGGGAAACAAATAAACGCATAGCAGCAGCGTCCGACATGTGAAAATTACAAGTCATTCCATCACTAACTCTGTAAACAGCACATCTGTCGGGCAAATGTGTACACGGGGCTTGCAACGCCTCACAAGCTTCTATCGCTAACTTAGATATGACGCTGAAGTCTCGATTTTACACCCAAAATGCGATAGGGGGGATCGCATAAATCGATGTCAGTTTAGAGGAATGTGTCAAGTTTCATCACACATGAGATGGAAGTCCTCTGATGACCGACAGGTTTACCGTTAACGATCGCAAGTAGACAGTGCTTTAAACCGCATACAGAACACGTGGCTCTATACAAGTAGAACGCAGGCTGTGTCACGTGACTGATGCATCCAGACAGAACACTGGAAAAAAATTGACCTGCAGCAACTACTCCTACTCTAGAATGAATCAGTCAACCATTAAATCGTACCTCGTTACAGCTCTATCTCAATCGATCACCCCGTCCACTCTCTGTTATCCTTTAACGCAGATGCAAGTAAGTTTAGAGGTGAATGGTGCTCTGTCCTCCTGAAAAGCATCAAATACAGTAGTCAACTGGCGTGTATCATTGGTACCTCAAAAGACATACCGCATAATACTGCCTCGACGGTAAAAAATTGTCTACTTCCCTGATTCCCTTCGTTTCGATGTCGACGTTTCCCTGATTCCTCCTGTTGCCGCATACTTGTTGCCATGTATAAGTTGTTTGGTGCGAACCAGAAGATACGCAAGTACTTCCTCAATTTCACATCATTTCGGAGTATATTCTGTCAATTTATACCTGTTCCCTCGTCATTTTTCGCAATTCTATTGATTTTAGGTCAGATCTATCCATGCGATCACGGCATAACATTTCGTTCTGTGATCTAAAATTGCCTGTAAATGTAGCACAGCTACCAACACCTAGCCCAAATGCATTGATCGGGAGACATAATACAACGCTATACTCGACTGTATCCAGCCACTTCCACATTCAGAGAGCGTTAACCCTGTTTTCTGTATGTCTGTGTATATAAAAGCCAACGGACGGCTTCCAGGACCCTCAGTAGACCCGAGTTAGTGCTCGAATGTGGATCCGCCAAGTTTTATATCCGGATCGGTGTTGAGATGCGGATCCGCAATATGCAGCGCATGGGATAGGGTTTTAAGGTGGATCCGCCGCGCACTATTTCCGGAGCAGTGTTAAGATGCGGATCCACAATACAGAACGAATGGGATAGGGTTTGAAGGTGAATCCGTCACGCGCAATGAACGAAGCGGTGTTGGGATGCAGATCCACAACATATCACATATCTCATCCGAGTTAGCGTTCAAATGTGGATCTGCCGCGCACTATATATGCGGACCTATGTTCGGAGGCGGATCCCCCACACGCCACATCTGCGATAGGGTTCGCGGGTGGACCAACCACGCATCATGTCCGGACACGTATTCTATGTTCGAAGTTTAGTCCACCAGCGGAGGGGGCTGGACGCAACAACACAATCAGGACGTTGCCAACTGTGAGTTGCAGTGGTCTGCTGGGTTTTCTTTATCTTTCATTTTGGATTGCATTCAACCCACAGGTTCGAATGGGTCTGTGATGAAATTTTGCGCTACAGAATAAATATTTCTTTTTTATCTCAAAGAAGTGATGCACTTTGTCTTCTTACTTGGAAGTGAAGATAATTTATTTTCTTTGTATTTCTTTATTTTATGACATCAGAGTGAGTTGTGATTTTGTATTATAAACGAGCAGTTTGTTCTCCATGAACGGACATGGACCTCTTTCTGTATTAAAGAAGAACTTTCCCAAGATTTTAGTTACTGGTCGCCTGTGGCTTCTTTTAGAATTTGGATATTTTATTTTGAAGATTTACATTTGAAGAGGTAGAGTGTTTTTTCTTTCCATGGAATGGATGGATGCTTTGCCTTTGCAGAAGAAGCTACAATCGTTCAGTTCATTTAACAAGATCCTAGAGAGAAGCCGTCAGTGACAAGAGTCTACCACAAACGATATTATAGCTTTGAAGCTCGCCGCTGAAGGCATTATTTGGTGAGAGCAAGGAGGGCTATAAGGGGAGATGGGAGGCCCTAAAAAAAAAAAAAAAAAAAAAAAAAAATCGTTGTTTGATAATTGCGGGTATAGGTTCGATTCTCACTCATGGCGTCCATTTTTAACGTTCACGGAAAGATGGTAACGCAAAGTTCAGAATGTTAGGTCGTACTGTGGTTCAGAATACGCATCAAACACAATATCCCTTCACTACCAACAGCGTCAGAGCCTGTTTAAATGGCGCTATGACAAAGGCGGCAGCCGCCTAAGGCACAAACTCTGTCGCCAGTAAACTAGCACTAAACAGTTAGTTTCATTTAATTTACGAATGGTTATTTCGTTCACAGTGTTTGTATTTAATTTGAACTTGCGACGTTGCAATTTTTGATCCTCCACTGGAATTCGAATTCGGATCTCTAGGAATGGAACGTATCTTAGTTGCAATCCTGGTCCAGCACAAACATATTCTTAATTTCATTTGATGCCCTAGCATGTACACACTGACCTACCACCGAAAAATAATTTGCATCTTTAATGTCTGTTCACGAATAGTCAACAGTAACGATAGGTGCCGTCATTTCTGGTGAGCAAGCAGTTGATACTTAACGTCTATTTATGGATGGCAAACAGTGACAGTATACGCCAGGTTCGATTCCCGAGCAAGCAAAACAAATTGTACCCTCATCTCGTACTGATACAACTCGCTGCTGGTAAATAAATTCGATTTCTAACATCTGATTTTACTTAGTTAACAATCCGATGACGTGCTGGGTAGAAAATCCCGTCACAATATTTTAAATCATGGAATTCCAATTTTCAGCACATCCATACTTGGTTACTTGTGAAGGAGAGTATATTAAACGTCTTTCGTGGTTAGTTAACAGGGCGATAATGGTTTTGATGTAGTAGAAATAATTCCGTCATTTCGTTTCAAGTTCATATGTGTTAACTAATACTGGTGAAAACCTGTATATTTCACGTCTCTTTACTGCTAGTCATCATTGATGATTGTTGCCTTGATCAAGTCCCGGGCACGTGCGAAATTGCATTTTAGTTATTAGTGGCTATATCTACTGAGTTTCTGTCCAGGTCCAGAACAAAAAATTTTGCCATGTCATTTCTAGTTCAAACATGTGGGCAAATAATTCTTCATAAATAATTAGTACAGTGACGTTACTGATTACACTCCATTAATATTGCGGTTTCTATAGAGCGTTTACCGCTGTTTATCGCGTATGCTTTAACTAGTTCCTTTAACGACCAGTTTATGCAAAATGATTTTGATTTAGCCATACAATCATCAAAGGGACATAGGTGATGTTGTTCTATTGTAAATGAATTCAAATAACCGGCAGCTGTTTCCAAGTAGGAGACCAGATGTGTACCGCTGTGGACTCGTAAGTGTCTAGCAAAAAAATTTTACAGACAAATCCTTTTAATACTCCAGATCGCAATTGTATAACATTCGGTGATTACTAGTTTTGGTTGAATATTCAGTCGTATTCAGATCTGAAATGACAACAAAAAATTACAGTTAAAGGGGAAGAACCTTAAAGAATTACCTAAAATTACAAAAAGTATAAACGAATCCAGTACATACGAGTTATCAGAAAGTGAGCAGTGTCTGATCCTGAGATTGGGTACAGACACATTGCCATCAGCATAGCAGTAGCTCATATACAAGACTGACCACAGTGAAATAATGGGATGTACCATTACGAAGAAACGTTAAGTAAACAAAACCTAAAAAATAAACAGTGAAATCATTAAGAAACCCGACACAAAAGGCAAGCAGCCCAGCTTAATTACTTGAGGGAAAAAACCTTTCTTTACAGAAACCTGTTAGTACAAGGTATTCTGTATACGGTCTCAGTAACTTGCCAACAATATGTACTATGTGGTCATTTCAAAGCAATAACCAGATTAACAGGCAATGTGTGCTCATGCTCGAAGGAAAGCGAACTGCCGATAGGTGCCACTCGTGTAGACATAATTAAACGAAAGAGTACTATAAATAGAGAAACACAATAACTGAGGAAAATGTAAAAGAAGTAATAAAATAATTAACTTTATATCTTAAAAGCACAAATTATTTTATCAAATATACATGCAAATGTGAAAGCAAATGTATAGAAATAATTTAATCATGACCAGTATGTATATTTACACAACAAAGCAAGAACGACGGGGCACTGGTTATATACACTACTGGCCATTATAATTGCTACACCAGGACGATGACGTGCTACGGACGCGAAATTTAACCGACAGGAAGAAGATACTGTGATATGCAAATTATTAGCTTTTCAGAGCATTCACACAAGGTTGGCGCCAGTGGCGACACCTACAACGTGCTGACATCAGGAAAGTTTCCAACCGATTTCTCATATACAAACAGCAGTTGACCGGCGTTGCCTGGTGAAACGTTGTTGTGATGCCTCGTGTAAGGAGGAGAAATGCGTACAATCACGTTTCCGACTTTGATAAACGTCGGATTGTATCCCATCGCGATTGCGATTTATCCTATCGCGACATTGCTGCTCGCGTTGGTCGAGATCCAATGATTGTTAGCAGAATATGGAATCGGTGGGTCCAGGTGGCTAATACGGAACGCCATGCTGGATCGCAACGGCCTCGTATCACTAGCAGTCGAGATGACTGGCATCTTATCCGCATGGCTGTAACAGTTCGTGCAGCCAGGTCTCGATCCCTGAGTAAGCAGATGGGGACGTTTGCAAGACAACAACCATCTGCACGAACAGATCGACAACGTTTGCAGCAGCATGGACTATCAGCTCGGAGACCATGGCTGCGGTTACCCTTGACGCTGCATCACAGACAGGAGCGCCTGCGATGTCGTACTCAACGACGAACCTGGTTGCACGAATGGCAAAACGTCAGTTTTTCGGATGAATCCATGTTCTGTTTACAGAATCATGTTGGTCGCATCCGTGTTCGGCGACATCGCGGTGAACGCACATTGGAAGCGTTTATTCGTCATCGCCATACTGGCGTATCACCCGGCGTGATAGTGTGGGATGCCATTGGTTACACGTCTCGGTCACCTCTTGTTCGCATTGACGGCACTTTGAACATTGGACGTTTCATTTCAGATGTGTTACGACCCGTGGTTCTACCCTTCATTCGATCCCTGCGAAACCCAACATTTCAGCAAGATAATGCACGACTGCATGTTGCAGGTCCTGTACGGGCATTTCTGAATACAGGAAAAGGTTGGACTGCTGCCCTGGCCGGCACATTCTCCAGATCTCTCACCAACTGAAAACGTCTGGTCAATGGTGGCCGAGCAACTGGTTCGTCACAATACGCCAGTCACTACTCTTGATGAACTATGGTATCGTGTGGAATCTGCATGGGCAGCTGTACCTGTACACGCCATCCAAGCTCTGTCTGACTCAATGCACTGGCGTATCAAGGCCGTTATTACGGCCAGAGGTGGTTGTTCTGGGTACTGATTTTTCAGGATCTATGCGCCCAAATTGCGTGAAAATGTAATCACATGACAGTTCTAGTATAATATATTTGGCCAATGAATAGCCTGTTATCATCTGCATTTCTTTTTGGTGTAGCAATTTTAATGGGCAGTAGCGTAGTTATTATTTACAAGAAAAGAACAAGTGTTGATGTGAAAGAATTGTGCGTCGTAACTCGAGTCACTGTGCATCATTGGAAGTAAAGCAGGTATCTACGCTCAGTGGCAATTAGACATTACGAAATGAATGGCAAAAAATTTTTACAAACGGGAGGGAAAGAAAATCATGTAATAATTACATAATTGAATTAGACATATACAACATGTCGTTGACAAGTTGCTGGTGTATTGAGACTGTATACAGAATGATATACACTAATGTGTTTCTGTAAGAAAAGTTTGTTCCTCATGTACCTACCATGGACCGTTAGCTGTATGTGTCACGTTTTCATTGCTTTGTCGTTTTATTTTTCAGGTGTTGCTGACATAACGTTTCATAGTAGTGGTACATGCCATTATTTTATTGTGGTCCTTCTTATATATGAGCTACTGATATGTTGATGACACTGATAATAGATATGTATTAGAATTGTTTGTATTTTTAGTGACTGAAATTAATTCTTTATATATCTTCAACATTAAGTGCAATATCCTGTTCCCATTTCAGATCTAAAGATGGATGAAAATTAAGCCGAAACGAATACTCACTGAATGTTATACAACAGCGATCTGGACTGTTAAAGGATTTTGTCATAAATTTTTTAGATTGATTAAACTTGTCTCCTCCCTGACTGTGTCAGGAAATAACATCTTCAATAAATGGCCTGTCAACCAGTCCCTTCTTTTCGTATAGTTATACTATACATTCCTTTGCATCAGAATTCGGTTCTCCAACTCCACATTAGTTATTCGATCCACTGATCCAATCTTCAGCATTCCTCTGTAGCAACACATTTCAAAAGGTTATATTCTCGTCTTATTTGAACTGTTTATCGTCCATATTTCACCTCCATACGAGGTAACATATGTATTCCACGTCAAGAAATTTTTCTTTTTCAGAAACTCTTTCCTTGCTATTGACAGTCAACATCTTATAACTACTTAGGCCATCGCCAGTTGCTCCACTGCCCCTAGTAACACATCTCATTTACTACCCTTAGCAGTGACTTATTTTCTAAACTATTTCCCTCAGCATTACTTGATTAATTCGACAACATTTCAATACTCTTCCTTGCTTAACTTTTGCTGACGTTCATCTTATAACCGCTTCCCCCACACTATCTATTCCACTCAACTGGTCTTCCAAGTTTGAATTACTTCTCCTTGACTTTTAATTGCCTTTCCAAAACTCTCCTTGGTTTTTTGTCACAAATTGCTCACTGTGTGGGTAGGATAACACTTCCACTCTATTTTCAACAACTGCTTCCCTTTCATGAATACTCTTATAAGTGCAATGCGGTAGCTGTAGAAACTGTAGTTAATTATTCGCTTCTCGCATATTATCCATGCTACCTTTAAGTACTTCAAGGAGTGTATTCAGTTCAAAGTAGGTACATAGCTTACTAAACATAAATATGATAACCAGTATTTACTCTGTGAGATTTTGTAAAAACACAGAGGACCTAAATACGGATGGCCAACTGCCCTAGTTACTAATGCGAGTCCTGTATTCTACTTTTGCGCCACCACGCCCTGTGTGCTGCACTAATAATGTTGGCTTGCAGGAGTCATAAGTGACAATACACAGTGCATTATGAAATAGTGTATTGTTCCCTATGATGCCTTGCAGGTCATAAACAACGACGTTCCAGCCCGCCTTCTGTGGACCGTTACCGCCAAAAGGTAACGGTTGTGGGCAAGTGTGTAACTTATCAAATATGAATTTTATTTTATTTTATTAGTTATATTAGATGCATACAATAGAGCAGGCTCCTCTCTAGTAAGGTCCTATACGGTGCCAATTGGAGTTTTGTGCAGTGTTCACCACTGACGGTCAGGCATTGCAAATATTCGATTTTTATAGTTATAAACGAAACAATACCACACTTCTTAAGGCATTTCATTTTTATCTCAGAGTACTATTATGTTGTCGTGATAAAATACGTATAGTATATGTTTATAAACTTGGACTAAGCTTACTCATTTTTCTCAGTCCATAGATTCTGGCATTTTCCTAGGCCAATGTAGTAAGACAATTATTTCACAGAAAATACCTTATAACATCAGTTATTATTTTTTCGCAATAACTGGCAGGAATTTTCGTTTATAATGAATTCCATTATGTTGTACACAAGAAACAGAGATCTCTTACGTTCCTTTTAAATTTTTACTACGATTAGAAATTATCACTAACTGAGATCGCGGTATGCATGTGAGACGACCTTATCCATCTAGTGGCCTGACGACCACTATTGTGCCATAATAGCAGGCCATCAAGTTGAGCACTTCCTGCCACTGTTGGCTAGTTACCGACCATAAACATTTATTCTGCCAATCTGATATCCATCTTATTCAAGCACATTATAGCACCATTTGGATTTAATTGTACAGGAAGTGGAAGGTGGTAAACGTGACTTTGTTCCTTACTACATAATCTTTAATAACTGGCAGCTGCTTCCGAAACGGAGAACAGATTTGTGTCTTAGATTTGCTCTACTTTGGTTGGTAAACTGCAAAAATCATAAGAGCCTTACACAGTGCATTAGGAAAGTCTAACTGCTTTTAACGTCTTGCAGTCCATAAACAACTCCAGTCTCTTTTCTGTGTATCTTTCCGATACACCATAGTTTACCAGCCGCTGGAAAATCTTTGGGGGTAACAAAATTTCGTTTTTATTGCTGTTGTTGCAGTCTTCAGCCCAAAGACTGTGTTGATGCAGCTCTCCTTGCTAGTCTAGCTTGCGCAAACCTAGTCATCTCTGCATAATGACTGCAACCTGTAACCACCATGAAGTGAAAACAGTAGTGAAGCTTTGGTATCCGTCTACAATTTTTATGCGCCTTCTCATCACTACCTCTTGCACACTTTCCACAATTATGAAAATGATAGTAGCTGCAATAAGTTGAATCTTCAGTAAGTATCCTGTCAACTGACCCTTTTCCTTACACTAGTTGTACCATAAATCAGTTTCACTTAAACTCGATTCGATGGCCTTCCACAATTATGCGATTCAACTATCTAATTTTCAGCCTTCTTCTGCAGCACCACATTTCAGAAACTTACATTCTCCTGGTATGTAAAGTGTTTGTTGTCCATGTTTCTCTTCCATTGGACGATACACTCCAGGTAAATTCATTCATAAAAGGCTACTTCTCATTTAATCATAACGTACACTCCTGGAAATGGAAAAAAGAACACATTGACACCGGTGTGTCAGATCCACCATACTTGCTCCGGACACTGCGAGAGGGCTGTACAAGCAATGATCACACGCACGGCACAGCGGACATACCAGGAACCGCGGTGTTGGCCGTCGAATGGCGCTAGCTGCGCAGCATTTGTGCACCGCCGCCGTCAGTGTCAGCCAGTTTGCCGTGGCATACGGAGCTCCATCGCAGTCTTTAACACTGGTAGCATGCCGCGACAGCGTGGACGTGAACCGTATGTGCAGTTGACGGACTTTGAGCGAGGGCGTATAGTGGGCATGCGGGAGGCCGGGTGGACGTACCGCCGAATTGCTCAACACGTGGGGCGTGAGGTCTCCACAGTACATCGATGTTGTCGCCAGTGGTCGGCGGAAGGTGCACGTGCCCGTCGACCTGGGACCGGACCGCAGCGACGCACGGATGCACGCCAGGACCGTAGGATCCTACGCAGTGCCGTAGGGGACCGCACCGCCACTTCCCAGCAAATTAGGGACACTGTTGCTCCTGGGGTATCGGCGAGGACCATTCGCAACCGTCTCCATGAAGCTGGGCTACGGTCCCGCACACCGTTAGGCCGTCTTCCGCTCACGCCCCAACATCGTGCAGCCCGCCTCCAGTGGTGTCGCGACAGGCGTGAATGGAGGGACGAATGGAGACGTGTCGTCTTCAGCGATGAGAGTCGCTTCTGCCTTCGTGCCAATGATGGTCGTATGCGTGTTTGGCGCCGTGCAGGTGAGCGCCACAATCAGGACTGCATACGACCGAGGCACACAGGGCCAACACCCGGCATCATGGTGTGGGGAGCGATCTCCTACACTGGCCGTACACCACTGGTGATCGTCGAGGGGACACTGAATAGTGCACGGTACATCCAAACCGTCATCGAACCCATCGTTCTACCATTCCTAGACCGGCAAGGGAACTTGCTGTTCCAACAGGACAATGCACGTCCGCATGTATCCCGTGCCACCCAACGTGCTCTAGAAGGTGTAAGTCAACTACCCTGGCCAGCAAGATCTCCTGATCTGTTCCCCATTGAGCATGTTTGGGACTGGATGAAGCGTCGTCTCACGCGGTATGCACGTCCAGCAGGAACGCTGGTCCAACTGAGGCGCCAGGTGGAAATGGCATGGCAAGCCGTTCCACAGCACTACATCCAGCATCTCTACGATCGTCTCCATGGGAGAATAGCAGCCTGCATTGCTGCGAAAGGTGGATATACACTGTACTAGTGCCGACATTGTGCATGCTCTGTTGCCTGTGTCTATGTGCCTGTGGTTCTGTCAGTGTGATCATGTGATGTATCTGACCCCAGGAATGTGTCAATAAAGTTTCCCCTTCCTGGGACAATGAATTCACGGTGTTCTTATTTCAATTTCCAGGAGTGTATATATTCGATGTCAAGAAATTACCCTTTTTCAGAAACACTTTTCGTGCTATTGGCGGTCTACGTTTTACATCTGCATAGGCCATAGTTAGGAGCTTTATTGCCGTTAGTAAAAAAAAATATTGTTTCCTACTTTTAGTAGTAACTTATTTCCTAATCTAATTCCTTCAGAATTACTTCATTTGATTCGACTGCAAGCGAATACACTTCCTTGTTTAAGTTTTGTTGATGTTCACCTTCTAACCTCTTCTCACGACACTGTCTAGTCTATTCATCTGTTCTTTCAAGTTTCATTTTCGATTTTAATTGTCTTTTCGAATTTCTCCTCAGTTTCCTTCACAGCTTTCTCACTGTACTGACAGAATGATACCACCAATCCCTTATGAACTACTGCTTTCCTTTCATGAATACTCCAATACCTCAGGTTGGTTGCTGTAGAAACTGTTGATAATCATGCTCTTCTCTTATATTATCCATGCTACCTTCAGAATTTCCTGTGGCGTATTCCGCATAAATATAAATACCAGCATCTGCATTGTAACATTTAGTAAAATCACGGAGGACCTAATCCTGGGTGGTCAGATGGTGTTTTGAACTGCCGTAGTTCCTGATGTGCACCGTCATGCTCGGTGTGTTACACTAATAACGGTGGTTCGCAGGAGTCATAAGTGGGAATACACACTGCGTTAAGAGAATGTCATTCTCATTTATGACTTCTTGGAGGCCATTAAAAACGACGGAGCAGTCTCTCTTCTGTGGCCCATCGTGCCACAATATCGTCCACTAGCTGCAAGACAATGGCTGTGGATAATTGTGTTGTCTGTTGTTGTGGTCTTCAGTCCTGAGACTGGTTTCATGCAGCTCTCCATGCTACTCTGTCCTCTGCAAGCTTCTTCATCTCCCAGTACCTACTGCAGCCTACATCCTTCTGAATCTGCTTAGTGTATTCATCTCTTGGTCTCCCTCTACGATTTTTACCCTCCACGCTGCCCTCCAGTACTAAATTGGTGATTCCTCGATGTCTCAGAACATGTCCTACCAACCGATCCCTTCTTCTAGTCAAGTTGTGCCACAAGCTCCTATTCTCCCCAATTCTATTCAATACCTCCTCATTAGTTACGTGATCTACCTATCTAATCTTTAGCATTCTTCTGTAGCACCACATTTCGAAACGTTCTATTCTCTTCTTGTATAAACTATTTATCGTCCACGTTTCACTTCCATATATGGCTACACTCCATACAAATACTTTCAGAAACGACTTCCTGACATTTAAATCTATACTCGATGTTAACAAATTTTTCTTCTTCAGAAACGCTTTCCTTGCCATTACCAGTCTACTTTTTATATCCTCTAAGTGTGTAGTTTATTAAATATGAATTTTGTTTTATTTGTATCGTATGCATATAACAGAGGAAGACTCCGCTTATTGCAGTGCTATGGAGTGTTTTTGGATCCTTGCCGTTGGTCTCCACTGACGGTCGTGGACTGCAAATCCCCTACGTTTACCATCATAGGTTATGGTACTTTACTTTTCTCTCGGAACACTTTTATGTTTTCTCGATAACATGTGTATCGCATGCTAGTGTGAACATGAAGAAAGTTCGTACCCTCTTCTCAGTTCATAGATTTTAGTACTTCTGAACTTTTCGACGATCAATGGAATAATTGATTATTCTTCTTGAATCTAAC
This sequence comes from Schistocerca cancellata, assembly GCF_023864275.1. Taxonomy (NCBI): domain Eukaryota; kingdom Metazoa; phylum Arthropoda; class Insecta; order Orthoptera; family Acrididae; genus Schistocerca; species Schistocerca cancellata. The sequence goes on from NC_064629.1 coordinate 294,944,713, forward strand.
CTGTAACATCAGTTTTTATTTATTTTTTCCCATAATGACTGGCAGGAAACTTGTTTTAGGATGAACTCCGTCTTATTCTACACTAAAAATGGGGATGGTATTTTTTTAGGTGAAACTACCATTGCAAATCTAATTTCATGACGATCACTACAGTACTATAGTAACCCAGTCTTTGCCAGACAGAGGAAAATGGATCAAACGATAAGGCGGATGACTATCTGCTATCGTTCCTCTTTACTGACGATAAGCATTTATTCCTCCAATCTCAGAACAAACTTATTCCAGCACCCTACAGCATCAGACCAATTTAATTATATAGGAAGCAGAGGGCGGTGTACGTGAGGTCGGGTCTTACTACATGATTTTTAATCAGTGGTAACTTTCCGAGAATCATAACAGAAGTGTGACATAGATTTGTTACACAGTGGATGGCGATCTGCAAATATCGTAGGTGCCTTGACACATAGACTCTTCAATGTACGATATCGACGTTCGAAAGTATTGGGGGACAGTAAATGTTATTGTTATGATTGTTGTTGTGATCTCCAGTTCGATGACTGCGTCGATGGAGCCATCCATGTGAGCCTGTCCTGTACAACCCTATTGATCTCTGCATAATTACAGCAACCTACAACCGGCTAAACCTGCAAACCGAGAACATGCTACGTTATCCCTTTATAATTTTACCCCCTCCAACCCACCACTTCCATCAATTACGAAACTGACGATCGTTTGGTGCGTCAGTAAGAGTCGTGTCATCATGACATGATTTAATTCGACTACATTCCAAGGTACTTATTTCACTATTATGTAAGTAAATCTTTTAATCTCTTCTCACATCACTAACCATTCCGTTTAACTGTTCTTCCTAGATTGAACGTTTTCACCGTGCATTATATTTGCCTTTCCGAAATTCTCCTAGGTTTCCTTCATAGCTTGGTCACTGTAGAGATAGGATAACAGTCCTCTTTTCTTAACTCCTGCTTTCCATTCCTGAATACTCTTGTAAATTTTGTACCTACAGTCTACTTGCAGCAGAAACAGTAGTTAATCATTCACTTGCAGTATATGATCCATTCTACGTTCAGAATCAGTGTATTCAGTTCAGTATAAGTACATAATTTAACTAACACAAATACGAATATAAATAGCAGCATTGATATATAGCGACTTAGAGAAACAACAGAGGAACTAAACATGGATGGATGAACTGCTATACTTCCTGATGCGAGACCAGGGCTCTACTTGTGAAACACCAGGCTCAGTGTGACACATTCATAATGGTGGTCTGCAGGAGTCATAAGTGAGCATATACATTGTTTTAAGAATATGTAGGTGCCCACTTATGACGCCCTGCAGGCCATAACGAACGCCGTTGCAGTCTCTCTTCTGCAGACTATTGTGCCACTCCATCGTCCACTAGTTGTTAGAAAATCATTGTGGGTAAGTGTGTGATTTATTAAATATGAATTTTACTTTGTTCTTCTACTTGCATAATACAAATATAATAGAGCAGGAGCCTACTTGTTGTAGTGCTATGCACTGTCTTAGACGGCTTGTAAGTCTAGTGCAATGTTCTTCATTGATGCTCAGGAAATGTAAAACGATCTTTATTGTTATAGACGGGTCAGTTTCGCACGTCTTATGATATTCTATTTTTATCTCGGAGTACCTCTATGATTTATCGATGAAAAATGTACTCAAAGCAAGCAGAAACTTGGAGAAGATTCAAACTCTTGCCTCAATTCACATATTTTAGTACTTACGGCATTTTCCACAGTCAATGGGTAAATATTATTTTTCTTGAAAATGTACTGAAACATTAGTATTTCTTTATTTTACTTTATTTTTACTGACCAGCACGAATTTTCTTTTACGATGGACACCACCGTATTTTACACTAGAAATGATCCATGCTGCATTCGGCATTTCAAGCATTGTACTCAGTTCACTGTAAGTGCATAATTTAATCAACATAAATATAAATACCAGCGTAATTAAACTTTCCATGACACACACGAATCTTAACTTTATCTACGATAATGATATAAACTGAAGAAAATAATCAAAATCTTTGCCACGGCAGATGCTTCAACCACGGTTTTATGGTTACTAAGCGCATATGCTAGCTCTCTCAACACTATAGCAGTACAGGTAACATACGGTCGTTCAATGCCCTCCATGACACAAACTTCAATTCACGCCATCAGATTATTTCCCCTTCTTGAATAGTCAATATTGCCATAGTGGGGGTGCTACTCCAATACCAGAAAGCCTAGCCGAAACAGGCGATTTAAGGAGGGGAAAATAGGCTGATCTAAAGTTTGCGTCAGGGAGAGTATTGGAGTACCGTAGTCAGTAAGGGTGTGATTCACGTTCTGGTGTAAGGACTAGCGCATTTATGTAATAAGCAGGAGACACAAGTTCAAGACGTTGAAATGCCACAAATTTTGATTTATTTCTTCAGCATCTATCATTATTGTTGTTAAATACCTCCATTGGAATTGCGAAACTTAGGGAAACCTCAGAGGACCTATACATGGATGGAAAGATGGTGTTCTTAATTGCTGTACGTGCTGATGCTAGTCCAGTGTTCTGCTTGTGTGCAGACACACTCAGTGTGACAGACGACTAATGATGGGCTACACGGGTCGTATGTGCACATACAGATTGCCGTAAGAAAATGTAAATTTTCACTCATGACGCCTTGCACTCCATAAATAATTACGTTCTACACACTTCTGTGGCCGATTGTGCCACACGATCGTCCGTTTATTGTAATGCAATGTCTGTGGCTATGTGTGTAATTTATTAAACATTAATTTACTTTATTATACTAATCTTTAGTGCAGTCATATTCAATGTTTGTGGAATCATATATAGTTTTCTCCACTGACCGTGTGTTACTGCTAAAAACTGAATTATATCGTTGTTGACGAATCATGTTCGCACATCTTACGGTATTTTATTTTTATCTTGGAATAGTTATACATTTGCTCGATATCTGTAAATGACATGCCTCTATAAAATTGCACAAAATTCATCCATTTTCCCATTTTTGTCAGTGCATGTACTGCAGTACTTCTGGCATTTTCAATAAAGTTATTCCTCTTGAAAAGATCTCGTAACGTGACTTGTTCTTTTTCTTGATGGCTTCCAAGAATGTTCATATAGAATGTACTCCATCGTATTCTACACTACAAATAGAGATGTCATATATTTCCTTCGAAATTTTTACTACCATTTGAAATTATCACTAATTGACTATGTAGTATGTGAGGCAACCTATACTCATCTACTTCCATGATAACCACTGTGATGCCTTAGTAGCCCATTTCGAGCAGCCATTGTCAAATGAGGTAGGCGAAAAATTTGGGCATTTTCGACCAATGCTGGTTCATTACTGACCGTAAAATTTATTCCTTCCACATGAATTCCAAATTGTTTCAGCAAATTATGGTATCACATCTTGAGTTAATGTGACTTCATTCCATTGTTTAACTTTCGTTGAAGTTCATCTCATAACCTCTTCTCACGACAATATCCAATCTGTTCAACGGTTCTTCCAAGATTCAAAAACCTTTATCTTGAACTTTTTAGCCTTTCCGAAATTCTCCTCCACTTCCTTCACAGCTTACTCACTCTGCAGATAGAACACATCTTCCCGCTTCTCAAATACTCCTTCACCTGTATGAATATTCTTAAAGCTTTTCTAACTGCTGTGTGAATACAGCAGAATGTTTAGCAAATCATACACTTGTCGTGTATGATCCGCTCTATATCCAGAATTTGAAGAAGTCTATCGAGTTGAATGTAACTAGATAATTTAATAAACATAAATGTTAATATAAATATCAGAATTTTATGTGAGTGATTTAGGGGAACCAAAGAGGAACTAAACAGATTATTTACGAACTAAATAGATCATGTTATGAACAGCAGTATTTCCTAATGCGAGTTCATTGTTTTACTTGTGCGTCTTCAAGCTCAGTGTGTTACATTAATAAAAGTGGTCTGCAGGAGTCGTAAGTGGTCGTACACATTGCTTTGAGAACATGTGTATGGCCATTTATGACTCCTTGCCGGCCATAACGAACGACGTTCCCGACTGTCTTACGTGGCTCATTGTGCTACTCCACCATTCTATAGCTTTAAGAAAATCGTTTTGGGTAAGTGTTTGATTTATAAAAATGAATTTTACTTTCTCCTTCGACTTGTATCATATGCATATAACAGAGCAATAGCCTGGTTATTCTAGTGCTGTGCAATGTCTTCAAAGTCTTATACGATGTTCTTCATTGATAGTCAGTCATTACAAAACAACAACTTTTACCGTTGCTGACGGATTAGATTCGCACGTCTTATGATATTCTGTGTTTGTCTCGGAGTACCTTAATGTTTTCTCGATGAAATATATATTGCAAGCAAGTAGAAATTCTTTGTCTTGAACTTTTTAGCTTTTCCGAAATTCTCCTGCGCTTCCTTCACAGCTTACTCACTCTGCAGATAGGAGAACACTTCTTCTCGCTTCTCAACTACTCCTTCACCTGCATGAATACTCTAAAAGCTCTTCTAACTCAACAACAGAATGTTCAGCAAATCATGCACGAGTCGTGTATGATCCGCTCTATATCCAGAATTTGAAGAAGTCTAATGAGTTCTCTGTAACTAGATAATTTAATAAACATAAATGTTAATATAAATACCAGCATTTGAAGTAAGTGATTTGGGGGAACCACAGAGGAACTAAACATATTGCTTAGAATCTAAATAGATAGTGTTTCGAACTGCAGTATTTCCTGATGCGAGTCCATTGTTTTACTTGTGCGTCTTCAAGCCCAGTGTGTTACATTAATAAGAGTGGTCTGCAGGAGTCATAAGTGGCCATACGCATTGCTTTAAGAACATGTGTATGCCTACTTGTGACGCCTTGCCGGCCATAACGAACTACGTTGGCGACAGTCTTCTGTGGCACGTTCTCCTACTCCATGATCCAACTGCTTTAAGAAAATCATTGTGGGTAAGTCTTTGATTTATTAAAAATGAATTTTTCCCCTCCTACTTGTATCATATGCTTATAACAGAGCAACAGCCTGCTTATTCTAGTGCTATGCAATGTCATCAAAGTCTTGTACGATGTTCTTTATTGATGGTCAGTCATTACAAAGCAACGAATTTTTATCGTTGCCGACGGATTAGGTTCGCACGTCTTGTAGCATTCTATATTTATCTCGGAGTGCCCTAATGTTTTGTCGATGAGATATATATTGCAAGCAAGTAGAAATTTGGAGAGTTTCTAACCCTTACCCCAATTCATGTATTTTAGTACTTCTGGAATTTTCCACAGTAAATGGAATAAAACATTATTTTTCTTGAAAATACATTCTATCGTCCGTTTATATTTGTTTTTATACTGACAGGCAAAAACTTTAGGATGGGCACCATCTTATTCTACACTAGAAATGGAAACTTCGTAACCTTTAATCTTAAAATTTCACTATCATTTGAATTATCACTAACAATGTGACAAGCAGGTGAAACGACTTACTCAAATCTAGTTTCCTTATGACCACTACAGTACGACAGTAGCACGCCGTTTAGCATTTAAAGGCATATACGTCAGGCGAAAGCGCTGTGTCGTTTCTGGTTCATTAATGGTCATAAGCACTAATTCCTCCAACGCGAATCCCAATTTATTCTACAGCTTACAGTGTTATTTGAGTTTCATTATTTAGGATGTAGGGGGTGGTGTATGTGACTTTGTGTCTTACTACATGATTTTTAATAAGTGGCAGCTGTTTCCCAAATGAAAATTTCATACACTGATTTACGAAAGTGATTTTAAATGGCTACGAAACGGACGATGACTTAATGTTTCAATAAGGGTTCTGTGAAAATATCTTTTCTTTTAGTCATGTTGTACCATAAATTTATTTTCACTACAGTCTGATGCTCTACATATTCATTAAAATTCTTACCTCCTAACCATTTAATCTGCATCATTCATCTGCAATGGCACTTTCAAAAGGTTATACTCTCTTCTTATTTCAACTCCTTACTGTCATCCTGCCACTTCCATATGGGGCTACAATCCAGAACAAAACTGTCAGAAAATATTAATTCTTATTTCAACACATGTATTGGATGTCAAAAAAATTATTCTTTTTCACGAACCCATTTGTTGCTACTACCAAGCTACATTTAATATCTAATAGGCCATCATCAGTTGCTTTACTACGTCTACTAAAAATCTTTTTTACTACTTTTAATAGTGTGTAATTTCCTATTCTATTTCCCTGAGGATTATTTGACTTATGTCGGCTATATACCAAGCTCCTAATTTAACTTCTGTTCACGAACGTCCTGTAATGTCTTCTCACAACACTAGCCACTGCTTTCATTTATCTTCCAAGTTTGAATTTCTTTACCTTCAATTTAAATTGCCTTTTCGAAATTCCTCTTGTTTTCTTTCATACCTTGCCCACTGCAGAGATAGGACAACGCTTCTACTCCCTTCTGAGGTACCGCTCTCGCTTCATGATTTAGCTTAGAAATTTTATGACTGCCGTCAGACTGCAGCGGAAACTGTATATAATCATTCACTTGCTGTGTATGATGCTACGCACAGAATTTGAAGAAGTTTATTCAGTTCATTGTAAGTACAGAATTTAAAAACTTAAAATTTAATTCAAGTAGCATCGTTTAAAATGAGTGATTAACAGAAACTACGGAGGACCTAAACGATGTTACTGTACTTCCAGTGTTCTACTTGTTCGCCGCCACTCTGTGTGCTACGCTAATAATGGTGGTCTGTAGGGGTCGTAATTACGCAAACACATTGCGTTAACAAATGTTTCTGCCCACTTATGATGCCTTACAGGCCATAAATTCAAACGTGGGTAAGTGTGTAATTTATTAAATCCCAATTTTACTTTAATATAATACTGCTTAGTGCTGCGATATGCAATGTGTCCATAGTCCTACGTAGTTTTCTTCATTGTCGGTCAGTCATTGCAGGGCACTAAAGATTTTCGTTATAGACGAGTCAGATTCGTACCTCTTACGGTAACTTATTTTTATTCTGGATTAGTTTTATGATTACTCTATAAAAATAAATTCTATGCCTGTATGTACTTGGAGAGCATTCATCAATTTTTATCATATCACATTCTACGTAACCTCTGCTGTTTCCAATGAGAATAGCTTAATACACCTGTTGTTACCTTTTCTTAATGGCTGCCAAGAATGTTCTCACAGAATGTACTCCATAATATTCTACACTACAAGTAAATGTTATTCTCATGGTTGTTTTTGTGGTCCTCCGTTCGAGAACCTGCAAACCGTAAACATGCTCCGGTATCCCTGTAAAATTTTACCCCCGCCCCAATCACTTCCAACAATTCCGAATCTGAAAATCGCTTGATTCCTCAATAAGTGTCGTATCAACTGTTTCCTTCTTTCGTGTAGTTGTACCGTAAATTCCTCTTCATCACCGTTCGATTCTTTACCAGTTATTAGATATCCGATGGACCCACCTAATCTTCAGCATCATATTCCCAACGTTTATTTTATCTCCTTCTGTGAATTGTTTGTCGTCTGTGTTTCATCCCCATATTAGGTTACACTCCAGGTAAACACTTTCAGAAAGTACAACGTGTGATTTAATAATAAGAGATCTATTTGATATTCTGAAACTACTGTGTTTAAGAAACCCTTTTCTTGCTACATTTTGTATCTACATAGGAACTAGTAATAAAACCGATTTGCTGTTTTTACTAGTGTCTCATTTTCTTTTCTAAATCCCTCATCTTTTTTTTTTTTTTTGGTCATTAGTCTACTGACTGGTTTGATGCGGCCCGCCACGAATTCCTTTCCTGTGCTAACCTCTTCATCTCAGAGTAGCACTTGCAACCTACGTCCTCAATTATTTGCTTGACGTATTCCAATCTCTGTCTTCCTCTACAGTTTTTGCCCTCTACAGATCCCTCTAGTACCTCATGGAAATCATTCCCTCATGTCTTAGCAGATGTCCTATCATCCTGCCCCTTCTCCTTATCAGTGTTTTCCACATATTCCTTTCTTCTCCGATTCTGCGTAGAACCTCCTCATTCCTTACCTTATCAGTCTACCTAATTTTCAACATTCGTCTATAGCACCACATCTCAAATGCTTCGATTCTCTTCTGTTCCGGTTTTCCCATAGTCCATGATTCACTACCATACAATGCTGTACTCCAGACGTACATTCTCAGTAATTTCTTCCTCAAATTAAGGCCGGTATTTGATATCAGTAGACTTCTCTTGGCCAGAAATGCCTTTTTTGCCATAGCGAGTCTGCTTTTGATGTCCTCCTTGCACCGTCCGTCATTGGTTATTTTACTGCCTAGGTAGCAGAATTCCTGAACTTCATTGACTTCGTGACCATCAATCCTGATGTTAAGTTTCTCGCTGTTCTCATTTCTACTACTTCTCATTACCTTCGCCTTTATCCGATTTACTCTCAAACCATACTGTGTACTCATTAGACTGTTCATTCCGTTCAGCAGATCATTTAATTCTTCTTCACTTTCACCTCATCATTACTTGATTTAATTCGATTACATTCCAAGATGCTTGTTTAACTGTTATGGATGTTCATCTGTAAATCTTTTCTCACATCACCAACCATTCCGTTCAACTGTTCTTCCACGTTTGAATTTTTTGAACTTGCATTATATTCGCGTTTGCGAAAATCACCTTGGTTCTCTTCATAGCTTGATCACTGTATTAATAGGATAACAGCTCTTCTCATTTCTTAACTCTTGCTTTTCTGTCATGAATACTCTTGTCAATTTTATAATTGTGGTCCAATTGCAGCAGAAACAGTAGTTAATCATTCACTTGTCGTATATGATTCGTTCTACGTTCACAAGCAATGTATTCAATTCAATGACAGCACATAATTTAACTAACATAAATACAAATGTAAATATCAGCAGTGATATTAAGCGACTTAGAGAAACCACAGAGGAACTAAACATGGCTGGCAGGATAGTGTTTTGAACTGCTGTACTTCCCGATGCGAGTCCAGTGTTCTACTTGTGTACCACCACGCTCAGTGTGTTACATTCATAATGGTGGTTTGCAGGAGTCATAAGTGCGTGTACGCATTGCTTTAAGAAAATGTATACACCTACTTATGACGACCTGCAGGCCATAACGAACGACGTTCCAGTCTCTCTTCTGGGGCCCATTATGCCACTCCATCGTCCACTAGCCGTAAGGAAATTGTTGTGGGTAAGTGTGTGGTTTATTGAATATTAATTTTACTTTGTCCTTCTGCTTCTATCAGGCACACATAACAGAGGTGGTGACTGCTTGTTGTAGTGCTACGAAATGTCTTCGAAAGCTTGTAAGTTTCGTGAAACGTACTTCATTGACCGTCAGGCATTGCAAAATAGTCAACAGAGTGAAAACTGTTTTTCCTGGGAATACATCGTAAAGTCGGTTTTTATTTATTCATTTTGTACTGACTGGCACGAATCTACCTTTAGAATGGATACTATCAAATTCTACATTAGAAATTATCCATTCCAAGATCAGAATTTCAAGCAAAATATTGAGTTCAGTGTAAGCACATAATCTAATAAACATAAACACAAGGTGGTCAATTGATAGTGACCGGGCCAAATATCTCACGAAATAAGTATCAAACAAAAAACTGCAAAGAACAAAACTCGTTTTGCTTCAAGAGGGAAACCAGATTGCGCTACGGTGGGTCCGCTAGATGGCGCTGCCATAGGCCAAACGGATATCAATTGAGTTTTTTAAAATAGGAACCCCCATTTTTTTACATATTCATGTAGTACGTGAAGAAATATGAATGTGTTAGTTGGACCACTTTTTTCGCTTTGTGGTAGATGTCGCTGTAATAGTCGTAAACATATAAGTACGTGGTATCACGTAACATTCAGCCAGTGTGGACGGTATTTGCTTCGTGATACATTACCCGTCTTCAAATTTACCGTTTAGCAATTGCGGAGAAGGTCGGTATCGTGTGGATGTATGGCTATTGTGATCAATATGCCCAACGGGCGTGTGCTATGTATGCTGCACGGTATCCTGGACGACATCATCCAAATTTCCGGACAGTTCGCCGGATAGGTATGTTATTTAAGGAAACAGGAAGTGTTCAGCCATATGTGAAACGTCAACCACGACCTGCAACAAATGATGATGCCCAAGTAGGTGTTTTAGCTGCTGTCGCTGCTAATCCGCACATCAGTAAGAGACAAATTGCGCGAGAATCGGGAATCTAAAAAATGTCGGTGTTGAGAATGCTACATCAACATCGATTGCTCCCGTACCATATTTCTATGTACCAGGAATTGCATGGCGACGACTATGAACGTCGTGTACAGTTCTCTCACTGGGAACAAGAGAAATTACGGGACGATGACAAATTTTTTGCAGGCGGTCTATTTGGCGACGAAGCGTCATTCACCAACAGCGGTAACGTAAACCGGCATAATATGCACTACTGGGCGACGGAAAATCCACGATGTCTGCGACAAGTGGAACATCAGCGACCTTGGCGGGTTAATGCATGGTGCGGCATTATGGGAGGAAGGATAATTGGGCCCCATTTTATCGATGACAATCTAAATGGTGCAATGTATGCTGATTTCCTACGTAATGTTCTACCAATGTAACTAGAAGATGTTTCACTGCATGACAGAATGGCGATGTACTTCCAACATGATGGCTGTCCGGCACAAAGCGTGCGGTTGAAGCGGTACTGAATAGCATATTTCATGACAGGTTGTTTGGTCGTCGAAGCACCATACGATGGCCCGTAAGTTCACCGGAATTTTCGTCCCCGGATTTCTTTCTGTGGGGAAAGTTGAAGGATATTTGCAATCGTGATCCACCGATAACGCCTGACAACATGCGTCGGCGTATTGTCTATGCATGTGCGAACATTACGGAAGGCGAACTACTCGCTGTTGAGAGGAATGTCGTTGCACGTATTGCCAAATGCACTGAGGTTGACGGACATCATTTTGAGCATTTATTGCATTAATGTTGTATTTACAGGTAATCACACTGTAACAGCATGCGTTCTCAGAAATGATAAGTTCACAAAGGTACATGTATCACAATGGAACAACCGAACTAAAATGTTCCAACGTACTTACATTCTGTATTTTAATTTAAAAACCTACCTGTTACCAACTGTTCGTTTAAAGTTGTGAGCCTTATGTTTGTGACTATTACTGCGCCATCTATCACAGAACAAAAAAGTGGTCCAACTAAAACATTCATATTCCTTTACGCATTACACGAATATGTAATAAAAATGGGGGTTCCTTTTTTAAAAAACCCAGTTGATATCCGTTTGACCTATGGCAGCGCCATCTAGCTGGACAACCATAGCATCATCTGGTTTCCCCCTTCAAGCTAGACAAGTTTCGTTCTAGCTGGCCAGCCATGGCGCCATCTGGTTTCCCCCTTCAAACTAGACAAGTTTCGTTCATGTAATTTTTTTTTGTTTGACGTTTATTTCGTGAGACATTTGGTCCGATCACGGTCGATGTACCACCCTGTATAAATACTAACGTAATCGAACATTCCCTGAGACACATGTGTCCCAACTTTATCTATGATAGTAATAGAAACTGAAGAAAAGAACTAAAATTTGTACGATATCCGGGACTTCAACATGGGTTTTATGCTTACTACGCACATATGCTAGCCATTACATCACTCTAGCAATACATGTATTAGAGCTGCTTTAACGACGCTAATCCAATGCCCTCCCTAACACAAACGTCAATTCACGCCTTCAGCTTATTTTTCCCTTCTAGAATCGTCAATATTGTCATAATTGTGGTGCTAGTCTAATACCGGAGGGCCTCGGCAATATTGGAGATTTAAGAAGGGGAAAACAGGCTGAAGGAATAAATCGAGGTAGAATGTTCTCACAGAATGTATTCCATCCTATTCCACACTACAAAAGCAGATGGCCGCGACGTTTGAGGCGCCGGTGTGCGGACATTTGCCACGCCGGACATTTGACACGCTGGACATTTGCCACTATTTTACCTGCTCCGAGGGGTTGGGTCCCTTCTCTCCTCCTCCTCCTCCTCCTCCTCCTCGTCGTCGTCGCTTACTGAGCCTTTCCGCTGGTTTACTAAACATAGAACCAGAATCTCTTTGGATTTTCCGCCACATTTGTAGAGATAATTTCGTTGTGGAAACTAATAAATGCATCTCGCATTGAAATCCGCACCAAATTTCGAGCCTCAATAAAACTTCGCTTTTTTTCGGTGTTCCTGCAGCAGCTTTCTGTCGTGTTTTGTGTACTATGGTGGATCAGTTCCGTCTTTTATTAATTTATTTGGTATGAATTCTCGAGTGCTGTTGATACTATTCCTTTCAACTGAAGCCGCATATGGTCTTCACTTACATAATTTGGAAGCATTGGAGACTGTCTATTACAAAGACATCAACTGAATTTTTAGCTACTGTTATAAACAGATATATTTCGCGTTTAGTTTTGGGGAATTTCTTCGTTATGGAATTGACCCTCGCTATGACTGTATGTTCGCTAATCCCTGTATCCGTCGTGATGCTCAGGATTATTTGTGGCTAAGAGGTCAAGTGTGTTTTCGTAACCATTTACAATTTGAATGGCCTCGTGAACTAATTGTTCAAAATAATTTTTCAAAAAAGCATTTAGAACAATTACGAAAGTTGTTTTCTAGCTACAGTAGGGTCTGAAAATGTATTTTTGTCAACATACGGAATGTAGATTGAAATCTCTGTCAACTATAATTGTATGAGTAGGGTACCTATTTGTGATGAGACTCAAGTTTTCTTTGAACTGTTCAGCAGCTGTTTCATCTAAGACCGGAGGTCGGTATAAGAAGCCAGTTATTAATTTATTCTGGCTGTCGAATATAACCTCTGCCCATACTAACTCACAGGAACTATCTGCTTCAATGTCGCTGGTAGCTGGAACACACATTACATTATTTTTCCCAAGTTGTGTTTATTGTTTCTGCTGTAGTGCAGATCTTTACGATTACGACTTTTCCCTCCAAAACCTTGGATGCTTTCTCTGCGACCCTGTAATTACCAGAGCGAAACAATGTAGAACAACAACGCGCGTTACAAGCATAGCATTCTGTATTACTTCATTTCCTTATTTCTAACATTTTAAAATTGTACGTCGACTGTAGATGACATGTCAGTCATAGATGTTCTTATCTCTATTTAGTAAACGTATTTTCAGTCATGTTTTGAACATTGTCCCGCTACTCTTTATTAACTAATGTTTCGCCGCAAAGGGATATCGCATTTTAGGGAGTAAATTAATATGGAGTATGTCGTTCTTCTTTTCAAACATTCACGTTCTTATTTCTTCTTTCCTTATTGTCTTTTGGGCATGCAGTCGTAGTAATTAAAGTAGGCACAAATGCAGTGAGCAAAAAGAAACGATTAGCGTACATTCACATTCTCTTTACATCGTTCCTTTCTTGTTGCTCCCATGGCGATGGACTGTTTCTATGGCAATCAGTAAACGTGAAAGGAAGCTACCGTACTGAGAGATGGATCTATATTTATACTTGGCAGAATTAATTACATACCGACATAATCGTCGGTATTGCTTTCGTTTCCCAAAAGATATAATATTTCGATTTCGGAAAAGAATCTCAGTATTTGACCAAGATAATGAAGAAGAAGGTCTCTTACGTACTTTTTGTATCGATAAAGATGTGGAGACGGCGGTTTGAAAGCGGACAAAGTAGTACGAGGAAGGGCGTCCCATACCTGAGGGACCTCTGCTCAAGCTACCTCCGAAGGGGCAAGTGTGGCAAATGTCCGGCATTCGAGGCGCAATGTCACGAATTGCGCGGCCCTTCCTCACGTAGGTTCGATACCTCCCTCGGGCATGGGTGTGTGTTGTTCTTAGTATAAGTTAGTTTAAGTAGTGTGTAAGACTAGGGACCGGTGATGTCAGAAGCTTGGTCCCTTAAGAATTCACACACATTATTTTGAAATGCAGATATCTCACATTTTCCACTAAATTTTTACTGAGATCTGAAATTACCACTTACTGATAATGCAGTATATATGTGAGACTACGTTTAACGACGTAGTTCCTTGACGTCACTATCTCGCCGTCGTACCTCAGTTCCAGCACCCAGTGTCAAGTGAGACACGAAATAAATCTGACCATTTTCTACTAGTTCAGATATAACTGACCATAACACTTATTCCTCCAACACGAATTCCGCCACGTTCTATCACAATATAGTATCATTGTGAATTGATAATATAGGTGAAGGAAGTTGGTAAACGTAACTTTTTTCCTTACTGCATGATTTTTAACAAGTGACAGCTGTTTCCGAAAAGCAGAATAGAAGCGTGAAAAGATTTTTCCACCGCCGATAGTGATCCAGAAATTTCAACGGTGCCCTCACACAGTGCTTTGTAGAAGTTGTATTCCATAAACAGGTATAGTCTCTCTTCCGTGTACCATTCCGATTTCCGACTGTGTACAAGTCGCTGGAAACTGTTTGGGACAGAGTAAATGCTCTTGTTGCGGTTGTTTTCGTCGTCCTCTGTCTAGGACTGGATCGATCCAGCTATCCATGTTAGCCTGTGCTGTACAAGCATCTTAGTCTATGCATAATTACTGCAACCTGCAAGCAGCTAATCTGAAAACCGTTAACTTGCTTCATTACCCTGCTACCGTTTTAACCCCTGCCCCCACCAATCCGATTCCGAAACAGGTGATCGCCTGATGCATCAACAAGTCTCGTGCCAACTGATTCCTTCTTTTAGTCTAGTTGTACCATGAATTTTCTGTTCGATTCTGTACCTATTCATTAGATGTCCGATCGACCCAGTTAATCTTCAGCATTCCTTCGTAGCATTATATTTTCAGCGCTTTTTTTTCTTCTTATTTGGACTGATCATGATCCATGTTTCCCCTCCATACGAGAGCTCATTCCAGACAAATACTTTCAGAAAGTACAGCGTATTATTCAATAATAAGAGGCTATTTGATCTTCTGAAACTACCGTGATTTAGAAACCCTTTTCTCACTATTGCCAATCTACATTTCACATCTACGTAGGCCCTAGTAAAAGACGTTATTTACGTAATTTCTCCATCATTACTTGATTTAATTCCACTACATTCCAAGCTGCTTGTTTATATTTTGCGTACGTTGCTATTCAATCTCTTCTCATGTCACAACCATTCTGTACAACTGTTCTTCCAAGCTTGAATTGTTCCATCTTGCATTATATTTGTGTTTGCGAAAATCTCCTTTGTTTCCTTACTAGCTTGCTCACTGTAGAGATAGGATAACATTTCTTCTCACATCTTAACTCCTGCTTTCCTATCATGAATACTGTTGTAAATTTTATAACTGCTGCCAATTGCTGCATTAACTGTAGTTAATCGTTCACTTGTCATATATAAGCCATTCTACGTTCAGAATCAGTGTATTCAGATTGCCGTAAGAAAATGTAAATTTTAGCTCTTGACGCATTGCGCTCCATATGGAATGAATTTATACACTCTTCTGCGGCCCATTGTGCCACACAATCGTACATTTATCGTAATACAATGTCTGTGGATATGTGTGTAATTTATTGAATATTAATTTTACTTCATTATACTAATACTTAGTGCAGTAACATTCAGTGTTTGTAGAATCTAATATAGTTTCCTCTACTGACGCTTAGTGTCATTGTAAAACAGTGATGTACATCGTTATTGACGAATCAGATTAGCACATTTTATGGTATCTTATTTTTATCTTGGAATAGTTGTATCTTTACTCGACATATGTGAACTGTATGCTTCTGCAAAACTGCAGAACCTTCAACCATTATTCCACTTTTTTCAGTGCGTGTACTTCATTACTTCTGGCATTTTCAATAAAATATAGTTATTCCTCATGAAAAGATCTCTTAACATGACTTGTTCTTTTTCTTAATGGCTGTCAAGAATGTTCATATAGAATGTACTCCAGTTTTTACTACCATTTCAAATTATCACTAATTGACAATGTAGTGTGTGAGGCAACCTTTACTCAGCTACTTCCATGATGACCGCTGTAAATCCCTAGTACCCCAGTTCGAGCAGCCATTGTCAAACGGGGTAGGCGAAACATCTGGGCATTTTCGACCAGTGCTGGACCATTAATGACCGTAAAATTTATTCATCCCACATGAATTCCAAATTACTTCAGAAAATTATGACATCGCATTGATTTTAGTATATAGGTAACGGTCGGTGGTAAACGTAACTTTGTTCTTTATTAAATGAGTTTTAGTTAGTGATAGCAGTGTCCGAGAAGGTGAACAGAAGTGTGACATGGCTTTGTTTCATTGTGAACGATGGTCTGCAGAAATCATAGGATCCTAGACACAATGCATTACGAAAGTTTAAGTGCTTTGAACGATATACAGTACATGAACGTGTCCAATACCTACACTGTACGCAATTCCGACACACCGTCGTGTACTACCAGTTGGAAAACGTTGTCGTTGTTCTTGTTGTAACCCGGAGTCTGAAGCTGGGTTGGTGCAAGTTTCCATTCTTCTCTGTAATGTGCAAGCCACATCCTCTCTGCATAATTAGTGCAACATACAATATTCGAACATGAGAAATGTAGATTAGCTTTGGTAGCACCCTATATTTTTAATCCCTCCCCCCCCCCTCCCAGACTTCCAAAACTTACGAACCGACGTGTTCATTGCTCAGTGAGGTTTCTGTCAACCGACCTTCTATTTTTGGTCTTGTTGAACTACAAATTTCCTTTTACCATAGTTCTATTCTGTCCATATTCATTATATATTCGATCTAATTATTGTCCTCATCTTATTTGAACTGTTTATCGTCCACGTTTCACTTCTGTACGAGGCTACACGGCAGACAATAACTTTGAGAAAACAATACTTCTCATCTAGAAATAACATAAAAATTCCATATTAAGAAATCACTCTGTTTTAGAAACCTTTTTCTTGCTACCGTCAATCTACAATTCAAATCAGCTTAGGCCGTTGTCATATACATTATTGCCCCTAGCAACAAATCTCAGTTATTCATTTTACTAATGTCTAATTTCCTAATTCAATGCTGTCAGCATTTCTTGAGTTAATGTGACTTAATTACGTTGTTTAACTTTTGTTTACGTTCATATTATAACCTCTTCTCACGACAATATCCAATCTGCTCAACTGTTCTTCCAAGATTGAAATTCTTTATCTTGAACTTATTCGCTTTTCCGAAATTCTCCTTTGTTTCCTACACAGCTTACTCATACTGCAGATATAAGAACACTTCCTCTCGCTTCTCAACTACTCCTTCGCCCACATGAATACGCCTACTGTGTGAATACATCAGAAAGTGAAGCAAATCATTCATTTGTTGTGTATGATCCGCATCTATATTCAGAATTTGAAGAAGTCTATTGAGTTGAATGTAAGTAGATGATTTAATAAACGTAAATGTTAATATAAATACCAGCATTTGAAGTGAGTGATTTAGGGGAGCCACAGAAGAACTAAACATATTGCTTAGGACCTAAATAAATTGTGTTTCGAACTGCAGTATTTCCTGATGCGTGTGCATTGTTTTACTTGTGTGTCTTCAAGCCCAGTGTGTTACATTAATAAGAGTGGTCTGCAGGAGTCGTAAGTGGCCATACACATTGCTTTAAGAACATGTATATGCCTACTTATGACGCCTTGCCGGCCATAACGAACTACGTTCTCGACAGTCTTCTGTGGCACATTCTCCTACTCCATCATCCCACTGCTTTAAGAAAATCGTTGTGGGTAAGTCTTTGATTTATTAAAAATGAATTTTTTTCCTGTCCTACTTGTATCATATGCATATAACAGAGCAATAGCCTGCTTATTCTAGTGCTATGCAATGTCATCAAAGTCTTGTACGATGTTCTTTATTGATGGTCACTCATTACAAAGCAACAAATTTTTATCGCTGCTGACGGATTAGGTTCAAACGTCTTGTAGTATTCTATATTTATCTCGGAGCTCCCTAATGTTTTGTCGATGAGATACATATTGCAAGCAAGTAGAAATTTGGAGAGGTTCTAACCGTTACCGCAATTAATGTATTTTAGTACATCTGGAATTTTCCACAGTAAATGGAGTAAAACATTATTTTTCTTGAAAATGCATTCTATCGTCCTTTTAAATTTTTTTTTTTACTTACTGGCAAGAACTTTAGGATGGGCACCATCTTATTTTACACTAGAAATGGGAACTTCGTAATCTTTAATCCTAAAATTTCACTATCATTTGAATTATCACTAACAATGTGACAAGCAGGTGAAACGACTTACTCAAATCTAGTTTCCTTATGACCACTACAGTACGACAGTAGCACACTGTTTAGCACTCAAAGGCATATACGTCAGGCAAAAGCGCTGTGTCGTTGCTGGTTCATTAGTGGTCATAAGCATTATTTCCTCCAACCTAAATAACAATTTATTCTACAGCTTACAGCTTTACATGAGTTTCATTATTTAGGATGTAGGGGGTGGTGTATGTGACTTTGTGTCTTACTACATGATTTTTAATAAGTGGCAGCTGTTTCCCAAATGAAAATTTCATACACTGATTTACGAAAGTGATTTTAAATGGCTAAGAAACGGACGATGACTTGATGTCTCAATAAGGGTTCCGTCAAAATATCTTTTCTTTTATTCATGTTGTACCATAGACCTACCATGTACCATGTACCTATGAACCATAGACCTTGCCGGTGGTGGGGAGGCTTGCGTGCCTCAGCGATACAGATAGCCGTACCGTAGGTACAACCACAACGGAAGGGTATCTGTTGAGAGGCCAGACAAACGTGTGGTTCCTGAAGAGGGGCAGCAGCCTTTTCAGTAGTTGCAAGGGCAACAGTCTGGATGATTGACTGATCTGGCCTTGTAACAATAACCAAATCGGCCTTGCTGTGCTGGTACTGCGAACTGCTGAAAGCAAGGGGAAACTACGGCCGTTATTTTTCCCGAGGGCATGCAGCTTTACTGTATGATTAAATGATAGATACGAAGCCCACATCTACTACAGTAGTACAAGTTTATATGCCAACTAGCTCTCCAGATGACGAAGAAATTGAAGAAATGTATGATGAAATAAAAGAAATTATTCAGGTAGTGAAGGGAGACGAAAATTTAATAGTCATGGGTGACTGGAATTCGAGTGTAGGAAAAGGGAGAGAAGGAAACATAGTAGGTGAATATGGATTGGGGCTAAGAAATGAAAGAGGAAGCCGCCTGGTAAAATTTTGCACAGAGCACAACTTAATCATAGCTAACACTTGGTTTAAGAATCATGATAGAAGGTTGTATACATGGAAGAACCCTGGAGATTCTAAAAGGTATCAGATAGATTATATAATGGTAAGACAGAGATTTAGGAACCATGTTCTAAATTGTAAGACATTTCCAGGGGCAGATGTGGACTCTGACCACAATCTATTGGTTATGACCTGTAGATTAAAACTGAAGAAACTGCAGAAAGGTGGGAATTTAAGGAAATGGGACCTGGATAAACTGAAAGAACCAGAGGTTGTACAGAGTTTCAGGGAGAGCTTAAGGGAACAACTGACAGGAATGGGGGAAAGAAATACAGTAGAAGAAGAATGGGTAGCTTTGAGGGATGAAGTAGTGAAGGTAGCAGAGGACCAAGTAGGTAAAAAGACGAGGGCTAGTAGAAATTCTTGGGTAACAGAAGAAATATTGAATTTAATTGATGAAAGGAGAAAATATAAAAATGCAGTAAATGAAGCAGGCAAAAAGGAATACAAACGTCTCAAAAATGAGATCGACAGGAAGTGCAAAATGGCTAAGCAGGGATGGCTAGAGGACAAATGTAAGGATGTAGAGGCTTATCTCACTAGGGGGAAGATAGATACTGCCTACAGGGAAATTAAAGAGACTTATGGAGATAAGAGAACCACTTGTATAAACATCAAGAGCTCAGATGGAAACCCAATTCTAAGCAAAGAAGGGAAAGCGGAAAGGTGGAAGGAGTATATAGAGGGTCTATACAAGGGCGATGTACTTGAGGACAATATTATGGAAATGGAAGAGGATGTAGATGAAGATGAAATGGGAGATACGATACTGCGTGAAGAGTTTGACAGAGCACTGAAAGACCTAAGTCGAAACAAGGCCCCCGGAGTAGACAACATTCCATTGGAACTACTGACGGCCTTGGGAGAGCCAGTCCTGACAAAACTCTACCATCTGGTGAGCAAGATGTATGAAACAGGCGAAATACCCTCAGACTTCAAGAAGAATATAATAATTCCAATCCCAAAGAAAGTAGGTGTTGACAGATGTGAAAAGTACCGAACAATCAGTTTAATAAGCCACAGCTGCAAAATACTAACACGAATTCTTTACAGACGAATGGAAAAACTAGTTGAAGTCGATCTCGGGGAAGATCAGTTTGGATTCCGTAGAAATACTGGAACACGTGAGTCAATACTGACCTTACGACTTATCTTAGAAGAAAGATTAAGGAAAGAATATCCTACGTTTCTAGCATTTGTAGACTTAGAGAAAGCTTTTGACAATGTTGACTGGAATACTCTCTTTCAAATTCTAAAGGTGGCAGGGGTAAAATACAGGGAGCGAAAGGCTATTTACAATTTGTACAGAAACCAGATGGCAGTTATAAGAGTCGAGGGACATGAAAGGGAAGCAGTGGTTGGGAAGGGAGTAAGACAGGGTTGTAGTCTCTCCCCGATGTTATTCAATCTGTATATTGAGCAAGCAGTGAAGGAAACAAAAGAAAATTTCGGAGTAGGTATTAAAATCCATGGAGAAGAAATAAAAACTTTGAGGTTCGCCGATGACATTGTAATTCTGTCAGAGACAGCAAAGGACTTGGAAGAACAGTTGAATGGAATGGACAGTGTCTTGAAAGGAGGATATAAGATGAACATCAACAAAAGCAAAACAAGGATAATGGAATGTAGTCGAATTAAGTCGGGTGATGCTGAGGGAATTAGATTAGGAAATGAGACACATAAGTAGTAAAGGAGTTTTGCTATTTGGGGAGCAAAATAACTGATGATGGTCAAAGTAGAGAAGATATCAAATGTAGATTGGCAATGGCAAGGAAAGCGTTTCTGAAGAAGAGAAATTTGTTAACATCGAGTATAGATTTAAGTGTCAGGAAGTCATTTCTGAAAGTATTTGTATGGAGTGTAGCCATGTATGGAAGTGAAACATGGACGGTAAATAGTTTGGACAAGAAGAGAATAGAAGCTTTCGAAATGTGGTGCTACAGAAGAATGCTGAAGATTAGATGAGTAGATCACATAACTAATGAGGAAGTATTGAATAGGATTGGGGAGAAGAGAAGTTTGTGGCACAACTTGACCAGAAGAAGGGATCGGTTGGTAGGACATGTTCTGAGGCATCAAGGGATCACCAATTTAGTATTGGAGGGCAGAGTGGAGGGTAAAAATCGTAGGCGGTGACCAAGAGATGAATACGCTAAGCAGATTCAGAAGGATGTAGGTTGCAGTAGGTACTGGGAGATGAAGAAGCTTGCACAGGATAGAGTAGCATGGAGAGCTGCATCAAACCAGTCTCAGGACTGAAGACCACAACAACAACATGTGAGACTACGTTTACCGACGTAGTTCTTTGACCTCACTATCACGCCGTCGTACCTCAGTTCCAGCACCCAGTCTCAAGTGAGACAGGAAATAAATCTGACCATTTTCTACTAGTTCAGATATAACTAACCATTACATTTATTCCTCCAACACGAATTCTGCCTCGTTCTATCACAATATAATATCATAGTGAATTGATAATATAGGTGAAGGAAGTTGGAAAACGTAACTTTTTTCGTTATTACATGGTTTTTAACAAGTGACAGCTGTTTCCGAAAAGCAGAATAGAAGCGTGAAAAGATTTTCCCACCGCCGATGGTGATCCGTAAATTTCAACGTTGCCCTCACACACGGCTTTGTAGAAGTTGTATTCCATAAACTAGTATAGTCTCCCTTACGTGTACCATTCCGATATACGACTGTGTACAAGTCGCTGGAAACTGTTTGGGACAGAGTAAATGTTCTTGTTGCGGTTGTTTTCGTCGTCCTCTGTCTAGGACTGGATCGATGCAGTTATCCATGTTAGCCTGTGCTGTACAAGCATCTTCGTCTATGCACAATTACTGCAACCTGCAAGCAGCTAAGCTGAAAGCCGTAAACTTGTTTTATTACCCTGCTCCCATTTTACCCCCTGCCCCCACCAACCAATTCCGAAACAGATGATCGCCTGATGCATCAACAAGTCTCGTGCCAACTGATTCCGTCTTTTAGTCTAGTTGTGCCATGAATTTGCTGTTCGATTCTGTACCTGTTCATTAGATGTCCGATCGACCTAGCTAATCTTCAGGATTCCTTGATAGTATTATATTTCCAGCGGGTTTTTTTTCTCCTTATTTGAACTGTTCATAATCCATGTTTCACCTCCATACGAGAGCTCACTCCAGGCAAATACTTTCAGAAAGTACAGCGTATTATTCAATAATAAGAGGCTATTTGATGTTCTGAATCTACCATGATTTAGAAACCCTTTTCTCACTATTGCCAATCTACATTTCACATCTACGTAGGCCCTAGTAAAAGACGCCATTTACAATTTTTACTAGTGTCGCATTACCTTTTATAATTTCCCCATCATTACTTGATTTAATTCCACTACATTCCAAGCTGCTTGTTTATATTTTGTGTACGTTGCTATTCAATCTCTTCTCATGTCACAACCATTCTGTACAACTGTTCTTCCAAGCTTGAATTGTTTCATCTTGCATTATATTTGTGTTTGCGAAAATCTCCTTTGTTTCCTTACTAGCTTGCTCACTGTAGAGATAGGATAACATTTCTTCTCACATCTTAACTCCTGCTTTCCTATCATGAATACTGTTGTAAATTTTATAAGTGCTGCCTATTGCAGCATAAACAGTAGTTCATCGTTCACGTGTCGTATATAAGCCATTCTACGTTCAGAATCAGTGTATTCAATTAAGTGTAAGTACATAATTTAATTAACATAAATACGAATATAAATAGCAGCAGTGATATTTAGCGACTTAGAGAAACAACAGAGGAACTAAACATGGAGGAAGGATTGTGCTTTGAACTGCAGTGCTAGCTGATGCTAGTCCAGTGTTCTACT
Source organism: Schistocerca cancellata (assembly GCF_023864275.1). Lineage (NCBI taxonomy): Eukaryota > Metazoa > Arthropoda > Insecta > Orthoptera > Acrididae > Schistocerca > Schistocerca cancellata. The sequence goes on from NC_064629.1 coordinate 294,967,957, forward strand.
CTTGTGCAACCACATTTAGTGTGTTAGACTAATAATGGCGGGTTGTACGGTTTGTAAGTGCACATACAGATTGCCGTAAGAAAATGTAAATTTTAGCTCTTGACGCATTGCGCTCCATATGGAATGAATTTATACACTCTTCTGCTGCCCATTGTGCCACACAATCGCACATTTATCGTGATACAATGTCTGTGGATATATGTGTAATTTATTGAATATTAATTTTACTTCATTATACTAATATTTAGTGCAGTAACAATCAGTGTTTATAGAATCTAATATAGTTTCCTCTACTGACGCTTAATGTCATTGTAAAACAGTGATGTACATCGTTACTGACGAATCAGATTAGCACATCTTACGATATCTTATTTTTATCTTGGACTAGTTGTATCTTTACTCGACATATGTAAACTGTATGCTTCTACAAAACTGCAGAACCTTCAACCATTATTCCACTTTTTTCAGTGCGTGTACTTCATTACTTCTGGCATTTTCAATAAAATATAGTTATTCCTCATGAAAAGATCTCTTAACATGACTTGTTCTTTTTCTTGATGACTGTCAAGAATGTTCATATAGAATGCACGCCAGTTTTTACTACCATTTCGAATTATCACTAATTGACAAAGTAGTATGTGAGGAAACCTTTACTCAGCTACTTCCATGATGACCACTGTAAATCCCTAGTACCTCAGTTCGAGCAGCCATTGTCAAACGGGGTAGGCGAAACATCTGGGCATTTTCGACCAGTGCTGGACCATTAATGACCGTAAAATTTACTCCTCCCACATGAATTCCAAATTACTTCAGAAAATTATGACATCGCATTGATTTTAGTATATAGGTAACGGTCGGTGGTAAACGTAACTTTGTTCTTTATTAAATGAGTTTTAGTTAGTGATAGCAGTGTCCGAGAAGGTGAACAGAAGTGTGACATGGCTTTGTTTCATAGTGAACGATGGTCTGCAGAAATCATAGGATCCTAGACACAATGCATTACGAAAGTTTAAGTGCTTTGAACGATTTACAGTACATGAACATGTCCAATACCTATTCTGTACGCAATTCCGACACACCGTCGTGTACTACCAGTTGGAAAACGTTGTCGTTGTTCTTGTAGTGACCCGGAGTCTGAAGCTGGGTTGGTGCAAGTTTCCATTCTTCTCTGTAATGTGCAAGCCACTTCCTCTCTGCATAATTAGTGCAACATACAATATTCGAACATGAGAAATGTAGATTAGCTTTGGTAGCACCCTATATTTTTAATTCCCCCCTCCCCGACTTCCAAAACTTACGAACCGCCGTTTTCATTGCTCAATGAGGTTTCCGTCAACCGACCTTCTATTTTTGGTCTAGTTGAACTATAAATTTCCTTTTACCATAGTTCTATTCTGTCCATATTCATTATATATTCAATCTAATCATTGTCCTCATCTTATTTGAACTGTTTATCGTCCACGTTTCACTTCTGTACGAGGCTACACGGCAGACAATAACTTTGAGAAAACAATACTTCTCATCTAGAAATAACATAAAAATTCCATATTAAGAAATCACTCTGTTTTAGAAACCTTTTTCTTGCTATCGTCAATCTACAATTCAAATCAACTTAGGCCGTTGTCATATACATTACTGCCCCTAGCAACAAATCTCAGTTATTCATTTTACTAATGTCTAATTTCCTAATTCAATGCTGTCAGCATTTCTTGAGTTAATGTGACTTAATTACGTTGTTTAACTTTTGTTGACGTTCATCTTATAAGCTCTTCTCACGACAATATCCAATCTGCTCAACTGTTCTTCCTAGATTGAAATTCTTTATCTAGAACTTTTTCGCTCTTCCGAAATTCTCCTTTGTTTCCTACACAGCTTGCTCATACTGCAGATAGGAGAACACTTCGTCTCGCTTCTCAACTACCCCTTCACCCACATGAATACCCTTACAGCTTTTCTAACTACTGTGTGAATTGATCAGAAAGTGTAGCAAATCGTTCATTTGCTGTGTATGATCCGCTCTATATTCAGAATTTGAAGACGGATATTGAGTTGAATGTATGTAGATAATTTGATAAACATAAATGTTAATATAAATACCAGCATTTGAAGTGAGTCATTTAGGGGAACCACAGAAGAACTAAACATATTGCTTAGGACCTAAATAAATCGTGTTTCGAACTGCAGTGTTTCCTGATGCATGTGCATTGTTTTACTTGTGTGTCTTCAAGCCCAGTGTGTTACATTAATAAGAGTGGTCTGCAGGAGTCGTAAGTGGCCATATACATTGCTTTAAGAACATGTTTATGCCTACTTATGACGCCTTGCCGGCCATAACGAACTACGTCCTCGACAGTCTTTTGTGGCTCGTTGTGCTACTCCATCATCTCATTGCTTTAAGAAAATCGTTGTGGGTAAGTCTTTGATTTATTAAAAATGAATTTTTTTCCTGTCCTACTTGTATCATATGCATATAACAGAGCAATAGCCTGCTTATTCTAGTGCTGTGCAATGCCTTCAAAGTCTTGTACGATGTTCTTCATTGATGGTCAGTTATAACAAAACAACAAATTTAATCGTTGCTGACGTATTAGGTTCTCACGTCTTATGATGTTCTATATTTACCTGGGAGTACCTTAATGTTTTCTCGATGGAATATATATTGCAAGCAAGTTGAAATTTGGAGAGGTTCTAACCGTTACCGCAATTAATGTATTTTAGTACTTCTGGAAATTTCCACAGTAAATGGAGTAAAACATTATTTTTCTTGAAAATACTTTCTATCGTCCGTTTATATTTATTCATTTATTTTTGGTACTGACTGGCAAGAATTATGTATTAGGATGGACACCATAGGATGGACACCATCTTATTGTAAACTATAAATGGGAACTTCTTAACGTTTTCTCCTAAAAGTTTACTACCATTTGAAGTTTCCACTAACTAACAATGTGATAAGCAGATGAAACGACTAACTCAAATCTAGTTTCCTTATGGCCACTGCAGTACGACAGTAGCACACTGTTTAGCACTCAGAGTCATATAGGTCAGGCGATAGCCCTCTGTCATTGCTGGTTCATTAGTGGTCGTAAGCATTTATTCGTCCAACCTGAATCCCAATTTTTTCCTGCAGATTATAACGTCACTTAAGTTTAATTATTTAGGAAGTAGAGGGTGGTGTATGTGACATTGTGTCTTACTGCATGACTTTTAATAAGTGGCAGCTGTTTCCGAGAAGCAGAACAGAAGAGTGACTTATATTTGTTCCACTGCGAATGGTGATATGAAAATATCATACACTGATTTACGAAAGTTAGTTTAAATAGCTACGAAACGGACGAAGACTTGATGTCTCAACAAGGGTTATGTCAACATATCTTTTCTTTTAGTCACGTTGTACCACAAATTTCTTTTCACCACAGTCTGATGCTCTACATATTCATTAAATATCTGACCTCCTAACCATTTCATCTTCATTATTCATCTGCAGTGCCACTTTCCAAAGCTTATATTCTCTTCTTATTTCAACTCCTTATCGTCAACATTTCACTTCCATATAGGGCTACAATCCAGATCAAAACTGTCTGAAAATATTAATTTTGTTTGAAACATATGTATTGGATGTCAAAAAAATTATTCTTTTTCAGGGACCCATTTCTAGCTACTACCAACCTACGTTTAATCTCTACTAGGCCATCACCAGTTGCTTTTCTACGTCCAGTAAAAAATCATTTTTACTACTTTTAGTAGTGTGTCATTTCATATTCTGTTTCCCTCAGGATTAATTGATTTAATTCGACTACATTCCAAGCTCCTAGTTTAACTTTTGTAATTTCTTCTCTCTACACTAGCCATTGCGTTCTACTGTTCTTACAAGTTTGAATTTCTTCACCTTCAATTTAAATTGCCTTCTCGAAATTCCTCTTGTTTTCTTTCATACCTAGCTCACTGCGGAGATAGGAGAACACTTCTACTCCCTTCTGAAGTACTGCGCCACTTTCATTAATAATCTTACAAATTTTATAATTGCAGTCTGACTGCAGCGGAAACTGATTATACTCATTCACGTCCTGTATATGATGCATTCTACGCTCAGAATTGAATTGGAAGAAATGTATTCAGTTCATTATAAGTACATCAATTTAATTAGTAAATTAATAAGTAATTAAAAATATAAGAATAAATGAAACTATCATTCCTTGAAATGAGAATTAAGAGAAACCTCAGAGGAGCTAACAGAGAGTGCTGTATCTCGTGATGCGAGTCCAGTGGTCTAGTTTGGGCAACACGTCGTTGTGTTACTGTACGGATGCTAACGGCGCATACAAATTGCGTTAGGAAAATGTTACTGCCCACTTATGACGCCTTGCAAGCCATAAACAACAGTGTTCTAGTCTCTCTCCTGTGGCCCACTGTGCTACACGATCGTTTACTTGCCATAAACCGATGGCTGTGGGTAAGTGTGTAGTTTATTGCCTAGTTCTGTGATATACACTGTTTACGGAGTTCAATATAGTTTGGTCCTTTGTTGGTCAGTCATTGCAAAACACTAAAGATTTTCGTTATAGACAAGTCTGATTCGCACCTCATATGGTATTTTATTTTTATTTTGGAATAGTTTTATGATTGCTCTACAAATATGAAGTGTATGCCTGTATAAACTTGGAGACCGTGTATCCATTTTGCCCATGGCACATTCTACGATACTTCTGATATTTGCAAAGAGAATAGCTTGAAACGTCTGTTGTTACATTTTCTAAATGGCTGCCAAGAATGTTATCACAGAATGTACTATATATTATTCTACACTACAAATGCAGATGCCTTAAATTTTCTTCGAAATTTTTGCTAGCATCTGAAATAGTCCCTCACCCACAGTGCAGTAATTATGTGACACGTCCTCTACCTGTCTATTTTCCTGACGATCTTTATAACACCGTTCTACCTCATTTCCAGCTACCAGTGTCAACTGGGGTAGGCGATAAATCTGACCATTTTCTACAAGTTCTGGTTTATAACTGATCATAATATTTATTCGTCCAACCCAGATTTCGCCACGTTCTAGGACAATATAGCATCACACCTAACTGATAATATAGGTAGCGGATGACGGTAAACGTTACTTTTTTCTTTATTACATGATTTTAATAAGTGACAGCTGTTTCCGAAAAGCAGAACGGTAGTGTGACAGGATTTGTTTCACTATGGATGGTGATCTGCAAATACGAGGGGCGTTTGTAAAGTCCGTGCAAAGTCCGAGAGATGGCTCCACCGGCGCTTATCGAGGTCAAATTTAGTTAATAACATCTTTGGAAAGCCCTCACACCGAGTTTCAGCCATATTGGTCTATTTCTTTGTGTTTGGCATTCATGTGAATCAAGGAAGTCGAACGATTGTCAAAAAATGGACGAAAAAGAATATCGTGTGGTGATTAAACATTACTTTTGAAAGGCAAAACGCCTCAGGAGACTAAAGATAAGTTCGATAAACATTACGGTGACTTTGCACCTTCAGTTATAACAATTTATAAGTGGTTTCAAAATTTTCGGAGTGGCCATATGGGCACAAGTGATGCTGAACGTTCTGAACGCCCTGTTGAGGTTACGACTCCAGAAATCATTGACAAAATCCATGATATGGTGATGGATGACAGAAGAGTTAAAGTGCGTGAATTGCTAGTGGTGCGGGCATCTCGAATAAACGGGCACATAATATTTTGCATAATCATTTGGACATGAGAAAGCTATCCGCAAGATGGGTTCCGCGACTGCTGATGCTTGACCAAAAACGGAATCATGTGAAGTGCTGCAAGGATGGTTTGGAGCTGTTGAGGAAGGACCCGAAGGACTTTAAGCGTCGTTTCGTCACTGTAGATGAAACATGGATACATTACTATACTCCTGAGACCAAACAACAATCTAAACAATGGGTTACCAAGGGAGAATCTGCACCAAAAAAGGCAAAGACCATTCCTTCGGCTGGAAAGGTTATGGTGACTGTCTTTTGGGATTCGCAAGGGATAATCGTCATCAACTATCTGTAAAAGGGTAAACTATTACAGGTGAGTATTATTCATAGTTATTGGACCGTTTGGAAACCGAGCTGCAAGAAAAACGCTGGCGACTGGACCACAAAAAAGTCCTTTTCCATCACGAAAATGCACCAGCATACACCTCAGCAGTTGTGGTCACAAAATTAATGGAAACAGGATTCCAACTCTTTTCACATCCCCTCTATTCTCCAGACTTGGCACCCACGGAGTACTATTTGTTCCCCAATTTGAAGAAATGGCTGGTGGGACAAATATTTTATTCAAACGAGGAGGTGATTGCAGCAACTAATAGCTATTTTGCAGACTTGGATAATTCCTATTATTCGGAAGGGATCAACAAATTAGAACAGCGTTGGACGAAGTGTATACGTCTAAAAGGAGACTAAATCGAAAAATAAAAAGGTTTACCCCAAACATGTAAGTAGTTTTTATTTTTGCACGGACTTTTCAAACGCCCCTCGTAGGTGCCTTCACACTCTGATTTATGGAAGTTAGTTTTAACATTTTGTATTCCATAAATAAGTCCTTCTCTTTTCTGTGCACCATTGCGACGTAAGATAGAGTACGAGCCGTTGGAAAACATTTGGAGCAAAGCTAATCTTGTTGTTATAAATGTTTTTGTGGTCCTCTGTTCGAGGACTGGATCGACGCATCTATCCATCCTAGTTTTTGCTGTACAACCCTACCTCACTCCACCCCCAACAGTTCCCAAATTGACAATCTTTTGATGCGTCAGTAAGCGTCGTTTCAACTGATGCTTTCTTTTAGTAGGGTATTACCTTTAATTTCTTTTCACCGTTGTTCGATTCTGTACTAGTCATTAGATATCCAATCTACACATCTGACCTTCAGCAATCTTCGGTCGCACCACATTTCCAAGTCTTATACTCTCTTCTTATTTGAACTGTTTATCGCCCATGTTTCACTTCCATACAAGGCTACAGACCACATAAATACTCTCAGAAAGTACAACGTATGTTTCAATGGTAAGATACCCATTCGATATTCTGAAACTACAGTTTTTCTGAAACCGTTTCCTTGATACTGCTCTTTTTAAGCCACTAGCCATTCTGTTCAGCTGTTATTCCAAGTTAGAATTTCTTTAGATTGAATTTTTATTGTCTTTCTGAATTTTACCTTGGTTTCCCTCAGAGCTTGCTCACCTTAGTGATAGGATAACACTTCTTCTCCCGTCTCAACTACTACTTTATTAGTCTTATAAATCTTATAACTGGAATCTGATAGTGGTAGAAACGGTAGATAATCCTTCACTTCCTGTTTATTGTCAATTATACGTTCAGAATTTCAGGCAGGGTATTCACTTCAATGTAAGTACATAATTTAATAAACTTAATTATCACAGTTAGAAATATATATACCAGTACTGGATATGAGCGACTTAGAGAATCCACACATGACCTGATCATGGATGATAAGATGGTTTTTAGAAATGCCATACTTTCTGATGCGAGTCCTGAGGGCCGGCTGCTGTGGCCGAATGGTTCTAGGCGCTTCAGTCTGCGACCGCTACCGTCGCAGGTTCGAATCCTGCCTCTGGCATGGATGTGTGTGATGTCCTTAGGTTAGTTAGGTTCAAGTAGTTCTAAGGGACTGATGACCTCAGATATGAGCTATACTAATAACGGTGGTCTGCAGGGGTCATAAGTGTGCATAGGCATTGTGTTAACAAAACGCCAAAGCACACTTGTGACCCCTTGCAGGCCACTGACAACGACGTTCCATCTGTGGCTCATTGTGTCACACGATCGTCCACCGACCATAAGACGATATCTTGGGTAAGTGTGAAATTTATTAAACATCAATTTTCATGTATTATACTACTGCTTAGAGTAGTGATATGCAGTGTTCGTGGATTCCTATGGAGTTTTCTCCATTGACGGTCATTCATTGCAGAACACTGAAGTTTTTCGTTACAGACGAATCAGTTTCCCATTACTGTATATAATTTTTATCTTGAGGTATTTTTATGTTTACTCGAGAAATACGAATTGCATGTGCGTATACTTGTATACCGGGAGAACGTTCATTAATTTTCTCAGGCTATATACTTTATTAGGTCTGGAATTTTCAATGGAAAACAGTTATTCTCTTCGAATATAGCTTGTAACGCCAGCTGGTGTTTATTTCTTGGTGGCTGCCAAGAATGCTCCTACATAACGTACTCCAACGTATTCTAAACTATAAATGCAAATGTCTCACATTTTCTTCGAAATTTTTACTACCATCTGAAATTACCACTAAGTATGCGAGATGACGTATTCCCACCAAGTTCCCTGAAGGTCACTATAATGCCGTCGTACCTCAATTGCAGCCCCCAGTGTCACGTGGGGCAGGCGATAACTTGAGCATTTTCTGCTAGTGCTGTTTCAATTACGGATGACTTATATTTTCTTCGAAATTTGTACTACCAATTGTATTTATCATTAACTGACAATTCAGTAAGTGTTTGAGACGTTCTATACGCACCTAGATCGCTGATGATTACTATAGTGCCACAGGAGCCCTGTTACGAACCGCTATTGTCAGATGGGGAGCAACTTCTGCTAGTGCTGTTTCATTACTGGCCGCAATGATTTACTCGTCCAGCCTGAATTCTATCTCATTGTAGCATAGATTAGAGTTAAAAGTGTGAGTAGTAGTGGAGGGTGGTAAATGTGACGCTGTTCCTTTAATATCTGGTAGCTGTTTCTGTAGAGCAGAACAGAAGTATGACATGGCTTTGTTCCACAGCGAATTTTGCTCTGCAGAAATCATGTCACTTAACATTGTATATTATGGAAGTTTACATTTTTTTGGCGTCTAGAAATCCATGAACAACTCCAGTATCTATACTGTATACAGTTCCGACACACGATCGTTTACTAGCCTTTGGCAAATTTTTTGAATTAGTGCACGTTGTTAATCTTGTCGTGGTGTTCAGTTCAAAGAGTGGTGTGGGACAGCTCTCTATAGTACTCTGTCCTGTTCAAAGCTCTTAATTGCTGCATAATTAGAGTAACCTACATCTAGCTGAACCTGCATACTGTAGTCTAGATTTGATATGGCTCTACAGTTTTATACCCTCCCCTCTCTCTCACGAACGATCACGTATTGCTTCGATAATGGTTCAGTCAACTGATCTCTTCTTTTAGTCTAGTTGTACCATAAATGTCTTTTCATCATAGTTAGATGCTGTAGACAATAATTAGATAGTCGGTCAAATCATTTAATCTGTATCGTTCTTCTGTAGCACCGCATTCAAAAACTTATAATGTCGTCTTGTCTGAACCGCTTATCGTCAATGTCACATTTCCGTACACTCCAGATAAATACTTTAACAAACGATTATTTCTGAATTAAACATGACATATGTTTCCCATGCCAAATTTGCATTTTATATGTACGTGGGCCATCGTCATTTATTTTATTGCCCCTACAAAAAATTCATTTACTACAGTTAATAGCGTCTCGTATCCTATACTAATTCCCTCAACATTACTTGAGTTAGTTTGGCAACATTCCCCTGCTTAACATTTGTTTACGTTCTTCTTGTAACATCTCGAGACATTATGGACTCCATTCAACTGTTCTTCCAAGTTTGAATTTCTTCAACTTCTTTTTTTGCCTTTCCGAAATTCCCCTAGGTTTCGTTCATAGCTTGCTCGTTGTGCAGACAGGATAATACTTGTTCTCCCTTCTCAGCGACTGCTTCACCTTCGTGAGTACTCCTATAGCTTTCATAGCTGCAGTCTGATTGCAGTCTGATTGATCCTACGGTCAGAATTTCTAGGAGTGTATACAATTCAGTGTAAGTACATAACACAAAAATAAATACAGGTAGAATTATTTGAAATGAGCGACTTATTGAAATCACAGAGCACCTAAGCCTTGATGATCAGATAATAGTTTGTATCGCTGTGCTTCCTGATCGAGTCCAGTACTCTACTTGTGTGTCACCAAGTTAAGTATGTTACATTAAAAAATGCTGGTCTGCAGGAGTCATGAGTGCGAATACACATTGCATTATGAAAATGTCATTCTCACTTATGATGCCTTGCAGGCCATAGACAACGACGTTCCAGTCTCTCTTCTGTGGCTCATTGTACAACGCAATCGTCCACTAACCGTAAGGTAATGGCTGTGGGTAAGTGTATAATTTACTAAATATTAATTTTCTTTATTATCCTACTTGTATCATACGCATGTCATATAGCAGGCCCTGCTTATTGCGCTGCTATACAGTGTCTGAGTCCTATGCAGTGCACTCAGTTGACAGTCAGGTATTGTAAAACAACGGCGTTTATCGTTACACATGGAAGAGTTTCGCGAGTCCTACCTTATTTTATATTTATCTCGGGAAACTTTTAAGTCTTCTTGGTGGCGTTTATAATGCGTACTTGTATAAACCTGGAAAAAGTCGATATGTTTTCCTCATTTCACATATTTTAGTCCTTCAGGTATTCTCACATTCAATGAGATAAAAAAATATTTCTTTCCAAAATACATTTTAGTGTCGGTTTTCATTTTTTCCGTACTGACTGGTAGGAATTTTCTTTTAGAATGGCCTCCAGCACATTCAGTGCTAGAAATAAGTACGTCTTTTCTTCGAAATTTTTACTCTCTTTTAAAATTGTACATAAATAGGTGAAACGATCCTTGCAAGCCTAGTTTCCTGACGACCACTGCAGAGCTGTTGTAGACCAACTTCTGCCAGTGAGAGGCAAATAGGTCAAGCGATAAGACTGATCACTTTCAGACATTACTTGTTCATTACCGACCATAAGATTTATTCCCGCAAACGAATTTCAACTTATTCCTGCACATTAGAGCTTCATGTCAGTTTCATTATACAGGGTGATTCACTAACTATTGCCACCAAGAATAACTCCGAAAGTATGATAGAAGCTGAAAAGTTTCTGGGACAAAAGTTGCCTGGGAGAATGGGGGATATAATATGACGTTGGTTTTTCGTTGCTAGGCGGGGTCGCTTCAGAGATATGAAGCTTAACTTTGTTTTTTTAAATGGTATGCTATAGTTTGGTACTTATTTTCTGATAGCGGCTATCGAGATGAATCCAATGATGTGTAACAAAATTACAGACCAATATCCTTAACATCGGTTTGTTGCAGGATTATCGAACATATTCTCAGTTCGAATATAATGAATTTACTTGAGACAGAGAAGTTGCTATCCATGCATCAGCACGGCTTTAGAAAGCATCGCTCCTGCGAAACGCAACTCACCCTTTTTTCACATGATATCTTGCGAACCATGGGTGAAGGGTGTCCAGACGGATGCCATATTCCTTGACTTCCGGAAAGCGTTTTACTCGGTGCCCCACTGCAGACTCCTAACTAAGGTACGAGCATATGGGATTGGTTCCCAAATATGTGAGTGGCTCGAGGACTTCGTAAGTAATAGAACCCAGTACGTTGTCCTCGATGGTGAGTGTTCATCGGAAGTGAGGGTATCATCTGGAGTGCCCCAGGGAAGTGTGGTAGGTCCGCTGTTGTTTTCTGTCTACATAAATGATCTTTTGGATAGGGTGGATAGCAATGTGCGGCTGTTTGCTGATGATTCTGTGGCGTACGGGAAGGTGTCGTCGTTGAGTGACTGTAGGAGGATTCAAGATGACTTGGATAGGATTTGTGATTGGTGTAAAGAATGGCAGCTAACTCTAAATATAGATAAATGTAAATTAATGCAGATGAATAGGAAAAAGAATCCCGTAATGTTTCAATACTCCATTAGTAGTGTAGCGCTTGATACAGTCACGTCGATTAAATATTTGGGCGTAACATTGCAGAGGGATATGATGTGGGAAAAGCATGTAATGGCAGTTGTGGGGAAGGCGGATAGTCGTCTTTGGTTCATTGATAGAATTTTGGGAAGATGTGGTTCATCTGTAAAGGAGACCGCTTATAAAACACTAATACGATCTATTCTTGAGTACTGCTAGAGCGTTTGGGATCCCTATCAGGTCGGATTGAGAGAGGACATAGAAGCAATTCAGCGGCGGGCTGCTAGATTTGTTACTGGTAGGTTTGATCATCACGCGAATGTTACGGAAATGCTTCAGGAACTCAGGTGGGAGTCTCTGGAGGAAAGGAGGCGTTCTTTTCGTGAATCGCTACTGAGGAAATTTAGAGAACCAGCATTTGAGGCTGACTGCTGTACAGTTTTACTGCCGCCAACTTATATTTCGCGGAAAGACCACAAAGATAAGATGAGGGAGATTAGGGCTCGTACAGAGGCATATAGGCAGTCATTTTTCCCTCGTTCTGTTTTGGAGTGGAACAGGGAGAGAAGATGCTAGTTGTGGTACAAGGTACCCTCCGCCACGCACCGTATGGTGGATTGCGGAGTATTTATGTAGATGTAGAACAGTAAGGTCTTTGAAGGTCAAAAAAGGTCACAAAGGTGGCATTAACGTCCACTGACAGAAGGTGTTCGAAGTCATGACCACTGGTATCAATGCAGTGCTGCAATCTTCTTATCATGAATTGAGTAGTATGCCTTATCACATCGGCACTTATCGAAGAAAATGCTCGTACAATTCTCTCTTGCCTATCTTCAAGTGTAGTTGGAACGTCTTTATAAACAATGTCATTTATGGAGCCCCACAAGAAAGAATCCAGAGGCATGAAGTCTTGCAAACGAACCGGCCACGAGATATCTCCTCCGCGTCCAATCCAACGATTTGGGAATTGTCTCTGCAACTCATTTCTAGCCATCAGCAAAAAATGTGCCGGACACCCATCGTGTTGATACCACATTCTGTTCCTTGTTCCTAAAGGCATCTCTTCCAATAACAGACCTAATGTTTCTTGCAGTAGTGTGGTGTACTTCCTACCATTAAGATTTCCTTCGATGAAATAGGGGCCTGTAATTCTGTCCTCCAGAATTCCACACTATACATTCACCGACCACGGTTTTTGGTGTGCAACTTGCCGTAGCCAACAGGGATTTTTAGTTGTCCAATAATGCATGTTACGCAAATTAACATTTCCATGGTGCGTGAATGTAGCCTTGCCAGTAAATAAAAGCAAATTTATAAGCGTGTCATCCTTCTGAATCTGAAGTTTGAGCCCATCGACATAATTCAATGCGACGCATACAATCAGTACCAGTTGATTCTTGGTAGAGACTGATATGGTAAGGATGATATTTATGGCGATGCAGAACACGAACAACACTACCGTGGCTCATGCCAGATTCCCTTGCGATTTAACACGAACTAACAGAAGGATCTCGAACCACAGTGGCAAGAATACCAATTTCCATTTCCCCAGTAGTAACTTTCCTTTGCCGGATATGTCTCCGATGCGTTAAAGATCCAGTTGTTCTCAGTTTATCATACACATATTTAAATGTACGACGTGTAGGGTGAGTACGTCGAGGATATCTTTCAGCGTATAAGTCTCTAGTTCTCACTGAATTTCGTTGGAATTCTCCGTAAATCAGAAGCATATCGATTTGTTCTTCGAAGTTATACATCATTCACACTCGCTTGATTCGACGATACTAGTCTTACCGTTCCTATTAGTGTTTTATTGCGAAACCGTCGAATGGTGTTTACATGTAAATGACACGTTAGAGGGAGACGCCGTATTCGGCGAATGTTTACTATTTGGACGATATACGAGAGAGAATTGTCAGAGCATGTGTTTCGACAAGTGCCGAAGTGATAAGGAATACCACTCAATCCATGATAAGAAGATTGCAGCACTGCATTGACACCAATGGTCATCACCTGAACACCTTCTGTAAATGGACGATCATGCCACCTTTTTCACCTTCCTTGACCTTCAAAGACCTTACTGTTACACTTCATTGGATTCGTCTCGATAGCCGCTATCAGAAAATAAGTACAAAACTATAGCATCCCATTTAAAAAAAAACAAAGTTGACCTTCATATCTGTGACGCGACCCTACCTAATAACAAAAAACCAACATCATATTATTGCCCCCGTTGTCCCATGCAACTTTTGTCCCACAAACTTTTCAGCTACTATCATATTTTCTGACATATTCTAGGTGTCAATAGTTAGTGATTCACCCTGTATAGAAAGCAGAGGGTAGTAACCACGACTTTGTGCCTTAATAAACGGTTTTTAATGACTGGCAGCTGTCCTTGAGAAGCAGAACAGATGTGTGACGTAGATTTGTTCTACTGTGGATGGTGATCTGCAAATATCGTAGGTGCCCTGTAACACCGCTTTACGAAAGTTTGTGTACGAGCTTTTAACATCTTATATTCCATGAAGAACTGTCTTTTTAGTGTACCATTCCGACACATTTTAATTTACCAGCCGCTGGAAAATATCTGAGTTAAGTAAATGTTATTGGTATTGTCGCTATTGTGGTTGTCTGTCAGGGGGCTGGGTTGATGCAGCTGTCCTGTAAAAGACTCTTCAGCTCTTCAGAATTACTGCAGTCTACAATCACCTAAAACTGCAGACCGTAATCATGCTTTGTTATCCCTCTATAATTTTACCCGCTACCTCCCTCCACTTCCCACAATGACGTAATTGACGATCACGTGTTTCGTAAATAAGGTCATGTCAACCAATCCCTTGCCTTAGTCTAGGTGTATCATAAATTACTTTAACCAGATTCGATATATAATCTACCCATCCAATCCTCAGTATTTTTCTATATTACCACACGTCCAATGCTTATATTGTCTTCCTATTTGTACTATATGTTCAGGTTCAAATACCTCTGAGCACTATGGGACTTAACTACTGACGTCATCAGTCCCCTAGAACTTAGAACTACTTAAACCTAACTAACCTAAGGACATCACACACATCCATGCCCGAGGCAGGATTCGAACCTGCGACCGTAGCGGTCACGCGGTTCCAGTCTGTAGCGCCTAGAACCGCTCGGTCATCTCGGCCGGCTATATGTTCAGAAAAGACTACTTCTGCTTTAAACATAACATATGTTACACATCGACAGAGCGGCAAATTAAGTATTTGTCGTGTCCTTTGTCTTCCTCAAAGTTTGTTTCCTAACTTGGTACGTTTTTCTGTTTGAAAAGTGTAAGTTCTAATTTTGTAAGTGCAGAATAAGGCAGTGTGTAGCGCAGTTTTAATTTCTTCTGAACAGCCAGCTACTTAGCTCCTCAAGGCATCAGCATCCATAAATGACACACCAGCAGGGTAGAATGTTGCATGTCTAGGATTCTGTCTGCTTTTATAGTTTACTTCTTCAGATAGTCCTGCTAGAATGGGTAACATGTGTGCTTGCTGTGTGCAGATGCAGGTGGAGCTGTCCGCAGTTCATGAACAGTTGAAAGGGGTTTTGTCTACGGTTAGTCACTTTCATACTGCTGCCCAGGGATGTAGCGGTGGTAGGTAATCTGGCACATAGCATGGGACACGTCAGGTGTCGCTCGTTTTGCTCAGGGGCTCCTTTGCGGAGGCACCTCCTAATGTACCTGACGCGTTGGAGTCGCCCTAACAGCAGAGTGAGTGGTAGGTGGTAAAGCGTTCGTGTCGCATCGAGGCGGTGTGGAGATTGGTCATCTAGCCTCGCCCATAGAGCCTGTGAGTGGGAATGTGGCCACTGTTTCAGCAGGGTCCGAGCAGGCACATGGAAGGCGTGGGGGGGGGGGGGGGGGATGGGGGCGATGTAACTAGTTATCGAGAGCTCCAACGTTAGGCGTGTTATGGAGTCCCTTAGGCAGATAGCGTTCAGCACTGGGAAGAAAGCCAATGTGCACTTAGTATATTTGTCGCGCGGCCTCATCAGAGATGTGGAGATGGCTGTCACATGGGTTTTGAGGCCGTTCTCAGTTCATGCAGGCGGCTGGTGGAGGTGGTTAGGGCTCCCGATTTCATCCTTACGGTGCCAGCAGAGCTCGTAATTTGCAGCATTGGTCCCAGAGTTAGCCTGGGTCCTTTGGTTTGGAGCCGAGCGGAGGGTCTGAACCAAAGGCTTCGTCGACTCTGTGACGCTCTTGGCTGCTGATTTCTAGAACTGTGTTACCGTTTGTGGATTGGGAGGACTCCACTCGGTTTTTCAGTGGTGCATTACGCAAAGGAAGCAGCTACTTGGGCAGCAGAGTACGTGTGGAGAACACTCGAGGGTTTTTTAGGCTATGCTGTAGTTTGCAGCACTCTGATGAACACTGGACAGTCGATACATAGCAGGTGAAGTTGGACCACGTTCAGAGTAAAGACACTTCGACAGTCAAAACTTTATCAGTAAACTGTAGAAGTATCTGTAACAAACTTTCCAAATATACTGTCCTGCAGGAAAGTTCTCACACCTGAAATTTTCGTGGGACCGCTAACTGGCCGAAACCCGAAGTGGAAAGCTGTGAAATATATAGCGAGTCATGGAACGCATGCCGGAAAGACAGATTAGAGGCCATAGGAGAGGGATTGTTCATTGCAGCTGACAAAAATATTGTTTCTATTGAGGTCGAAATTGAACGTGACAATGAAGTTATCTGGTCGTGTATAACAGGTGTAGGTGGAACCAGCTTAACTGTTGGATGCTTTTACCAGCCTCCTGGTTTCACTACGACGGTTCTAGAGTCATTCACAGAAAGTCTACGATCAGTAGCTCATACATACTCAGATCGTGCCATACTAGTTGGAGGCGACTTTAAGCCGCCGAGTATAGACCGGAATGTCTATGGATTCGTTGCAGATGGAACAGACAGACAATCGTGCGAAGTACATTTGAACACGTTTTCTGAAAACGCTTGAGCAGCTAGTTCGGCATCCCACAAGCAGTAGAAATATCTTAAACTCTGTGGCTACAAATATGTTGGGTCTTACCGCAACGTCGGGATAGAAAGGGAGATTATAGCTCAGTAAGTCATTAAAGCAACTATGGTTACGAAAGTTAATAAATGAGTTAAGAAGGCTAGAAGAATATTTCTGCTAGAAAGAGCAGATAAGAAATGGTTAGCATCTCAATTATGCAGCGAATTAACATCACATAGTTACAGCAGGATGCACGTGGAGAAATTATTGCTCAAGGCTTTACAGGACATAAATGGTGATTTGGAGAGTTATGTTCCTAATAAGTGGATTAAGAACGGAAAAGCCCCACCATGGTTCAATAACGAAATGCGGAAAATGTTGAGGAAGCAGAGGATGTTATACTCTCGGTTTGAAAAGAGAACACGCAAATGACTAGAAGCAAAGGTTAGCAGAGATTCGTGCGTCTGTGAAAATATCTACGCGCGAAACATCAAGGAACTACCAACGTCATACCTAAGCAAAAGATCTGCCAGAGAATCCGAGAAAAACCTGATGTTATGTGAAATCGTTAAGCAGGTCTAAAGCTTCCATCCACTCACTTATTGACCAGTCTGGTGTTGCAGATGAAAATAGCAAAGCGATGGCCGAAGTTTCAAATTTCGCATTCAAGAAATCGTTCACACGGGAGGATCGTATAAACATACCGTCCTCCCCCTGCGGGTTCGGGGGTGAGAATAGGCCCGCGGTATTCCTGCCTGTCGTAAGAGGCGACTAAAAGGAGTCTCAAATGTTTCGGCCTTATGTGATGGTCCCCTCTCGGGTTTCACCTCCATCTTTCTAAATTCTTCCGAAGAGTGAGCCAATTGGGGAAGGGCGCCTTACATGGTGCACTGTATCCATCGTGCGTTGAGACCTTTCGCCAGCTTTCTCGTCGTCGCAATGCTGTCCCGCTAGTTTTACATCTCTTGGGCGAGGATACGTTCCCGGGTGCGATTACCACTCTGCACTCTGCAGTGTTGCTTTTTGCTGCGACGACGACCTTGGACTTTTTTGCACCTAAGATCCAGCACGGTAACCAGTCCGTTGTGGTGGGGCCGCCATGTACCCTATTGGTTGTAACCCCCTGACAACACAGGAATCGCTCTACTGATCCCTGCGCCGTTTACTCCCCATGTATGCCAAGGAGTAGATGCCCATCTCCTTGGGGCATCAGGACTCCCGGCAATGGCCATCCTGCCAGGTGGCCCTTGCTGTGGCTGGGTGGCGCACGTGGGGAGGGCCCTTGGTCGGAGTAGCTGGCATCAGGGTGGATGACACGCAATGAAGCGTGACACATCATCTCTTGCTGGTGACCAGCCACCAGCAGTCTCTAAGTGTTCGAGGGCTCGTTTTAGAGCTAACGTGTATGACCCCAAATCGTTCCCCTCCCTGGCCACACCTTGGGAGGAACGAAAGGCTATGAATGACAGTGAAACATATTCGCCCCGATATCTCGTCTGTGCCAGAGCTGATGGGGAATCCTTTGTATCTGGGAAGCCTCAGTTCCTTGTAGAGAATTTAAGAGGACAAGTTCGGGGAGGTGGAGGGCTTGTCCAAAATGCGCTCTGGGTCAGTTTTGATAAAAACGGCATCCTCTGCCCAGCCACGCCGGTTACTTGCTTGTGACAAGTTGGGGGATGTTAACGTTAGCATCATACCACATCAGAGTTTAAGTATGGTCCAGGGTATTATTTTCCATAGGGACCTACTTTTGCAGTCTGATGACGAGCTGCGCGCCAACTTAGAGCGTCGAGGTGTTCATTTCGTCCAGCGCGTTCATCGGGGTCCAAGGGACAATCAGTTTGCTACCAGTGCCTTCATCTTGGCCTTCGACGGTGATACATTACCGGAGAAGGTCAAGGTGATGGTCTACCGTTGTGACTTCAAGCCCTATATCCCTCCCCCAATGTGATGCTTTAAGTGCTGGAAGTTCGGCCATAAGTCTTCCCGCTGTACTTCCAGCCTCACAGGTCCAGATTGCGGACGCCCATCACATCCCGATACTCCATGTGCTCCGCCTCCCATCTGTGTCAATTGAGGAGAGCCTCATTCACCTTGCTCGCCAGACTGCAGGATCTTACAGAAAGAGCGCAAATTCATGGAATAAAAGACCCTGGACCGACTGACCTATACTGAGGCTAAGAGGAAATACGAACGCCTCCATCCTGTGCGAATGACTTCCTCCTAGCCCGTCGGAGTGGTCCGCTCGGCTGGTTCTAGGCGCTACAGTCTGGAACCGCGCGATCGCTGCGGTCGCAGGTTCGAATCCTGCCTTGGGCATGAATGTGTGTGATGTCCTTAGGTTAGTTAGGTTTAAGTAGTTCTAAGTTCTAGGGGACTGATGACCTCAGAAGTTAAGTTCCATAGTGGTCAGAGCCATTTGAACTATTTTTTTTACTTTCTCCTATGCCGCTGCAACGGCAACTGTGTTATCCCCATCAGTTACGCGACTTTCAGTAGGCTCGATGATCCGTACTAAGCATGCCCCCTTGCCTGTAGGTGGCACTATACCTCCTGTTGCTCCTGCGCCACCTAACTCGGGAGCAACACCCCCCCCCTCCCCCACATACACATCAGGGACATCCGTCCCCGCTTCTAAGCCGGAGAAGCGTCCAACTTCTTCAGCTTCTCACGCTTGGAAGGGGTCCCTTGGGTCCCTCCCTTCCCAGGTTTCCACAACTGGGAAGGCTGACGCCCGACAGTGGCATAGGTGCCCACAACCAGCTGGTCGTAGGGCTTTGTGATCCTCCTCTGTCCACAACCTTCCAACTCTGCGTCTGAGGACGAGGTTGAGATTCTGTTCTGGTATCTGCTGAGGACCTCGATCTCGCCAGTCAATCAGACGCAATGCATAGCACTTGCCCTGGTGCTCAATTGGGGGCAGCAGGTGACCCAGAGGCGTAATCTGCCTCCCGAGTCCCTTCACGCCTTTCTCAGCCATGGACAATATCAAACTCCAGTGGAACTGCAGCGGTTTCTTCCACCATCTTGTTGAGTTCCGCCAGCTTCTCAGAATTCACCCTTTCTCCTGCATTGCTTTACAAGAAACTTGGTTTCCAGCGATGCGAACCCCCACCCTCCGTGGCTATCGGGCTTATTATAAGAAACGGGCAGCTTATGAAAGGGTATCTGGTGACGTCTGAATCTATGTCCTTCACTCTCTTCACAGCGAGTCTGCCCTCCACAAACACCTTTAGAAGCTGTCGCTGTTTGGGTATGGACGCCACAGGCGGTTACTGTCTGCAATCTTCCACCAGGTGGTGATGTCCCGCAGCATGTCCTGGTTACGCTGATATCCCAGTTGCCGCCACCTTTCCTGTTAATGGGCGACTTCAACGCCCATAACTCTCTGTGGGGTGGGTCAGTGGCGACGGGTCGAGGCGCCACCGTTGAGCATGTATTGGCACAGCTTGACCTCTCCCTTTTAAACGCTGGAGCCTTCACACATTTCAGTGTGGAGTATGGTATGTATTCCGCCATTGACCTTTCGAGCTGCAGCCCTAGCCTCTTACCGTCTGTCCAATGGAGTGTGCATGACGACCTGTGTGGTAGTGACCACTTCCCGATCTTTCTGTCACTGCCACAGCGTCACTCTTCTGGGCGCCCTTGCAGATGGGCTATGAATAAGGCTGACTTGGACTTGTTCTCCTCCACTGCCGCTATTGAGCGTCTTTCTAATGAAGCCATTGATGCGGTGGTTCACTCGGTCACCACCGGCATCTTTACTGCCGCAGATTCTGTCATTTGACCGTTCTTCTGGGTCCCCTCGGCGTAGGACTGTGCCTGCGATCGATGAAGCGATTAAAGATCGCAGGCGGGCGCTCTAGCGTCATTCGCGGCATCCATCTTTAGAAAACCTCATCGCCTTTAAACGGCTCCGTGCTCGGGCCCGCCGCATCATTCGCCAACACAAGCAGGAGTGCTGGGAACGGTATGTCTCCACCATTGGCCTCCATATCTCTCCATCGCAGGTCTGGGCCAAGATTAGACGCCTCTATGGCTATTGGACCCCTGTCAGTGTCCCTGCGCTGTCACTGAATGGAACAGTTTGTACTGACCCCGACATCATTGCAAACAGGTTAGCAAACCATTTTGCTCTGAGTTCCACTTCTGTGAATTACCCACTGGCCTTCCACTCCATTAAAGAGCGGTTGGAACGTGCTAGCCTTTCATTTCACACCTGCCATCTTGAATCCTACAATGATGTCCCATTCACTGAGTGGGAATTCCACAGTGCCCTAGCTGCTTGCCCTGGTACAGCTCCCGGGCCAGATCGCATCCACTGTCAGATGCTGAAACACCTCTCAGTGGACTGCCAGCGACGCCTCCTCGACCTTTACAACAGTATGTGGGTCGAGGGTGAGTTTCCGTCGCAATGGCTGGGAAGCATTATTATCCCCGTTTTGAAACCCGGCAAGAACCCAATGGAGGTGGACAGCTACCGCCCCATTAGCCTCACCAACGTTATTTGCAAGTTGTTCGAACGCATGGTGAGCCAGCGGTTGAGTTGGGTATTCGAGTCTCGGGGCCGTCTGGCTCCGTCTCAGGGTGGGTTCCGTGAAGGCCGCTCTGCCGCCGACAATCTGGTGAGCCTGGAGTCAGCCATCCATATGACCTTTGCCCGCCGTCGGCACCTCGTCGCTGTCTTTTTCAACATGCGGAAGGCGTACGATACCACATGGCGCAATCACATCCTCTCTACGCTTCATGATTGGGGTCTTCGGGGTCCACTGCCGATTTAAATACGAAATTTTCTGTCGCATCGTACTTTCCACGTGCAAGTCGCGGCCTCCCATAGTTCCTCCCGAGTTCAGGAGAACGGGGTACCACAGGGATCTGTCCTATGTGTTTTTAATTGCAATTAACGGGCTCTGTCTCAAGTGTATGCCGGTTTTTAATTGCTATTAATGGGCTCGCTGCGGCGGTGGGAACGTCTGTCTCAGCATCCCTGTATGCTGACGACTTCTGCCTCTACTATAGCTCCATTGGCATTGCAGCTGCTGAACGTCAGCTGCAGGGCGCTATCGCAAGGCGCAGTCATGGCTTCCAGTTTTCGGCTGCCAAGACCTGCGTTACGCATTTCTGCCGGCGACGATCAGTTTACCCTGAGCCGCGGCTTTGTCTTGCCAGCGAACTTCTTGCTGTGGTGGAGACACATCAATTTTTGGGTGTGGTTTTTGATGCCCAGTTGACTTGGCTCCCACATATTCGGCAGCGTAACAGATGTGTTGGCGGTATCTTAATGCTCTGCGATGACTGAGCCACACTAGCTGGGGCGCCAACCGATCTACCCTCTTACGGCTCTACCAGGCGTTAATCCAGTCCCGTCTGGATTATGGGAGCCTGGATTACGGTTCAGCATCCCATTCTGCATTGCGGGTGCTGGACCCAATCCTTCACAGCGGGATACGACTTGCCACTGGTGCTTTCCGGACCAGCCCTGTGAGCAGCTTACTTGTGGAGGCAGGTTTCCCTCCACTGCGGTTACCGCGCCAACGTTTACTGGCCGCTTATGCTGCACATGTTTTTAGCATGCCCGGTCATCCTAATTATCGTCTCCTGTTCCATCAGTCAGTCGTCCATCTCCCAGAACGTCGGCCCCGGTCGGGTTGCACGATCGCAGTCCGAGTCAGAGAGCTTCTCTCAGGGCTTGAGGTTTTCCCTCTTCCACCTCCTTTCCGGGCCCCTCTGCGTACACCCCCGTGGTGCGTGCCCCGCCCTAGCCTTCAGCTCGATTTGGCACAGGGTCCGAAGAGCTCAGTCCCTCCAGAGGCCTTCCGCCTCCGCTTTCTTTCCCTCCTTGCCACGTTTCAGGGCTCTGGCGTTGTTTACACTGACGGTTCGACAGTTGCTGGTCGTGTCGGTTATGCTCTCACACTAGGGGACTACCGCTGTGATGGTCGCCATCTTTCGTGCCCTAGAGTATATCTGCTCCTGCTTGGGTGAGTCCTTCGTTATCTGTAGCCACTTCCTGAGCAGTTTACGAGCTATCTACCAGTGCTTCCCTCGCTCTCGTCTGGTGATGGCTGTCCAGGAGTCCGTCCATACTCTTTCCCGTTGCGGCCGCTCTATGCTGTTTGTGTGGACCCCAGGCCGTGTTGGGATACCAGGCAATGAACACGTTGACAGCCTTTCCAAATAGGCCACCAGTAAACCATCTCTGGACATTGGCCTCCCGGAGGCTGATTTGCGAGCGATCTTACGCCGCAAAGTTTTCGAACTTTGGGACACTAAATGGCGCAACCTGACGACGCCAAACAAACTCCGTCCTATTAAGGACACGACGGATGTGTGTTGGTCATCCACGCGAGCCACTCGCAGCGACTCAGTAGTCCTTTGTCGGCTCCGCATTGGCCACACCCGCTTGACGCAGAGCCATTTACTGCTCCATGAGGACCCGCCTGTATGTCGCTGCAGGTCGGCTTTCACAGTGGTCCATATTTTGTTGGCCTGTCCCTTTTTAACTGTGGTCAGGCAGACGTTTGCGCTGCCTGATGCGCTCCCTGCCCTTTTCAAAGATGACATTGCTATGGCAGGCTTAGTTTTGCGTTTTATTTGGGCAGGGGTTTTTTATCACTTAATCTAAGTGTTTGTCCTTTTTGTATTGATTCTGGCCTTTGGCCTACGATTTGAGTCTGAGTTTTTAGTGTGTTTCTCGGTGGCTGGCTTTTCCTGTTTTGTCTCTATGGTCGGCCAACCACTGTCACACTCTGTGTGATTTTAATTTCTTTTGTCTGATCTCTGTCTCCGTCTTTCTTGTCCTATGTCGTCTGTTGCCAAGTCCATTGTTCGTTTTTTATTCTTTGTGGGTGTTTGGAATAAGGGACCGATGACCGTAGCAGTCTGGTCCCTTCAATCCCACAAACCTACAAACATACCGTCCTTTGACCATCGAACAGACTCCCTTATGGACGGCATAGTAATAAGTATCCCTGGCGTAGAGAAACAACCATGTCAGGATGGAATTCCAGTTCGGTTCTACTACGAGTACGCTACGGCATAAGCGCCTTACCGTGAATCTCTCACCTAGCTCAAAGACCCGTTGTTGTGGTTTTGGTCTTCAGTCCTGAGACTGGTTTCATGCATCTCTCCTAGCTGCTCTATCCTGTGCAAGAAACTTCATCTCCCAGTACCTACTGCAACCTACATCCTTCTGAATCTGCTTAGTGTATTCATCTCTCGGTCTCCCTCTACGATTTTTACCCTCCACGCTGCCCTCCAATACTAAATTGGTCATCCCTTGATGCCTCAGAACATGTCCTACCAACCGATCCCCTCTTCTACTCAAGTTGTGCCACAAACTCCTCTTCTCCCTAATTCTATTCAACACCTCCTCATTAGTTATGTGATCTACCCATCTAATCTTCAGCATTCTTCTGTAGCACTACATTTCGAAAGCTTCTATTCTCTTCTTGTCTATAAACAATTTATCGTCCACGTTTCACTTCCATACATGGCTACACTCCATACAAATACTTTCGGAAACGACTTTCTGACACTGAAATCTATACTCGATGTTAAAAAATTTTTCTTCTTCACAAATGCTTTCCTTGCCATTGCCAGTCTACATTTTGTATCCTTTCTACTTCGACTATCATCAGTTATTTTGCTCCCCAAATAGCTAAACTCCTTTACTACTTTAAGTGTCTCATTTCCTAATCTAATTCCCTCAGCATCACCCGACTTAATTCGACTACATTCCATTAGCCTCTTTTTGCTTTTGTTGATGTTCATCTTATATCCTCCTTTCAAGACACTGTCCATTCCGTTCAGCTGCTCTTGTAGGTCCTTTGTTCTCTCTGACAGAATTACAGTATCATCGGCGAATCTCAAAGTTTTTATTTCTTCTCCATGGATTTTAATTCCTACTCCGAATTTTTCTTTTGTCCCAAGGGATTGGAAAAAAGTGCAGGTGACTATTATGTTTAGGAATGGTAAAAGAATGGACCCGCTAAATTACGGATTAATATTCCTAATTTCGTTTTGTTACAAAATCTTTGAAAATATTCTCAGCTTGAATATAGTAAATTTTCATGATAGCGAGAAGCTTATGTTCACGAATCGGCATAGTTTTAGGAAGCATCGCTCCTGCAAAACACAGCTTGCCCTTCCCTCAAATGTTATACTGCGAACTATGGATGGAGAGCAACAGGCACACTGCATATTTCAATATTTCCGGAAAGCATTTGACGGTTACAGGCTGTTAACGAAGCTACGAGCATGTGTAACAGATTCATTGGGAGTATTTTAGGAAAGCGTGGGTCATCTATAAGGGGGACCGCGTATAGGACTCTGGCGCGACCTATTCTTCAGTATTGCTCAAGTGTTTCAGATACATACTAAGTCGTATTGAAGAAAGACATCGAAGGAATTCAGAAACGGGGTGCCAGTTTTAGTACTGGTGGGTTCGAACAAAGTGCAGGTGCTACGTAGATACTCCGGCAACTCAAATGGGAATCTGCGATAGGAAGGGAACACTGTTGAGAAAATTCAGAGGAAAAACATCTAAAGCTGACTGCAGAACGACTATACTGCCTACAACGTTCATTAAGTGCAAGGACCGAAGGGCTCCTTGCTATTTGCGAGCGGAACGGGCTGTCTCTGAGCACTATGGGACTTCCGGGGTCATCAGTTCCCTAGAAATTAGAACTACTTAAACCTAACTAACCTAAGGACATCACACACATCCATGCCCGACGCAGGATTCGAACCAGCGACCGTAGCGGTCTCGCGGTTCCAGACTGTAGCGCCTAGAACCGCTCGGCCACTTCGGCCGGCCGAGCGGAACGGTAAAGGAAAGGATTTGTAGTGATACAGCGTAATCTCTGCCACGTGCCGTGCGGTATCTTGTGTAGTGTGTGTGTAGATGTAGATGTAAATGCAGATATTATGGATGTCAAGAAACTGCTCTTTTTAAGAAACCATTGTCTTGCTGTTGATAGTCCACGTTTTAGGTCTACGTAGGCCATCGACAGTTGGTTCATTGCTTATAGTATAAAATCTCATTTACTGCTTTTAGTAGTGTCTCATTTCCTGTCTGATTCCCTTAGCATTACTTGACGTAATTAGATTACATTCCAAGACCCCTGATTAACTATTGTTGATAAGCATCTTACAATCTCTCCTCATGGTACTATCCATTCCGTTCAACTCTTCATCCAAGTTCGAATTTCTTCGCCTTGAATTTTATTTGCCTTTCCGGAATGCCGTTTGGTTTCCTTTACAACATGCTCACTGTACAGTTAGGATAACACTTCTTTTCCCTCCTCTTCTACTGCTTCACCTTCATGAATACACCTAGAGTTTTATAAATGAATTCTTATTTCAGCGGAAACTTTATAAAACCGTTCACGTTTCGTATATTATCCACAATACCTTCAGAATTTCGAGGAGTGTATTCAATTTAATATTAGTAAATGATTTGCTAAACATGAATATGATTGTAAATATGAGTATCAACATTTACACTGAGCCGTTTAGAGAAACTACCGAGAACCTATACCTATATGACCTGATAGTGATTTGAACTGCCGGCTTTCCTGATACGAGTCCCGTGTTCTTCTTGTCCGCCACCACACTCATTGTATTACACCAGTATTGATGGTCTGCAGGAGTCGTAAGTGCGAATATACATTGTGTTCAGAAAATGTTTATTCACCCTTACGACTCCATGCAGGCCATAAACAACGACGTTCCAGTCTGTCTTCTCCGGCCCACTGTGCCACACGATGGTACACAAGCAGTAAGACAATGGTAGAAGGTAAGTGACTAATTTATTAAACATAAATTTTACTTTATTATACCATTTAAATGATAAGTGTATAATAGAGCAGGCCCCTGCTTAGTGAACTGCTATGCAATGTTTGTTTGGGTCCTTTGTAGTGTTTTCTATTGACGATCAGACACTGCAAAACTCTGGCGACTATCATTACAGAAGGATGTGATTCGCACCTGCTACCGTATTTTATTCTTATCTCGGAACACTAGTATGTTTTCTCAATTAGCACCATCGATTCCGTTGAACTGTCCAAGTTCGAATTTCTGCACTTTTAATTCTATTTGCCTTTCAGAAATTAACCTGGATTTCCTTCACAGCTTGCATGCTGTACGGGTACGACAACAGTTACTATCAATTCTGTATTACTGCTTCTTTTACGAATAATCTTACGACTCTTATAACCGAAATTTCGTTGCTTTAGACTGTAGATAATCATTCGCGTTTCGTATATTATGCACGCCACCTTCAGAATTTTGAGGAGTGTGTTAACATAAATACAGCATTATCTGCATTGTGCGACTGAGTAAAATCACGGAGGACCTTAACCCGCATGACCAGACAGTGTTTTGGGCTGCTGTATTTCGTTGTGCGAGTCCGTTGTTCGACTTGTGCGCCAGTGTGTTACCTTAATAATGCTGGTCTGGAGGAGTAGTAATTGTGCATACACACTGCTTTAAGAAAATGTATATGCCCACTTATGACGCCCTGCAGGCCTTAACGATGGACGTTCCAGTCTTTCTTCGGTGGGCCATTGTGGCCACAATCATCCACTAACCGTAAGATAATGCTTGTAGGTGTGTATTTTATTAAATATAAAATTTACTTTATTATTCCACTTGTATCATATGCAGATAACAGGGAAGGCCTCAGCTTGGTGCAATGCAATGTAGCGTCTTTGGGATCTTGGCATTTTTCTCATACGTTCGTTAAAAATACATTAAGGAAGGGCCCACCTTTTTGCGAGTACACAAGTCATTGTTTTGTTTTATCATCCAAACATGTTTCGCCACACTTGTGACATCCTCATTGCGTTTTTTCCTGAAATATAGACTTACGCTGTTATATAAAAATATTATATTTTAAATCTGGGGCAACCATGGCTAAAATACACTCCTGGAAATTGAAATAAGAACACCGTGAATTCATTGTCCCAGGAAGGGGAAACTTTATTGACACATTCCTGGGGTCAGATACATCACATGATCACACTGACAGAACCACAGGCACATAGACACAGGCAACAGAGCATGCACAATGTCGGCACTAGTACAGTGTATATCCATCTTTCGCAGCAATGCAGGCTGCTATTCTCTCATGGAGACGATCGTAGAGATGCTGGATGTAGTCCTGTGGAACGGCTTGCCATGCCATTTCCACCTGGCGCCTCAGTTGGACCAGCGTTCGTGCTGGACGTGCAGACCGCGTGAGACGACGCTTCATCCAGTCCCAAACATGCTCAATGGGGGACAGATCCGGAGATCTTGCTGGCCAGGGTAGTTGACTTACACCTTCTAGAGCACGTTGGGTGGCACGGGATACATGCGGACGTGCATTGTCCTGTTGGAACAGCAAGTTCCCTTGCCGGTCTAGGAATGGTAGAACGATGGGTTCGATGACGGTTTGGATGTACCGTGCACTATTCAGTGTCCCCTCGACGATCACCAGTGGTGTACGGCCAGTGTAGGAGATCGCTCCCCACACCATGATGCCGGGTGTTGGCCCTGTGTGCCTCGGTCGTATGAGGGCCTGATTGTGGCGCTCACCTGCACGGCACCAAACACGCATACGACCATCATTGGCACCAAGGCAGAAGCGACTCTCATCGCTGAAGACGACACGTCTCCATTCGTCCTTCCATTCACGCCTGTCGCGACACCACAGGAGGCGGGCTGCACGATGTTGGGGCGTGAACGGAAGACGGCCTAACGGTGTGCGGGACCGTAGCCCAGCTTCATGGAGACGGTTGCGAATGGTCCTCGCCGATACCACAGGAGCAACAGTGTCCCTAATTTGCTGGGAAGTGGCGGTGCAGTCCCCTAAGGCACTGCGTAGGATCCTACGGTCTAGGCGTGCATCCGTGCGTCGCTGCGGTCCGGTCCCAGGTCGACGGGCACGTGCACCTTCCGCCGACCACTGGCGACAACATCGATGTACTGTGGAGACCTCACGCCCCACGTGTTGAGCAATTCGGCGGTACGTGCACCCGGCCTCCCGCATGCCCACTATACGCCCTCGCTTAAAGTCCGTCAACTGCACATACGGTTCACGTCCACGCTGTCGCGGCATGCTACCAGTGTTAAAGACTGCGATGAAGCTCCGTATGCCACGGCAAACTGGCTGACACTGACGGCGGTGGTGCACAAATGCTGCGCAGCTAGCGCCATTCGACGGCCAACACCGCGGTTCCTGGTGTGTCCGCTGTGCCGTGCGTGTGATCATTGCTTGTACAGCCCTCTCGCAGTGTCCGGAGCAAGTATGGTGGAACTGACACACCGGTGTCAATGTGTTTTTTTTCCATTTCCAGGAGTGTAGTTTTACGTGGATGCTTGACAAAGCATATACGGTACAGTTTTTTTAAATACAGGTGTTAAAACTATTAAAATGAAACTAAATGAAATGTCGAATGGTCAACAGTAGACGTATTTGTTCACGGCACTTATAAACCCACACAAACGGTTCCGCAACTTTTAAGTTTCGTTGTCTGGTGCAAGTATAAATGATATGTCATGGGTTACGGAATGCCTCAGAGTAACAACTGGCTTGGCTAGGTAAAATTATCAGCCCTCCCCAACTGATAGAGAAGCATCGAAATTTGATAAAAAGACCATCGTCAATGGTGAATGTCATATCTGTGTCGACTCGCGAACTGTGCACTTTCGCATTGAAATAAGCTCCAGTCGGCCTATGTGAGGCAACAAAATTACCCTCATAGATGTTATTCAGGGAACTACTGAACCCTGTAGTGACAAAACGCGACACACTCTCGTGTATTTACCACCATCATAGCAGCTGACAAAATGGTTCAAATGGCTCTGAGCACTATGGGACTTAACATCTGAGGTCATCAGTCCCCTAGACTTAGAACTACTTAAACCTAACTAACCTAAGGACATCACACACATCCACGCCCGAGGCAGGATTCGAACCTGTGACCGTAGCGGTCGCGCGGTTCCAGACTGAAGCGCTTAGAACCGCTCGGCCACAACGGCCGGCAGCAGCTGACAAAATAAGCTACGAGCGTCGAATGCGTTTTCTAAGCGTTAGCTGCTATTGCCGTCCGGGTATGAGTTTTAACACCTGAATACATTCGAGGAGCTTCAGTCCGGAACCGCGCGACCGCTACGGTCGCAGGTTCGAATCTGCCTCAGGCATGGATGTGTGTGATGTCCTTAGGTTAGTTAGGTTTAGGTAGTTCTAAGTTCTAGGGGACTGATGCCTCAGATGTTAAGTCCCATAGCGCTCAGAGCCATTTGACCATTTTTGAACCTGAACACAAAAAAAGGACTCTTCACTCTCTGAATTGCCAAGCAATCATGTGCATAAAAACAAACTTGTAACAGCTAAGGACTAGCAAAATGATAGAATGGTAAGGCCAAAAACGGGCATATGACACGAATTTTACCAGAAGATGCATTTTATAGATTGGGTAATAGCCAAAAATCAATGCAGACGATTTTGTAACATCTTTCATGTTTTCAGATGAGTTGGTGTACTAATTTAGACATGTGGCTGATTTTGGTTGGAAGCCACAGGACAGGTTCTTTTTGTGGTCTTCCGTCAAGAAACTGGTTTGATGCACCTCTCCATGATACTCTATTCTGTGCAAGCTTCTTCATCTCCCAGTACCTACTGCATCCTACATCCATCTGAATCTGTTTAGTGTATTTATGTCTTGATCTCCCTCTACGATTTTTATCCTCCACGCTGCCCTCCAGTACTAAATTGGTGATTCCGTGATGCCTCAGAACATGTCCTACCAACCGATCCCTTCTTCTAGTCAAGTTTTGCCACAAGTTTCTCTTCTCTCCAATTCTATTCAATACCTCCTCATTAGTTATGTGATCTACCCATCTAATCTTCAGCATTCTTCTGTAGCATCACATTTCGAAAGCTTCTATTCTCTTCTTGTCTAAACTATTTATCGTCCACGTTTCACTTCCATGCATGGCTACACTCCATACAAGCACTTTTAGAAAAGACTTCCTGACACTTAAATCTATACTCGATGTTAACAAATTTCTCTTCTTCAGAAACGCTTTCCTTGCCATTGCCAATCTACATTTTATATCTTCTCGACTTCGACCATCATCAGTTATTTTGCTCCCCAAATAGCTAAACTCATTTACTATTTTAAGCGTCTCATTTCCTGATCTAATTCCCGCAGTATCACCCTATTTAATTCGACTACATTCCATTACTCTCGTTTTGCTTTTGTTGATGTTCATCTTATATCCTCCTTTCAAGACACTGTCCATTCCGTTCAGCTGCTCTTCCAGGTTCTTTGCTGTAACTGACAGAATTACAAAGTCATCGGCGAACCTCAAAGTTTTTATTTCTTCTCTATGGATTTTAATTCCTATTCCGAATTATTCTTTTGTTTCCTTTACTGCTTGCTCAATATACAGATTGAATAACATCGGGGATAGGCTACAACCCTGTCTCACTCCCTCCCCAACCACTGCTTCCCTTTCATGACCCTCGACAAATTGTACATAGCCTTTCGTTCCCTGTATTTTACCCCTGCCACCTTAAGAATTTAAAAGGGAGTATTCCAGTCAACTTTGTCAATAGCTTTCTCTAAGTATACAAATGCTAGAAACGTAGGTTTGCGTTTCCTTAATTTATTTTCTAAGATAAGTCGTAGTATCAGTATTACCTCACGTGTTCCAACATTTCTACGGAATCCAAACTGATCTCCCCCGAGGTCGGCTTCTACTAGTTTTTCCATTCGTCTGTAAAGAATACCTGTTAGTATTTTGCAGCCGAGGCTTATTAAACTGATAGTTCGGTAATTTTCACATCTGTCATCACCTACTTTCTTTGGGATTGGAATTATTATATTCTTCTTGCAGTCTGGGGGTATTTCGCCTGTCTCATACATCTTGCTCACTATATGGTAGAGATTTGTTAGGCCTGGCTCTTCCAATGCTGTCAGTAGTTTTAATGAAATGTTGTCTACTCCCGCGCTCTTGTTTCGACTTAGGTCCTTGAGTGCTCTGTCAAACTCTTCACGCAGTATCATATCTCCTATTTTATCTTCATCTACATTCTCTTCCATTTCTATAATATTGTCATCAAGAAAATATGGTTCAAATGGCTCTGAGCACTATGGGACTTAACATCTGAGGTCATCAGTCCCCTAGAACTTACAACTACTTAAACCTAACTAACCTAAGGACATCACACAGCCGGCCGCGGTGGTCTAGCGGTTCTGGCGCTGCAGTCCGGAACCGCGGGACTGCTACGGTCGCAGGTTCGAATCCTGCCTCGGGCATGGGTGTGGGATGTCCTTAGGTTAGTTAGGTTTAAGTAGTTCTAAGTTCTAGGGGACTTATGACCTAAGATGTTGAGTCCCATAGTGCTGAGAGCCATTTGAACCATTTTTTGACATCACACACATCCATGCCCGAGGCACGATTCGAACCTGCGACCGTAGCAGCCTCGCGGTTCCGGACTGAGCGCCTAGAACCGCACGGCCACACCGGCCGGCTGTCATCAAGAACATCGCCCTTGTATAGACCGTCTATATACTCTTTCCTCTTTTCTGCTTTCCCTCCTTTGCTTAGAACTGGTTTCCATCTGAGCTCTTGATATTTATGCAAGTGGTGCTCTTTTCTCCAAAGGTCTCTTTAATTTTCCTGTAGACAGTATCCATCTTACCCCTAGTGATATGCGCCTCTACATCCTTACATTTGTCCACTAGCCATCCCTGCTTAGCCATTTTGCACTTCTTGTCGATCTCATTTTTGAGACTTTGGTATTCCTTTTTGCCTGCTTCATTTACTGCATTTTTATAGTTTTTCCTTTCATCAGTTAAATTCAATGTCTCTTCTGTTACCCAAGGATTTCTATTAGCCCTCGTATTTTTACCTACTTGATCCTCTGCTACCTTCACTATTTCATCTCTCAAAGGTACCCATTCTTCTTCTACTGTATTTTTCCCCCATTTTTGTTAATCGTTCCCTATTGCTCTCGCTGAAGCTCCCTACAACCTCTGATTCTTTCAGTTTATCCAGGTCCCATCTCCTCAAATTCCCATCTTTTTGCAGTTTCTTCACCTTTAATCTACAGTTCATAACCAATAGATTGCGGTCAGAGTCCACATATGCCCCTGGAAATCTCTTACAATTTAAAACCTGGTTCCTGAATCTCTGTCCTACCATTATATAAACTATCTTAGACATTCCAGTATCTCCAGGCTCCTTCCATGTATACAACCTTCTTTCATGATTCTTGAACCAAGTGTTAGCTATGATTAAGTTATCCTCTGTGCAAAATTCTACCAGGCGCCTTCCTCTTTCATTCCTTACTCCCATTCCATATTCACCTACTACGTCTCCTTCTCCCCCTTTTCCTGCTATCGA
The DNA here is from genome assembly GCF_023864275.1 of Schistocerca cancellata. Lineage (NCBI taxonomy): Eukaryota > Metazoa > Arthropoda > Insecta > Orthoptera > Acrididae > Schistocerca > Schistocerca cancellata. Next base: position 295,001,133 of record NC_064629.1, read on the forward strand.
GTTCGAGTCACCCATGACTACTAAATTTTCGTCTATGTTCACTATCTGAATAATTTCTTTTATCTCATCATACATTTCGCCAATCTCTTCGTCATGTGCGGAGCTAGTTGGCACATAAACTTCTACTACTGTGGTAGGCGTGGGCTTCGTATCTATTTTGGCCACAATAATGCGTTCACTATGCTGTTTGTAGTAGCTTACCCGCATTCCTATTTTCCTATTCATTATTAAACCTACTCTTGAAATGCCCCTATTTGATTTTGTATTTATAACCCTGTATTCACCTGACCAGAAGTCTTGTTCCTCCTGCCAACGAACTTCACTAATTCCCGCTATATCTAACTTTAACCTATCCATTTCCCGTTTTAAATTTTCAAACCTACCTGCCCGATTAAGGGATATGACATTCCAAGCTCCGATCCGTAGAACGCCAGTTTTCTTTCTCCTGATAACGACGTCATGCCGAGTAGTCCCCTCCCGGAGATCAGAATGGGGGACTATTTTACCTCCGGAATATTTTACCCAAGAGGACGCCATCATTATTTAACCATACAGTGAAGCTACATCCCCTCGGGAAAAATTACGGCTGCAGTTTCCCCTTGCTTTCAGCCGTTCGCAGTACCAGCATAGCAAGGCCGTTTTGGTTAGTGTTACAAGGGCAGATCAGTCAATCATTCAGACTGTTGCCACTGCAACTACTGAAAAGGCTGCTGCCCCTCTTCAGGAACCACACATTTGTCTGGCCTCTCAACAGATACCCCTCCGTTGTGGTTGCACCTACGGTTCGGCTATCGGTATCGCTGAGGCACGCAAGCCTCCCTACCAACGGCAAGGTCCATGGTTCATGGGGGGCCACAGGACACACACGAAATAAAATAGAAGCTAAAGTGCACATAACATTTTAAATGACAGCAACACCTGATGTGTTATATTCCTTATCGTAAAATAACTTGTATGTGCATATTTCAGGAAAATAATAAAGAAATTGAGGATGCCACAACTGTGGTGAAAGATATTTGGGTAAAAAAACGAAACAATAATTTGTGTACTTGCAAAAAGGCAGACCCAGCCGTAATTCATTACTATTTTTTGCGAGCACGAGACTAAGCTCAAAACTCTAATATTTCCCTGCGTTTATCGTTACACACGGGTCAGTTTCACACAGGTTCTGGTACTTTAAATTTATGTCGAAACACGTTGATGCTTTTTTCGTAAAATATGTATTGCATGCTAGTATAAACTTGGAGAAAGTTCATACCCTCTTCTCGTTTCATATATTTTAGTACTCGTACTTCTGGCCTTCTCGCCGATCAATGGAGCAAATGATTATATCCTCTTGAAAATGACTTGTAACGTCAGTTTTCATTTTTCAAAATATCTGGCAGGAATTTTCTTTAAAATGAACTCTGCATAATCTACACGAGAACTGGTTATGTCCTGTATCTTTTCAAATTTTTACAAACATTTGAAACTATCACTAACTGAAAACATAAATTAATAGGTGAAACGACATTTACTACGTGATTTTTAATAACTGGCAACTGATTCCGGTTAGTACATAAATTTTATTTTCTGACTGCTGCTTTCGCGAAGCAGAACAGAAGTGTAACATGGCTTTGTTCACTGTGGATGGTGATGTGCAGAACACGTTAAGTGCTTTGGCAGTATACATTACGAAAGTTTAAGCGCTTTGTACGGTTGCAGTCCATAAACCACTACAGTTTTTCTTCTGTACACATTTCTGACACATGATAATTTACGAGGGTTTGGAAAATTTTTGCGGTTCACTAAATGTTGTTGTTATTGTTGTTGTAGTGGTCTTCAGTTCAAACACTGGATTGCTGCAGCTCTCCATACTAATGTGTCCCGTTCAGATCGATTGATCTGTGCATGATTCAGCAACTTACTACTTTTTGAATCCGCTAACTCTAGTCGTGCTTTGGAATCCCACCTGTCAGCCACCCTCCCACTTCCAACAGTTACGCAACGGACGATAACTTGATGCCACAGTAAAAGTCCTGTCAACTGATCCCTTCTTTAAGTCTAGTTGTAACATATATTCCTCTTCACCAGATTCTCATGCAGTAAATTTTCGTTAGGTAACCGATCGACCCATCTACTCTTCAGCATTCTTCGGTAGAAGATGTTATTCTAGTCTTATTTGAATTGTTGATGATCCATGTTTAACGCAACTACTTCTCACTGAAACAAAAAAATATGTATGCGACGACAAGGAATTTCTCTTTCTCAGAAATACTTTTCTTGGTATTCGAAATCTTCTTTTTTTCTCCTCTTAGACCGTCATCACTCATTTCATTGCCCCTACTCCCAAACCAATTTTACTCCTTTTAGAAGTGTGCCACATGCTATTCTTATGCAATCAGATTACATGATTTAATAGGATTAAATATCATTGCCCATGTATAAATTTTGATGACATTTGTCCTATAATCTCATCTCACGTCATTAGCCATTCCGTTCAACTGTCCACAAAGTTTGAATTTCTTCCCCTTGAATTTTATTTGCTTTTATGGGTTCTCCTAGGTTTCCTTCACAACTTGCACACTGTACAGATAGGATAACACTTCTTCTCCCTCCTCTTCAACCGTTTCACCTTCATGAATTCCCTTATTGTTTTATAACTGAAGTCTTATTTCAGCGGAAACTGTACATAACCGTTCACGTTTTGTATATTATCCACGCTTCCTTTAGAAATTTGAGGACTGTCTTATAGTCATTATTAGTGCATGATTTCCTGAACATAAATATGATTGTAAATATGAGTACCAACATTTACACTGAGCCATTTAGAGAAACTACCAAGAACCTACACCTATATGACCTGATAGTGATTTGAACTGCCGGCTTTCCTGATACGAGTCCCGTGTTCTTCTTGTCCGCCACCACACTCATTGTATTACACCAGTATTGATGGTCTGCAGGAGTCGTAAGTGCGAATATACATTGTGTTCAGAAAATGTTTATTCACCCTTACGACTCCTTGCAGGCCATAAACAACGACGTTCCAGTCTGTCTTCTCTGGCACACTGTGCCACACAATGGTCCACAAGCAGTAAGACAATGGCAGAAGGTAAGTGGCTAATTTATTAAACATAAATTTTACTTTATTATACCACTTAAATGATATGTGTATAATAGAGCAGGCCCCTGCTTAGTGAACTGCTATGCAATGTTTGTTTGGGTCGTTTGCAGTGTTCTCTATTGACGATCGGACACTGTATAACTCCGGCGACTATCATTACAGACGAATGTGATTCGCACCTGCTATCGTATTTTATTCTTGTCTCGGTACACTTCTCTGTGTTCTCAATTAACACCATCCATTCCGTTCAACTGTCCTTCTAAGTTCGAATTTCTGCACCTTTAATTCTATTTGTCTTACAGAAATTATCCTGGATTTCCTTCACAGCTTGTATACTGTACGGGTACGACAACTGTTTCTTTCGCTTCTCAACCACTGCTTCCTTTACGAATAATTTTACAACTCTTATAACCGAAATCTCGTTGCTATAGATTATACATAATAATCATTCGCGTTTCGTATATTATCCACGCCACCTTCAGAACTTTCAGGGGTGTATTCAACATAAATATAGCAGCATCTGCATTGTGCGATTCAGTAAAATCACAGAGGACCTTAACTCGTATGACCAGACTCTGTTTTTGACTGCTGTATTTCCTGATGCGAGACCGTTGTTCGACTTGTGAGCCAGTGTGTTACTTTAATGATCCTGGTCTGGAGGAATCATACGTGCACATACTCACTGCTTTAAGAAAATGTATATGCCCACTTATGACGCCATGCAGGCCTTAACGTTGGACGTTCCAGTCTTTCTTTGGTGGCCAATTGTGGCACACAATCATCCACTAAAAGTAAGATAATCCTTGTGGGTGTGTAAATGATTAGATATAAAATTTACTTTATTATTCCACTTGTATCATATACAGATAACAGAGCAGGCCTCCGCTTGGTGCTGTGCTATACAATGTCTTTGGTGTCTTCGCATTGTTCTCATACGTTTAGTAATAATGGATTAAGGATGGGAATACCTTTTTGAGAGTACATAAGTAATTGTTTTGTTTTATCATCCAAACATATTTCGCCACAGTTTGACATCTTAATTGCATTTATTCATAAAATATATACATACATATGTCGATAAGAACAAATAATTTTAAAACTGGGGCAACCATGGCTAAAATAGTTCTACATGATTGCTTGACAAATCGTACGGGGAACAGTTCTTTTTTTTTAATACGGGTGTTAAAACCATTAAAATGAAACTGAATGAAATGTCAAATGGAGACTGTAGCCGTATTCGTTCACGTCACTTATAAACCCAGACAAACGGTTCCGCAACTTTTAACTGGTGCAAACATAAATGATATGTCTTGGGCTACAGAATGCCTCAAAGTAATAACAGGCTTAGCTAGGTAAAATTTTCAGCCCTCCTCAACTGATAAACAAGCATCGAAAATTGATAAAAGGACCATCGTCAATGGTGGATGTCATATCTGTGTCGACTCGCGAACTGTGCACTTTCGCATTAAAATATGCTCTAGTCGTCTGTGTCAAGCAACAAATTTTCCATCATAGATGCTATTCAGGGAACTACTGAACCCTGCAGTGACAAAAGGCGACACACACTCGTGTATTTACCATCAACATAACAACTTACAACATAAGCTACGAGCGTCCAATGCGTTGCCGAAGCGTTAGCTGCTATTGCCGTCCGGGTATGTGTTTTAACACCTCATAAAAAAAACTCTTCACTGTATGAATTGTCAAGCAATCATGTACATAAAAACAAACTGGTCACAGCTAAGGACTAGCAAAGTAAGGTAAGGCCAAAGACGTGCATATGACACGAATTTTACCAGAGGATGCATTTTATAGATTGGGTAATAACCGAAAAAATCAATGCAGACGATTTTCTAACGTCTTTCATGTTTTTAGTTGACATGGTGTATTAATTTAGGTCTGTGGCTGATTTTGGTTTTAAGCCACATTACACACACAAAGTAAAATAGAAGCTAAAGTGCACATAACAATTTAAATGACAACAAAATCTGATGTGTTATAATCCTTATCGTGAAATTAATTTCTATGTGCGTATTTCAGGAAAATAATAAAAAAACTGAGGATGCCACAACTGTGGTGGAAGATGTATGGATAAAAAAACGAAATAATAATTTTTCTACTTGCAATAAGGCAGATCAATCCGTAGTTCATTATTATTTTTTTGCAAGCACGACACTTAGCTCAAAACTCTAATACGAGCCTACGTTTATCGTTACGGACGGGTCAGTTCCGCACAGGTTATGGTATTTTAAATATATGTCATAACACTTTCATGTTTTTTTCGTAAAATATGTATTGCACGCTAGTATAAACTTGGAGAAAATTCAACCCCCTTCTCAGGTCGTATATTTTAGTACTTCTGGCCTTCTCGACGATCAGTGGAGCAAACGATTATACGATTCTTTGGAAAGTTGTTCAAAATGAACTCTAACACACTCTCCACGAGAACTGTTTATGCCCTGTATCTTTTCGAAATTTTTACTAACATTTGAAATTATCACTAACTGAAAATATATATTAATATGTGAAACGACCTGCACAAACTCTGAATGCTGACGACCACTACAGTGCTGAGGTAGACCAGCGCCTGCCAGGGAGAGGCAAACAGGTCAAGCGATAAGACTGATCACTTTCTGCCGTTGCTGGTACATTACTGACCATAAGAATTTATTCCTCCAATGTGAGTTCCATCTTTTTCCTCACGTTACAGCACTGCTTCAGTTTAATTATATAGAAAACTGAGGGCGGTAGACGCGAATTTGTGCCTTACTACATGACTTTTAGTACCTGGCAACTGATTCCGGAAAGCAGAACAGAAGTGTGACATAAATTTGTTCCATTGTGGATAGTGATCTGCACACATGTGGCTAGACACATTGCTTAGCGAAACTTAGTTAAAGTGGTCTTAACATCTTGTATTCCACACACAACTTCAATCTCAATGTAAGTACACAATTTTCTAGCCGTAAATATAGATAACAACACTTACACTGAGCGACGTAGGAGTAGAGACACCTCGGAGGACCTAAACCTCATTGGCAACTTTTTTTCTGAACTGCCATACTTCCAGGCATGAGTCCATTGTTCCACTTGTGCGCCACCACGCACTGTGTTATATTAATATTGGTGATCTGCAGGAGTCATCAATGCAAATATGCATTGCCTTAAGATTTTTTCTTATTTATGACGTCTAGCAGGCATAAACAACGACGTTCGAGTTATTCATCTGTGGCCCACGATTGCACGCCTATTGTAAGACTGTAGTTGTGTGTCAGCATCATATTGGTGTGTCACTGTGAAATTTATTAATTATCTGATTTACTTTGTTATCCTGGTAGTATGAGAAGCGTGTATTAATAGTGCAGTCCTATGCAATGTTTGTGGGGTCGTATGTAGTAAACGCCATTGACCGTCAGTCGTTGCAAAACTTGGACTTTTATTGTTACAGACGAATCAGTTTGACACATCTTGCATTGTCTTATTTTTATCTCGAAATGAATTTATGTGTTCTCGATAAGATATGGGAAGAGTGCACCTATAACCTGGGAGAACATTTATCCATTTTTCTTTACTGCATTGCCTGTGGCATTCTCAAAGAAATAAGAAATTGTTTATCATGAAAATATCTCTTAACGTTAGTAGTTATTATTCTCGATGGCTGCCACGAGTTTTCTTTTGGTACACTAAAAATACAATGTTTAAGATTTTTTATTATATATTTACCCGACAAGCAATATGGCTCCATAGTAGCCGAATTCCAGGCAGCCACAGCCACTATCAAATGGGACAGGCGCTAAGCTCAATGTTTCCTACAAGTGCTGATTCGTTACTGGCCATCATCATTTATTCTTCTATGTGAATTCCAGCGCTTTTTATCATCACTTCGATTCAGTTATGTTGGTGGCACAGGTTGGTGAATGCGACTTTGTTCCTTACTATGTGATTTTTATTTTCTGACAGCTGCTTTCGCGAAGCGGAACAGAAGTGTAATATGGCTTTGTTCACTGTAGATGGTGATGTGCAGAACACGTAAGTGCTTTCACAGTGCAAATCACGAAAGTTTAAGAGCAGGTCGATTCATCTCTGCATAATTGAGCGACTTATTGTTATGTGAGGGTGCATACTGTAGTCGTGCTTTGGTAATCGCTCTGGTATTGATGCCTCAAAGGCAATTGTCGTATCGCGACATTGCTCCTCGCGTTGGTCGAGGTCCAATGACTGTTAGCAGACTATGAAATCGGTGGGTTCAGGAGGGTAATACGGAACGCCGTGCTGGATACCAACGGCCTCGTATCACTAGCAGTCGACATGAGAGGCATCTTATCTGCATGGCTGTAACGGATCGTGCAGCCACGTCTCGATCCCTGAGTCAACAGATGGGGACGTTTGCAAGACAACAACCATCAGCACGAAAAGTTCGATGAAGTTTGCAGCAGCATGGACTATCAGCTCGGAGACCGTGGCTGCGGTTATCCTTGACGCTGCATCACAGGCAGGAGCGCCTGCCATGGTGTACTCAACGACAAACCTTGGTGCACGAATGGCAAAACGTCATTTTTTCGGATGAATCCAGGTTCTGTTTATAACATCATGATGGTCGCAGCCGTGTTTGGCGACATCGCGGTGAACGCACATTGGAAGCGTGTATTCGTCATCGCCATACTGGCGTATCACCCGGCGTGATGGTATGGGGTGCCATTGGTTACACGTCTCGGTCAGCTCCAGTTCGCATTGACGGCCCTTTGAACAGTGGACGTTCTATTTCAGATGTGTTACAACTCGTGGCTCTACCCTTCAGTCGATTCCTGCGAAACCCAACATGTCAACAGGATAATGCACGACCGCATGTTGCAGGTCCTGTACGGGCTTTTCTGAATTCAGAAAATATTCGACTGCTGCCCTGGCCAGCACATTCTCCAGATCTCTCACCAATTGAAAACGTCTGGTCAATGGTGGCCAAGCAACTGGCTCGTCACAACACGTCAGTCACTACTCTTGATGTACTGTGGTATCGTGTTGTAGCTGCATGGGCAGCTGTACCTGTACACGCCATCCAAGCTCTGTCTGACTCAATGCACTGGCGTATCAAGGCCGTTATTACGGCCAGAGGTGGTTGTTCTGGGTACTGATTTCTCAGGATCTATGCACCTAAATTGCGTGAAAATGTAAGCACATGGCAGTTCTAGTATAATATATTTGTCCAATGAATACCCGTTTATCATCTGCATTTCTTCTTGGTGCAGCCATTTTAATGGCCAGTAGTGTATTTCTCTTCACCAGATTTTGATGCAGTAGATTTTCGTTGGGTATCCGATCGACCCATCTAATCTTCAGCATTATTCGGTAGAAGCTGTTATTCTCGTCCTATTTGAATTGTTGATCACCCATGCTTAACGCAACTTCTTCTCACTGAAACATAAGATACATATTCGATGTCAAGGGATTTCTCTTTCTCAGAAACACTTTTCTTAGTATTACCAATCTACTTTTTGTGTCTTCTTAGACCGTCATCACTCATTTTATTGCACCTAGTCACTAAACTCATTTACTCCGTTGACAAGTGTATAAGTTCCTCTTCTAATGCACTGAGATTACTTGATTTAATGCGATTAAATTTCAATACCCAAGTGTAATGTTTGTTGACATTCATCTTATAATATTATTTCACGGTACTAGACATTCCGTCTGTCGGCTCCACAAAGTTTGAATTTCTTCCCCTTGAATTTTATTTGCCTTGCTGGAATGCTCCACGGTTTCCTTCACAACTTGCTCGCTGGGCATATAGGATAACACCTCTTCCCCCTCATTTTCTAGCGCTTCACCTTCACGAACACCGAAATCGTTTTATAACTGTCTTATTTCAGCGGAAACAGTATATAACCGTTCACGTCTCGTATATTACCCACGCTACCTTTAGAAATTTGAGGACTGCATTATAGTCAATATTAGTGCATGATTTACTGAACATAAATATGAATGTAAATATGAGTACCCGCGTTTGCACTGTGCTATTTAGAGAAACTACAGCGAACGAACACTTAGATGACTGTTGGTGACTTGAACTGCCGGCTTATCTGATACGAGTCCGGTGTTCCACTTGAGCGCCGCCACACTCAGTGTACACCAGTACTGGTGGTCTGCAGGAGTCGTAAGTGCGAATATACATTGTGTTCAGAAAATGTTTATTCACCCTTACGACTCCTTGCAGGCCGTAAACAACGACGTTCCAGTTTGTCTTCTGTGGTCCATTGTACCACGCGATTGGTGACGAGAAGTAAGGCAGTGGAAGGAGGTAAGTTGCTAATTTACTAATCATAAATTTAACTTTACAGGAAAACTCTAGCGCCTTTGTACGAATGAGATTCGCACCTGCTATCGTATTTGATTCTTATCTCGGAACACTTTTATGTTTTCTCAATTAACGCCATCCATTTCGTTCAGCTGTCCTTCTAAGTTCGAATTTCTGCACCTTTAATTCTACTTGCCTTCCCGGACTTCTCCTTGATTTCCGTCACAGCTTACTCACAGTAAAGGTACGATAATACCTTTTCTCGCTTCTCAGCTACTGCTACCATTACGAATAATGTTACAACTCCTATAACCTGGTTGCTATAATCATTTGCTTCTTCAGTATTATCCATGTCACATTCAGAATTTTGAGGAGTGTATTCAACATACATATAGCAGCATCTGCATTGTGCGATTCAGTAAAATCACGGAGGACCTAAACCTGGATGGCCAGACGTCGTTATGTTCTGCTGTATTCCATGATGCGAGTCTGCTCTTGGACTTGTGCACCAGTGTATTAGATTAATAATGCTGGTCTGCAGGAATCATAATTGCACATACACATTGCTTTAAGAAAATGTATATGCCCATTTACGACGCCCTGAGGCCGTAACGTTCGACATTCCAGTCTTTGTTCGGTGGCCTATTGCACCACACAACAATCCAATAACCGTTAGACAATTCTTGTATGTGTGTAATTTATTAAATATGAATTTTCTTTATTATCCTATCCTATTTGTATCATATGCAGATAACAGAGCCGGCCACAGCTTGGTGCAATGCAATGTAGCGTCTTTGGGCTCTTGGTATTGTTCTCACACATTTGTTAACAATGGACTAAGGATGGGCCCACCTTTTTGCGAGTACACAAATTATTGTTTGTTTGTTGGCCGAGGTGGCCGAGCGGTTCTAGGCGCTACAGTCTGGAACCGCGCGACCGCTACGGTCGCATGTTCGAATCCTGCCTACGGCATGGATGTGTGTGATGTCCTTAGGTTAGTTAGGTTTAAGTAGTTATAAGTTCTAGGGGACTTATGACCTCAGAAGTTAAGTCCTATAGTGCTCAGATCCATTTGGACCATTTTTTGAAGTAACTGTTTTTTTTATTTTATTTTTTTTTATTGTCCAAACGTGTTTGGCCAAAGTTGTGACATTCTCATTGCGTTTTTTTCCTGAAATATATACATACGTAGATACATAGAAACAAATAACTTTAAAGCTGGGGCAAACACGGTTAAAATACTTGTACATGATTGCTTGACAAATCATTTTAAGTTGCGTCTTCTGGTGCAAATAGAAATACTACGTCAAGGGTCACAGAATGCATCACAGTTACAATTGGCGTTGCTAGGTAATGTTTTTAACCCTCCTCAAATGATAAAAGACCATTTCCAATTGATAAAAAGACCGTCGACAATGGTGAATGTCATATCTGTGTTAAGTAGCGAACTGTACACTTCCGGATTAAAATATGCTCTAGTCTGACTATGTTAAGCAACAAAATTTCCCTCAAAGATGTTACCTAGGGAACTACTGGGCCCTGTAGTGACAAAAGGCGACACATACACGTTTATTTACCACCAGCATAGCAACATAAGCTATGAGCGTCCAATGCGTTGTCTAAGTGTTAGCTACTATTGCCGTCCGGGTATGAGTTTTAACACCTGAATAAAAAAAAAAAAAAACATTTTACTGTATGAATTGTCAAGCAATCATGTAAAAAAAAACGAACTTGACACAGCTAAGGAGTAGCAAAATACTACAATGGTAAAGCCAATCGGGCACACGAATTTTACCAGAACATACGTTTAAAATATTGGGTAGTAATCAAAACAGATAAGGTCTCTGTCATAGTAAGCCTCCAATCCTGCTAGAGGCTTTTCACTACCTCTTACAACAGCAATAGTCATCCATGAATTCCCTGGTACTACTTCATTTGTTGTACAAGAAAAATTAATCTTACAACCAACAAATGTAATTGGCCCACTCAGTATCTCCTGTTGAGACACTGGGTTTGGTGTCTCATCAAAGCTGATAACAGTCTTGTAAACTGGCATTCTGGAACGTCGATACATTCTTCTCCTCCTGTACGGCATGGCTGTGTGCTGCGTGCGGCTGCCTTGAGTCGACTGAGCATGCAGCTGCCTCTACACAGCGAGCGCCAGCGCGCCTTATCAGTGTTGCGCAACTTCCGGACTTTTGATTTTCCAGCAACACGGTGCTAGTAATACTAGGCACCGTGTCGCGCGGCTGCCTCGCTCAGCGGCTAAGTCCCACTCAAGGTCATGCGCCCAGCGCTGCCCAGCAGTGTACACTAAATACACACAGCCATACGACCTAGCAAGGCGCCATATTCAGTTACTACGTCTTCTGAACAGATAATATTGTGATTCATGTACCGTCAAGAGCGACGTTCATCATTAATGGATTAAAGTTAAGTATCAAACTAGCTACGTCCGCTTTCTAAATTCTAATAACTTGTCATGTTCCAGACCTCACGTCAGTATAGTCCTTCCCTCCTCACGCCAGCCTGCGTGAGCTAAAACGCGTGCATTTCGGCCTCCAATAGTAACACGGTGTTGGCTCTTCTAACATCCTGCATGATTTCAGGTGACATGATGTACTGATTTAGACCTGTGGCTGATTTTAGTTGGCAGCCACAGGACACACACAAAGTAAATTAGAAGGTAAAATGCACATAACAGTTTAAGTGACTACAAAATCTAATGTGTTATGTTCCATACCCTAACTATAACTTGTGTATGCGTATTTCAGGAAAATAATAAAAATAACTGAGGATATCACAAATGTGGTGAAAGATATTTGGGAGAAAGAACGAAACAATGATTTGTGTACTTGCAAAAAGGCAGACCCATCCGTAATTCATTATTACTTTGTTGCAAGCACGAGACTAAGCTCAAAACTCTAATATGATCCTACGTTTATCGTTGCAGACGGGTCAGTTTCGCACAGGTTATGGAATTTTAATTTTATCTCGAAAGGCTTTTTGTGGTTTCTTCGTGAAATATGTATTTCACGTTAGCATAAACTTAGAGAAAGTTCATACCCTCTTCTCGGTTCATAAATTTTAGTACCTCTGGCCTTCTCGACGACCAATGGAGCAAACAATTATTGCTCTTGAAAACGACTTGTAGCGTCAGATTTTATTTTTCAAAATATCTGGCAGGAATTTTCTTTAAAATGAACTCTTGCATACTCTGCACTAGAACTGGTTATGCCCTGGATTTTTTCGAAATTTTTACTAACATTGGAAACTCACTAACTGAAAATACACTCCTGGAAATTGAAATAAGAACACCGTGAATTCGTTGTCCCAGGAAGGGGAAACTTTATTGACACATTCCTGGGGTCAGATACATCACATGATCACACTGACAGAACCACAGGCACATAGACACAGGCAACAGAGCATGCACAATGTCGGCACTAGTACAGTGTATATCCACCTTTCGCAGCAATGCAGGCTGCTATTCTCCCATGGAGACGATCGTAGAGATGCTGGATGTAGTCCTGTGGAACGGCTTGCCATGCCATTTCCACCTGGCGCCTCAGTTGGACCAGCGTTCGTGCTGGACGTGCAGACCGCGTGAGACGACGCTTCATCCAGTCCCAAACATGCTCAATGGGGGACAGATGCGGAGATCTTGCTGGCCAGGGTAGTTGACTTACACCTTCTAGAGCACGTTGGGTGGCACGGGATGCATGCGGACGTGCATTGTCCTGTTGGAACAGCAAGTTCCCTTGCCGGTCTAGGAATGGTAGAACGATGGGTTCGATGACGGTTTGGATGTACCGTGCGCTATTTAGTGTCCCCTCGACGATCACCAGTGGTGTACGGCCAGTGTAGGAGATCGCTCCCCACACCATGATGCCGGGTGTTGGCCCTGTGTGCCTCGGTCGTATGCAGTCCTGATTGTGGCGCTCACCTGCACGGCGCCAAACACGCATACGACCATCATTGGCACCAAGGCAGAAGCGACTCTCATCGCTGAAGACGACACGTCTCCATTCGTCCCTCCATTCACGCCTGTCGCGACACCACTGGAGGCGGGCTGCACGATGTTGGGGCGTGAGCGGAAGACGGCCTAACGGTGTGCGGGACCGTAGCCCAGCTTCATGGAGACGGTTGCGAATGGTCCTCGCCGATACCCCAGGAGCAACAGTGACCCTAATTTGCTGGGAAGTGGCGGTGCGGTCCCCTACGGCACTGCGTAGGATCCTACGGTCTTGGCGTGCATCCGTGCGTCGCTGCAGTCCGGTCCCAGGTCGACGGGCACGTGCACCTTCCGCCGACCACTGGCGACAACATCGATGTACTGTGGAGACCTCACGCCCCACGTGTTGAGCAATTCGGCGGTACGTCCACCCGGCCTCCCGCATGCCCACTATACGCCCTCGCTCAAAGTCCGTCAACTGGACATACGGTTCACGTCCACGCTGTCGCGGCATGCTACCAGTGTTAAAGACTGCGATGGAGCTCCGTATGCCACGGCAAACTGGCCGACACTGACGGCGGCGGTGCACAAATGCTGCGCAGCTAGCGCCATTTGACGGCCAACACCGCGGTTCCTGGTGTGTCCGCTGTGCCGTGCGTGTGATCATTGCTTGTACAGCCCTCTCGCAGTGTCCGGAGCAAGTATGGTGGGTCTGACACACCGGTGTCAATGTGTTCTTTTTTCCATTTCCAGGAGTGTATATATTAATATGTGAAACGATATTCACAAACCCTTCAGAATGAGAGTTTCTCTCTGCAGCGGAGTGTGCGCTGATATGAAAATTCCTGGCAGATTAAAACTGTGCGTTGGACCGAGACTCGAACTCGGAAACTTTGCCATTCGTGGGCAAGTGCTCTACCAACTGAGCTACCCATGCACGACTCACACTGTTTACTCACAGCTTTACTTCTGCCAGTACCTCGTCTCCTACCTTCCAAACTATACAGAAGCTCTCGTCCAGCAAAAAAATGTGAGGAGAGGGCGTGAGTCGTGTTTGGGTGGCTCAGATGGTAGAGCACTTGCTCACGACAGGCAAAGGTCCCGAGTTCGAGTCTCGTTCGGGCACACAGTTTTAATCTGCCAGGAAGCTTCACAAACCATGTTTTCTGACGACCACTATAGTGCTGCGGTAAACCAGCGCCTGGCAGGTCGAGGCAAATAGGTCAAGCGATAAGGCTTATCACCTTCTGCCGTTCCTGGCACAATACTGATCATAAGAATATATTCCTCCAACCTGAATTCCAACTTATTCGTCACATTACAGCACCGCTTCACTTTTATTATATAGAAAACAGAGGTCGGCAAACGTGAGTTTGTACCTTACTACATGATTTTTAATAACTGGCAACTGATTCCGGTAAGCAGAAGTGTGACATAATTTTTTTCCATAGTGGACGGTGATCTGCATATATGTGGCTAGACACATTGCTTAACGAAACTTACTTTATATGGTCTTAACATCTTGTATTCCATAAACAACTCCAATCCCAATGTAAGCACACAATTTTCTAGCCATAAATATAAATACCTGTACTTGTACCGAGCGACGTACGAGTAGAGATACGTCGATGGTGACTTGGTTTTCTGAACTGCCATACTTCCAGGCATGAGCCCAGTGTTCTACTTGTATCCCACCATGCACAGTGTGTTACATTAATATCGGTGGTGTGTAGGTGTCATCAATGCGAATATGCATTACCTTGAGAAATTTTATTTTATCATTTATGACGTCTTGCAGGCCATAAACAATGACGTTCGAGTCATTCATCTGTGCCTCACGATTACGCGCTGTTAGACTGTATTTGGGTGTCAGTGTCATAGTGGTGTGTCAGTGTGAACTTTATTAATTATCATATTTACTTTACTATGAGAAGCGTGTATTAATAGTGCAGTCCTATGCAGTGTTTCTGAGGTCATATGTAGTGAACGTCATTGACCGTCAGGCGTTGCAAAACTACGACTTTTATCGTAACAGACGAATCAGTTTCGCACATCTTCAATTATCTTATTTTTATCTCAAAATGCAGGCATGTTTACTCGATAAGATATGTGAAGAATGCACCTATAACCTCGGAGAACATTCATCCATTTTGCTTTAGTGCATTGCTTCAGGCATTTTCAATGAAATAAGAAATTGTTTATCTTGAAAAAACTCGTAACATTAGCTGTCATTTTATCTCAGTGGCTGCCTCGAGTTATCTTTTAGCTCACTGAAAATACAGGTACTTAATATTTTTTATTTTCCCGAAATATTTACTGCCATTTGAAATTATCACTAACTGGCAATTTTCTGAGTGTGTTAGACGTCCTTTACCAACTTAGTTCCCTGACAACCAATATGGCACCATAGTAGCCCAGTTCCAAGCAGCCACAGCCACTATTAAATAGGACAGGCGATAAGCTCAGCATTTTATACTAGCGCTGGTTCGTTACTTTCAATAATCATTTATTCTTCCATGTGAATTCCAGCGCTTTTTAGCATCACTTCCAATTTATTTATGTAGGTGGCGCAGGTTGGTTAATGCGAATTAGTTCCCTACTGTCCGCAGCTCGTGGTCGTGCGGTAGCGTTCTCGCTTCCCACGCCCGGGTTCCCGGGTTCGATTCCCGGCGGGGTCAGGGATTTTCTCTGCCTCGTGATGACTGGCTGTTGTGTGATGTCCTTAGCTTAGTTAGGTTTAAGTAGTTCTAACCTCTAGGGGACTGATGACCATAGATGTTAAATCCCATAGTGCTCAGAGCCATTTGAACCATTTGAGTTCCTTACTACGTGATTTTTATTTTCTGATAGCTGCTTTCTCGAAGCATAACAGAAGTGTAACATGGCTTTGTTCACTGTGGATGGTGATGTGCAGAACACGTAAGTGCTTTCACAGTGCCATTACGAAGGTTTGAGCGTTTTGTACGGCTTGCAGTCCATAAACGACTACAGTTTCTCTTCCGTACTCAGTTCTGACACGTGATATTTTACGAGCGTTTGGAAAATTTTTACGGTTCACTTATGTTGTTATTATTGTTGTTGTAGTGGCCTTCAGTCCAAACAATGGATTGCTGCAGCTCTCCAGACTATTGTGTTCCGTGCAGGTCGCTTCATCTCTACATAATTGAGCAACTTAGTGCTATGTGAAGGTGCATCCTGTAGTCGTGCTTTGGAATCGCTCTACAATTTATCCGCAGCCACACCTCCCGAGGCCAACTTGTACTTCCAACAATTACGAAACAGACGATAACTTGATGCCTCAATGAGAGTCCTGCCAACTGATCCTTTCTTTAAGTCTAGTTGTAACATGTATTTCTCTCCACCAGATTTTGGTGCAGTACATTTTCGTCGTGTATCCGATTGACCCATCTACTCTTCAGCATTCTTCGGTACAAGCTGTTATTCTCGTCTTATTTGAATTGTTGATCATCCATGTTTAACGCAACTTCTTCTCACAGAAACAAAAAAATATGTATGCGAAGCCAAGGAATTTCTCTTTCTAAGAAAGACTTTTCTTGGTATTACCAATCTACATCACTCTACATCACTCATTTTATTGCACCTAGTCAGTAAACTCATTTACTCCATTTACAAGTGTGTAACTTACTCTTCTAATGGACTGAGATTACTGGGTTTAATGCGATTAAATTTCAATACCCAAGTATAATTTTTGTTGACATTCATCTTACAATATTATTTCACGGTACTAGACATTCCGTTCATCGACTCCACAAAGTTTAATTTCTTCCCCTTCAATTTTATTTGCCTTTCTGGATTGCTCCATGGTTTCCTTCACAACTTGCTCGGTGTACAGATAGGATAACACTTGTTCTCTCTCCTTTTCTACCGCTTCATCTTCATGAACACCGAAATGGTTTTATATTTGAAGTCTTATTTCAGCGGAAACAGTATATAACCGTTCACGTATCGTATATTACCCACGCTACCTTTGTAAACTTGAGGACTGTATTATAGTCAATATTAGTCCATGATTTCCTGAACATAAATATGAATGTAAATATGAGTACCAGCGTTTGCACTGTGCTATTTGGAGAAACTACGGAGAACGTACAGATAGATGACTGATGATGATTTGAACTGCCAGCTTTCCTGATACGAGTCCCGTGTTCTTCTTGTGCGCTGCCACACTCAGTGTATTACACCAGTCTTGGTGGTCTGCAGGAGTCGTAAGTGCGAATACACATTGCGTTCAGAAAATGTTTATTCACTCTTATGACTTCATGCAGGCCATAAAAAACGACGTTCCAGTCTGTCTTCTGTGGTCCATCGTGCCACGCGATTGTCGACGAGTCATAAAGCAATGATAGGAGGTAAGTTGCTAATTTATTAAACATCAATTTTACTTTATTATATCACTTGTATGATACGCGTATAATAGAGCAGGCCCTGCTTAGTGAAGTGCTATGCAATCTGTTTGGGTCCTTGATAGAGTTCTCCGTTAACGGTCGGACCATGGAAAACTCTAGCGCCTTTGTACGGATGAGATTCGCACCCGCTATCTATTTTATTCTAATCTCGGTACAATGTTATGTTTTCTCGATTATCACCATCCATTCCGTTCAAATGTCCTAAGTTCGAATTTCTGCACCTTTAATTTGCCTTCCCGGATTTTTCTCATGATTTCCTTCACAGCTTACTCACAGTAATGGTACGATACCACTTTCTCTCGCTTCTCAACTAGTGTTACCCTTACGAATAATCTTATAACTCTTATAACCTGGTTGCTAAAAACTGTAGATAATCATTTGCTTCTCCTATATTATCCATGCCACGTTCAGAACTTTGAGGAGTGTATTCAACATCAATATAGCAGCATCTGCATTGTGCGATTCAGTAAAATCACGGAGGACCTAAACCTGGATAGCCAGACGGTGTTTTGTTCTGCTGTATTCCCTGATGCGAGTCCGTTCTTCGACTTGTGCACCAGTGTATTACATTAACAATGATAGTCTGCAGGAGTCATAACTGCTGATACACATTGCTTTAAGAAAATGTATATGCCCACTTATGACGCCCTGAGGCCATAAGGGTCGACGTTTCAGTCTTTCTTTGGTGGCCATTGTGGCACACAATCGTCCACTAACCGTAAGACAGTGCTTGTGGGTGTGTAATTTATTAAGTATGAATTTTATTTTATTGTCCTACTTCTATCATATGCATAAAGCAGAGCAGGTCTCAGCTTGGTGCAGTGAAATGTAGTGTCTTTGGGGTCTTGGCATTGTTCTCATACGTTTAGTAATAATGGATTAAGGATAGGCCCACCTTTTTTCGTGTACACAAGTAATTGTTTTCATTTATCATCCAACCATGTTGTGACATCCTCTTTGCCTTTTTCTGAAAAACATATTTTCGTTGGTACATGAAAACAAATAATTTTAAAACTGGGCAACCACGGCTAAAATGGTTGTGCGTGATTGCTTATCAAATCAGACAGGGAATAGTTAAAAAAAAAACCTTCCCACTTACAACAATTACGAAACAGACAATAATTGGATACTTCAATAATGGTCCGGTCAATTGATCCCTTCTTTTAGTCTAGTTATAACACATATTTCTCTTCACCAGATATTGATGTAATACATTTTCGTTGAGTATCAGATTAACCCTTATAATCTTCAGCATTCTTTGGTAGGAGCTGTGTCCCCAGTGTGGAAGATAGCACGTCGGTTGTGGGATCTTCTACGGCGAAGGCTGCTATGCCGCCATCTCGAACTTAAACTTGTTTTTGTGCTTTTTTTTTTGTGGGATGCTACTTGCCCAGGATAGTCTCTGTATCTACAGATCTACAGAAGGCAAGATCTATAGCACTGACAATGATAGTAGGCGACATCTCTCATTAATGTATTCTATTTGTTTACAATTTGAAATATCGATTTTTACACTGTCTTCTTCAAAACTGGACTTAGCTTTCTTAATAGTACGGCAACTATTCTGACAACTTGCGATATAGAGTACGACATGTCCATCCAAAACACAGATACTCGTCCTGCTACGAAGAATATCCGAAACACAAGGACTAGCACAGCCGTAGTACTTCGTCTCCCAGGCGCGCCAAAGCGACACGAAGGTTTCCGAAGCACTTACTCTTATGTTTCTCAAAACTAGTGAAATTTAATAAACAAAAACAGTAGATTCGTAGCGTAACCATGAGAGATTGTCATACTGAAAACTGGGTTAAATACGATGAAAATGATATATATAATTAGTAAGAGTAGTTAGACGTTTTAGCGCCTAACACCCGAAGGACTCAATCAATCAAGCAATTCAGTACAATAGGCGGACTCTCCCACGGGAATGGTACATACTGTACCATTCGTTGCTTGTACCTTACTCCACTGTTGTACAAAAAAGAACGTGCTACTTCATGTATATCAGGCTGCATTAAAGCGAGCTTATAGCAAGATAAGATACTCGCGGCCACAGCAAGGAATATCATACTTACCTCCGTTGACTATCAGACGTTGTTGTACTCCGACATTTATCTCTACATATGAGTGAATTTCGCACATATTAGAGTACGTTATTTTTGTACCGGAATACTTTTGTGTTTTCTCCATAAGATATACGTTTAGTGCAGGTACAAACCTGGAGAACAGTTACTCATTTTCCTTTCCCATAATACTTCTGACATTTTCAATTAAGTAAGAAATTGCCTTACTTGAATACACCTAGTAACATAAGCTGTTATTTTTTCTTGATGGCTACTAGGAGTTTTCTTTTTAAATGTACTCCATCGTATTCTGCAGTAAAATAGAGATTTTTGCAATTTTTCGAAATTTTCACTGTTATTTGAAATTATCACTAACGGGCAATACTGTAACTATGTGAGACATCCTTTACCCACCTAGTCCCCTGATGATCACTTTAGTGCCACAACAGCCCAGATCCAGCCACGCAACTTCAAATGGGGCAGGAGATAAGCTGAGCACTTTCTACTAGTGATGGTCCGCTACAGACAATACTCATAACACCTCCAACACGAATTACAGCTTATTCCAGTGCATTAGAACATCACAATGATTTAATTACACTCCTGGAAATTGAAATAAGAACACCGTGAATTCATTGTCCCAGGAAGGGGAAACTTTATTGACACATTCCTGGGGTCAGATACATCACATGATCACACTGACAGAACCACAGGCACATAGACACAGGCAACAGAGCATGAACAATGTCGGCACTAGTACAGTGTATATCCACCTTTCGCAGCAATGCAGGCTGCTATTCTCCCATGGAGACGATCGTAGAGATGCTGGATGTAGTCCTGTGGAACGGCTTGCCATGCCATTTCCACCTGGCGCCTCAGTTGGACCAGCGTTCGTGCTGGACGTGCAGACCGCGTGAGACGACGCTTCATCCAGTCCCAAACATGCTCAATGGGAGACAGGTCCGGAGATCTTGCTGGCCAGGGTAGTTGACTTACACCTTCTAGAGCACGTTGGGTGGCACGGGATACATGCGGACGCGCATTGTCCTGTTGGAACAGCAAGTTCCCTTGCCGGTCTAGGAATGGTAGAACGATGGGTTCGATGACGGTTTGGATGTACCGTGCACTACTCAGTGTCCCCTCGACGATCACCAGTGGTGTACGGCCAGTGTAGGAGATCGCTCCCCACACCATGATGCCGGGTGTTGGCCCTGTGTGCCTCGGTCGTATGCAGTCCTGATTGTGGCGCTCACCTGCACGGCGCCAAACACGCATACGACCATCATTGGCACCAAGGCAGAAGCGACTCTCATCGCTGAAGACGACACGTCTCCATTCGTCCCTCCATTCACGCCTGTCGCGACACCACTGGAGGCGGGCTGCACGATGTTGGGGCGTGAGCGGAAGACGGCCTAACGGTGTGCGGGACCGTAGCCCAGCTTCATGGAGACGGTTGCGAATGGTCCTCGCCGGTACCCCAGGAGCAACAGTGTCTCTAATTTGCTGGGAAGTGGCGGTGCGGTCCCCTACGGCACTGCGTAGGATCCTACGGTCTTGGCGTGCATCCGTGCGTCTCTGCGGTCCGGTCCCAGGTCGACGGGCACGTGCACCTTCCGCCGACCACTGGCGACAACATCGATGTACTGTGGAGACCTCACGCCCCACGTGTTGAGCAATTCGGCGGTACGTCCACCCGGCCTCCCGCATGCCCACTATACGCCCTCGTTCAAAGTCCGTCAACTGCACATACGGTTCACGTCCACGCTGTCGCGGCATGCTACCAGTGTTAAAGACTGCGATGGAGCTCCGTATGCCACGGCAAACTGGCTGACACTGACGGCGGCGGTGCACAAATGCTGCGCAGCTAGCGCCATTCGACGGCCAACACCGCGGTTCCTGGTGTGTCCGCTGTGCCGTGCGTGTGATCATTGCTTGTACAGCCCTCTCGCAGTGTCCGGAACAAGTATGGTGGGTCTGACACACCGGTGTCAATGTGTTCTTTTTTCCATTTCCAAGAGTGTATATAGGTAGCTGAGGGTGGTAGCCGATATTTGGTTCCTTACTACATAATTATTAATATCTGGAAGCTATATCAGAGAAGCAGAACAGAAGTTCGACATGACTTCGTTCCACTGTGGTTGATGATCTGCATAAATAAGTACTGCTTGGCTTGGTGTATTACGAAAGTTTAAATGTTTTTAATGTCTTGCAGTCCATAAACAACTCCAGCCTCTCTTCTGTATACAATTCAGCCACACGATAATGAAGATTTCTGACGTGAAGATTTAATCTGAGATGCGTAATAGATAATAAAACAGTTCCATTACTGAGGGAAAGAAGAAGGCAGTATAGTTTCAACGTGCTGTCGGTAACATGGTTCTGGAGAGGAGTGCAGCCTCGTATTGGGGAGTTATGTGGACACAATAAGCTACGTGCTGCTAATATTTGCCTTGAAGAATTTAGAGAATCCGCAGAGTACCTAAACTTTGATGGCCAGATGCTGATTTAAACAGCTGTTCTTCCCGTTGAGACTCCAGTGTTCTACGTCTGCGCCACCACGCTTGTGTTTTATACGAATAATGGTGATTTGCAGGTGTCATAAGTGGCAGTACACATCGCATTATGAAAAGTGTATACTGTCCCTTATGACGCCTTGCAGGTCACAAACAACGACGCTCAAGTATGTCTCCTGTGGACCACTACACCACATGATCGTCCACTAGCTGTAAGACAACAATTGTGGGTAAGTATGTAATTTACTAAATGTCAGTTTTACTTTATTATCCTATTGGTATCAGGTGCATGAAACAGAGGAGGCCGCTGCTGAGTGCAGTCCTATGCAGTATTGCTGGATCCTTGTGTATTGTTCCGCATTGATCGTGAGGCGGTTCACAGCATCGACTTTATCGTTACACTGGCGAAACAGTTTGACTACTCTTACAGTATTTTCTGTTTGTATTACGTAATGCATTGATGTATTCTGGGTATAGGCTGTATCGCATACAAGTACAGACGTCTAGAAGGTTCATACATTTTCTCAGTCCAAATTCTTGTAACCTTTTTTTTTTTTTTTGAGAAATTATGCATCGAAACGTACTACATCATAATCTGAGGTGACAGAAGTCATGATATAGCGATATGCACATATACAAATGTCGGCAGTATAGAGTACAGAAGATATAAAATGGCAAAGTATTGACGAAACACTCTTTCGTAGTTACTTTTTCATGTGAAAAGATATACGACATGATTATGGCCATACGACGAGACGTAACAAACTTTGAAAGTGAAATCGTAGTCGGAGCGAGACGCATGGGACACTGCATTTCGTCAATCGTTAGGGAATTCAATATTCCGAGATCCACATTGTCAAGAGCGTGCCGAGAATAACTATGAGGGTTGGAACTTTAATAGTGGCAACTATTTATTTACAACTCGTAAAAAATAGATACGTGTTTCAAAGTCTTATTGGCCTGCAGAGTGGTCACCAGCATCGTGTATAACCCGCTGCCAGCGATATGGATGTCGTAGGATACTCTTTGCAGTGCCAGCTGTGTTGAAAATTGGAGAGGCGCGGTTTATTGCCCGACGAAAGTGTAGCAGTTCTGAAGCGAATGTCGTGAAGTGTTTCCTTCAGTTTATAAATCGAGTTGAAGTTACGAGGGCTTAAGTGAGGGAAGTGCAGTAGGTGGCATAGCACTTAGTAGCCCCATCAGTCAAAAAAGCAGTAACAGCTTGCCCTCCACGTGCGTAAGCATTGTCCGCAAAATGATGGTCAGGTCTTGCATTACGTGTCATCACTCCTGTCACTATGCTGTTCATTTTTGAAACACAATCTACGACCAGCTTAGAGACAGAAGTGATGACAGTTTCTGCAGGACCTGACCATCATTTTGCAGGACAATGCTCAAGCACATGCAGTGCAAGCTGTTACCGATTGTTTGATTGATGCGGCTGCTAAGTGCTACACTATGACAGTTTTTGCAGGACCTGACCATTAGGACAATGCTCAATCACATGCAGTGCAAGCTGTTACTGATGGTTTGATTGATGCGGCTGCTAAGTGCTACACCACCTCCTGCTCTCCCCTGATTTATGCCCTCGTAAGGTCAACTCGGTTTCTAAACTGAAGGAAACGCTTCACAGCATTCGCTTCAGAAAATGCTTCAGAAAAGAATTCGACGGGAAGTAGACCGCGCCTCTCGGACTGTCAACACAACTGGCACTGCTGAGAGTATCCAACTACTTCCACATCACTGGAAACGAGTTATACACAATGCTGGTGACTACTTTGAAGGCACCGAGCGAGGTGGCGCAGTGGTTAAACACTGAACTCGCACTCGGGAGGACGACGGTTCAATCCCGCGTCCGGCCATCCTGATTTAGGTTTTCCGTTATTTCCCTAAATCGCTCCAGGCAAATGCCGGGATGGTTCCATTGAAAGGGCACGGCCGACTTCCTTCCCCGTCCTTCCCTAATCCGATGAGACCGATGACCTCGCTGTCTGGTCTCCTTCCCCAAAACAACCCAACCCTACCCAACAGCACCAAACCATCACTTTGAAGGTCAGTAAAACTATGAAACACATATCTAATTTGGACGAGCTGTGAATAAATAGTTGCCACTACTAAAGTTCCAACCCTCGAAATTTCAGGTATTACCTTTCATCAAGTACGACGCAGTAGCTGAAGACCTTCACTTAAGGACGGAGAGCAGCGTCGTTTGCATGGAGTTGTCACTGCTGACAGACAACCAACACTGTGTCCAATAATGGCAGAAATCAATATCGGTCGTATGTTGAAAGTATCTGTTAGGACAGTGCTCCGAAATTTGTCGTTAATGAACTATGGGCGCAGACGACCAGTGCGAGTGCTTTTGCTAATAGGACGACATCGTCTGCAGCGCCTATCCGGACTAGTGACCATATTGGTAAGAGCCGAGACGACTGGAAAACCTTGGTCTAATCAAATGAGTCCCGATTTAATTGGTAAGAGTTTATGATAGGCTTCGAGTGTGGGGCAGACGCCACGAGGCCTTGGACCCAAGTTGTCAACAACGCACTGTGTAACCTGGTAGTGGCTCCATAATTGTGTGGGCTGTGTTTACAAGAAATGGACTGGATGCTCTGTTCCAACTGAAGCGACCACTGATTGCAGCTGCTTACGTTTGGCTACTTCGAGTCCATACAGACATTCATGGACCTCTTGTTCCCAAACAACCGTGGATTTTTTATGGATGACAATGCGCCATGTCACCAGAGCACAATTGGTCAAGTTTGTTTTGATGAATATTCTGAGCAGTTCGAGCTAATGATTTGGACACTCAAATCACCCACCATGATTCCCATCAAACATTTATAGAACATTATCGAGAGGTCAGTTATGCACACAATCATTCACTGGCAACACTTTCCCAGTTATGGAGGCTATAGAGGCAGCATGGATCAATATTTCTACAAGGGACGTCCTATAACTTGTCGAGTCCATGGCACGTCGAGTTGCTGCATTACACGCAAATATGGGAGGTCCTACCCTATGTCAGAGGAGAAAGGCGACTTTGATAATTAGTACGTATTCACAACAACTGGCAGCTCATTTCCAGTGGTAAAACAAACGTTTGGCAACTAATAGATTTGTTTGACTATGGATGGTGTTCTGCCAGAATTATAAGTGCCTGCACTCAGTATGTTAAGAAAGTGTGTATAGATATTTATAAAGTCGTACAATCCATGAATATCAACACTGTAGTCACTCTTCTGTGGACCTTCGCACTGTACAACCGTTCTCTACTTGTTTTACAATGTTCAAAATGGTTCAAATGGCACTGAGCACTATGGGACTTAACTGCTGACGTCATCAGTCCCCTAGAATTTAGAACTACTTAAACCTAACTAACCTAACGACATCACAGACATCCATGCCCGATCCAGGATTAGAACCTGCGACCGTAGCTGTCAGGTGGTTCCAGAGTCTAGCGCCTAGAACCGCTCGACCACTCCGCCCGGCAATGGTTAAGTATGGAACTTACTAAATATCCAAGTACCACTAGTCTTGGGGTACCTATGTTATAGCCAGAGAGTGTGTGAAATGAGGTGGACAACAAGTCTGACCGTTTCTTGCCATTGCTGATTAATTTGTGATGACGATAATTCCTTCCAGCGACCAGAATCCATCATGATCCTGCTCTTAATGGAATCTTTCCCATTTAGCTGTATAAGCAATTGTTGGTCATCAACACGAAGTTGTTCGTTAGCAAATAATTTAAAACAATTCACAGATATTTCTCACTATCAGAAGAAGTGTCTGACAGGAAACGGATTTGTCCACTGTGCATGGTGGTCTGCAGGGGTCAGAAGTGCTAATATACATTATGGTAAAAAATTGTGTATTGGTACTTTTGGCTCCTTGCAGTCCATAAACAACAACTTTGAAGGCTCTCTGCAGAGGACTGTTACACCACGTGACCGTTCACTAACTGCAGCAGAATATTTGTGGGTAAGTACGGAAATTAATAAATTAGAGTCGCTGTACAATTTACCACCCACCCTCACACTTCCAATTGCGACATACGATAATTTGCTGCTCAAAAAGGTCCTGACAAATGATCCCTTGTTTTAATCTAGTTGTAACGTATATTTCTCTTCACTAGACGCTGATGCGGTGTATTTTCATTGCGTATGCAATCAGCCTATCTCATTTTCAGAATTCTTCGGTAGAAGCTGTTATTCTTGCCTTATTTGAATTGCTGTTGATCCATGTTTAAAGCAAATACTTCTCGTTGAAGCATAATATTGCATTCGATGCCAAGAAATTTCTCTTTATCAGAAACACTTTTCTAGGGATTAAAAATCTTCTTTTTTTATCCTCTTAGACCGTCATCACACATTTTATAGCACCTAGTCACAAATCTCTTTCACTGCTTTTAGAAGTGTGTCACATCCTCTTCTTATGCACTCAGATTACTTTGCTTCATAGGATTAAATTTCAATGCCCAAGTGTAATTTTATGACTTTCATCTTATAATCTCATTTCACGTAACCAGCCATTCCACTCAACTCTTCCACCAAGTTTAAATTTCTTCACTTTGTATTTTAATTATCTTCCGAAATTCGCCTTGGTTTACTTCACAGCTTGCCTACTGCACCGTTAGAATAACACTATTTCTCCCCTCTATAATACTGATTTGTTTTCATGAATCCTCTTATGACTTTTATTACTGCAATCCGTCTGCTCTAGAAAGTTTAGTCATTCCCCTCTCGTAAATTTTCAGTGCTACCTTCAGAATCTCAGGGAATTCCTTCAATTCAGTGTTAGTACATAATCTTCTAAACATAAATGTAAATACTAGCATTTGCAATGAGTGATTTGCAGATACTACAGAGGACCTAAACCTGGATGGGCGGATGATGTTTTCAACTTACATACCTCCTGATGTTCGTCAAGTGTTCTCCTTGTGCTCCATCACGCTCATTGTGTTACATTACTAATAGTGGTCCGGAGGAACCATCAGTGTGGATATACGTTGCCTTACGAAAATGTTTATTCTCACTAATGACGTCTTGCAGGCCTCATACAACGACGTTCCAGTCTCTCGTCTGTGGCCCACGAACTTGCGCTAGCTGCAAGGCAATGATTGTGACTGTGTGTGTAATTTATTATACATCAAATATGCTTTGTTATTCCGGTTGTGTGAGAGGCATGTAATAGAGCAGGAGACTGCTTAGTGTAGTCCTATGCAGTGTTTTTGGAGTCGTATGTTGTTCAACCTCTGACAATGAAGTTCGTTGAATAAGGTCAGAACGGTCAATCCGGCAACACTGGCGACTCACAACGCTGCACATGCATAGCTGTCGGTGGTGACTACCTTCCACCACCGTAGTTCAGTTGAGCATCGTGTGTGTCCCGTGATAGAAGTGTTCGATCAATGTATTAGTTCTTAACTGAGAACATGACATTGAACGACCAAAGGATCAACTTAAAGAGTTGTTTTATGCTTTGCAAGACACCGAAAGAAACACATGCAACGCTGGTACGTGTGCCATGAAATGTGTGTACGAGTGGTTCGCCCGTTTTCGAGGAAGCTGGGAAAGTGTTTCTGAGAATCTCCATTGCGGACGACCAGCGACTGCTGTCAGTGACGAAAACATTGAGAAAGTGAGGACATTAATCACGAACGACAGTCGATTAACTGTGTGCATGATAACATATGAACTGCAGATGAACCGTGAATCCGTGCGGCAAATCCTTTCCCAGGGGAGGAGAACGTGTTGTCGTCTTGTGCCATATCACTTGACTGACGATCAGAAGCAGGCACGTTTGGAGGCTTCTCAGAATTTTGTCGAAACGGTCGATGCGACACCTAATTTCTTGAACTGTATTGTCACTGAGGATGAAACCTGGTGTCTCCGGCACGACGCTGAAACAAAACAGCAAAGCATGGAATGGCGTTGTCCGACATCACCTTTTCGGAAAAAGGTCGGAGTCGAAATATCACGCATCAAAACGATGCTCATCACTTTTTCGGATAGTCAATGCATTAGCCACAAGGAATTTCTACTTGAGGGAACGACGCTGAACGCTGCACGGTATGTTGAAAGTTTGGCCTGTTTCATGGAACGTCTGGGCAGGGTACGACCCCAGCACGCACAACAAGGTTCCTGGTTTTTTTTTCAGGACAATGCTCGCCCACACACATCCAATATCATCAAACAGCTCCTGTTGTGGTGCAACTTAAATATCCATCATACTCGCCGGATCTCAATCCTCCAGACTTCTTCCTATTCCCGCGACTCAAACTCGCTTTGAAAGGAAAGAGATTTGACGATATTAATAACATCCAACTAAGTCTGACGCGGCTTTTGAACACCATCTCAAATGAAGACTTCGTGCCAAGTTTCAAGGTCAAGTATCGCAGATGTCAGCGTTGTAAGTTATGGGATTTGACTGTTTCGAAGGATAGCAGGGTAACCGAAGTTCATAGTTCATCTACAGTAATGTTACAAGACTGTTCACCGACCTTTATAGTCAGAGGTCGTAGTTACTTCCATAGACGATCAGGCGTTGCTGTACTCTGACGTTCATCGCTACAGACGAGTAATTTTCGCACGTATTAAAGGATATTATTTTTGTACCGGAATACTTTTATTTTTTCTCGATAAAATATGTGTTCAGTGCATGTACAAACTTGGAGATCAATTACTGAAATTTCCTTACTACATTACCTCTGGCTTATTCTATAAAGTAAGATATTGTTTTACTGAATGTATCTTGTAACTTAAGTCGTTCATTTTCTTAATGGCTGCTAGGAATTTTGTTTTTGGATGTACTCCGTGGTATTTTGCAGTAAGATAGAAATGTTTTACATTTTTCTCAAAATTTGCACTGTTATTTGAAATTTTCACTAAATGGCAATGCTATAACTATGTGAGACATCCTTTTTCCATCTAGACCCCTGATGACCACTTTAGCGCCACAACAGCCCAGATCCATCCACGCAATGTCAAATAGGGCAGGAGATAAGCTGAACACTTCCTATTAGTGATGGGCCACTACTGATCATAATCATAATTCCTCCAACCCGAATCCAACTTATTCCAACGCACTATAACATCACAATGATTTTATGGTATAGGCAACCGAGGGTGTTACACGTAATTTTGTACCTTACTACATAGTTATTAAAACCAGGAGACTGTTTCAGAGAAGCAGAACAAAAGTTTGACAAGACTTTGTTCCACTGTGATTGATGATCTGTGTAAATAATAAGTGCTTGGCGTGGTGTATTACGGAAGTTTAAGTGGTTTTAACGTCTTGCAGTCCATGAACTACTCCAGTCTCTCTTCTGTATATAATTGAGACACACGATCGTGAATATTTCTGATATGAAGATTTGATTTCAGATGTGTAATAGCTAACAAATCTGTCCCGTCACTGAAGGGCAGAAGAAATCAGAAAATTTTCATCGTGCTGTCAGTAACATAGTTCAAATGGTGCAAATGGCTCTGAGCGCTATGGGACTTAACTACTGACGTCATCAGTCCCCTAGAACTTAGAACTACTTAAACCTAACTAACCTAACGACATCACAGACATCCATGCCCGATGCAGGATTCGAACCTGCGACCGTAGCTGTCAGGCGGTTCCAGAGTCTAGCGCCTAGAACTGCTCGGCCTGTCCGGCCGGCAATGGTTAAGTATGGAACTTACTAAATATCCAAGTACCACTAGTCTTGGGGTACCTATGTTATAGCCAGAGAGTGTGTGAAATGAGGTGGACAACAAGTCTGACCGTTTCTTGCCATTGCTGATTAATTTGTGATGATGATAATTCCTTCCAGCGACCAGAATCCATCGTGATCCTGCTCTTAATGGAATCTTTCCCATTTAGCTGTATAAGCAATTGTTGGTCATCAACACGAAGTTGTTCGTTAGCAAATAATTTAAAACAATTCACAGATATTTCTCACTATCAGAAGAAGTGTCTGACAGGAAACGGATTTGTCCACTGTGCATGGTGGTCTGCAGGGGTCAGAAGTGCTAATATACATTATGGTAAAAAATTGTGTATTGGTACTTCTGGCTCCTTGCAGTCCATAAACAACAACTTTGAAGGCTCTCTGCAGAGGACTGTTACACCACGTGACCGTTCACTAACTGCAGCAGAATATTTGTGGGTAAGTATGGAAATTAATAAATTAGACTCGCTGTACAATTTACCTCCCACCCTCACACTTCCAACTGCGACATACGATAATTTGCTCCTCAGAAAGGTCCTGACAAATGACCCTTGTTTTAATCTAGTTGTAACATATATTTCTCTTTACCAGACGCTGATGCGGTACATTTTCGTTTGGTATACAATTAGCCCATCTCATTTTCAGAATTCTTCGGTAGAAGCTGTTATTCTTGTCTTATTTGAATTGCTGCTGATACATGTTTAACGCAAATACTTCTCGCTGAAGCATAACATTGCATTCGATGCCAAGAAATTTCTCTTTATTAGAAACACTTTTCTAGGTATTAAAAATCTTCTTTTTTTATCCTCTTAGACCGTCATCACACATTTTATAGCACCTAGTCACAAATCTCTTTCACTCCTTTTGGAAGTGTGTCACATCCTCTTCTTATGCCCTCAGATTACTTGATTTAATAGGATTAAATTTCAATGCCCAAGTGTAATTTTATGACTTTCATCTTATAATCTCATTTCACGTGACCAGCCATTCCACTCAACTCTTCCACCAAGTTTAAATTACTTCACTTTGTATTTTAATTATCTTCCGAAATTCGCCTTGGTTTACTTCGCAGCTTGCCTACTGCACCGATAGAATAACACTATTTCTCCCCTCTAGAATACTGATTTGTTTTCATGAATCCTCCTATAACTTTTATTACTGCTGTAGAAAGTTTAGTCATTCCCCTCTCGTAAATTATCAGTGCTACCTTCAGAATCTCAGGGAATTCCTTTAATCCAGTGTTAGTACATAATCTTCTAAACATAAATGTAAATACTAGCATTTCCACTGAGTGACTTAGACATGACATGGAGGACTTAAACCTGGATGGGCGGATGATGTTTTCAACTTACATACCACCTGTTGTCGTCAAGTGTTCTACGTGTGCTCCACCACGCTCATTGTGTTACATTACTAATAGTGGTCCGGAGGAACCATCAGTGTGGATATACTTTGCCTTACGAAAATGTTTATTCTCTCGTATGACGTCTGGTAGGCCACTTATAACGACGTTCCAGTCTCTCTTCTGTTGCCCATGAACGTACGCTAGTCGCAAGGCAATGATTGTGACTATGTGTGTGATTTATTATACATCAAATATGCTTTGTTATTCCGGTTGTATGAGATGCATGTAACAGAGAAGGGCACTGCTTAGTGTAGTCCTATGCAGTGTTTGTGGAGTCGTATGTTGAGCCGCTGACAATAAAGTTCATTGAATGTAGTCAGAACGTTCTATCTGGCCACAGTGGTGACTCTCAATGCTGCACATGCATAGCGGTCGGTGTTGATAAACTGCCCCCACCGTAGTTCAATTGAGCATCGTGTGTGTGCCGTGATAGACCTGTTAATCCAAGTACTTGGTCAGTGCATTAGTACTGAAATGAGAACATGACAATGAACGAGCAAACGATCAATTTAGAAAGTTCTTTTATGATTTGCAAGGCACCAAAAGTAACGCATGCAATGCTGGTACATGTTCCATGAAATCTGTGTACGAGTGGTTCGCGTAATAGTTAATAAGTCTGTTCCATTACTGAATGAAAGAAGAAGTCAGAAAAGTTTCAATGTGTTGTGAGTAACATGGTTCTTGAGAGGAGGGCAACCTCGTATTGGGGAGTCATGTGGACACAATAGGCTTTCTGCTGCTAACATTTGCCTTGAAATATTTAGGGAAGCCTCAGAGTACCTAAACTTTGATGGCCTGATGCTGATTTATAATACTGTTCTTCCATTGCGACTCCAGGATTCTACGTCTGCACCACCACGATTGTGTTAAACACAAATAGTGGTGATTTGCAAGTGTCATAAGTGATAGTACACATTACATTATAAAAATTGTAATACTATCCCTTATGACGCCTTGTAGGTCACAAACAACGACGTTCCAGTATGTCCTCTGTGGACCATTACACCACATGATCGTCCACTAGATGTAAGACAACAGTTGAGGGTAAGCATGTAATTTACTAAATGTCAGTTTTACTTTATTATCCTATTGGTATTAGGTTCATGTAACAGAGCAGGCCGCTGCTTAGTGCAGTCGTATGCAGTATTTGCTGGAGCCTTGTGTATGGTTCTGCATTG
The DNA here is from genome assembly GCF_023864275.1 of Schistocerca cancellata. Classification (NCBI taxonomy): domain Eukaryota; kingdom Metazoa; phylum Arthropoda; class Insecta; order Orthoptera; family Acrididae; genus Schistocerca; species Schistocerca cancellata. The sequence goes on from NC_064629.1 coordinate 295,033,786, forward strand.
ATCGTGTGGCAGTTGACAGCTTTGACTTTATCGTTACACTGGCGATACAGTTTCATCTCTTACCGTATTTTCTGTTCTTATTATGTAATGTATTTATGTATTCTAGGTATACTCTGTATCGCATGCAAGTACAAACGTACAGAACGTTCAAACATTTTTTCAGTCCAATTAGTTTAGTGCTTCCTCCTTTTCCCGCATGAAATTCTTGTAATGTCATTTTTCTTTTTTTCAATATGACTACCCCCTGCGGGTTCGGGGGTTAGAATATGCCCGCGGTATTCCTGCCTGTCGTAAGAGGCGACTAAAAGGAGTCTCTAGTGTTTCGGCCTATAATGTGATGGTCCCCATTAAGGTTTGACCTTCATCTTTCTAAATTCTTCCGAAGAGCGAGCCAGTTGGGGAATGGCGCCTTACATGGTGCACTGTATCCGTCGTGCGTTGAGACCCTTAGCCGGCTTTCTCGTCGTCGCAATGGTATCCCGCTCGTTTTCCACCTCTTGGGCGAGGATACGTTCCTGGGTGTGATTACCACTTTGCACTGTGCAGTGTTGCTTTTTGCTGAGACGACGACCTTGGACATTTTTGCACCTATGATCCAGCAAGGTAGCCAGTCCATTATGGTGGGGCCGCCATGTACCCTGTTGATTGTACCCCCCTGACAACACAGGGGTCGCTGTGCTGATGCCTGGCCGTTAAGTCCCCACGTACGCCAAGGAGTAGATGCCTATCTCCCTGGAGCATCGGTACTCTCGGTAGTGGCCACCCTGCCAGGTGGCCCTTGCTGCAGCTGAGTGGCGCCCGTGGGGAGGGCCTTTGGTCGGGTGGCATCAGTGTGGATGACCAGCAATGAAGCGTGGTACATCATCTCTCGTTGAGGGCCAGCCGCCAGCAGTCTCTAAGCGTTCTTGGGTTCAATTTAATGCTCAGAAATACTATCCAAACACGTTCCCCTCCCTGGCTACACCATGGGAGGAGCGTAAGTCTCAGGATAGCGGTGACAGTTATTCGCCCTGGTTCCTAGTTTGTACAAGAGCTGATGGGGAGTCTTTCATGTCCACAAGGCCTCAGTTCTTCGTAGAGCATTTAGAGGACAAGTTCGGGGAGGTGGAGGGCTTGTCCAAAATGCGCTCTGGGTCAGTTTTGATAAAAACGGCATCCTCTGCCCAGTCACGAGGGTTACTCGCTTGTAACAAGTTGGGGGATGTTAACGTTACCATCACACCACATAAGAGTCTAAATATGGTCCAGGGTTTTATTTTCCATAGGGACCTACTTTTGCAGTCTGATGAGGAGCGGCATGCCAACTTAAAGCGTCGAGGTGTTCATTTCGTCCAGCTCGTTCATTGGTGTCAGAGGGATAATTAGGTTTCTACCGGTGCCTTCAACTTGGCCTTCAAGGGTGATACTTTACCTGGAAGGTCAAGATGATGGTCTGCTGGTGTGATGTCAAGCCCTCTATCCCTCCCTCAATGCGGTGCTTTAAGTGCTGGAAGTTTGGCCATATGTCTTCCCGCTGTACTTCCAGCCTCACATGTCGAGATTGCAGACGCCCATCACATCCCAATACTCCATGTGCCCCGCCTCCCATCTGTGTCCACTGGGGAGAGCATCATTCACCTTGCTCGCCAGACTGCAGGATCTTACAGAAAGAGCGCAAAATCATGGAATATAAGACCCTGGACCCACTGACCTATACTGAGGCTAAGAGGAAATATGAACGACTGCATACTGTGCGAATGACTGCCTCATATGCCGCTGCAACGACAAATGTATTAGCCCCATCTGTTCCGCGAATTCCAGTGGGATCGCCAAACAGTACAACACATGCCCCCTTGCCAGTAGGGAGCACCATCCCCCCTGTTACTTTTGCGCCACTTACCTTGGGAGCAACACCCCCCCCCCCCCCCCCCCCCCCCACACACACACACATCGTGGATATCCGTCCCCGCTTATAAGACAGAGAATCGTCCACCTTCTTCGGCTTCTCTCGCTCGCAAGGGGACCCTTGGGTCCCTCCCCTCCCTTGTTTCCACAAGCGGGAAGGCTAACGCCCGACAGTGGCATAAGTGCCCACAACCAGCTGGTCGTAGGGCTTCGTGATCCTCCTCTGTCCTGGAGTCTGAATCGGTAAACCCCTCCCAGCCAGTGAAACACAAGGAGCAGCATGAGAAATCCTAGAGGAAGATCTCTAAGGCCAAGGAACTTGCGGTGGCACCCACACCACCGCAACCTTCGAGCTCTGCGGCTGAAGATGAGGTGGAGATCGTGGCGTCTGCTGAGGACCTCGATATCGCCGGTCCCTCAGACACACTGGATAGCACTCGCACAGGTGCTCAATCGGTGGCAGCAGGTGACCCAGCGGCGTAATCTGCCTCCCCAGTCCCTTCACGCCTTTGTCAGCCATGGACAATATCATACTCCAGTGGAACTGCAGCGGTTTCTTCCACCATCTTGCTGAGCTCAGACAACTTCTCAGCCTCCACCGTTTCCTCTGCATTGCTCTTCAAGAAACTAGGTTTCCGGCAATGCGAACCCCCGCCCTCCGTGGCTATCGAAGTTATTATTGGAACCAGGCAGCTTATGAAAGGGTATCTGGTGGCTTCTGCATCTACGTCCTTCACTCCCTTCACAGTGAGTTTGTCCCTCTACAAACACCTTTAAAGGCTGTTGCTATTTGGGTGTGGACGCCACAGGCTGTTACTGTATGTAGTCTTTATCTTCCAACTGATGGTGATGTCCCGCAGCATGTCCTGGCTGTGCTGATAGCCCAATTTCCGCCACCTTTCCTGTTACTGGGTGACTTCAACGCCCATAACCCTCTATGGGGTGGGTCAGTGGCAACAGGTCGAGGCGCCACCGATGAGAAAGTATTGACATAGCTCGACCTTTCCATTTTAAATGATGGTGCCTTCACGCATTTCAGTGTGGCGCATGGCACACACTCCACCATCGACATTTCGATCTGCGACCCTAGCCTCTTATCGTCTTTCCAATTGACTCTTGGGTACTCGAGTCTTGGAGCCTTCTGGCTCCGTCTCAGGGTGGGTAGCGTAACGGCCGCTCTGCCGCCGATGATCTGGTAAGCCTGGAGTCACCATCCGAACGGCCTTTGCCCACCGTCAGCACCTCGTCGCTGTCTTTTTTGACATGCGGAAGGCGTACAATGCGACATGGTGCCATCACATCCTCTCTACGCTTCATGGTTGGGGTCTTGGGGGTCCGCTGCTGATTTTCATACAAAACATTCTGTCGCATCGTACCTTCCGCGTGCAAGTCGCGTCCTCCCATAGTTCCTCCCAAGTTCAGGAGAACGGGGTACAACAGGGATCTGTCCTGTGTGTTTTTAATTGCAATTAACGGGCTCGCTGCGGCGGTGGGAACGTCTGTCTCAGCTTCCTTGTATGCTGACGACTTCTGCCTCTACTATAGCTCCATTGGCATTGCAGCTGCTGAACGTCAGCTGCAGGGCGCTATCCGCAAGGCGCAGTCTTGGACTGTAGCGCATGGCTTCCAGTTTTCGGCTGCCAAGACCTGCGTTACGCATTTCTGCCGGCGACGAACAGTTTACCCTGAGCCGCGGCTTTATCTTGCCAGAAAACTTCTTGCTGTGGTGGAGGCACATCAATTTTTGGGTGTGGTTTTTGATGCCTGGTGGACTTGGCTCCCACATATTCGGCAGCTTAAACGGATGTGTTGGCGGCATCTTAATGCTCTGCGATGCTTGAGCCACACCAGCTGGGGCGCCGACCGATCTACCCTCTTACGGCTCTACCAGGCGTTAATCCAGTCCCATCTGGATTATGGGCGTCTGGCTTATGGTTCAGCATCCCCATCTGCGTTGCGGGTGCTGGACCCAATCCTTCACAGCGGGATCCGACTTGCCACTGGTGCTTTCCGGATCAGCCCTGTGAACAGCATACTTGTGGAGGCAGCTGTCCCTCCACTGCAGCCCCGGCGCCAACGTTTACTGGCTGCTTATGCAACACATGTTTGCAGCATACCCAGGCATCCTAATTATCGTCTCCCATTCCCTCAGTCGGTCGTCCATCTCCCAGAATGTCGGCCCCGGTAGGGTTGTACGATCGCCGTCCGCGTCAGAGAGCTTCTCTCCGCTCTTGGTGTTTTTCCTCTTCCACATCCTTTCTGGGCCCCCCTGCGTGCACCTCCGTGGTGTGTGCCCCGGCCTTGCCTTCGGCTTGAATTGGCACAGGGCCCGAAGGACTCACTCTCTCCGGAGGCCTTCTGCCGCCGCTCTCTTTCCATCCTTGCCACGTATCAGGGCTTTGGGTTTCTTTACACTAACAGTTCGCTGGTTGCTGGTCGTGTCGGTTATGCTCTCACTCTAGGGGCCATTGCGAACAATGCCCATTGAATGCTCGCTGCAGCGTTTTCACTGCTGAGCTGGTCGCCATCTTTCGTGCCCTAGATTATATCTGCTCCTGCTCAGGTGAGTCCATCGTTATCTGTAGCGACTCCCTGAGCAGTTTACAAGCTATCGACCAGTGCTTCCCTCGCTCTCGTCTGGTGATGGCTGTCCAGGAGTCACTCGATACTCTTGCCCGTTGCAGCCGCTCTGTGGTCTTTGTGTGGACGCCTGGTCATGTCGGCATCCCGGGCAATGAACATGTTGACCGCCTGGCCAAACAGGTGGTCCACATTTTGTTGGCCTATCCCCGTTTAGCTGTTCTCAGGCAGACATTTGCGCTGCCTGATGCGTTCCCTGCCCTTTTAACAGATGACACTGCCATGTCAGGCTTAGTTTTGCGTTTTATTCGGGCAGGGGCCTTTTATCACTCAATATAAGTGTTTGACGTTTTTTTGTGTTGAGTCGGGCCTTTAGACTGATTTTTCGTGTGTTTCTCGGTGGTTGGCTTTTCCTTTTTTTCGCTCTATGGTCGGCCAACCACTGTCATACTCAGTGTGATTTTATTTCCTTTTGTCTGGTATCCGTCTAAGTCTTCCTTGTCGTGTGTCGCCTGTCGTGTTTTCTATTGTTCGCTTTTATTCTGTGCGGGTGTTTGAAATTTTGGAAAAAGGGACCGATGACCATAACAGTCTGCTCCCTTCAATCCCACAAACTAATCGACGAATCATAATGACTGGCAGAAACTATGTTCGAAACGTACTACATCATACTCTGAGGTGTCAGAAGTCATGATATAGTGATATGCACACATACGAATGTCGGCAGTACAGCGTACACAAGATATAAAATGGCAGTGCATTGACAGAACACTCATTTGAACTTACGTGACTCATGTGAAAGTATATACAACATGATTATGGCCATACAACGAGTCTTAACAGACTTGGAAAGTGAAATCGTAGACAGAGCGAGACGCATGTGACATTCCATTTCGGAAATCGTTAGGGAATTCAGTATTCTGAAACACAGTGTCAAGAGCGTGCCGAGAATAAATAATTTCAGGTATTACATCTCATTAAGGACGACGCAGTAGGTGACGACCTTCATTTACGGACAGAGAGCAGCGGCATTTGCGTAGAGTTGTCACTGCTGACAGGCAACCAACACTGTGTCCAATAATCACAAAAATGAAAATGGGTCGTATGTTGAAAGTATCTGTTATGACAGTGCTCCGAAATTTGTCGTTAATGAACGACGGGTGCAGAGGACCAGCGCGAGTGCTTTTGCTAATAGGACTACATCGTCCGCAGCGCCTATCCGGACTAGTGACCATATTTGTAAGAACCGAGACGACTGGAAAACGGTCGTCTAATCAAATGAGACCCGATTTAACAGGTAAGAGTTTATGGTAGGGTTGGAGTGTGGCGCAGACACCACGAGGCCTTGGCCCCAAGTTGTCAACAACGCACTGTGAAACCTGGTGGTGGCTCCATAATTGTGTGGGCTGTGTTTACAAGTAATGGACTGGATGCTCTGTTCCAACTGAAGCGACCACTGATTCCAGCTGGTTACGCTTGGCTACTTGGAGACCATACAGACGTTCATGGACCCCTTGTTCCAAAACAACCATGGATTTTTTAAGGATGACAATGTCTCATGTCACCAGAGCACAATTGTTCAGGGTAGTTTTGAAGAACTTTCTGAGCAGATGGAGATAATGATTTGGACACTCAGATCACGCGACATGAATCCCATTGAATACTTATAGAACAGTATTGAGTGGTCAGTTATGTACAAAATCATTCACTGGCAACTCTTTCTCAGTTATGGAGGCTATAGAGGCAGCATGGCTAAATATTTCTACAAGGAACTTCCAACAACATGTCGATTCCATGCCTCGTCGCGTTGCTGTATTACACCCAACAATGGGAGGTCCTACCCTATGACACAGGGGAGATGCGACTTTGTTAATTAGTATGTATTCGCAACAAGTGACCGCTCATTACCAGTGGTAAGACAGACGTTTAGCAACAAGTAGATTTGTTTCACTATGAATGATACTCGGCAAGAATCATAAGTGCCTGCACTCAGTAAGTTACGAAAGTGTGTATAGATAGATTTAGCGCCATGCAGTCTATGAATATCAAATATGTAGTCACCCTTCGGTGTACCTTCGCGGTGTACAATTGTTCTCTACGCGTTTTACAATGTTTAGAGATGAGTATGGAACTTACTAAATATCCAAATATCATTTTGATTTTAAATTTTTATAATACACTCGTTTACGACGCGTAGACACTGCTCAGATACCACTAGTGTTTGGGTAAATATGTTCTACCCAGAGAGTGTGATATGAGGTGGACAACAAATCCGACCACTTCTTGACATTGCTGATTAATTTTTGATGATGATAATTTCTTCCAGCGACCAGAATCCATCGTGATCCTGCTCTTATTGGGATCTTTTCCTTTTAGCTGTATAAGCAACTGTCGGTCATCAACACGAAGTTGTTCGTTAGCAAATAATTTGAAACAATTCACAGATATTTCTCACTATCAGAAGAATTCTCTGACAGGAAATGGATTTGTCCACTGCGCATGGTGGTCTGCAGGAGTCAGAAGTGCGAATATACATTGCGATATAAAATTGTGTATTTGTACGTCCGACTCCTTGCAGTCCATAAACAACAACTTTGCAGGCTCTTTGAAGAAGACTGTTACACCACGTGACCGTTCACTAACTGTAGCAGAATGTTTGTGATTTATTACGGAAATTAATTAATTATAGTCGCTGTAAAAATTCCCCCACCTTCTCACTTCCAACAACTACGACGGACGATAATTTGATCCCTCAATAAAGGTCCTGACAACTGATCCCTTGTTTTGGTGTAATTGTAACATACATTTCACTTCGCCAGAATCTGACGCAGTATATTTTCGTTGGGTATGCAATTGGCCCATCTAATTTTCAGCATTCGTCGGTAGAACGTGTTATTGTCGTCTTATTTGAACTGCTGATGATCCAAGTTTAACGCAACTACTTCTCACACAAACATCACATTTCATTCGATGGCAAGGAAATACTCTTTCTCAGAAAGACTTTTCTTGTTATTAGAAACCTTTTTTTTGTTCTTAGACCGTCATCACTCATTTTATTGCACCTAGTCACAAACCTGTTTACTCCTTTTAGATGTGTGTCACATCCTCTTCTTATCCACTCAGATTACTTGATTTAATAGGATTAAATTTCAATGCCCAAGTGTAATTTTATGACTTTCATCTTATAATCTCATTTCACGTAACCAGCCATTCTACTCAACTCTTCCACCAAGTTTAAATTTCTTCACTTTGTATTTTAATTACCTTACGAAATTCGCCTTGGTTTACTTCGCAGCTTGCCTACTGAACCGATAGAATAACACTATTTCTCCCCTCTAGAATACTGATTTGTTTTCACGAATCCTCTTATAACTTTTATTACTGCAATACATCAGCTGTAGAAAGTTTAGTCATTCCCCTCTTGTAAATTATCAGTGCTACCTTCAGAACGTCACGGAATTCCTTCAATTCAGTGTTAGTACATAATCTTCTAAACATAAATGTAAATACAAGCATTTGCACTGAGTGATTTGGAGATACTACAGAGGACCTAAACCTGGATGGTCGGATAATGTTTTCAACTTACATACCTCCTAAAGTTCGTCAAGTGTTCTACTTGTGCTCCACCACGCTCATTGTGTTACATTACTAATGGAGGTCCAGAGGAACCATCAGTGGGGATATATTTTGCCTTACTAAAATGTTTATTGTCACTTATGACGTCTTGCAGGCCACATACAACGACGTTCCAGTCTCTCGTCTGTGGCCCACGAACTTACGCTAGCTGCAAGGCAATGATTGTGACTATGTGTGTAATTTATTATACATCAAATATGTTTTTTTATTCCGGTTGTATGAGACTCATGTAACAGAGCAGGGCACTCTTTAGTGTAGTCCTATGCAGTGTTTGTGGAGTCGTATATTCAACATCTGACAATAAAGTTCGTTGAATGAAGTCAGAACGGTCGATCGGGCAACATTGGCGACTCACAACGCTGCCTATGCATGGCGGTCGGTGTTGACTGCCTGCCCCCACCATAGTTCAATTGAGCATCGTGTATGTTCCGTGATATACCAGATGATCAAAATGCTTGATCATTGCATTAGTTTTGAATTGAGAACATGACAATGCTTTGCAAGATACCAAAAGAAATGCATGCAATGCTGCTACATATTCCATGAAATGTATGTACGAGTGGTTCGCGTAATAGTTAATAAATCAGTTCCGTTACTGCTGGCCGGAGTGGCCGTGCAGTTCTAGGCGCTACAGTCTGGTACCGCATGACCGCTATGGTCGCAGGTTCTAATCCTGCCTCGGGCATGGATGTGTGTGATGTCCTTAGGTTAGTTAGATTTAAGTAGTTCTAAGTTCTAAGCGACTGATGACCACAGAAGCTAAGTCCCATAGTGCTCAGAACCAATCGTTCGTTACTGAATGAAAGAACTCAGAAAAGTTTCAACGTGTTGCGAGTAACACGTTTCTGGAGAGGAGTGTAGCCTCGTATTGGGGAGTTATGTGGACAGAATAGGCTATGTGCTGCTAACATGTGCCTTGAAGAATTTAGGGAAACCGCAGAGTACCTAAACTCTGATGGCCAGATGCTGATTTAAAAAGCTGTTTTTCCCGTTGCGAGTCCAGGATTCTACGTCTGCACCACCACGATTGTGTTTAACATAAATAGTGGGGATATGCAGGTGTCATAAGTGATAGTACACATTCCATTACGAAAATTGTATGCTATCCCTTATGACGCCTTGCAGGTTCCAAACAACGACGTTCCAATATGTCTTCTGTGGACCATTACACCTCATGATCGTCCACTAACTGTAAGACAACAGTTGAGGATAAGTATGTAACTTACTAAATGTCAGTTTTTCTTTATTATCCTATTGGTATCTGGTGCATGTAACAGAGCAGCCGCTGCTTACTGCAGTCTTATGGAGTATTGCTGGAGCCTTGTGTATTGTTCCGCATTGATCGTGAGGCAGTTGACAGCTTTGACTTTATCGTTACAATGCCGAAACAGTTTCACAACTCCTACCGTATTTTCTGTTCTTATTATGTAATGTATTTATGTAATCTAGGTATACTCTGTATCACATGCAAGTACAAACGTACGGAACGTTCATACATTTTCTCAGTCCAACCAGCTTAATGCTTACTCCTTTTCCAGCAGAAATTATAGTAACATATTTTTTTTTCATAATGACTGGCAGAAACTATGTTCGAAACGTACTGCATCATACTCTGAGGTGACAGGATTCATGATATAGCGATATGCACACATACGAATGTCGGCAGTATAGCGTACTCAAGATATAAAATGGCAGTGCATTGACAGTACACACTATAGTACTTGCGTGATTAAGGAGAAAAGGTATACTACATGATCATGGCCATACGACGAGTCTTAACAGACTTTGGACGTGAAATCGTAGTCAGAGAGAGACGCATGCGACATTCCATTTCGGAAATCGTTAGGAAATTCAATATTCCGAAACACAGTGACAGGAGCGTGCCGAGAGTAACTACTTTCAAGTAGTACCTCTCTTTAAAGACAACGCAGTAGCTGACGGCCTTTGCTTAAGGGTCGAGAGCAGCGGCGTTTGCGTAGAGTTGTTACTGCTGACAGACAATCAAGACTGTGTCCAGCAATCGCAGAAATCAATATGGGTCTTATGTTGAAAGTATCTGTTAGGACAGTGATTCGAAATTCGTCGTTAATGAGTTACGGGTGCAGACGACCGGCGGGAGTGCTTATGCTAATAGGATGACATCGTCCTCAGCGCCTATCCGGACTAGTGACCATATTGGTAAGAGCCGAGACGACTGGAAAACGGTCGTCTAATCAAATGAGACCCGATTTAATTGGTAAGAGTTTATGGTAGGGTTCGAGTGTGTGGCAGATGCCATGAGGCCTTGGACCCGAGTTGTCAACCACACACTGTGCAACTTGGTGGTGGCTTCATAACTACGTGGGCTGTGTTTAGAAGGAGTGCACTGGATGCTCTGTTCGAATTTAAGCGACCATTGATTGGTGCTGGTTTTTGTTTGGCTACTTTGAAATCATTTACAGCCATTCATGGACCTCTTGTTCCCAAACAACCATGGATTCTTAATGGATGACATTGCGCCATGGCACCTGATCACAATTGTTCCAGATTGGTTTGAAGAACATTCTGAGCAGTTGGAGCGAATGATTTGGTAACTCAGGTCACCCGACATGAATCCCAAGGGACATTTATAGAATATAATCGAGACGTCAGTTACGTACAAAGTTATTCAACGCTAACACTTTCCCATTTATGGAGCCTCTAGAGGCAGCAAGGCTCAATATTTCTACGAGGGACTTCCAACTACTAAACCTAAATTTTGATGGCCTGATGCTGATTTAAAAAGCTGTTCTTCCCGTTGCGAGTCCAGGATTCACCGTCTGCACCACCACGATTGTGTTAAACACAAATACTGGTGATTTGCAGGTGTCATAAGTGATAGTACACATTACATTATAAAAATTGTAATACTATCCCTTATGACGCCTTGCAGGTCACAAACTACGACGTTCCAGTATGTCTTCTGTGGACCATTACACCACATGATCGTCCACTAACTGTAAGAGAACAGTTGTGGGTAAGTATGTAATTTACTAAATGTCAATTTTACTTTATTATCCTATTGGTAACAGGTGCATGTAACAGAGCAGGCCGCTGCTTAGTGCAGTCCTATGCAGTATTGCTGGAGCCTTGTGTATTGTTCCGCATTGATCGTGAGGCAGTTGACAGCTTTGACTTTATCGTTACACTGGCGAAACAGTTTCACAACTCTTACCATATTTTCTGTTCTTATTATGTAATGTATTTATGTATTCTAGGTATACTCTGTATCACATGCAAGTACAAACGTACAGAACGTTCATACATTTTTTCAGTCCAACTAGCTTAATGCTTCTTCCTTTTCCAGCAGAAATTATAGTAACATATTTTTTTTTCATAATGACTGGCAGAAACTATGTTCGAAATGTACTGCATCATACTCTGAGGTGACAGGATTCATGATATAGCGATATGCACACATACGAATGTCGGCAGTATAGCGTACTCAAGATATAAAATGGCAGTGCATTGACAGTACACTCGTTTGTACTTAAGTGATTAATGTGAAAACGTATACGACGTGATTATGGCCATACGACGAGTCTTATCAGACTTTGAACGTGAAATCGTAGTCAGAGCGAGACGCATGCGACATTCCATTTCGGAAATCTTTCGGAAATTCAATATTTCGAAACAGTGTCAAAAGCGTGCCGAGAATAACTAATTTCAAGTATTACCTCTCATTACGGACGACGCCGTAGCTGACGACCTTCACGTAAGGAGCAAGAGCAGCGGCGTTTTCATAGAGTTGTCACTGCTGATAGACAATCAACACTTTGTTCAATACTCGCGGTAATCGATATGGGTCGTTTGTTGAAAGTATCTGTTAGGGCAGTGCTCCGAAATTTTTCGTTGATGGCCTACGGTTGCAGATGACCGGCGCGAGTGCTTATGCTAATAGGACGACATCGCCGGCAGCGCCTAACCGGACTAGGGTCCATAATGGTAAGCGCCGAGACGACTGGAAAACAGTCGTCTAATCAAATGAGACCCGATATCATTGGTAAGAGTTTACGGTAAGTTTCGATGGTGGCACAGATGCCACGAGGTCTTGGACCCAAGTTGTTAACACCGCACTGGGCAACCTGGAGGTGGCCCCTTAATTGTGTGGGCTGTGTTTACAACTAATTCACTGGATGCTCCGTTCCAACTAAAGCGACCATTGTTTGGAGCTGGTTACGTTTGGCTACTTGGAGACAATACAGACAATCATGGACCCTTTGTTCCCAAACAACCATGGATTTTTTAGGGATGGCAATGTGCCATGTCACCAGAGCACTATTGTTCAGGATAGTTTTGAAGAACTTTGTGAGCACATCGAGATAATGATTTGGACACTCAGATCACGAGACACGAATCCCATTGAACATTTATAGAACATTATTGAGAGGTCTGTTATGTACAAAACCATTCACTGGCAAAACTCTCCCAGTTATGGGGGCTATAGAGGCAGCATGGCTCAACATTTCTACAAGGAACTTCCAATAACTTGGCGATTCCATGCCACATCAAGTTATTGCACTACACCCAACAATGGCAGGTCCTACCCAATGTCAGAGGTGAGATGCGAGTTTGTTAATTAGTATGTATTCGCAACAACTGGCAGCTCACTTGTAGTGGTAAAACAGACGTTTAGCAACTGGTAGATTTCTTTGACTATTAATGACACTCTGCAAGAATCATAAGTGCCTGCACTCAGTATGTTAAGAAAGTGTGTATTGATATTTATAGCGTTGTGCAGTCTATGTATATCACTCTGTACTCTCACTTCTGTGGACCCTCGCGCTGTACAATCATTCCCTACGCGTTTTACAATGTTTAGGGATAAGTATGGAACTTACGAAATATCCAAATATCATTTTGATTTTAAGTTTATATAATACACTCGTTTATAATGCGTAGGCAGAGCCCAGATACCACTAGTGTTTGGATACCTATGTTCTAGCCACAGAGACTGATATGAGGTGGACACCAATTCTGACATTGCTGATTAATTTTTGATGATGATAATTTCTTCCAGCGACCAGAATCCATCGTGATCCTGCAATTAATGAAATCTTTCCCATGTAGCTGTATAAGCAATTGTTGGTCATCAGCACGAAGTTGTTCGATAGCAAATAGTGTAAGACGATTCACAGAAATTTCTATCAGAAGAAGTGTCTGACAGGAAATGGATTTGTCCACTGTGCATGGTGGTTTGCAGGGGTCAGAAGCACGAATATACATTGCGATAAAAGATTGTGTATTTGTACGTCTGACTCCTTGCAGTCCATAACCAACAACTTTGCAGGCTCTCTGCACGAGAGTGTTACACCACGTGACCCTTCACTACTTGGGGCAAAATAATTGTGATTAAGTATGGAAATTAATTAATTAGTTTCGCCGTACAATTTCCCCCCACCCTCACACTTCCAACAATTACGACGGACGATAATTTGATGCCTCAATAAAGGTCCTGCCAACTGATCCCTTGTTTTGGTCTAGTTGCAACATACATTTCTCTTCACCAGAATCTGACGCAGGATATTTTCGTTGGGTATGCAGTTGGCCCATCTAATTTTCAGCATACATCGGTAGAACCTATTATTGTCGTCTTATTTGAGTTGCAGGTGATCCAAATTTAACGCAACTACTTCTCACCAAAACATCACATTTTATTCGATGGCAAGGAATTTCCCTTTCTCAGAAACACTTTCCTTGTTATTAGAAACCTTTTTTATCCTCTTAGACCGTCATCACTCATTTTATTGCACCTATTCACAAACCTCTTTACTCCTTTTAGATGTGTGTCACATCCTCTTCTTATGCACTCAGATTACTTGATTTAATAGGATTAAATTTCAATCCCCAAGTATAAATTAATGACTTTCATCTTATAATCTCATTTCAAGACACTAGCCATTTCACTCAACTCTTCCCCAAGTTAAAATTTCTTCACTTTTTATTTAGCTATCTTCCAAAATTCTCTTAGTTTGCTTTGCAGCTTGCCTACTGTACCGATAGAATAACACTATTTGTCCCCTGGCAAGTACTGCTTCGTTTTCATTAATCCTCTCATAACTTTTATAACTGCAATCCGATTTCTGTAGAAAGTTTAAGCATTCACGTCTCGTACGTTATGTATGCTACCTTCAGAATTTCAAGGAGTTCCATGAATTCAGTGTTAATACATAATCTTCTAAACATATTTTTGTAAATACTAGCATTTGCACTGAGTGACTTAGAGATGCCACGGAGGACTTAAACCTGGATGGAAAACTGTTGTTTTGAACTTACGTACCTCTTGTTGTGCGTCAAGTGTTCTACTTGTGCTCCACCACGCTCATTGTGTTACGTTACTAATGGTGGTCAGGAAGAACCATCAGTGCAGATATACGTTGCCTTAAGAAAATGTTTATTCTCACCTACGACTTCTGGCTGGCCACATATAAAGAAGTTCCAGTCTCTCATCTGTGGCCCATGAACGTACGCTAGTTGCAAGGCAATGATTGTTACTCTGTATTATTGTTACTATTTATTATACATCAAATATGCTTTGTTATTCCGGTTGTATGAGATGAATGAAATAGAGCAGGGCACTGCTTAGTGTAGCCCTATGCAGTGTTCTTGGATGCGTATGGCCAGCCTCTAACAATAATGTTCGTTGAGCGAAGTCAGAACGGTCGATCGGGCAACACTGGCGACTCACAACGCTGCACATGCATAGCGGTCGGTGTTGACTACCAGCCCCTACCGTAGTTCAGTTGAACATCGTGTATATTCCGTGACAGACCTGTTGATCAAAGTGCTTGATCAGTGCATTAGTTCTGAAATGAGAACATGACATTGACGAGCAAAGGATCAACTTAAAGAGTTGTTTTATGCTTTTCAAGACACCGAAAGAAACGCATGCAATGCTGGTACATTTTCCATGAAATGTATGTATGAGTGGTTCGCGTAATAGTTAATAAATCTGTTCCGTTACTGAACGAAAGAAGAAGTCAGATAAGTTTCAACATGTTGTGAGTAGCATGGTTCTGGAGAGGACGGCAACCTCATATGGGGGAGTTACGTAGACACATTATGCTACGTGCTGCTAACATTTGCATTGAAGAATTTAGGGAAACCGCAGAGTACCTAAACTTTGATGGCCTGATGCTGATTTAAAAATCTGTTCTTCCCGTTGCGACTCCAGGATTTTACGTCTGCACCACCAAGATCGTGGTTTACATGAATAGTGGTGATTTGCAGGTGTCATAAGTGATAGTACACATTGTATTATGGAAATTGTATGCTATCCCTTATGACGCCTTGCAGGTCACAAACAACGACGTTCCAGTATGTCTTCTATGGACCATTACACCACATGAGCGTCCACTAGCTGTAAGACAACGGTTGTGGATAAGTATGTAATTTACTAAATGTCAGTTTTACTTTATTATCCTATTGGTATCTGGTGCATGTAACAGAGCAGCCGCTGCTTACTGCAGTCTTATGGAGTATTGCTGGAGCCTTGTGTATTGTTCCGCATTGATCGTGAGGCAGTTGACAGCTTTGACTTGATCGTTACACTGGCGAAACAGTTTCACAATTCTTACCGTATTTTCTGTTCTTATTACGTAATGTATTTATGTATTCTAGGTATACTGTGTATCTCATGGAAGTACAAACGTACAGAACGTTCATACATTTTTTCAGTCTAATTAGCTTAGTGCTTCCCCCTTTTCCAGCAGATATTATAGTAACATAATTTTTTTTGATAATTACTGGCAGAAAGTATGTTCGAAACGTACTGCATCGCACTCTGAGGAGAGAGAAGTCATGATATATCGATATACACACATACGAATGTCGGCAGTATAGCGTACACAAGATATAAAATGACATTGCATTGACAGAATACTCGTTTGTACTTACGGGATTAAAGTGAAAAGGTATACGACATGATTATGGCCATACGACGAGTCTTATCCGACTTTGACGTGAAATCGTAGGCAGAGCGAGACGCATGCGACATTCCATTTCGGAAATCGTTAGGGTATTCAATATTCTGAAACACAGTCTCAAGAGTGTGCCGAAAGTAACTAATTTGAAGTATTACCTCTCATTAAGGACGACGCAGTGTGTGACGACCTTCACTTCAGGAAAGAGAGCAGCGGCGTTTGCGTAGAGTTGTGACTGCTGACAGACAACCAACAGCCGGTCGCGGTGGCCGTGCGGTTCTGGGCGCTTCAGTCCGGAATCGCGGGACTGCTACGGTCGCAGGTTGGAATCCTGCCTCGGGCATGGATGTGTGTGATGTCTTTAGGTTAGTTAGGTTTAAGTAGTTCTAAGTTATAGGGGCCTGATGACCTAAGATGTTAAGTCCCATAGTGCTCAGAGCCATTTGAACCATTTGACAACCAACACTGTGTCCAGTATTCGCAGAAATCAGTATGGGCCGTTTGTTGAAAGTATGTGTTAGTACAGTGCTCTGAAATTTGTCGTTAATGAACGACGGGTTCAGACGACCGACGCGAGTGCTTTTGCTAATAGGACGACATCGTCCGCAGCGCCTATCCGGACTAGTGACCATATTGGTAAGTGCCGAGACGACTGGAAAACGGTCGTCTAATCAAATGAGACCAAATTTCATTGGTAAGAGTTTATGGTAGTGTTTGAGTGTGGCACAGACGCCACGAAGCCTTGGACCCTAGTTGTCAACAACACACTGTGCAACTTGGTGGTGGCTTCATCACTACGTGGGCTGTATGTACAAGGAGTGCACTGGATGCTCTGTTCGAATTTAAGCGACCATTGACTAGAGCTGGTTTTTGTTTGCCTGCTTCAATCATTTACAGCCATTCATGGACCTCTTGTTCCCAAACAACCATGGATTCTTTATGGATGACAATGCGCCATGGCACCAGAGCGCAATTGTTCGAGATTAGTTTGAAGAACATTTTGAGCAGTTGGAGCGAATGATTTGGTAACTCAGGTCACCCGACATGAATCCCATCGGACATTTATAGAACATAATCGAGAGGTCAGTTACGTACAAAATTATTCAACGCTAACACTTTACCAGTTATGGAGGCTATAGAGGCAACATGGGTCAATATTTCTACTAGGGGCTTCCGACAACTTGCGGATTCCATGTCATGTCAAGATGCTGCACTACACCCAACAGTGGGAGGTCCTACCCTGTGTCAGAGGGGAAATGCGACTTTAATAATTAGTACGTATTCGCAACGGTTGGCAGCTCAATTCTAGTGGTAAAACAAACGTTTAGCAACTAGTAGATTTGTTTCACTATGAATGATGCTGTGCAAGAATCATAAGTGCCTGCACTCAGTATGTTAAGAAAGTGTGTATAGATACAGCGTCCTGCAGTCTATGAATATCAACTCTATAGTCACTCTTTTGTGGACCTTCGCGCTGTACACTCGTTTTCTACGCGTTTTACAATGTTTAGGTATAAGTATGGAACTTACTAAATATCCAAATATCATTTTAATTGTAAATTTATATAATACACTCGTTTATGACGCGTAGTCATTGCCCAGATACCACTAGTGTTGGGGTACCTATGTTCTAGCCAGAGAGTGTGAAATGAGGTGGACAACAAGTCCGACCACTCCTTGGCATGGCTGATTAATTTTTGATGATGATAATTTATTCCAGCGACCAGAATCCATCATGATCCTGATCTTCATGGAATCTTTCCCTTTTAGCTGTATAAGCAATTGTCGGTC
This sequence comes from Schistocerca cancellata, assembly GCF_023864275.1. Classification (NCBI taxonomy): domain Eukaryota; kingdom Metazoa; phylum Arthropoda; class Insecta; order Orthoptera; family Acrididae; genus Schistocerca; species Schistocerca cancellata. The sequence continues at coordinate 295,051,617 of NC_064629.1, forward strand.
ATCAACACGATGTTGTTCATTAGCAAATAATTTAAAACGATTCACAGATATTTCTCACTATCAGAAGTGTCTGACAGGAAATGGAGTTGTCCACTGTGCATGGTGGTCTGCAGCGGTCAGGAGTGCGAATATAAATTGCGATAAAAAATTGTGTATTTGTACTTTTGACTCATTGCAGTCCATAAACAACAACTTTGCAGGCTCTCTGCAGGAGACTGTTAAACCACGAGACCGTACACGAACTGTAGCATAATATTTGTGGATATGTATAGAAATTAATTAATTAGAGTCGCTGTACAAATCCCCCCCCCCAACCTCCGCCCAACCCTCACACTTCCTACAATTACGATGGACGATAGTTTGATGTCTTAATAAAGTTCTTGACAACTGATCGCTTGTTTTGGTCTAGTTGTAACATACATTTCTCTTCACCATAAACTGAAGCACTATATTTTCGTTGGGTATGCAACTGGCCCATTTAATTTTCTGCATTCGTCGGTAGAACCTTTTATTGTCGTCTTATTTGAATTGCAGATGATCCAAGTTTAACGCAACTACTTCTCACCGAAACATAACATTGTATTCCCCCCTGCGGGTTTGGGGGTAAGAATAGGCCCGCGGTATTCCTGCCTGTCGTAAGAGGCGACTAAAAGGAGTGTCAAACGTTTCGGCCTTAAAGTGCTGGTCCCCTAAGGGGTTTGACCACCACATTCCAAAATTTTTCTTTAGTGCGTACCATTTGGGGAAGGACGCCTTATATGGTGCATTCTATATCCATCTTGCCCTAAGATCTGGCACACCCGATATTGTCGTGGAGTTGGACTTACACCAAGCTTCCGGCCACATCAGCTGCAGTGTGTTCTGGGTAGCATACATGCCCTCCATTGTGCACTTCCATCTTCGGCTTCGTGATACACATGGATATTCGACACCCGACATCCAGCACGGTAGCCAGTCCGTTGTGGTGGGGTCGTCATGTACCCTCTTGGTGGTAGCCCCCTGACTACACAGGGATCGCAATGCTGATGTCTGAGCTGCTGCCTCTCCATTTATGCCGAGGAGTAGATGCCTATCCCTCTGGGTCATCAGGACTCCCGGCAAAGGCCTTCCTGTCAGGTGGTCTTTGCTGTGGCTGGGTGGCGCCTGTGGGGAGAGCCCCTGGTCGGAGTGGGTGACATCAGGGCGGATGACCCATAATGAAGTGTGGTACATCATCTCTCACTGATGGGCCTCCACCAGCAGTCTCTAAGCGATCGAGGTCTAACCTGTATGGGAAGAAATATGATCAGAGACCATTTCCCTCCCTGGCCACTCCATGGGAGGAACGTATGGCCTAAGAAGGCAGTGGAGATTATTCGCTCTGGTACCTCGTCTGTACGCGAGTTGATGGTGAACCATTTATGTCGACTAAGCCCCTGTTTATTGTTGAGTATTTAGAGGACAAGTTCGTTGAGGTGGCGGGCTTGTCCAAAATGTGCTCTGGGTCAGTTCTAATCAAGACAGCATCCTCTCCCCAGTCACTGAGGTTGCTCACTTACGATAAGTTGGGGGATGTTTCAGTTACCGTCACGCCCCATAAGAGTTTAAACATGGTCCAGGGTATTATATTCCACAGGGATCTTCTTCTGCAGTCAGACGATGAACTATACGCCAACCTAGAAAGACAAGGTGTTCACTTCATCCGGCGCATCAGTCGGGGTCCGAGGGATAATCAGGTAGCCACCGGTGCCTACATCTCGGCCTTTGAGGGTGATGTATTACCCGAGAAGGTCAAGGTGATGATTTACCGCTGTGATGTGAAGCCATATATCCCCCCTCCGATGAGGTGTTTGGGCATATGTACTTCCAGCATCACATGTCGAGATTGTGGACATCCTTCGCATCCCAATACTCCTTGTGCCCCGCCTTCCATCGGTATTAACTGCGGAGAAGACCATTCCCCCTGCTCGCCAGACTGTAGGGTATTCCAGAAAGAACGGAAGATAAGTGAATATAAGACCCTGGACCGCCTGACCTACACCAAGGCTAAGCAGAAATATGAGAGGCTGCATCCTATGCCAATGATGTACACCTACACTGCTGCTGCAACAATGGTTCTCCCATCTCCCATGTCATAACGTACGGTTGGCTCTACGATCTGTCAGAATCCACCAGCCCCCACGATTGTGGGGGGCACTTCACTCCCTGTTGTTCCTGCTCTATCTACATCAGGAGCAATGCCCCACCAACCATCGGGGACATCAGTTTCCACTTCCCAGCCAGAGAAGCGTAAGACATCTTTGGCTACTTTCGCCAGGAAGTGGTCCCTTGTGGACCTCCCTTCGCAAGTTCCGACCAGCGGAAAAGTGGACACCCGCAAGTGGCTGAAACAACAACCAGTTGCTGGTCGTAGGGCCTCACGGTCGTCGTCCATCCCTGAGACTGCCCCAGTGAAGCTCTGCCAGCCTGAACCATGTAAGGCACAGCACGAGAAGCAGAATAAGAAGAAGATTCCCAAGAATCACGACATTGCGGTGGCACCCGTCCCATCGCTTCCTGCAAGCTCTGCAGCTGAGGATGAGGTCGAGATTCTGGTGCCTGCTGAAGACCTGGATCTCACCGGACCCTCGGACGCAACGGATATCACTCAATTGGGTACTGAATCGGTGGCAGCAAGTGACCCAGCGGCGTAATATGCCTCCCCAGTCTCTACACGCCTTTCTCAGTGGAACTTTGGGAGTTTCTTCCACAATCTAGCTGAGCTCGTACAACTTCTCAGCCTTCACTCTTTCATCTGCATTGCTCCTCAGGATACTTGGTTTCCAGCGATGCGAACCCCCGCCCTCTGTAGCTATCGGGGTTATTATAAGAACTGAGCAGCTTATGCAAGGGTATCTGGTGATGTGTGCATCTATGTCCTTCACTCTCTTCACAGCGAGTCTGTCCCTCTACAGACACCTTTAGAGGCTGTCGCTGTTTGGGTGTGGACGCCACAGGCTATTACTGCCTGCAGTCTGTATCTTCCACCGGATGGTGATGCCCCGCAGCATGTCCTCGCTGCGCTGATAGCCCAATTGCCGCCACCTTTCATGTTACTGGGCGACTTCAACGCCCATAACCCTCTGTGGGGTGGGTCAGTGGCAACAGGTCGGGGCGCCACCATTGAGCATGTATTGGCACAGCTCGACCTTCCCATTTTAAATGATGGTGCCTTCACAAATTTCAGTGTGGCGCATGGCACATACCTTTCGATCTGCAGCCCTAGCCTCTTACAGTCTTTCCAATGGACTGTGAATGACGACCTGTGTGGTAGTGACCACTTCCCGATCCTTCTGTCATTGCCACAGCGTCACTCTTCTGGGCGCCCTTGCAGATGGGCTATGAATAAGGCTGACTGGGACTTGTTCTCCTCCACTGCCCCTATTGAGCCTCTTTTGACTGAAGCCATTGATGTGGTGGTTCACTTGGTCACCACCGGCATCATCACTGCCGCAGAATCTGTCATTGCCCGTTCTTCTGGGTCCCCTCGGCGGAGGACTGTGCCTTGGTGGTCGCCTGTGATCGCCGAGGCGATTAAAAATCGCAGGCGGGCGTTCCAGCGTCACAAGCAGCATCCCTCATCAGAAAACGTCATCACCTTTAAACATATCCACACGCAGGCCCGCCACATCATTCGCCAACACAAGCAGGAGTGCTGGGAACGGTATGTCTCCACCATTGGCCTCCATATCTCTCCATCGCAGGTTTGGGCCAAGATTTGGCACCTCTATGGCTATCATACCCTTGTCAGTGTCCCTGCCCTCTGACTGAATGGAGTAGTTTGAACTGACTCTGACATAATTGCAAACCGGTTAGCAGACCATTTTGCTCTCAGTTCCGCTTCTGTGAATTACCCACTGGCCTTCTGCTCCATTAAAGAACGGTTGGAACGTCGGAGCCTTTCATTTCACACCCGCCATCCTGAATCCTACAATGTTCCATTCAGTGAGTGGGAATTGTACAGTACCCTAGCCGCTTGCCCTGATTCAGCTCCTGGGCCAAATCGCATCCACTGTCAGATGCTGAAACACTTCTTAGTTGACTGCCAGCGACGTCTCCTCCACCTTAACAACAGTATCTGGGTCGAGGGTGAGTTTCCGTCACAATGGCGGGAAAGCATTGTTATCCCCGTTTTGAAACCTGGCAGGAACCCATTGGAGGTGGACAGCTACCGCCCCATTAGCCTCACAAACGTTCTTTGCAAGTTGCTCGAACGCATGCTGAGCCAGTGGCTGAGTTGCATAATCGAGTCTCAGGGCCTTCTGGCTCCATCTCAGGATCGGTTGCGTAAAGGCCGCTCTGCCACCGATAAACTGGTGAGCCTGGAGTCAGCCATCCGTACAGACTTTGCCCACCGTCAGCACCGCGTCGCTGTCTTTTTCGACATGTGGCAGGCATACGATACGACATGGTGCCATCACATCCTCTCTACACTTCATGGTTGGATTCTTCGGGGTCCGCTGCCGATTTAAATACGAAATTTTCTGTCGCATCGTACCTTCCGCGTGCAAGTCGTGGCCTCCCATAGCACCCCGCTGAGTCCAGGAGAACAGGGTACCACAGGGATCTGTCTTAAGTGCCTGCCTGTTTTAATTGCAATTAACGGGCTCGCTGCGGTGGTGGGAACGTCTGTCTCAGCTTCCTTGTATGCTGATGACTTCTTACTCTACTATAGCTCCACTGGCATTGCAGCTGCTGAACATCTGCTGCCGGCGAACTTCTTGCTGTGGTGGATACACATCGATTTTTGGGTGTGGTTTTTGATGCCCCGTTGACTTGGCTCCCACATATTCGGCAGCATAAACAGATGTGTTGGCGGCATCTTGATGCTATGCGATGCTTCAGCCACACTAGCTGGGGCGTCGACCGATCTACCCTCTTATTGCTCTACCAGGTGTTAATCCAGTCCCATCTGGATTATGGGCGTCTGGCTTATGGTTCAGCATCCCCATCTGCGTTGCGGGTGCTGGACCCAGTCCTTCAGAGCGGGATCTGACTTGCCACTGGTGCTATCCGGACCAGCCCTGTGGACAGCATACTTGTGGAGGCAGGTTTCCCTCCACTGCGGTTACCGCGCCAACGCTTACTGACCGCTTATGCTACGCATATTTCTAGCTTGCCTGGGCATCCTAATTATCGTCTCCCGTTCCCTCAGTCGGTCGTCCATCTTCCAGAACATCGGCCCCAGTCGGGTTGTACGATCGTGGTCTGAGTCAGAGAGCTTCTCTCTGGGCTTGGGGTTTTCCCTCTTCCACCTCCTTTCCGGGCCCCTCTGCATACATCCCTGTGGTGTGTGCCCCATCCTTGCCTTCGGCTCGAATTGGTACAGGACCCGAAGGACTCAGTCCCTCCGGAGGCCTTCTGCTGCCACTTCCTTTCCATCCTTGCCACGTCTCAGGGCTCTGGCGTTGCTTACACTGACGGTTCGATGGTTGCTGGACGTGTCAGTTATGCTCTCACTCTGGGGGACCATTACAAACAACATTCATTGCTGGCTGGCTGTAGCGTTTTCACTGCTGCGATGGTCGCCATCTTTCGTGCCCTAGAGTATATCCGCTCCTGCTCAGGTGAGTCCTTCGCTATCTGAAGTGACTCCCTCAGTCGTTTACGAGCTATCGACCAGTGTTTCCCTCGCTCTCGTCTGGTGCTTGCTATGCAGGAGTCCCTCCATACTCTTGCCCGTTGCGGCCGTTCTGTGGTCTTTGTGTGGACCCCCGGCCATGTTGGGATACCAGGTAATGAACATGTAGGCCGATTGGCCAAACAGGCCACCAGTAAACCATCTCTGGCTGTTGGCCTCTCGGAGACTGATTTGTGAGCATTCTTATGCCGCAAAGTTGTCGCGCTTTGAGACGCAGAATGGCGCGATCTGACCACACACAATAAACTCCATGCTATCAAGGAGATGACGACTGTGTGGCGGTCATCCCTGCGAGCCACTCGCAGGGACTCAGTAGTCCTTTGTCGGCTCTGCATTGGCCACACCCGCTTGACGCACAGCCATTTACTGCGCCATGAGGACCAGCCTCTATGTCGCTGCGGGGTGGCTTTGACATTGGTCCACATTTTGTTGGCCTGTCCCCTTTTAACTGTGGTCATGCAGACGTTTGTGCTGCCTGAACCGCTCCCTGCTCTTTTAAAAGATGACACTGCTATGGCAGGCTTAGTTTTGCGTTTTATTCGGGCAGGGGGCTTTTACCCCTTAATCTAAGTGTTTGTCATATTTTATTGATTCTGGCCTTTGGCCTCCGATTTTAGTCTGAGTTTTTAGTGTCTTCCTTGGTGGTTGGCTTTTCCTTTCTTGTCTCTATGGTCGGCCAATCACTGTCACACTCTGTGTGATTTTTATTCCTTTTGTCTGGACTCTGTCTAAGTCTTTCTTGTCCTGTGCCGTCTGTCGTCTTTCCCATTGTCGCTTTTATTCTGAGTGGGTGTTTTTAAGTTTTGGAAAAAAGGACCAATGGCCGTAGCAGTCTAGTCCCTTTAATCCCACAAACCAACCAACCAACCAACATTGCATTCGATTTCAAGGAATTTATCTTTCTCAGAAACACTTTTCATGATACTATAAACTTTTTTCTTATCCTCTTAGACGGTCATCACTCATTTTATTGCACCTAGTCACAAACCTAATTACTACTTTTAGAAGTGTGACACATCCTCATTGTATGCACTCAAATTACTTTATTTAATAGGATTACATTTCAGTACCCAAGTATAATTTTATGGCTTTCATCTGATCTCACGTAACTAGCCATTCCACTCAACTCTTCCACTATGTTTACATTTCTTCACTTTGTATTTTAATTATCTTTCAAAATTCGCTTTGGTTTCCTTCGCAGCTTGTGTATTGTACCAATAGAATAACACTATTTCTCCCCTGTCGAGTACTGCTTCGTTTCCATGAATCCTCTTGCAATTTTATAACTGCAATCCGTTTGCTGTAGAAAGTTTAGGCATTCAACTCCCGTAAATTATGTATGCTACCTTCAGAATTTCAAGGAGTTCCTTGAGTTCAATGTTAGTACATAATCTTCTAAACATAAATGTAAATACTTGCATTTCCACTCAGTGACTTAGAGATGCCACAGAGGACTTAAACCTGGATGGAAAATTGTTGTTTTTGAACTTACGTACCTCCTGTTATGCGTAAAGTGTTCTACTTGTGCTCCACCACGCTCATTGTGATACGTTACTATTGGTGATCAGGAGGGACCATCAGCGCGGATAGACTTTGCCTTAAGAAAACGTTTATTCTCACCCATGACTTCTGGCTGGCCACATACAACGACGTTCCAGTCTCTCATCTGTGGCCCATGAACTTACGCTAGTTGCAAGGCAATGATTGTTACAATGTATGTAATTTATTATACATCAAATATGCTTTGTTATTCCGGTTGTATGAGGTGAATGTAATAGAGCAGGGCACTGCACAGTGTAGCCCTATGCAGTGTTCTTGGATTCGTATGGCCAACCTCTAACAATAAAGTTCGTTGACCGAAGTCAGAACGGTCGATCGGGCAACACTGGAGACTCACAACGCTGCACATGCATAGCGGTCGGTGTTGACTACCTGCCCCCACCGTAGTTCATTTGAGCATCGTGTATGTTCCGTGATAGACCTGTTGATCGAAGTGCTTGATCAGTGCATTAGTTGTAAACTGAGATCATGGCAATGAACGAGCAAAGGTTCAACTTAAAGAGTTGTTTTATGCTTTGCATGACACCAAAAGAAACGTATGAAATGCTGGTAAATGTTCCATGAAATGTGTGTAAAAATGGTTTGCGTAACAGTTAATAAATCTGTTCCGTTACTGAACGAAAGAAGAAGTCAGAAAAGTTTCTACGTTTTGTAAGTAAATCGTTCTTTAGAGGAGTGCAACTTCGTATTGGGGAGTTATGTGGACACAATCGGCTATGTTCTGCTAACATTTGCCTTGAAGAATTTAGGGAAACCGCAGAGTACCTAAATTTTGATGGCCTGATGTTGATTTAAAAAGCTGTTCTTCCCTTGCGACTTGAGGATTCTACGTCTGCACCACCACGATTTTGTTTTACCCCAATAGTGGTGATTTGCAGGTGTGATAAGTGATAGTACACACTGCATTACACACTACTCTTACCAAGTAGACAACAACGCACTGTGCAACCTGGCAGTGGCTCCATAATTGTGTGGGCTGTGTTTACAAGTAATGGACGGGATGCTCTGTTCTAACTGAAGCGACCACTGATTGCAGCTGGTTACGTTTGGCTACTTGGAGACCATACAGACAATCATGGACCACTTGTTCCCAATCAACCATGGATTTTTTAAGGATAACAATGCGCCATGTCACCAGAGCTCAATTTTTCAGGATAGTTTTGAAGAACATTCTGAGCAGTTCGAGATAATGATTTGGACACTCAGATCAACCGACACAAATCCCGTTGAACTTTCATAGAACATAATCGAGAGGTCAGTTACATACAAAATCATTCACTGGTAACACTTTCCCAGTTATGGAGGCTATAGAGGCAACACGGTTCAATATTTCTACAAGGGACTTCCAACAACTTGTCGATTCCATGCCACGTAGAGTTGCTGCATTACACCCAACAATGGGAGGTCCTACCCTATGTCAGAGGGGAAATGCGACTTTAATAATTAGTACGTATTCGCAACGTTTGGCAGCTCATTTCCAGTGGTAAAACAGACGTTTAGCAACTGGTAGATTTCTTTGACTATGAATGATACTCTTCTGTGGACCTTCTGGATGTACAGTCGTTCTCTACGCATTTTACAGTGTTTAGGGATAAGTATGGAACTTACTAAATATCCATATATCATTTTGATTTTAAATTTCTATAATACACTCGTTTATGATGCGTAGGCACAGCCCAGATACCATTAGTGTTTGGGTACCTATATTCTAGCCAGAAAGTGTGATATGAGGTGGACAACAAGGCCGACCACTTCATGACATTGCTGATTAATTTTTGATGATGATAATTTCTTTCAGCGACCAGAATCCATCGTGATCCTGCTGTTATTGGAATCATTCCCATTTAGTCGTATAAGCAACTGTTGGTCATCAAGACGAAGTTGTTCGTTAGCAAATAATTTGAAACGACTGACAGATATTTCTCACTATCAGAAGAAGTGTCTGACAGGAAATGGATTTGTCCACTGTCCATGGTGGTCTGCAGGGGCCAGAAGTGCGAATATACATTGCGATAAAAAATTGTGTATTTGTACTTTTGACTCCTTGCAGTCCATAAACAACTTTGCAGGCTTTCTGCAGAAGACTGTTACACCACGAGACCGTTCACTAACTGTAGCAGAATACTTGTGAATATGTATGGAAATTAATTGATTAGCGTCGCTGTACAAATTTCCCCCACCCTCACACTTCCAAAAATTACGACGCACGATTATTTGATGCCTCAGTAATGGTCCTGACAACTGATCCCTTCTTTTGGTCAAGTTGAACCTACATTTCTACTCACCAGCGTCTGAAGCAGTAGATTTTCGTTGGGTAAAGTAACAATTTAACTAGGAGAAGGGATCGTTTGGTAGGACATGTTCTCAGACATCGAGGGATCACCAATTTAGTATTGGAGTAACATGGTTCTTTAGAGGAGTGCAACCTCGTATTGGGGAGTTATGTGGACACAATCGGCTATGCTCTGCTAACATTTGCCTTGAAGAATTTAGGGAAACCGCAGAGTACCTAATCTTTGATGGCCTGATGCTGATTTAAAAATCTGTTCTTCCCGTTGTGAGTCCAGGATTCTATGTCTGCACCACCACGATTGTGTTAAACACAAATAGTGGTGATTTGCAGGTGTCATAAGTGATAGTACACATTACATTATAAAAATTGTAATACTATCCCTTATGACGCCTTGCATGTCACAAACAACGACGTTCCAGTGTGTCTTCTGTGGACCATTACACCACATGATCGTCCACTAGCTGTAAGACAACGGTTGTGGGTAAGTATATAATTTACTAAATCTCTTTGCATGACACCAAAAGAAACGCATGAAATGCTGGTAAATGTTCCATGAAATGTGTGTACAAATGGTTTGCGTAACAGTTAATAAATCTGTTCCGTAACTGAACGAAAGAAGAAGTCAGAGAAGTTTCTACGTTTTGTAAGTAACATGGTTCTTTAGAGGAGTGCAGCCTCGTATTGGGGAGTTATGTGGACACAATCGGCTATGTTCTGCTAACATTTGCCTTGAAGAATTTAGGGAAACCGCAGAGTACCTAAACTTTCATGGCCTGATGCTGATTTAAAAATCTGTTCTTCCCGTTGTGAGTCCAGGATTCTATGTCTGCACCACCACGATTGTGTTAAACACAAATAGTGGTGATTTGCAGGTGTCATAAGTGATAGTACACATTACATTATAAAAATTGTAATACTATCCCTTATGACGCCTTGCATGTCACAAACAACGACGTTCCAGTATGTCTTCTGTGAACCATTACACCACATGATCGTCCACTAGCTGTAAGACAACGGTTGTGGGTAAGTATATAATTTGCTAAATCTCAATTTTATTTTACTATCCTATTGGTATCAGGTGCATGTAACAGAGCAGGCCGCTGGTTAGTGCAGTTTTATGCAGTATTGCTGAAGCCTTGTGTATTGTTCCGCATTGATCGTGAGGCAGTTGACAGCTTTGACTTTATCGTTACACTGGCGAAATAGTTTCACTACTCTGACCATATTTTCTGTTGTTACTACCAAATGCGCTTATGTATTCTAGCTATAGGCTGTATCCCATGCCATTACAAACGTACAGAACGTTCATATATTTTTTCAGCCCAATTAGTTTAGTGCTTCAACCTTATCCCGCAGAAATTCTTGTAACGTAATTTTTTTTTCATAATGACTGCCAGAAACTACGTTCGAAACGTACTGCATCATACTCTGAGATGACAGAAGTCATGATATAGCCAGCTGCACATATCGGCAGTATAGCGTACGCAAGATATAAAATGGCAGTGCATTGACAGAACACTCGTTTGTACTTACGTGATTCATGTGAAAACATATACTCGCTTCCCACGCCCGGGTTCCCGGGTTCGATTCCCGGCGGGGTCAGGGATTTTCTCTGCCTCGTGATGACTGGGTGTTGTGTGCTGTCCTTAGGTTCGTTAGGTTTAAGTAGTTCTAAGTTCTAGGGGACTGATGACCATAGATGTTAAGTCCCATAGTGCTCAGAGCCATTTGAACCATTTTGAGAACGTATACAACATGATTATGGCCATACGACGAGTCTTAACAGACTTTGAACGTGAAATCGTAGTTAGAGCGAGACGCTTGCGACATTCCATTTCGTAAATCGTTAGGGAATTCAATATTTCGAAACACAGTGTCAAGAGCGTGCCGAGAATAAACTAATTTCAAGTATTACCTCTCATTAAGGGCGAAGCAATAGCTCACGACCTTGACTTAAGGACCGAGAGCAGCGGCGTTTGCGAAGAGTTGTCACTGCTGACAGATAACCAACACTGTGTCCAGTAATCGCAGAAATCAGTATGGGTCGTTTGTGGAAAGTATCTGTTAGGACAGTGCTCCGAAATCTATCGGTAAAGAACTACGGCCGCAGAGGACTGGCGCGAGTGCTTTTGCTAATAGGACGACATCGTCAGCAGTGCCTATCCTGATTAGTGACCATATTGGTAAGAGCCGAGACGACTGGAAAACGGTCGTCTAATCAAATGAGACCCGATTTAATTGGTAAGAGTTTATGGTAGGATTCATGGACCTCTTGTTCCCAAACAAGCATGGATTCTTTATGGATTACAATGCGCCATGGCACCAGACCACAATTATTCGAGATTGGTTTGAAGAACATTCAGAGCAGTTGGAGCGAATGACTTGGTAACTCAGGTCACCCGACATGAATCCCATCGGACATTTAATGAACGTAATCGAGAGTTCAGTTACGTACAAAATCATTCGCGGTAACACTTTCCCAGTTATGGAGGCTATAGAGGCAGCATGGCTCAATATTTCTACAAGGGACTTGCAACATCTTGGAACTGCAATCATCATACACAAAGGCATTGAGCACACAAACATAGAGCTCCCTGAACTGGAAAAAACCGAGGCCACGTCCGTCAGAGTCAAGTTCAACGGAGCCTACACTACACTGATATCGGTATACAACAGTTCTGAAGGCATTTCAACACGCGATATCATCAGACTACTCAGCATTTCACCACGAGTAATAGTCACTGGAGATCAGAACACCAAACACCAAGAATGGAATTCACGCATACGAAATCACAACGGCAAAAAACTGTACGAACATTCACTAGGTAGAAACCACATTACACTAGCGTCGTCTGAACCGACGTACATTCCCTATCAGAGGGGACACAGGCCAGACGTGTTAGCCATGACCCTCATCAAGAGCATTACATCGACACTGAACGTTGCCGTTTAAAACGATCTGCCCTCAAACCACCAACCTGCAATACTATACATTGAGGAAACACTGCAGCATATGGAACAACGCAGGATGTTGGACATTGTTCAAGGAAACGCTCGATAGCCACATCCCAACCATACACGAAATTAACGAAACAGCACAAATTGACGAGGCAGTAGAAACCCTCACTAACGCCGTCCAGGACGCAATGGCGGGCACCATACCTGATCGCGCCTCACAACAACACAGTGCGGCCATGCTCCAGGAAATCCTGGGCCTAATCTCAATGAGGAATCGCCTCAGGAGACAATGGCACCGTACGAAGCGTCAGTACTTTAAACGGCACATTAACAGGCTACAGGGCATCATACACCACAAAATACAAACACGTAGAACACATCAGTGGAACCAAAAACTCGAAGGGCTGGACACCGCGCGACCTGGCGTGTGGCAACTAGCCCGACACTTCAGCAGGGAGAAAATGTACACCCCAACGCTTCAAGGGCCTGACGGACCTGCATACTCAGCAGAAGAGAAAGCAGATCTATTGGCCCGCACACTCGCAGCGTCATTCACACCGAACCTGGTACCATCAGATCCAATGTTCACACTTGCTACTGACCAGGAGGTTACACGCATTTTAGCCCAACCATCGCGCGACGGCATTCGACATGCTAGTACAGCCGAAGTCTCCTGGGCTATAATGCATTCCGCTGCTAGGAAAGCCCCTGGTCGTGATGGCATTCAAAACCGTGTCCTCCAGGAGTTCACGGATAAAGCCACTGAATACCTAACACACATAACGAATGCCATACTAAAACACCAACACTTCCCCGCCTTTTGGAAGACGGCCAAGGTCCTGATGTTCAGGAAGCCGGGGAAAGACCACAGCCTCCCACAAAATTACCGACCCATCAGTCTTCTCAACTTGCTCAGCAAGATTGTTGAGAAGGTGATTCTCAAACGCATCACTAGGCACTGCATAACAAATGACATCCTGAGACCGGAGCAATTCGGCTTCAGGAATCACCACTCCATAACGCAACTCTTACGTGTCGTTGAACATATAACACATGGCTTCAACACAAACAAAGAGCGGTGTTACTGGACATTGAAAAGGATTTCGGCCGTCCATGGCACAACGGCCTCATTCGCAAACTCAGCGACGCGGGATTCCCCGACGGGCTGGTGCGTCTCATACACTCATACCTCACAGACAGGAGTTTCAACACTGACGTGCAGGGAAAACAACCAACACGACACAGTACACACGCGGGAGTACCCCAGGGAAGCATCCTAGGGCACCTACTGTTTAACCTCTACATTAACGATCTCCCAAGCACACACAACAGAACGATGGCAATCTACGCGGATGACACAGCCATCCTCGCGCAAGATTGGAAACCATCAAACATTATGTCACGCTTACAGACCACACTCAAAGTGTCTGAGCCTTGGTTGGAGAAATGGCATGTTAGAGTAAACGTTGAAGAGTGTGAAGCCGTTCTGTTCAGTAGAAGACCGAAGCAACTGCGCAAACACCGATACTGCAGACCAATAACTCTACATGCACGCCCAATACGTTTCCGTGAGAAAGTCAAATACCACGGTGTCTGGCTGGACCGGAAATTACTCTGGGAGGACCACATACAACGCGTGACCAACCGAGCAAGCGCGAGGCTGAAACAGCTCTACCCTATGCTCAACAGGCGTAGCACACTGTACAGAAGGCTGTCGAGGTCCATGTACATGCCACTTACTCGACCCCTGATGACGTACGCAGTTCCTGTCTGGGGATACGCTGCGCCCACACGCCTGCGCTGTCTGTAGATCATACAAAACAAAGTACTCAAAATCATAAGCAATACTCCACGGTACACACGCATCGCGGACCTTCACCGGGAATACCGACTTGAGACTCTCACGGAGGTAATCAACAAACTCACCACAAGACTATACAGAAACTCCAGACATTCGCAGAACCCGTTTATTCTGAATCTGGGGAACTGCGACTACAACCATAGATGGAAACATAAAAGACCAAAAGACATACTTGTAAGGACCTAACATCTATGACCAAGTACACGCAAATACAACGGCACAGATGAGCCCCTGCTAATCAGACACCATTACTGGTTATCCAGCTGGAACACACTTGCCGAATATCTGGCACCACTCAGGGAAGCCGTATAGTACACTACATGCAGACAAGCTCCACACACACCCCACACAGTGAGATGATCTATGTCCGATCTCCCACTACTATATAACGATCTTGATTGTTCCAGGAATGCAGCAGCTGCAGCAAACTCGGATACATCACCATCGCTTGCCACGGTAATGATGCATGATACCCATACTAACAAACCCAACCTTGCATGAACTATCGCAGGTAGTAAGCCACTACTGCTCTTATTACCCATCACACTGTCACAGAGGTTTTTTTCCCACGGCACAAGCCTTGGCACTTCTTTTCCCTCTGCTCTTCAAATTGCTACCCTCATTCGCGTTTCGTCCACTATCTATCAACTGATAGACCGTGTTAATGCGTAGTCTTACCCAGACGCACGGATAACAACACATCCCAGCATCCTGTGATCCACCTATTAGATAACTAACATGTTGGCGGAGGTGACAGTAGAACTTTTGGTTTGGTCACCACGTTGGTGCGGGCGTGGAGGGGCCCCATCTCTATATTCAACAACTTGTCGCGTCCATGACACGTCGATCATCTGCACAACACATGGCTAAGGGAAGTCCTGCCCTATATCAGGATGCATCCCGTGTCGTTGTCACTTCATTATATTCTACATCAAAAATAGAGAGGTTTAATTTTATTAGAATTTTTACTGCTACTTGAAATGATCAATAACTGGAACTGCGGTAACTAGATGGAATGTCGTTGACCCTCCTATTCCTGACAAGAACTATAATGCCGTGATTGTCCCGTTCTAGAGAGTCAGAGGCAAATCGGGCAGATGATAAGTCTGAGAATTCTCGCCATAGTTGGTTCATTCCTAATTGTAATCCTTGTTTGTTTTAAGAGATCACAACATCAATTCAGTTTAACTACGTGAGTGGCAGGCTGGGTAAACGCTACTTTATTAATTAGTACATATTCACAACTGGCAGCTCATTTCCAGTTGTAAAACAAACGTTTGACAACTAATAGATTTGTTTGATTATGTATGATGGTCCGGAAAAAATCATAAGTGCCTGTACTCAGTATACTAAGAAAGTGCGCTGATATGAAAATTCTCATTCTGGAAACATCCCCCAGGCTCTAGCTAAGGCAAGTCTCCGCAATATCCTTTCTTCCAGGAGTACTAGTTCTGCAAGGTTCACAGGAGAGCTTCTGTGAAGTTTGGAAGGTAGGAGACGAGGTACTGCAACAACTGAAGCTGTCAGGACGGGTTGTAAGTCGTGTTTGGGTAACTCGGATGGTAGAGCATTTGCCTGCGAGACGCAAAGGTCCCGAGTTCGAGTGTCGGTCCGGCACACAGTTTTAATCTGCCAGGAAGTTTCCTATCAGCGCACACTCCGCTGCAGAGTGAAAATCTCATTCTGGTTCTGTACTCACTCTACAATGTTTATGGGTAAGTATGTTACTCAATATCCATATGTAATTTTGATTTTTAATTTTAATAGTACACTCGTTTATGGCGTCTAGGCACTGCCCAGATCCCACTAGTGCTGCGGCACCTCGGTTCTAGCCAGACAGTGTTAAATGAGGTGGACGACAAGTTTGAGCACTTCTTGGCGTTGCTGACTAGTTTTTGATGATTATTATTTCTTCCAGCGACCAGAATCCATCGTGATTCAGCTCTTAATGGCATCGTTCCCATTTAGCTGTATAAGCAGTTGTTGATCACCAACACGAAGTTGTAAGTTAGCAAATAATTTAAAACGATTCACAGGTATTTCTCACTAACAGTCTGACAGGAAATGGATTTTTCCGCTATGCATGTTAGTTGGTCTGCAGGGGTCAGAAGTGAAATACACATTACGATAAAAAATGTGTATTTGTACTTTTGGCTCCTTGCAGTACATAAACAACAACGTTGCTGGCTCTCTTCAAAAGACTGTTACACAACGTGATCGTTCGTTGACGGTAGCAGAATGTTTTTGGATAAGTACGTAAACTACTAAATATGACTATTAGATCGTTATCGTACTTTGATAAGATGTAATTACACTAACTGAAAATATAAAGTACCAACCCATGAAACACCAGATTTATCAGTGTTTATTGTGATATTCATAGCATAATGGGTATTGAAGGGTTACAATTTCATTCCATTCGGAATTGATGTCTATCATCTACATCACTGGTAGGCACGAATACAGTACTGTATTCGTTGTGGCACGGAAACAAGCAGCTCTGAATGTCATATTGTGGAACATTTTGCCATGCCTGACACACTTGCTGTGTTGGTTCATCAGGATTGCTGGGTTTATAATGGTAAGAAAGTATATATATCCTCATTGCATCCCAGATATCGTCTTTGAGTGACAAATCGGGGGACCGAAGAGTCCAGTGAAGGATCCATACATTCCACAAATCATTGTTGGTGTGAATGAACTGCAGCTATTAAAAATTCACAAGTGCTAGTTTTGAGGATATCTGTGTGGGGTTATGGATCTCTGTGGGGCTAAGATAAATTATTTTATACTTTTTAATCCGTTTTAAAAACGTTTTACATTAAAAATATTTTTATTTATATAGTTATTTTCTGCTTATTAGTCTAGTGTGTGTGTGAAATTTGTCATTCGAATTCGAACATTTTGATGAGGTTAAAGCAGCAGTTTATTTTCACCTGAGTCAACCAATGTATTGCCTCCTACGATGTATACCTAGCGAAAAGACCCCGAGGGTATGAATTAAAGAGATTCGAAATCAGTCGAAGGCTTACCAACTACCGTTCTCTCCGCAATACATTAACGACTGGAACGAAGAAAGGTATGATTAGCACTGGTACACAAAGTTCCCACTGACACACACCAGACAAGAAAGCAAATTAATATTGCATTGTTATCCATTTTTTGAGTAATTATGAAAGCTTTGAGTCTCTAGTTTTTCGTGAAGTTAGTTTAAAATCAGTTGCAGAATTTTTACCGAACACACAAACAGACAACATAGCGACGTAATAAAAACGTGTAAAAATGAACATTAGTGACGAAGAAGTGCAAAAGAATAATCGAAATAAAGACAGGCTGTTCGACAGAAACGTATTTGCATGTCAGTGAAATCAGAATAAGCTGTCGCACAACGTGCAGTACTATGCTGCTCCACCCCGTACATTGTAACATTCTTCAATTCTCCTCGACTTGCTGTCTGCAAGATATTGAGACGTTGCTGGAACCTGTTCCACTCTTAGACTGCGGCCCTCCTGAGGCGATCCATTGTGTGAGTAGGGTTTTTACGACGACGCCTTGCAGTGTGCCACTGTCTCAAGCATGCTCAATCGGGTCCACTTCAGCGGATACCGCAGACCATTCCAGTCATTTGATTACTGGTAATTTGGAAATTTGTGGTAAGATATTATGGGACTAAACTGCTGAGGTCATCGGTCTCTAAGCTTACACACAACTTAATCTGACTTAAACTAACTTCCACAACGACAACACACACACCCATACCAGAGGGAGGACTCGAACCTCCAACGCAGGGAGCCGCGCGGACCGTGACAAGGCGCCTTAGACCGCGCGATTTGATTCCTGTCTCTACGACCATGGTGTTTACGAGTTGGGAGCAGTGGGCTCGCGCATTGTCGTCTTTAAAGAAAAATTCATTTGTAAATGTTGACCGTAGGACTGGACAATTGGTAGGTGGATCCTGTCCTGTTACCGAACAGCCTTAAAATTATCCTCGATAGCGAAGAGACGTGTCCGACATCCGTTAGCAAACCTGGCCCAGAATTTAATTGAATCATGTCCCTGTAAATTGAATTCACTAACAAGGTTCGCGTTTCTGTGTCGTGTGTTGGGACGTAGCCGCCTCCACACTTTTCTACATCACTACGCGTCAAGCAGATCTTGCATTCGATGTTTGAGAGAACATGATGCCGCTGATCCGAGTCCCCTGACGGGTGTCCGCATATCCATCTTCTTAATACTCCACTTGCTCGGGAATAATCGAAATAAAGACAGTCTGTACGAAAGAAACGTATTTGCACCTCAGTGAAATCAGAATCAGCTGTCGCACAACATGCAGTACTATGCTGCTCCACTCCGTAAATTGTAACATTCTTCGATTCTTCTCGACTTGCTGTCTACAAGATATTGAGACACTGTTGCTGGAGCCTGTTCCACTCTTAGACTGCGGCCCTTTTGAGGCCATCCATTGTGTGAGGAGGGTTTCTGCGACGACGCCTTGCACGGTGCCACTGTCCCAAGCATGCTCATTCGGGTCCACTTCAGCGGATACCGCAGACCATTCCTGTCATTTGATTAACGTTTGAATGCAATCCTGTAGTATGTACCATTTTGTTGGGCAACTTCCATTCTGATACTATTTCTTGGCGTTAAGTGACAATGGGTAACTGCCTAAGGACCCTTCAAGACGAGCTGAAAGACGGAACAGGATACGCTAGTTGCAATGAATCGTTCACAGTTGAAGACAAAAAAAAAATGGCTCTGAGCACTATGGGACTCAACTTCTGAGGTCATTAGTCCCCTAGAACTTAGAACTAGTTAAACCTAACTAACCTAAGGACATCACAAACATCCATGCCCGAGGCAGGATTCGAACCTGCGACCGTAGCGGTCTTGCGGTTCCAGACTGCAGCGCCTTTAACCGCACGGCCACTTCGGCCGGCAGTTGAAGACACAGCGCTTGTTATTGAATATCACTGACAAGGGAAGGCCACGACTTTGGGATCGCGGATTTACTTCAAACATTATACGCCTTTAGTAGACCATTAAAACAATATAGCGTGCAAGTAATAAGGTGCACTACTCTGGCAATTCCGACAAAATCACAAGAGAAGTTTTAGGCGTGTATTATGTGGCTGATGTTTCTGTGCTTAGGGGCCAGATGTTAGAGTTCGTAGCGGTCAAATGATTATCGGTAGAGTTTGTAAGACTGCCGTGTATAACACGACAGATAGACTCCCGTGTAAACTTAATTATTAATCTATTTTTTTAATCACAGGTTATATTATTTAATTCTTATGGCATTTGAGACGTAATATAATTTGAGAAACCACGTATATTTGCATGAAGTTTCAGTGAATTGCGTGTTATTTGACTACTTGCTATATGTCGCTTCCACCTTGTCCTGCGGTTACTAAGGGCCACGGTTAATCGGATTTGGCATGTTAATGGTAAGGGGTGGCCAGATGCCCTTCCTGCCGCCATCCTGTACCCCGTAGGACAGAATCAGTGGATCCCAACTGTCTGTGTCTAGTGTAAATCGTGAAATAGTGCGAATGTGTTTTCAAATGTCTGCGACGCGTGTAACTGGGGCAGAACGTGAGAACCAGCACGGTATTCACCTAGTGGGATGTGGAAAACCGCCTAAAACCACATCCAGGCTGGCTGGCACACCGGCCCTCGTCGCTAATCCGCCGGGCGGATTCGATCTGGAGCCGGCGCACCTACCCGAGTCCAGGAAGCAGCGCGTTAGCGCTCTCGGCTACCCTGGCGGGTTTATTTAACTAATTACTATTTTTAATTAAATTTAATTATTGGAACAAACATATTTATAGCTATAGAAAACTGAACGAAGAAACACATAGGGTGTTCCTGAAAATGTATGCCTTTTGTGATTTGCGAAATCCGTTATACATGCAGTCTGGTAAAGTACTCGGAACTACTTTGCACCTCGACGCTTCAAGCTGCAGATACAGACGCAGGCCCCATTTAGTGGTTAACCTGCGTAACGGTGAGACGTTGCTAATGCAGCAAGAACGAACAGTGTAGGTGCAAATTTTTTGA
Source organism: Schistocerca cancellata (assembly GCF_023864275.1). NCBI lineage: Eukaryota > Metazoa > Arthropoda > Insecta > Orthoptera > Acrididae > Schistocerca > Schistocerca cancellata. The sequence goes on from NC_064629.1 coordinate 295,072,005, forward strand.
ATATCACAGAATTTACACATTTACACTTGTACTGTTCTTCGACTGCTGCAGATAATGAATGTCGTGACGATTCAGAACATAATGTACTTACAAAACGTCTGTTAAAAGCTGCGTTCGTGTACTGTGGAACTCTTCTTCAAGAAGCGGACCTTATTGATACAGAGCAATCACCGACGATTTCTGCAGACGCAATGGCGATTGGCGAAGTACTTTATCGTTCTATTGTCGAAATGTTAGGAGAAAAGAGACTTATTATTGACGAGGGGCTCGTTCATTCCGACAAAGTAGATGAAGAAGATCTACTTAGTGAAGCTGACGATATTTCCGACAGTAAGGATTTTGAACCAGCCGAACAGAAGGGAAAAGCCGAATACATTCAGTTGGAGACGAAAATAAAAGTTGTAACACTGGCAAAGGAACACCCCACGTGGAATCTACAAACTCTCCAGAGAAAAGGTTTAAAAAGAAAGGACCATTTGAAGAGATGAGAAGCAAAAGTAAAACGTGGAGGATCAGTGACTGATAAATATGCACTAATTCATTCATAAACCAGCGACCGCTTGGTGGAAGCTCGCAAAAATCGTCAGCAAGTAAATTATATTTTTGTCAACTTTCCATCTAATGTTTTTTATCTTCATCAACCGTATTTTAACAACAAATTAATACAATGACATGAAACATTTATTTTACGTTTCAGGCAACAATAAGGATTTTACAGCAATGGAATTTAACTGCTGCAGGCCAGTTTCAGTCAGAAAACTTCATGTTCAAAGCATCACTTTCGTTGGCTAAAAAATTCGAACAATGGCACAGAATTCGGTAGAGGAAGATTACGACATACGTAACAGGAAATCTATGAGTTGGGAAGAAACACTGGAAGCCGCAAGAAAGTTTCAACTGGAGATAAAGGCACTTATTCCTAATTTCGACAAAAAAATTGTGATTGATACGGACCATACAGGTTGCCAGTGCCAGTCAACGTACGACAGAACTCTCGCTGAAAGAAATTCAAAAATTGTTTTTTCAAATAGTTGTAAGCACATCTGAGGTCAGTAGTCCCCTAGACTTAGAACTACTTAAGCCTAATTAACCTAAAGACATCACACACATCCATGCCCGAGGCAGGATTCGAACCTGCGACCGTAGCAGCAGCGCGGTTTCGGACTGAAGCACCTAGAACCGCTCGGTCACAACGACCGGCAATTGTTTGTTTCAAGACGCAATATGAACAAGATAACGTACCCATACACAGCGCAGTACACGATGACAATGTCTGGTGAATTATTACCGCAAGATGCCACATGAAAGTTTGGACCAAAAGTTTAATATAGGTACTGTTGAGAAATTAACGGCAGACTTTCCAAACGTCGTTGTAACTTGTTCGAAGTCTGGGAAGCTTTACCACACAGGTCTGCAGTTCGTTTTTAATCAGCGTTGTGCTTCCTTACGTGTGGCGGTTTCAAAGGGTCAAACTAATCCCGATTTATACGATGACATGTTTATCGATGACACAGGCCTTCCAACTTGTACAGTTGGAGTCATTCCCCCAAAATGTATTCCGATTTGCCAACCATGCGACGTTTATTTCCATCGGCAAGTAAAAAACTTTACCAAGCACCTTCAGAACTGTTCATTTCTGATTGACAACGAACGAGAAATTGCTTCTCTAGAAGATACTACTAAAATGCATTCCATCGCACCTCACCAACTGTCAGAAACTATATTTGCCAAAATGTTGCGTTACTTATAGATTGCATCCAAACTATCGGAATAAAGAGAAATTTTTCAGAATGTCTAAAAGGTATTCTTTCCCTTAGAAACTCTGAATATTCCCTGTAAATGCGGGAAAATTGCATTCATTCGATGTAGTAGATGCAGTCCCTATTTGTGTTTTCCATGTCTGTATGAAAAACACCATCCTGCAACGTGTGATGTTGAGAGCACATCCGATAAGTAATTGTGCATTACTCTTGTGGTCTGGCACATTGTGACTTACTGTATTACTGATTGTGAATACCGTCTTTCGCATCATTATTTATCGAGATTAGACTTAGGCTTTCCAAGCCTGGCCGCATCCTTAAAAATTTAGTTAAAAATAGTAATTAGTCAAATAGCATATCAAATTTACTACAGCTTAATGAAAATGTACATGTTTTTTTTTTCATTATATTACCTCTCAAAATTCATGTAAATTAAATGATGTGACGAGAGAAGAAAAATATAGGTTCAACAATTAGTGTTAGTGGGATGCGAACCGTCCCATACCCACGACGCTAAACACTTAACCACCACGAACTCTAATAACCGCTACCTGCGCGCAGATACATAAGTCACTCAAAAGACGCCTAAAACTTCTCTTGCGGTTTCCTCGGAATTGCCACAGTGGTGCACCTTACTATTTGCACATTATGTTGTTTTAATGGCCTAATAAAGGTGTACGAAGTTTGAAGTAAATCAGTGATTCCAACGTCGTGGCCTCTCCTTGTACATGTTTTCTTATACTTTTACTACACATGGGATTGAACGAAGTGAAGGCGTGTGTCAAAAGATTTTTAAGAAACACAAGGTACCTATGTTATGAGGATAGTGCTAAACATTTTTGAACCGTTTGTATAGTATTACAACTGATAAATGACTTATGATCAACTGAAAATTAAATCGGAAAGTAGCGTTTTGAATGGCTCTGAGCACTATGGGACTTAACATCTGAGGTCATCAGTCCCCTAGAACTTAGAAGTACTTAAACCTAACTAACCTAAGGACATCACACACATCCATGCCCTAGGCAGGATTCGAACCTGCGACCGTAGCGGTCGCGTGGTCTCGCGGTTCCAAAGTGATGCGCCTAGGACCGCTCGGCCACACAGGCCGGCTGCGTTTTAAATAAGAATATGACTGAGGAGTAATACAGCGTTGATCCATGAGTTTCAATTTTCTGATTCTATTCTGTGTTCACGTACATTAAAGACTTCCTGAGATAATTCATAACAAACGAAAACATGTCCCTCATATATACAAATGAACGTAATTTCACAAACATTACGTGTAATCTTTCCCTCAGTAGCAGTACATGTTCATTCCGGAATTGAAATTATGAGTGGATAGTATATTACATTATATTATTTATGTATAGCATCGTACTCTCCTTTGTGTTAAACGAAATACCTGTGTGCAATATGCTATGGCTTAGAGCAAAGGTAAATATTATCAGTCATATCAGCTGTGTTAATTTATTTCACGTCTCTGTATACTTTTTAATAAGCAGTCTAAAGTTTATGTATTATCTCCCACAGAGAAGCATGGCAAGCTGATTGACGCTCTCTTCCTTAACCATACTTTTAAATATAAAATACTGAATTTGTGCTTTCTGTTCGCAGGTCGTCTACCAGATCTCCTCGAGCACGGGCACTGGTGAGTGAAAAATCAGAGATCATTTACACAGATATAGTTATAGTTCTTTTGAATCAATAGAAATTAACAAAGTTCTTCCTCATCATACAACATAGTGTAGTATAATATACATTTCCTACATCAAAATGTAATCGTATTAGGTACTATATCCGTAGGAATATCTGTTGTACAGTCACCTCTAGCTTGTTCAGGTTGTCAATAATGGGTATCGCTGCTCAGGAATCCGCACTGAGGGCTGTTAAGGAACTCCCTGGTCTCTAGTATCCACCAAGCGGCGTTTGTTTATATACTGCTGGATCTTTAGCACATTGCACATTACGGGGACACTGCTGAAACTACTGGCATATATGCAGCCCTTCCTTGGTTTGAGAACGGGATAAAAATTTCCTCCTTCCAGGTACTGGGAAATTTTGTTCTCTAATAGTAAAGCAACAGCATGAATAAGCCAAAGGTCAAGAAGAGCTGCAGATACAGGGTTTGGACAAAATTATGGAAACATGATAGGAAACGCATGCTTGAATACAAATGCTAGTCAAACCCACAGGTTGCGCTATTGTATTTGACAATGAATGTCATTTGTAAAATGCCCTCAATACACTGCAAATGTCAACCGTGTTGTAACAGTGTAGTCGTGAGTGCATTATGTCGGAGCAAAGTGAATACGAACGTTGCCAAAGTGTTGGTGCTCCTACGGTCGGTGCTTTCAAAGTAGACGAAATGTCAAGTGTTTCAAGAGGAACCGTATCGAAGATTTATACCTCGTACATGGAAAGCGGAAAAATATAATCCGTTAAGTCACAATGCGGACGGAAGTGTGTGTGTGGACCGATCGTGACTGACGGTCATTGAAGAGGATTGTGACGAACGACAGCTGCAAAAGACTGCAGAACTGAACGTCACACTCTTGAACGCTGTGAGCACCAAAGCAACAAAACGGGAGCTCCATAAGCTGGAAATTGGAGGGCGAATTGGAATTCTAAACCCACTCATCAGTGATGGAAATGCTCATACTAAGAAACCGTCCTGGCGAAGCCATAAAATTTGTACTATGGAGAAACTGAAGAAGTTCAGTTCCTCTGACGAGTCTTTTTGCATACTGTTTCTAATTCCTGGCAGAGTTTACATCCAAAGTGTGAAACACTGCGGTGAATCGGTGATGATCTGGGCAGCTATATGGTGATATTCCATGGACCCCACGGCTACTCTGAGCGCTCACATTACTGCCAAGGATTGCGTGATCATTTTGGCTCATCAGGTCCATCCCGTGTTACGAGGGCTAGTCAGAAAGTAAGGCCCTATCGGTCACCAAATGTAAACCGCAGTGAAAAGCAAAAATGTTTTATTTGAAACAGTTTGCTACTTCTCAAAATAGTCACCGCCCCGACATAGAGATCAGTCGTAGCGTTTTACCAACTTTCCAATACCCTCGTCATAGAAGGCAGCAGCCCCTGCTTTCCGCCATTTATCTACGCTGGTCTGCAGTTCGTTGTCGATACCAAAATGCCAGCCAGCGGTTCATGTGAACAGAGATGAGCATCAGAGGGAGCCAAGTCCGGAGTGTATGGTAAATGATCAAATAATTCCCACTGAAAACGCTGCAGGGGCGTCCTTATCGCCCCTGTGGTGTGCGGCAGAGAATTGTCAGGAAAAAGGAAATGCATACCAGGTAGGTTACGTGGGGTTGTATGAAATGTTGCAAAACCTCACAGCGCGCACCCATACTTGGAAGGAGACACTACTGTTCCAAGCATCTTTACTTGCTCACTGTGTGCTCAGAATTGACAAGAGCGACGTGATGCGATCGGCAGGCATCCCAGAGAAACTGCCCAACACATCTGGGCGAAGCTTCATCGGATTTTCACTGTCGTTTCCATTCCGTGACCTATCGGAGCTTACTTTCCGAACAGCGTCCGTACCATGTTTGTTCCCCAGTCGTGGCACATTGTTCCAAGACGCCAGGGCCCCACTTCACAGAGCTCGTATCGTAGAGAACTGTTCTTGTGAGCAGGAGGATGAATTGTCTCTCTCGGCGTCACAGTCGGTAGATCTCTAGTCTCCTTTAGAGATAAGGGCAAGTAATCGCAATCCATCTCCGTCATCGTTACTAGAATTTGACACTATTTTGCAGGAAGAATGGTATAAGGTTGCTTTGAAAACCACCCGGGATCTGTACCTATCCGGTGCTTTGAACGCCAACGGTTTTCCTACATCGCATTAGGCACGGTAATGTGTTGTGTTTTTGCTTCTTCCGTGTTCTTGTCCAACACCTGTCGCTAGACAAAGCTATGGTGAGTTTGAGCTCCAAGTCAAAAGGAGGTGTAGATCCGACAAAATGAGTACTCTGAACGGAAAGGAAGAGAGGCGAAAAATACTGCCCCTCGAAAAGACATAGACATTAAACCGGCTAGTTCGAGAACTTACTTGAGCCTATAATTTTTCAAATGGCTCCATAAAGGATGAAAATGCGGAACTACTGATCACAAATTATGAACAAGCTGCGTACTGGGTTGCGTACTTCAAGGAAACCATGAAAAAGCCCAATCCCGTTTAATTCTTATAACTTCTAAAATAAGCCACAAATGCAAGAGATAATGGTAAAAACAGGTTATGTCACAGAAGCACAGATGTGCACAAGAATCACGACACTTGAAAACAATAAAACAGCTGGACTGTAAGAAAAGTTATCCGAAATTCTGAAACATGGTGGCCCGGCCTTAATTAACCACCGTACTAAGCAGTAAAATATCTGCTGGCAAAAAAAGACAAATACCAGAAGATTGGAGCCGTCAACAGGTTGTCGACTACGAGAAGAACAGGCTGACTTTCAGAGTGGGAGATCCTGCTCCGAACAAATGTTTATTCTGCGAAATGTAACAGAACTATCCACAGAATTCAGCTGTCCACTGCATCTAAATTTCGTTGATTTAAAAAAGCTGCATTTTGCTGATGACGTTGTTCTTCTGGCAGTATCACAACAAAGTTTACAACCAATGGTTATCAAGGTGGGTGTAATTGCCACTTATGAAAGACTAAATAAATAGTAATGAAACCATAAAAAATAAAGTGTGTCTAGTCCCATTTTAATGCAACAGAAGGCACTGCAAGATACTGATGATTTCCATACCTCGACCTCCACATCTGTAATAACGGGGACGTAGATGCAGACGTCACCAGCAGAAGTTGGAATCAGACTCTACAAGGGTGCCCAGAAAGCTTCGGCTGTGCTACTCTATCATCCTACCAATGGTCATAATGTACGTGTGTGAGACACAGACAGAAAAATCAGCACAAAAGCTCAATGTTTTTAATCAGCGATGCTTGAGGCGAATTTTGAGTATCAGTTTTCGCGAACACGTTTCAAATGTTGAAATACTGAGAAGAAGTAGTCTACGCAGCCTGCATAAAATCGTTGCTAAAGAAGACTGAAGCTTGCGGAGCATGTTCTATTCATTAAAGTTGGAGGAATCCCCAAATAATCGTGCAAATAAACGGATAAATATAGGCGTAGAGGAAGACTTCGTAACAGTTGAAAACGAAATCTTGTAAAGGATACTTCTATAGCCGTACATGAACTGGGAGGATACTGAAAACCTGGCATTTCATCGAACTCGCTGGAGGAAGCTTGTTGCCTAATATGCTACCTATCATAGCAAAAACTAGGTCTAAGTAAGTCATTTACAATCAGAAACTTGTAGGATGGCTTTGACTCTCTTCGCAGGTGCCGTCGCATGCTACACTAGATTCGGTTGTAATTGCAATTACAGGAGTCATAATTTTAAAATCTGATATACAACTAACCGCACCCCATTTTCAAGACTTAGCGGTGAAATACTGTAGGCACCATAAACTGGTCTGTCATTGAAACGTCCTGACAGATAAAAATCGTGCGCCAGACTAGGACTCGAACTTGGTCCAGCGCACAGTTATAATCCGTCAGGAAGTTTCATGCCAGCGCACATTCCTCTGCAGACTGAAAGTTCATTCTGGTCTGCCATTGTCCAATTGACATCCCTTGGTTTGGTTTGGGTAAAATGCTGCTTTAGAACAGCATCTGTTGCTGGCCAACTGCATGTACTACATGGAGCTAGAATCTGCTGCATGCTTTGAACGCTTCACCCATTACAAATCACTAACACTCGGTTTCCCAACTGATGATAACCAGTTGCCTCTCGCAATCAATTTTATGAACATGAGTTGTTAGGCTCGAATGTAGTGCAGCTGCGACATTTACAGGAGCTCTTCCGGATACCTTCCCATACTTCTATATAGTAAGTGGAACTGGTAATAGCACCCAGCCGGATTTTTATTGCATCGTTTGATTGTTTGTTTAAGTTCCGCCCCGGTAGTCCTAAAGTCTGCTAGGTTATCAGAGGCTGGTCAGCACTGAACAGTCCCAGAGACCCATGCGTGGCTCAATTTATCGAACAGCACTCATCGCTTACCATGGTACGGGGTTCCTCTTATGATGACCTGAGGACTTCGGAATGGATAAATCAGCGTCATCGTGGATCATATTTGTGATGTGGTCCACTAAACCATTGTCAATACAAGAAAAACACTTATCTCAAGGGATACGCTGCTGGTAACTAAACAGTGGGGAGGAGCATAGCAACTACATACGTTAGCGCACTTACCTTGAGCTGTGGCGCCGCTCTGAAGATTAGCTGACTGTCCCTCTGCTTCACCTATCTGTTCCCTGGTCAGTGCAGAGGTACGCTCTCGGATCACTTCCTGTTCATATAGCTCATTCAGAAGAAGGCATGGTGATATAACCCCAAAAATTACCCTATTTGACAGACCTTATTTATTTTAGGTTTTCACTGTTAATGTACTGGCAATTATTTCTGTAAATTCTGCCTGGTATCTAGAGTATACACTTTTGCAGTAGTATAACTTACAATATTTTTGTTGTTGCTGCAGCCACGCGGCATTTAGATGAAGCGATAATATGCTGCCTTACTTGAATACCTGAAGCATAAACGGACAAGCACAAGCACTCAGTCCTACAACTGATCATAGCCACTAGGCTATAAAAATGGTTTTCAGTTTTCAGTTAATGTGAATTTTTAGGGTTCAATATCTGATCTATGAGCATAGAACTTTGGCGCGCCCGCTAATTTCTGTACTTTGCATCGTCCTCCAGGTTGTAATTGCGGAAAATGTTTAGCTGGGTCTCTATGTGATGAAGGACTATTTACATCATCATTCATTACGTCAGTATCGCCTAAATACTGAAATGTTCACATTGCAGGTTTCGCCAATTCATTTCCATCTTCGCAGGTGATTAATCCACCAACAGATTCGCCATGATATATACATTCAAGGCATGCACTCTGAACAACATATCGTGGAAAAATATATGTCAGTGAATTATACATCATGTCGTCACATAGAAAACGAGAGTCGGTATTTCACTTCTCTCATGTATCTTTCACACCAGGTGAAATGTTTTGTCATTGTTGGCTCTCTCAAGGATCTCAGTTACACTGAGGAAATGTCGGCTCCTCCAGGGGCGTTGTTTCGACTTAGGTCTTTCAACGATATGTCGAATTCTTCACCCGAAATCATATCTCAAAACTCATTTATATCAACGTCGTCTTCTGTTGGTATAATGTTAACTTCAGGTTCATTTTCCTTGTACAGCCATTCTGCGAGGGGTATTCAGAAAGTAAGGGCCGAAAGGTCGTGAAAAGGAAAGGACAGTGAAAATCCGATGAAGCTTTTCACAGGTGTGTTGAACAATACCTCTAGTATGCTTGTCGATCGCATCTCGTCGCTCTTTTCAGTTATGATCACGTAAAGATGACTAGACCAACAGTGTCTCCCGCCAAGTATGGGTGCCCGCTGCTAGGTTTCCCTGCCGTACAAGGTACCTCCGATGCATTCCTTCTTCATGATAATTCTCGGCTGAACTCTAAAGGGGTAATGAGGAGGCCACCACAGCGTTTCCGATGGAAAGTGTTCGACCACCCAGCATACAGCCCGGATTTGGCTCCCTCTGATGTTCATCTCTGCTAACAAGAACCGCTGCACAGGCAACAAAGTACAGACGAACGTAGAGATGTGGCGGAAAGCGCAGGCGACAGGCGACCGCCTTCTATGACGAGGGTATTGGAAAGTTGGTAAAGCTCTACGACAAATGTCTAAGTCGAGGCGACGACTATGTACAGAAGTAGCTGGAAGGCGTAGCAAACTGATCCAAATAAAAAAAAATTATTTTCACTGTGGTTTCCATTTCACGTCTGATCGGTTCTTAGTTTCCAAATAGCCCTTGTAGAAGTTCCTTTCCCCTTTCAGCTTTCCCTTGTTTCCTTGTCGTCTGAACTCTTGGTATTCAAACAGCTGCTTCTCTTTTCTCCAAACGCATCTTTAATGTCTCCATAGTCACCATCTATCTTTCCCCTAGATATGCATGCTTCTAAAGAATTGCATTTTTCGTCTAGCCATTCCTGCATTGCCATTTTACACTTCCTCTAAATAGCATTCTTATATCTCTGTAGACCCTTTTGCCTGCTTCATTTCATCCTTATGCGAGTTTCTCTTCAGTATTTTCTATACATGAAACAGCCATTATTACAGACGAAGAATGATGGATTTCGTGATCGCTATGGAATTTTTGTAATGTTACTGGAATCTTTGAGGTGGATATCGCAACGCAACATGCTTACAAGACATACACTTGCAACAAATCATCACATTTTGGATTTTGTGAAAGGTAGAATCATTGGCATGGCGAACACTGGATGCTGTACCGGCACATCGCACAGACAGTTGGGTGTAGTGCAATGACAACAGAACAAGTTGCGATGAGGTGGGTTGAGTGGCATGAGGAGTAGGCAAGCATCGTTCCAGAAGAACGATAGAAACACATTTTAGCTTCCACATGAGTGGGTAACATCTGATAACTGCGTACCATGGTTACAAACCATGGATTACAAAGTTCTTCATTGTGACGACTATCTGCATCAACGACAGCCTGGAATCTCACTAGAGATACCATTTCACAACTGTCCGCAGCACTTTTCGAATGGTGGACCATGGAATGTTCAGCTGTCGCGATACAGCTCGTGCACTGCTTGAAGATCGCATATTGCGTCCCGAATTCTCAACCATTGCAACAGCAACTTCTTCAACAATTTGTGGCCCAATTAGCCCCGGCTTCTCCCAGGAGCAATTCCCAAATCTCCAGTTAATTCGAACTTCCGAATCCTGTATTCAACCGCTGCGGAAAGAGAACCCCTCCGTATTTCTTTAATGCATCGATACTCGCAAAGAGCAGCAGCACTATTGCTGTTGTTTTGATGAAACAGCTTTACGAGAAAAGCCCTGCTCACCTTGTCCAGACCCATGTTGATTCTGGGCAACTCTAATTCACACTGATGCTTGTGTTTCAACCATACGTCGTCGTACCAGTACCGGCGTCCAACGGCAAGTCATTACACTAAAATTACTAACAACGCAAATCCTGTAGCGCACAGCGCGGACATCATTCCAATAAAGTGGGGTACCCATATGGTAAATAGTTTTCCGTCTACAGTGGCTCAGGTAGCGAAATTTTCTTATAACCGCTCTTTACAATGTTTCAACACAGTGCCGTATCGTTGGTCGGTGAAGCATGCACAGCGCTTATTGCTACATAGGACTGATATGAGTATCGTTTTGATCCTATGATGTTTAGGCGAGGGCTTTTTCTTTAAGTCCGATCAGTTGCGAATTGGGAGCCACACAGAAAATCAAGTGTTTTATTTGCAACATTTAACTACACTTTCCAGATATTTCTCTACTCAGTCGCCGCACCGACCTAGATATCTGTCGTAGCGTTGTGCTAACTTTACCAATCCCTTGTCATGGAAGACATTTGAATATGCTTTCTGCCAGTTCTCTACGATGATCGGCGACTCTTTGTTTGTGCCAAAAGACTGTTCTCATAGCCAGCGATTCGTGTTAGCGAAGAGATAATATTCAGAGAAAGCAAAGTCCGGGCAGTAACGTCAATTATCAAACACATTCGATCGAAAACGCTGCAAATGAGTCTTTGTTGCAGCTCCAGTGTGTAGCCGAGTATAGTCATGAAGAATCCTGTTCGATGGTTCTGAACTACCCTTCGTTGACGACTTTCTCGAATCACCTGATCCACTTGCTGAATGAGATCATCGACTGACATTCGCTTCCTTCCCTGATTCCCGTGCATCACGAACGGTTATGTCATGCTTCAAAGTTCATGCACCATTGCCGCACTTCTCTGCCACGTATGTCAGTTACTTTATCAGGGCTGCATGAAATCAGCCGGAATACCTCAGCATGAAGAACTCGAATGACAGTTCGCACTTCATACCTCGAGGGAAAGATTATTATTCTATGCATTTTAATGTCTCACTAAGCGCTCAGAACTGAAAAGTGCGTCGTGACGCGATCGCCCGACGTACTACAGACACTGTGCAACATATCATCGCAAAACTTTATCAAATTTTCACTGTGGTTTTAATTTCACTACCCATCAGACCTTGAGAAAAAAAAATAGACCTCATACTACAGATTGCCATCACTTTGATTTCAGTTTCAGATATTCCGTAACTGCAGCTTACGGCGATATTACAGGGAAAGTGAAAAAATCTTCATATGTCATGTTTGGAGGATGCTTGCACATCAAAATCGTGGGTGAAGAATAGACTGTTGACATACAGAAAATTATGTTCATCTGGACAACATTCTGGCATTCATATCTGAGAAATATTCTTGACGTTGTTCCTTTGGTATTCCTAAGAGAGCAACTACCTCCCCCGCGTGTGCATCTAGGGTCACATGATGAGTGTTACCTGAGCCCTATGCCATGTAAGGGCACTTATAAGATATGCCAGTGTTAGTTTCCCTCACAAAAGCTGGAAAAAATTCACAAATGATTTGAAATTATACCGGGTAATCAAAAAGTCAGTATAAATTTGAAAACTGAATAAATCACGGAATAATGTAGATATAGAGGTACAAATTGACACACACGCTTGGAATGACATGGGGTTTTATTAGAACCAAAAATTACAAAAGTTCAAAAAATGTCCTACAGATGGCGCTTCATCTGATCAAAAAAGCAATAATTAGCATACAAAGTAAGACAAAGCAAAGATGATGTTCTTTACAGGAAATGCTCAATACGCCCACCATCATTCCTCAACAATAGCTGTAGTCGAGGAATAATGTTGTGAACAGCACTGTAAAGCATGTCCGGACTTATGGTGAGGCATTGGCGTCGGATGCTGTCTTTCAGCATCCCTAGAGATGTCGGTCGATCACGATACACTTGCGACTTCAGGTAACCCCAAAGCCAATAATTGCACGGACTGAGATCTGGGGACCCAGGAGGCCAAGCATGAAGAAACTGGCGGCTGAGCACACGATCATCACCAAACGACGCGCGCAAGAGATCTTTCACGCGTCTAGCAATATGGGGTGGAGCGCCATCCTGCATAAACATCGTACGTTCCAGCAGGTGTTTATCAGCCAGACTGGGGATGATGCGATTCTGTAACATACCGGCGTACCTCTCACCCGTCACGGTAGCAGTTACAAAACCAGAATCACGCATTTCCTCGAAGAAAAAAGGCCCGATAACGGTAGATGTGGCAAATCCAACCCATACCGTGACTTTCTCGTTGTGCAATGGAGTTTCCACGACAGTTCTAGGATTTTCAGTAGCCCAAATTCTGCAGTTGTGGGCGTTGACAGACCCTCGGAGCGTGAAATGAGCTTCGTCGGTCCACAACACGTTACTCAACTAATCGTCATCTTCCACCTTCTTTTGAAACGCCCACACCACAAATGCCCTCCGCTTCACTAAATCGCCAGGTAACAGTTTACGATGCCGATGGATTTTGTACGGATAGCATCGGAGGGTACGCCTAAGTGCCAACCAATCAGTAGTGTATGGAATGCCGATGCGACGTGCGACTACACGAGCGCTGACTTCCCCATGCGTAGATAAACCCGCTACATTCTCCATATCTTCCTGAACTGTCTCAGCAGCATTACGCCTTGTGCTCGGTCGGCCACTACTGGGTCTATCGTCTAAACAACCCGCGGCTTCGAACTTCGAAAGCATTCTCGCCACAGCTGCATTTGTCAACGAATCTTTACCCGTTCGAATCCCGTTCCTATGGAGATAGGATCGGAACGCTGAACTAGCACAGTCCCCATTCTGATAATACAGCTTCACTAAAAGCGCCTTTTCAGGTAACGTCAACATACTGCGACTGCTGACGAATCTGATTCTCTCTCTCTTTTTTTTCTTTATTGTTATTTTAAAACCTGTACAACAGGCAGGCTGTCAGCAGCACTCTACGCTGCTCTTCAGCCATAGAATACACAATGAGAAAAAACAGTGAGAAGACACATAAGTTACAGAACGGTGGGCAATAAAACAGTAGACACATAAAGACAAACACGGAGCCGTTCACACTCGACGATAATTCACACTGCAAACTGTTGATACGATGCACAAACACTGAAGATGACGATGGCACTGGTGAACGATGGAGTGTGACGGTGAACACAGAACACTAAACACGACGGCACACACGAAACACTGATGGCGGTGATCTCCGGCGCGCGAATGTCCTCTTAGCGTGTACGAATCCGGGGACCTGCCAAGAGGGGAACAAGGGTGAGGTGGGGGAGAGGGGAGAACAAGGATGCCAATGGCTGAGGATATGGGGGCAGGAGGAGAGGGACAGGGGAGGGGAAGCCCGGGGGAGGAGTGGGGAGATATGGAGGAGGGAGGGAAGAGGGAGAGGAGGGTGCCCAGAGGAGCAAACACTGGAGGAGGGTGGGAGGATCAAAGTTGGTAGGCGGGGTAGATGGAGGGCAGGAGGGCATCATCAGGGAGAGCGAGCTGGCGGAAGCCACCTTGGGAGAGGGTAAGGAGGGTGGAGAGATGGAGACCGGGTGGGATGTGGGAATACAGGCATGGCAGCGGGCGGGGGTGGGAGAGGATCGGGGAGACTAGCAGGTGAGGAGGATCAAGTTTACGGGAGGTGTACAGGATCCGTATCCTTTCAAGGAAAAGGAGGAGGTGGGGGAAGGGGATGAGATCGTACAGGATCCACGTGGGGGAGGGGAGACGGATGAGATAGGCGAGGCGGAGAGCATGGCGTTCAAGGATTTGTAGGGATTTATAAAATGGAGGGGGGGTGGTGATCCAAGCCGGATGGGCGTAACAAAGGATAGGGTGGATGAGGGATTTATAGGTGTGGAGGATGGTGGAGGGATCCAGACCCCACGTACGGCCGGAGAGGAGCTTGAGGAGACTGAGTTGGGAGCGTGCCTTGGCTTGGATTGTCCGGAGGTGGGGAGTCCAGGAGAGGCGACGGTCGAGGGTGACGCCAAGGTACTTAAGGGTGGGAGTGAGGGCGATAGGACGGCCATAGATGGTGAGATAGAAACCAAGGAGGCGGAAGGAAGGGGTGGTTTTGCCTATAATGATCGCCTGGGTTTTGGAGGGATTGACCTTGAGCAACCATTGGTTGCACCAAGCAGTGAACCGGTCAAGATGGGATTGGAGAAGGTGTTGGGAGCGCTGCAGGGTGGGGGCAAGGGCAAGGAAGGCGGTGTCATCGGCAAACTGGAGAACGTGGACGGGGGGTGACGGCGGCGGCATGTCCGCCGTGTACAAAAGGTACAGAAGGGGGGAGAGGACGGAGCCTTGGGGCACACCGGCGGAGGGGAAAAAGGTGTAGGAATCTGTGTGATGAATGGTGACATAGGAAGGACGGCGGGAGAGAAAGGAGCCGATCAGATGGACATAGTTAATGGGAAGGATGAAGGTTTGGAGCTTGAAGAGGAGACCGGAATGCCATTCGCGGTCATAAGCACGTTCGAGGTCCAGGGAGAGGAAGATTGCGGAGCGACAGGAATTAAGCTGGTCGGAAAGGAGATGAGTGAGGTGAAGGAGAAGGTCGTCGGAAGAGAAGGACGGCCGAAAGCCACACTGGGTAACGGGAAGGAGGCGGTGCTGGCGGAGATGCTGGTGGATGCGGCGGGTGAGGATAGATTCCAGGACCTTGCTGAAGACCGAGGTAAGGCTGATGGGACGGTAGGAGGAGACGGTGGACGGCGGTTTTCCAGGTTTAAGGAACATGAGGATACGGAAGGTTTTCCACAGGTTTGGGTAGTAACCAGTGGACAGGACTACAGTGTAGAGCCTGGCCAGGGTGGAGAGGAAAGAGACAGGAGCTTCACGAAGGTGACGGTAGGTGACACGATCGTGACCAGGAGCGGTGTTGCGTTTTGTGCGGAGTGTAGCAATGAGATCCTGTGTAGTGATGTTTCTCCCTCTCATTACAGCCTCTTTTATACACGATTGTCATGCGCAGTCACTGACGTTTTACTGTCCAGCGCCATCTGTCGGACACTTTGTGAACTTTTTTTCTAATAAAACCCCATGTTATTCCAAGTATGTGTGTCAATTTTTACCTCTCTATCTACATTATTCCGTGGTTTATTACGTTTTCAAATTTATACTGACTCTTGATCACCCGGTACTTTCAAATAAAATATTGAGTGCCCTCATGGTATATATTGTAAACTAATTATGCTCAGTGAAGAAGACACCTTACTTTCCAGAAATATTCTGTTGTTAAACTTTTCGGTTTGTCTCTGATAGGTATGTTCTCTAGTGTTGTGGTAACACTTCTCAAATTAATTCTTTACGTTCCTACCAGCTACTAAAGGATAATTGTGGAACCTCACTCATTTACTAACGAAATTCCAACAAAAATCCATTGTGAAATTACCAGCGAGACTTGCTTTCCCATCGCTCAAGCTTTTGAATAATAAGAAGTAAAGGTTAAATCAATTACCATTAATACTAATGCCAATGTTTTTGAGATGCAAGACTGAGTCTTATTACCGCGCATCGTACAAAAGTAAAAAAAATGTAACTGGTGAATGCAATACATAGTCTACGTGGCGGATGAATGATAAACTTTCACAAGTAACACCAGTCGACATAGGTGACTGGGCTATGGTAAAACGGAGGGATTTGTAGCAGGAGGTGTTGGAACATGCTACTTATCTACAAGATTTGACTTCCTATGTGTTCCACCGATTCTCTTATGTATTATAAGCTTGGATAGAAAAAAGTTACGAGCCTAGTAACGAAGCTTGGACAACCATTAATGTCTATTTGCTTGGATTTTAGGAATCGCACGCGAGAGATTTAAATTATTCGATGTCTCTTGGGGAAATTGGATGGCGGCAGCGGAGGGCGGGGGGCATACACGAGCATTTTGCTTACCATGTTCTTTCGTTATCTCCAGAAAACGTGGCAGCACTTTATACCACAATACTCACAACAATTTCCTGAGAAAATTATATGCATGCCAAGCAGATGTATGTCTCGCAGCAACAGGAAACAGACCGATAAATTAGTTATTATTAATGAAACCACCGAGCATAAGAAGACTATTGCTGTATGATAAATGTTTACATTCCACAATATTGATTACTAAACATCCTCCTTACCTAAAAATACTGGCAGCTTCATCCTTACGATGTGAAAAGAGCAGTACCAAAACGTTTCCAGCATTGTATCACAGTTAACACGGCGTGGAACTATCTGTTAGAATCAGTTGTCTGATGGAGATCTGTTCCAATGTGTGGACTTATTAAAGTGATTCCTGTGTTACAAAAATTCGAGCTTCAATTCATAAAATAGAAGGGGGTTGACTTCAAGAACTCTCTGTTTCAATCATTCGCTAGCACTGCAAATTAAGTGGCCAGACTACTTTCCAATTTACACAGTCGGATCGAAAATGAAAAAAGAAAGTGTTTAGTAAGAAAATTATTTCGTTCGAGAATTATTTATATTTACAGCCGAAAGCATTGCGATAATGGGGGCACTGAAGCTTGTTAGAAGAACAAAAGTCTTGTTATTAACCAACTCGATGTCTGTAGTTAAAGCTATGGAAGCCGGCAGCTGGTCCAGGGCAGAGAACCACTTCACTTCATTA
Organism: Schistocerca cancellata; assembly: GCF_023864275.1. Classification (NCBI taxonomy): domain Eukaryota; kingdom Metazoa; phylum Arthropoda; class Insecta; order Orthoptera; family Acrididae; genus Schistocerca; species Schistocerca cancellata. The sequence continues at coordinate 295,089,416 of NC_064629.1, forward strand.
TAGAATAATACGCTCTCTGGGTTAAAAGTCAGAGTAGTATATCCGATGACGACAAGACAAAACGAAAAAAAGCCAATTTTAAATGGCTTATGCCTTAAAATACATTGGATATGGAAATGGATGTTTTCAGTGTCACCTGTATGGAATAAACATCGATGCCGCCCAATTTTTAGACCGTTGCAATGAGTCGGTAGGCGATCTAAGTTAAACGCCGTTATCCAGGGGAAAGACTGCTCGGAACATGCACCGCACCACGATCACAGATCGGTAGGAGCAGTACTATGCCAGGGCTCCCATGGGACCTGTGGCAGTAATCGAAGGCACCATGACATTTGTGGACTACGTGAACATTACTGCGGACGACCTGCATCCCTTCATGCTTGATGACTTCCGCAACGGCCATGGGATTTCCCAGCAGGATAATTGCTTTTCCACAAGGCCAGAATGGTGCTAAAGTGGTTTGAAAAACTTGGTAGCGAACCTTTGTTGATAGCTTGGTCACCAAATTCTACTGTTTTGAACTCGACTGAATGCATCTGGGCACCAGATCCGCACCTATCAACCGCCGGCCCGTAAATTACGGGAATTGCGTATAGATATCCCGTGATGCATACCTCTGGAAACCTACCAGGACTGGTTGAATTCATGTCAAGCAGAATCGCTGCTGCATTGCATTCCATAGACGGACGAACAAGCTATTAAGCAGGTGGTCAAAATGTTTGGCTCATCAGAGTATGTCAGGTGATGCTTTGACACAAATACATTTCTTCCATCGCAGTTTATAATGGCCTTGTGTGTTCTACTCTTTTATCCGTAATTTCCTTTTCATGGTATGATTTTGACGTGAACCGGTTTCCACTCATCGCAACTTCCGACGCCTTTGCTTTAGCTGTTTTTCTTTCTTATAAATTGAGTCTGTGTTCGTCTTGTAGACAAGTACTCTACCCATAGAAGCAGCGAGATGATGATGCTTCGTTAAACGTTAATCTTCCTTTATTTATTCAGTGTGTGCTATTTCGCAAATCGAATATAACTCTGGATTTAAAAAACTGCGATGTAAAGTTTGGTACTTATTCTTCCAGAACTGTTGCAACATTATCTGTGATCTAACTAAAGTAATACTGACAGGAGTTGGCATATGTGGTATGAGTGGAACTCATAATGTCATTGTAATACATTCAGTGATATTACTTGAGATGCATGGTCAGGTAGACAGATGAAACGATTGGTCCATATGAATGCATTTTTCAGTTCAGGCGCATTTATTTTTTAATATGTGTGGACGTCAGCAAGAGCATTAAAGGTAGCCGCACTGTTGTAATGTGACCGCTGTGCAACAAACCGATATGAAAAGGAACAACATGAAGACAAAATTAATCGCAGCTAGCAAACACCGAATTATGTCATCAGCTATTATGGAAGAAAAGGATTTCGGATTGTGTGGCCCCCTCCCACCGGAGGTTCGAGTTCTCCCTCGGGCATGAGTGTGTGTGCTGTTGTTAGCATAAGTTAGTTTTATGTAGTGTGTAGGTCTAGGGGCCGATGACCTCACCAGTTTGGTCCCTTAGGAATTCACACAATTTGAACATTTGAAGAAAAGGATTTCATGTTTAACGAGTGATGGATGTGTGAGTTAACATGTTATTAAATCAGTGTTATTCTCACTGATCCATCACTTGTTGTGCATGATTAGCACCAGACATGAAGAGACTTGTTTAAGATGAGTACACTCATTAACACAAACTCCATCGCCATGAAAACCGTAAGTACAATGAACTCTGCGATTTTCTTTGTCTTAACTTACGTGGAGATCGCATGAACTGTGTGTTGTTACAAATCTTTATTATATATCTTTTCTGTTCTAAAAAAGCGATGGATAACACCTAACAGTTTATCTTAGCATTTTTACCGTGTTTATTAAGTAGAGATGGTAATATTTTTGCTTATACTGCAACTAAATTCTATCAATTAATGTGTATATTACAGCGTTGCCATTAACTTCTCATTTCTATGTATGTATGTATGGTACTCTTGTCATGGGTTAAGCCTCTTCCACTTTTGTCTGTCCTTAGCCAGTCTTTTCATTTCTGAATATTTGCCTCCTTTGATATTGTCAAGAATTTGATATCTTCTTTTTCCACTTCCCCTTTTTCCCTCCACAATTCCTTCTATTCCTGCCTTCAATAAACAGTCCCTCCTCAATGTCCAATCCAGTTCCGTTTCTCTTTCTAATGACTTTGAGCATGTTTCTTTCTTCTCCAACTCTTCTTAATACTTCTTCATTCCTTACTCGGTCTTCCCATTTCACTTTTTCCATTCTTCTCCATATCCACATCTCTAGTGCCTCCAATCTTCTTACATCTTCCTTCCTCAATGTCCAGGTCTGCGCACCAAATAGTGCAACGAACCAGATGTAGCATTTGGCAAGTCTTCTCCTCAGATCTTCGTTTAGTGGTCCACAAAGTAATTTCTGTTTCCTCTTGAATCCTTCTTTTGCCATTGCAAATCTTTTCCTAATTTCTGTTGGGCAATACATATCATCCCTTATTACACTTCCCAAGTAACTGAAGTTGTTCACTTGCTCTATTTCCTCTCCCCCTATTTTCATACGACATTTTCTCCCCTCTCCTCCAATTACCATGCTTTTCCTTATCTTCTTGTTAATCTTTATTCCCTATTCTTCTCATTTTGTGTTTGATAAAATGGTTCAAATGGCTCTGAGCACTATGGGACTTAACTTCTGAGGTCATCAGTCCCCTAGAACTTAGAACTCCTTAAAACTATGGAACCGCGCGACCGCTGCGGTCGACGGTTCGAATCCTGACTCGGGCATGGTTGTGTGTGATGTCCTTAGGTTAGTTAGGTGTAAGTAGTTCTAAGATCTATGGGACTGATGACCTTAGAAGTTAAGTCCCACAGTGCTCAGAGCCATTTTGAACTTAAACCTAACTAACCTAAGGAGATCACACACATCCATGCCCGAGGCAGGATTCGAACCTGTGACCGTAGCGGTCGCCCGGTTCCAGACTGTAGTGCCTAGACCCGCTCGGCCATCCCGGGCGACTGTTTAGATCATCTCATTTCTATAGCTGCTCTTAATAATCATATCGTCTGATAATTTCAAGTGCAGAAACATCGTCAAGTATTGTGTAGTGCTTCGATGGACGCAATCCACATACAATCCGGCAAGCTATGAATTCAGCTCCATGTCATACACAAATTTAAAACATATTAGGTTCTCAGAAGTTGTATTTTATCATGTCGACACACGGTGCACAGAGACTCGAAACACTTCGTGACGCTGGGTAAAGCTGCCTCCAAACAAACTTTCGAGAAATAGCAATCTGAACACCAGTGCAGCGGATATATTTACACACAGTTTTTGTTTTTGTTTTGTGTTCTAATTTACAGCGTACAGGTCTTAGAATGCTACTTTTCTCTCATAGAAATATCATACTACCGCAACTGAAAATGCACCCGATACCTGTAGCGAATAACAGCTGATAACAGAGGATGTGAACCCACTTCCATTTCCATAGTATTTGAACCTTTTCACTACCGATGAAAAGGATTAAAGAGGAACTAAGCTACAATGCGCAACAGAATTGAAGGATAGGTTCTTAGAAACCACGTAATTGTCTCCCACTGCGACGCAGAAGTTTGAAATTTGGCTCAAAGGTGCTAACGATCTTCCTCTATAACGGTGCAAAAGTGTGAGACCATACGACGCCATCATTGAGATCGACGACGCTTCAAACAGTAAGTCGTCGGGTTGCAACCCGTACACGAGAGCTGCCATAAGAATACCGCGTGATTTCAACGCTGGGAGTCGCGGTTCTTACCACGATGACAGAGGCGTCAAAAGAAGGAGTGGAATGTGGTTGAGAGGAGTTGTGACACCGTCCCAACGTGTGAAACGGTGGTGTTGGGCAGAATTTCGGTGCACTTTGGGTCAGTCTGACACCATCAACCGACCTTAAACGACACGTGAACTTCTAAGATCTGGACTTTTTTTTCGCATGTGTCGACACCTTGCTCTGTGAAGTGTCTTTGAGCTCGAGGGTGACGTCGCGGGGTGCTTTTGTATCGTTACGGTAGAAGTAAATATCCTCGGAGTAGTGAAGTAACTTATATCACATAATAAAAGGAAGTCTTCTGGTCCAGACTGTATACCAATTAGGTTCCTTTCGGAGTATGTTGACTCATTAGCCCCATACATAACAATCGTATACAACCGTTCGCTCGACGAAAGATCCGTACCCAAAAACTGGAAGCTGTACAGGTCGCACCAATATTCAAGAAAGGTAATAGGAGTAATCTACTAAACTACAGGCCGATATCGTTAACGTCGATATGCAGCAGGATTTTGGAACATATATTGTGATCGAACATTATGAATTATCTCGAAGAAAACTGTGTTTTGACACACAGTCAACATGGGTTCAGAAAACATCGTTCCTTTGAAACACAACTAGCTCTTTATTCGCATGAAGTGTTGAGTGCTAGTGACGATGGATTTCAGATCGAGTTCGTATTTCTGGATTTCCGGAAGATTTTTGTCTCTGTACCACACAAGCGGCTTGTAGTGAAATTCCGTGCTTATGGAATATCGTCTCAGTTATGTACCTGGATTTGGGATTTCCTGTTAGAGAGGTAACATTTCGTAGTAACTGACGGAAAGTCACTGAGTAAAGCAGAAGTGATTTTTCGTGTTCCCCAAGGTAGTGTTATAAGCCCTTTGTTGTTCCTTACCTATATACACGATTTGGGAGACAATCTGAGCATCCATCTTAGGTTGTTTGCGGATGACGCTGTCGTTTATCGACTAATAAAGTCATCAGAAGATCAAAACAAATTGCTAAACGATTTAGAAAAGATATCTGAATGGTGCGAACATTGGCAGTTGACCCTAAATAACGAAAAGTGTGAGGTCATCCACATGAGTGCTAGAAGGAATTCGCTAAACTTCGGTTACACGACAGATCAGTCGATCTAAAAGCCGTAAATTCAGCGAAATACCTAGGTATTATATTACGAACAACTTAAATTGGAAGGAACACATAGAAAATGTTGTTGGGAAGGCTAACTAAAGACTGCGATTTATTGGCAGTACTCTTAGAAAATGTAACAGATCTACTAAGAGGACTGCCTACACTACGCTTGTCCGTCCTCTTTTACAATACTGCTGCGCGTTGTGGGATCCTTGCCAGATAGAACTGACTGAGTCCATCGAAAGAAGTGCAGCACCTTTTGTATTATTGCGAAATAAGGGAGAGAGTGTCACTGAAATGATACAGGATTTGGGCTGACATCATTGAAAGAAAGGCGTTTTTCGTTGTGACGGAATCTTCTCACGAAATTCCAATCACGAATTTTCTCCTCCAATGCGCAAATATTTTGTTGACACCGATCTACATAGGGAGAAACGATCGCCACGATAAAATATGGGGAATCAGAGGTCGTACGGAAAGATATAGGTGCTCGGTCTTTCCGCGCGCTGTACGAGGTTGGACTAACAGAGAATTGTGAAGGTGGTTCGATGAACCGTCTGCCAGGCACTTAAATGCGATTTGCAGAGTATCCATGTAGATGTAGATGTAGATGAAGACCGATAGGTTGTAGGTACGTTTGAACCAAATTTCAAACTTGTGTGTTGCAATGGGAGACACACAAGGCCAGAATGGTGCTAAAGTGGTTTGAAGAACTTGATAGCGAACCCTTGTTGATACCTTGGCCATCAAATTCTACTGGTTTGAACTCGACCAAACGCATCTGGGCACCAGATCCGCACCTATCAACCGCCGGCCCGTAAATTACGGGAATTGCGTGTAGATATCCGGTGCTGCGTACCTCTGGAAACCTACCAGGACTGGTTGAATTCATGTCACGCAGAATCGCTGCTGCATTGCATTCCAGAAATGGACGAACAAGCTATTAAGCAGGTGGTAAAAATGTTTTCGCTTATCAGAGTATATCAGGTGATGCTTTGACACAAATACATTTCTTCCATCGCAGTTTATAATGGCCTTGTGTGTTCTACTCTTTTATCCGTAATTTCCTTTTCATGGTTTGATTTTGACGTGAACCGGTTTCCACTCATCACAACTTCCGACGCCTTTGCTTTAGCTGTTTTTCTTCCTTATAAATTGAGTCTGTGTTCGTCTTGTAGACAAGTACTCTACCCATAGAAGCAGCGAGATGATGATGCTTCGTTAAACGTTAATCTTCCTTTATTTATTCAGTGTGTGCTATTTCGCAAATCGAATATAACTCTGGATTTAAAAAACCGCGATGTGAAGTTTGGTACTTATTCTTCCAGAACTGTTGCAACATTATCTGTGATCTAACTAAAGTAATACTGACAGGAGTTGGCATATGTGGTATGAGTGGAACTCATAATGTCATTGTAATACAATCAGTGACATTACTTGAGATGCATGGTCAGGTAGACAGATGAAACGATTGGTCCATATGAATGCATTTTTCGGTTCAGGCGCATTTATTTTTTAATATGTGTGGACGTGAGCAAGAGCATTAGAGGTAGCCGCACTGTTGTAATGAGACCGCTGTGCAACAAACCGATATGAAAAGGAACAACATGAAGACAAAATTAATCTCAGCTAGCAAACACCGAATTATGTCATCAGATATTATGGAAGAAAAGGATTTCGGATTGCGTGGCCCCCTCCCACCGGAGGTTCGAGTTCTCCCTCGGGCATGAGTGTGTGTGCTGTTGTTAGCATAAGTTAGTTTTATGTAGTGTGTAGCTCTAGGGGCCGATGATCTCAACAGTTTGGTTCCTTAGGAATTCACACAATTTGAACATTTGAAGAAAAGGATTTCATGCTTAACGAGTGATGGATCTGTGAGTTAACATGTTATTAAATCAGTGTTATTCTCACTGATCCATCACTTGTTGTGCATGATTAGCACCAGACATGAAGAGACTTGTTTAAGATGAGTACATTCATTAATACAAACTCCATCACCATGGAAACAGTAAGTACAATAAACTCTGAGATTTTCTTTGTTTTAACTTACGTGGAGATCGGAAGAACTGTGTGTTGTTACAAATCTTTATTATATATCTTTTCTGTTCTAAAAATGCGATGGATAACGACGAACAGTTTATCTTTGCATTTTTACCGTGTTTATTAGGCAGAGATGGTAATATTTTCGCTTATACTGCAACTTAAATGCTATCAATTAATGTGTATATTACAGCGTTGCCATTACCTTCTCATTTCTATGTATGTATGTATGGTATTCTGCCATACGGCAGGTCTGGTCATGGGTTAAGCCTCTTCCACTTTTGTCTGTTCATAGCCAGACTTTTCATTTCTGAATATTTGCCTCCTTTGATATTGTCCAACATTAGACATCTTCTTTTTCCTCTTCACCTTTTTCCCTCCACAATTCCTTCTATTCCTGCCTTCAATAAACAGTCCCTCCTCAATGTCCAATCCAGTTCCGTTTCTCTTTCTAATGACTTTGAGCATGTTTCTTTCTTCTCCAACTCTTCTTAATACTTCTTCATTCCTTACTCGGTCTTCCCATTTCACTTTTTCCATTCTTCTCCATATCAACATCTCTAGTGCCTCCAATCTTCTTTCATTTCCTTCCTCAATGTCCAGGTCTGCGCACCATATAGTGCAACGCACCAGATGTAGCATTTGGCAAGTCTTCTCCTCAGATCTTTGTTAAGCGGTCCACAAAGTAATTTCTGTTTCCTCTTGAATCCTTCTTTTGGCACTGCAAATCTTTTCCTAATTACTGTTGAGCAGTACATATCATCCATTATTACACTTCCCAAGTAACTGAAGTTGTTCACTTGCTCTATTTCCTCTTCCCCTATTTTCATACGACATTTTCTCCCCTCTCCTCCAATTACCATGCTTTTTCTTATCTTCTTGTTAATCTTTATTCCCTATTCTTCTCATTTTGTGTTTGATAACATGGTTCAAATGGCTCTGAGCACTATGGGACTTAACTTCTGAGGTCATCAGTCCCCTAGAACTTAGAACTCCTTAAACCTATGGAACCGCGCGACCGCTGCGGTCGCCGGTTCGAATCCTGCCTCGGGCATGGTTGTGTGTGATGTCCTTAGGTTAGTTGGGTTTAAGTAGTTCTAAGATCTATGGGACTGATGACCTTGGAAGTTAAGTCCCACAGTGCTCAGAGCCATTTTGAACTTAAACCTAACTAACCTAAGGAGATCAAACACATCCATACCCGAGGCAGGATTCGAACCTGTGACCGTAGCGGTCGCCCGGTTCCAGACTGTAGTGCCTAGACCCGCTCGGCCACCCCGGGCGACTGTTTAGATCATCTCATTTCTATAGCTGCTCTTAATAATCATATCGGCTGATAATTTCAAGTGCAGAAACATCGTCAAGTATTGTGTAGTGCTTCGATGGACGCAATCCACATACAATCCGGCAAGCTATGAATTCAGCTCCATGTCATACACAAATTTAAAACATATTAGGTTCTCAGAAGTTGTATTTTATCATGTCGACACACGGTGCACAGACTCGAAACACTTCGTGACGCTGGGTAAAGCTGCCTCCAAACAAACTTTCGAGAAATAGCAATCTGAACACCAGTACAGCGGATATATTTACACACAGTTTTTGTTTTTGTTTTGTGTTCTAATTTACAGCGTACAGGTCTTAGAATGCTACTTTTCTCTCATAGAAATATCATACTACCGCAACTGAAAATGCACCCGATACCTGTAGCGAATAACAGCTGATAACAGAGGATGTGAACCCACTTCCATTTCCATAGTATTTGCACCTTTTCACTACCGATGAAAAGGATTAAAGAGGAACTAAGCTACAATGCGCAACAGAATTGAAGGATAGGTTCTTAGAAACCACGTAATTGTCTCCCACTGCGACGCAGAAGTTTGAAATTTGGCTCAAAGGTGCTAACGATCTTCCTCTGTAACGGTGCAAAAGTGTGAGACCATACGACGCCATCATTGAGATCGACGACGCTTCAAACAGTAAGTCGTCGGGTTCCAACCCGTACACGAGAGCTGCCATAAGAATACCGCGTGATTTCAACGCTGGGAGTCGCGGTTCTTACCACGATGACAGAGGCGTCAAAAGAAGGGGTGGAATGTGGTTGAGAGGAGTTGTGACACCGTCCCAACGTGTGAAACGGTGGTGTTGGGCAGAATTTCGGTGCACTTTGGGTCAGTCTGACACCATCAACCGACCTTAAACGACACGTGAACTTCTAAGATCTAGACTTTTTTTTCGCATGTGTCGACACCTTGCTCTGTGAAGTGTCTTTGAGCTCGAAGGTGACGTCGCGGGGTGCTTTTGTATCGTTACGGTAGAAGTAAATATCCTCGGAGTAGTGAAGTAACTTATATCACTTAATAAAAGGAAGTCTTCTGGTCCAGACTGTATACCAATTAGGTTCCTTTCGGAGTATGTTGACTCATTAGCCCCATACATAACAATCGTATACAACCGTTCGCTCGACGAAAGATCCGTACCCAAAAACTGGAAGCTGTACAGGTCGCACCAATATTCAAGAAAGGTAATAGGAGTAATCTACTAAACTACAGGCCGATATCGTTAACGTCGATATGCAGCAGGATTTTGGAACATATATTGTGATCGAACATTATGAATTATCTCGAAGAAAACTGTGTTTTGACACACAGTCAACATGGGTTCAGAAAACATCGTTCCTTTGAAACACAACTAGCTCTTTATTCGCATGAAGTGTTGAGTGCTAGTGACGATGGATTTCAGATCGAGTTCGTATTTCTGGATTTCCGGAAGATTTTTGTCTCTGTACCACACAAGCGGCTTGTAGTGAAATTCCGTGCTTATGGAATATCGTCTCAGTTATGTACCTGGATTTGGGATTTCCTGTTAGAGAGGTAACATTTCGTAGTAACTGACGGAAAGTCACTGAGTAAAGCAGAAGTGATTTTTCGTGTTCCCCAAGGTAGTGTTATAAGCCCTTTGTTGTTCCTTACCTATATACACGATTTGGGAGACAATCTGAGCATCCATCTTAGGTTGTTTGCGGATGACGCTGTCGTTTATCGACTAATAAAGTCATCAGAAGATCAAAACAAATTGCTAAACGATTTAGAAAAGATATCTGAATGGTGCGAACATTGGCAGTTGACCCTAAATAACGAAAAGTGTGAGGTCATCCACATGAGTGCTAGAAGGAATTCGCTAAACTTCGGTTACACGACAGATCAGTCGATCTAAAAGCCGTAAATTCAGCGAAATACCTAGGTATTATATTACGAACAACTTAAATTGGAAGGAACACATAGAAAATGTTGTTGGGAAGGCTAACTAAAGACTGCGTTTTATTGGCAGTACTCTTAGAAAATGTAACAGATCTACTAAGAGGACTGCCTACACTACGCTTGTCCGTCCTCTTTTACAATACTGCTGCGCGTTGTGGGATCCTTGCCAGATAGAACTGACTGAGTCCATCGAAAGAAGGGCAGCACCTTTTGTATTATTGCGAAATAAGGGAGAGAGTGTCACTGAAATGATACAGGATTTGGGCTGACATCATTGAAAGAAAGGCGTTTTTCGTTGTGACGGAATCTTCTCACGAAATTCCAATCACGAATTTTCTCCTCCAATGCGCAAATATTTTGTTGACACCGATCTACATAGGGAGAAACGATCGCCACGATAAAATATGGGGAATCAGAGGTCGTACGGAAAGATATAGGTGCTCGGTCTTTCCGCGCGCTGTACGAGGTTGGACTAACAGAGAATTGTGAAGGTGGTTCGATGAACCGTCTGCCAGGCACTTAAATGCGATTTGCAGAGTATCCATGTAGATGTAGATGTAGATGAAGACCGATAGGTTGTAGGTACCTTTGAACCAAATTTCAAACTTGTGTGTTGCAATGGGAGACACACAAGGCCAGAATGGTGCTAAAGTGGTTTGAAGAACTTGATAGCGAACCCTTGTTGATACCTTGGCCATCAAATTCTACTGGTTTGAACTCGACCAAACGCATCTGGGCACCAGATCCGCACCTATCAACCGCCGGCCCGTAAATTACGGGAATTGCGTGTAGATATCCGGTGCTGCGTACCTCTGGAAACCTACCAGGACTGGTTGAATTCATGTCACGCAGAATCGCTGCTGCATTGCATTCCAGAAATGGACGAACAAGCTATTAAGCAGGTGGTAAAAATGTTTTCGCTTATCAGAGTATATCAGGTGATGCTTTGACACAAATACATTTCTTCCATCGCAGTTTATAATGGCCTTGTGTGTTCTACTCTTTTATCCGTAATTTCCTTTTCATGGTTTGATTTTGACGTGAACCGGTTTCCACTCATCACAACTTCCGACGCCTTTGCTTTAGCTGTTTTTCTTCCTTATAAATTGAGTCTGTGTTCGTCTTGTAGGCAAGTACTCTACCCATAGAAGCAGCGAGATGATGATGCTTCGTTAAACGTTAATCTTCCTTTATTTATTCAGTGTGTGCTATTTCGCAAATCGAATATAACTCTGGATTTAAAAAACCGCGATGTGAAGTTTGGTACTTATTCTTCCAGAACTGTTGCAACATTATCTGTGATCTAACTAAAGTAATACTGACAGGAGTTGGCATATGTGGTATGAGTGGAACTCATAATGTCATTGTAATACAATCAGTGACATTACTTGAGATGCATGGTCAGGTAGACAGATGAAACGATTGGTCCATATGAATGCATTTTTCGGTTCAGGCGCATTTATTTTTTAATATGTGTGGACGTGAGCAAGAGCATTAGAGGTAGCCGCACTGTTGTAATGAGACCGCTGTGCAACAAACCGATATGAAAAGGAACAACATGAAGACAAAATTAATCTCAGCTAGCAAACACCGAATTATGTCATCAGATATTATGGAAGAAAAGAATTTCGGATTGCGTGGCCCCCTCCCACCGGAGGTTCGAGTTCTCCCTCGGGCATGAGTGTGTGTGCTGTTGTTAGCATAAGTTAGTTTTATGTAGTGTGTAGCTCTAGGGGCCGATGATCTCAACAGTTTGGTTCCTTAGGAATTCACGCAATTTGAACATTTGAAGAAAAGGATTTCATGCTTAACGAGTGATGGATCTGTGAGTTAACATGTTATTAAATCAGTGTTATTCTCACTGATCCATCACTTGTTGTGCATGATTAGCACCAGACATGAAGAGATTTGTTTAAGATGAGTACATTCATTAATACAAACTCCATCACCATGGAAACAGTAAGTACAATAAACTCTGAGATTTTCTTTGTTTTAACTTACGTGGAGATCGGAAGAACTGTGTGTTGTTACAAATCTTTATTATATATCTTTTCTGTTCTAAAAATGCGATGGATAACGACGAACAGTTTATCTTTGCATTTTTACCGTGTTTATTAAGCAGAGATGGTAATATTTTCTCTTATACTGCAACTTAAATGCTATCAATTAATGTGTATATTACAGCGTTGCCATTACCTTCTCATTTCTATGTATGATTGTATGGTATTCTTGTCATGGGTTAAGCCTCTTCCACTTTTGTCTGTCCATAGCCAGTCTTTTCATTTCTGAATATTTGCCTCCTTTGATATTGTCAAGAATTTGATATCTTCTTTTTCCACTTCCCATTTTTCCCTCCACAATTCCTTCTATTCCTGCCTTCAATAAACAGTCCCTCCTCAATGTCCAATCCAGTTCGGTTTCTCTTTCTAATGACTTTGAGCATGTTTCTTTCTTCTCCAACTCTTCTTAATACTTCTTCATTCCTTACTCGGTCTTCCCATTTCACTTTTTCCATTCTTCTCCATATCCACATCTCTAGTGCCTCCAATCTTCTTTCATCTTCCTTCCTCAATGTCCAGGTCTGCGCACCATATAGTGCAACGAACCAGATGTAGCATTTGGCAAGTCTTCTCCTCAGATCTTCGTTTAGTGGTCCACAAAGTAATTTCTGTTTCCTCTTGAATCCTTCTTTTGGCATTGCAAATCTATTCCTAATTACTGTTGAGCAGTACATATCATCCATTATTACACTTCCCAAGTAACTGAAGTTGTTCACTTGCTCTATTTCCTCTTCCCCTATTTTCATACGACATTTTCTCCCCTCTCCTCCAATTACCATGCTTTTCCTTATCTTCTTGTTAATCTTTATTCCCTATTCTTCTCATTTTGTGTTTGATAACATGGTTCAAATGGCTCTGAGCACTATGGGACTTAACTTCTGAGGTCATCAGTCCCCTAGAACTTAGAACTCCTTAAACCTATGGAACCGCGTGACCGCTGCGGTCGCCGGTTCGAATCCTGCCTCGGGCATGGTTGTGTGTGATGTCCTTAGGTTAGTTGGGTTTAAGTAGTTCTAAGATCTATGGGACTGATGACCTTAGAAGTTAAGTCCCACAGTGCTCAGAGCCATTTTGAACTTAAACCTAACTAACCTAAGGAGATCAAACACATCCATACCCGAGGCAGGATTCGAACCTGTGACCGTAGCGGTCGCCCGGTTCCAGACTGTAGTGCCTAGACCCGCTCGGCCACCCCGGGCGACTGTTTAGATCATCTCATTTCTATAGCTGCTCTTAATAATCATATCGGCTGATAATTTCAAGTGCAGAAACATCGTCAAGTATTGTGTAGTGCTTCGATGGACGCAATCCACATACAATCCGGCAAGCTATGAATTCAGCTCCATGTCATACACAAATTTAAAACATATTAGGTTCTCAGAAGTTGTATTTTATCATGTCGACACACGGTGCACAGACTCGAAACACTTCGTGACGCTGGGTAAAGCTGCCTCCAAACAAACTTTCGAGAAATAGCAATCTGAACACCAGTACAGCGGATATATTTACACACAGTTTTTGTTTTTGTTTTGTGTTCTAATTTACAGCGTACAGGTCTTAGAATGCTACTTTTCTCTCATAGAAATATCATACTACCGCAACTGAAAATGCACCCGATACCTGTAGCGAATAACAGCTGATAACAGAGGATGTGAACCCACTTCCATTTCCATAGTATTTGCACCTTTTCACTACCGATGAAAAGGATTAAAGAGGAACTAAGCTACAATGCGCAACAGAATTGAAGGATAGGTTCTTAGAAACCACGTAATTGTCTCCCACTGCGACGCAGAAGTTTGAAATTTGGCTCAAAGGTGCTAACGATCTTCCTCTGTAACGGTGCAAAAGTGTGAGACCATACGACGCCATCATTGAGATCGACGACGCTTCAAACAGTAAGTCGTCGGGTTCCAACCCGTACACGAGAGCTGCCATAAGAATACCGCGTGATTTCAACGCTGGGAGTCGCGGTTCTTACCACGATGACAGAGGCGTCAAAAGAAGGGGTGGAATGTGGTTGAGAGGAGTTGTGACACCGTCCCAACGTGTGAAACGGTGGTGTTGGGCAGAATTTCGGTGCACTTTGGGTCAGTCTGACACCATCAACCGACCTTAAACGACACGTGAACTTCTAAGATCTGGACTTTTTTTTCGCATGTGTCGACACCTTGCTCTGTGAAGTGTCTTTGAGCTCGAAGGTGACGTCGCGGGGTGCTTTTGTATCGTTACGGTAGAAGTAAATATCCTCGGAGTAGTGAAGTAACTTATATCACTTAATAAAAGGAAGTCTTCTGGTCCAGACTGTATACCAATTAGGTTCCTTTCGGAGTATGTTGACTCATTAGCCCCATACATAACAATCGTATACAACCGTTCGCTCGACGAAAGATCCGTACCCAAAAACTGGAAGCTGTACAGGTCGCACCAATATTCAAGAAAGGTAATAGGAGTAATCTACTAAACTACAGGCCGATATCGTTAACGTCGATATGCAGCAGGATTTTGGAACATATATTGTGATCGAACATTATGAATTATCTCGAAGAAAACTGTGTTTTGACACACAGTCAACATGGGTTCAGAAAACATCGTTCCTTTGAAACACAACTAGCTCTTTATTCGCATGAAGTGTTGAGTGCTAGTGACGATGGATTTCAGATCGAGTTCGTATTTCTGGATTTCCGGAAGATTTTTGTCTCTGTACCACACAAGCGGCTTGTAGTGAAATTCCGTGCTTATGGAATATCGTCTCAGTTATGTACCTGGATTTGGGATTTCCTGTTAGAGAGGTAACATTTCGTAGTAACTGACGGAAAGTCACTGAGTAAAGCAGAAGTGATTTTTCGTGTTCCCCAAGGTAGTGTTATAAGCCCTTTGTTGTTCCTTACCTATATACACGATTTGGGAGACAATCTGAGCATCCATCTTAGGTTGTTTGCGGATGACGCTGTCGTTTATCGACTAATAAAGTCATCAGAAGATCAAAACAAATTGCTAAACGATTTAGAAAAGATATCTGAATGGTGCGAACATTGGCAGTTGACCCTAAATAACGAAAAGTGTGAGGTCATCCACATGAGTGCTAGAAGGAATTCGCTAAACTTCGGTTACACGACAGATCAGTCGATCTAAAAGCCGTAAATTCAGCGAAATACCTAGGTATTATATTACGAACAACTTAAATTGGAAGGAACACATAGAAAATGTTGTTGGGAAGGCTAACTAAAGACTGCGTTTTATTGGCAGTACTCTTAGAAAATGTAACAGATCTACTAAGAGGACTGCCTACACTACGCTTGTCCGTCCTCTTTTACAATACTGCTGCGCGTTGTGGGATCCTTGCCAGATAGAACTGACTGAGTCCATCGAAAGAAGGGCAGCACCTTTTGTATTATTGCGAAATAAGGGAGAGAGTGTCACTGAAATGATACAGGATTTGGGCTGACATCATTGAAAGAAAGGCGTTTTTCGTTGTGACGGAATCTTCTCACGAAATTCCAATCACGAATTTTCTCCTCCAATGCGCAAATATTTTGTTGACACCGATCTACATAGGGAGAAACGATCGCCACGATAAAATATGGGGAATCAGAGGTCGTACGGAAAGATATAGGTGCTCGGTCTTTCCGCGCGCTGTACGAGGTTGGACTAACAGAGAATTGTGAAGGTGGTTCGATGAACCGTCTGCCAGGCACTTAAATGCGATTTGCAGAGTATCCATGTAGATGTAGATGTAGATGAAGACCGATAGGTTGTAGGTACCTTTGAACCAAATTTCAAACTTGTGTGTTGCAATGGGAGACACACAAGGCCAGAATGGTGCTAAAGTGGTTTGAAGAACTTGATAGCGAACCCTTGTTGATACCTTGGCCATCAAATTCTACTGGTTTGAACTCGACCAAACGCATCTGGGCACCAGATCCGCACCTATCAACCGCCGGCCCGTAAATTACGGGAATTGCGTGTAGATATCCGGTGCTGCGTACCTCTGGAAACCTACCAGGACTGGTTGAATTCATGTCACGCAGAATCGCTGCTGCATTGCATTCCAGAAATGGACGAACAAGCTATTAAGCAGGTGGTAAAAATGTTTTCGCTTATCAGAGTATATCAGGTGATGCTTTGACACAAATACATTTCTTCCATCGCAGTTTATAATGGCCTTGTGTGTTCTACTCTTTTATCCGTAATTTCCTTTTCATGGTTTGATTTTGACGTGAACCGGTTTCCACTCATCACAACTTCCGACGCCTTTGCTTTAGCTGTTTTTCTTCCTTATAAATTGAGTCTGTGTTCGTCTTGTAGACAAGTACTCTACCCATAGAAGCAGCGAGATGATGATGCTTCGTTAAACGTTAATCTTCCTTTATTTATTCAGTGTGTGCTATTTCGCAAATCGAATATAACTCTGGATTTAAAAAACCGCGATGTGAAGTTTGGTACTTATTCTTCCAGAACTGTTGCAACATTATCTGTGATCTAACTAAAGTAATACTGACAGGAGTTGGCATATGTGGTATGAGTGGAACTCATAATGTCATTGTAATACAATCAGTGACATTACTTGAGATGCATGGTCAGGTAGACAGATGAAACGATTGGTCCATATGAATGCATTTTTCGGTTCAGGCGCATTTATTTTTTAATATGTGTGGACGTGAGCAAGAGCATTAGAGGTAGCCGCACTGTTGTAATGAGACCGCTGTGCAACAAACCGATATGAAAAGGAACAACATGAAGACAAAATTAATCTCAGCTAGCAAACACCGAATTATGTCATCAGATATTATGGAAGAAAAGGATTTCGGATTGCGTGGCCCCCTCCCACCGGAGGTTCGAGTTCTCCCTCGGGCATGAGTGTGTGTGCTGTTGTTAGCATAAGTTAGTTTTATGTAGTGTGTAGCTCTAGGGGCCGATGATCTCAACAGTTTGGTTCCTAAGGAATTCACACAACTTGAACATTTGAAGAAAAGGATTTCATGCTTAACGAGTGATGGATCTGTGAGTTAACATGTTATTAAATCAGTGTTATTCTCACTGATCCATCACTTGTTGTGCATGATTAGCACCAGACATGAAGAGACTTGTTTAAGATGAGTACATTCATTAATACAAACTCCATCACCATGGAAACAGTAAGTACAATAAACTCTGAGATTTTCTTTGTTTTAACTTACGTGGAGATCGGAAGAACTGTGTGTTGTTACAAATCTTTATTATATATCTTTTCTGTTCTAAAAATGCGATGGATAACGACGAACAGTTTATCTTTGCACTTTTACCGTGTTTATTAAGCAGAGATGGTAATATTTTCGCTTATACTGCAACTTAAATGCTATCAATTAATGTGTATATTACAGCGTTGCCATTACCTTCTCATTTCTATGTATGATTGTATGGTATTCTTGTCATGGGTTAAGCCTCTTCCACTTTTGTCTGTCCATAGCCAGTCTTTTCATTTCTGAATATTTGCCTCCTTTGATATTGTCAAGAATTTGATATCTTCTTTTTCCACTTCCCATTTTTCCCTCCACAATTCCTTCTATTCCTGCCTTCAATAAACAGTCCCTCCTCAATGTCCAATCCAGTTCGGTTTCTCTTTCTAATGACTTTGAGCATGTTTCTTTCTTCTCCAACTCTTCTTAATACTTCTTCATTCCTTACTCGGTCTTCCCATTTCACTTTTTCCATTCTTCTCCATATCCACATCTCTAGTGCCTCCAATCTTCTTTCATCTTCCTTCCTCAATGTCCAGGTCTGCGCACCATATAGTGCAACGAACCAGATGTAGCATTTGGCAAGTCTTCTCCTCAGATCTTCGTTTAGTGGTCCACAAAGTAATTTCTGTTTCCTCTTGAATCCTTCTTTTGCCATTGCAAATCTTTTCCTAATTACTGTTGAGCAGTACATATCATCCATTATTACACTTCCCAAGTAACTGAAGTTGTTCACTTGCTCTATTTCCTCTCCCCCTATTTTCATACGACATTTTCTCCCCTCTCCTCCAATTACCATGCTTTTCCTTATCTTCTTGTTAATCTTTATTCCCTATTCTTATCATTTTGTGTTTGATAAAATGGTTCAAATGGCTCTGAGCACTATGGGACTTAACTTCTGAGGTTATCAGTCCCCTAGAACTTAGAACTCCTTAAACCTATGGAACCGCGCAACCGCTGCGGTCGCCGGTTTGAAACCTGCCTCGGGCATGGTTGTGTGTGATGTCCTTAGGTTAGTTAGGTTTAAGTAGTTCTAAGATCTATGGGACTGATGACCTTAGAAGTTAAGTCCCACAGTGCTCAGAGCCATTTTGAACTTAAACCTAACTAACCTAAGGAGATCACACACATCCATGCCCGAGGCAGGATTCGAACCTGTGACCGTAGCGGTCGCCCGGTTCCAGACTGTAGTGCCTAGACCCGCTCGGCCATCCCGGGCGACTGTTTAGATCATCTCATTTCTATAGCTGCTCTTAATAATCATATCGGCTGATAATTTCAAGTGCAGAAACATCGTCAAGTATTGTGTAGTGCTTCGATGGACGCAATCCACATACAATCCGGCAAGCTATGAATTCAGCTCCATGTCATACACAAATTTAAAACATATTAGGTTCTCAAAAGTTGTATTTTATCATGTCGACACACGGTGCACAGAGGCTCGAAACACTTCGTGACGCTGGGTAAAGCTGCCTCCAAACAAACTTTCGAGAAATAGCAATCTGAACACCAGTACAGCGGATATATTTACACACAGTTTTTGTTTTTGTTTTGTGTTCTAATTTACAGCGTACAGGTCTTAGAATGCTACTTTTCTCTCATAGAAATATCATACTACCGCAACTGAAAATGCACCAGATACCTGTAGCGAATAACAGCTGATAACAGAGGATGTGAACCCACTTCCATTTCCATAGTATTTGAACCTTTTCACTACCGATGAAAAGGATTAAAGAGGAACTAAGCTACAATGCGCAACAGAATTGAAGGATAGGTTCTTAGAAACCACGTAATTGTCTCCCACTGCGATGCAGAAGTTTGAAATTTGGCTCAAAGGTGCTAACGATCTCCCACTGTAACGGTGCAAAAGTGTGAGACCATACGACACCATAATTGAGATCGACGACGCTTAAAACAGCAAGTCGTCGGGTTGCAACCCGTACACGAGAGCTGCCATAAGAATACCGCGTGATTTCAACGCTGGGAGTCGCGGTTCTTACCACGATGACAGAGGCGTCAAAAGAAGGAGTGGAATGTGGTTGAGAGGAGTTGTGACACCGTCCCAACGTGTGAAACGGTGGTGTTGGGCAGAATTTCGGTGCACTTTGGGTCAGTCTGACACCATCAACCGACCTTAAACGACACGTGAACTTCTAAGATCTGGACTTTTTTTTCGCATGTGTCGACACCTTGCTCTGTGAAGTGTCTTTGAGCTCGAGGGTGACGTCGCGGGGTGCTTTTGTATCGTTACGGTAGAAGTAAATATCCTCGGAGTAGTGAAGTAACTTATATCACTTAATAAAAGGAAGTCTTCTGGTCCAGACTGTATACCAATTAGGTTCCTTTCGGAGTATGTTGACTCATTAGCCCCATACATAACAATCGTATACAACCGTTCGCTCGACGAAAGATCCGTACCCAAAAACTGGAAGCTGTACAGGTCGCACCAATATTCAAGAAAGGTAGTAGGAGTAATCTACTAAACTACAGGCCGATATCGTTAACGTCGATATGCAGCAGGATTTTGGAACATATATTGTGATCGAACATTATGAATTATCTCGAAGAAAACTGTGTTTTGACACACAGTCAACATGGGTTCAGAAAACATCGTTCCTTTGAAACACAACTAGCTCTTTATTCGCATGAAGTGTTGAGTGCTAGTGACGAGGGATTTCAGATCGAGTTCGTATTTCTGGATTTCCGGAAGATTTTTGTCTCTGTACCACACAAGCGGCTTGTAGTGAAATTCCGTGCTTATGGAATATCGTCTCAGTTATGTACCTGGATTTGGGATTTCCTGTTAGAGAGGTAACATTTCGTAGTAACTGACGGAAAGTCACTGAGTAAAGCAGAAGTGACTTTTCGTGTTCCCCAAGGTAGTGTTATAAGCCCTTTGTTGTTCCTTACCTATGTACACGATTTGGGAGACAATCTGTGCATCCATCTTAGGTTGTTTGCGGATGACGCTGTCGTTTATCGACTAATAAAGTCATCAGAAGATCAAAACAAATTGCTAAACGATTTAGAAAAGATATCTGAATGGTGCGAACATTGGCAGTTGACCCTAAATAACGAAAAGTGTGAGGTCATCCACATGAGTGCTAAAAGGAATTCGCTAAACTTCGGTTACACGACAGATCAGTCGATCTAAAAGCCGTAAATTCAGCGAAATACCTAGGTATTATATTACGAACAACTTAAATTGGAAGGAACACATAGAAAATGTTGTTGGGAAGGCTAACTAAAGACTGCGTTTTATTGGCAGTACTCTTAGAAAATGTAACAGATCTACTAAGAGGACTGCCTACACTACGCTTGTCCGTCCTCTTTTACAATACTGCTGCGCGTTGTGGGATCCTTGCCAGATAGAACTGACTGAGTCCATCGAAAGAAGGGCAGCACCTTTTGTATTATTGCGAAATAAGGGAGAGAGTGTCACTGAAATGATACAGGATTTGGGCTGACATCATTGAAAGAAAGGCGTTTTTCGTTGTGACGGAATCTTCTCACGAAATTCCAATCACGAATTTTCTCCTCCAATGCGCAAATATTTTGTTGACACCGATCTACATAGGGAGAAACGATCGCCACGATAAAATATGGGGAATCAGAGGTCGTACGGAAAGATATAGGTGCTCGGTCTTTCCGCGCGCTGTACGAGGTTGGACTAACAGAGAATTGTGAAGGTGGTTCGATGAACCGTCTGCCAGGCACTTAAATGCGATTTGCAGAGTATCCATGTAGATGTAGATGTAGATGAAGACCGATAGGTTGTAGGTACCTTTGAACCAAATTTCAAACTTGTGTGTTGCAATGGGAGACACACAAGGCCAGAATGGTGCTAAAGTGGTTTGAAGAACTTGATAGCGAACCCTTGTTGATACCTTGGCCATCAAATTCTACTGGTTTCAACTAGACCAAACGCATCTGGGCACCAGATCCGCACCTATCAACCGCCGGCCCGTAAATTACGGGAATTGCGTGTAGATATCCGGTGCTGCATACCTCTGGAAACCTACCAGGACTGGTTGAATTCATGTCACGCAGAATCGCTGCTGCATTGCATTCCAGAAATGGACGAACAAGCTATTAAGCAGGTGGTAAAAATGTTTTCGCTTATCAGAGTATATCAGGTGATGCTTTGACACAAATACATTTCTTCCATCGCAGTTTATAATGGCCTTGTGCGTTCTTCTCCTTTATCCGTAATTTCCTTTTCATGGTTTGATTTTGACGTGAACCGGTTTCCACTCATCGCAACTTCCGACGCCTTTGCTTTAGCTGTTTTTCTTCCTTATAAATTGAGTCTGTGTTCGTCTTGTAGACAAGTACTCTACCCATAGAAGCAGCGAGATGATGATGCTTCGTTAAACGTTAATCTTCCTTTATTTATTCAGTGTGTGCTATTTCGCAAATCGAATATAACTCTGGATTTAAAAAACCGCGATGTGTAGTTTGGTACTTATTCTTCCAGAACTGTTGCAACATTATCTGTGATCTAACTAAAGTAATACTGACAGGAGTTGGCATATGTGGTATGAGTGGAACTCATAATGTCATTGTAATACAATCAGTGACATTACTTGAGATGCATGGTCAGGTAGACAGATGAAACGATTGGTCCATATGAATGCATTTTTCGGTTCAGGCGCATTTATTTTTTAATATGTGTGGACGTGAGCAAGAGCATTAGAGGTAGCCGCACTGTTGTAATGAGACCGCTGTGCAACAAACCGATATGAAAAGGAACAACATGAAGACAAAATTAATCGCAGCTAGCAAACACCGAATTATGTCATCAGATATTATGGAAGAAAAGGATTTCGGATTGCGTGGCCCCCTCCCACCGGAGGTTCGAGTTCTCCCTCGGGCATGAGTGTGTGTGCTGTTGTTAGCATAAGTTAGTTTTATGTAGTGTGTAGCTCTAGGGGCCGATGATCTCAACAGTTTGGTTCCTTAGGAATTCACACAATTTGAACATTTGAAGAAAGGGATTTCATGCTTAACGAGTGATGGATCTGTGAGTTAACATGTTATTAAATCAGTGTTATTCTCACTGATCCATCACTTGTTGTGCATGATTAGCACCAGACATGAAGAGACTTGTTTAAGATGAGTACATTCATTAATACAAACTCCATCACCATGGAAACAGTAAGTACAATAAACTCTGCGATTTTCTTTGTTTTAACTTACGTGGAGATCGGAAGAACTGTGTGTTGTTACAAATCTTTATTATATATCTTTTCTGTTCTAAAAATGCGATGGATAACGACGAACAGTTTCTCTTAGCATTTTTACCGTGTTTATTAAGCAGAGATGGTAATATTTTCGCTTATACTGCAACTTAAATGCTATCAATTAATGTGTATATTACAGCGTTGCCATTACCTTCTCATTTCTATGTATGTATGTATGGTATTCTGCCATACGGCAGGTCTTGTCATGGGTTAAGCCTCTTCCACTTTTGTCTGTCCATAGCCAGTCTTTTCATTTCTGAATATTTGCCTCCTTTGATATTGTCCAACATTAGACATCTTCTTTTTCCTCTTCCCCTTTTTCCCTCCACAATTCCTTCTATTCCTGCATTCAATAAACAGTCCCTCCTCAATGTCCAATCCAGTTCGGTTTCTCTTTCTAATGACTTTGAGCATGTTTCTTTCTTCTCCAACTCTTCTTAATACTTCTTCATTCCTTACTCGGTCTTCCCATTTCACTTTTTCCATTCTTCTCCATATCCACATCTCTAGCGCTCCAATCTTCTTTCATCTTCCTTCCTCAATGTCCAGGTCTGCGCACCATATAGTGCAACGCACCAGATGTAGCATTTGGCAAGTCTTCTCCTCAGATCTTTGTTTAGCGGTCCACAAAGTAATTTCTGTTTCCTCCTGAATCCTTCTTTTGGCACTGCAAATCTTTTCCTAATTACTGTTGAGCAGTACATATCATCCATTATTACACTTCCCAAGTAACTGAAGTTGTTCACTTGCTCTATTTCCTCTCCCCCTATTTTCATACGACATTTTCTCCCCTCTCCTCCAATTACCATGCTTTTCCTTATCTTCTTGTTAATCTTTATTCCCTATTCTTCTCATTTTGTGTTTGATAAAATGGTTCAAATGGCTCTGAGCACTATGGGACTTAACTTCTGAGGTCATCAGTGCCCTAGAACTTAGAACTACTTAAACCTATGGAACCGCGCGACCGCTACGGTCCCAGGTTCGAATCCTGCCACGGGCATTGATGTGTGTGATGTCCTTAGGTTAGTTAGGTTTAAGTAGTTCTAAGTTCTATGGGACTGATGACCTTAGAAGTTAAGTGCCATAGTGCTCAGAGCCATTTTGAACTTAAACCTAATCAATCTAAAGACATCACACACATCCATGCCCGAGGCAGGATTCGAACCTGCGACCGTAGTGGTTGCGCGGTTCCAGCCTGTAGCGCCTAGAACTGCTGGGCCACCCCGTCCGACTATTCATATCATCTCATTTCTATAGCTGCCCTTAATAATCATATCGGCTGATAATTTCAAGTGTAGAAACATAGTCAAGTATTGTGTAGTGCTTCGATGGACGCAATCCACATACAATCAGGCATGCTATGAATTCAGCTCCATGTCATACACAAATTTAAAACATATTAGGTTCTCAAAAGTTGTATTTTCTCATGTCGACACACGGTGCGCAGAGGCTCGAAACACTTCGTGACGCTGGGTAAAGCTGCCTCCAAACAAACTTTCGGGAAAAAGCAATCTGAACACCAGTACAGCGGATATATTTCCACACAGTTTTTGTTTTTGTTTTTTGTTCTAATTTACAGCGTACAGGTCTTAGAATGCTACTTTTCTCTCATAGAAATATCATACTACCGCAACTGAAAATGCACCAGATACCTGTAGCGAATAACAGCTGATAACAGAGGATGTGAACCCACTTCCATTTCCATAGTATTTGAACCTTTTCACTACCGATGAAAAGGATTAAAGAGGAACTAAGCTACAATGCGCAACAGAATTGAAGGATAGGTTCTTAGAAACCACGTAATTGTCTCCCACTGCGATGCAGAAGTTTGAAATTTGGCTCAAAGGTGCTAACGATCTTCCTCTGTAACGGTGCAAAAGTGTGAGACCATACGACACCATAATTGAGATCGACGACGCTTAAAACAGCAAGTCGTCGGGTTGCAACCCGTACACGAGAGCTGCCATAAGAATACCGCGTGATTTCAACGCTGGGAGTCGCGGTTCTTACCACGATGACAGAGGCGTCAAAAGAAGGAGTGGAATGTGGTTGAGAGGAGTTGTGACACCGTCCCAACGTGTGAAACGGTGGTGTTGGGCAGAATTTCGGTGCACTTTGGGTCAGTCTGACACCATCAACCGACCTTAAACGACACGTGAACTTCTAAGATCTGGACTTTTTTTTCGCATGTGTCGACACCTTGCTCTGTGAAGTGTCTTTGAGCTCGAGGGTGACGTCGCGGGGTGCTTTTGTATCGTTACGGTAGAAGTAAATATCCTCGGAGTAGTGAAGTAACTTATATCACTTAATAAAAGGAAGTCTTCTGGTCCAGACTGTATACCAATTAGGTTCCTTTCGGAGTATGTTGACTCATTAGCCCCATACATAACAATCGTATACAACCGTTCGCTCGACGAAAGATCCGTACCCAAAAACTGGAAGCTGTACAGGTCGCACCAATATTCAAGAAAGGTAGTAGGAGTAATCTACTAAACTACAGGCCGATATCGTTAACGTCGATATGCAGCAGGATTTTGGAACATATATTGTGATCGAACATTATGAATTATCTCGAAGAAAACTGTGTTTTGACACACAGTCAACATGGGTTCAGAAAACATCGTTCCTTTGAAACACAACTAGCTCTTTATTCGCATGAAGTGTTGAGTGCTAGTGACGAGGGATTTCAGATCGAGTTCGTATTTCTGGATTTCCGGAAGATTTTTGTCTCTGTACCACACAAGCGGCTTGTAGTGAAATTCCGTGCTTATGGAATATCGTCTCAGTTATGTACCTGGATTTGGGATTTCCTGTTAGAGAGGTAACATTTCGTAGTAACTGACGGAAAGTCACTGAGTAAAGCAGAAGTGATTTTTCGTGTTCCCCAAGGTAGTGTTATAAGCCCTTTGTTGTTCCTTACCTATGTACACGATTTGGGAGACAATCTGTGCATCCATCTTAGGTTGTTTGCGGATGACGCTGTCGTTTATCGACTAATAAAGTCATCAGAAGATCAAAACAAATTGCTAAACGATTTAGAAAAGATATCTGAATGGTGCGAACATTGGCAGTTGACCCTAAATAACGAAAAGTGTGAGGTCATCCACATGAGTGCTAAAAGGAATTCGCTAAACTTCGGTTACACGACAGATCAGTCGATCTAAAAGCCGTAAATTCAGCGAAATACCTAGGTATTATATTACGAACAACTTAAATTGGAAGGAACACATAGAAAATGTTGTTGGGAAGGCTAACTAAAGACTGCGTTTTATTGGCAGTACTCTTAGAAAATGTAACAGATCTACTAAGAGGACTGCCTACACTACGCTTGTCCGTCCTCTTTTACAATACTGCTGCGCGTTGTGGGATCCTTGCCAGATAGAACTGACTGAGTCCATCGAAAGAAGGGCAGCACCTTTTGTATTATTGCGAAATAAGGGAGAGAGTGTCACTGAAATGATACAGGATTTGGGCTGACATCATTGAAAGAAAGGCGTTTTTCGTTGTGACGGAATCTTCTCACGAAATTCCAATCACGAATTTTCTCCTCCAATGCGCAAATATTTTGTTGACACCGATCTACATAGGGAGAAACGATCGCCACGATAAAATATGGGGAATCAGAGGTCGTACGGAAAGATATAGGTGCTCGGTCTTTCCGCGCGCTGTACGAGGTTGGACTAACAGAGAATTGTGAAGGTGGTTCGATGAACCGTCTGCCAGGCACTTAAATGCGATTTGCAGAGTATCCATGTAGATGTAGATGTAGATGAAGACCGATAGGTTGTAGGTACCTTTGAACCAAATTTCAAACTTGTGTGTTGCAATGGGAGACACACAAGGCCAGAATGGTGCTAAAGTGGTTTGAAGAACTTGATAGCGAACCCTTGTTGATACCTTGGCCATCAAATTCTACTGGTTTCAACTAGACCAAACGCATCTGGGCACCAGATCCGCACCTATCAACCGCCGGCCCGTAAATTACGGGAATTGCGTGTAGATATCCGGTGCTGCATACCTCTGGAAACCTACCAGGACTGGTTGAATTCATGTCACGCAGAATCGCTGCTGCATTGCATTCCAGAAATGGACGAACAAGCTATTAAGCAGGTGGTAAAAATGTTTTCGCTTATCAGAGTATATCAGGTGATGCTTTGACACAAATACATTTCTTCCATCGCAGTTTATAATGGCCTTGTGTGTTCTTCTCTTTTATCCGTAATTTCCTTTTCATGGTTTGATTTTGACGTGAACCGGTTTCCACTCATCGCAACCTCCGACGCCTTTGCTTTAGCTGTTTTTCTTCCTTATAAATTGAGTCTGTGTTCGTCTTGTAGACAAGTACTCTACCCATAGAAGCAGCGAGATGATGATGCTTCGTTAAACGTTAATCTTCCTTTATTTATTCAGTGTGTGCTATTTCGCAAATCGAATATAACTCTGGATTTAAAAAACCGCGATGTGTAGTTTGGTACTTATTCTTCCAGAACTGTTGCAACATTATCTGTGATCTAACTAAAGTAATACTGACAGGAGTTGGCATATGTGGTATGAGTGGAACTCATAATGTCATTGTAATACAATCAGTGACATTACTTGAGATGCATGGTCAGGAAGACAGATGAAACGATTGGTCCATATCAATGCATTTTTCGGTTCAGGCGCATTTATTTTTTAATATGTGTGGACGTGAGCAAGAGCATTAGAGGTAGCCGCACTGTTGTAATGAGACCGCTGTGCAACAAACCGATATGAAAAGGAACAACATGAAGACAAAATTAATCGCAGCTAGCAAACACCGAATTATGTCATCAGATATTATGGAAGAAAAGGATTTCGGATTGCGTGGCCCCCTCCCACCGGAGGTTCGAGTTCTCCCTCGGGCATGAGTGTATGTGCTGTTGTTAGCATAAGTTAGTTTTATGTAGAGTGTAGGTCTAGGGGCCGATGATCTCAACAGTTTGGTTCCTTAGGAATTCACACAATTTGAACATTTGAAGAAAAGGATATCATGCTTAACGAGTGATGGATCTGTGAGTTAACATGTTATTAAATCAGTGTTATTCTCACTGATCCATCACTTGTTGTGCATGATTAGCACCAGACATGAAGAGACTTGTTTAAGATGAGTTAATTCATTAATACAAACTCCATCACCATGGAAACAGTAAGTACAATAAACTCTGCGATTTTCTTTGTTTTAACTTACGTGGAGATCGGAAGAACTGTGTGTTGTTACAAATCTTTATTATATATCTTTTCAGTTCTAAAAATGCGATGGATAACGACGAACAGTTTCTCTTAGGATTTTTACCGTGTTTATTAAGCAGAGATGGTAATATTCTCGCTTATACTGCAACTTAAATGCTATCAATTAATGTGTATATTACAGCGTTGCCATTACCTTCTCATTTCTATGTATGTATGTATGGTATTCTGCCATACGGCAGGTCTTGTCATGGGTTAAGCCTCTTCCACTTTTGTCTGTCCATAGCCAGTCTTTTCATTTCTGAATATTTGCCTCCTTTGATATTGTCCAACATTAGACATCTTCTTTTTCCTCTTCCCCTTTTTCCCTCCACAATTCCTTCTATTCCTGCATTCAATAAACAGTCCCTCCTCAATGTCCAATCCAGTTCGGTTTCTCTTTCTAATGACTTTGAGCATGTTTCTTTCTTCTCCAACTCTTCTTAATACTTCTTCATTCCTTACTCGGTCTTCCCATTTCACTTTTTCCATTCTTCTCCATATCCACATCTCTAGCGCTCCAATCTTCTTTCATCTTCCTTCCTCAATGTCCAGGTCTGCGCACCATATAGTGCAACGCACCAGATGTAGCATTTGGCAAGTCTTCTCCTCAGATCTTTGTTTAGCGGTCCACAAAGTAATTTCTGTTTCCTCCTGAATCCTTCTTTTGGCACTGCAAATATTTTCCTAATTACTGTTGAGCAGTACATATCATCTATTATTACACTTCCCAAGTAACTGAAGTTGTTCACTTGCTCTATTTCCTCTCCCCCTATTTTCATACGACATTTTCTCCCCTCTCCTCCAATTACCATGCTTTTCCTTATCTTCTTGTTAATCTTTATTCCCTATTCTTCTCATTTTGTGTTTGATAAAATGGTTCAAATTGCTCTGAGCACTATGGGACTTAACTTCTGAGGTCATCAGTCCCCTAGAACTTAGAACTACTTAAACCTATGGAACCGCGCGACCGCTACGGTCCCAGGTTCGAATCCTGCCACGGGCATTGATGTGTGTGATGTCCTTAGGTTAGTTAGGTTTAAGTAGTTCTAAGTTCTATGGGACTGATGACCTTAGAAGTTAAGTGCCATAGTGCTCAGAGCCATTTTGAACTTAAACCTAATCAATCTAAAGACATCACACACATCCATGCCCGAGGCAGGATTCGAACCTGCGACCGTAGTGGTCGCGCGGTTCCAGACTGTAGCGCCTAGAACTGCTGGGCCACCCCGTCCGACTGTTCATATCATCTCATTTCTATAGCTGCCCTTAATAATCATATCGGCTGATAATTTCAAGTGTAGAAACATAGTCAAGTATTGTGTAGTGCTTCGATGGACGCAATCCACATACAATCAGGCATGCTATGAATTCAGCTCCATGTCATACACAAATTTAAAACATATTAGGTTCTCAAAAGTTGTATTTTATCATGTCGACACACGGTGCACAGAGGCTCGAAACACTTCGTGACGCTGGGTAAAGCTGCCTCCAAACAAACTTTCGAGAAATAGCAATCTGAACACCAGTACAGCGGATATATTTACACACAGTTTTTGTTTTTGTTTTGTGTTCTAATTTACAGCGTACAGGTCTTAGAAGGCTACTTTTCTCTCATGGAAATATCATACTACCGCAACTGAGAATGCACCAGATATCTGTAGCGAATAACAGCTGATTACAGACAAAGTGCACCCACTTCCATTTCCATATTATTTGAACCTTTTCACTACCGATGAAAATGATTAAAGAGGAACTAAGCTACAATGCGCAACAGAATTGAAGGATAGGTTCTTAGAAACCACGTAATTGTCTCCCACTGCGATGCAGAAGTTTGAAATTTGGCTCAAAGGTGCTAACGATCTTCCTCTGTAACGGTGCAAAAGTGTGAGACCATACGACACCATAATTGAGATCGACGACGCTTAAAACAGCAAGTCGTCGGGTTGCAACCCGTACACGAGAGCTGCCATAAGAATACCGCGTGATTTCAACGCTGGGAGTCGCGGTTCTTACCACGATGACAGAGGCGTCAAAAGAAGGAGTGGAATGTGGTTGAGAGGAGTTGTGACACCGTCCCAACGTGTGAAACGGTGGTGTTGGGCAGAATTTCGGTGCACTTTGGGTCAGTCTGACACCATCAACCGACCTTAAACGACACGTGAACTTCTAAGATCTGGACTTTTTTTTCGCATGTGTCGACACCTTGCTCTGTGAAGTGTCTTTGAGCTCAAGGGTGATGTCGCGGGGTGCTTTTGTATCGTTACGGTAGAAGTAAATATCCTCGGAGTAGTGAAGTAACTTAAATCACTTAATAAAAGGAAGTCTTATCGTCCAGACTGTATACCAATTACGTTCCTTTCGGAATATGTTGATGCATTTGCTCCATACTTAACAATGGTATACAACCGTTCGCTCGACTAAAGATCCGTACACAAAGACTGGAAAGTTGCACAGGTCACACCAATAGTCAAGAAATTTAGTAGGAGTAATCCACTAAATTATAGGTTGATATCGTTAACGTCGATATGCAATAGGATTTGGGAACATATATTGTGATCGAACATTATGAATTATCTCGAAGAAAACTGTGTATTGACACACAGTCAACATGGGTTCAGAAAACATCGTTCCTTTGAAACACAACTAGCTCTTTATTCACATGAAGTGTTTAGTGCTATTGACAAGGGATTTCAGACCGATTCCGTATTTCTGGATTTCTGGAAGGTTTTTGTCACTATACCACTTAAGCGGCTTGTAGTGAAATTCCGTGCTTATGGAATATCGTCTCAGTTATGTGACTGGATTTGTGATTTCCTGTAAGAGAGGTCACAGTTCGTAGTAATGTACGGAAAGTCATCGAGTAAAGCAGAAGTGATTTCTGGCGTTCCCCAAGGTAGTGTTATAGGCCCTTTAATGTTCCTTACCTATATAAACGATTTGGGAGAAAATGTGAGTAGCCGTCTTAGGTTATTTGCAGATGACTTTGTCGTTTATCGACTAATAAAGTCATCAGAAGATCAAAACAAATTGCAACACGATTTACAAAAGATATCTGAATGGTGCGAAAATTGGCAGTTGACCCTAAATAACTAAAATTGTGAGGTCATCCACATGAGTGCTAAAAGGAATTCGTTAAATTCGGTCACATGATAAATCAGTCCGATCTAAAAGCCGTAAATTCAACTAAATACCTAAGTATTACAATTACGAACAACTTAAATTGGAAGAAACACATAGAAAATGTTGTGGGGAAGTCTAACTAAAGACTGCGTTTTATTGGCAGTACACTTAGAAAATGTAACAGATCTACTAAGAGGACTGCCTACGCTACACTTGTCCGTCCTCTTTTAGAATACTGCTGCACGGTGTGGGATCCTTACCGGATAGGACTGACAGAGTACATCGAAAAAGTTAACGGATGGCATCACCTTTTGTATTATCGCGAAACATGGGAGAGAGTGTCCCAGAAATGATACATGGACTTGGCTGGACATCATTAAACGAAAGGCGTTTCTCGTTGCGACGGAATCTTCTCACGAAATTCCAGTCACCAACTTTCTCCTCCGAATGCGAAAATATTTTGTCGACACCGATCTACATAGGGGGAAAGGGCCACCGTGATAAAATAAGGGGAATTAGAGGTCGTACGGAAAGATATAGGTGCTCATTGTTTCCCCTCCTATACAAGATTGGAATAATAGAGAATTGTGAAGGCGGCTCGATGAACCCTCTGTCAGGCACTTAAATTTGATTTGCAGAGTATCCACGTAGATGTAGATGCAGATTAAGACCGATAGGTTGTAGGTACCTTTGAATCAAATTTCAAACTTCTGTGTCACAATAGGAGACAATTACGGGGTTTCGAAAGAGTGATCCTTTAATTGTGTAGTGCAATGTATAATTACGCTGGCTTGAACCTTTTTCAGATTTCCTCATGGAATGATCACACATTTATGTGTGGTGTCGAGCCCATACAATTGAGTCTTTGTAAAACGGTGACATCCATGACAATTCAAGCTACTGAACTTCAATGAGCTGAAGGGAGCGCTACATTTACAGTGCGAAGGTATTCGAAAGCTTGTGTCTATATGAGTCACATCATACTCAAGCTTTGTTCACCATCTACCGTGTCATGTTAACGAAAATGAGTCATTTAAACTAAGCGACCACTGGAAATGCTACTTATAACAGTAACTACTGGGTTATGGAGAACTGGTACATAAGTGACACAACTCTGATAATGATTTGGTGTAGAAATCCTGGTTAGAACTTCACTAATTATGTGAATTGGAATGTATTCACTACTTTGAAATCAGTAGTGAAACAAACGGAATTCATGTAAGTCGTATGGCGAACACAGTGGAGCTACATATTACTGAAATTACGGGTGCTTTCCCCTCATTTTACGTGATGTGCCTTGTCATTTTCGAATCGTCTCTGAAGGACGTTACGGGAATACATTCATTAACAACATCGACCGGTACTCTTCTTTTCCCAGAAGATGACAGAATCTTTCTTCTCATGTCGTCACGTTTATCAGCAGAGTCATATCACAGACCCAAGATATTTCCCAATTGGTTTTGGGAACATTTGTGATGAATTCGGTGAGACATGGCGCCATGTAAATAGCCAAACAATATATTACTATCTGTTTGGAAATAGTGAGTGATATACATATGATTCCCATTTGTTTACTGTTGCAGTCTCACCTTTCGCCTATTATACATGCTTAGCTCCTAAAAACGGTCCAAGAAGATTGAAACCAAAAACAAAAGCTCTCAAATTATTGAAATTGTGTGTTTATAATAATTCTGATTTGAACGGAGGCAGTAAAATTGAATAATAACTATGACTTCTGTATGTATTTAATACTACTCGCTTTAACACTTGGCATGCTTACTGCATCACTCAGTTGCGATTAGACATTGACTGTACGTTTTCCATAGTATACAGGTTCCCCTGTATACTAGTAATTTCAAACTCTCAATTAAAATAAAATGCCGTCGCTCTACCAACAATATACACTTTCCGAAAATACTCTTCTTTGTCGTAATGTCTTGGTTATGCCCTGATCCATAAAGTGCAGTAGATCATGGTCACACCATAGATATACATTCTCTGTTATTAATTTCCGGCAGGCGTAATGATACCGAGCAACACTTTAATCCGCACACGTGACAGGCGACGGAAAATACGGCGGCCAAGGTGTCGTCCTCTGTTGGCCAGTCCGGAACTATGCCTTTCGCGGTACGTCGTCTTACCGTTTAACGCCTCCTTAACAGGCAACCCAAATAACGGTGCTGATATATATATATCAGTTCATGACATCCAGTCTTACAAATTTACTGTACGTCCAGATCATCCGCTCTCAAAACTCCGCCATCTCACTCTCCACATCCACCACTGCTGGCGGCTCACCTCCAACTGCGCAACGCTACGCGCTGTTAACAGCCAACTGCCCAACATTACAATAGCGACTATTGCAACAATGCCGACCAGCCTCAGACTGCACACAGCACAGACAGTGATTTTCATACAGAGCGCTAGGTGACGTTACCAACATAAAAACCTAAACATCCTACTTACATGACTCATTAAACTCCTCTAGAGCTATTAATATCCAATAATGTGTTTTTAGTGTCTACTGAACTGTATGTTGTAATTTTATTCGAAATGCAAAATATTCAAGGAGTACTTATTGTTCACAGGTGGTCGCCGTGTTACCGTCGTGTGACATCATCGGTGAGTGAAAATATTAATTTATTGACATGTTGATATTAATGTGTATTAAGAATAAGCAGAAACATGCCCATTGTTGAATGTATGAGTTATGGCAGTGACAACTAATAACTTGATTAAGATTTTTCCTGTTAGTACATAGTGATGTAATCTGAAGCTACACGCTTTAGAGGATGTCAGCATATTCTAAGCAACTGGTTGTCTATTTACAGGAATGTTTTCCTTTAAAATGATACTACCTATGACAAGAAATAAGCAAAACCTATCAGATTAATGAGTATTAATTTTCAGTGTCAGAAGTAGTCAACGTCCAGGGAAGTGATGTTGAATGAGGAAAACCAGAATGTGGTTCCAGAGAAACCACAATTTGGAAAACACAATGAAACACTTTATAAATCATGCAAGTTAATTAACTGCCATAGTAGAGTTGTAGAATTGCAGCTCTGACGTTTACCTCGGAGGACGTATGTAATTAGAAAGTTAGCCTCGTACTAAAAAGACCTGATTTCAGTTGTTCCATCGTGTTCTCACAACTTAACAGTAAGAATACAAATAGGCAGGGCACAACTGATTTACTACAGATGATTTACTATCTGACTGTAAAGTTGTGTAAAATGGGGAGAGGTACAGTACTGTACGTACCACGTACTCGTATTTTAAGGTTGGTGACTGCATACGACAGTTGTACGTTGGTTGGTTAGTTGGCTGGGGAAGGAGACCAGACAGCGTGGTCATCGGTCTCATCGGGTTAGGGAAGGATGGGGAAGGAAGTCGGCCGTGCCCTTTCAGAGGAACCATCCCGGCATTTGCCTGGAGTGATTTAGGGAAATCACACAGTTGTACGGCTTTGGGTACTGAGATAATGGGAGTTTTTCTCATATTGGGATCCGGTACCATTCTCTTGGTCGTTAGTACCCACATTATGTATCTCTATAATCGTTTCGTTTCTTCTTTGAACCGACAATGCTAGACCATCCAAATATTTTTATAGCATTTCTGATTTCCTACGCATAAGGAAGGGAAAAATTGATACACAGCTATCTCTGTGCTCTTTGTCAGACATCATTCATTAAGAGCTGACACACACCAACTTGCAGTTTTCAGTTGTGCACTCGTTTATATGTCATGAGCTAGCTTTGGGGCGTTCCAGACTCATTCACTTTGTCGAAGTAAAAGAACATCTTTCTTGTCGCCCATCACATACGAGAGTTATGGAGTATCATAGCGAGACATCCCGCAAAATAAAATATGTCTTCGGAAAAATCATAGTTATTTAGAGTCACACGATCTGATAACGCTAAATTCATTTCTAAGCTACCAAGCTTATCGCACCGGTGAAACATGTACATTACCAGTTATAATATTTTTATACGACAAAAACGCAAGTTAAGCTGTATCAATAATTGACATTTACTCTAATTCTCTTAATAAATTAATAATCTCAGAGCCTCATGTGCTACGAACTCTAACGAGGTGGCAAATGAAACATACATATTCACACTATAACCTGTGAGAGCCATGCTACAGAACACTAAATAGTTTTAATGGTACAAGCACTAAACAATTTTGCCTTCAAGTAAATTGAGCTATATTGTTCCCCATAGTAACAGGTATTATAAAGTCAGCAAAATGGAGACACATGCGTTAGCCTTTTCTTGTCTCGATGCTTCTAAAGTATTCAGTATTTATAACAGAAACACTAAAACTGTTTAAGGAAGTCGGTTAATAAAAACTTTTACCATGTGAATGCTCTGTGTGAATTGTAAATTCTGAAGACATCAGGTTGAAGGTCTTCGAAACAACGATTCGGAGTAGTTAACGTTTAAGTTAAATGACAAACGTGTTTTCTTTATGTATAACTATGTTGTAAAAGGATTTCAATACGTCTTCCACTAATAATAAGAGAATCAATACATTTACGAGTAGATTGTGTTTGTAGGCAGCAAATGATCGCGAGAACGAGGTGCGTCTTTTTACATATATAGCTTTATTGTTTCATATATGAAATTTGAGTGGTGGACATAAAAGCAATTTTTTGTAAAGAACATGGTGGTGACGCGAGTGACAATATATAATGGAGGTGCACCAGCACCACGATTCGTCAGTCGCAGCTCACTCAGTATTGGCAGTGCATTCTCAGTTACAATGTAATCTCAGCGGTGGGTTTTGTGAGTGTTCGATAGCAATAAGTGCGGGAATTTCTGAGTGGCGTGTCGGCTGCACTCCGTATCTATACGCAATGTGTTGAACTCTGTCTTACTTCATCATTCACGGCTTATAGCTGTTCGTGGACTTCATGAAATTTAACTTTCGTTTGATTTTAAACTCTGAAGCGTACTGAAATACGACTTTTGTAGATTATCGTAATCTACTGCAGTGAACTAAAGTCTGTTTAAATTATTATTATGCACACTATTAGTGCCAATGAGAGGCTAAAAACAGGTTGTTCGACATTGCCATTTCTGACTTCTAGAACTTGGAGAGGGACTGTGTAGATAATATTTTGAATTGGTACCCATGTCCTAAACGTGCCGTTTTCGCACTACAGCCGTTTGGGAACATGTTTGTTAGATACGTACGCAACAAGGTATTCATGGTAGAAGGTGCTTCTGCCGGTTCGTCTTATGTCATTTTACGTCTATCCTATCTCTCTGACATGGTTCGAGCTTTATTCACGTGTCTGACAGTGTTAGGGCAACATGTTTGAGTATACGTTTGCAGGATACACTTACATGATCCTTCTGTTTGGCGAAGTTCACGATAATGGAAGAGCTCCTCGTCGCCTTTATCAAGATCATTATCCACAAAGTCCGACCCCATCTCATACCCTTCCCGCCACAATTACGCAACAGTTTCGAGAAACATACCTTCACCCTCAGCAGGCGTCACTGTGGTCCTCCAAGGAGATGGCGCACACCCGAAATAATTATAAACAACAATGTTTGTGGAACATGATTAAGATTGCTTATTGTTTCTTTGGTTATTATTGAATGGAATTATAAAATAAGTGATGGACTGGATCACACTTAATTGATTTCTTATAAAAGTGGTTGCGTTACCATCATGTTTTCAAATGGTTGTAGCACGGAAACGGTACGTTTCGGGATATGCATTTCTTTTGAAATTGTTATACACTCACTCCCTCTGCAACTTCTAGCTGTTTGTAACGGCTAGTTCCGAATACCCTGTAGCTATTATCAAATATATTTACTATTGCTACTTAATGACTGTAATATCATAAACCAATATTGACTTCCGATTGGTGCTTTTGGACTGACCGCCAACTTGTGCTGCTAACTTGCTATGAGAGTGCGTTGTGTGCAAATCTTGGTTGTTTCGGGGAAGGAGACCAGACAGCGAGGTCATCGGTCTCATCGGATTAGGGAAGGACGGGGAAGGAAGTCGGCCGTGCCCTTTGAAAGGAACCATCCCGGCATTTGCCTGGAGCGATTTAGGGAAATCACGGAAAACCTAAATCAGGATGGCCGGACGCGGGATTGAACCGTCGTCCTCCCGAATGCGAGTCCAGTGTCTAACCACTGCGCCACCTCGCTCGGTGTGTGTGCAAATCTGATACACTGATAGATTTACTGCACTCATTTATGAACTTTGTTAATTGATCGTTCTCATCAAATATACTTTTATTTTATTTCTGCTTTATATATGTTTGGTGTGTGTGTGTGTGTGTGTGTGTGTATGTGTGTGTGTGTGTGTGTGTGTGTGTGTGCGCGCACGCACGCACGCGTGTGTATCCAAAAGAACAGACACAATCATGATCCCGCAGCTGTACTTACACATGATGAAACGAAATAAATTCTGATATCAGTCGCAACTGGGCACTCAAATTAATTCAGTGGTGACAAGTGAAAATTTGTGCCAGAATGGGACTTTAAACCAGATTTCTCGCTTTATGCGAGCGGCCGCCTTAATCGCTTCGTCTATTCGAGCGCACGTTTTCAATCATAAATGGTTGTTGCCTTCATTTGTGTAAATTAAATATCGTATTTTATTAAACTGATTGTAAATGAATCCACGTTTTGTAATATCATAAGCGGCTAGGACTCAGCGATTCTTTAGCAAAGGTGGCCAAAGGGTTACAAATGGAGCGATGTGTAACCACTCCTTAGAGTGTATTCGAGACAGGTTTTCTTCTATTTTGTACATTTACCTAGCCCTTTCTGTTTCGCCAACAGCTGAGAGAACAAATTATGTTCAGTCGAAATAAATATGGCGGCTCACAGTCATTCATCCCCCAGCGTACACACATTCCCTACACCGAACACACACGCACACACAGACACACACACACACACACACACACACACAGGCGCGCGAGCGCGCGCACACACACACACACACACACTCATGCAGACCACTGTCTCATTTACATTCACACATACCTGTGCTTCCATATATCCTTTCTGTCATCTAAACCATCTCTTGCCATTTCTCATCCATCTGCTTATTTCTCTCTTTCTCGCTCATCTGCTGTCTTTACCTTAGTTCCCTATCAGACAAATCTTCCTGTTATTGCCCACCAATGTTCATCATCCACTTTAATGAGAAGATCAAGAAACTGAGGGTGAGATGTTAATGTTACTTCTATTTCGATGCCCACATCTCATAGGTCTTGCTCTCCTAGCCGATGTTTCCCTCTTAAACCACTATTTGTTCCCCTCCGCTTTAGCCATTTGGGAGCACATCACTTGTCGCTGTACCCTGTACACTTCTTTATTTTGATCCATAGTCTATCAGTTGCACTTGCGCTCACCAACCCTGAACGAAACTCTTCTAACATCAAACACTGTCACCGCACACTCAACCTCTAACTACTTCATTAAGTCTCTTCCGCCCAACTGGCTCTCAAACAGGTTCCAACCACTGTTTCTTCTCACATCTCAACGTCTGTTTCCCACCATTACTCTCTCTCTAGAGACCCCAGTCACTGCTTTTCACCTGCAAAACACAAATTATTGCATTCTGTGTTGTCATTTACTCACTCTCTTGGTTCAAATGGCTCTGGCACTATGCGACTTAACTTCTGAGGACATCAGTCGCCTAGAACTTAGAACTAATTAAACCTAACTAACCTAAGGACATCACACATATCCATGCCCGAGGCAGGATTCGAACCTACGACCGTAGCGTTACTCACTCTCTCATTCCTTTCGCCACGTACAGTCTGCTGAGCCTGACAAGTATTTTAACCCCCCACCAACCATACTCTCTTCCCTCTCCCTCTCCCCTCCATCTCATGCCTACAATCCAGTCATTCATTTTTACACATTTTCATCCCAATTCTTCATTACCTAGTCATTCGCAGTGATATATACTCACTCTCTGGCACCCCTTTGGCTCTCTCTCCAGGCCCTGCCACTCTTCTCCTCCACTTTTTCCCACTTCTTTCTCCTGCACCACCATGTCCCCCACACCAACATTCACTCACACTCCACCCATTACCGGTGGCTCCTACTAACTCTTTCCCACACCCACTCTCTTTCCTTCGTTCCTCGACTCTTTGGCTCTCACTTTCTTCCATCTCCTACCATCTGTCCCAATGGCCCCCAACACAATACGTCTTGCCGTAAGTGAAAGCACTGCAATCCTGTACGCTGGATGTCTCGCAATAATTGCTACTCAGCTATTACATACATACATACATTAATATTTGTTCCATAGATCATGAATACGACATTTCATAATGGTGTGGAACGTGTCACTTTAACATAAGTTAACTTTACACAAAATAATACTTTTTTTACAGTTACTACTTCATATCTAAAAATCCATCTATTGAGTAGAAGCAGTTGTCATTCACAAATTCTTTTAATTTGTTTTTGATTGTTGGTTGGCTATCTGTCAGACTTTTAATGCTATTTGTCAAATAACCAATGATTTTTGTGGCAGCATAATTCACCCTTTCTGTGCCAAAGTCAGATTTAACCCAGAATAGTGAAGAACATCTTTTGTTCTAGCGTTGTAGCTATGTACTTCGCTGTTATTTTTGAACTGGGATGAGTTATTAACAACATGTTTCATAAGTGAATATATGTATTGCGAAGGTACTGTGAATATCCCTAGTTCCTTGAATAAATGTTTACAAGGTGCTCTTTGGTGGGCTCCAGCTATTATTCTGATTTTGTACAATGAATACTTTTTCTTTTAATGATGAATTACCCCAAAACATGATGCCATACGAAAGCGGGAATGAATATAGGCATAGTAGGCTAATTTACTGATATGTTTATCACCAAAATTTGCAACAACTGTAATAGTGTAAGTATATGAACCTAACCGTTTCAGCAGATCATCGATATGTTTCTTCCAATTCAATTTCGCACACACCCAGAAATTTTGAATATTGTGCCTTAACAACAGACTTCTGTTCATAGTCCATATTTATCAATGGTGTAACGGCATTTACTCTACAGAATTGTATATACTGTTTTTTATCAAAATTTAATGAGAGTACATTTGGAGAGACCACTTAATAATTTTCTGAAAGACATTATTTAAAATAATGGCCTCATGACTACGAAACAAACAAAATTTATCCGACTCTGCGGGAAAAATTAATATGTGGGTGAACGTTTGTAAAACTCTAATTTCTCTCTCTCAAACGCCACCCTATGGGGAGAGAGGGAGAGTTTTAATTTCATCGAATCAAAATGTACAAAATAAATAAGTATTATTTATTTATCCGTAACCAGTTTCCACTCAAAAATGAGAACATGGATTTTATTGAATTACAGCGTCAACTACCAAGAATAAAAAAACAAATGTTTAAGACAAAATGTACATAGTTTTTTATGTAGAATCCGATTCTGCAATAAAAAATGAGGGTTCCCATGTGAAATTTTAAAGTTGCCTCCCACCCCACCACCAGGGGGCTGGGGTGGCGGTCTAATTTGGCCCCAGCAAATGTCCCCTCGATAATAACTAACTTTGGATTCTACACATTTTTTCGTGTGAAGCTGATTTTTCGAATTATTCTGGTTTGTCAACTTAAAATTTACATCCTGTATATACCATGCTCTGATGAAAAGCCTTTCTGAAAATCAAACTGACATTCTGTTACTACTTCGTTTTACAAATATGTGATGCTACTTTTGAATACATTACTTTTTCAGGAATTTTGGTTAAAGCTGTCAGAAGTGAGATTGGGCGGTATTTCTTAGAATCAGAATTATCCCCTTTTCAATGCAATGGTTTAACAACAGTTTATTTCAGTATATCTGGAACAATGCCCTGTTTCAGTGAGTTACTACATATTTGAGTGAGAATCCTACTATTCTGTTGGGAACAAGCCTCTAGTACTCTGTTGGAAATGCCATCAATTCCATGTGAGCTGTTACTTTTGAGTGAATTTATTATTTTCCTAATTTCAGTAGGAGTGTTGGGTTGAATTTCAGTTTCAGCAAATTGCATAGGTATTGCCTCTTCAATATACTGCCTTGTATTTTCTATTGAATAGCTGGATCCTGTTTCCTCTACAACACTAAAAAAATGATTGTTGTTGTTGTTGTGGTCTTCAGTCCTGAGACTGGTTTGATGCAGCTCTCCATGCTACTCTGTCCTCTGCAAGCTTCTTCATCTCCCAGTACCTACTGCAGCCTACATCCTTCTGAATCTGCTTCGTGTATTCATCTCTTGGTCTCCCTCTATGATTTTTACCCTCCACGCTGCCCTCCAGTACCAAATTGGTGATCCCTTGATGCCTCAGAACATGTCCTACCAACCGATCCCTTCTTCTAGTCAAGTTGTGCCACAAACTCCTCTTCTCCCCAATCCTATTCAATACCTCCTCATTAGTTATGTGATCTACCCACCTAATCTTCAGCATTCTACTGTAGCACCACATTTCAAAAGCTTCTATTCTCCTTTTGTCTAAACTATTTATCGTCCACGTTTCACTTCCATACATGGCTACACTCCATACAAATACTGTCAGAAACGACTTCCTGACACTTAAATCAATACTCGATGTTAACAAATTTCTCTTCTTCAGAAACGCTTTCCTTGCCATTGCCAGTCTACATTTTATATCCTCTCTGCTTTGACCATCATCAGTTATTTTGCTCCCCAAATAGCAAAACTCATTTACTACTTTAAGTGTCTCATTTCCTAATCTAATTCCCTCAGCATCACCCGATTTAATTCGACTATATTCCATTATCCTCGCTTTGCCTTTGTTGATGTTCATCTTATACCCTCCTTTTAAGACACTGACCATTCCGTTCAACTGCTCTTCCAAATCGTTTGCTGTCTCTGACAGAATTACAATGTCATCGGCAAACCTCAAAGTTTTTATTTCTTCTCCATGGATTTTAATACCTACTCCGAACTTTTCTTTTGTTTCCTTTACTGCTTGCTCAATATACAGATTGAATAGCATCATGGAGAGGCTACAACCCTTCTCACTCGCTTCCCAACCACTACTTCCCTTT
Organism: Schistocerca cancellata; assembly: GCF_023864275.1. Classification (NCBI taxonomy): domain Eukaryota; kingdom Metazoa; phylum Arthropoda; class Insecta; order Orthoptera; family Acrididae; genus Schistocerca; species Schistocerca cancellata. The sequence continues at coordinate 295,131,662 of NC_064629.1, forward strand.
CATGTCCCTTGACTCTTATAACTGCCACCTGGTTTCTGTACAAATTGTAAATAGTTTCGTTCCCTGTATTTTACCCCTGCCACCTTCAGAATTTGAAAGAGAGTATTCCAGTCAACATTGTCAAAAGCTTTCTCTAAGTCCGCAAATGCTAGAAACGTAGGTTTGCCTTTCCTTAATCTTTCTTCTAAGATAAGTCGTAGGGTCAGTTCCACGGAATCCAAACTCATCTTCCCCGAGGACAGCTTCTACCAGTTTTTTCATTCGTCTGTAAAGATTTCGCGTTAGTATTTTGCAGCTGTGACTTATTAAACTGAGAGTTCGGTAATTTTCACATCTGTCAACACCTGCTTTCTTTGGGATTGGAATTACTATATTCTTCTTGAAGTCTGAGGGAATTTCGCCTGTCTCACACATCTTGCTCACCAGATGGTAGAGTTTTGTCAGGATTGGCTCTCCCAAGGCTGTCAGTAGTTCTAATGGAATGTTGTCTACTTCCGGGGCCTTGTTTCAACTTAGGTCTTTCAGTGCTCTGTCAAACTCTTCACGCAGTATCGTATCTCCCATTTCATCTTCATCTACATACTCTTCCATTTCCATAATAGTGTCCTCAAGAACATCGCCCCTGTATAGACCCTCTATATACTCCTTCCACCTTTCTGCTTTCCCTTCTTTGCTTAGAACTGGGTTTCCATATGAGCTCTTGATATTCATGCAAGTGGTTCTCTTTTCTCCAAAGGTCTCTTTAATTTTCCTGTAGGCAGTATCTCTTTTACCCCTCGTGAGATAATCCTCTACATCCTTACATTTGTCCTCTAGCCATCCCTGCTTAGCCATTTTGCACTTCTTGTCTTTGAGACGTTTGTATTCCTTTTTGCCTGCTTCACTTACTGCATTTTCATATTTTCTCCTTTCATCAATTAAATTCAGTATCTCTCCTGTTACCCAAGGATTTCTACTAGCCCTCGTCTTTTTACCTACTTGATCCTCTGCTGCCTTCACTACTTCATCCCTCAGAGCTACCCACTCTTCTTCTAATGTATTTCTTTCCCCCATTCCTGTCAATTGTTCCCTTATGCTCTCCCTGAAACTCTGTACAACCTCTGGTTTACTCAGTTTATCCAGGTCCCATCTCCTTAAATTCCCACCTTTTTGCAGTTTCTTCAGTTTTAATCTACAGTTCATAACCAATAGATTGTGGTCAGAGTCCACATCAGCCCCTGGAAATGTCTTACAATTTAAAATCTGGTTCCTAAATCTCTGTCTTACCATTATATAATCTATCTGATACCTTATAGTATCTCTAGGATTCTTCCATGTATACAACCTTCTTTTATGATTCTTGAACCAAGTGTTAGCTATGATTAAGTTATGCTCTGTGCAAAATTCTACCAGACGGCTTCCTCTTTCATTTCTTACCCCCAATATTCACGTACTATGTTTCCTTCTCTCAATTTTCCTACTCTCGAATTCCAGTCACCCATGACTGTTAAATTTTCGTCTTCCTTCACTACCTGAATAATTTCTTTTATCTCATCATACATTTCATCAATTTCTTCATCATCTGCAGAGCTAGTTGGCATATAAACTTGTACTACTGTAGTAGGCGTTGGCTTCGTGTCTATCTTTGCCACAATAATGCGTTCACTAAGCAGTTTGTAGTAGCTTACCCGCACTCGTATTTTTTATTCATTATTAAACATGCTCCTGCATTACCCCTATCTGATTTTGTATTTATAACCCTGTATTCACCTGACCAAAAGTCTTGTTCCTCCTGCCACCGAACTTCACTAATTCCCACTATATCTAACTTTAACCTATCCATTTCCCTTTTTAAATTTTCTAACCTACCTGCCCGATTAAGGGATCTGACATTCTACGCTCCGATCCGTAGAACGCCAGTTTTCTTTCTCTTGATAACGACGTCCTCTTGAGTAGTCCTCGCCCCGAGATCCGAATGGGGGACTGTTTTACCTCCGGAATATTTTACCCAAGAGGACGCCATCATCATTTACTCATACAGTAAAGCTGCATGCCATCGGGAAAAATTACGGCTGTAATTTCCCCTTGCTTTCAGCCGTTCGCAGCATCACAACAGCAAATTAAAAATATTTTCTACTTCTGACTTCATGTTCACAAACTTTTCATTGAGTTTGATAGAAATACAGTCTTACTGTGCTCTCGGTTGCCCTGTTTCCCTTTTAACCATATTCCAAATTGCTTTGATTTTATTATCAGATGTTCTAATCTTAGACATAATGCACATACTTCTGGACCCTTTAATAACTTTTCTTAGAACAGTACAGTAGTTTTTATAATATCTCACTATTTCTGGATCATTACTCCTTCTAGCTATAAGATACATTACCCTTTTCTGTTTACAAGATATTTTTATCCCTTTAGTAAGCCATGGCTTTTTAGATGGTTTCTTACAATTTCATTCCACTGTTTTCTTTGGAAAACTGTTTTCAGATATACTCACAAAGGTATCATGAAATAGGTTAAATTTTAAATTAGCATCAGGTTCCCCGTACACATCATCCCAGTATAACTGTTACAAGCATTTTCTAAACTTTTCAAATGTTAAACCGTTAGTTGAATGCACTATTTTGGAGGACTGTTATGCATTCCTGTAGGGAGCTATGTCATGTACTGTAACTAACTGTGCATCATTATCAGACAGACCATTCTTAACAGGAATAGTTTTTATTTGACTAAATTTATCTCGGTCTATAAAAACATTATCTATCATGTTACTGCTTTCCTGTACCACGTGAGTAGGAAAATTAATAACTGATGTCAAATTGGAAGAACCTAGTAATACTTCATGGCTAAGCTTTCTGTCGGACTCTTTCACGAAATCTACATTGAAATCCCCACAAACGATTATTGGCTTCCCTCTGTCTGACAGCACAACAAAGAATCCAAGTTTTTCAAAAATAGCTTAAAATTTCTCAATGGGAACCTATACATGGCTACAACTATAAAAGTACCATTATTTATTTTAAGCTGACATGCACATACATCTATATGTTGTTCTTCACAAAAAATTTTAGTTTCCAAATTATTCACACTACGACAGATTTTAACGTATATGTCAACTCCTCGTCTCCATAGTGTCTCTACTTACATGTGCTGAGAGCTTATCTCAACCTACATTTACCATTTCCATGCTTGTGGCCATATGATATTCAGACAGGCATAGTACATGTATTACATTTTCAGTTTCTAAATCTTCTAAACAAACAAGGAGCTCATCTACTTTGGTTTTTAATCCCCTGATATTCTGATGAAGTATGCTAAAATTATTTTTCACTGTGCTTTTATGAGAATCTTGTAAAGTACTAAAAATATTTTTCACTGTACTGTTATGAGAGTTTTGTGATATTTTAACATCGCTAGTACCTGCCTGTCTGAGCTTCTTATTAAGTTTAATGTCAATAAATGTTGGATAATTAGACACTGATCTTAGCCTAAAAATGAGGTACTCTCATGAGTTTCAGCCCCCCCCCCTTAAAGATTTTGCTATTATACCAGCCAATTTACCCTTATCTTTCCTAATGAGATGCAGGCCATGTTTTGTTAAGTCCTACCTGCCAATATTAGCAACAGGAACCAAATTTATGCCTGACAAAGTAGCCATCCGAAGCAGCTCATCTAGCTCCATATTGACTGTCCTGACAGAGCTGATCAATTGGGGCCCATCATACCGCTTGAAAGCATGAACCAAGCCAACATTTGTATGGTTCGTTGCAGATGCTATTTTTACCAGGTCACACTCAATATTGTAGCCCTGATTCCCATCAATACTGTTTCCTGCTCCACCCACTACCACAACATGATCCTGCTTTGAAATCCCTTGATCAATGATCCAACTTCCTCCATCACTTGCACTAGGATAGAGAAGGACAACTGAATAAAAATGCGGCTAGTAGATCATCCGTTAAATCGTTAACGTGAAGAGGACTATCTACCACTACCCTTACTGATACACAATAGGATAGAATTCATTATATAACTGTGAAATAACGTTTTTTGCAAGTATAATTATTCCTATTTTTCTGCAGATACTGTAGAGAGTGTTCTAGTATACACCACTACGTATAAGTTAAACAGTAATGAATCGAGTAAGTAATATCGTTGAAAAGCTATTGTCAAACTTGCACGCTGAGAATGTCAGACACGTGAAGAACATTACGATACCTGTTGCTTATTCATATGTGACAATACAATTCTACAGTACGTACAAGACACTGGAACTGAATTTAAACCAACTTTAAATCAATACATCTATCCTACTATATGCAAAAGTCTTCGAAATAAATAAATGTATAAAGCGCATTTATGGTTCAAAAGAAAACCTCGTACAAAGTAATATAAATAATTCTTCTGCAAAATGTCAACGTGGAAGAAGCAATCTGTCTCAATTTATTTATGACGCTATTAACCCATCCAGATGGAGTACTTTTTTCAACACTTTTATCTATTTTCTAATTATTATTTGCAACCAGCACCTAACTAACCCGCCTTGTAAGGTTCTGTCATAATATGGAAACCCGCTCATGATACAAAGTGAACCAAACTAACCGTCGCCAGTGTTTCCGATGCGTTCCGTAATATTCGAAATCCACTCATGAGGAAAGTGGAAGGCTCATATCGGTAACGATTCACTCATGACGACAGACAAAACGAGAAACTCATCGAAAAGTTTTCCCTGATTTAGACATTTACTGCTAGACTTTTTTTATTTGCAGTAAAATAATTACGACCTAGCTGATATCACTGTTGATTTGCGAGTGTTGGTTTGTTCTTGTTGTGAAGGGTAAAGAATTCGTAGATGAAACAATTCATGTTGCTGAACTACTTGAGTACTCCTGACGACACTGTAGTGCTTGCTTTTAGCTAAGACAACACTCATCGAACCGAGTAACTTATTCGAAAAATGGCTCTGAGCACTATTGGACTTAACTTCTTAGGTCATCAGTCCCCTAGAACTTAGAACTACTTAAACCTAACTAACCTAAGGACATCACACACATCCATGCCCGAGGCAGGATTCGAACCTGCGACGGTAGCGGTCGTGCGGTTGCAGACTGTAGCGCCTAGAACCGCTCGGCCACCCCGGCCGGCTTAACTTATTGGACCAAGCTTTGTTAATGCACCTACAAGTCAGTTATAAAAAAGGGTTTACGTGAGTATATGGTCAATACACTGAAAGAAAAAGAGTACAAAGTTTTAGTTTTTATGGTTTTTTGTACATGAGTTAAAAGTGTTTAAGATAAAAATATGTTTACATAATGTAATACGTTCTGACACTATTCCGACTCTAAACAGCTAACGGAGGGCAAAAGAAATTATTCCTCATTTCACGATTAACTCTTCTTGTGTTACGGTGATTTTAGATGTGCAAGGATTTCACGGCGAGAGTGTAAAAATACGGTTAAAAATGCTGCTTTCGTTGCACTGGTGGAAGAAGAAAGACGTGTTATCGTAAAATTTGATACAGCAGTATCAGCTCAAGAACCTTTTAGTGATAACAAGTGTTGGAAAACATGTAAAACCGCTCGCTGTCTTCCAACAAATTACCATCGCTTCGATTGGAGTGATGAAGGTATTTCCTACACAAACTTGGTAACAATACTCAAAACGTTTGGTCCTGTGAACAATATTATTTATGTGACAGAAAGTGAGAAGACAAGTTGGAACAGGACTATATTTGAAGTAACAGAAGCTCACAATCTTGAAGACTATGGATGTCGCCCTCAAAGTAGTTTGAAGACGACAAGAAGTGGTTAATTTACGAATGCATATGAAGATGTTATATTACTAATGAAGTGGATGGAAAAATAAATGTTATTTCTTAAATTCCAAAACAAAAATATCTTTTTACTTACCGCGAGCATAACTCACCCTGAGCTCCGTGTAACCCGTGTAATGCTATTGCAACCCAACTAGCTCCTGTCACCTCTTAAGGGTCCGGCGGTGTGACGAATAAACTTCGTCAGTTACAACGAAGATGAGGTATCGAAACAGATAGCAGCCGAAAAAATTTAAAGCATTCAAACTTTTTTTTTTAGGTCACACAGACAGAAAGAGTATCAGCAGATCAGGACAGCAAAAACCTGTGAAGTAATTGCCTAAACTACCGCTAGACTAGAATTGTGAGATACTTAGTGCCAAATGCGAAAACACTCAATACAGTGCAAGTGTTTAATAGGAATTAGACTGTTTTAAAGTGTTCCTACTTCGTCGCTTTTCAACAACGAGCGAAGACGATGTGGAGTTTTTTAATAATTAGAAAGTGGTGATGTTCTACACCGGCAGAGAGAATAGGGCGGACACTATAATTCTCGCGGAGTGAAGTAATGGTGTTTCATTTTTTAACTGAACATATTCATAATAATATATATTTGCTCTTTTATTTCTCCCACATTCATTTCCTACATAAGCAGAATATGTATGGGAGTTCAGATCAGAGGGCACATTTCTTTAAATTTCCTGTTTTAAAACCATGATTTTAGTTTTACTGTATTCTCCCTGTTTAAAAAATTTATCTATAGTAACAGAAGACATTTTCATTTAATTCTGCACAATTTATCACTTGTTATTGAGATATCGAAACCATTAAATGATAGCTTTTCATCTACATTTTTGGTAATAACAATGAATTTCTAAAGTTTAAAATTGTACTCAGAATTATAAAATTTTAGTTCATTTCCTTTTCGAAATGAAAATTCAATTTTTCGTTTATAAAACATCTTATTTCGAAGCTTACTAATCTGATTTATATATGGCGTTAAATCTGTCTTTGAGAAGTAATCTGAAAAAAACATTTTCTATTTTCTTTTCTTAATTTATGTTCCAGGATCCTTGTTTTTGGTTTCAAATATGTCACTCATTTACTTATTTTTTTATTAATAATAAATATATCATGTTTTTCAATGGAGTATTAAATAATCTGTTCTTAAAAGAAAAAGATAAAGAGTTCCTATACGAGATCCTTATAGAAATTTTACATTAGTAGATTTTTATTCAAGTTTTTAACACCAAATAATACACTGAAAAATAATAAATTATGCGCTAATGAAGAAACGATACAAATTCCTATTGGTCAATATACTGCAGTTTAAAAAATTTGGAATAATTTATTCATTTGAAAAAGACAACACACACCTTAAAAAAGATAAAATTTTAAACAGAGTTACTACTGAAAGTGACATTAAATAATTTGCAGGCAAATAAGATAGTACTGAACAAATTTTAGGTGTTAATGGTCAAATTATTGAAACCCAATCAAATAACAGTTGTTAATAATTTACCAAAAATAATACCGTTTGAATTGATAAATATTAATTTTAATCTGACTGATGTAATGTTTGTGAAACATACTGATCATTTTCATAGGGTAACTAATAGTATTGCTTCATTTAAACCAGATGCTGAATTTGGAGGACCAATAATTTAGGAACCAAATTTTCCTTTAAATAGTCTAACTGATGAATATTGTTATTGATTGACTTCAATGAAACTACTGTAACAGTTATTTTAAAAATGTCTCAATAATTTTTGTCCTTAATAAATCATGGAAAAAATCCATAGATCTTTTTCCATTATAAAAAAATTAAGAGTAATTTAAATATCCCAAACAAAGAAATGGAAGTTAATATTAATATTGAAGATAGATGGATTCCTCATAATCATTCACAACTTTGTATGAATTTTGGTATTATTGGAACTGGCTGAACAAATTATCCAACTTACAATCCAAAATCTAATAAAAATTAATCGGAAGTTATTTGCAAAACTGTTCAACATTATCACAATTAAAAAAGGAAATAATATTGTGTCTAGAATAGAACTTCATTATAGCACTTCACCAGTTCATATTCGACTGACTTCATCTCTATCAAATGAATTAACTATTGAAGGGCACATTCTTAATAACGGAAAAATAAAAGTAAAAAAAATTAGAAATATTCGGAGGATTTTTTAAAGATATGAAAGAAATAATTTGGCAAGGGGATTTAACTGCAATTTTCATTTGGAGTTCAGTTGTGGAGATTCTATTCTTTGATGGGTTGATAAAAATGAAGCTGGATTGAAATAAAAGACACACTTCCAAAAGAAGGATAAATTGTTGTAGAATCAATGGACTTTTGAACCACAAACAACTGAAATTGCCACATTAAACGGATAAGAAAATTTGAACAAAATATTGTTAATTATTATAATACTGCAGAATTTGATATACATTTCTTTTTTGTTGGAACTAATCGAAATAATAATCAGTTAATTGATTATTTCTTACATGCTCATATTATATATATAAAGAACGGAAGGAACGAATTTTTTCCTCAAGAATTATGGCACCTTGAACTGCCAAATAACTTTTGAAAAGCCTATGAGGCTTTTCGGAATTTTAAAAGAATAACACAATTAAATAACATTATTAACGTAAGTCATTCAATTTTATTACTTATGTCATAAATATCACTAGACGAATGAATTTATTAACAACTCAAAAAACAACAATGAAATTATGTGCTACTTCAAATGAAAAATACTGAGTGATACACTAGCAAATATAATTATGTATAGTAAAAAGTATTTAACTTACAATTGGCAACACAGTATTTCAACTGAAAATTTTTAAGGTGGAAAATTTTGATGTATAAATAAAGCAAATCAAAATGAACATGCACAGCAGCATTCAAAATCTTGTAAGTGAATTAAATAGTTATGTAATGGTTAGGAAGAAGTGTTCACTAAATAAACAAAATTGAAAAATAATAAATCTTACAATGTTTCAAAAGCTGAAATTTTAATAATTATATATCGTTAAAAAGTTTTTTACTTTTAGACAATAAATTTAAAATTACATTTCCAGATTATTATACTTCTTTTTAGAAGACGAAAATAAACTGGAGAAAATTATCAAATTAAATTTTATATATTGAGGTAAAAAGCAAAATAAAGACCGTTTGGTTCATGTTATTGAATTTGACTGACTTTTGATTTTTTTCTGTTTTTTCTAATTTGAACTGAACAAATTTAGTTTGCTGAATATCAAAATTTAACTGAATACTTTATATTTGAATTTTTTTATTTAAATGAAAATTTCAGTTTGTACAGATAACTTTTTTAAACAGGGGATGCAGTAATATTAAAATTATAGTTTAAAAACAGGCGCTCTCTTGTCCAGAAACTCTCATACTTATACTACTTACATATAAGTGAGAATATCCATATTGTCCTCACTGAATGCCCATTTACTCCTTGTACCATTCCGCTACCGACTGAAGGAGAAATTTTAGACGATACTGCCACCATTAACAGCTTTCTAATGACTTCGAAACGCCAGCCCTAATCAGTTTTTGAGGTACCACACAGGTTGCAAACTTTCATTCATTATTTCTAACCGGAGTTTTGATAATAAACTGATAAGCTTATCAATGGTGACAGCAGTGAAGCATCAAGGAGCCGTCCACTGTTTAACTGTACTCTATAGACACGCTTCTTGATAGTGTTTTTGACGTGTTTGACATACGGCTTTCGTACTCTGTGCAGTGCCAGTTAGCAAGACGTTTTAAATTTGGCAAGTTTAATAACACAATGGTGAAGACTATACTGACTTGGGAGGTCTTTCTTTCATTCAATCCATATCCACTCAACATTGCAATCACTTGCCGTAGTGTTGGAGAGCTTGGTGAGGAGATACCTCTTTGCTGTACGATGAGCTGGGCTGCTGTTTTATATCTTAAAATAATGAATTATCTTCCTTTTGCGGATAATAAGGAAGTCCATGTAGTGTGGTAAGATACAGAACTGATTTGTATGTGTGGTAACTGTTACAACTGAGCTGTTACTTTATCTCGCCGAATCCTTCATGTGAACGATTTTTTCTTGGGGAGAGTTCAATAGAAGTACATATTCAACGGAAGTTGGCAGGGTGTTACACATCAAAAATGTTGTCCGCCCCAGTAGCTGAGTGGTCAGCGTGACGGATTGCCGTCCTCCGGGCCCGGGTTCGATTCCCGGCTGGGTCGGAGATTTTCTCCGCTCAGGGACTGGGTGTTGTGTTGTGTTCATCATCATTTCATCCCCATCCGCCGTGCAGGTCGCCCAATGTGGCGCCGAATGTAATAAGACCTGCGCCAAGGCGGCCGGACCTGCCCCGCGAGGGGCCTCCCGGCCAATGACGCCAAACGCTCATCATCATCATCATCAAAAATGTTGGTGAAATCATTGAAACACAGGTTTTGTATGCATGACAACACCCCTCGGTTCGAGTGTAATTGCAAATCTGCAGATAGTGAAGAGAAGGAAGATGGAGAGATTATGGTATGTATTTGTTTATATTCATATAACTATACTCGTTAAATGGCTTTATTTTACGGCATCTGACTAAATATCTAACTGGCCTACCCCTGTTAATATTAACGAGCCAGTGATGTAAAACGGATCATGCACGTTTTTAACTTCACACTTGCACTTTATCACGTATGAGTTGCAATAGATATTTTTATTTTTGGTTTAAGTATACATGTTAAACATGTTTAAATATAAAGATTTATTACAGGTGTTTCCGAGCAGGATATTTATATACATGATGATTATACACGTATTTTTTACGAAGCCAGTTTCTGAACATCCAGTGGGAAATAGATAATGGTGAGTACTACCACCAGTGTTAACATACATTTTTGTGTAATACAACAGTTATATCTTTTCGCTTTGTTTCTTACAGTACTTCCTCCTCATCCTTCTCTGCCTTCTCCTCCTCCTCAGACGTTGCGAACACCAGCATCTGTACTTCCTCTAATGCAGGTGCTCTCTCAGAGTGAGTAAGTAGCATCTTGTAACGGTAGCCATTAAACGACGCAGCAGAGACAGTTCTCAAGACGCTAACGACTCGTAGTCGTATTCGTAAGTACTATTTCGTTATCTTGCACTCACAGATGGTAACGACACGCCTAAATTTTCCTGGACATTTTCAGCTGTTGACGATTTAGTCTAGATGTATCTAACACGAATTTCACATAACATTGTAATTTTATTTATTTATTTATTTATTTATTTATTTATTTATTTATTTATTTATTTTGTTACAGACTCATTACATCGAGCGAATGTGTTGTCTCCTGACGACGGCAGTTTATAAGCTGGATTGGAAAATATATGCTTTTTCTTTCACAGATGGTGCAGACACTTCCACCTTTATATGATTTAATGCATCTTTTCTCCCAGGGTAAGTAGCACTCATCGAAACGTTGTAACAATCGAAGAAAAAATATTACCCTTATGATTTTTTTTCATAGAAATGTTTTAGATGATCGCAGCTTTTGTAGGATCCTTCGGCATCTCAGGTCGTGCAGGTTTGCGTACAGCTACAATAACCAACCCGTTCGCAATGGATGGTACATCTTCCCACAGACGTCTACAGTCCTTCAGTATCTCAGTGTAAGTAACATTCCTTGCAATATTATAAGAATTGTTAACCACAAAAATATATGAGGTACTAATGTAGGTATGTATTTTTGTTCCCAGCAGCAAATGGACAGTCACAGCAGAGCAGTTCAGGATGGCTGGCTTCACCCTCCCTCAATCCAGACGTGTAGAAGGGTGTCACGATCAATGCAGCCATGAACGCGTAACCTGGCCTGCTGCGAGAGAAGACGACGTCCTTGTCGTTGGCACCACCGTTACAGCGCCGTGGGATGGTCCGCGGCTAATAGGGGCAATGACACACATGTAGATATGAAAATGCGTGTCGCTGTCCCTATTAAGCCGCTGTCCATTGACTAGCTCCGTCATCTCCATCATCGGCTTCCTGCCGCAACATCAAGAAGCCACTAGACAACGTCACATTACGTTGAATTTAAGCCAGCAATTTGTCTGATATCTCTGGAGATCGCCCCAATGAAAACTTGTATGACAGTCAGTAATATTGGAGTCTCTCACCTTTTATTTCTTACTGCAGCTTATTCTACTCAAAAGGGGAAGGCCTCAGACACGGCCAACCGAATCGGTTCAGATTTGGCATGTCGCTTGTGTACAACCTAAAACGAAGGAATCTAATATATTTTGGGTCAACGTCCCCGCGTTTTTTAGAAAATCACCCCTAAACGTTATGACGAGCAATCAACTGGTGGGATCGATAAATATTGTAAATAGAGCATTTTGCATCATAAGGTATGGGGACCGAAAAGGCATACTTTACCAGAAATCGAGGTAAAAAACTTTTACAACTGCCGCTTCCGTATCCACATGGTGAACGATTTTCGACGGCAACACCGATAGCGCATGGTCAAGGTAACTGGCTGGGACTCTGAGAACCCGGGTTCAAATCTCGAAGAAACCTCGCGGATGTTGTTCTTTTCGTTTGTATTTTTCCATATCTCAATTGATAGGGATAGGAGCGTTAGTAAGGTAAGTAAATCAATAAGGAATGATAATAGTAAGGTAGGCGAACCAATTTCCCAAACGCCGTGAGTTAGTAAAGTATTAAACTTTTAAGCCTTGTTACATGAAAACAACTCCGAGTAAGAGTGCTGCGAATTCCTCACGATGGATCACAGATAGCCAACCGCGCGACGCTTGCTTACAGCGAGGCACGGGACAGAATGCGCGAAGGGAGAGTTTTGTTCTCCCAGTTGCCTCTTGGTCTTATCATAGTTGTGAAGCTGGAAGAGTGCAGGTGTCCAGCACGAGACTTATAGAAGTCAATCGGAAAGAGTTTTTTCCGTCATTAGGCTGCAGCGAACCTCACCGATACATGTAGTGATTTTTCCATCGTTAATGCGCCGAATGAAATACGTTTTGTGAATGAATAGTGTTCTTTCGTAACATATGACGAGTACTGTATGTAGTTTGTAGTAATTACCTCGTCTGTTTACGCCGTAGTAACTAGTTATTGTTTGCTGTGTCATATCGTTCAGGTGCATAATCTGAATAATGGAGGATGTACACACTTCCACTAGCGCTGTAATAAAAAATGGTTCAAATGGCTCTGAGCACTATGCGACTTAACTTCTGAGGGCATCAGTCGCCTAGAACTTAGAACTAATTAAACCTAACTAACCTAATGACATCACAAACATCCATGCCCGAGGCAGGATTCGAACCTGCGACCGTAGCTGTCGCCCGGTTCCAGACTGTAGCGCCGAGAACCGCACGGCCACTCCGGCCGGCAGCGCTGTAATATATACACTCCTGGAAATGGAAAAAAGAACACATTGACACCGGTGTGTCAGACCCACCATACTTGCTCCGGACACTGCGAGAGGGCTGTAGAAGCAATGATCACACGCACGGCACAGCGGACACACCAGGAACCGCGGTGTTGGCCGTCGAATGGCGCTAGCTGCGCAGCATTTGTGCACCGCCGCCGTCAGTGTCAGCCAGTTTGCCGTGGCATACGGAGCTCCATCGCAGTCTTTAACACTGGTAGCATGCCGCGACAGCGTGGACGTGAACCGTATGTGCAGTTGACGGACTTTGAGCGAGGGCGTATAGTGGGCATGCGGGAGGCCGGGTGGACGTACCGCCGAATTGCTCAACACGTGGGGCGTGAGGTCTCCACAGTACATCGATGTTGTCGCCAGTGGTCGGCGGAAGGTGCACGTGCCCGTCGACCTGGGACCGGACCGCAGCGACGCACGGATGCACGCCAAGACCGTAGGATCCTACGCAGTGCCATAGGGGACCGCACCGCCACTTCCCAGCAAATTAGGGACACTGTTGCTCCTGGGGTATCGGCGAGGAGCATTCGCAACCGTCTCCATGAAGCTGGGCTACGGTCCCGCACACCGTTAGGCCGTCTTCCGCTCACGCCCCAACATCGTGCAGCCCGCCTCCAGTGGTGTCGCGACAGGCGTGAATGGAGGGACGAATGGAGACGTGTCGTCTTCAGCGATGAGAGTCGCTTCTGCCTTGGTGCCAATGATGGTCGTATGCGTGTTTGGCGCCGTGCAGGTGAGCGCCACAATCAGGACTGCATACGACCGAGGCACACAGGGCCAACACCCGGCATCATGGTGTGGGGAGCGATCTCCTACACTGGCCGTACACCACTGGTGATCGTCGAAGGGACACTGAATAGTGCACGGTACATCCAAACCGTCATCGAACCCATCGTTCTACCATTCCTAGACCGGCAAGGGAACTTGCTGTTCCAACAGGACAATGCACGTCCGCATGTATCCCGTGCCACCCAACGTGCTCTAGAAGGTGTAAGTCAACTACCCTGGCCAGCAAGATCTCCGGATCTGTCCCCCATTGAGCATGTTTGGGACTGGATGAAGCGTCGTCTCACGCGGTCTGCACGTCCAGCACGAACGCTGGTCCAACTGAGGCGCCAGGTGGAAATGGCATGGCAAGCCGTTCCACAGGACTACATCCAGCATCTCTACGATCGTCTCCATGGGAGAATAGCAGCCTGCATTGCTGCGAAAGGTGGATATACACTGTACTAGTGCCGACATTGTGCATGCTCTGTTGCCTGTGTCTATGTGCCTGTGGTTCTGTCAGTGTGATCATGTGATGTATCTGACCCCAGGAATGTGTCAATAAAGTTTCCCCTTCCTGGGACAATGAATTCACGGTGTTCTTATTTCAATTTCCAGGAGTGTAGTTGAGAGCCTGTCACAGTCGATGGTAAGCGGGAAGTTGTAGACGCTGTGTTTTGGTTTGTAAAAATGTTGCAGGGCAGATGCATTATCAATACACAACCGGAAGCAGGCAGTTCTGTTTCAAAAATGGTTCAAATGGCTCTCAGCACTATGGGACTTAACTTCTGAGGTCATCAGTCCCCTATAACTTATAACTACTTAAACCTAACTAACCTAAGGACATCGCACAAATACATGCCAAAGGCAGGATTCAAGCCTGTGACCGTAGCGGTCGCGTGGTTCCAGACTGAAGCGCTCGGCCACTTCGGCCGTCCTGCAGTTCTCTTTCTCGGCGTTCCAGATTAATAGGAGAGGCTATCGTCGGGCGATTTTTTGAGTTGACGAAGGAAATGACTTTTGTTGACACTGAAGTACTAAACCATGAAGACGAAGCAGAAAGTGATTCAGTGGAAGACACCCAAACTAGTTAATCGCAAAATGATCATAACACTTTGGAAATCTCCACGACATTGGAAATATGTGCTTCATCTGTTCCCGATGAGTATTACAAACCGGTTACTAAACGATTGAACTACAGCGCTACACCCCTTGAAGTAAAAGTATAGGAGGTAGCGATAGCCAAGAATCATCCGAATTGGAACTTACAAACACTGCAAAAGAATGGAGTAACAACAGCCTTGAAAGAAGGTAAGAAGGACTTGAAATTGTGGGAAAGTGGTATCGTTAAAGGAGGGACAAAATACGACAAATACCAGGCGATAAATAAGTGAACATACGACCGATTTATTGAATCTCGTTTTCGTAACTAGAATGTAACAACGAGAATACTTGAGGAGTGGGCTGCATGTGCAACGCTTCAATATACGGCCAACAAGGATTTTACGTTCGCTGTATCATTAGCTTCGGCAAGAAATTTCAAATCGGAGTATAAAATTCGTCAATGGAACCTCACTAAATACGTCTCTCATAAGGAGGTACAAAATATAGAAGATATACAGACAGTGGCGGCTCTTTTTAGCACGCAAACGGCGTCACATATGACCGGTTTTAATCGTGATTACGTGATCAACACCGATCAAACAGGATGCGAGTATTGGATGAACATTCGTCGCACGTTATCGCATAAAGGAGAAAAACGAACCCTTGTCGCAGTTGGTAGTAAAAACAAACTAACACATTTGTACACGCTGCAATATGCCATCACAGCCCCTGGAAAAGTGTTGCCTAAGGTTTTCCTGTGTTTACAATAAACGAATGTTACATTTGGTCCTCGGGTTATAGAAGAGGTCAATCGTTTAACCGACTCTTTGAAAAATGTTTACATTACCTGCTCCAAATCCCGGAAACTGACGAATGCGATTTACAGAACGTTTCTTGAGAATGTTTTAAAACCATACGTTACTGATAACAAGTTTTGTCTAATATTGGATTCCTCGAGTAGACAAATTAATACTACAATATATGGCACAATGTTTATAGATGGCGAGGGTCAGCCGACGTGCACAGTAAAAGTAATACCGTCAAACTGCACACCTGTGTGCCAGCCGTGTGATGTTTATTTCTATCGACAGGTTAAAAACTTTATTTCCGTTCTTCGGAATTGCAGTGTGCTTCTGGAAACCGAGCTGGAATTGCACAACCGCACGGATGCAATAACTATTCATAGCATACTACATAACCAACTTTCAGCACCGACTTTTTAGGCAATGATATCGTATGCGTGGCACGCATCAAAATTAATCCCCGTAAAAGACATATTTTTAAATGCAAACCAAGTTTGTTTTCCGCCGACTCTTCGGAAGGAACAGTCTAGCAGTCGAAAGATTGCATTCATTAGATGTTCTTGGTGTCGTGAGTATATTTGTTTCGAATGTTTATATGACAAGTACCATCCATCTAGCAGTTCGAAGAAAAGTGAGGACACGTAACAGTGACCGGAAGAACCATTGTAAAGTGACCTGGAGTAACAGTTTAGTTGTTTACTATCCCAAGAGGTTGGAGAAATTTATTTGCCTGCCCTATTATTATCATTCCCTATTGATTTACTTACCTTATTAACCCTCCTATCCCTATCAATTAAGATATGGAAAATACAAACGAAAAGAAGAACGCCCGCGGGGTTTCTTCGAGATTCGAACCCGGGTTCTTCGATTCCCAGTCAGATACCTTGGCCGTTGCGCAATTTTTTTTCTTTATTAAAACAAACATATAAGTACATAAGCACAAAAACAAAATAATGAAGTGCTGGAACTGTTTGAATACGAATTGTATCCTCACCACTCTACCGACTGTAGAACACATTTCAATAGAGTGCCATTTGTAAGCTTACAAAATAGAACAAAAATATTAAGCTGACAATAGCATCTTCAGTCCAGACAGAGACATAGAACCAAAGCGCAAACATATTAAAAAGAATTATTGACTGTCTTAACTAGAATGGCAGTTCTGTCAATTCATTCACAACCGTCCAAACTCAAAGTCATTTGGAGCATACAAACGGATAACAAAGACATGCACAGGCAACATAAATTAATGAGAACGTCGTAATGAAGTTAATAACACCATTGTGAAGTCGGGAGCAGTCCTAGGAACAGGTGTAACCCCTTATTCGTTGTGTATTTTGTTCGCTACATTTGTGTTCTTACCGGCGTCCAGAATTACCGTATCCCTTGTTTTTCAAAAATTATGTCTAACATGTTAGCAAACATCTTCCTGAAATTTGGATAACGTTTCATCTTCCAACGTGCCGTTCTCATGTAAGCCTCGAAACTAATGAGATTATCTGCACTATTGTGGATGAAGATATATGTCACAAACTGTCCTAACAGCCACATCACGGTGTCGTTCTTGGTAGCGGGAAAATGTTTCATGTCCGGCCAGAGCAGGATGTCGGTGCAGTGGCTGGCTGGACTGCTGCGGGTTATCAGGCCCAGCCTCTGCTGCACCCATTTCCAGTTAATGAGATGACCGCCACAAGTGAAGCGATGGCGTAAAGTGTCTACCAGACCATAGCAGACGCATTTTTCACTGCCACACAAGCTGATTCTATGTAACCTTTCATTAGTGGGTATAACATCGTTTACCACTTTATACCATGTGGACGCCACTTCAGCAGTGTGGACGGTTAAACTTATGTTGTCCCAATCTGCCTTCCAATGAACACTCGGGTATTTAAGTTCAATGGGATTCCGGACTATTGGAGATGTCCATCTTTTTAATAACAGGTGCGTCGTCGGTAAATCCTGCGTGAAATAATGTCCATCAATATAGGTTACTTCAAGGAAAAACTGCTTGACATTGCGTAGTTTGTAATGCATTTTACCTACATCAATGGGTGGGTGCATATCGGTGGGTTGTAAGGTTCGGAAAAGCCAACTGGTTACGCTGAGAGGTTCCTTGTCCAGCAAGTGGGTGATTCAAAAATGGTTCAAATGGCTCTGAGCACTATGCGACTCAACTTCTGAGGTCATCAGTCGCCTAGAACTTAGAACTAATTAAACCTAACTAACCTAAGGACATCACACACATCCATGCCCGAGGCAGGATTCGAACCTGCGACCGTAGCGGTCACGCGTGGGTGATTCGTTTAATGTATAACGCAGTACACTTTCGTTTAATGTCAGGCATGTTTAGTCCGCCAGCCTGTCTGGAAGACGTCAGCGTGGTGTATTTCACTTTGAACAGATGTCCTTGCCAGATAAAGCTATTAGAGAGTTTCATCACGTGTTTGGCCTGCATCTTGGGGACTGGAAATATTTGGGCCATACGGTATGCTTTACTGAAAATATAACTGCTGAGGAGTCGTATGCGTTGGAGAATATCAACGGACTGCCAATTGTTTTCATAGATGGCACCTTGCATTTTATTGGTGACCTACTTCCAATTTTTTGCATTAATTTTTAGCGGGCATTTGTCGATAATCATCGCCAGAGTGGTGTGGGCTTTGACACTCTTCGCCTAAGGTATAATAACTGAGTCGAATCCTCGAATGTTGACAAAGGTGCATTTATCGGCGTTGATTTTAGCACCGGAAGCACGACAGTACTCGTCTACCGCGGTCTTGAGGGTTGATACGGTCTCCGTCGTTGCGCAGTAACACTCCGACGTCCTCGGCGTAAGCACGAACCGCGAAGGACGCCCCGGCGATCGAAAGGCCTGCAAGTTTGTCATGAATAGAGCGTAACAGCGGCTCGAGCGATAAAACAAATAACATCATGGAGAGAGGGCTCCCCTGGGGCACTCCTCTTTGGACCTAGATAGGTTGAGTAAGCTGTCCATATACGCTGACTCTAGTTGTAATTCCCGTGACGAAATGTTGCACGACATTAATAACCCGTTGATCAAAACCACACCGCTGCAGTAGCTGTAGGAGGTACTCGTGGCGGACGCGATCAAAAGCCTTGCAAAAGTCGATAAACAACAATGCGAGATTCATGTTAGTGACTGACGCCATGGCTATAACATCTCTATATTCCAAAACGAGCGTCATAATAGTGCGACCAGGGAAGCATGATTGATGGTTGTGCATCACTTGCTTCATTAATGGAGACAATCTGCTGTTGAGTGCTCTAGCAAAGGTTTTGTAATGAAAATTGAGTAAAGTAATCGGTCGGAATTTATCTAAGGTTTTTCGGTGTTTACTTTTTGGTATCAATACAATTCGGCCTTCCTTCATTTCGGCCGGCACGTCACTCCCTCGCATCACTTCATTGAGAACATCTGTAAATGCGTGTCCGATTATGGGCCAGAAACGCACATAAAATTCCCGTGGCAAACCATCAGGGCCAGGGGATTTATTCGATGGCGAGCCAGAAATCAGTTCAAGGACTTCGTCTGGGGGAAAATCGTGTACGACCGCCGAGTTGTCCACAGGTGTGACTACGGTGGGCAGAGCACGCACGATATCGCCGCCGTCATCACCATATGTATCGCACTGCGAGTACAGATCCGTGAAGTACCGGTAAACTGCAGTAAGAATATAACTCTGACGGGTCAAACGGAGTCCATCATCTGTGTCCAGCTCCCCGATAAAAGCTCGCTTGCGATGGACACGATGTTTGGTGAGGTGATACAGCGATGCAAGGTCGTCCTCTTGAAGCGATTTTGCTTTAGATCTGATCTTCAGTCCTTCAAGATGCGTTCGCTTTATGCCTATAAGCTGCGCCTTTATTTGTTTGATGGTCGTCAGCTGCGTGTTGGTTGGTGACGTAGTCGCATACAACTCTTGCAGAACTGTCTGGTAAAAATCAATAGTGCGTTTGACATCTTGCGCCCGTTGCCAACTGTAGCTTCTTAAGGATAATCGCATTTTCCGTTTGACAACATACCACAAGGCTATCTTACTCGGATATCTGAAGCATTGCTTGAGACAATCCGCCCATGTCGTGGAGATGACATCTTGCAGCGGGGTATTGGCGAAAATAGAAACATTTAGGCTCCACAGAATCCTATGCCATTTAGTGTGCTGTTTGGCCAGATTTATCGTGACACAGAGGGCGCAGTGGTCGGAGAAACTAGCCGGAATGACATCGGCGTCCAGAATATGTTGGCAAATGTTCTCAGAGATATACAAACGGTCTAGACGGCTACATGCAGTGGTGGTCAGGTACGTGTACTTTACCAGGGTAGGAAATTTTAGTTCCCACTCACCCCCAGCTGCAGGTGACGCACCAGATCATGTGGTTCCCTACAGTAATTAAAGTTTGGCGATTGGTCTTTCCTGTGGACCACACAGTTAAAATTAGCATGAATTATCAACTGGGTTGGGTTGTGGCGTAACAAGTGTATGATGTCTTGTTTAAAGAAGTTAGCTCTTTCTGATTTTAAGGTCGTTCCAGATGGAGCATAGATATTGACGAGGGTGACGTCAAAAATTTGGCAAGCTATGCCTCTACCGGAGGCCAACATTTCGATATTGCTCAATGGGATTCCGTCTCGTGATAGAATGGCCGTACCTGTACCCCCGTCCGCCATGGTGTTTACGATTGTTGCAAATCCTGATACATGAAAACTTAAGATAGACGCTTCCTGTAACAGAAATATATCAGCTTCGGACTCATAGATAAACTGCCGTAGCACTGCTAATTATAAATCTGTCCTAATTCTATTAATATTCAAGGACAAAAACATATAAGCTTGACTCATGATCGTCAGAGACTTGTGGGTGATGGGAAGCGTAGGAAGCCCAGTCCATCTCACCGTCGGACTTCGAACCTAAATCCGCAGGTTTTGTACCAGTTTTTGCACTGACTTTACTTTTTGAGTTACTTCCAGCCACGGAATCCTTTGGTTTAACTTTATTTTGCCGTCGCACAGTCGTCCGAAGTGTCATAGAAGACGGCGGAGTCGGCGAGCCATGGCTGTAAGCAGGCTGTGAAAGTCCTTGCTTCGGAACGGGTGACGCCAAGTCCGAAGATGCGGCTTCAGTAGGCTCACTTGTGTTTGTTTGGAGCCGCACTGGCTGTTTGTATACAGCTGTCCGGTTCCTCGTGTTGTTTGGAAGCAGTTTCGAGGTGGCGGCTTTTTATGTTATGCTCTACGCCGCGTGCATCATCCGCTGTATTTACGAGCTGCAGTTGACTGACTGCCGCCTCTCGTGTGTTGACCACCCACAAGCGGCATCGGAACGGCTTGATGTTAACACTCGACTGCCCTCGTATTGACAGTTTCTGCGTCGGGAGGTTGAATGTGAATTTGGCGGGTCGTAACTGGGCCATCCAACACCTGTGTGTCCTGTGTGGAGACCCATGACTCCGCGCCATCGGTTTGATTTTTTACTACCTGGTCGCGGGAACCACTACCGTCACTAGTACGGCGTCGTTTGTTACCGACAGATAATGCAACACAGGTGACTAAGGAGTGACTGGCCACTGGTTTTTGAGGCAAGGGGGGGGGGGGGGGGGGAGGTGCCGTTACCGAGATCGTTGTCCTCTGACACAGATGCACTCGGATGGGAGTCAGTCACAGAAGGCGTCTGATTTTGAGTTAGGACGTCAGCCAACGTTAATCTCTGTCGTTGTTGCAGATTGTTTCGAACTACGACAACGCGCCGTGGGCAATCATCTCGTAAATGGCCACTCGTGTTACAGATAAAACAAGTACCTACTTGTCGATCGTAAATGAGATGAGCCTTATAAACACAAACCATTATATAGGATGGGATATTGACTTTAACGACCATGTCAACTGAGCGAACCCCACTATAACATTGGAGTTTGTGACGGCTCGACCATTTTTCGTTTCTAATCTGTCGGATGACACCGTATTTGGCGAGGACATCTCTAAGAAAACAATTCTCAACTTCAGGTAGCAAATTGAACACTCGCACTTGTTTATAGTCAATGTCAGCGTTAGTTATTGAAACTGTACTTACCGACTGATCACGATGTCGGAACTCTGCTTTCCCACCAGTATTCACCAAAATTTTCTCTAGTTGTATGTGGTCTAAAAGCTTCACAAAGAAACAGTATTCCGCCATATCATAATATGCTGTGTGGAACTGGTCGGATGTGGTGCCAATAATATCTACTATCCAGTCATGGATTTCTAGAGAACTCGGTTGCACATTCCTGGAAGATTTCTCAAATGCAAAACACAGGGTATTCTTACGAGGTACACTGGGAGCCATAACTGCACTATATGAGCGGCCGAGACCGCTGTGAGTGAATTAAGAAGCTTGTGTACGACGGTAGTGAAGAAGCACTGAGAATATCACAGGTCACAATCCAAGAATTTATATAAACACGGCTTGCGGCGCTACGACTACGCGGAAGTACCGACACTTCCGATCGCTCTCACGTCCCAAGCCGAACTGGCTATCGGTGCTTTCGTCGAAAGTTGTTCACCATGTGGGTAAAGACACGGCACTTGTAAAAGTATTTTACCTCGATTTCTGGTAAAGTATGCCTTTTCGGACCCCATACCTGATGATGCAAAATGCTCTATTTACAATTATCTATCGATCCCGCCAATTTTGAGTCGATTGCTCGTCATAACCTTTAGGAGCGATTTTCTCAAAAACGCGGGGGTGTTGACCCAAAATATCTTACATTCCTTCGTTTTAGGTTGTACATAAGCGACGTGCCAAATCCGAGCCGAATCGGTTGGCCGTGCCTGAGGCCTTCCCCATGTCAGTTGCGCCAACGCAGAACCTACAGAACTACGTTTTACCGATACACTTCCGTATGTCTTTTTCTAGTCTGTGACGCCTTTAAACATTTTTGCTACACAGCCATACCATTCTCCAGTGATACCAGCGGGAAAGAGTTTTAGAGATCCGTGAGAGCTATTACACCTTATTAATGCAATACATGTTTTACCACGAGGTGAAATATGTATAGTGTTCGTATGGTGTATTAGCTCACACTTACGAGCACTTAGTCCATTTACATTTACCATAAACACAAACAGATTTTAACTGTAAAAATTTAAATATTTACACATAGTGAGCAAAATGAAACTACTCCGGAAAATTGCAACGAAATGAATACCCCTAGCTGCATACAGGCGTTGATATAAGTCAACGGAGTCAGTTGAAAACGTGTGCCCCAGCGGGACTCGAACCCGGGATCTCTTGCTTACATAGCAGACGCTCTGGCCATCATTTGTTTTCTTTTACATTTTTTTCTATATACTTCGTTGTGTTTGGACTGAGTGGACGTCACAAGACACCCGTTCAACTTGATCGTTGATTCCTTGACTCAGGTTTTTTTTTTTTTTTTATTACAAACAACACGCAGCCCTCTGACCAAACACGCTGAGCTACATCTCTAGTACCTGCCTGTCCGAGCTCCTTATTAAGTTTAATTTCAATCAATGTTGGGTAATGGGACACTTATGAGATGCAGGACATGTCTTGTAAAGTCCTACCTGCCAATATCAACAACAGGAACCAAACGTATGCCTGACAAAGTAGCCATCCGAAGCAGCTGATTTAGCTCCATATTGACCTTTCTGACAGAGCTGTTCAATTGGGGCCCATTATACCTCATGAAAGCATGAACCAAGCCAACATTTGTATGGTTCGCCGCATATGCTATTTTTACCAGGTCACACTCAATATTGTGGCCCTGACCCATATGAACACTGTTTCCCGCTCCATCCACTACCACAACATGATCCTGCTTTGTAAAACCCTTGATCAATGA
This sequence comes from Schistocerca cancellata, assembly GCF_023864275.1. Taxonomy (NCBI): domain Eukaryota; kingdom Metazoa; phylum Arthropoda; class Insecta; order Orthoptera; family Acrididae; genus Schistocerca; species Schistocerca cancellata. Next base: position 295,155,435 of record NC_064629.1, read on the forward strand.
TCTAACATCCTCCATCACTTGCCTAAGACTTGCACTACGATAGAGAAGGACAACTGAATAAAAATGCGGTTAGTAGATCATCCGTTAAATCGTTAACATGAAGAGGTCTATCTACCACTCCTGTAATGATACACAATATGATAGAAATCATTATATAACTGTGAAATAAAGATTTTTGCAAGTGTTGTTATTCCTATTCTTCTGCACATCCTGTTCAGAGTGTTCTAGTATACACTACTACGTATGAGTTAAACAGTAATGAATCGAGTAAGTAATATCCTTGAAAAGCTATTGTCAAACTTGCACGCTGTAAATACCAGCCACGTGAAGAATATTACGACACCCTGCTTATTCATATTGGACAACACAATTTTGCAGTACGTATAGGACAATGGAACTGAATTGAAACCATATTTAAAGCAATACATGTATCCTACTATACGCGAAAGCCTTAGAAATAAATACATGTATAAAGCGCATTTATGTTTCATTAGAAAACCTCGTACAAATTATTAGAAATAACTCTTCTGCAAAATGTCAACGTGGAAGAATACTCTCTCTCAATTTACTTATGACATTATTAAGCCACCCGGATGGAGTACGTTTCTTTTTTCAACACGTGTGTGTAGTTTCTAATTACACTACTGGCCATTAAAATTGCTACACCAAGAAGAAATGCAGATGATAAACGGGTATTCATTGGACAAATATATTATATCAGAACTGACATGTGATTACATTTTCACGCAATTTGGGTGCATAGATCCTGCGAAATCAGTACCCACAACAACCACCTCTGGCAGTAATAACGGCCTTGATACTCTTGGGCATTGAGTGAAACAGAGCATGGATGGCGTGTACAGGTACAGCTGCACATGCAGCTTCAACACGATACCACACTTCATCAAGAGTAGTGACTGGCGTATTGTGACGAGCCAGTTGCTCGGCCACCATTGACCAGACGTTTTCAATGGTGAGAGATCTGGAGAATGTGCTGGCAAGAGTAGCGTCGAACATTTCCTGTATCCCGAAAGGCCCGAAAAGGGCCTGCAACATGCGGTCGTGCATTATCCTGCTGAAACTTAGAGTTTCGCAGGGATCGAATGAAGGGTAAAGCCACGGGTCGTAACACATCTGAAATGTAACGTCCACTGTTCAAAGTGCCATCAATGCAAACAAGAGCTGACCGAGACGTGTAACCAATGGCACCCCATACCATCACGCCGGGTGATACGCCAGTATGTCGATGACGAATACACACTTCTAATGTGCGTTCACCGCGATGTCGCCAAACACGGATGCGACCATCATGATGCTGTAAACAAAACGTGGATTCATCCGAAAAAATGACGTTTTGCCATTCGTGCACCCATGTTCGTCGTTGAGTACACCATCGCAGGCGCTCCTGTCTGTGATGCAGCGTCAAGGATAACCGCAGCCATGGTCTCCAAGCTGATAGTCCATGCTGCTGCGAACGTCGTCGAACTGGTCGTGCAGATGGTTGTTGTCTTGCAAACGTCCCCATCTGTTGACTCAGGGACCGAGACGTGGCTGCACGCTCCGTTACAGCCATGCAGATAAGATGCCTGTCATGTCGACTGCTAGTGATACGAGGCCGTTGGGATCCAGCACGGCGTTCCGTATTACCTTCCTGAACCCACCGATATCATATTCTGCTAACAGTCATTGGATCTCGACCAACGCGAGCAGCAATGTCGCGATACGATAAACCGCAATCCCGATAGTCTACAATCCGACCTTTATCAATGACGGAAACGTGATGGTACGCATTTCTCCTCCTTACACGAGGCATCACAACAACGCGTCACCAGGCAATGCCGGTCAACTGCTGTTAGTGTTTGAGAAATGGGTTGGAAACTTTCCTCATGACAGCACGTTGTAGGTGTCATCACCGGCGACAACCTTGTGTGAATGCTCTGAAAAGCTAATAATTTGCATATCACAGCATCTTTTTCCTGTCGGTTAAATTTCGCGTCTGTAGCACGTCATCATTTTAATGGCCAGTAGTGTATGAACTAGAATATTCAGTTGAACTAGAACAAGGAAAACTGAAAAATTCAAAAATTCCAATTTCTTTATTTGAACAACAAACAACTGAAATTACCAGATTAAATGGATAAGAAATTTTGAACTAGATATTATTAATTATTGTAGTGCTGCAAAATTTGGTATGCCTTTCTTTATTTTCGTTTTTTTTTTCAAACTAACCGAAAAAATTATCGGTTAATTGATTCTTTTTTACTTGATCGTGTTATACTATGTACAGGGTGGCCCCTTGATCGTGACCGGGCCAAATATCTCACGAAATAAGCGTCAAACAAAGAAACAACAAGGAACAAAACTCGTGTATCTTGAACGGGGAAATCAGATGGCGATATGGTTGGCTCGCTTGATGGCGCTGCCATAGGTCAAACGGATATCAACTGCGTTCTTTTTTTGAATGGGAACCCCCATTTTTATTACATATTTGTGTAGCACGTAAAGAAATATGAATGTTTTAGTTGTACCACTTTTTTCGCTTTGTGATATATGGCGCTGTAATAGTCACAAATGTATAAGTAGGTGGTATCACGTAACATTCTGTCAGTGCGGACGGTATTTGCTTCTTGATGCATTACCCCTGTTAAAATGGACCGTTTACCAATTTCGGAAAAGGTCGATAACGTGTTGATGTATGTCTATTGTCATCAAAATGCCCAACGGGTGTGTGCTATGTATGCTGCTCGGTATCCTGGACGACATCATCCAAGTGTCCGGACCGTTCGCCGGATAGTTACGTTATTTAAGGAAACAGGAAGTGTTCAGCCATATGTGAAACGTCAACCATGACCTGCAACAAATGATGATGCCAAGTAGTTGTTTTAGCTGCTGTCGCGGCTAATTCGCACATCAGTAGCAGACAAATTGCGCGAGAATCGGGAATCTCAGAAACGTCGGTGTTGAGAATGCTACATCAACATCGATTGCACCCGTACCATTTTTCTATGCACCAGGAATTGCATGGTGACGACTTTGAACGTCGTGTACAGAACATTAAGGAAGGCGAACTACTCGCTGTTGAGAAGAATGTCGTTACACGTATGGCCAAATGCAATGAGGTTGACGGACATCATTTTGAGCATTTATTGCATTAATGTGGTATTTACAGGTAATCACGCTGTAATAGCATGCGTTCTCAGAAATGATAAGTTCACAAAGGTACATGTATCACATTGGAACAACCGAAATAAAGTGTTCAAACGTACCTACGTTCTGTATTTTAATTTAAAAAACCTACCTGTTACCAACTGTTCGTCCAAAATTTTGAGCCATAAGTATGTGACTACTACAGCGCCATTTATCACAAAGCGAAAAAGTGGTCCAACTAAACCATGCATATTTCTTTACGTACTACACGAATATGTAATAAAAAATGGGGGTTCCTATTTTAAGTAAACGCAGTTGATATCCGTTTGACCTATGGCAGCGCCATCTAGCGGGCCAACCATAGTGTCACCTGGTTTCCCCCTTCAAGCTAGACAAGTTTCGTTCTTTTTAGTTTTTCGTTTGACGCTTATTTCGTGAGATATTTGGCCCAGTCACGATCAATCCACAGAATGGGAGGAACGAAGTTTTTCCTCAAGAATTATGGAACCTTGATCTGCCGAATAACTTTTTAAAAGCCTATGAAGCTTTTCGGAAGTTTAAACGAATAACCCAATTAAATAACAATATTAATGTACGTCATTCAATTTGATTTTCTATGTCATAAATATCACTAAACGAATGAATGTTTTAACTACTCAAAAAACGACGATGAAATTATGTGCTACTTTTAATGAAAACGTACTGAGTGATACACTTGCAAATATAATTATGTATAGTAAAAAGTATTTAACTTACGATTAGCAACACAGAATTTCAACTGAAAATTTTTAAGATGGAAAATTTTTATGTATGAATAAAACAAAACAAAATGAACATGAACGAGAGCATTGAAAATATTGTAAGTGAACTTAATAGTTATGTAATGGTTACAAAGAAGTCTTCACTAAATTAACAAAATTGAAAAATAATAAATCTCACAAAGTTTCAAAAGCTGAAATTTTAATAATTAAATATAGTCAGAAGATTTTATTGCTATTACACAATAAATTTAAAATCACATTTCCAGGTTATTATACTAAAATCTTTTTAGAAGACAAACTGCAGAAAATTATCAGATTACATTTTATATATTGAGCTAAAAAGCAAAATAAAGACCGTTCGCTTAATGTTATTGAATTTGAATGAATTTTGATTTTTTCTCTTTTTTCTAATTTGAACTGAACAAATTTAGTTTGCTGAATATTAAAATTTAACTGAATACTTTATATTTGAATTTTTTTATTTAAATGAAAATTTCAGTTGGTACAGATAACTTTTTTAAACAGGGGATGCAGTAATATTAAAATTATAGTTTAAAAACAGGCGCTCTCTTGTCCAGAAACTCTCATACTTATACTACTTACATATAAGTGAGAATATCCATATTGTCCTCACTGAATTCCTATTTACTCCTTGTGCCATTCTGCTACCGACTGAAGGAGAAATTTTAGACGATACTGCCACTATTCACAGCTTTCTAATGACTTCGAAATGCCAGCCCTAATCAGTTTTCGAGGTACCACACAGGTTGCAAACTTTCATTCATTATTTCTAACCACAGTTTTGACTATAAACTGATAAGCTTATCAATGGTGACACCGATGAAGCATCAAGGAGCCGTCCACTGTTTAACTGTACTCTATAGACACGCTTCTTGATAGTGTTTTTGACGTGTTTGACATACGGCTGTCGTAGTCTGTGCAGTGCCAGTTAGCAAGACGTTTTAAATTTGACAAGTTTAGTAACACAATGGTGAAGACTATACTGCCTCGGGAGGTCTTACTTTCATTCAATCCATATCCACTGAACATTGCTATCACTTGCCTTAGTGTTGGAGAGCTTGGTGAGGAGATACCTCTTTGCTGTCGTTGAGCTAGGCTGCTATTTTATATCTTAATATAACGAATTATCTTCCTTTTGAGGATAACGGTTACTACATTTATAAGGAAGCCCATGTAGTGTCGTAAGATATAGAACCGATTTGTACGTGTGGTAATTGTTACAACTGAGCTGTTACTTTATCTCGCCGAATCCATCATGTGAACGATATTTTCCTGGGGAGAGTTCAATAGAAGTACATATTCAACAGAAGTGGACAGGGTGTTACACATCTAAAATGTTGGTGAAATCATAGAAACATTGGTGTTGTATGCATGACAACACCCCTCGGTTCGAGTGTAAGTGCATATCTGCAGATAGTGAATAGAAGGAAGATGGAGAGATTATGGTATGTATTTATTTATATTCATATAACTATACTTGCTAAATGGCTTTATGTTACGGGATCTGACTTTAACGAGCCAGTGATGTAAAACGAATCATGCACGTTTTTAACTTCACACTTGCACTTTATCACGTATGAGTTGCAATAGATGTTATTGTTTTTGGTTTAAGTATATATGTTAAAATGTTCAAATATAAAGATTTTTACAGGTGTTTCCGAAGAGGATGATTATATACATGATGATTATACATGTATTTTTTTATGAAGCAAGTTTGTGAACATCCAGTGGGAAATAGATAATGGTGAGTGCTACCACCAGTGTTAACATACTTTTTTTTGTGTAATACGACAGTTATATCTTTTCGCTTTGTTTATTACAGAAGTTCCTCCTCATCCTTCTCTGCCTTCTCCTCCTCCTCAGACGTTGCGAGCACCAGCATCTGTACATCCTCTAATGCAGGTGCTCTCTCAGAGTGAGTAAGTAGCATCTTGTAACGGTAGCCATTAAACGACGCAGCAGAGACAGTTCTCAAGACGCTAACGACTCGTAGTCGTATTCGTAAGTACTATTTCGTTATCTTGCACTCACAGATGGTAACGACACGCCTAAACTTTCCTGGACATTTTCAGCGGTTGACGATGTATTCTAGATGTATCTAACACGAATTTCACATAACATTATAATTTTTCTTTGTTATAGATTCATCATATCGAGCGAATGTGTTGTCTCCTGACGACGGCAGTCTATAAGCTGGGTTGGAAAATATATGCTTTTTCTTTCACATATGGTGCAGACACTTTCAACTGTATATAATCTAATGTATCCTTTCTCCCAGGGTAAGTAGCGCTCCTAGAAACGTTGAAACAATCGAAGAAAAAAATATTAGCCTTATGATTTGTTTTTTCATTTTTTTTCGCAGCAATGTTTTAGATGATCGCAGCTTTCGTAGGATCTCAGGACCGCAGTGGGTCGTACATCTTCCCACAGACGTCTACAGTCCTTCAGTGTCTCAGTGTAAGTAAAATTCCTTGCAATATTATTAGAATTGTTAACCACAAAATACATGAGGTACTAATGTTAGTGTGTATTTTTGTTCCCAGCAACAAATGGATAGTCGCAGCAGAACATTTCAGGATTGCTGGCTTCACCGCCCTCAGTTCAGACTTGTAGAAGGGTGTCACGATCAATGCAGCCATGAACGCGTTTAAACATTCCTGCAGGGTACGGTGTGACTATGGCCGCAGCAGTCGTATATTTGTGGAACAGAATAACACAATACTGCAAAGCATCATAGTACGACCTGTTTATCATAGATGTGTATATCCCTCATACTTTGTATAAAATGTAGTGTTAATAAATTTCTCATTTTGTTCATTCTACCTTTCATCTCTACAATGTTGTTTAAATAGCTGGTTTTCGTATACTGTAAATTCTGCTTGTACGGCGTTCAAAACAGTACGAACAACTATGTATTTTGACGCTTCGCTTATAATTCCAGGTTCTAAAGTTTAATAATTATTCGAGTTATAGTACCCCACACATACTTTTATACGTTGTTCTAAATTATTCTGCATGCTATATTCACATACATAACTTACAACATCGTCGGATAATGCTTTCACACATATGGTTCCCATCGATTTAGCCAACCTGTTAATATCTGTAAAACATTTAGGAGGGTGAATTTATTGCAGACTGTATTTTCGTATGATAGAATTGCTCCTATTGAGGATTTGTTACACCTCATAACTGTATCTTTCAATAACATAGCAGAACATGTTACAGTGTTAAAGTTCAGGAGAGGAATTTGTTACAGTTCGCAACTGTATCTTGTTGTAACATGGAGCGTTTTGCTACAGTATTAAAGTTTAGCAGGGGGACTTTGTTGTAATCAAACTTAATGGTTTTCTATACCGTGATGTAAAATACCTACATATGAGGTAAGTTTTTACGGTTTCCAATTTTTCTGTAATTGTACAGGTAACATGAAACACTATAAACAGAAGACAAAGAATGCAAAATACCAAAAGAAACATATATAAGAAGGCGTGAAAAGGCGTAGGAGCTGGTTCTCCACTGACGAAGGTCGCTAATAAACGTGGGATAAATTTCATTAAATTACAACGATTCTCTCAGAAAATAAGAACCTCTGTACCTAGTGCTGAGCGAAAAAAAAGGCGATATTAAACCGGCATTAGCTGGTGGACTTGATAGCAGCAGTTCCAGTATTCACATTCTGCATATGAAAATGAACACTCTTTCTACGCAGTATGTACAGGGTGAGTCACCTAACATTACCGCTGGATATATTTCGTTCTCGCTTCCCACGCCCGGGTTCCCGGGTTCGATTCCCGGCGGGGTCAGGGATTTTCTCTGCCTCGTGATGGCTGGGTGTTGTGTGCTGTCCTTAGGTTAGTTAGGTTTAAGTAGTTCTGAGTTCTAGGGGACTGATGACCATAGATGTTAAGTCCCATAGTACTCAGAGCCATTTGAGCCAACCATATATTTCGTAAACCACATCAAATACTGACGAATCGATTCCACAGAACGAACGCGAGGAGAGGGGCTAGTGTAATTGGTTAATACAAACCATAAAAAAATGCACGGAAGTATGTTTTTTAACACAAACCTACAATTTTTTAAATGGAACCCCGTTAGTTTTGTTAGCACATCTGAACATATAAACAAATACGTAATCAGTGCCGTTTGTTGCATTGTAAAATGTTAATTACATCCGGAGATATTGAAACCTAAAGTTGACGCTTGAGTACCACTCCTCCGCTGTTCGATCGTGTGTATCGGAGAGCACCGAATTACGTAGGGATCCAAAGGGAACGGTGATGGACCTTAGGTACAGAAGAGACTGGAACAGCACATTACGTCCACATGCTAACACCTTTTTATTGGTCTTTTTCACTGACGCACATGTACATTACCATGAGGGGTGAGGTACACGTACACACGTGGTTTCCGTTTTCAATTAAGGAGTGGAATAGAGTGTGTCCCACTGGAAACGCGTCGACGTGTGTGCACTGATTACGTATTTGTTTATATGTTCAGATGTGCTAACAAAACTAACGGGGTTCCATTTTAAAAAAACGTAGGTTTGTGTTAAAAAACATACTTCCGTGCATTTTTTTATGGTTTATATTAACCAGTTATACTAGTCCCTCTCCTCACGTTCGGTCTGTGGAATCTATTGTCAGTATTTGATGTGGTTAACGAAATATATCCAGCGGTAACGTTAGGTGACTCACCCTGTATATTACAGCAATCCAAATGTGCTTGTTGATCGTTTACGCCTATTAACAGGCTCGTAAGGTGCTGACAGTACAGTCGAGGTCATTATAATAATTTAAGAGCTTCGAGAAAGATATATTATTGTGTCGTAATTGTCTGATGAATTTACACCTTATTAAAGGGTTAATACACTAATGCAACTATGTGAGATACGTCTAAAGCGAGTTACATACATCTCAGCATCAAACATTCAGGTCTAGGAGGTAGCGTAATTGTCTGATAAAGTCATACGTAATTAATATTGTGTTCATCATGTCTGCACATATTATTAAGGAACTGTTGTTTACAGAACAATGTATAGTTATTGATCAGTTGATCAAGAGGGACTGTGCCTACCATGTTGTACGTATCGGGCCATGGGGACAGTTAACGAGTGATAGGATTAGATTTAATAAACGTACTGAACATGTGGGAAAAATGTTAACACTTGTGTTAGAAGCGACTCATAGACGTGCTATATGGATAAAATTACATTTGCAAAGCAGTGACGACATCCTTCCGTAAGCGTAATGGTCTGGTAAAATCACAATTGCGTAACAGATCGAAACGAAAAGCTCTATTCCACACATCTGAAGCGTAACTGTCTAATGATATTATGACATATATTTTGTTGTGTTGGCTGAAGAGCCAACACCGTGTTACTAGAGGAGGCCGAAATGCACGCGGTTTGGCTCACGCAGGCTGGCGTGAGGAGGGAAGAACTATACTGACGTGAAGTCTGGAACATGACAAGGAATTAGAATTCAGAAAGGGGACGGAAGTAGTTTGATACTTAACTTTAATCCATTAATGATGAAAGTCGCTCTTGACGGTACATGATTCACAATATCAATATCAATAGTAATTGAATATGACACCTTGCTAGGTCGTAGCTAATGACGTAGCTGAAGGCTATGCTAAAACTGTCGTCTCTGCAAATGAGAGCGTATGTAGGCAGGGAACCATTGCTAGCAAAGTCGGCTGCACAACTGGGGCGAGGGCTAGGGAGTCTCTCTCGACTAGACCTGCCGTGTGGCGGCGCTCGGTCTGTAATCACTGATAGTGGCGACACGCGGGTCCGACGTATACTAAAGGACCGCGGCCGATTTAAAGGCTACCACCTAGCAAGTGTGGTGTCTGGCGGTGACACCACAGATTTAAAGCATGTTGAAGCGTATCAAGACCACAGAGTCCTGCGACAGCGTAATTGTCTGATAAAATTGTGACATACATCTCAGGAACCAGGAACCAGGACCCGGGGAGCAGCGTCATTGTCTGGAAAAGTCGTACGTTATTATCTGATGAAATTATGACATACAGCTAAGGATCTGGGGTACGGCTGCAGGGGAATTACATATGCAGGTAATCGAACCAACACATCAGGAGTTGCAGAGATCTCAGGACTTAGCACAGTTAGATCACCGTGTGCCATCACGGCGGGAGGCGGGAACGCCAAGGGGTCATAGGGTGTTGCAATATGTACCTTGTTACCGTCTGACAACACTGAGGAAAGAGCAATGGACGTATTAGAAAGTAACATTTGATTGTCCGTAAAAGAACAATCACACCCTACTCTTACATTCTAGCTCTTCATTTCCCGTGCTCTTCCATTTTCTGGATTTTCACCCCTTTATTCTCTTCTTATATTCTCATATTAATTTTTTCCGTACCACCGTCCTTCCTTCCTGTCTTTCCCATCTCTTGCCGCATCACTCACTAATCCTTCAGCCACAGAGACTGCTGAGATTTTCCATTACGTTGTTTCAATCTCAGTAGCATTTAGTAACCTGGCCTGCTGCAAGCGAAGACGACGTCTTTGTCATCGACCCCATCGTTACAGCGCCGTGGGATGGTCCGCGGCTAATAGGAACAGTGATACGCATGTAGATATGAAAATGCGTGTCGCTGCGCCTATTAAGCCGCTGTCCATTGACTAGCTCCGCCATCTCCATCATCAGCTTCCAGCCGCAACATCAACAAGCCACTAGACAACGTCACATTACGTCGAATTGAAGCCAGTAATTTGTCTGATATCTCTGGAGATCGCCCCAATGAAAACTTGTATGGCAGTCAGTAATATTGGAGTCTCTCACCTTTTATTTCTTACTGCAGCTTATTCCACTCAGTCGCGCCAAAGCAGAACCTACAGAACTACGTTTTACCGATACACTCCCGTATGTCTTTTTCTAGTCTGTGACGCCTTTAAACATTTTTGCTACACAGCCATACCATTCTCCAGTTATACCGACGGCAATGAGTTTTAGAGATCCGTGCGAGCTATTACACCTTATTAATGCAATACATGTTTTACCACGAGGTGAAATATGTATAGTGTTCGTAAGGTGTATTAGCTCACACTTACGAGCACTTAGTCCACTCACATTTACCACAAACACAAACAGATTTTAACTGTAAAAATTAAAATCTTTACACATAGTGAGCAAAATGAAACTACTCCGGAAAATTACAATGAAATGAATACCCCTAGCTGCTTACAGGCGTTGATATAAGTCAATGGGGACAGTTGAAAATGTGTGTCCCGATTGGGACTCGAACCTGGGATCTCCTGCTTACATAGCAGATGCTCTATCCATAATTGGTTTTCTTTTTCATTTTTTTTCTATATAGTTCGTTGTGTTTGGTCTGGGTGGACGTCACAAGACACCCGTTCAACTTGATCGTTGATTCCTAGACTCAGTTTTTTTTTTATTACAGAGAGCATGCAGCCCTCCGGCCGAACGCGCTGAGCTACAGTGCCGGCGTCCATCTGAGCCACCGAGGACACAGAGGCTAGTGCGACTGCAGGGACGTATCTCTGGTCCGCCTCCCGTGAGACCCACATTCCCAGCTTATTGTCCCGCACTATATTCATAGTGCCCCTGCCCATTATACTCATTACTCGCGGCTTTTTGCCGATTCCCGTAAGAGTTCGGACACAGTTTGTGCATCCGCACAGAAGAAGATGGTCAAATGGCCGGTGAGCCTTATCTATATATACACTCATGCTCATAAATTAAGGATAATTGCAGAATGTGCCACACAACGTGGCACTACAAAAAACTGGCGCTAATGGCTTAGGCACATAGGAAACACACACGACACAGATCTGTAAGTCCACGGTATTGGTGATAAGTTGTGAAAACCGTCCCGAAACACAAGTGCTACAAGACGCCACTGTTTCCTGCACATGTACCCAGACATCAATTGGGATATGATCACCATGCACACGTACATAGGCCGCACAACGGGTTGGCATACTCTTGATCAGGTGGTCGCGCTGCTGCTGGGGTATAGCCTCCCATTCTTGCACCAGTGCCTGTCGGAATTCCTGAAGTGTCCTAGGGGTTTGAAGAGGTGCAGCGATACCTCGACCGAGGGCATCCCAGACGTGCTCGATGGGGATTAGGTCTGGAGAACAGGCAGGCCACGCCATTCACTGATTTCTTCTGTTTCAAGGTACTCCTCCACGATGGCAGCTCGGTAGGGCCGTGCGTTATCATCTATCAGCAGGAGTGTGGGACCCACTGTACCCCTGAAAAGGTGGACATACTGGTGCAAAATGACGTCCCGATACACCTGACCTATTACAGTTACTCTGTCAAAGACATGCTGCGGTGTAAGTGCACCAGTCATAATCTCACCCCACACCATCAAACCACGACCTCCATACAGGTCCCTTTCAAGGACATTAAGAGGTTGGTATCTGGTTCCTGGTTCATGCCAGATGAAAACCCGGTGAGAATCACTGTTCAGACTATACCTTAAGTCGTCTGTGTACATAACCTGGGACCACTGTTCCAATGACCATGTCCTGTGTTCTTGACACCAGGCTTTACGGGATCTCCTGTGACCAGGGGTCAGTGAAATGCACCTTGCAGGTCTCCGGGCGAATAAACCACGTCTGTTCAGTTGTCTGTAGACTGTGTGACTGGAGACAACTGTTCCAGTGGCTGCGGTAGGGTCCCGAGCAAGGCTACCTGCAGTACTCTGTGGCCGTCTGCGGGCACTGATGGTGAGATGTCGGTCTTCTTGCGGTGTTGTACACTGTGGACGTCCCGTACTGTAGCGCCTGGACACGTTTCCTGTCGTCTGGAATCGTTGCCATAATCTTGAGATCAAACTTTGTGGCACACGGAGGGCCCGTGCTACGACCTGCTGTGTTTGACCAGCCTCCAGTCGCCCTAGTATTCTACCCCTCATAACGTCATCAATATGTGTTCTTTGAGACATTTTCAACACACAGTCTCCATTAGCACGTCTGAAAGCGTCTACACACTTACTCGCTGAACCGTAAACCAACACACCTCTGCGTATGTGGACTGGTGCCAGCGCCACCGTGCGACCACCGCAGGTCAAATGCACCGCATGGTCATACCCCGAGGTGATTTAAACCCGCAAACCGCCCACCAGAGCGTTATTTCATAATGTATCAGCATTGTCATTAATTTATGAGCATGATTGTAAACATGAAGATGGTATCTGTTCTTTCGGACATGTCGGAAAGAACAGATACCATCTTGATATCTATTCCTGAAAAATTTATAAGACTGCCACAGATCTGGTACTTGTTAATGAAGAGAAGAACTGCCCAAAACAGAACATGCGGAAAACCATTAGCTGTATGCGTTAAAGTGTTGGTATCACATGATGCGCATGCGCATCTTCCGCCTGCTCTGTCCCAGGTACTTCAATATGTCATTACGTTTGAGCGAATGAGAGGAACAGGCGTGCGTAGTGGCAAATTGAGTACAACATAAGATTATACTCATGACAACACAGCGCATTTTCATTGTCAAGTGTTATGCGAAGCAGAATTCGTGGAAAACCTGTACAGAACTATTTACGCAATAGCTTAAGACTACAAGTGTTTTGGCAAAACGTCCAGCACATTATGAAACACAAAAGTTAGTGGGAAAATGGCGATAAACAAGCAATGTCGGTAATAAATACGGTAATTATCCGAAAATATTTCCAACACCACAAATTACTCGAGTGAACTAAAGTCTGGAATATAGTCTGACGAATCCTCAAAGCCGTTTACCTATGCAAGTGGAATCAACAGATCGTCGTGTCGAAACATTATCAAAAAGGAATGTTGTGCATGAGTTAAAGCATGCAGACGAAGTTTCATGTGTTGAGGTTCTTCCGGTGGCTTCTGAGTGAATTGGAATCAGGACTTTTGGAGTCTTAGATTTTCATTTCTCGAGATGAGTCCTGGTTCAGTTTGTCAGGGTATGTGAACTCACAGACCATGCACTGTTACCACTTAGAAAATCGCCATCATTGCTTTTTTCCGTACCAGTTTCGTATTGGCCACCCTATAAATAATCTTTTCTGATGTTTATCATCGTATTATTAAATATTAATATTTACAACAGACTGTTTTACTGATCGTAACATTAATTCACCAACCACAATGATCTCCGCATCAATTCAGTGCCTTTTCAACCTCTTCCCGGTATTTGTGTCAGTATGCCGGACTAATATCTATCCACTGACGAAGGCTAAATGCTAACTAATATGGCAACACAGCTGCACAGACTGGATCGCAGTGCCCGCCCCTGCAGAGGGACATAGTATTTTAAGGTGTCCCTCTGCAGCGGCAAGGCCACTGCTGTCCATGGAATAACGACGTAGATGATGTTCGTGAAGTGTCGGACGCCGCACAACTCAAGTGACATGTCGTATGCACAAAACAAGTTTATTTGAATCTCGAGATTTTTTCATAACCATGCAGCAATATCTCTGTTCTACGACAGAAAACTGTCACGCATCACAGTTCCGCCCTATGTTACCTCCCTGATAGTAGTTGAGGACACTCATTGTGTCTAGAAAACGTATTGGTTCAAATGGCTCTGAGCACTATGGGACTCAACTGCTGTGGTCATAAGTCCCCTAGAACTTAGAACTACTTAAACCTAACTAACCTAAGGACAGCACACAACACCCAGCCATCACGAGGCAGAGAAAATCCCTGGCCCCGCCGGGAATCGAACCCGGGAACCCGGGCGTGGGAAGCGAGAACGCTACCGCACGACCACGAGATGCGGGCTAGAAAACGTATTCAACTGTCTCTGCACCGTCGTTTTACATTTAAAGAATCATCACCCTGCTATACCCTTCAGCTGTCAGTCTGCCAACAACGTAGTAAAATTATTATCCACTGTATGTATGTACAGCTCTCACGTTTTTTTACTTGCTCTGTAGGGATACACATATGGCGGTAAATCACTTAGTGACCTACAAGGGGTGTTACACTGAATTCTATGCATCTTCCCATTACAGTTTCCACTATCTACAAGAATGAGGAAGTACGCTATAGCCCGGAAGTTGTATGACAGTGACAAAAGTATCTTGCATTGCGTTTCCAAGAGTGATACTGTCTAAGGCCACACTTTCCATTAAAAATAAGAGTTATGAGAAAACTGAAAGGAGTCACAGAATCTGTCATCGAAGTAAATCAAATGCAAGAAAATATACATGTCACTATAATCAGAAATGTGTTAATTGTTGACTTAAATACTAATGAAGACGGTAAGATAAACTTAAAAATCCTAAAAAATAAGAAAAATGTTGTATATGAGCTACCCAAAAGGCATATCTTCACTCTGTTATTTGTACTGTAGTATCCAAAAATGACAGAGGATGACACTTTTTTATGTATCCAAGAGTTAAATGTGGAGGATATTCGCAACGAGGAATTCCTATAAAACATAAGCTGCCATAGAGAACGGGTCCACAAGAAAGGGTAACAACACTCTAGATCATAGAGGTACGTACTGACCAAGGAAACGCCTCCTATGTAAGAACAGCCCTTATGGTGACTATAGTGCAAAGGCCATCAACGAAAATTTTTCCACATCTAAGTGTATGAAGTGTCACAACGTGGGGAATGCAGTCTAGTAATGCAATGAATACCCTTTGTGCGTAATGACGAGATGATAGTAATTAATAGAAATGTTGTTCCAACAGAAATCTTGGTCATTCATGTACACTCTGCACATATTGTGGATAGGAAGCTCTCCTTTTTTTAGTGAGTAGAATGTGAGACGATAAATTTCTAGAGCTATGAATAATTCATTATACTCACTACGGCTACTATTCCTTTTTATAACATAGCTGAGGTATATTGCTGCGCAAAGAGAAAACACAAAATCCCCGAAAAAACGGCTCTTGATTGGTCGATGCTCACAAAAGTTTGGTGCTGTAGTAAAATCACATGCTAAGTATGATACGTATTTGGGTATCATACGTTAGCTGATGTGACGAAGTAACACAGTCCAGTCGGAACATTCCTGCAAGCTTGGAGACATTCAGAAAACCCAGAATACAGGACCTCTGCCCCATAGATGAATAAAATTTGACTGGTAAAGGCTGAGACGCTTCTCTTACCCAACCCAAGTGAAAACACGTAGAAGATCTGCAATGTCATGAAGCAATAAATTCTATTTGTCACCATTGCTTGCTTTATAAGTCTCCGGGAAGACAAATGGTGATACCTCTCTCTCTCATTTCGGTCTGACCCCACGCACGGGTGTAGTGGCATATGTCGGGACAGGGAGAGCTTTACCTTGGCGTGATGGAGCTAGTCTTCTGGTTGAGAGTAAGTTTTAACAGTAGAAAATCTCGCAGTCGAAATGCTCCTACGGACCTGACCTGCAATTTCCTGTATCAGCAGTAACAGGTCCAAAATAATCAAAGAAACAGTTGACCTTGTAGCCGGCAATATTTTTTGACGTCACGTCCATTGTCATTGCGGCGATCTACAATCATCATAGGGTCATTGTATTTTTGACTTCAAGACTGTAGTCTCTGCTCCGTTCGGCCAAATTTCACATGATGGTTTCCAGTAGATATTCATCCATTGCAATTATTAGAGTGTTATCTCCATACCTGGGACTGTTAATTTTTCTGCTACCCGCAATGATCCCGTCATACCAGTTAGCAAGAACATACCTTCCCCGCGCGGCGCATAGTGTGTTCACTATACTGTAATTTAAACCCGCAAACCGCCCACCAGAACGTTGTTTCACCGGATATCAGCATGAGTGTACAAAGCTAGAAAAACAAATGATTAAAATTGCACATAAACTGGATGATTTATTCAAAAGAAAGGGGTTCGCAAACTATGCAAGTCAATAACACATTCGCCCACTTTTGTCCCTTAAGCAAGCAGTTATTCGAATTATCATTGATTGATAGAGTTCATGGATGTCAGATTGAGGTATTACATCACCCACTAACCAAGAAATTAATTCTTTACTGCAGCTATGTTGATGATAGAGTCATTCCGATACGAGAAATAGGAAGTACAACTAATGAAAATAGTAAACGTATTATTGCACAATAAGCAATATAAAGTCTAAAATAAACCATGACGTAGATAATTCAATAAACTTTCTCTACGTGAAGTTTAATGCAAATAACAGGAGAGATGAAACGTTTACAAAAAAGAAATTTTCAAAAGAAATGGGGATGATGTGACAGACCAAATTGATGGGGAACTACAAGAACTGCAACCAGGATGATGGCTCCCAGCATGGACACCATGTTGGTAAAATGGCATCACAGGATTTTCTCCTCTCCGATCTCACTCAACATTCCTTTAAAATGTTGTCCAATCATCTGTTTATGTTTTAGAGGGTTGTTTCCACTCCCATGTACCACCCGTACTTCCGCATGTTACATCTACAATTGGCTCAAATGGCTCTGAGAACTATGGGACTTAACTGCTGAGGTCATCAGTCCCTTAGAACTTAGAGCTACTTAAACCTACTAACCTAAGGACATCACACACATCCATGCCCGAGGCAGGATTCGAACCGGCGACCGTAGCGGTCGCGTGGTTCCAGACTGAAGTGCCTAGAACCGCTCGGCCACTCCGGCGGCCATCTACAATTTATTGTATACTCGTACGTATTAAAGTAAGAGAGCAGCCCCTATGCAAAAGCCGCTTAAAGTTTAAGACTTCATTTCTTTTTTGAAAATAAGTAAAACAATAATTAATTACTCGGTATTAACGGCTGAAATCTGTGATTAACTTTTATACGTTAAAATCTTAAGTGAAATATTGACTTAGCGATTTTTGCATCCGATTTATGCAGTTATCAGGTTTTGCAAACTTATCGCTCTAATCGCGAAAAAAACATTCCATATGCAAAACCCGCTATTTGTTGATATGTTAGGAATGGCAGAAGGATGGAATTTAATTATTGCAAATGTAAACAGAACACGTTTAATTTCAAAGAGAAGTGTGAAACTTCTACAAAAGTGGCCTATAAAAACACTAAGGTCACATTATTTTAACAGGAAGAACTAACTTATTTATCGTCAAAAAGGAGAACGGATATGAATGTTCAACATTAGTTTTTTTAAATACACCATCGTGCTTTCGAAATCACAAAATATTGTAGAAAATAAAATAAGTTCGAATTGAAAATCTCTTCCGGCTTCTTCCTGGTTCTGAAGGCTGACAGCGGCAGGAGCGACTATAAGCGTGCCTTCCTACTCGTCTAACACCTCGGTGTAGAATTTGAGTTTGTAAATGATCACCCAGTTTTCACCAAAGCTGAGCTCCAAAACCCTTTGACGTCTCCGAATTTGCCTTCTGAAACTTCTATACCCGCTGTGATTGGTGCTGGGTCGTTTCCTTTGCTGAAATATTTTCCCCTCGTCAGGATGATTTTCCCCTCTCCAGATTCAAACTTGTAGAAGGGCTCTCCACGAACAAGGCAAATCTTCTTCTTTTTGCTTATCGTGAAAGAGATTCTTTGGTTTTCTGGATCTCAAAATGCCAGTTACCAGTCACTTTCACCAAGCCTTCCGCACATGTCGTAACAATTAACGTCAACACAGTTTTCATTGCATAACATTGCATTAATAATACTTACCGTTATTACTTTTTTTTTAAACATTTCATTCCCACAGTTCAGGCAGCCGCTTCCTTTTCCGTGAAGTGTCGCCCTCAGTCTCGTTCTTGTCATTTACAACTACTACTACGCGTTCGATTTCTTGCAGAGTTCCTATTATTTCCGTCACTCACACTTCGTTTCTAAAACTTTCTGCATTTAAACCATCAACAAAATCACTCGTTTTCTTCAAAACACTCACGCAAACACTTCAACACCTATCCTGCTGATGAGTTGAACTGCACTTACAGGTGTATATTTCGAAAATGCATCGCCAGCAACAGCTTCACTGTTGCGTACGCGTTCGCTACAGAGCAGCCAACCTAACTCCGTATAAGAAATATATCCCTTCTAATGCTAACAAACTCAAATTTAGCTTTGAATGCCTAGATTGGTAATTCTGATGCCAGTTGTTGTGCTTTGCATCTGGACACGATACGGCGACAGCCATGCCTATTGAATTTGCCGAGTTTTGCAAACGTTGGACATTCAACGGGCTTTGCACCTGACGACAACGTGCAGTTCACGGTTTTTAAGTGAACACGATTTTCTTCACCCATTTTCAACTGTTTATAGCGGGTTTCCCACGCTGAAACCTATTCCGTCGTCTAGGTGCTGATAAAATCAATTCGGAAGTGTCTCAACTCCAAATCGACAAATAATTCATTTAGCGGCTTTTGCGTGTGGGCTACCCATTACAGTTTTATGAATAGTCCTCGCATCTGGATACAATATAGTATTCGTTTCTGCGGTGAGCTATGAAATCTTTTAAACATACCCGATGATCTAAAAATCTTGGCGAAACTGCCAAGTTGTGAGCCAGTTTTTTAACCATATTAGCGAGAATGAAGCACATTTTTCTTTTGAGAACTGGAGAGAGAAAAATGCAGAGAACTGAGGTCAGATGATCCTGGCAGCCAAGATACAATTCTTGCTCGACTTATTCACCTTGGACCAGGTTAGCGCCATCAATGTCACCTCAAATTAGCAGCAAAACGTGATGGTTTCGCAACATGCATCACCTACCTTCCCCAAGCAAGACCCATGTGTGAAATTTTAATCTATTTGATTGGAGGCGTAATCGAAACGTTTATACAGTAAGTACATTTATACTGCCTATGATAATTTACATACTGATTTTAGTGGAGTCTCGCCGTAACACATTCGCCATTATCGAGGAAGGGTCTCGTATACTTCCAGGCGTGCCAGTTGGCACAACGAGTTATGGTACAATGGTACACACACATACATGCACTCGAAGACATAAAGAAAGAAGGGCCTCACGATGACGTAATTATCCGAATGGCACAAAAATCGGTATAACTGCCATAAACGTACACAAAAACAAATGATTACGAGTTCAGAGAAATTGTATGTTTTATTCAAGAGAAGAGTTCCACAAATTGAGCAAGACAGTTAACGCTTTAGTCAACAACTTAAGCAACCAGATGTTCGGCTTTGTACTGATTGACAGAGTTGCTGGATGTCATTCGGATGGTCATCGTACCAAATGGTTCGAGGGTTGGAGGGCCCTGTTCATAATGCTCCAAATATTATCAATTGGGTTGAGATCCGTCGACATTGCTGGTAAAGGTAGGGTTTGGCCAGCACTAAAACATCCAGTAGAAGTTCAAGCCTTGTGCCGACAGGCATTATCTAACTGAAATGCAAGACCAGGACGGTTTACCATGAAGTGCTACAAAACGGGCCGTAGAATATCGTCAACGTACCGCTGTGTTGTAAGCGTGCTGCGAATGGCAACCTAAGCGGTCTTGCGATGAAAAGAAATGGCACACCAGACGTTTACCGATGGTTCTCGGGCCGCGTAGCGACAGTCAGGTTGGTATCCCACTGCTGTTCAGGGCGTCTTCAGCCTGAAATCTCATTGACCGGAATAGAATTGCCCTCAGTGATGAGCACCACTTCGAAATGAAGCCTGATTACCAGTGAAGACATGTCTGGAGACGGCCCGGACACGTAGGATACCAACCAGACTATCGCCCGCCATACTGCCCAAAATCCATAAGTGATGGTCTTTTCTTGTTGCAGAAGGACTCCTTTGGTTTTCATCTACGGCACCTTTACCAGTGGTACATCGACGGCACTCTACACCCTATACTGTTGCACTTTGTGACAAACTATCCTTACTTGCATTTCAGACAATGCCAACACGCACACGGCAAGAGTTTCTGCTGCTTCTCTTCGTGCTAGCCAAACCATACTCTGACCAGCAATGTTACCGGATTTCTCCACATTTGGTAACGTTTGTAGCATTATAGACAGGGCGCACCAACCATCTCGGATTTCTTTTTCTTGATTGGTTGGTGACCTAACAAGTGTATATTACCTTCGAGGTTGTCTAAGAAACTATTAGTTAGAAGGCAGCACTAACTAATTCCCACAGATTTATCACACTGTTTCCTATTATCTTAAATCGTATGACTATCAATGGGAGGCAAAGCGTTACGCAATTGCTAATAATTCAAACAGTCATATTCAGAGATTTATCACATCTTCATCTTCCATTGCCCACTTTTTTTAGTCATAAGCATGTGAGTAGTATATTGTCATATATCCTTGTTAAGCGTGCTCTTTGTTCAGGTGTTACATCCGCACGCACAACTGCGCCGTGCTCTACTCTTTGCCATTACAACTTGCATTACAAATGAAATCTAACGATCACATTTGCAAGCTATGATCACATTTGCTATATATGTATATTAACGATGCACATTCCATACTGTACTGGATCATGGGCTGATGGAGTCAAATTATTAGACGCTTGTTTCAGAAATATTTACCCTTTCAACATGGCATGCAATTTCACCACGTAATGACTACATGGGGCTGTGAGATGAATTTTTCTAAGGTCCCTGCTATAGTTTCAGAATATATTGCATACATGTTTCTGTGTAGTCTATTAAGCTTTAAATGCTCTACATGCGCCCTGTGGTTTACGTACTCATAATAATTGTGTGTATGGACTGACAGGAGCTAAATTAAACAGACATTTGTACAACTGATGCAGATGGCGTGCTGTATGTTCGCATGTCTGTGTCTTACAGTTGTTGTGATGAATTCTAGTATTAACGGCACATAACCGGCGGTAGTGACCGAGCGGTTCTAGGTGCTACAGTCTGGAACCGCGCGACCGCTACGGTTGCGGGTTCGAATCCTACCTCGGGCATGGATGTGTGTGATGTCCTTAGGTTAGTTAGGTTTAAGTAGTTCTAAGTTCTAGCGGACTGACGACCTCAGAAGTTAAGTCCCATAGTGCTCAGAGCCATTTGAGCCGTTAACGGCACATAGTTCATTCCATTTGTATCTTGTAAGAATGGACGATAGTGATCACAGGCAGGTTGTTCATTAGTTAGTTCTAATATTATGGGCACATAATACACGTTTATTAATGTCTGCTACCCCACCTTCTCACACAAACACACACACACACACACACACACACACACACACACACACATCTACCCTTTCATACACACATAAACAGCTAAAGTAAAATACATTGCAACATTTCACACAGTTCGCAGTGTACGTGCGACGTTCTTAGAGCACCACGATGAGTTTGAAGTACTCTCCTGGCTACAAAACTACCCGGCTTTAAACCCGACAGGAATCTTTGAGACCACCTCGATCGGGCTTTTCGCACCATTGTTCCTCAACCAGAAACCTTGCGCAGCTGGCCACAGCGGTAGGGACACCATGGCTGCACATCCCTGTTGGTACCTTTCAAAAGCTCGTTGACTCTTTTCCTGCACGTCAAGCACCATTTCGCGCTGCCAAAGTGTGTCATTCAGTCTTTCGACATTAGGTCACGTTACAGTGACTGGATATTGTATATATGTGTGGGCCCATGTATGTAGCTTAAAATAACGCTATATGCGCCTTGTAGGGCACATACATGTATTATTTATGTATGTGAAATGATAGGCGCTATATCAAAGAGACATTTGAGCAAAGACAACAGATGGTATGCTGTCATTTGTCTTACAGTTGTTCCAATGTAGCCATTTTGTGGCATTTTGTAATTTATATCCTGTATCAAAATTTTGGTTAAGAGACAACCAACACCCCTTAAGTACTTGCATTAGTAATCATCGCCTGTCTATTATGTATCTGTACGTCTACCGGTTTCGATCATAGACTTTCATCACAATGTTTGCCAACATCAAAAGTGAATACATGTAATTTACAAAACAATGTTATATATATATATATATATATATATATATATATATATATATATATATATATATATGTGTGTGTGTGTGTGTGTGTGTGTGTGTGTGTGTGTATATGTATGTGAGTGTGTGTGTCTGTGTGTGTGTGTGTGTGTGTGTGTGTGTGTGTGTGTGTGTGTTTACAAGGTGAAAATCAGGTGAAAGCGTATTTCATGTTCCCCATGGACTCACTTAACCTAAAAGTTATCATAGTGAAAGTCGAAAATCAGTAGTGTAGGGTAGTATTTACAGTCGCAACACAGAATCACAACGCAGGACATCTAGCACAGAGCAACATAAATACACTCTAAGATAATAAAAAACGACGAAACGCGACTGAAATATCCGAATAGGGCGGAAGTCGGTAGTTGTGATATATATGTACTGACAAACAAACGATTACAATTTCAGGGAAACTGAATTCAGTACTCAAGAGAAAGAGCCTCACAGACTCGACAAGTAAATAACGACTTGGTCCATCTTTGGTCCTTATGTAAGCAGTTATTCTGACTATCGTCAAAATCCTAAAATGGTAGGAGCGACCTGTCCACAACGCTCCAAATGTTCTATATTTGGGAGAGATCTGACTATAGCGGGATTTGGCAAATACGGTGACAAGCAGTAGAAACTCTCGCCTTGTGCAGGTTGGCGTTATCTTGCTGAAGTGTAAGCACGGAGCCGGCCGGATTGGCCGAGCGGTTCTAGGCGCTTCAGTATGCAACCGCGCGACAGCTACGGTCGCAGGTTCGAATCCTGCCTCGGGCATGGACGTGTGTGATGTCCTTAGGTTAGTTAGGTTTAAGTAGTTCTACGTTCTAGGGGACTGATGAGCTCAGTTGTTAAGTCCCACAGTGCTCAGAACCATTTGAACCATTTTGTAAGCACGGAATGGCTTGTTATGAAGGACAACAAAAATAGGAAAACGCGTATCACTACTGGTTGACGGCTGTACCGCAGACGACAGCCCGCTTGGTAATCCACAGATGTCCGTGGCGTCTGCAGATACATCTCCACTGGTCATCAGAGTTTAGTTCGAAGCGGAACTCGTCACTGAAGGCAGATTTTCTCCAGTCAGTGCGATTCCAGGCCGACGACATATCTGGAGAAGCCTCCGACAGCTGTGGGATACCTGCCTGACTGCCACTACACACACTCCCCAAGCATGACCCACGTGTGAAATTTTAATCTAATTAATTCGAGAGTTAATCGGAAAGTTTGTATTTCAAGTAGATTTATGCTACTTATGGTAATTTACATACTGATTTCAGTGGAGTCTTGCCGTAACGCTTCCGCTATTATCTCGCAAGGGTCTAGTATACTTCCAGGCGTGCCATTTCGCATTACGAATTGTGGTACAATGATACACACACATACGTACACTGGAAGACTTAAAAAAAGAAAGGCCGTACGGCCAGGGAATCATCCGAATGGCACAAAAATCGGTATAATTGGCGTAAATGTACAGAAAAACAAATGATTATAATTTCAGAGAAACTGGATGATTAATTCAAGAGAGCTGCACAAATTGAGCAAGTCAGTTAACGCGTTAGTCAACATCTGTCCCTTAAGCAAGCCGATTTTCGGCTTTGCACTGACTGACAGAGTTGCTGGATGACCTTCGCATGGTGATCGTGCCTAACGGTTCGATGGATGGAGGGCCCTGTCCATATCGCTCCAAACATTATCAGCGGGGGTGAGATCCGTCGACATTACTGGCAAAGGTAGGGTTTGGCCAGCACTAAAACAAGTAGCAGAAACTCTTGCCGTGTGGTGACAGGCATTACCTAACTGAAATGTAAGACCAGGATGGTTTGCTATGAAAGGCAACAAAACGGGTCTTACAATATCGTCGACGTACACCTGTTCTATAAGGATGCTGCGAATGACAACCTAAGCGGTCTTGCAATGAAAATAAATGGCACACCAGACGTTTATTGTCGGCTGTCGGGCCGCAAAGCGGCGACAGTCAGGCTGGTATCCGGGTGTCTCCAGACACGTCTTCAGCATGGAATCTCATTGACCGCCGGCCCTGTGGCCGAGCGGTTCTAGGCGCTTCAGTCCGGAACCGCGCTGCTGCTACGGTCGAAGGTTAGAATCCTGCCTCGGGCATGGATGTGTGTGATGTCCTTAGGTTAGTTAGGTTTAATTAGTTCTAAGTTCTAGGGGACTGATGACCTCAGATGTTAAGAACTATCCGAATGGGACGGTAGTCGGTAGATGTGACGTATACTTGCAGACAAACAAATGAGTAGAATTTCAGAAAAACTGGTTTCAATACTCAAGAGGAAGAGCCTCACAAGCTACTGATGCCTTGGTCGACCTTTGGCCCATAAGCAAGCAGTTATTCTGCTTGTCATTGATTGATAGAATTGTTGGATGCTATCCTCAGGGATATCGTGCCAAATTCTGTTCAATAACCGAGTTAGATCGTCAGAATCCTTAGATGGTTGGAGGGACGAACCCATAATACTCCACATGTCCAATATCTGGGAGAGGTCTGACGATCTTTCTGGCCAAGGTAGGAATTGGCCAACACGAAGACAAGCAGTAGAAACTCTCGGCTTCTGCAGGTTGGCGTTATCTTGCTGAAGTGTAATCACGGAATGGCTTGTTATGAAGGACAACAAAAAACGGAAAACAAGAGAAACTTATGGCACCCCAGCCCACCACTCTTTGAGAGGCCGTATGACAGGCGACAGTAAGGTTGGTAATCTACGGATGTCCGTGGTGTCTGCAGAGAAATCTTCACTGGTCTTCAGGGTTCAGTTCAAAGCGGAACTCGTCACTGAAGACAGTTCTCCTCCCGTGAATGAGATCCCAGGCCGACGACGTGTCTGGAAACGCCCCAGTCAGCAGTGGTATATCAACATGACTGTCGTCCAACATACGAATCGACAACCAGGAATGATGATCTGCAGAGCCGATTTTTTTTTTTTTTTTTTTTTTTTTTTTTTTTTTTTTTTTTTTTTTTTTTTTTTTTTTTTGTAGCAGGACTCGTTTGGTTGTTATACGCGGCACCCTTACAGCACAGCAGTACGTCGACGATATTGTACCTCGTTTGACAGAATTTGGAATGGTATACTTCAGGAGGGCATCCAACAAGTCCTTCAGCCAATACGCAGACGCAGGACTGACGGAGTACATCGAAAAAGTTCAGAGAAAGGCAGCACGTTTTGTATTATCGCGAAATATGGGAGAAAGTGTCACAGAAATGATACAGGATCTGGGCTGGACATCATTAAAAGAAAGGCGTTTTTCGTTGCGACGGAATCTTCTCACGAAATTCGAATGACCAACTTTCTCCTCCGAATGCGAAAATATTTTGTTGACATCGACCTACATAGGGAGGAACGATCACCAAGATAAAATAAGAGAAATCAGAGCTCGTACGGAAAGATATAGGTGTTCATTGTTTCCGCGCGCTATACGAGATTGGAATAATAGAGAATTGTGAAGGTGGTTCGTTGAACCCTCTGCCAGGCACTTAAATGTGATTTGCAGAGTATCCATGTAGACGTAGACGTAGAATAACTGCTTGCATTAGGGCCAGGTGTGGACCAGTGCGTTACTGACTTGCTCAGTATGTGAAGTTCTTATTCTTGAATAAATCATCCAATTTTTCTGATATTGTAATCATGTGTTTGTACATGTACACCGTATCTACCGATTTCCGTCCCATTCAGGTAATTCCGTCGTGGTGTGTCGCTGCTTTGTCTTGGAGTGTACATGAAACAAGCAAAGAAAATCATCTGTAAGATACCATCACAGAACGTTGTCCATGTGATATTTCCACTGGTGGTAAAAATTTAACTTTATAACAGAGAAATATTGTACTAGCTGCTAAGAGTTAAACGGAATATCTCTAATGAATATCTTTGTTAAAATTAAATCGTGAGCTAGTGACAGTGGATGTTCTTAGTGTTGACATAACAAGCAAACGACAAGACATCAGCAACATCAAAGCCTAATAATTTTTTAAAGGTTCCAAGTAAAACATAAGTGGAGTTCATACTATAATTACATCGTACTGTGGATAGAGGCTGAGCCACCATAAAACTTAAATCTGTACAATAAATAATTCTAGGTGTATAAAGATTAATTGAAGAAACACATAGTTCATTAAATGTCAGTGTAATATTGTTAAATAACTTAGACGATTTAGCCCATCCTGTTATGTAACATTTGCTCATCATATGAAAATATTCAGACTAGACCAGTGAACCTAAACGTATTTACGAAATAAAAGAAGAGTGTAGGTACAATACTTCATAGAAGATGCTGGCAATAATCTGAAAGGCTTAATGGTGTTTAGTCAGTGAACTAGCATGGAGAAATCATATAGTTAATCAAGTGAAAAACCGGGCGAATATACATGTAGACCGCGGGCTACACATCATTTTTTCTAAATGCATAGGTCCACTATAGTCAAGAAGTTAGCATATGGTATCCTATTATAGTGCAAATGTAAATCTAAAGTAAAGTTAAAAGTACAACGTATGTGTCATAAAATGATCTCTGTCATCTCTTACTGGAAGTAAATGAGTAGTTGTCAAACTCAGGTGTACCAGAAAACCAACTCTATAGTGACATAAGGTATTAAGAGCGGAAAATATAATCCTTAGTGAAATGTATATACAATACCACCGTCTATGTAGACCTCGGGCTACGTATCATTGTTACCAAATACAGTACACAAAATGAACCAGAAATCCACCGACAAATTTTCAAAGCTTGTTCAGGGATACCTTCCGAGTATCTTGGTATCAGAGACCCACGGTCTCCGGCGGCACGTTACGCAGTTATTGCATTTGGTCTGCTTTTTTGCCCCAACTGTCTTTGTATCTTTATTACACTGAAAACAGTGCACAGGAGTGAAAATGTCGGCGGTATGCGCTGTGTCTCTTGTTGGGAAATAAACTTGTTCCATTGACTCACGGTGCTAGCTGTTGTCAACAGTAATTCCAACATTAGTACTCACCCTCAACTTGGCATTTGGTACTGCTTGGTTCTATTACGAGTTTGGTTTCGGGCAGTGCTATTTGTACGTTTTTGTTCTCCTTGTACATTTTGTTAGTTACACAGGGTGTATCAAAAAAATATATACACTCTTTGAAGCGTCATAGAAAATTTATTTCCCGTTCTACAATGTTAAATTTCTGGAAATGGAAAGCTTAAAGACCAATTGTAAAAATAAATGTAGTTTGCAAATGTGATTAATGTTCAAACTGGTGGCCTTCAGCATCAATAAATTTCTGAGTACGAGTCACCACTGATTCCATACATTGTACCAAAGTGTCCAATGAGATTTCTGCCCACACCGCCTGAATCTCATTCCAAAGTGTGTCCAGGTTACGTGGTTTACGTTTGTACACCTCATCTTTTACTGTGCCCCATAAGAAGAAATCCAGCGGCATGACGTCTGGAGAGCGTGCAGGAAACTCGATTGGTCCCCTATCCACTGGCCTGGCACATTGTGATCCAGGTAGGCTCGTACTTCCCTATGATAGTGCGGCGGGGCGCCATCTTGTTGGAAATAAAACTCATCATTACCGTATAATCCACGAATGGCAGGGAATATGGAGTCGGCAAGCATTGTTAGGTACGTTTCTCCAGTACCTTCAAAGCGGAAAGACCTAATGAGTCCCCTCGCAGAGAAACCACACCACACATTTACATCAGGCAAATTCACAGCCTTTTCAACTGTAATGTGAGGATTATCTTCAGCCCTGTGCACACAACTGTGCCTATTGACAGTTCCATTGAGTTTGAATTGGGCTTCATCCGACCAAATTATGCTATCCATAGATCCCGGTTCACGTCTCACCATCTCCTGAACCCATTCACAAAATTCTAACCTTCGATCTGGATCGTTGTCACTTAGCTGTTACACCAGCCTTGGAATGTACACACGAAACGTGCCTTTCTTCAGCACTTCCATTACTCTCACGTGCCGCTTGCCTTGAAGATTTTTGAGGTGAACGCTGAAACAGTTCCAAGACCACAGTTGTGGAATCATCACTTGTAGCTGTACGAGGTCGCCCTGGTCGACCTTTGTGCACATCACACACTGTTCCGAATTTGTCTCGTAGATGTGTAATTGTTAACCTTGAAGGTGGTTCTGTACCATACTCACTTCTCCACTGTCTTCGAACCGCAGCTACATTCTCAAACTTCCAGTACCACTTAATTATCTGCTTCCGCGCTTCAAAGCTCAAACGCACGTCCGCCATGTTGCAGTTACTTCCTTGCCACTGCTGCAACCTTTTGCAGAAACATAACATTACTTTCTCACAGATATTTAACCTTGTAGAACGGGAAATAAATTGTCTATCACAGTTCAAAGTGTGTATACATTTTTGACTCACCATGTATATTACAGGCTTATTCGGTATTGTGATTTAATTTAAACAGAAACTGTAGTATGCAGGGTCAGAAACCGAATAAATCATAGCTATGTATTACTCTTTGACGTACGATTCCTCATACCAAAATACTCAGAAAATATCCATAAAAACCTCTGAAAGTTTGTCGGTGGACTTCTAGTTCACCCTGTATAGTTCCGCAATTAGCGTGAAGTAGTACATGTTACATTATCAAATTATACATGGGAATCTACCTTTAAATTTGCATCTGTAATATGATAATGCTTCATATACTACATCTCAGCGATTGTGGACCTATATATTCAGCAATAATGATGTGTAGCCTGAGGCCTGCATAGATGGCATACTTCACTAAGAATTATATGTGCCCCTATTACTACCTAATCTCATTATAACATTGACATTCAGATATCCCAGTGTGTTATAATCTCACATTTGCATCCAGTAACGGATGACAGAGCTCATGTTATTGACTACCTTATGTCGTTATAACGTCGGCTTTCTGCTACCTACGTGTGACAACTGTACATTTGCATCGAGTAAAAGATGATATCTAGCCTGAGATCTACATATACATACATATGTTTTTTCACATGATTAACTGTATTATTTCCCTATGGTATTACTTTGTGTAAAGACAGATATGTCATTCAGCTTATTATCAACATCTGCTATAAACTTTTGTGCCTACACTCTTTTTTATTTTGTGCATATGTTTAACTCGACTGCTCTAGTTTGAATACATAGAAGCATAGGTTACATCGTCTAAGTCATCTGACAATACTATGTTTCCATTCAAAGAGCTATTTGGATCTTTAATTATACTCTGTAATACCTGGCGTTATTTATTGTATAAAGCTAGGCTTTATTATGGCTCAGCTTCTGTCCACAACAAGGTGTATTTATAGTACGAATTCCATTGTTGTTTTACTTGACACCCTGTACATGACGTAACACACTTACATTTGTTTAAAAAGTTAGTAGATTTCACCATTGTTGTCTTTTCGTTTGTTTGCAATGTTAACACATTTAATTTCCACTTTCACTAGTTATCGATTTAATATTAGTGAAGATGTTCAACAGAGATATTTTACTAAACTCTTTGTTGTTGATATAATATATCTCTGTCATAAAGTAACGTTTTTACCGCCAGTTGATGTTTCACAGGCAGTATATCTGTGGTGGTACATTATAGACGATTGCCTTCGCCTGTTCCAAATATTTATATCTCTCCGTATTTCTTGTCACTTTGGTATTAATCACCATTATTCTGTGTTACTACTGTAAATGCTGCACTTAACCATTGATTGTCGACTTTCACTACGATAATTTTGAAGTTATATAAGCCCAGAAGGAACATGAGGCATACTTTCCATGATTTGTTTTCACACTGTAAGTACAGATATGTATGGTACACCGCCATTTTTTCCACATTACATTATTTTTGTGTTCATTAAATGTATTAACTTTTGATGTTGACAGACGTACTGTGATTCTGGTCTAGGACCAAAACCTTTAGGCATATAGGCATATAATAAACAACTATGGTGAGTAATGTATTTTCTCAAAGACATATTAGATAGTTTATTTCATAAGTGTAGCAGTATCGCTTGTGTACTAACCAACCTTTCCCTCAAATTAGCTATTTTTATATCTTTTGTTGCTGTCCATTTCTAAACTTTAGAGTTATGTTTGTTGTGACTTCTAGCGTCAATTATATAATTACTATTGTACATCTCCTTTGATAATGCTTGGTTATAAACCACTTAGTAATCTATTGGACAGAGACTGGGTACTTTATATAATGTAAGAACAGTTGAATCTCCTATATTTGTTGTATATTAGGAACATAATTTGGCTGATTCCCTTATACCGTCTCATTCCACCAACCTTCATCAATACACAAAGTCGACAAATAATCCACGTTAAAAGTGTCTCACTACTAGAACATTTTAGTCATCAGTGATAACATACTATGGATGCTTGATTATATGTCATATTTTTCTTTTAGCTAAAAGAGTCGTCTAAACTTGCTTGCTGACTTGTAGGGCAATCATGGAACAGATCTTAGATTTCAGTGTGACGTCGCCCTCAAACTCATTCGAGTAGAAGCAATGTTAGGATTGTACAAGGAAATTAACAGTGGACGTCTGGGTAAAATCATCACAGAATTTATTTAAAACGATTTGGGGAAACCTTGCGAAACTTAATCAGTTTAGTGAGGGGCATATTAAACACTCTCTTGGTGACTATGCAATTCAACACCATCTCTTCTTTTCACCCTTTCCGCGTTTTATATTGAAAAAAATGTGTAATAAACAACTACGTAAATGATTCTGTGCAACTTCACTATTAAGATTTTGACTTAAGAACTATGATGTACCAGCATTCGTACAAAACATTCGACCTTCGAATTGTCTAAGAATACGACTCGGCAATAGTGCATCAGCAAAGTTTAATAAACTAACTATAACTGTATTAAATGCACTCATAAGACACGAATGTAATATCTGATTTTCTTTGCCTAACTTCTGGCTACAAGAGAGTCACGCGTATACTGAGAGCAAATAGAAATACCGCATATTTATATTTGGCAGATCGATAAATTTCAGTACGACTCCCTAGCTGTTACAGTATTAGCGAAATTTATAAATTCTGGACTACTTCAACGAGCGTTTCGTTATCACACAACTATGAAGCACACTGTGAAACGTATTGCCAGCACCAGAAGACGTGAGAACATTACACTTAACAACACAACATACGTCGGGAAGAAACATCCGTGTCTAATTTGGGCTACTGCTTGCATTTTGATCAAATACGTTCGCAAAGCATTTGTTGCTAATTAGCACCTCCGAAGCAAATAAGAAGTTCTACTTACTTCCCCACAACTTGACAGCACATATTACCAGTTTGTCAGATATTACTTGTACATTTTCCTCTGCAGCCAGTAATCTGGAAGTATCTCAATCATTCGCGCATCCCGTGGGATTGAAGTGGAGGCCATACATGTTTGGAAAGTTATGTTTGGTCCTCACTTCTTTCCCTCGGTGTACGCGGTAATCTCCAGGTAAGGATCAGCTAGTGCAAGACGACAGGTGACCGTTTTCACGCCTTCCACGTTTCGTATTAAAACACATTGTAGAATAAACAACCACATAAAGGATTCAGTGCAACTTCACTATTAAGATACTTTAACGGGCGTTACGATATCAAGTAAATATGAAGCACACTGTGAAAACACCTGCGAGTATCAGAAAACATGAGAATATTATCTCTAATCAGGACAACATATGTCTTGAAGAAATAAACCATGGGTAATTTGGGCTATTGCATGCATTCTAGTGTGGGCAACGGCCTTGCGCAGTGGATCCACTGGTTCCCGTCAGATCACCGAAGTTAAGCGCTGTCGGGCGTGGCCGGCACTTGGATGGGTGACCATCCGAGCCGCCGTGCGCTGTTGCCATTTGTCAGGGTGCGCTCAGCCTCGTGATGCCAATTGAGGAGTTACTCGACCGAATAGTAGCGGCTCCGGTCAAAGAAAACCATCATAACGACCGGGATAGTGGTGTACTGACCACACGCCCCTCCTATCCGCATCCTCATCTGAGGATGACACGGCGGTCGCATGGTCCCGGTGGGCCACATGTGGCCTGATGAGGGAGTGCTTTTTATGCATTCTGGTGAAGTATCCTCGCAACGCATTTGTTGCTAATCAGCACCTCCGAAGCACGTAATAAGCCATACTTTTCCCCAGAGTTTTATTTCGGACGCTAACAGTCCGACAGTTATTACTTACAAATTTTTGTCTGCAGCCAGCAATCTGGAGGTACCTCAACAACTACAGTGAACCAACGTGTTTCGCGCATCCCGAGAGATGGAAGTGGAAGCGATACTTGTTTGTGAAATACTGTCAAAATACGGAAGAAATATTATGGATACGTCGTTTCTACAAAGAGTTGCGTGTATATAAGAGAAATTTCCTGTCTGCTGGTGATCAAGTGTGGTTGCAAGCTGAGTGGATCATTAGATGAAACCTCGCCATGAACTAAACTGCACATTCATAAAGTAAATTTATTTATTCCATTCTGTGTTTATTAAATGGTTTTAATTCCACGTATGTTCAGTAAAATTGTTACACATTCTGTATTACTCATAGTCTAATGCAACGGT
Source organism: Schistocerca cancellata (assembly GCF_023864275.1). Classification (NCBI taxonomy): domain Eukaryota; kingdom Metazoa; phylum Arthropoda; class Insecta; order Orthoptera; family Acrididae; genus Schistocerca; species Schistocerca cancellata. The sequence goes on from NC_064629.1 coordinate 295,188,785, forward strand.
ACATTTTTATGATTCAGTATCAGCTTCAACACACCATGAATGTTAGTTTATGTACTATACCTTCCGCTACCTAAAGAAGGTGAGTAACAAAATTGCAGACCAAAGCGAATGGATGTGCGTAAACTAAATAAGCTGCCATCTTCATACGTACTGCGTAAGTGGGAAAACGCACAATTAATTTAAGGCGTGGAAGAATTAAATTAATATTTTCTGACGACCATGTTAAACTGCCTCCTCCTGACTGTCCAATGTTTACACCAGTTCACTCCCTCACACCTTCCATTCTGTCGGACCTTTCAAATTTTCTAACAATTAACTACGTGGAATGTGTATTATACTGACTTAACAGCTATAGTGAATCAATATTCTCTAAAACGTTTTGAGAAACTCGCTGAATTTACATTATGTATAAATAATATACAGTCAAACCACATGAGGAACGTCCTTTTAAAATAAATAGACTGTACACTATTTACAATAAATGCACCGATTAGTGGGTTCGGCACAAGCAGCAAGAGACATGAGAATAACGTCGCAGGTCAAACTCAACATACAGTAGACGGACAAGAATATAAAAACACAACGATGACTGGCTGCTTCAACATTAATGCAGATGCTAGTCAGCCTGCAGGTTGCGCTGTCGTATTTGACCACGAACAGCAATGTTCTCAATACATTGCAAGTATCTGTCGTGGTCAGAACGGTGTTTTATGAAGTTGTGAGTGCAGCATGTCGAAGCTAAGTGAATTCGAACGTGGGTATGTCATTGGTGCTCGTATGATGCTTCCCCAACCAAGGAAGCCGAAGTGTTTGATGCTTCGAGAGGCACCGTATGAAAGATGTGTACTACATAAAGGGAAATCGGAAAAACATAATGGACTAAGTTACAAAACGGACAAAAGTGTGTTTTGAGTGGTCGTGACAGACGGTCACTGAAGACGTCGACAACTGCTGAAGTCACTGCAGAAATAAATGTCGCACAAGTGAAACATGTCAGAACAAAAACAACTTGAAGGGTGCTCCTTAAGCAAGAAAATCCAGAGCGATCTGGAATTCCATCCTCTCATCAGAGATCTAAATACCAGTAACAGGAAAACGTGGTGCCGAAGTCACAAAATCTGGACTACGGAGCATTAGGTCCGATGATTCTCGTTTCACCAAAAAATATCCAAAGGTGTGTGAAATCTTATGGGACTTGACTGCTAAGGTCATCAGTCCCTAGGCTTACACACCACTTAACCTAAATTATCCGAAGGACAAACACACACACCCATGCCCGAAGGAGGACTCGGACCTCCGCCGGGACTAGTCCCACAATCCATGACTGCAGCTCTTCAGACCGCTCGGCTAATCCCGCGCGGCTTTTGTTTCACCATCTCGAACTTCGAGTCGAGTTGATTTCCCAATAGTGAGACATAACAGGAATTCGATGATGATTGGCATTCATATCGTGGTATACCGTGAGCACCATATTACTCTTCGCAAGTCTACATCTACATAAATAATTCACAAACCACCTGACGGTGTGTGACGTAAAGTACTTCTGGTGCCACTAACTAATCCTGCCTTCACTGTTCCGTCCGTGACGGCGCATCGGAAGAATGATCGTCGTGAAGCCTCTCGATGAGCTCCAATTTCTCGATTTTTCCCTTTGTGTTCATTTCGCGAGATGTACGTGGGAGAATGTAATACGTTGTCCAACTCTTCCCGGAAAGTACACTCCCGAAATGTCAATAGCAAACTTCTCCCTGATGCCCAATGCATCTCTTGTGGCGTCTGCCAACTGAGTGTGTTGAACGTCTTAGTAACGCTCTCATGCCTACTAAATTATTCCTTGACGAAATGCGCCGCTCTTCGTTGCATCTTCTCTGCAGACCGTTATTCTTATTCTTCTTCTTCTACAAACCGATATTGTCTTCTGGCCTTGATACATTCTTACAGAACAGTCTCAAGGAGCTTATACTATATACACAATATACGATGTAGACAGTAACGGACCTATTACACCTTGAAACGTCCCTTTAGAACAATTGTACAAGACTATGCTTAAACTGACACACAATAACTTTTAGCGCAACGCAATCTGACTTTCAAAAATCCCTACAAAAGAATGACCCTGACTAACATTAACCTATACCTTTCACAAATCACTTACCTCACAAAAATCTTCATTACTCGAACTACTGCAATACAGCGAGCGCCACTACTGCCAGCTAAATAAAAGATTCAAACTACTGAAGGCACTAACTACTGATAGGGATAGGTAGCAAATGAAAGATTTTAATAGAGAACAAACAATGTATTTACCTTAATAGTCATAATATATATATCAGTTCATGACAAATTACAAAACTCCGCCATATCTCTCCCCACATCCACCACTGCTGGCGGCTCACCTCCAACTGCGCAACGCTACGCGCTGTTCACATCCAGCTGCCGCTGCCCAACACTACAATGGCAGACAACAATGCAAACTAGCCACAGACTGCACACAGCACAGCCAGTGATTTTCATATAGAGCGCTACATAACGTTGCCAATAAGAAAACATAAACAGCCGGCTTACAACCTCACTGGGGTATTCCCCGAAATTACCTGTACACCTGAAGATTTTGTTCCTATAAGAGCGACGTGTTGAGCCCTATCTGCAAGTAAGTTGTGAACCCAGTCGCAAATCTGTTCAGATACTCCGGAAGCTTGTAGTTTCTCACTAAATGACAGTGCGGGATAGTACCGAATGCCTTCCTGAAATCAAGAATCGCTGCATCAGCTTGAGTGCCGATCATTACAGCACTGTGGATCTCATGGGGGAGCCGGCCGGGGTGGCCGAGCGGTTCTAGGCGCTACAGTCTGGAACCGCGAGACCGCTACAGTCGCAGGTTCGAGTCCTGCCTCGGGCATGGATGTGTGTGATGTCCTTAGGTTAGTTAGGTTTAAGTAGTTCTAAGTTCTAGGGGACTGATGACCACAGAAGTTAAGTCCCATAGTGCTCAAAGCCAGTTAGCCATTTCATGGAGGAAAAGAAGGAGTTGAGTTTCGCAAGTTCTCTGTTCACGGGATCCATGTTGTTTTTTATAGAGGTAGTATTCCTTCTCGAAAAACGTCATAATACAAGAGCTTGAATACCGGCCGTGGTGGCCGAGCGCTTCGAGGTGCTACAGTCTGGAGCCGCGCGACCGCTACGGTCGCAGGTTCGAATCCTACCTCGAGCATAGATGTGTGTGATGTCCTTAGGTTAGTTAGGTTTAAGTAGTTCTAAGTTCTAGGGGACTGATGACCTCAGTAGTTAAGTCCCATAGTGCTCAGAGCCATTTGAACCATTCTACATGGTATCTCGTGTTGATGTGCTGTGTTACATAGGTGAGATAGTAAACCAATGGTAAGTAGAGAATTCGTAACATTTTTAGTCGGCTATATGAGACGATACAGTGCAAGGATATCTGTTAATATATCTGTTTAAGCAACGAAACCTATTGAACACAAATTATGAACACATCTATTGTAAAAGTTTCTGTATTAATGTAAGACATTTTTATCGTGTACAGGCGAAGAAGACGATCAGCCGTGTAGTCCTATCAGACAATTCTCCACGGCATGATTTCAAGTCGAGAATCACTGATTCGTGTGATCTTTTACCAGACTGCCTATAAACACCACGGGGTCGATGTGACGTCCATTCACAGAAGCGAGACTCGTTTCTGATCACCCTCTAGTGTTCCAGTAGACCCTGGCTCTAACCTGTGCCAGTCTCTATTGTGTGTCGTATGGTGCGAGAGGTAAACGGCATATTCCAACTCGATGTCTCAACCGAGATCCTTCCAGTTATCTGTTACCCACGGTCCGCAGTGTCACATTACCTGTAATCATTGCCGGTGTTTTAGCTGCTGTCATCTGGCTATTCGTGACAGCAGTTCGAACAATCCGATGAATTTCGTGCGGCGTAGCCTTTCTGGAGGACTCGTACCTACTCTTGAAGTCACACGGCAGATCTGAACCCACCTATTCGCCGTTCTGTTGTGCTGCCACTGCTCCAGAGGCCAAAGCCGTGCGCCGTGCCACATTTATCCGCCCGAGCCTGGTTGCGGGCGACCGTTCCGCAGGTAGTGGAGCTTAAGGGCTGATCTAGCTTTTGTACAGTGGGTAGCTCTAGTATGCAGCTTTGAAATATTTTACACTTCTCTGCTAATCTAAAAGTTTTCATTACGGAACTGACTGGCTCAAAGATTCCTTGAAATTCGTTGAAGAGGATCTGCCTGCTTTACATGTGACTCAGCTTTGAACTCAGGAACAACAGAAGGTAAAGACAGTTTCAGATTACTTCGCTGTGACGTATGTGTCTGGATATGCATCTTATAAACGTGTAAGAAGGTAAAGTCCATTCGCACTCATATGTGGCCGAGACAGGTAATAAACTTGTTACCGCTTTATTTGATAGCGTTGGAAACTCCGTCTTTAAGCTTAACCAGAAACTTATCGGCGATAAAGATTTATTTTCCGTAACTTAGTCACTGGAGAGTCCAATATTATTGTCTTTCCCAATGATTGCCAATCCATTTGCTATCACTAGATAGAGCAGAGTAATACTGTTTGAAATTTTCCAAATCCCTTTAATTTTTCCTTAATTTTATTCTTGACATTATCGTTCGAAGTAAGATGAATTTCTACTAGGAAATAGTGAAGTGTATCGAACGGCAACGGTTTTAATGAACGATTCATACGGTCTTGCACATTACACAGATTTATGTTTGGTCTGTGAAGTAATAAATTTCAACTGTTGAGTTTTTTAATAAAATTTCTGTCAAATGAGCTACAGTCAGAAGAAAGACTTTACCGAGGGAATGGTGTATCTGGTGAGTAAGAGATAAAGTAACACGATATGAGAACAGTTCTGCTGTAATACAAACATCTTAAATCTGCGTTACTCAATAAAAACTTTTAAATACTTAGGTTAGTATTACAAAAATTCGCTAGTTATTAGGATGACGATTAATAAAATTAACTATTTTACAGCATCGCAACGTACAGAGGTGTTTCACATGCACGTAACAGTAAACTGATTTAATGATTTTAAACAATGGTAGAGATTTAAGTAACCATATTGTTGCCGGTGTTACAAATATCAGTTATTTTAAGACCGGAGTGAAGTACTGTGGAGGCAAATATCGAGAGAAGAAGCTGGCCGCATTGTCACAGGATTTGTACACATTTAGTAACGTTCGGAGCATTATGGGCAGAGCGCTCTACCAACCACGGGATTTTTTTTCTTGGTTAGTGGGTGATCTAACAGGAATATATAATTTATCGAGGATGTCTATGAAAATATTAGCTCGAAGACAGGATAAACTACTTCCCATAGATTTGCCTCACTGTTTTTCATTATCTTCAATTCGTGTGACTATCCATTGCAGGCAAAGCATTACGCCCCTGCTAATAATTTTGACAGTGATATTCAGCGATTTATCACATCTTCATCCTCCATTGCCCACCTTTATCAATCATAAGCATGTGAATAGAATATTCTCATATCATTGCTGAGAGTGCTCTTTGTTCAGCTGTTGCATCTGGATGTACGCTGTGTTATACTGTTTGGCATTCCAAATGGCACCTATCGATCATATTTACAAGCTATGATCACATTTTCTATATATGTATGGCAACGATGTAGGTTTCCTACTATACAGGATCATTGGCTGATGGAGTCAAATTATTACACGCTTGTTTCAGAAATATTTACGTTTTCAACATGGCATTCAATACCACCACGTAGTGACTATATTTGACTGTCAGATGAATTTTTCTCAGGTCCCTACTATAGTATCAGAGGGTATTACATACATGTTTCTGTGTTTCAAGTAGTGTACATGCACCGTGTATAGTACCTACACATAACAATTATATGTATGGAGTGACAGGCGCTAAATTGAAGAGACGTAAGTACAACTGATGCAGCTTGTGTGCTATATGTTGGGATGTATATGTTTTACAGTTGTTGTGATTAATCTCTTTGAGATGTGGTAATTTCCTAGTATTAAGGACACATGCTTCATTCCCATTGGTACCTTGTAACAATGAACTATGGTGTTTACAGTCAGTTTCTTCATCAGTTTTTTATTATGGACACATTACGTACATTTTATCAATGTCTCTTATCCCACATCCTCACACACACACACACACACACACACACACACACACACACACACACACACGGCTGGCCTGAGTGGCTGAGCGGTTCTAGGCGCTACAGTCTGGAACCGCGCGACCACTACGGTCGCAGGTTCGAATCTTGCCTCGGGCATGGATGTGTGTGATGTCCTTAGGTTAGTTAGGTTTAAGTAGTTCTACGTTCTAGGGGACTGATGACCACAGCAGTTAAGTCCCACAGTGCTCAGAGCCATTTGAACCACTTTTTTGAACACACACACGCACGGGCGCGCACGCGCGCTTGCATGCACACATACAAAGCTAAAGTAAAATACATCGCAACATGTCACACATCTCTCAGTGTATGTTCGACTTTCGACGAGCACTCCGATGAATTTAGCCGACTCTCCTGGCTACGAAACTACTTGGATTTGAACCCAAGAGAGGATCTCTGGCACCACCTCGATCGGGCTGTTCGCGCCTTTGAACCTCAACCAAAATTCTTGCGCAGCTGCCCACAGCACTAGAGGCAACATGGCTCCAAATCTCTCATGCAGCATTCCGCTCTGCAAAATGTGGTTATTCAGTCTTTCGACAGTTGGTCACATTAAGGGGGGTAGGACGTGAAACGGTCCGACTTCGAGCAGGAGAGGCACCACAGGACATTTTAATTTACACTGTCTATACTTTTACAAATAAATTCATAAAACTTTGTTAGCATGACCAGGAAGGACTCAGGATTCACACTCATAGCAGAGGAAGTTCAAACATAACAAAACAATTTTTTTTAAATGTAAAATTTCATCATTTTTTTCACTTGGTATTAGCTGCATTTGTTGCTGTAGGTACACTTTTCTTCATAAGTACGATAGATTCTTCTATGAATTTTGCACAGCATAAAAACCATACTTACAGGTGTATGAAACTCTAGAATTTACCAAATCTGTTACAAACTGTGGTAAAAGTTGAGATAATTAACTATAAAATTCGAGTTTTCTCTAAACACGAAGTTTAAAACGTAACAGCCCATTCATTTTTCCATAGATGAAATAAATTCTACACCTGTAATTATGGTTTGTAAGCTGTGCAAAATTCATCGAAGAATTTCTCTTACTTATGAAGAAAAGTGTACTTATAGCAACAAATGCAGCCAACACTAAGTGAAAAAATCACGAAATTTCACATTTAAAAAAATTATTTTTTCGTGTTTTTTATATTCCTCTGCTATGAGTGTGAATCCTGAATCCTTCCTGATCATGCTGACAAAGTTTTATGAATTTATTTGTAAAAGTATAGACAGTGCAAATTAAAATGTCCTGTGGTGCCTCTCGTTCCCGAAGTCGACCCGTTTGACGTCCTAACCCTCTTAACATGACTGGACAGTGCATATACGTGTGGCCCATGTATGTTGCTTGAAATAACGCTACATGCGCCTCGTATGGCACATATACGTATTTATTATGTACGTGAACTGACGGGCGCTATATCAAAGAGACATTTGAGCATAGCTAGCAGATGGTATGCTGTCATTTGTCTTGCAGTTCTTCCAATGATGCAGTTTTATGGCATTTTGTAATCTATATCCCGTATCAAAAATATTTCACTCACAGCAACGACATGTTAAGTTCAAAACTTTGGTTAAGTGACAACCAGTACCCATTACGTACTTACGTTCCTTATGGGCTCAGATAACCTAAAAGCTGTCATAGTGAAAGTCCAAAATCAATAGTAAAGGGTAGCATTTGCAGTCGCAACACAGAATCACTATGCAGAACATTAAAGACAAGCATAGAGCGACATAAGTAGACAAAAATTTTAAAAAAATGACGATACATGAAGGGAATGTCCGAATGGGGCGGAAATCGTTAGATGTGATGTATATGTACAGACAAACAAATGAGTGGAATTTCTGAAAAACTTGATTCAGTACTTAAGAAAAAGAGTCTCACAGACTACACAAGCCAATAACAACTACACACACAATGAAAGACATTAACGCCTTGGTCTACCTTTGGAACTTATGCAAGAAGTTATTCTGCTTCTCATTTATTGACAGAGTTGTTGTATGTCATCATCAGCGACAAATTCTGTCCAATTGATGAGTTAGATCGTTAAAATCCTGAGATGCTGAAGCGGCCTGCGCATAACGCTCCAAATATCGTATATATGCGACAGAACTGGCGGCCCGTCTGGCAAAGGGAGGATTTGGCAAACACGAAGATAAGCAGTAGAAACTCTCGCCTTGTGCAGGCTGACATTATCTTGCTGAAGTGTAAGCCTAGAATGGCTTGTCATGAAGAGCAATAAAAAACGGAAAACAAGAGAATGAAATGGCACCCTAGACAATCACTCCTTCTTGTCAGGCCATACGTCATGCTACGGTCATGTTGGTAATCCACAGATGTCCGTTGTGTCTGCAGACACATCTCCATTGGTCATCAGGGTTCAGCTATGAGCAGGACTCGTCACTGAAGACAGTTCCTCTCCGGTCAGTGAGATTCCAGGCCGACGATGTGGATGGAGACGTGGTGGACAGCAGTGGTATACTAACGTGACTGTCGTCCATTACACGACCCGACAACCAGGAGTGATGAAGTGCGGTAGCGAGAACCATTTGGTTGTTATCTTCGACACACTTGCAGCGTAGCGGTACGTCGACTATATTCCTGTCCTCGCTATATTACGCTTCATTGCAAGCTATCCTTTTTGGTTTCGGAAAGATATTGGCCGCTCGCACACGACGAGATTTCTACTGTCTATTTTCGCATCAGCCAGTCCCTATCTTGGCCATCAGGGTCGCTGGATCTTTTCCAAAACAGGACATTCGGAGAATTATCGGCAGTGCCCTCGAGTCATCTCGGTATTTTCACGATCTAATGGGCCAGGCAGACAGAATTTGGTTCGATATACATCCTATAACTCTTTCAGTATATATGCAGACGAATAACTGCTTGCATTAGGGCCAATTGTGGAGCAATACGTAACTGACATGTTCAGTTTGTGAAGCTCTTATTCTTGAATAAGTCGTTCAATTTTTCTGAGATGTTATCATTTATTTGTACATGTACATCGTATATACCGATTTCCATCCCATTCAGGTAATTGCTTCGTAGTTTATCGCTGATTTGTCCCAGAGTGTAAGTCAAACGTGCAAAGACAATCGTCTATAATGTACCTTCACTGATATATCCACTGGTGTTGACAATTTAACTTTATAACAGAAAAATATTGTAACCGTAGCTAAGAGTTAAGTGGAATATCTCTCCTCATAATTTTTTAAATAAATATTACTATAAGCACAATGTGTACAGGGTGCCAAGTAAAACATCAGTGGAATTCATACTATAAAAATATAGTACTGTGTATAGAGGCTGAGCCACAATAAAACTTAAATCTGTGCAAAAGAAAATAATGCCAGATCTATAAAGATTAATTGAAGACTCATGTAGTTCTGTAATTGTCAATGCAGCATTGTTAAATAACTTAGACGATTTAGCCCATCCTGCTGCGTAACATATGATAGTCATATTAAAATATTCAGACTAGACCAGTGAAGCTAACCGTATTTACTAAATAAAAGAAGAGAGTATGTACAAAATTTCATAGGAGATGCTGACAATAATCTGAAAGATTTAATAGTGTTTAGACAATGCACTGGCGTGGAGAAACAATATAGTTAATCAAGTGAAAAGCCGTCTGATTATAAATGTAGAGCCGGCCGTTGGTGGCCGAGCGGTTCTAGCAGCTTCAGTCTGGAGCCGCGCGACCGCTACTGTCGCAGGTTCGAATCCTGCCTCGGGAATGGATGTGTGTGATGTCCTTAGGTTAGTTAGGTTTAAGTAGTTCTAAGTTCTAGGGGACTGATGACCTCAGATGTTAAGTCCCATAGTGCTCAGAGCCATTTGCACCATTTTTATAAATGTAAACCTCGGGCTACACACTATTTTTGCTAAGTGCGTAACTCCACTATAGTCAAGAGGATAGTATATGGAATCCTATTATGCTGCAAATGTGAATCTAAAGTTAAGTTAAAAGTACAATGGATATATAATTACGTGGGATGATAAAACATAGAAATCAGCTCTGTCATCCATTACTTGATGCAAATGTGTAGTTCCCACACACATGTGTTCCAGAATGTCAACGTTATAATGAAATAAGGTAGTAACAGTAATCTACATACATATTCATAGGGTTCTTCACATGATCAACTAGTACTATTTGTAAAGACGATTATGTCTTCAGCTTATTGTCGATATCTCCTATCAACTTTTGCACATACATTCTTTATTATTTTTTCATATGTTTAACTTTGACTAGTCTAGTTTGAATATATTCATGTGAGCATTACTTGTTACGTAGAAACATGGCTCAAATCGTCTAAGTTATTTGACAATACTATATTTGCATTTAAAGAGCTATATGGTTCTTTTATTAAACTCTGATCTACCTATCGTTGTTTATTGTATAAAACTAGGTTTTATTATGGCTCAGATTCTATCCACAGTAAGGTGTATTTATAATACGAATTGCAGTGTTGTTTTTCTTGTCACCATGTAGATCATGTATACATACTTATATTTTTTTAAGAAGTTATTACTTTTCACTGTTGTCGTCTTTTCGGTTAACTGTTTGCAGTTGACATAACATATCTCAGTTATAAAATTACGTTACTAGGCCAGTGTATGTACCACAGGCATTACCATTTGTGGTGGTGCCTTCTAGACGATAGTATTCGCATGTTTCAAGTATATATGTCCCTCCATACTTCTCGTCAATTTGGTATTAATCAATATTATTCGGTGTTACTACTTTAAAGGCTGCACTTTACTATTGATTGTTGACTTTCACTACGATAACTTTGAAGATATATGAGCACAATGAGCACAGAAGAAACACGAAGCGTACTTTTCCTGATCTGTATTCACTCTGTACGTACAGATATGTATGGTTTAACGCTTGGTATATAATTTTCGTGTACATTAGACGTATTCATTTTTAATGTTAACACACGTCCTGTTATGATGGTCTATGACTAAAACATGTAGGCGTATAATAATATAATAAACAACTGACGGTGAATAATGTATTTTCTCCAAGAAATATTAGGCAGTTTATGTCATATGGGTAGTAGCATTGTTCTTGTACCACACAAGCTTTCCCTCAAATTATCAACTGTTATTGCTTTCGTTGCTGTCCAATATCTGAACTTTTGAGTTGTCTTTGTTGCGACTTTCTAGCCTCAATTAGGTAAATAGTACTGTACAACTACTTGGAGAATGCTTGTTTATAAACCGCTTAATAATCTATTGGATAGGAAGTGGGTACTAAATATGATGTAAGAAAACAGTTGAATCTCCGATATTTACTATATATTTGGAACGTAATTCGGTCGATTCCCTTATACGATCTCATTCCACTAACATTCATGAAAGCATAATATCGGTAATATTCCCAGAATATTACTAATTAGTAATCAGTAGTAACATAGTGTGACTTTATATATTATAATCATAATTTTCGTTCAGTTAAATGAGACGTCTTGACTTGATTGTAGACTTGTAAAACAAACATGGAACACTTCTTGGATTTCAGTGTTCCCTCGCTCTCAGATTCATTTGAGTAGAGGCATGATTATACAAGGAAACAAACAGTGGACTTCTGGGTGAAATCATCGCAGGATTTATTTAAAACAGTTCGGGGAAACGTTGCGAAACTTAATCAGCTTTCTGAGGGGCATATTAAACACACTCCTGGTGACTATGCACTGTCAGCAGCAGCTCATGCTTTCAAACTTTCCACGTTTCATATCAAACAAACTGTATAATAAACAACTACGTAAATGATTCTGTGCAATTTCACTATTATATTCTGACTTAACAATTACGATGTACCAGCATTTGCATACAAATTTCTTCTTTCATGCTGTCTAAGAATCGAATTCCGTAAATGTGCCTGCGGAAGTCTAATATATGAACTACTGTTGCATTAAATACACTGATACGACTTGGGTGTCAAATAGAAATACCGTATATTTATCATTGGCAGGTCAATAAACTTCAGTACGACTTCCGAATGTTTAAATCTTAGCGAAGTTTATAAATTCTGGACTACTTCAACGAGCGTTTCGATATCAGACAACTATGAAGCACACTGTGAAACGTCTTACGAATAGCAGAAGATATGAGAATGTTATCTTTAATCAACACAACATCCGTCGCGAAGATTTTCTCTGCAGCCAGTAATCTGGAAGTAGCTCAATAACTACTATGGACCTATGCGTCTCGCGCATCCCGAGAGATTGAAGTGGAGGCCATACATGTATACGAAGTTATGTTTGGTCCCCACTTCTTTCTCTCGGTGTACGCAGTAATCGCCAAGTATGGACCAGCCAGTGGAAGACCACTACTGACGATGTTCACACCTTCCACGTTTCGTATTAATCATTTTGTAGAATAAACAATTACGTTAGGGATTCTGTGCAACTTCACTATTAACATACTTCAACGGGTGTTTCGACATCAATTAAATATGAAGCACAATGTGGAATGTCCGGCTAGTATCAGAAGACACGAGAACATTATCTCTAACCAACACAACATATGTCTTGTAGAAATAGATCACGGTTAATTTGAGCTACTGCATTCTTTCTGGTGAAGTACGCTCGCAACGCATTGGCTGCTACTTAGCACCTCCGAAGCGTGTAAGAAGCCGTACTTTTTTCTCCGCACAGTTTTACGCCAGACACGAACAGGTAGTCAGTTATTACTTGCACATTTTGTCTACAGCCAGCAATCTGGAAGTATTTCAACAATTAATGTGGACCAATGTGTTTCGCACATCCCGAGGGACAGAAGTGGAGGCGTCACATTTTGTAAACTACTGTGATTCCTCCATCTCTGTCCCTCGGTGTGGAGTATATTCGACAAGAATGGAGCAGCCAGTGCAAGACGACCGCTGACAGTTTTCCCAAGAGTGGAGCAGTGCTACTACATTCAGCGCTGACTGCTCTACCAATAATGTGAAGCTCTGAGGTGGTCGTGCACTCGCTAACATACCTGATACAGGAAAATGTTGGTAAGCACACAATTAAAGAAGTTTTCAGCCGCGTAATTGACTTAATAAAATACAAGGATTTCTTTTCATAATTCTGTTAAATTTGTGCAAATATGCACGAAGAGTTTCGTGTATGTAAGAGAAATTTTCCGTGTGCAGGTGACAAAGTGTCGTTACAACACGAGTGGTTTTTTAGATGAAACTGCGCCATGACCTAAATAGTACATTCATAAAGTAAGTATATTTCTTCCATTCAGTCTTAATTAAATGGTTTTAATTCCACGTAATTTCAGTATATTTGCATACACTCTCTTCTATCAGTCACAGTTAATGCAGGGGTTCTTATTTATCATTTAGTATTAGCTTCAACACACTATGAATGTAAATTTATATACCGTACCTTTCTCCACCTAAAATAGTTGAATAAAAAAAATTCCAAACCGAAACAATTGGAAGTACACAACGTGAATTTTTATACATATAGCACCTTTTTATAGCTATGTGGACAATGGTTTAAACAGTCGAAAATAATTGTGGAACGAAGAAATATTCTAAATAAATACTGCTCATTAATTTAAGGCATAAAAAAATTAAACTAGTACTTTCTGGCGCCCACGTTAAACTGCCTTCTCTTGACTGTCCAATGCCTACGTCAGTTGACTCATTCACAGTTTTCATATTATCTAACCAATAACTACGTGCAACGTCAATACGCATTATACTGAGTTAACAACTATAGTGTAACTGTATTTTCTATGGCGTTCTGAAAAAATCTCTGAGTTTACTTTATGTGTGAATAATATTCAGAAAAATTGTACAAGGAACGTCCTATAACATAAATAAACTATATTTACATTAAATGCACGTCCTATTGAAATAAATGAAATATGTTGACATTAAATGCACCATATAGTGTGTTCGGCATGTGTAATAAGAGACATGAGAGTAACGTCGCATATCAAAATCAACATACAGTAGTTGGACAAAACTATAGAAGTACAACGATGACTGTATGCCAGGATATTAATGCAGATGCTAGTCAAGCCTGCAGGTTGCGCTGTCGTGTTTGACCACGAAGAGCACCAGAGCTATGTTCTCAATACACTGGGAATGTCAGTCGTGGTCAGAATAGTGTTTTGTGCAGCTGTTAGTGCATTATGTCTGAGCTAAGTAAATTCGAAAGTGAGCCAATTGCTGTTGCTCGTTTGGTGGGTGCTTCCCTAACCAAAAAAGCCGAAGTGTTTGGTGCTTCAAGGGGCACCGAATGAAGGATTCATACCGCATAAAGGGAGAGCGGAAGAACATCATGTACTAAGTTACAAAACGGACCAAAGTGTGTTTTGAGTGATCGCGACAAACGGTTATTGAAGAGGATGACAGCTGTTGAAGTCACTGCAGAACTGGATGTTGCACACCCGAAACACGTGAGAACCAAAACAACATGAAGGGTGCTCCATGAGAAATGAATTGCAGTGTGAGCTAGAATTCTATCGACTCATCAGAAATGCAAATACCCGTAAAAGGAAAACTTGGTGCCGAAGTCACAGAACTTAGACTACGGAGCATTTGGTCCGCCGATTCTTGTTTCACCATCTCCAACTTCCCGTCGAACTGATGTCCCAAGAGCAAGACACGACGGCAATGCGATGATGATTGGCACTCATATCGTGGTATTCCATGGGCACCATCTTAATCTGCCAAGTCTACATCTACATAAGTAATCCACAAACCACCTGACGATGTACTACTGCCGGCCGGAGTGGCAATGCGGTGCTAGGCGCTACAATCTGGCGCCGAGAGTCCGCTCCGGTCGCAGGTTCGAATCCTGCCTCGGGCGTGGGTATGTGTGATGTCCTTAGGTTAGTTAGGTTTTAGTAGTTCTAAGTTCTAGGGGACTTATGACCTAAGATGTTGAGTCCCATAGTGCTCAGAACCATTTGAACCATTTAACCCTCTCGCTCCGAATTATACGATCCCTTGACGAAATGCATCCCTCTTTCTTGGATCTTCTCTGTAATACCGTTATTCCTCTTCTTCTACAAACCAAAATTGCCTTCCGGACTTGATACATTATTATAGACTACATCTTCTGCAAACACATCATCTGTCACACATCATTTGAGTCCTACCACTCGTCCCTCCCCCCCCCCCTCCTCCCCTTGAAATTATCGTTACATTTGTCGATTGTGTTGCTATAACAGCGACGTGTTGAGCTCTATAGGCAAATAAGTCTTGAACCCAATCGCAAATATGTTTGGATACTCGGCAAGCTTGTACTTTCTCACTAAACAACAGTGCGGGACAGTGTCAAATTCTTTCCTGAAGTCAAAAAACACGAAATCAGCCTGAGCGGTGATCATTACAGCACTGTGGATCTCTCGGAGGGAGAGAAGGAGTTGAGTTTCGCAAGATCTCTGTTCACTGAATCCATGTTCTTATTTTTATAGAGGAGATATACGTTCTCCGAAAACGTCATAATCCATGATCTTGAAATACGACCCCTAAGTCAGTAACAAACTGATGTCCAAAATACAGTCCTATAATTATGTAGTGTCACTACCAAGGAATAGTTTGGCTGCCCAGGTAAATCCTATGGTACAATATTTCTTCCCCAACGGAAGCAAAGTGTTCCAAGACGACAGGGCCCTTGTCCACAGAGCTCTCATCGTCTAGAAGTGGTTCTGCGAGCACCAGGATGAATTGTCGCATCTCCCCTGGCCACTACAGTCACCAGATGTCAGTGTTATTGAGTCTTTATGGCTTATTTTGGGTAGAAGGATGCGTGGTAACTATCTATTTCCATCGTCGTTATCTTAACGTGAAACTACACTCCTGGAAATTGAAATAAGAACACCGTGAATTCATTGTCCCAGGAAGGGGAAACTTTATTGACACATTCCTGGGGTCAGATACATCACATGATCACACTGACAGAACCACAGGCACATAGACACAGGCAACAGAGCATGCACAATGTCGGCACTAGTACAGTGTATATCCACCTTTCGCAGCAATGCAGGCTGCTATTCTCCCATGGAGACGATCGTAGAGATCCTGGATGTAGTCCTGTGGAACGGCTTGCCATGCCATTTCCACCTGGCGCCTCAGTTGGACCAGCGTTCGTGCTGTACGTGCAGACCGCGTGAGACGACGCTTCATCCAGTCCCAAACATGCTCAATGGGGGACAGATCCGGAGATCTTGCTGGCCAGGGTAGTTCTACAGCACGTTGGGTGGCACGGGATACATGCGGACGTGCATTGTCCTGTTGGAACAGCAAGTTTCCTTGCCGGTCTAGGAATGGTAGAACGATGGGTTCGATGACGGTTTGGATGTACCGTGCACTATTCAGTGTCCCCTCGACGATCACCAGTGGTGTGCGGCCAGTGTAGGAGATCGCTCGCCACACCATGATGCCAGGTGTTGGCCCTGTGTGCCTCGGTCGTATGCAGTCCTGATTGTGGCGCTCACCTGCACGGCGTCACACACGCATACGACTATCATTGGCACCAAGGCAGAAGCGACTCTCATCGCTGAAGACGACACGTCTCCATTCGTCCCTCCATTCACGCGTGTCGCGACACCACTGGAGGCGGGCTGCACGATGTTGGGGCCTGAGCGGAAGACGGCCTAACGGTGTGCGGGACCGTAGCCCAGCTTCATGGAGACGGTTGCGAATGGTCCTCGCCGATACCCCAGGAGCAACAGTGTCCCTAATTTGCTGGGAAGTGGCGGTGCGGTCCCCTACGGCACTGCGCAGGATCCTACGGTCTTGGCGTGCATCCGTGCGTCGCTGCGGTCCGGTCCCAGGTCGACGGGCGCGTGCACCTTCCGCCGACCACTGGCGACAACATCGATGTACTGTGGAGACCTCACGCCCCACGTGTTGAGCAATTCGGCGGTACGTCCACCCGGCCTCCCGCATGCCCACAAACGCCCTCGCTCAAAGTCCGTCAACTGCACATACGGTTCACGTCCACGCTGTCGCGGCATGCTACCAGTGTTAAAGACTGCGATGGAGCTCCGTATGCCACGGCAAACTGCCTGACACTGACGGCGGCGGTGCACAAATGCTGCGCAGCTAGCGCCATTCGACGGCCAACACCGCGGTTCCTGGTGTGTCCGCTGTGCCGTGCGTGTGATCATTGCTTGTACAGCCCTCTCGCAGTGTCCGGAGCAAGTATGGTGGGTCTGACACACCGGTGTCAATGTGTTCTTTTTTCCATTTCCAGGAGTGTATTTTGAAGGAAACGTAGTGTAAGAGTCGTTTGAAAGCGTCGGGTCTCCTACATAGTATTAATCATGGTAAGGTGTTGTCTTAGGTACCGGCATACATTTGTCTAAACCCTGTACATTTTCTGGGGAAGTTCCGCTTACTACGTATTCGAGACCGATTGACACCTGCGGAGAACATAGGAAGCCGCGCCTGATTCCCGAACAACTTGACCCTAAATATTGTTAGTTTGTCCGTTATTAATTGTACCTTTTTCCCCGCAGCTGTCAGCCTACGAGTTTCGTGTATTCCGCCCAAGAGTGGTGGAAATCAACATGATTTCAGAGTACTGTTGGCTTCCACTACTTTTGGGCGGAATGCACGATAAATACTACATATAGAGCAACCAATACAAGGAGATAACCATCGGCATTAACGCCACAACAGCTGGTGACTATCATCCCAAAGGTGACGCCGTGCTCCTCTACATGATATCTCTTATTAGTGTGATGTGTTGCATAGATGAGATAGTAAATCAGTGGTAAGTAGAAAAATGGAAACACATTCAGTCGGTTATAGGAGACCATACAGTGCAAGGATATCTCTTAATATACCTGTTTAAGCTACGAAATCTACTGAACGCAAATAATGGACACATGGATTATAAAAGTTTTTTTTATAATTTAATACGTTTTTAGCGTGTACAGGCGACAATGATGATCAGTGTCATAGCAGACATCAAGCGTGAAGGGATGCAGGGTGTCCGCAACCATGTTCACGATGTCGACAGCTGTGATGGTGCCTTTTACACTACTGGCCATTAAAATTGCTACACCACGAAGATGACGTGCTACAGACGCTAAATATAACCGACAGAAAGAAGATGCTGTGATATGCAAATTATTAGCTTTTCAGAGCATTCACACAACTTTGGCGCCGGTGGCGACACCTACAACGTGCTGACATGAGGAAAGTTTCCAACCGATTTCTCATACACAAACAGCAGTTGACGGGCGTTGCCTGGTGAAACGTTGTTGTGATGCCTCGTGTAAGGAGGAGAAATGCATACCATCACGTTTACGACTTTGATAAAGGTCGGATTGTAGCCTATCGCGTTTGCGGTTTATCGTATCGCGACAATGCTGCTTGCGTTGGTCGAGATCCAACGACTGTTAGCAGAATGTGGAATCGGTGGGTTCAGGAGGGTAATACGGAACGCCGTGCTGGATCCAATCGGCCTCGTATCACTATCAGTCGAGATGATAGGCATCTTATCCGCATGACTGTAACGGATCGTGCAGCCACGTCTCGATCCCTGAGTCAAGAGATGGGGACGTTAGCAAGACAACAACCATCTGCACGAACAGATCGACGACGATTGCAGCAACATGGACTATCAGCTCGGAGATCATGGCTGCGGTTACCCTTGACGCTGCATCACAGGCAGGAGCGCCTACGATGGTGTACTCAACGACGAACCTGGGTGCACGAATGGCAGAACGTCATTTTTTCTGATGAATCCAGGTTCTTACTACAGCATCATGATGGTCGCATCCGTGTCTGGCGACATCGCGGTGAACGCACATTGGAAGTGTGTATTCGTCATCGACATACTGGTTTATCACCCGGTGTGGTGGTATGGGGTGCCATTGGTTACACGTCTCGGTCACCTCTTGTTCGCACTGACGGCACTTTGAACAGTGGAACGTTACATTTCAGATGTGTTACGTCCCGTGTCTCTACCCTTCATTCGATCCCTGCGAAACCCTACATTTCAGCAGGATAACGCACGACCGCATGTTGCAGGTCCTGTATTGGCCTTTCTCGATACAGAAGATGTTCGACGCTACCCTGGCCAGCACATTCTCGTGATCTCTCACCAATTGAAACGTCTGGTCAATGGTGGCCGAGTAACTGGATAGGCACCATACCTCAGTCACTACTCTTGATGAACTGTGGTATCGTGTTGAAGCTGCATGGGCAGCTGTACCTGTACACGCCATTCATGCTCTGTTTGACTCAATGCCCAGGAGTATCAAGGCCGTTATTACGGCCAGAGGTGGTTGTTCTGGGTATTGATTTCTCAGGATCTACGCACTCAAATTGCGTGAAAATGTAATCACATGTCAGTTCTAGTTTAATATATTTGTCCAATGAATATCCGTTTATCATCTGCATTTCTTCTTGGTACAGCAATTTTAATGGCCCGTAGTGTATTACTACAAAAGGTACTTGAACGCTCAGGTGAATGTCTTCATCAGCAAGTTCAGTGTGAGTTCCTTGGAAACCCAGGATCATTTCTTTTAGTTGTTATCGCTTAATTTTACACGTCTTCATCTTTGTATGCGCGCGTGTGTTAGGCATTTGTTTGTTACACCCTCTAAGTTGATTTTAACTTCAGTTAAGGAAATATGCTAGACACTTTCATTACCTACAGGTGGTTTAATACGAAGTACTGAGGTCTTGTAACAGGCACCTTTTATTTAACTTCCCTTTGATAGGTACTAATAAACTGTCTTAAATATCTCTCTGGAAATTCCGTTAACGAGTTCTACTTTATTTATCCCGTGATCAAAATTATATGAAAAACAAAGACACTTAATGCTAACTCTGTAATCGATATCATTCTGTGTCTAATGAAACATTGTTTACGTGTCACCTAACAATCCTTAGCACTGCTACACGTTACTCTTGTTGAGCATTAGATTTAACTTGACATTAATACATTCAAAAAGCTCTTCATGCTTCCTATCCTGGTGGAATAGGCCATTGCCTTGAAGGGAAGGACGAAAGGGTTCACTAATTTTCCAAAAACAGTCATAAGTCGCACTTTGTAATTATTATTTAGACCGTCTTCGCTCTTCAAAGGAACAAGAGAATCATGAGAATATACAGTCTGAAGTTGGCTGACAGCATTAAAGATAAGTTCAAAAGTGCTTTTTTGTAAAAGATTGATAAAATTTTATAAAATGATAAACGTTCTGGAACGTAGCATCTTAATTAAAGCATTTAAACCGTCCATAAAATCACTCATTACCTTCGAAACACTTACGCATATACTTCAACACCTATCAATCTTATCAGTTGAGTTGTACTCTCCGGCGTATATTTCGACAATGCAGCGTACACGTTCGCTACAGCGCAGCCGACCTAACTCTGAACATGAAAAATATCGCTTCTAATGCTAACAAACTAAAATTTAGCTTTCAATGTCTAAATTGGTAAGTCTGATATGAGCTGGCGTGCTTTGCATCCGGACATGGCACGGCGACAGCCACGCCCGTTGAACTTACCGGGCTTTGCAAATGTCGAACATTTAGCGGGCTTTGCACTCGAAGACGACGTGCAGTTAGCTGTTTTGCAACCGAACACGATTTTCTACAAACATTTTCAACTGTTTATAGCGGGTTTGTCACACTGAAACGTATTCCATCGTATAGGTGCTGAAAAAACCTATTCGGAAGTGTCTCATCTCAAAATCAAAACTGCATTTAGCGACTTTTCCATCTGGAGTACTCATTCGAGTTTTATGAACAGTCCTCGCGTCTGGATACAATATAGTATATATATATACACTCCTGGAAATGGAAAAAAGAACACATTGACACCGGTGTGTCAGACCCACCATACTTGCTCCGGACACTGCGAGAGGGCTGTACAAGCAATGATCACACGCACGGCACAGCGGACACACCAGGAACCGCGGTGTTGGCCGTCGAATGGCGCTAGCTGCGCAGCATTTGTGCACCGCCGCCGTCAGTGTCAGCCAGTTTGCCGTGGCATACGGAGCTCCATCGCAGTCTTTAACACTGGTAGCATGCCGCGACAGCGTGGACGTGAACCGTATGTGCAGTTGACGGACTTTGAACGAGGGCGTATAGTGGGGATGCGGGAGGCCGGGTGGACGTACCGCCGAATTGCTCAACACGTGGGGCGTGAGGTCTCCACAGTACATCGATGTTGTCGCCAGTGGTCGGCGGAAGGTGCACGTGCCCGTCGACCTGGGACCGGACCGCAGCGACGCACGGATGCACGCCAAGACCGTAGGATCCTACGCAGTGCCGTAGGGGACCGCACCGCCACTTCCCAGCAAATTAGAGACACTGTTGCTCCTGGGGTATCGGCGAGGACCATTCGCAACCGTCTCCATGAGGCTGGGCTACGGTCCCGCACACCGTTAGGCCGTCTTCCTCTCACGCCCCAACATCGTGCAGCCCGCTTCCAGTGGTGTCGCGACAGGCGTGAATGGAGGGACGAATGGAGACGTGTCGTCTTCAGCGATGAGAGTCGCTTCTGCCTTGGTGCCAATGATGGTCGTATGCGTGTTTGGCGCCGTGCAGGTGAGCGCCACAATCAGGACTGCATACGACCGAGGCACACAGGGCCAACACCCGGCATCATGGTGTGGGGAGCGATCTCCTACACTGGCCGTACACCACTGGTGATCGTCGAGGGGACACTGAATAGTGCACGGTACATCCAAACCGTCATCGAACCCATCGTTCTACCATTCCTAGACCGGCAAGGGAACTTGCAGTTCCAACAGGACAATGCACGTCCGCATGTATCCCGTGCCACCCAACGTGCTCTAGAAGGTTAAGTCAACTACCCTGGCCAGCAAGATCTCCGGATCTGTCCCCCATTGAGCATGTTTGGGACTGGATGAAGCGTCGTCTCACGCGGTCTGCACGTCCAACACGAACGCTGGTCCAACTGAGGCGCCAGGTGGAAATGGCATGGCAAGCCGTTCCACAGGACTACATCCAGGATCTCTACGATCGTCTCCATGGGAGAATAGCAGCCTGCATTGCTGCGAAAGGTGGATATACACTGTACTAGTGCCGACATTGTGCATGCTCTGTTGCCTGTGTCTATGTGCCTGTGGTTCTGTCAGTGTGATCATGTGATGTATCTGACCCCAGGAATGTGTCAATAAAGTTTCCCCTTCCTGGGACAATGAATTCACGGTGTTCTTATTTCAATTTCCAGGAGTGTATATATATCAGTGTCTGGCTATTGTATATATGTGTGTGGCCCATTTATGTAGCTTGAAATAACGCTGTATGCGCCTTGTAGGGCACATACATGAATTAATTATGTATGTGAAATTATGGGCACTACATCAAAGAGACATTTGAGCACAGCCAGCAGATGGTATGCAGTCATTTGTCTTACAGTTGTTCCAATGTGGCCGTTTTGTGACATTTTGTAACTTATATCCAGCCCGCATCTCGTGGTCGTGCGGTAGCGTTCTCGCTTCCCACGCCCGGGTTCCCGGGTTCGATTCCCGGCGGGGTCAGGGATTTTCTCTGCCTCGTGATGGCTGGGTGTTGTGTGCTGTCCTTAGGTTAGTTAGGTTTAAGTAGTTCTAAGTTCTAGGGGACTGATGACCATAGATGTTAAGTCCCATAGTGCTCAGAGCCATTTGAACCATTTTTTTTAACTTATATCCTGTATCAAAGTTTTGATTAAGAGACAACCAACACCCATTAAGTACTTGCATTAGTAATCATCACCTGTCTATTATGCATCTATACGTCTACCGATCGCGATCATGGACTTTCACCACATAATGTTTGCCAACATCAAAACTGAATACTTGCAATTTACTCGAAAACAAAGGCATATATATATATATATATATATATATATATATATATATATATATATATATATATATATATATATATATATATATGTGTGTGTGTGTGTGTGTGTGTGTTTGCTTGCAAAGTGGAAATAGATCAGCTGAAAGCATATTTCATGTTCTTTATGTCCGCCCCCACTAGCTGAGTGGTCAGCACGACGGAATGTCAATCTCAAGGGCCCGGGTTCGATTCCCGGCTGGGTTGGAAATTTTCTCCGCTCAGGAACTGGGTGTTGTGTTGTACTAATCATCATCATTTCATCCCCGTCTGCGGGCAAGTCGCCGAAGTGGCGTCAAATCTGGAGACTTGCACCTGGCGAACGGTCTACCCTACGGGAGGCCGTAGTCACACGACATTATGTTCTTTATCGGCTCACATTACCTAAAAGTTACGTTGTGAAAGTCCAAAATAAATAGTAAAGGGTAGAATTTATAGCCGCAGCACAGAATCAAAATGCCTAATACTAAAGTGACGTCTAGCATAGAGCTACGTAAATACATTGTAAGACAAAAACCAATGACGAAACACGTCGGAAACATCCGAAAGGGGCGGAAGTCGGTGATATGTTTGTACAGACAAACAAATGATCACAGTTTCTGAAAAACTGAATTCAGTACTCAAGAGAAAGAGCTCCACACGCTACGCAAGCCAATGACGCCTTGGTCCACCTTTGGTTCTTATGCCAGAACATATTCTGCTTGTCATTGATTGACAGAGTTTTTGGATGTCCCCCTCAGCGATTTCGTGCCAAATTCTGCCAAATTGGTGAGTTAGATCGTCAGAATACTGAAACTGTTGGAGAGATCTGCCCATAACGCTCCAAATGTTCCTGTATTTGGGAGAGATCTGGCAACCACGCTGGCCAACGTAGAATTTGGCAAATACGAACACAAGCAATAGAAACTCTCGCCCTGTGCAGGCTGGCATTATCTTGTTGAAGTGTAAGCCCAATATGGCATGTCGTGAAGAACAACAAAAAAGAGAAAACAAGAGAAAGAAATGGCATCTCAGAACATCACTCTTTGTTGTCTGGCCGTACCTCAGGTGACAGTCAGACTGGTAATTCACAGTTGTCCTTGTAGTCTGCAGAGGCACCTCCACCGGTCATCAGGGCTTAGTGCAATGCGTGACTCGTCACAGAAACCAGTTTTCATCTTCAATGAGATTTCAGCCCGACGACACGTCTGGAGACGCCCCAGACAGCAGTGGGATTCCAACCTGACTGTGGTTCCCTATACGACCTCTCAACCAGGAGTGATGCCCATTGGGGCCGTTTCTTTTTGTAGCAGTATCGATTTGGTTGTCATTTGTGGCACCCTTGTAGCACAGCGGAACGTCGACGATAGTCTAGTCTTCGTTATGTTACCCTTCATGGCAAGCTATCTTGCGTTTACGTTCCGGAAACATAATGTCCGTCTACTAGTGCCTGTTTTCGCATAGCCAAACTCTACCTTTTCCATGAAGGTCGCTGGATCTTCCCCAAAAATAGAACATTTGGAGTATTATCGGCAGTGCCCTCGAAACATCTCAGTAGTTTGACGATTTAACGCGCCAGTTGGAGAGAATTAGCTACGATATATCCCTGGAGGACATTCAGTAACCCTTTCAGTCTATACGCAGACGAATAACTGCTTGTATTAGGACCAGATGTGGACCAATACGTAACTGACTTTCTCAATTTGTGAACCTCTTATTCTTGAACAAATAATCAAATATTTATGATATTCTAATCATTTATTTGTCCTAATACATCGTATCTACCGATTTCCATCCCATTCAGGTAATTCCTTCGTGGTGTGTAGCTCATTTATCATAGTGTACATGAAACAAGCAAATACAAATATAACATCAGTGGGATTCATACTATATATAGATAGTACTGTGCATAGCGGCTGAGTCACAATAAATTTTAAATGTGTACAAAAATAACGCCAGGTGTATAAAGATTAAACGAAGAAACTTTGAGTTTATTAAATGTCAACGCAACATTGTTAAATAACTTAGACAATTTAGCCCGTCCTGCTATGTAACATGTGATCGTCATATGAAAATAATCAGACTAGACCAGTGAAGCTAAACGTATTTACAAATTAAAGAAGAGTGTAGGTAAAATACTTCATATGAGATGCTGACATTAATCTGAAAGACTTACTTGTGTTTAGTCGGTGCACTAGCGTGGAGAAATAATATAGTTAATCAAATAAAAACCTTGTGCATATACATGTAGACCTCGGGCTACAGATCATTTTTGCTAAATTTATAGGTCCGCTATAGTCAAGAAGATAGTGTATGGAATCCTGTTATACTGCAAATTTTAATCTGAAGTAAACTTAAAAGTACAATGTATATGTAACTAACTGAGCTGTTAAAACAGTGAAATGAGCTGTGTCATCCATTACTGGTGATGGAAATGTGTAGTTCTCACACACAGGTGTACCATAAAATCACCGTTATAGTGACATAAGGTAGTAACACAAAAGTATATGTATATTCATACGATTCCTCACATGATTTACTTGTACTATGTGTAAAGACGACTATATATTTCAGCTTACTGTCAATATCACCTATGAAATTGTGCACGTACATTGTTTTCTATTTTTTGCATTAGTTTAACCTGACTGGTCTAGTTTGAATAGTTTCATGTGTACGTAACATGTTATATAGAAGCATGGGTTTAACCGTCTAAGTTATTTGTCACTACTATAATTGTGTTTAAAGAGCTATATGGTTCTTTAATTAAACTCTGAACTACATATCGTTATATATATATATATATATATATATATATATATATATATCATGTAAAGGGTGTCAAGTAAAAAGCGTTGGAATTCGTACTATAAATACACCTTACTGTGGATAGAAGCTGAGCCATCATAAATATATACTTATATTTGTTTGAAAATTAATAGGTTTCACTATTGTTGTCTTTTCGTTTGTTTGTAATCGCCAAGTGGGACCAGCCAGTGCAAGACGACTGCTGACGATGTTCACAACTTCCACGTTTCGTATTAAACAGAATGTAGAACAAATAACTAGTAATTGATTCTGGGCAGCTTCACTATTAAGATTCTGACTTAACAACTAAGATGTACCAGCATTCGTATAAAAATTTCTTCTTTCGTCATGTCTAAGAATAGGAATCGGTAATAGTGCACCAGCAAAGTCTAATAAGTTGACTATACTTTCTTTAAATACACTGATATTACACGAGTATCACATCCGTTTTGCTTCACATAAATGTATTACGTGGCTACAAGAGAATCGTGCGTATACTGAGTGTAAATAGAAATACCGCATATTAACATTTCTGGGTCGATTAATTGCATTACGACCGCCGAGATGTTACACTCTTAGCGAAATTTATAAATTCTGAACTACTTCAACGAGCGTTTCGCTATCATACAACTATGCAGCACTATGTGAAACGTCTTTCGAGTAGCAGAAGATATGAGAATGTTGTCTTTAATCAACACAACATCCGACGCGAAGAAACATCCATGACTAATTTGGGCTACTGTTTGCATTCTGATAAAATACGCTCGCAACACATCGTTGCTAATTAGTACCTGCGAAGCAGTAGAACATTCTTGCCAACAACTTGACCTCACTTATTACCAGTTTGTCAGTTATTACTTGTACATTTTTCTCTGCAGCCAGTAATCTCGCGCATGCCGAGGGATTGAAGTGGGGGCCATACATGTTTGGAAGTTATGTTTGGTGTCCACTTCTTTCTCTCGGTGTACGCGGTAATCGCAAAGTATGGACCAGCCAGTGGAAGACCACTGCTGACGATGTTCTCAGCTTCCACGTATCGTATTAATCATAATGTAGAATAAATAATTACATAAATGATTCTGTGCATCTTGACTACTAGGATTCTGAGTAAACAACTATGATGTATCAGCATTTGCATAAATAGTTATACTTTCATATTGTCTAAGAATAGAGCTCGGTAATAGTGCACCTGGGAAGTCCAATGTAGTAACTGTACTCACATTATTTACACTGATAACGTTTTTCTTTATATAACATGCTTTACTCGGCTACGAGGGAGTCGTGCGAGTACTGAGAGCAAATAGAAGTACTGCATATTTATCTTTTGCAGAGCGATAAATTGCAGTACGACTTCTGAGATATTACAATCTTAGAGAATTTGACAAATTCTGGACTAATTCAACGAGCGTATCGATATCAGACAACTGTGAAGCACTGTGTGAAACGTCTTGCGAGTAGCAGAAGATATAAGAATGTTGTCTTTAATCAACACAACATCCGTCGCGAAGAAACATCAATGACTAATTTGGGCTACTGTTTGCATTCTGATAAAATACGCTCGCAACACATTCGTTGCTAATTAGTACCTCCGAAGCACATAACAAGTAGTACATTCTTGCCAACAACTTAACCTCACATATTACCAGTTTGTCAGTTATTACTTGTACATTTCTCTCTGGATCCAGTAATCTGGAAGTGTCTTAATAACCACTATGGACCAATGCGTCTCGCGCATCCCGAGGGATTGAAGTGGAGGCCATACATGTATACGAAGTTATGTTGGGTCCTCACTTCTTTCTCTCGGTGTACGCAGTAATCGACAAATATGGACCAGCCAGTGCAAGACCACTGCTAACGATGTTCCCAACTTCCACGTTTCGTATTAAACGTATTGTAGATTAAATAATTACATAAATGATTCTGTGTATCTTGACTATTAAGATTCTGACTAAAGAACTACAATGTATAAGCATCTGCATAAAATGTCATAATTTCATATTGTCTAAGACTAGAATTTGGTAATAGTGCACCTGGAAAGGCTAATATAGTGACTGTAATCACATTATATACACTGATAATGTTTTTCTTTATATAACATGCGTTACTCGGCTACAAGAGAGTCGTGCGTGTACTGAGCGCAAATAGAAATACTGCATATTTATCTTTTGCAGAGCGATAAATTGCAGTACGACTTCTGAGATGTTACAATCTTAGCCGGCCGGTGTGGCCGAGCTGTTCTAGGCGCTTCAGACTGGAACCGCGCAACAGAAACGGTCACTGGTTTGAATCCTGCCTCGGGCATGGATGTGTCTGATGTCCTTAGGTTACTTAGGTTTAAGTAGTTCTAAGGGACTGATGACCTCAGATATTAAGTCCCATAGTGCTCAGAGCCATTTGAACTATTTTCTTGTTACAATCTTATAGAAATTTACAAATTCTGGACTTCTTCAAGTAGCGTTTCAATATCAGACAATTGTGAAGCACAGTGTGAACCGTCTTGCGAATAGCAGAAGATATAAGAATGTTGTCTTTAATCAGCACAACATCCTCGGGAAGAAACATCCATGACTAATTTGGGCTACTGCTTGCATTCTAATAAAATACGGTCGCAACGCATTTATTGCTAATTAGCATCTTCGAAGCCCGGAAGATGTAGTACTTACTTCTCCACCACTTGACCTTAGATATTACCAGTATGTCAGTTATTACTTGTATATTTTTCTCTGCAGCCAGTAATCTCGAGGTATCTTAGTAACTACTATGGACCTATGCGTCTCGCGCATCCCGAGGGATTGAAGTGGAGGCCATACATGTTTGGAAGTTATGTTTGGTCCTCACTTCTTTCCCTCGGTGTACGCGGTAATCGCCAAGTATGGACCAGCCAGTGCAAGAAGACTGCTAACGATGTTCCCAACTTCCACGTTTCGTATTAAACCGAATGTAGAACAAAAAACTGGTAAATGATTCTGTGCAGCTTCACTCTTAAGATTCTGACATAACAACTAAGATGTACCAGCATTCGTATAAAAATTTCTTCTTTCGTGTTGTCTAAGAATAGGAATCGGTAATAGTGAACCAGCAGGGTCTAATAATTTGACTATACTTACGTTAAATACACTGATACGTATCATATCTGTTTTGCTTTAAATGAATGTAGTACGTGGCTACAAGAGAATCGTGCATATACTGAGTGTTAATAGAAATACCGTATATTTATCTTTTCTTGGTCGATAAATTGCGTTACGACTTCCGAGATGTTACAGTCTTAGCGAAATTGATAAATTCTGAACTACTTCAACGAGCGTTTCGCTATCATACAACTATGCAGCACTCTGTGAGACGTCTTGCGAATAGCAGAAGAAATGAAAATGTTGTCTTTAATCAACACAACAGCCGTCGGGAAGAAACATCCATGACTAATTTGGGCTACTCATTGCATTCTGATAATATGCGCTCTCAACACATTCGTTTCTACTTAGTACCTGCGAAGCACATAAGAAGTAGTACATTCATGCCAACAACTTGACCTCACATACTCGTATTACCAGTTTGTGAGTTATTACTTGTTCATAATTCTCGGCAGCCAGTAATCTTGAAGTATATCAAAAAAGGCTACGGACTTTCGCGCATGCCGAGGGATTGAATTGGGGGCCATACATGTTTGTAAGTTATGTTTGGTGTCCACATCTTTCTCTCGGTGTACGCGGTAATCGCAAAGTATGGACCAGACAGTGCAAGACCACTGCTGACGATGTTCACAAGTTCCACGTATCGTATTAAACGTATTGTAGATTAAATAATTACATAAATGATTCTGTGTATCTTGACTATTAAGATTCTGACTAAAGAACTACAATGTATAAGCATCTGCATTAAATGTCATAATTTCATATTGTCTAAGAATAGAATTTGGTAATAGTGCACCTGGAAAGGCTAATATAGTGACTGTAATCACATTATATACACTGATAATGTTTTCCTTTATATAACATGCGTTACTCGGCTACAAGAGAGTCGTGCGTGTACTGAGCGCAAATAGAAATACTGCATATTTATCTTTTGCAGAGCGATAAATTGCAGTACGACTTCTGAGATGTTACAATCTTAGCCGGCCGGTGTGGCCGAGCTGTTCTAGGCGCTTCAGACTGGAACCGCGCAACAGAAACGGTCACTGGTTTGAATCCTGCCTCGGGCATGGATGTGTCTGATGTCCTTAGGTTACTTAGGTTTAAGTAGTTCTAAGGGACTGATGACCTCAGATATTAAGTCCCATAGTGCTCAGAGCCATTTGAACTATTTTCTTGTTACAATCTTATAGAAATTTACAAATTCTGGACTTCTTCAAGTAGCGTTTCAATATCAGACAATTGTGAAGCACAGTGTGAACCGTCTTGCGAATAGCAGAAGATATAAGAATGTTGTCTTTAATCAGCACAACATCCTCGGGAAGAAACATCCATGACTAATTTGGGCTACTGCTTGCATTCTAATAAAATACGGTCGCAACGCATTTATTGCTAATTAGCATCTCCGAAGCCCGGAAGATGTAGTACTTACTTCTCCACCACTTGACCTTAGATATTACCAGTATGTCAGTTATTACCTGTATATTTTTCTCTGCAGCCAGTAATCTCGAGGTATCTTAGTAACTACTATGGACCAATGCGTCTCGCGCATCCCGAGGGATTGAAGTGGAGGCCATACATGTTTGGAAGTTATGTTTGGTCCTCACTTCTTTCCCTCGGTGTACGCGGTAATCGCCAAGTATGGACCAGCCAGTGCAAGAAGACTGCTAACGATGTTCCCAACTTCCACGTTTCGTATTAAACAGAATGTAGAACAAAAAACTGGTAAATGATTCTGTGCAGCTTCACTCTTAAGATTCTGACATAACAACTAAGATGTACCAGCATTCGTATAAAAATTTCTTCTTTCGTGTTGTCTAAGAATAGGAATCGGTAATAGTGAACCAGCAGAGTCTAATAATTTGACTATACTTACGTTAAATACACTGATACGTATCATATCTGTTTTGCTTTAAATGAATGTAGTACGTGGCTACATGAGAATCGTGCATATACTGAGTGTTAATAGAAATACCGTATATTTATCTTTTCTTGGTCGATAAATTGCGTTACGACTTCGAGGTGTTACAGTCTTAGCGAAATTGATAAATTCTGAACTACTTCAACGAGCATTTCGCTATCATACAACTATGCAGCACTCTGTGAGACGTCTTGCGAATAGCAGAAGATATGAAAATGTTGTCTTTAATCAACACAACAGCCGTCGGGAAGAAACATCCATGACTAATTTGGGCTACTGTTTGCATTCTGATAAAATACGCTCGCAACACATTCGTTGCTAATTAGTACCTCCGAAGCACATAACAAGTAGTACATTCTTGCCAACAACTTAACCTCACATATTACCAGTTTGTCAGTTATTACTTGTACATTTCTCTCTGGATCCAGTAATCTGGAAGTGTCTTAATAACCACTATGGACCAATGCGTCTCGCGCATCCCGAGGGATTGAAGTGGAGGCCATACATGTATACGAAGTTATGTTGGGTCCTCACTTCTTTCTCTCGGTGTACGCAGTAATCGACAAATATGGACCAGCCAGTGCAAGACCACTGCTAACGATGTTCCCAACTTCCACGTTTCGTATTAAACGTAATGTAGATTAAATAATTACATAAATGATTCTGTGTATCTTGACTATTAAGATTCTGACTAAAGAACTACAATGTATAAGCATCTGCATTAAATGTCATAATTTCATATTGTCTAAGAATAGAATTTATTAATAGTGCACCTGGAAAGGCTAATATAGTGACTGTAATCACATTATATACACTGATAATGTTTTTCTTTATATAACATGCGTTACTCGGCTACAAGAGAGTCGTGCGTGTACTGAGCGCAAATAGAAATACTGCATATTTATCTTTTGCAGAGCGATAAATTGCAGTACGACTTCTGAGATGTTGCAATCTTAGCCGGCCGGTGTGGCCGAGCTGTTCTAGGCGCTTCAGACTGGAACCGCGCAACAGAAACGGTCACTGGTTTGAATCCTGCCTCGGGCATGGATGTGTCTGATGTCCTTAGGTTACTTAGGTTTAAGTAGTTCTAAGGGACTGATGACCTCAGATATTAAGTCCCATAGTGCTCAGAGCCATTTGAACTATTTTTTTGTTACAATCTTATAGAAATTTACAAATTTTGGACTTCTTCAAGTAGCGTTTCAATATCAGACAATTGTGAAGCACAGTGTGAACCGTCTTGCGAATAGCAGAAGATATAAGAATGTTGTCTTTAATCAGCACAACATCCTCGGGAAGAAACATCCATGACTAATTTGGGCTACTGCTTGCATTCTAATAAAATACGGTCGCAACGCATTTATTGCTAATTAGCATCTTCGAAGCCCGGAAGATGTAGTACTTACTTCTCCACCACTTGACCTTAGATATTACCAGTATGTCAGTTATTACTTGTATATTTTTCTCTGCAGCCAGTAATCTCGAGGTATCTTAGTAACTACTATGGACCTATGCGTCTCGCGCATCCCGAGGGATTGAAGTGGAGGCCATACATGTTTGGAAGTTATGTTTGGTCCTCACTTCTTTCCCTCGGTGTACGCGGTAATCGCCAAGTATGAACCAGCCAGTGCAAGAAGACTGCTAACGATGTTCCCAACTTCCACGTTTCGTATTAAACAGAATGTAGAACAAAAAACTGGTAAATGATTCTGTGCAGCTTCACTCTTAAGATTCTGACATAACAACTAAGATGTACCAGCATTCGTATAAAAATTTCTTCTTTCGTCATGTCTAAGAATAGGAATCGGTAATAGTGCACCAGCAGAGTCTAATAAATTGACTATACTTACGTTAAATACACTGATACGTATCATATCTGTTTTGCTTTAAATGAATGTAGTACGTGGCTACAAGAGAATCGTGCCTATACTGAGTGTTAATAGAAATACCGTATATTTATCTTTTCTAGGTCGATAAATTGCGTTACGACTTCCGAGATGTTACAGTCTTAGCGAAATTGATAAATTCTGAACTACTTCAACGAGCGTTTCGCTATCATACAACTATGCAGCACTCTGTGAGACGTCTTGCGAATAGCAGAAGATATGAAAATGTTGTCTTTAATCAACACAACAGCCGTCGGGAAGAAACATCCATGACTAATTTGGGCTACACATTGCATTCTGATAATATGCGCTCTCAACACATTCGTTGCTACTTAGTACCTGCGAAGTTCATGCCAACAACTTGACCTCACATACTCGTATTACCAGTTTGTCAGTTATTACTTGTTCATTATTCTCTGCAGCCAGTAATTTTGAAGTATATCAAAAAAGGCTACGGACTTTCGCGCATGCCGAGGGATTGAAGTGGGGGCCATACATGTTTGTAAGTTATGTTTGGTGTCCACTTCTTTCTCTCGGTGTACGCTGTAATCGCAAAGTATGGACCAGCCAATGCAAAACCACTGCTGACGATGTTCACAACTTCCACGTATCCTATTAATCATATTGTAGAATAAATAATTACATAAATGATTCTTTGTATCTTGACTATTAAGATTCTGACTAAACAACTATAATGAATCAGCATTTGCATAAAAAGTTATACTTTCATATTGTCTAAGAATAGAACTCGGTAATAGTGCACCTGGAAAGTCCAATGTAGTAACTGAACTCACATTATATACACTGATAATTATTTTCTTTATATAACATGCGTTACTCGGATACAAGAGAGTCGTGCGTGTACTGAGAGCAAATAGAAATACTGTATATTTTTCTTTTACAGAGCGATAAATTGCAGTACGACTTCTGAGATGTTACAATCTTAGAGAAATTTACAAATTCTGGACTACTTTCAACGAGCGTTTCAATATCAGACAACTGTGAAGCACATTGTGAAACGTCTTGCGAAATGCAGAAGAAATGAGAATGTTGTCTTTAATCAACACAACATCCGTCGGGAAGAAACATCTATGTTCAGTTTAGGGCTACTGCTTGCATTCTAATAAAAAACGGTCGCGACGCATTTATTGCTAATTAGCATCTCCGAGGCCCGCAAGATGTAGTACTTATTTCCCCACGACTTGACCTTAGATATTACCAGTTTGTCACTTATTACTTGTACATTTTTCTCTGCAGCCAGTAATCTCGAAGTATCGTAATAACTACTATGGACCTATGTGTCTCGCGCATCCCGAGGGAGTGAAGTGGAGGCCATACATGTATACGAAGTTATGTTGGGTCCTCACTTCTTTCTCTCGGTGTACGCAGTAATCGACAAGTATGGACCAGCCAGTGCAAGACCACTGCTGACGATGTTCACATCTTCCACGTTCCATATTAATCATTTTGTAGAATAAACAAATACATAAGGGATTCTGTGCTACTTCACTATTAAAATTCTTCAACGGGTGTTTCGACATCAGTTAAATATGAAGCACAATGTGGAAAGTCCATTGAGTATCAGAAGACACGAGAACATTATCTCTAATTAACACAACATATGTCTTGTAAAAATAGATCACGGTTAATTTGAGCTACTGCATTCTTTCTGGTGAAGTACGCTCGCAACGCATTGGCTGCTACTTAGCACCTCGGAAGCATGTAAGAAGCCGTACCTTTGAAACTTCCTGGCAGATTAAAACTGTGTGCCCGACCGAGACTCGAACTCGGGACCTTTGCCTTTCGCGGGCAAGTGCTCTACCATCTGAGCTACCGAAGCACGACTCACGCCCGGTCCTCACAGCTTTACTTCTGCCAGTATCTCGTCTCCTACCTTCCAAACTTTACAGAAGTTCTCCTGCGAACCTTGCAGAACTAGAATGTGAATCTACATTCCGTACCTTCCTACAGCAAAAATAGTTAAATAAGTAATTCAACTGAAACTAATGGAATTGCATAAAATGAAAAAAGCTGCCACTTTCATACGTAAGTCACCTTTTTATAGCTAAATTAATAATGGGTTAAACAGCCGAAAATAATCGTGAAACGAAGAAAAAGTGTAAATAAATTCTGCGTAAGTTGGTAATCGCCGCAACAATTTAAGGCATGATAAAATTAAATTTGTACTTTCTGATGACCAAGTTAAACTGCCTCTTCTTGACTGTCTAATGTCATCACCTGTTGACTCCTTCAACTTTTCATTGTGTCGTACTTTTCAAATTATTTAACAAATAGCTACGACGAACGTCAATATGTATAGCTATAGTGTATCAATATTCTCTACAGCGTTTTGAAAAACACGCAGAATTTTTTTATGTTTATTAATATACAATTAAACTGCACAAGGAAAGTTCTATTGAAATAAATATAATATGTTGACGTTAAATGCACCATATAGTGTGTTCGGCATGAGGAATAAGAGACATGAGAGCAACGTTGCAGGCCAAAATCAACATACAGTAGTTGGAAAAAAATGTAGAAATACAACTATAACTGTTTGCTAGTACATTAATGCAGATGCTAGTCAAGCCTGCAGGTTGCGCTGCCGTGTCTGACCGCGAACAGCACCAGTGCAATGTTCTCAGTACACTGGCAATGTCGGTCGTGGTCAGAATAATGTTCTGTGTAGTTGTGATTGCAGTATGTCGGAGTTAAGTGAATTCTAATGTGGAAATGGCGTTGTTGCTCGTATGGTAGGGTCTTTCCTAACCAAGGAAGACGAAGTGTTTGGTACTTCTAGAGGCACCGTATGAAAGATTTATACCGCATAAAGGGAGAGCGGGAAAACATCATGTACTAAGTTACAAAACGGACAAAAGTGTGTATCGAGTGATCGTGACAGACGGTCACTGAAGAGGACGACAGCTGCTAAAGTCACTGCAGAACTAAATGTTCCACACGTCACAACCAAAATAACATGAAGGGAATTCCGCAAGCAAGGAATTTCAGGGCGAGTTGGAGTTCCATCGACTCATCAGAGATGGAAATAACTCTAACAGAAAAACGAGGTGCGGAGTAACAAAACGTGGACTAAGGACCATTTGGTCGAATGATTCTATTTTCAACGTTTCCAGCTTTGGGTCGAGTTGATAACGCAAGAGTAAGATATGGCGGTAATTCGATGATGATTTGGCGATCATATCGTAGTATTCCATGGGCACCACGGTTACTCTACGAAGTCTTCATCTACATCAATAATCCACAAACCTCTTAACGAGCTGGTTCCACCAGCTATTACCACCTTCCCTGTTACATTCGTGAATGGCGCATGGGAAGAATGGTTATCGCTAAGCCATTCGGTTAGCTCTAATTTCTCGATTTTTCCCTTTGTGGTCATCTCGTGAGACGTACGTGGGAGGAGGTAATATGTTCCCTAACTCTCCCCGGAAAGTGCACTCTCAAATCTTCAATCGCATACATCTGCGTCTCTTCTAACGTCTGCTAGTTGAGTGTGTTGAATACGAGGGCTGTCCAGAAAGTAAGTTACGATCTGTCGCGAAATGGAAACGACTATGAAAATCCGATAAAGCTTTGCAAAGATGTGTTGGGCAGTGTCTCAAGTATGACCCTAGGTAGAATTATGTCGCTCTTTTCATTCCTGAGCTCTTAGTGAGCGCGTAAAGATGTTATAAAAAATAGTGTCTCCCGTCAAGTACGAGGGCCTGGTGAGAATTTTCCCCTGAAGCTATGCAACCAACATTACATAACTGTCGTGCGGTTTCTTCTTCAAGACAATTCTCAGCCTCATTCTGCAGGGGCAATGAAGATGTTCCTGCATCGTTTCAATTGGAAATGTTTGGTTACCCACAATACAGCCCGTAATTGTCTCCCACTGAGTTTCATCTCTGCTCAAACGAACCGCTGGCTATGAAGACAACATTTTGGCACAGACAACGAGCTTTAGGCCAGCGTAGAGAATTGGCAGAAAGCACTGGCGGCTGCCTTCTATGATGAGGGTATTGGAAAGTTGGTGCAACGCTACGACGAATGTCTGAGTCAGAACGGCGGCTACGTAGAGAAGTAGCTGAAAGGTGTAGCTAACTGTTACAAATGAAACATTTCTGATTTTCACTGTGATTTTCATTTCGCGATCAATCATAACTTACTTTATGGACAGCCCTCGTATCTCAGTAACGTTCTCGCGCCTGTATAAGATCCCTTGACGAAATGCGCTGCGCTTCGTTGAATCTTCTCTGCAAACCGTAATTCTTCTTCTTGTACAAACTGATATTGTCTTCCAGCGTTGATACATTCTTAGAGACAACGACATCATTTGTGAACAGCCTTAAAGAGCTTTTACTGGATCAATTATAAACAATACATAATACAGTAACGAACCTATCTCACTTTCTCTGGGGTATTCCCCAAAATTACGTTGACACATGTAGATTTTGTTCCTACAACAGCTCTGTCTGCAAGTAAGTCGTGAAAGCAGTCGCAAATCTGTTCAGATACTCAGGAAGCATGTACTTTCTCACTAAGCGACAGTGCAGGACAGTTTCGAATGCCTCCCTGAAGTCGAGAATCGCTGCATCAGCCTGAGCACCGATAATTACAGCACTTGAGTTTCGTAAGATCACTGTCACGGAATCCATGTTGTTTTTCATAGAGACGGTATTCGTTCTCCAAAAACGTCATAATACATCATCTTGAAACACGTTCCCTATTCAGTAACAAACTGACCTCAGCGATATTGGCCTATAATTATTTAGTGTTGCCACCAAGGCTTGTGTGAATAATTTGGCTGACCAGGTCCATCCCATGGCACAATATTACTTTCCCAACGGTGGCGCTGTGTTCCCATATGACATGGCCCTTATTTTACACACCTCTCATCGCCTAGAACTGGTTCAGCGAGCATCAGAATGAATTGTCACATCTCGCCTTGCCACCACAGTCACCAGATATCAGTGTTATTGAGTTTGGTTTACTTTGGGGAGAAGGATGCTTGGTCACTGTGTAAATCCATCACCGTTGCGTGAACGTAAACCTATTTTGAAGGAAATATGCTGTAGGACTCGCTTGAAAAGCGTACAGGTCCTGTATTTAACCATTACGAGACGACTAGATGTTTTCTACAATGCCGCCGGCTCCCCTACAACGTATTAAGCATGGTAAGGCGTTGTTTTACGTACTGCCATACATTTGTCCAAATCCTATAAATGTTCTGTGGAAGTTCCGCTCACTGCGTAATCGAGACCGATTAACAACTGCGGAGAAAATAGGAAGCCGCACTTGCTTCGCGAACAACTTGACCTTAATACTGAAATTTTGTGCATTATTAATTGTACCTCTTTCTCCGCAGCCAGCAAACGAGAACTATCTTAACAACTGCTGTGAGCCAACTAGTTTCGTGTTTTCCGACCAAGAGCGGTGGAAGTCAACATGATTTCAAAGCACTGCTGGCTTCCACTACTTTTGGGCGGAACGCACGATAAGTGCTACATATTAACGCCAAGACAGCTGGTGACTTTCATCCCAAGAGATGACGCCGTGCTCCTCTACATGGTATCTCGTACTAGCGTGTTGTGTTACATAGGTGAGATAGTAAACCAGTGGTAAGTAGAGAAATGGTAACACTTTCGGTCGGCTATATGAGACCATATAGTGCAAGCATATCTGTCAATGTATCTGTTTAAGCTGCGAAATCCATTGAATGCAAATGATGAACACATCGATAGTAAAAATTTTTATATTAATGTAATATATTTTTAGCGTGTACAACCGACCATGATAATCTGCGTCGGGGAACACATCAGGCACGAAGGGATGCAGGAGGTCCGCAATAATGTTCACGATGCCCACAGCTGTCGTGGCGCCTTCTATTACTACGAAAGTTCGATGAAAGCCCAGGTGAATGTCATCATCAGCAAGTTATGTACCCACGAAACCCAGTCACTGCTGAAACTGACAATTAATAAATACCTTTAATATCATTTCTCTTAGGGATTATTCCTAGATTTTTCACGTCTTATTCTTAGTCTGTGCTCGTGTATTAGGCATTTGTTTGTTGCACCCTATTCGTTGATCAGTTAAGGAAATATACTTGACACTGTCTGTCCCTACAGCTAGTTTAATACGAAGTACTGAGATCTTGAAACAGTCACCTTTTATTTGACTTCGTTTTGTTGGATACTAATACACTGTATTAAATATCTCTTGGTAAATTCCGTTAACGAGTTTTACTTTATTGATCCCGTGATCAAAATTATACGAAAAACAAAGACACTTAATGCTCACTCTGCCTGTAATCGATGTAATTATGTGTCTAATGAAACATGGTTTACGAGTCACCTAACAATCCTACAGCACTGCTACACGTTACTCGTGTTCTGCATTGGGTTTAACTTGAAATTAATACATTCAAGAAGCGTTTCATGCTTCCTATTCTGCTGGAATAGGCTATTGCCATGAAGGGAAGAGCAAACGTGTTCACTAAGTTTCCGAAAACAGCAATAAGTCACACTTTATCTTATTTTATGACCGGTTTCGCTCTTCAAATGAAGAACAACATGAGAACATAGAGTTTAAAGTTGACTGACGACGTTAAATATTGCCTTTACAGTTGGCTTAAAGTTCTAAAGTTCAGTTTATTTGTACTATAGTACTTAAAGTTACGTTTAAAGTGCTTTTAAAGTACAGTAGCAAATAAATACATTTTTGGCGCTGTCAGTGTCAGTGTTAACAATATTTCATCTTTCGCGCTGTCAGTGACAATGTCATCATTTACTACTGTACTTTAAACGTAAATGCTATTGTATAGCCTAATTAATCTTTACACTGTGAGCCAACAGCGAGGGGAATATTTAATTCTATCATTCAACATTGAACTGTATGATACTCTTGTTCAACTGAAGAGGGAAACCTGTCATAATGAAAAATACAAATTGCGACTTGTGGCTGTTTTCGAAAACTTGTTTCTCCACGCTAGTGCACTGGCTAAACACAATTAAGTCTTTCAGATTATTGTCGGCATCTTCTATGAAGTTTTGTACGAACTCTCTTCTTTTATTTCGTAAATATGTTTAGCTTGACTGGTCTAGTCTGAATATTTTCGTACGACGAACACATGTTACGTAGCAGCATGATCTAGAGGGTTTAAATTATTTAACAATGCTGCATTGGCATTTAACGTACTACACTCCTGGAAATTGAAATAAGAACACCGTGAATTCATTGTCCCAGGAAGGGGAAACTTTATTGACACATTCCTGGGGTCAGATACATCACATGATCACACTGACAGAACCACAGGCACATAGACACAGGCAACAGAGCATGCACAATGTCGGCACTAGTACAATGTATATCCACCTTTCGTAGCAATGCAGGCTGCTATTCTCCCATGGAGACGATCGTAGAGATGCTGGATGTAGTCCTGTGGAACGGCTTGCCATGCCATTTCCACCTGGCGCCCGGTCCCAGGTCGACGGGCACGTGCACCTTCCGCCGACCACTGGCGACAACATCGATGTACTGTGGAGACCTCACGCCCCACGTGTTGAGCAATTCGGCGGTACGTCCACCCGGCCTCCCGCATGCCCACTATACGCCCTCGCTCAAAGTCCGTCAACTGCACATACGGTTCACGTCCACGCTGTCGCGGCATGCTACCAGTGTTAAAGACTGCGATGGAGCTCCGTATGGCACGGCAAACTGGCTGACACTGACGGCGGCGGTGCACAAATGCTGCGCAGCTAGCGCCATTCGACGGCCAACACCGCGGTTCCTGGTGTGTCCGCTGTGCCGCGCGTGTGATCATTGCTTGTACAGCCCTCTCGCAGTGTCCGGAGCAAGTATGGTGGGTCTGACACACCGGTGTCAATGTGTTCTTTTTTCCATTTCCAGGAGTGTAGGTCCACCTTTGTCCCTTAAGCAAGCAGTTATTCGGGTTGCTATTGATTGATAGAATCGCTCGATGTCCGCCTGAGGCATTACATCACCTACTAACCAAGAAAATAATTCTTTGCTACAGTTATATCGATGATAGCATCAGTCCGATACAAGAAACTGAAAGTGCAACTAATGAAATTAGTAAACTTCTTAGTGCACAATAAGCAATATAAAGTCAACAATTATCCATTACTTAGATAATTCAAATAACTTTCTGGGGGTGAAGTTTAATACAAAAGAGAGAAAACACATGTTTTTCATTTGTAAAAAAAAAATTCCAAATGGAAAGTGGACCATGTGACAGACCAACTAGATGGTGAACAACAAGAATTGCATCCCTCATGGTGACTCCCAGAATGTCATTACATGATTTTTTCCTCTCCAATCTCACTCAACATTCTTTTAAAATGTTGTCCATTCACCTGCTTATGTTTTGTAAGGTTGATTCCACTCCTATGTATCACCCGCACTTCCACATGTTACAAGTACAATTTACTGTATATTTGTACATATTAAAATAAGAGTATAGCCCAGATGCAAAAGCCACTAACAAAATTCTCAGCGAAACTGAGATAATCGGGAAAAATAGTACCATACAAACCATTAATATTAAAAATTTCACTTCTTTTTTCAAAATAGGTAAACAAATATTTAATTACTTGGTAAAAGTAGCTGAAATCTGCGATTAAATTTTATACGTTAAAATCTTA
Source organism: Schistocerca cancellata (assembly GCF_023864275.1). Classification (NCBI taxonomy): domain Eukaryota; kingdom Metazoa; phylum Arthropoda; class Insecta; order Orthoptera; family Acrididae; genus Schistocerca; species Schistocerca cancellata. The sequence goes on from NC_064629.1 coordinate 295,230,220, forward strand.
AGTGAAATATTGACTCAGCGGTTTTTGCGACCGATTTGTGCAGTTAGCTGGTTTTGCAAACATATGGGTCCAATTACGAAACAAACATTCGGTTGCAACACCCGATATTGATATGTTAGGAATGACAAAAGGATGAAATTTATTTCTTGCGAAAATAAACAGAATCCGTTGACTTCAAAAGGAAGTGTGAAAATTCTGTACAAATGGCATATAAAAATACGAAGGTGACATTATTTTACCAGGATACTGACTTATTTAACGTCAAAAATAGAACAGAAATGAATGTTCAACATTAGTTTTTTTCTTTTTTTTTAATACTCCATCGCGCTTTCGATGTCACAAGATATTGTAGAAAATAAAAAACAGTACCAAATTGCATCTTAGTAACACATTGATAAAACTGGTGAAAAGTTGCATCTTAGTTAAAAGAGTGGTAAAATATTCTAGAAAAAGAAATTGGCTGAAAATTGCTTTTAAGTGACATCGACCTCAACACTGTCCATTAAGTGGAAATAGCTTCCGGCTTCTTCCTCGTGCTGAAGGCTGACAGGGGCAGGAGCGACACTAAGCGTGCCTTCCTGCTCGTCTAACACCTCGGTGTAGAATTTGAGTTTGTCGTTGGTCACCCAGTCCTCACCAAAGTGGAGTTCCAAAACTTTTTTATGTCTCCGGATTCGAGGGTTGGAGGACCCTGTCCATTACGCTCCAAACATTGTCAGCTGGGGTGAGATCCGTCGATATTTCTGGCAAAGGTAGGGTTTGGTCAGCACTAAAACAAGTGTTAGAAACTCTCGCCGTGTGCCGACAGTACTATCTAACTGAAATTCGACACCAGGACGGTTTGCTATGAAAGGCAACAAAACGGGCCGTAGAATATCATCGACGTACCGCTGTGCTGTCTGGTGCTGCGAATGACAACCTAAGCGGTTTTGCGATGAAAATAAATTGCATACCAGACGTTTACCGCCGGTTGTCGGGCCGCATAACGGGCGACAGTCAGTCTGGTATCCCACTGCTGTTCAGGGCGTCTCCAGCCTGAAATCTCATTTACCGGAATAGAATTGCCTTCAGTGATGAGTCCCACTTCGAAATGAAGCCCGATTACCTGCGAAGACATGTCTGGAGACGCCCCGGACACTGGTAGAATACCAACCTGACTATCGCCCGCCATACTGCCCAAAATCCATGAGTGATGGTCTTTTATTGTTGTAGAAGGACTCCTTTGGTTGCCTTACCAGTGGTACTCCGACGATACTCTACACCCTATATTGCTGCATTTCGTGACAAACCATCCTTACTTGCATTTCAAGTAGACAATGCCAAAACGCACACGCCAAGAGTTTCTGCTGCTTCTCTTCGTGCCAGCCAAACCATACTCTGGCCAGCAATGTTACCTTGTCTCTCCACATTTGGTATCGTTTGGAGCATAATCGACAGGGCGCACCAACCATCTCGACATTTCTTTTTCTTGATTAGTGGGTGATCTAACAAGAATATATTACCTTCGAGGATATCTAGTAAACTATTAGTAACAAGGCATGAGTAACTAATTCCCATAGATCTGTCGCACTGTTTTCTATTATCTTAAATAGTGTGACTATCAATGGGAAGTAAATGCGTTAAGCCATTGCTAATAATTTAGACTGTCGTATTCAGCGATTTATCACATCTTCATCTTCCATTGCCCACTCTTATTAGTCATAAGTATGTGAGTAAAATGTTGTCATATATCATTGTTAAGAATGCCCTTTGTCCGGGTGTTATGGGCCGTGTTTCACTCTTTGGCATTACAACTTGCATTACAAACGAAATCTAACGATCACATTTGCAAGCTATGATCACATTTGCTATATATGTATATTAACGATGCACATTCCCCAATATAGTGGATCATTGGCTGATGGAGTCAAATTATTAGACGCTTGCTTCAGAAATATTTACACTTTCAACATGGCATGCAATTCCACCACGTAACGACTATATGGCACTGTGAGATTAATTTTTCTAAGGTCACTACTATAGTATCAGAATGTATTTTTTACATTTTTATGTGTTTTAGATTACACTTCTAATGTTGTACATGCGCCCTGTAGTATACCTACACATAATAATTATGTGTATGGACTGACAGGCGCTAAATTAAAGAGACATTTGTACAACTGATGCAGCTGGCGTGCTGTATCTTTGGATGTATATGTCTTACAGTTGTTCTGATGAATATCTTTGAGATATTTTCTAGTATTAAGGACACATAGTTCATCCTTTGTATCTTGTAACAATGGACGATAGTGTTCACAGTCAGTTTGTTCATTAGTTTGCTGTAATATTATGGGCATATGATACATGTATTTTAATGTCTTCTACCCCACCTCCACACACACACACACACACATACACACACACACACAAACGTTTACATGCACACATACACGACTAAAGTAAAATACATTGCAACATGTCACTCAGCAACACCACGATGAGTTTGCCATACTCTCCTGGCTACGAAACTATCCGGCTTTAAACCCGACGGGAATCTTTGAGACCACCTCGATCGTGCTTTCCGCACCATTGTTCTTCAACCAGAAACATTGCGCAACTGGCCACAGCGCTAGGGGCAGCATGGCTGCACATCCCTGTTGGTACCTTTCAATAGCCCATTGACCCTTTTCCTGCACGTCATGCATCATTTCGCTCTGCAAAAAGGAATTATTGTCTGTCGACAGTTGGTAACGTTACAGTGACTGGATACTGTATACAGAGTGGTCTATTGATAGTGACCGGGCCATATATCTCACGAAATATTTCTTTACGTACTACATGAATATGTAATAAAAAGTATGGGTTCCTATTTTTAAAAAACGCAGTTGATATCCGTTTGACCGATGGCAGCGCTATCTAGCGGGCCAACCATAGCGCCATCTGGTTTCCCTCTTCAAGCTAGACAAGCTTGGTTTTTTGTAGTTTTTTCGTTTGACGCTTATTTCGTGAGATATTTGGCCCGGTCACGATCAATGAACCACCGTGTCTATGTGTGGCCCATGTATGTAGCTTAAAATAACGCTATAAGCGTCTTGTAGGGCACATACATGTAATAATTATGTATGTGAAATGATGGGCGCTATATCAAAGAGACATTTGAGCCTAGCCAACAAATGGTATCCTGTCATTTGTCTTACAGTTGTTCGAATGTAGCCGTATTGTGACATTTTGTAACTTATATCCTGTATCAAGGTTTTGGTTAAGAGTCAACCAAAACCCATTAAGTACTTCCATTAGGAATCATCACCTGCCTATTATGTATCTATACGTCTACCGGTTTCGATCATAGACTTTCGTCACATAATGTTTGCCAACATCAAAACTGAATACGTGTAATTTACACGATTGTGTGTGTCTGTACTTACAAGATGAAAATAGATTAGGAGAAAGCATATTTCATGTTCCTTATGGGCTCACATAACCTAAAAGTTATCATAGTGAAAGTCAAAAATCAATAGCAAAGGGTATTATTTACAGTTGCAACACCGAATCACATTGCCAAACACTATAGTGTCATCTAGCATAGAGCAACATAAATACAGTCTAAAATAACAAAAAAATGTGAAACGCGAAGGAAATATCTGAATAGGACTGAAGTCGCTAGTTGTGATGTATATGTACTGACAAACAAACGATTACAATTTCAGGTAAACTGAATTCAGTGCTCAAAAGAAAGAACCTCGGGACTACACAAGTAAATAACGACGGGGTCTACCTTTAGTCCATATATAAGCATTTATTCTGATTTTTACTGATTGATAGAGTTGTTGGATGTCGTCCTCAGCGATATCGTGCAAAATTCTCTCCAATTGCCGAGTTAGATCGTCGAAATCCTGAAATTGTTGGAGCGACCTGTCCACAACGCTCCAAATGTCCTATATTTGGGAGAGATCTGGCGACTTTCCTGGCCCTGGTAGGATTTGGCAAATACGGTGGCAAGCAGTAGAAACTCTCGCCTTGTGCAGGCTGGCATTATCTTGCCGAAGTGAAAGCACGGAATGACTTGTTATGAAGGACAACAAAAAACGGAAAACGCCTGACTATCACTCCCGGTTGACGGGAAACGACAGTCAGTTTGGTAATCAACAGATGTCCGTGGCGTTTGCAGATACATCTCCACTCGTCATCAGAGTTTAGTTCGAAGCGGAACTCGTCACAGAAGGCAGTTTTTCTCCAGTCAAAGCAATTCCAGGCCGACGACCTATCTGGACAAGCCCCAGACAGCTGTGGGATACCGGCCTGAGTTTCGTAAACCATAATACCCGACAACAGGGAGTAACAGTCTGCAGTGATGTTTCTTTTTGTAGCAGGATCCCTTTGGTTGTCATCTGTGTCACCCTTGTGGCACAGCGGTACGTCGAAGATATTGTAACCCTCTTTATGTTACCCTTCATAGCAAGCTCTCCTGGGTTTACAATTCGGAAAGATAATGTACGCCCGCATACGGCGAGATGTCTACTGCCTGATTTCGCTCCAGCCAAACCCTACATTCGCCAGCAAGGTAGCTGGATCTCTCCCCAAAACAGGACATTTGGAGCATTATGGGCAGTGCCCTAGCATCATCTCGGTAATTTGAAGATTTAACACGCCAGTTAAACAGAATTCGGTGCGATATATCTCTGGAGGACATCCAATAAGTCTTTCAGTCTGCACACTGGCAAATAACTGCTTGCATTAGGACCAGTTGTGGACCAACATGGTATTGTAATCATTTTTTTGTACATGTACGTCGTATCTACCGATTTCCATCCCATTCAGGTAATTCCTTGGTGTTGTGTCGCGGATTTGTCTTAGGGTGTACATGAAACTAGCAAAGACAATCGTCTATAATGTACAATCACAGATGTTAATGCGTGTGAAATATCCACTGGTGGTAACAATGCTACCTTCTAACGGAGAAATATTGTACCAATAGCTAAGAATTAAGTGGAATATCTCTACTGAACTAAACTGGTGAAACTAAATCCAGAGGCAGTGACAGTGGAAGTTATGAGTGTTCACATAGAAAGAAACGATAAGATGCCAGCAACAGTGGAACCTAATAATAAGTAAAACATAAGTGACATTCATACTATATAGTCCTGAGGATAGAGGCTGAGCCACAATAATGCTTAAATCCGTGCAAAAAAAAGTGCCAGGAGTGTAAATATTAATATTAGAAACATATAGTTCATTAAATGTCAATGCAGCAGTGAGGCGAAACGTACTTACAAAATAAAAGAAGAGAGTAGGTACAATACTTCATAGGAGGTGCTAACAGTAATCTGAAAGACTTACTTGTGTTTAGTCGGTGCACTTAGGTGGAGAAATAACATAGTCAAGTGAAAACCGTGTGAATATAGATGTAGACCTCGAGATACACAACATTTTTGCTAAATGCTTAGGCCCGCTATAGTCAAGAAATTTTAATATGGTTTCCCATTATACTGCAAATGTAAATCTAAAGATAAGGTAAAAGTACAATGCATATACCATTACGTGAGATGTTAAAACAATAAAATGAGCTCTTTCATCCTTTACTGGATGCAAATGTGTAGAACTCATACAGAAGTGCACCAGATAATCAACGGTCTAATGACATAAGGTACTAACACAAATCTACATATACTGTGTATTCATATGTTTCTTCACATGATTAACTAGAAGATAATTATGTCTTTCGGGCTTACTGTCAACATCTCCTATGAACTTTTGCACCTACATTCTTCTTTATTTTCTGCGTAATTTTTAACTTGACTGGTCTAGTGTGAATATCTTCATGTGGCCATACATGGAGGCATGACTTAAATCGTCAAAGTTATTGACAATTAAATTATGCATTTAAAGAGGTGTATTGTTCTTTAATTAAACCCTATACCACCTGGTGTTATTTATTGTATAAAGCTACCCTTTATTATGGCTCAGCTTCTATCCACAAGAATGTGTATTCATTTATGTATTGAATTGTTGTTCTACTTGTCACCGTGTAAGTGATGTATACATACACTACTGGCCATTAAAATTGATACACCAAGAAGAAATGCAGACTGGACAAATATATTATACTAGAACTGACATGTGATTACATTTTCACGCCATTTAGGTGCATAGATCCTAAGAAATCTGTACCCAGAACAACCACCTCTGGCCGTAATAACGGCCTTGATACGCCTGGTCACTGAGTAAAACAGAGCTTGGATGGCGTGTACAGGTACAGCTGCCCATATAACTTCAGCATGATACCACAGTTCATCAAGAGTAGTAACTGGTGTATTGTGACTAGCCACTTGCTCGGCCACCATTGACCAGACGTTTTCAATTGGTGAGAGATCTATAGAACGTGCTGGCCAGGGCAGCAGTTGAACATTTTCTGTATCCAGAAAGGCCCGTAGAAGACCTGCAACATGCGGTTCTGCATTATCCTGCTGAAATGTAGGGTTTCGCAGGGATCGAATGAAGGGTAGAGCCACGGGTCGTAACACATCTGAAATGTAACGTCCACTGTTAAAAGTGCCGTCAATGCAAACAAGAGGTGACCGAGACGTGTAATCAATGGCTCCCCATACCATCACGCCGGGTGATATGCCAATATGACGATGACGAATACACGCTTCCAATGTGCGTTCACCGCGATGTCGCGAAACACGGATGCGACCATCATTATGCTGTAAACAGAACCTGTATTCATCAGAAAAAATGACGTTTTGTCATTCGTGCACCCAGGTTCGTCATTGAGTAGACCATCGCAGGCACTCCTGTCTGTGATGCAACGTCAAGGCTACCCACAGTCATGGGCTCCGAGCTGATAGTCCATGCTGCTGCAAACGTCGTCGAACTGTTCTTGCAGATGGTTGTTGTCTTGCAAACGTCCCCATCGGTTAACTCCGGGCCGAGACGTGACTGCACGATCCGTTACAGCCATGCGGATAAGATGCCTGTCATCTGGACTGCTAGTGATACGAGGCCGTGGGGACCCAGCACGGCGTTCCGTATTAACCTCCTGAACCCACCGATTCCATATTCTGCTAACAGTCATTGGATCTCGACCAACGCAAGCAGCTATGTCGCGATACGACAAACCGCAATCGCCATAGGCTACAATCCGACCTTTATAAAAGTCGGAAACGTGATGGTACGCATTTCTCCTCCTTACACGAGACATCATAACGACGTATCACCAGACAACGCCGGTCAACTGCTGTCTGAGTATGAAAATCGGTTGGAAACTTTCCTCATCTCAGCACGTTGTAGGTGTCGCCACCGGCGCCAATCTTGTGTGACTGCTCTAAAAAGCTAATCATCATTTGCATATCACAGCATCTTCTTCCTATCGGTTAAATTTTCGCGTCTGTAGCACGTCATCTTCGTGGTGTAGCAATTTTAATGGCCAGTAACGTACTTTTTTAAAAAGTTATTTGGTTTCGCTACTGTTGTGTTTTCGTTTGTTTGTTGTGTCAAGACTGATAACTTCCACTGGCACTAGTTCTCGATTTAATATTAACGAAGATCTTCAACAGAGCTATTTGAAATAACTATTTTCAGTTGATATATCATCTTTGTTTCACAAAGTTATGTTCTTCCCGGTAGGTGATATATTACAGGCATTACCATCTATGAAAGTAGTCTTCGTTTGTTTCAAGTATTTATTTCCCTCCATATATTTCGTCACTTTGGTATTAATCATTATTATTATGTGCTACTGTTGTAAATGCTGCACTTTACTACTGACTGTTGACTTTCACTACGGTAACTTTGAAGACATATGAGCACAGAAGGAACAAGAAGCATGCTTTCCCTGACTTGTTTTCACTCTGTAAATACAGATATGTATGGGATAACGATATTTCTTCATGTTACATTTTTATCTTGTACACTGGATGTACTCATTTTCGATGTCGACAAACGTCCTGTGATGATGATCTATGACCAAAAACTGTAGGCCTATAGATATATAATAAACAACTGATGGCGAATAATGTATTTTACCAAAGACATATTAGCTAGTTTATTTCATAAGGGTAGTAGTATTGTTTGTGCACTAACCAAACTTTCCCTAAAGTTAGCTTATTTTATAGCTTTGGATGTTGTCCATATTTAAACTTTGAGTTATCTTTGTTGTGACTTTCTAGGCTCAATTATGCAGTTAGTGTTGCACAATTCCTTGGTCAATGGTTGATTATAAATCGCATAGACATTTACTGGATAGAGACTGGATGCTATATATGATGTAAGTAAACAGTTGAATCTTCAACATTCACTATATATTAGTAATGTAGTTTGAATCATTCCCATATACCATCTCATTCCACTAATCTTCATCAGTGCATAAAATCGGTAAATATTACCACAATATTCCTCGTTAAAAGTGTCACATTGCTACAACTTATTTGTCATCAGTAGTAACATTCTATGGATGTATTATTATACGTCATATTTTTCGTTTAATTGAAAGAGTCGTGTTGCTTGATTGTAGACTTGTAGAGCAAATATGGAACAGACCATCCGTTTCGGTGTTACGTCACCCTCAAACTAATTTGAATATAAGTGATGCTAGGACTGTACAAGGAAATCAACAGTGGACTTCTGGGAGAAATCATCAAGGATTTATTTAAAAGAATTACGCTAACTTTGCGAAAGTCAAATCATCCTACTGTGGGACATATTAAAGACTCTCCTGGTGACTGTGCAGCGTCAGCACCAGCTCAACTTTGCACACTTTCCACGTTTCATATTGAACAAATTGTTTATTAAACAACTATATAAATGATTCTGTGCGACTTGATTGTTAAGATTCTGAGTAAACAACTATGATGTACCAGCATTTGCATAAAAAGTTCTACTTTCGTATTGTCTTAGAACTGTCTAATAGTGCACCATGTAAGTCTAATAAGTTAACTATCATTAAAATCATTGATACAGTTTTTTTACAAAACATGTGTTACTTAGCTGCAAGAGGATCATGCTTATACTGAGAGCAAATAAAATTACCACAATTTTTATCTTTTTCAGGTCGATAAATTGCAATACGACGTCCGAGATGTTACAATCTTAGCGAAATTTGTAAATTCTCTACTGCTTCAACGAGCATTTCGATATCATAAAACTAGGAAACACGCTGTGAAACGTCTTGCGAGTAGAAGAAACCAAGAGAACTAAATCTTTAATCAACACAACGTACGAGGGCAAATTCAGAGAGTAGGGAACGTTTCCGTCTAACGCCGCTAGGTGCCCGCCGATCGCGTATATTTTTTTATGTGCATGGTCAGCAGCTTAGTTGGCATCCATACTTGACAGCGGGAACGTCTCTGCGCGTCTGGTCTTTTCGATACTCAAATTTGAAATGTGCGCTGCAATCTAAAATCCCGCCAGTTGTGAGGTGCAGTCTGAGATACGGCTTTCGTTGGCGAAAAACCTAAAACCTATAGAAATTTATCGTGAATTGTGCAAAGTGTACGGAAACAACGTAATGAGTGAATGTTGCGTCTGAAAATGATGTATTCGGTTTAAAAATGGCCGAAACAACGTTCATGATGAAGAGAAGACTGGACGCCCGAGCATTTTGACTGACGATCTTGTGCTAGAGTTGATGAAACGATTCGTGAAAACCGTCGCTTCATAATAAAGGAGCTTTTGCTTTCTTTTCCACAAGTTTGATGGACTTCGTTCTTTGAAATTGTCACTCAGAAGCTAGGCTACTACAGATTTTGTGCACAGTGGGTGCCCAAAATGCTTACGGAGCACCATAAAGAACAGCTAATGGGGGCAGTGGTGACATTTCAGGAGGCCTAACGCAAACATGGTGATTCATTCGAATCGTAACCAATGATGAAACTTGGGTGAAACACGTCAATTGCGAGACAAAATTACAGTCCATGGAGTGGGGGCGCACAAGGTCCCCCCAAAAACCAAAAAAAATGTTTGCAAACCTCGTCAGCAAGGAAGTTCATGGCGTCAGTGTTTTGGGATCGACAAAGTGCGCTTCTTATTGATTTCCTCGAACGTGGAGCAGCCTTAAATTCTGTATGGTACCGTCAAAGTTTTTACAGCCTTGGAAGAGCAGTTCAAAACAGACCCTGAGGAAAGCTGACGTCCAAAATTTTGATTTTGCACTACAATGCCCAACCTCACACGGCAAACCACACTACAGAACTCCTTAATTCATTCAAATGGGAAATTTTCCCTTATCCGCCCTATATCCCCAATACTGCACCAAGCGACTATCACTTGTTTCCCAAGATAAAGAATCAGCTTGCAACGCAGCACTTTCATGACGACGTGGAACTCCAGGCGGGCGTAACTCACTGGCTGAAGTCTCAGGCGGCAGAATTTTACTTCGAAGGTCTCCCAAAGCTTGTCCACCGCTGTGATATGTGCCTCAGTGTGTCTGGTGACTCTGTGGAAATGTAGTATGTCTGTCGCTCTTTCACATGCATACAATAAAATGTATTTCTTGTACTTAGTTTTCTTTTCAATGTAAAAACGTCCCCTACCCTCTGAATAGCCCTCGTATGTCGGGAACACACATCCATGTCTAATTTGGGCTACTCCATTCATTCTGCCAAAATACGCTTAAAACGAATTTGTTGCTAATAGGCACCACAGAAGCACACACAAAGTAGTACCTACTTCTCAACAACTTGACCTCAGATACTACCATTTTCTCAGTTACTACTTGTTTACTTTCTCTGCAGCCAATAACCTCGAAGTATCTCAAAAACTGCTATGGACTTTCGCGCATCCCGAGGGATTGAAGTGGGGGCCATACATGTTTGGAATTTATGTTTGGTGTCCACTTCTTTCTCTCGGTGTACGCGGTAATCGCAAAGTATGGACCAGCCAGTGCAAGACTGCTGCTGACGATGTTCACACGTTCCATGTTTCGCATTAATCATTTTGTAGAATAGACAATTACATAAATGATTCTGTGCAAACTTCACTATTAGATTGTGACTTAACAACTGTGGTATGAAAGCATTTGCATAAAAAGTCCAACTTTTTCTAAGAATAGAACTCGTTAACAGTGCACCAGGTAAGTCTAATAACTTAACTATACTTACATTAAACACACAGATATTGTCTCTATTTACATAACATGTGTTACGTGGCTACAAGAGAATCATGTTTATACTGAGAGCAAATAAAATTTCAGCATATTTATCTTTGCCAGGTCGATAAATTGCAATACGACTTCCAAGATGTTACAGTTACTTCGAGGTCTTTCAAAGCTTGCCCACCGCTATGATAAGTGCCTCATTGTGTTTGGTGACTATGTGGACAAGTTGTATGTCTGTCGCTCTTTCAGATGCATATAATATAATGTATTTCTTGTACTTAGTTTTCTTTTTAATGCCAAAACGTTCCCTCCTCTCTGAATACCCTTCGTATGTCGGGAACACACATCCATGTCTAATTTGGGCTAGTCCTTTCATTATGCCAAAATACGCTTACAACGCATTTGTTGCTAATTAGCACCCCAGAAGCACACACAAAATAGTACCTACTTCTCCACAGCTTGACCTCAGATATTACCAGTTTCTCAGTTACTACTTGTTCATTTTTCTCTGCAGCCAGTAATCTTGAAGTATCTCAAAAACTGCTACGGACTTTCGCGCGCCCCGAGGGATTGAAGTGGGGGCCATACATGTTTGGAAGTTATGTCTGGTGTCCATTTCAGTCTCTCGGTGTACGTGGTGATCGCCAAGTATGAACCAGCCAGTGCAAGACCACTGCTGAAGATGTTCACAACTTCCATGCTTCGTATTAATCATTTTGTAGAATAGACAATTACATAAATGATTCTGTGCAACTTCACTATTAAGATTGTGACTTAACAACTGTGGTATGAAAGCATTTGCATATAAAGACCTACTTTTATTTTGTCTAAGAACAGAATTCGGTATAGAATTCGAAGAAGAAGAATAGATTCGAAAAATAGAATCCGATTGAAAGTTTGCAAAGTAATATTTCACAGCTAGAGCAGAAATGTAAGGACTATGGTAAGAAGACTAGCACCTCCAAAACGAAAGTAATGTCAGTGGGAAGGAGATATAAACGGATTGAGTGGCAAATAGGAGGAACATAGTTAGAACAGGTGGACGGCTTCAAGCACTTAGGATGCATATTCTCACAGGCTGGCAACATAGTGAAAGAACTGGAAGCGAGGTGTAGCAAAGCTAATGCAGTGAGCGCTCAGCTACGATCTACTCTCTTCTGCAAGAAGGAAGTCAGTACCAAGACTAAGTTATCTGTGCACCGTTCAATCTTCCGACCAACTTTGTTGTACGGGATCGAAAGCTGGGTGGATTCAGGTTACCTTATCAATAACGTTCAGGTTACGGACATGAAAGTAGATGGGATGATTGCAGGTACTAGTAGATGGGAAAAATGGCAGGAGGGTGTCCACAATGAGGAAATCAAAGAAAACTGGGAATGAACTCTATAGAAGTAGCAGTCAGGGCGAACAGGCTTAGATGGTGGTGACATGTTACACGCATGGGAGAAGCAAGGTTACCCAAGAGACTCATGGGTTCAGCAGTAGAGGGTAGGAGGAGCCGGAGTAGACCAAGGAGAAGATACCTGGATTCATTTAAGAATGATTTTGAAGTAATAGGCTTAACACCAGAAGAGTCACCAATGTTAGCACTGAATAGGGGATCATGGAGGAATTTTATAAAGGGGAATCCAGACTAAACGCGGAAAGGCATAATCAGTCTTAAATGATCATGATGATGATGATGATAATTGAATTCGGTAACAATGCACCAGGTAAGTCTAATAACTTAACTATACTTACATTAAACTCACAGATATTGTTTTTATTTACATTACATGTGTTACTTGGCTGCAAGAGAATCATGTTTATACTGAGAGCAAATAAAATTACAGCATATTTATCTCTGGCAGGTCGACAAATTGCAATACGATTTCCGAGATGTTACAATTACTTCGAAGGTGTTTGAAAGCTTGTCCACCGCTATGATAAGTGCCTCAGTGTGTTTGGTGGAAAAGCTGTATGTCTGTCGCTCTTTCACGTGCATATAATAAAATGTATTTCTAGTACTTAGTTTTCTTTTTAATGCCAAAACGTTCGCTATTCTCTGAATAGCCCTCGTAAGTCGAGAACACACAGCCATGTCTAATTTGGGCTACTCCATTCATTCTGCTAAAATACGCTTAAAACGAATTTGTTGCTAATTGGCACCACAGAAGCACACACAAAGTAGTACCTACTTCTCAACAACTTGACCTCAGATACTACCATTTTCTCAGTTACTACTTGTTTACTTTCTCTGCAGCCAATAACCTCGAAGTATCTCAAAAACTGCTATGGACTTTCACGCATCCCGAGGGATTGAAGTGGGGGCCATACATGTTTGGAAGTTATGTTTGGTGTCCACTTCTTTCACTCGGTGTACGCGGCAATCGCAAAGTATGGACCAGCCAGTGCAAGACTGCTGCTGACGATCTTCACACGTTCCTTGTTTCGCATTAATCATTTTGTAGAATAGACAATTACATAAATGATTCTGTGCAATTTTCACTATTAGATTGTGACTTAACAACTGTGGTATGAAAGCATTTGCATAGAAAGTCCTACTTTTACTTTTTCTAAGAATAGAACTCGTTAACAGTGCACCAGGTAAATCTAATAACTTAACTATACTTACATTAAACACACAGATATTGTCTCTATTTACATAACATGTGTTACGTGGCTACAAGAGAATCATGTTTATACTGAGAGCAAATAAAATTTTAGCATATTTATCTTTGCCAGGTCGATAAATTGCAATACGACTTCCAAGATGTTACAATTACTTCGAGGTCTTTCAAAGCTTGCCAACCCCTATTATAAGTTCCTCAGTGTGTTTGGTGACTATGTGGAAAAGTTGTATGTCTGTCGCTCTTTCAGATGCATATAATAAATTGCATTTCTTGTACTTAGTTTTCTTTTTAATGCCAAAACGTTCCCTCCTCTCTGAATACCCTTCGTATGTCGGGAACACACATCCATATCTAATTTGGGCTACTCCTTTCATTCTGCCAAAATACGCTTACAACGCATTTGTTGCTAATTAGCACCCCAGATGCACACACAAAGTAGTACCTACTTCTCCACAACTTGACCTCAGATATTACCAGTTTCTCAGTTACTACTTGTTCATTTTTCTCTGCAGCCAGTAATCTTGAAGTATCTCAAAAACTGCTACGGACTTTCGCGCATCCCGAGGGATTGAAGTGGGGGCCATACATGTTTGGAAGTTATGTCTGGTGTCCATTTCATTCTCTCGGTGTACGTGGTAATCGCCAAGTATGAACCAGCCAGTACAAGACCACTGCTGACGATGTTCACAACTTCCATGCTTCGTATTAATCATTTTGTAGAATATACAATTACATAAATGATTCTGTGCAACTTCACTATTAAGATTGTGACTTAACAACTGTGGTATGAAAGCATTTGCATATAAAGACCTACTTTTATTTTGTCTAAGAACAGAATTCGGTATAGAATTCGAAGAAGAAGAATAGAATTCGAAAAACAGAATCCGATTGAAAGTTTGCAAAGTATTATTTCACAGCTAGATCAGAAATGTAAGGACTATGGTAAGAAGACTAGCACCTCCAAAACGAAAGTAATGTCAGTGGGAAGGAGATATAAACGGATTGAGTGGCAAATAGGAGGAACATAGAACAGGTGGACGGCTTCAAGCACATAGGATGCATATTCTCACAGGCTGGCAACATAGTGAAAGAACTGGAAGCGAGGTGTAGCAAAGCTAATGCAGTGAGCGCTCAGCTACGATCTACTCTCTTCTGCAAGAAGGAGGTCAGTACCAAGGCTAAGTTATCTGTGCACCGTTCAATCTTCCGACCATCTTTGTTGTACGGGATCGAAAGCTGGGTGGATTCAGGTTACCTTATCAATAACGTTCAGGTTACGGACATGAAAGTAGATGGGATGATTGCAGGTACTAGTAGATGGGAAAAATGGCAGGAGGGTGTCCACAATGAGGAAATCAAAGAAAACTGGGAGTGAACTCTATAGAAGTAGCAGTCGGGGCGAACAGGCTTAGATGGTGGTGTCATGTTACACACATGGGAGAAGCAAGGTTACCCAAGAGACTCATGGGTTCAGCAGTAGAGGGTAGGAGGAGCCGGAGTAGACCAAGGAGAAGAAACCTGGATTCAGTTAAGAATGATTTTGAAGTAATAGGCTTAACATCAGAAGAGGCACCAATGTTAGCATTGAATAGGGGATCATGGAGAAATTTTATAAAGGGGAATCCAGACTAAACGCTGAAAGGCATAATCAGTCTTAAATGATCATGATGATGATGATGATGATAATTGAATTCGGTAACAATGCACCAGGTAAGTCTAATAACTTAACTATACTTACATTAAACTCACAGATATTGTTTTTATTTACATTACATGTGTTACTTGGCTGCAAGAGAATCATGTTTATACTGAGAGCAAATAAAATTTCAGCATATTTATCTCTGGCAGGTCGATAAATTGCAATACGATTTCCGAGATGTTACAATTACTTCGAAGGTGTTTGAAAGCTTGTCCACCGCTATGATAAGTGCCTCAGTGTGTTTGGTGGAAATGTTGTATGTCTGTCGCTCTTTCACGTGCATATAATAAAATGTATTTCATGTACTTAGTTTTCTTTTTAATGCCAAAACGTTCGCTATTCTCTGAATAATCCTCGTAAGTCGGGAACACACATCCATGTCTAATTTGGGCTACTCCATTCATTCTGCTAAAATACGCTTAAAACGAATTTGTTGCTAATTGGCACCTCAGAAGCACACACAAAGTAGTACCTACTTCTCAACAACTTGACCTCAGATACTACCATTTTCTCAGTTACTACTTGTTTACTTTCTCTGCAGCCAATAACCTCGAAGTATCTCAAAAACTGCTATGGACTTTCGCGCATCCCGAGGGATTGAAGTGGGGGCCATACATGTTTGGAAGTTATGTTTGGTGTCCACTTCTTTCACTCGGTGTACGCGGCAATCGCAAAGTATGGACCAGCCAGTGCAAGACTGCTGCTGACGATCTTCACACGTTCCATGTTTCGCATTAATTTTTTTGTAGAATAGACATTTACATAAATGATTCTGTGCAAACTTCACTATTAGATTGTGACTTAACAACTGTGGTATGAAAGCATTTGCATAAAAAGTCCAACTTTTTCTAAGAATAGAACTCGTTAACAGTGCACCAGGTAAGTCTAATAACTTAACTATACTTACATTAAACACACAGATATTGTCTCTATTTACATAACATGTGTTACGTGGCTACAAGAGAATCATGTTTATACTGAGAGCAAATAAAATTTTAGCATATTTATCTTTGCCAGGTCGATAAATTGCAATACGACTTCCAAGATGTTACAATTACTTCGAGGTCTTTCAAAGCTTGCCAACCCCTATGATAAGTGCCTCAGTGTGTTTGGTGACTATGTGGAAAAGTTGTATGTCTGTCGCTCTTTCAGATGCATATAATAAATTGCATTTCTTGTACTTAGTTTTCTTTTTAATGCCAAAACGTTCCCTCCTCTCTGAATACCCTTCGTATGTCGGGAACACACATCCATATCTAATTTGGGCTACTCCTTTCATTCTGCCAAAATACGCTTACAACGCATTTGTTGCTAATTAGCACCCCAGATGCACACACAAAGTAGTACCTACTTCTCCACAACTTGACCTCAGATATTACCAGTTTCTCAGTTACTACTTGTTCATTTTTCTCTGCAGCCAGTAATCTTGAAGTATCTCAAAAACTGCTACGGACGTTCGCGCATCCCGAGGGATTGAAGTGGGGGCCATACATGTTTGGAAGTTATGTCTGGTGTCCATTTCATTCTCTCGGTGTACGTGGTAATCGCCAAGTATGAACCAGCCAGTGCAAGACCACTGCTGAAGATGTTCACAACTTCCATGCTTCGTATTAATCATTTTGTAGAATAGACAATTACGTAAATGATTCTGTGCAACTTCACTATTAAGATTGTGACTTAACAACTGTGGTATGAAAGCATTTGCATATAAAGACCTACTTTTATTTTGTCTAAGAACAGAATTCGGTATAGAATTCGAAGAAGAAGAATAGAATTCGAAAAACAGAATCCGATTGAAAGTTTGCAAAGTAATATTTCACAGCTAGATCAGAAATGTAAGGACTATGGTAAGAAGACTAGCACCTCCAAAACGAAAGTAATATCAGTGGGAAGGAGATATAAACGGATTGAGTGGCAAATAGGAGGAACAAAGTTAGAACAGGTGGACGGCTTCAAGCACTTAGGATGCATATTCTCACAGGCTGGCAACATAGTGAAAGAACTGGAAGCGAGGTGTAGCAAAGCTAATGCAGTGAGCGCTCAGCTACGATCTGCTCTCTTCTGCAAGAAGGTGGTCAGTACCAAGACTAAGTTATCTGTGCACCGTTCAATCTTCCGACCAACTTTGTTGTACGGGATCGAAAGCTGGGTGGATTCAGGTTACCTTATCAATAACGTTCAGTTTACGGACATGAAAGTAGATGGTATGATTGCAGGTACTAGTAGATGGGAACAATGGCAGGAGGGTGTCCACAATGCGGAAATCAAAGAAAACTGGGAATGAACTCTATAGAAGTAGCAGTCAGGGCGAACAGGCTTAGATGGTGGTGTCATGTTACACACATGGGAGAAGCAAGGTTACCCAAGAGACTCATGGGTTCAGCAGTAGAGGGTAGGAGGAGCCGGAGTAGACCAAGGGGAAGATACCTGGATTCAGTTAAGAATGATTTTGAAGTAATAGGCTTAACATCAGAAGAGGCACCAATGTTAGCACTGAATAGGGGATCATGGAGAAATTTTATAAAGGGGAATCCAGACTAAACGCTGAAAGGCATAATCAGTCTTAAATCATGATGATGATGATGATGATGATAATTGAATTCGGTAACAATGCACCAGGTAAGTCTAATAACTTAACTATACTTACATTAAACTCACAGATATTGTTTTTATTTACATTACATGTGTTACTTGGCTGCAAGAGAATCATGTTTATACTGAGAGCAAATAAAATTACAGCATATTTATCTCTGGCAGGTCGATAAATTGCAATACGATTTCCGAGATGTTACAATTACTTCGAAGGTATTTGAAAGCATGTCCACCGCTATGATAAGTGCCTCAGTGTGTTTGGTGGAAAAGCTGTATGTCTGTCGCTCTTTCACGTGCATATAATAAAATGTATTTCTAGTACTTAGTTTTCTTTTTAATGCCAAAACGTTCGCTGTTCTCTGAATAGCCCTCGTAAGTCGAGAACACACATCCATGTCTAATTTGGGCTACTCCATTCATTCTGCTAAAATACGCTTAAAACGAATTTGTTGCTAATTGGCACCTCAGAAGCACACACAAAGTAGTACCTACTTCTCAACAACTTGACCTCAGATACTACCATTTTCTCAGTTACTACTTGTTTACTTTCTCTGCAGCCAATAACCTCGAAGTATCTCAAAAACTGCTATGGACTTTCACGCATCCCGAGGGATTGAAGTGGGGGCCATACATGTTTGGAAGTTATGTTTGGTGTCCACTTCTTTCACTCGGTGTACGCGGCAATCGCAAAGTATGGACCAGCCAGTGCAAGACTGCTGCTGACGATGTTCACACGTTCCATGTTTCGCATTAATCATTTTGTAGAATAGACAATTACATAAATGATTCTGTGCAAACTTCACTATTAGATTGTGACTTAACAACTGTGGTATGAAGGCATTTGCATAAAAAGTCCAACTTTTACTTTTTCTAAGAATAGAACTCGTTAACAGTGCACCAGGTAAATCTAATAACTTAACTATACTTACATTAAACACACAGATATTGTCTCTATTTTATAACATGTGTTACGTTGCTACAAGAGAATCATGTTTATACTGAGAGCAAATAATATTTTAGCATATTTATCTTTGCCAGGTCGATAAATTGCAATACGACTTCCAAGATGTTACAATTACTTCGAGGTCTTTCAAAGCTTGCCCACCGCTGTGATAAGTGCCTCAGTGTGTTTGGTGACTATGTGGAAAAGTTGTATGTTGCCGCTCTTTCAGATGCATATAATGAAATGTAATTCTTGTACTTAGTTTTCTTTTTAATGCCAAAACGTTGCCTCCTCTCTGAATAGCTGTCGTTTGTCGGGAACACACATCCATGTCTAATTTGGGCTGCTACATTCATTCTGCCAAAATACGCTTACAACGCATTTGTTGCTAATTAGCACCCCAGAAGCACACACAAAGTAGTACCTACTTCTCCACAACTCGACCTCAGATATTACCAGTTTCTCAATTACTACTTCTTAATTTTTCTCTGCAGCCAATAATCTTGAAGTATCTCAAAAACTGCTACGGACTTTCGCGCATCCCGAGGGATTGAACATGTTTGGAAGTTATGTCTGGTGTCCATTTCTTTCTCTCGGTGTACGCGGTAATCGCCAAGTATGGACCAGCCAGTGCAAGACCACTGCTGACGATGTTCACAACTTCCATACTTCGTATTAATCATTTTGTAGAATAGGCAACTACATAAAAGATTCTGCGCAACTTATCTACTAAGATACATCAACGTGCGTTTCGATATCAAGTAAATATGAAACACAATGTGAAAAGTCCTGCGAGTATCAGAAGACTCGACAAATTATCTCTAATCAACGCAACGTATGTCTTGTAGAAACAGACCACGTCTAGCTTGGTGTACTGCACGCATTCTGGTGAAGTACGCTCGCAACGCATTTGTTGTTAGTTAGCACTTCCACAGCACGTAAGAAGCCGTACCAATTTACCCAGAGTATTACCTCGGACATTAACAGTTTGTCAGTTATTACTTGTACAGTTTTGTCTGCAGCCAGCAATCTGGAAGTATTTCTACAACAACCAACGTGTTTCGCGCATCCCGGGAGATGGAAGTGGGAGCCATACATGTTTCTGAAATACTGTTTGGAACCCGCTTCTTTCTCTCGGTGTGCGTGATATTCACTAAGTATGGAGCAGCCAGTGCAAGACAACCGCTGACAATTTTCTCAAGAGTGGTGCACTGCTACTACATTCATCGTTGTCTGTCTTAGCAATAACCTGAAGTTGTGACGTAGTCGTGCACTCGTTATTATACATGATGCAGGAAAATATTGATAAGCACACAATTAAAAAAGTTTTCAGCCGAGTAATTGACCTCATACAATACAAGGATTTCTGTCAACTTTTCTGTTAAATTTGTGAAAAGTGAAGGAACTATTAGGGACACTTTGTTCCTAAAAGGTGTTGCTTGTATGCAAGAGAAATTTGACAACTGCACGTGACAAAGTATCGTTGCAAGCTGAGTGGATTTTTAGATGAATCCTTGCTATGAGCTAAACTGCAGAGTCATAACGTAAACTTATATCTTCCATCTCAGTGTTTATTAAATGGTTTTTGTTCCTTGTAAGCTCAGTAAATTTGCAGACCCCCTGTTCCATTACTCTAAGGTTAATGCAGTGGTTCTTATTTATTATAATATCAGCTTCAAAACTCTATTAACGTTAATTTATACACCGTACCTTCCTCTACCTAAAATAGTTGAATAACAAAATTCAAACCAGAACGAATGGATGTGCATAAAGTGATTAAGCTGCCCGTTTTATACATATGGCACATTTTTATAGCTAAGTGGATGACGAGTAAAACAGCCAAAAATAATTGTGGAAGGAAGCAGAAGTCTAAAGAAATACTACGTAAGTGGGAAAACTCCGCATTAATCTAAAGCATGGTAAAATTAAACTAGTATTTCTGACGACCACGCTAAACTGCCTCTTCTTGACGGTCGTATGTCTACGACAGTTGTCTCCTTCGCACATCTCATTGTGTCGTACTTTTCAAATTATCTAACACGTAACTATGTGCAACGTCAGTATGTGTTATGCTCTCTTACCAGATATCGTGTAACAGAACTCACTACAGCGTTTTGAGAATCTAGATGAATTTACTTTATGTATAAATAATATACAGTAAAACTGCACAAGGAATGCCCCACTGAAGTAAATGAACTATGTTTACATTAAATGCACCTATATAGTGGGTTCGGCATAAGAAATAAGGGATATGAGAGTGACGTCTAATAACTTAACTACACTTACATTAATCACACCGATATTGTTTTTATTTACATAACATCTGTTACTTGGCTACAGGAAAATCATGTCTATACTGAGAGCAAATAAAATTACATCAGAATTACCTTTGACATGTCGATAAATTGCAATACGCATTCCGAGATGTTAGAATTACTTCGAAGGTCTTTCAAAGCTTGTCCACCGCTATGATAAGTGCCTCAGTGTGTTTGGTGACTATGTGGAAAAGTTGTACGTCTGTCGCTCTTTCAGATGCTTATAATAAAATGTGTTTCTTGTACTTGGTTTTCTTTTTAATGCAAAAACGTCCGTACTCTCTGAATAGCCCTACTACGTCGGGAACGCACATCCATGTCTAATTTGGGCTACTCCTTTCATTCTGCCAAATTACGCTTACAACGCATTTGTTGCTAATTAGCACCTCAGAAGCACACACGAAATAGTACCTAATTCTCCACAACTTGACCTCAGATATTACCAGTTTCTCAGTTACTACTTGTTCATTTTCACTGCAGCCAGTAATCTTGAAGTATCTCAAAAACTGCTACGGACTTTCGCGCAAACCGAGGGATTGAAGTGGGGGCCACACATGTTTGGAAGTTATGTTTGGTGTCCACTTCTTTCTCTCGGTGTACGCGTTAATCGCCAAGTATGGATCAGCCAGGGCAAGACTACTGCTGCCGATGTTCACACCTTCCATGATTCGTATTAATCATTTTGTTGAAAAAACGATTACATAAAAGATTCTGTGAACTTCACTATTAAGATTGTGACTTAACAACTGTAGTATGAAAGCATTTGCATAGAAAGTCCTACTTTTGTTTTGTCTAAGAACAAAACTCGGTAACAGTGCACCTGGTAAGTCTAATAACTTATCTATACTTACATTAAACCCACAGATGTTGTCTTAATTTACATAACATGTGTTACTTGGCTACAAGAGAATCGTTGTTTATACTGAGAGCAAATAAAATTACAGCATATTTATCTTCTGCAGGTCGATAAATTGCAATACAACTTCCGAGATGTTACAGTAACAATCTTAGCGAAATTTATATATTCTGTACTACTTCATCGAGCGTTTCGATATCATACAACTATGAAACAGACTGTGAAACGTCTTGCTAGTTGTAGAAGACATGAGAACATTATCTGTAATCAACATACCATATGGCAGAGAGAGACATACCACGTCTAATTTGGACTACTGTATGCATTCTGGTGAAATACGCCCGTTATCTATTTGTTACTGATTAGCACCTCCGAAGCACGTAAGTGGCCGTACTTTTTTCCACACAGTCTGACCTCAGATATTACCACTTTGGCAGTTATTGCTTGAACATTTTTGTCTCCAGCCGGCAATCTGGAAGTATCTCAAATAGGTTTCGCGCATCCCGAGGGAATGAAGTGGAGACCATACATGTTTGTAAAGTACTCCTTGGTCCTCACTTCTTTCCATCGGCATACGCGATAATCGCTAAGTATGGACCAGCTAGTGCAAGAAGACTGCTGACGGTTTTCACACCTTCCATGTTTCGTATTAAATGAATTGTATAATAAACAACTACATATAGGATTCTGCGCAACATAACTACTAAGATAAATCAACGTGCGTTTCTATATCAAGTAAATATGAAACACAATGTGAAAAGTCCTGCGAGTATCAGATGACACGACAAATTATCTCCAATCAACGCAACGTATGTCTTGTAGAAACAGACCACGTCTAGCTTGGTGTACTGCACGCATTCTGGTGAAGTACGCTCGCAACGCATTTGTTGTTAGTTAGCACTTCCACAGCACGTAAGAAGCCGTACCAATCTACCCAGAGTACTACCTCGGACATTAACAGTTTGTCAGTTATTACTTGTACAGTTTTGTCTGCAGCCAGCAATCTGGAAGTATTTCTACAACAACCAACGTGTTTCGCGCATCCCGGGAGATGGAAGTGGGAGCCATACATGTTTCTGAAATACTGTTTGGAACCCGCTTCTTTCTCTCGGTGTGCGTGATATTCACTAAGTATGGAGCAGCCAGTGCAAGACAACCGCTGACAATTTTCTCAAGAGTGGTGCACTGCTACTACATTCATCGTTGTCTGTCTTAGCAATAACCTGAAGTTGTGACGTAGTCGTGCACTCGTTATTATACATGATGCAGGAAAATATTGGTAAGCAAACAATTAAAAAAGTTTTCAGCCGAGTAATTGACCTCATACAATACAAGGATTTCTGTCAACTTTTCTGTTAAATTTGTGAAAAGTGAAAGAAATATTAGGGACACTTTGTTCCTAAAAAGTGTTGCTTGTATGCAAGAGAAATTTGACAACTGCACGTGACAAAGTATCGTTGCAAGCTGAGCGGATTTTTAGATGAACCATCGCTATGAGCTGAACTGCTTAAATGGTTTTTGTTCCTTGTAAGCTCAGTAATTTTGCAGACCCTCAGTTCTATTACTCATAGATTAATGCAGTGGTTCTTATTTATCATAATATCAGCTTCAAAACTCTATTAACGTTAATTTATACACCGTACCTTCCTCTACCTAAAATAGTTGAATAACAAAATTCAAACCAGAACGAATGGATGTGCATAAAGTGATTAAGGTGCCCGTTTTATACATATGGCACATTTTTATAGCTAAGTGGACGACGAGTAAAACAGCCAAAAATAATTGTGGAAGGAAGCAGAAGTCTAAAGAAATACTACGTAAGTGGGAAAACTCCGCATTAATCTAAAGCATGGTAAAATTAAACTAGTATTTTCTGACGACCACGCTAAACTGCCTCTTCTTGACGGTCGTATGTCTACGCCAGTTGTCTCTTTCACACTTTTCATTGTGTCGTACTTTTCAAATTATCTAACACATAACTATGTGCAACGTCAGTATGTGTTATGCTCTCTTACCAGATATAGTGTAACAGAATTCTCTACAGCTTTTTTAGAATCTAGACGAATTTACTTTATGTATAAATATTATACAGCAAAACTGCACAAGGAATGCCCCATTGATATAAATGAACTATATTTACAATAAATGCACCAATATAGTGGGATCGGCATAAGAAATAAGAGATATGAAGTGATGTCTCAGGTCAAACTCAGCAGACAAAAAGTTGGACAAAAATATAGAAATACAACGATGCCTGCATGTTAGAACAGTAATGCAGATGCTAGTCAAGCCTGCAGCTTGCGCTGTCATGTTTGGCCGCAAACAGCACCAGAGCAATGTTCTAAGTACATTGCGAGTGTCAATCGTGGTCAGAATAGCGTTATGTGTCGTTGTGAGTACACTATGCAGGAGCTAAACGAATTCAAATGTGGGCAAATTGTTATTGCTCGTATGGTGTGTGCATCCCCAACCGAGGAAGCCGAAGTGTTTGGTGCTTCAAGGGCCACCGTTTGAGAGAATTATACCGAGTAAAGAGAAACCGGAAAAACATCACGTACTAAGTTAGAAAACGGACAAAAGTGTGTTTTGAGTGATCGTGATAGACGATCACTGAAGAGGACGACAGCTGCTAAAGTCACTGCAGAACTGAACGTCACACACGCGAAACATGTCAGAACCAAAACAACATGAAGGGAGCTCCATGAGCAAGGAATTCAAGGCGAGCTGGATTCCATCCACTCGTCACAGATTAAAATATCCGTAACAGGAAAACGTGGTTCCGAAGTCACAAAACCTGAGACATGTCCGAAAGAACAGACACCGTATCCATGTATAAGTATATCGGTCTAGCAACGCCAGCCATGCATGACCTTCTTGTTCTGTGCGGATGCACACATATTCCCCGAACTCTGACGGGACTTGGTAAGAATGTATTCCACGAGTAATGATTGTGCTGGGGTGGGACACTACGAATGTAGTGTGTGGACATGACAAGGTGAGAACGTGAGTCTCGCGGGAGGTGTGCGTGAGATAGTCCCTGCAGTCACCCTATCCTCTGTGCCCTCGGTGGCCCAGATGGATAGAGCGTCTGCCATGTAAGCAGGAGATCCCGGGTTCGAGTCCCGGTCGGGGTCACATTTTCACCGGTCCCCGTTGATATATATCAACGCCCGTCAGCAGTTGAAGGTATTAAAATTACTTCTAATTTCGTTCTAGACGGCTGCAGGCCATATCCATATATAACTTGAGCAGGTGGGCCTATGTAATGCTACAAAAAATACCCACAAAATATCTCAGCACCACGTCAGAACAAAGTTACATCTACCGCCTACTGTGGTCTAAACTCGACATCTCGCATTGAAGAAGTTCAGCTTTATGTTGCGCTGTCAGCCACGGTCATTTGGAGTAGGTTACATCCATCTACATAAGCCTTTCATTCATGTGAACTATATACATTTCCGACCGTCGCGAATTAAATTAGATGCTGAAGGAGTCACCCTATTAGACGTTAGTTTAAGAAATTTATTTCCCTTTCTTTATGTCGTGCATCTCCACTGTATACTGGTTATAGGCAATTATGAGCTGAATTTTCTACAGCCTCTACTGTCGTTTTTAAATGTAGTGCATAGATGTGATTTTTAAGATTAAGATTTATGTGCCTTGTAAGGAACATACATATAGGTCTATTTATAATGTGTGTGAACTGACTGACGCTACACCAAAGAGACATTTGAACTTTCATGCGGATGACGTGATGCATGATTCGACGTTTGTCTTAACATTTGTTGCTTTTAAGGGGTTTTGGGAGATATTTCAAGTTCCTGCTAATAAGGTCATATACGTCCTTCCCATTTTTATGTTGTGAACAGAGGTTTTCGAAGCAGCTCATTTAAATGTTTATTATAGTTTTATAGCCACGTTATGTATGTTTTAATAACACCCCTCCACTCATTTATACAGGCACACACACACACACACACATACACACACACACACACACACACACACACACACACACAGAGAGAGAGAGAGAGAGAGAGAGAGAGAGAGAGAGAGAGAGAGCTAGAGCGAGTTTATTTAAAACGCACTGCAACTCTATCATTCGTATAGTTCTACCCGTACACAGCGCTCCAAACCCACCACTGCGCTCTTTCAGAAGTATGACTAATAATTTTTCCGGCTACGTTACATAATATTGTCGCCGATTTGCTCAAATATAAATAACACATTCTACTGAGCTTTATTTCCTCAAAATGCAGTACTGTGTCCTCCGTTTTTGTTTAATCTCGTACCCTCTTCGTTAAATACGTATAAGATACGAGGGGTAACAGGAAATACTTTACCTCCTCATTCTTAGCTTTTAAAAGACATATCTGCGCTTGAGACTACTGCAATATATACTAATATATATACAGATAATGATAGAGACATCTTTGTGATTAGAATTATACCTTTAATTTGCATGAAAGTTATCATGAATATGCGAGCTGTGTAATATTCTGTACCGTTTATCAATATGCGTTATATTAAGTACTTTTTGGTCTCAGGCTGTCGATATGTGAGTCATTTTAGGTGAGTAACAACACTAATTTCTGTTCCTCATGTGAGTCATTTACTTTAAGAATCAGTGGAAGTGTGAAACATATTGATAGTGTTATTTATTGAAATAACACGTGTGACTACGCCCGGGTTCCCGGGTTCGATTCCCGGCGGGGTCAGGGATTTTCTCTGCCTCGTGATGGCTGGGTGTTGTGTGCTGTCCTTAGGTTAGTTAGGTTTAAGTAGTTCTAAGTTCTAGGGGACTTATGACCACAGCAGTTGAGTCCCATAGTGCTCAGAGCCAACACGTGTGACGTGACGCACTTGTTAGTGTTTTCCGTACTTTTACACAGCAGTGGATGTAGACGGAACTGTCCTTTATAAATAATTGTAGTTTCCGAGCAACTGGTTGCGTCTTTGCAGAAATGATTCAAGTGCTACTCTATGTGATAAGGAATTAAACTATAAAGTTTGGATTAATGTTTTATCAGATGCAGTTACATATCAGGTAACGAGGTGCTGAATGGAAAACTCTTTTGAATTATGTTCACTGAAATTAAATGAGAAGAATCGATAGGGATGAAATCATTTAAGACCGAACACATAAAATAATATCATTGGAAACCGTTGAGAAATGCTGAACCAGCAATACGTAAATAAGTAGTGAGGAATGAAAATATTTGTCAGATTCGAAGGGGTGCTAACATAGCCTGACAATTAAGGCAACGGCCGGCGGGAAGAAGGAAATGTAGGCGCGATCCAATATCTGGCATAAGTCCTCATTTGTGACTACATATATGAAAGACGAGTAGTTGTGCTGCCAAGTGTATCTGCAGCCGTTTGTGACAGAAGTGGGAGGTATTGCGATAGTTTGAATGTAGTGTGGAAATTCATGTATTTAGTCATACCCACAAAATCATATGGTTAGTAGTTAAATTATAAATGCAGTAGGCTCCGCATGAGAAATACAGTTGGACACGATTGATTTACTAGGATAGATTTAATTACAATGCCGAATGCAACGTATCGACCTCAAAGAGGTAGTTCAGTGCATCATACTTACGATAGTTGAGCGCTACTAAATACGTGTGTCTGATATTCTACTTCTGCCGCCTTGGGGTGAACCGAAAACTTGAAACATTATGCTGCGCACTACTTCGTAGGTTCTTGATTCACTTCCTATGCCAACCCGTACCTGTCATCCCATCGAGGAAAACTTCCGCCCAGGACTGCGAACCGAACCCCGGGCGCCCAGCACGCCACTCACCTGCGCAGACCACTCTGCTACGAAAGCGAACAGAGCTGTATGGATCGTGCACCACAGTCTGAACGTCATTTGTAATTTTGTGCTTTGTCACAGGGAACACGGGTAATCTATCACAAAGTTATAACGATGCACTGAAGTGAAACATTCACACAGATTAAAATAGCATGTCATGGCTTGACTCGAATCTGGAGATGCTGAGTGTTGTGGTCAAAACAATATTTTTGCAGTTGAAATCAGGCTTCTTTGAGTTCGTACTCTCCGTGATTTCTCTAAATTAAAAATCGTAAATGCTACGATGATATATTAGAAATGTTCGTAGCCAGTCTGGGGTTGTGGTTTGTGTATAGTAAGTTCTACGATTTTCCTTCGTTTCGAAATGAGATCTTTTCTTTTCAGCTTTCCTTCGTCTCAGAGTTTAATAGCATATTACACTCCTACACAGAGTGAAATATTCATTCTGGAGACGGCCGCGGTGGTCTAGCGGTTCTACGCGCGCAGTCCGGAACCGCGCGACTGCTACGGTCGCAGGTTCGAATCCTGCCTCGGGCATGGATGTGTGTGATGTCCTTAGGTTAGTTAGGTTTAAGTAGTTCTAAGTTCTAGGGGACTGATGACCACAGTAGTTAAGTCCCATAGTGCTCAGAGCCATTTGAACCATTTTGCCATTCATTCTGGAAACAATCATGCTGTGACTAAATCATTCTTTCAGCTGTTGTCTAGAAAAAGTTATACTTTCGGGAAATAAAAGAAATTACAATATACTTAAATTGCATTCCTGCAGCTAGTACAACTAAACTTTTTCTCCCCTGAATTAATCTCTTTTACAACGCGATCAGACTTCGATTACGCGAATCCACTGTGAGGCCAAACGCTACTCAAATGGAATCAACTACAACCAGGTACACTACAAACTATGGCTCACGGAGAACAGGGAGCTGTGAATATCATTTAACAACCCTACGCAGATGCAGCAATGCTTTACCCTTTCACCGTGATCCAGGCGAAAGCAGTATACGTCATGCTGTGGGAGAGACGAGAGGACGGCGGCAGATGTAATGTTCTGAGGATCCACGAAAACTTGTAAACTACGTCGACTGGCCTTCTGATTATTAGAACATGGGAAACTTCCCTATCAGAGCCTTGAAATCCCGTCAGCTTTCAGTGTGAGGTACACCCGTTCGCTGGTCTGGCCAACCAATTTGACTCACAGGCACGGCGGCGCTTTCTGGAATTGTGTAACGTCAGACGGCCGACTCAGGGCGAATAAGTTCACCCTCGTGACATACCATATGTCCGAGGTGATATGCAGTTTACTGTCGGTTCAGTTGGAAACGGCCACTGGCTCTTAGTCCGCCACAAGTTGCGTACCATAAGCCTCAGGCACTAGGGAAAGACCTGAAGTTCTCCATTAGGGGAGGACCAGAAGACCAAGAAGGCAAAGAATCGCAATCACATTCCACCAAGCATGGTACAGGAGCCGTATAAGCGGAAAAAACACGTTC
This sequence comes from Schistocerca cancellata, assembly GCF_023864275.1. Lineage (NCBI taxonomy): Eukaryota > Metazoa > Arthropoda > Insecta > Orthoptera > Acrididae > Schistocerca > Schistocerca cancellata. The sequence goes on from NC_064629.1 coordinate 295,259,616, forward strand.
CGCGTTATAGAAAGCAATCGAACTATCCTCCACTCACTCAATCTGCCCTCTTGGCTGTTCTTCTGGCCTGGTAGCCAATCTAGACACAGCACCGGATTTCCCACACAGGGGGAGTAAGCCTCTGCTTTGCATATCCTGAGGGGAGCCAATCAGCGACTGAAAACCTCTCTTGTCTGAAAAAACAAGATTGTAGACTAGGGAGGCGTTGTTCTCACGGTAAGCATGGCCATGTTTCGGTAAAAACGTCTACCTAGACGAGACCACGGTGCTTCATTTAAAAAGAGATCTAATCTTTCCAGGCCGATCATTTACAATTTCTGAAAGAAGGCTGTTGAGTTTCCCAGACAGCTGTACCTGTGAAATATATGTTTTTACCATTCGCTAAAAGAACCTATCGACTTTCTTGCGTCAGGGGTGTTACAGTCTTGCCTCCAATAAACAAGTGTACCAGCTGCTCTGATCGTATAGTCCCAGTTCCTAACATGAGAAGGCTTATTGTTTTATGACAGTGCCGCCGTCTGCACAAAAAATCAGATTACAGCGGTCTCTTCCTCCACCCGCTTTTCACCATCTGGCCGCCTTTGCGATGGACTGTCGCCTGGCCCTGGTAAAATGTTTTGCGAGCCGGCACCCTCCTGCTCTGACCCTAAGTGGGAAGAGTGGAGTGCCATTGCCCGAGGTCCCTCTGCAGGTACAATTCACAGAGCGCTGCTTCCCCGAATCACTCTCACAGGCATGTCGTCCATCTTTCTCGTCTCCATTGCCGCCCCTCAGGTACAACTTCTCTGAAGGCTGCACATGCAGTTATAAGAACATTCTGCTCACAATTTCCTCATATAAAAAAATCATAAGCCCCACATATCAAGTTGCAGTTTGGGGAAACACGGAGGTAATGACCAAAAATATGAATATTAATCTGACCACCAGAATAGTTGAAGTGAGAGAGGGGCTTGTCACCTTTCAGGTCTTTCGGACCCAGGTCTTCTTGCGACTGACATTTCTGTGACCATCGCTGCCAGCTATCATATATTGTGGCTACATTCCTTTCAAGTCTTTCCTGAATTTCGCAGAAGCAACATCGAACTTCTAGTAGCAATATTATATGATCTCATTCAAACTCAGTGAGGTGTTGATAATGACGTCTCTGTCTCCTAAAAGGCATTCTGCACTGACGTCAACTCACCACGGCAAACCTCAAAGAACTAACGCTCACGACCGTTACAGCGCCAGCGCTTATTAAAGACAAACCTCATTTGCAGCCTGATAAAGGCGTTACTAGCGTTGCTCTTATGCGACCAGCGCGAAATTTTAACAGAAATCATGTTTCAGACGTAGAAACATGCCTACCAACTTTTGTTTATGTTCTACAACTCCTTCTTGGTGCCGTAATTTTTTTCCGTGAGTGTATCTGTAATTCTGAAAGACTGTCATCATTATGGAGTAAAGTCAAGTTTACATTATACAATTATGTTATGATGTGACACACTCTATTCAGTATTTAATATGAATTTTCTGTTTACAGGTAAGTACTCCAGTCGCTGTCGTCTACCATTTCGGTGAGTAAAAACATCAATTATTTTACTTGTAATATTCATATGTTATGAGCAATAGACTGTCAAATATTGAAAGTAATTAATATTAACAGCATCTCTCAAAATTCGAATTTGTTAACTACTCGTGTAACTGTAAGCTATAGCTTTTTAAATAAATGTAGTTTCCAAACGACGACTTGTGCACGTGCAGGAACGATGTGAAAGCGGATGTATGTGACAAATAATTAAGTAGTACAGTTTAGATTACTACGTTAAGATGCCCAATGTCAGATGGAGATTTATATCAGGTCGAGTAAAACTGATTAGAAAAATTAGTGTTCGAAAAAGGAAATGGAATGGAGTGTAGTGGGAACTTCTGCCACCGAATGTATCAGGATGACCAAATGTAGTGGGAAGAGGTAGAAGGCACCGTATTAAGCCTAGTCCGAGCTTTCCAAGTGATTTATTGTTTCCAACTACAGTGTTGTGTTCCCCTCGGTCTGTGTCACTGGGTCCCGCAATGCTGAGGTCACCACTTCACTATCTGTGAAACGGCTTGGTGCGGAATGGCTACCTCAGTGACCCTTGCATGCACTGTGTGTCGGCCTTGTACGTCAGAAGAGTTGCAGCCTCGTCAGGATGCCGGCAGTCAACTCGGCAGCCTGCGTCCCTGCTGACACAGCACCACTTAGTGTGAGCCGCAGGCGGCCAGCTGTGTGCTTCTCACTAGCCTGGTTGAGATCACTGCGACAACAAGCGCCCATGATCTGGCATCCAAATCTGCGACCCTCGCCTCAGGATGCCTCAAGCGTGTGTTAGAAGCCAGGATGACCCCGCACAGTAGCGAGCCGTGGAGTGGCGGGCTGCTGGCTGGTTATGGACCCCGCGTCGGCCTCAGAGGGTCGAACCAGCGACTCACTGTGGACTGGAACGCTGGCGCCCCATCTGTTGCTGCATGTAGCTGGTGGTGTGACATGCCCCGCCTTCTAGGAGAGCTGCCACACTTGAATGAATCTCGTTAGAAACCTGCACCTATTTATACGTGGCTGTGCACCTCTGTTTTGCCATATGCGCCACTTCGCGTCACGTACTCATAACACACTAGGTTGGCCAGTAGACCCCTTCTGACTGTGATTTGCAACATGCAAAACCGTTATGTATATTCTTTCAGCAATGTTATGGCCCTGTGGCCTCTATTGTACTTTTCAACTGTTGGTATGCGTAACTCACTGAAATCTGGCACGCACCTGTGTGTAACTTGTTCTCAGAATATTGCACAAAACTAACTTTTCCTATCCTAAACTGTGGTGCCAGTACATTATTCCCCTCTTTGGAAAGACCCGGCCCCGGGTCGACCCATAACTAGCTCTTAACTTGTTTGGGTCGGCACCTATGGCATATTTCCTTACTATTAGAAAACTTAAATTTGGTCTGGTGCCCCTTAAAATCATGACATGAAACAAAACGTCAAAATTCCTTACTGAACGACCACTGCTCGATCAATCCCTTATCTGCTAGTCTCACGTCCTTGGTATCCAATCCATTGGGACCACCCTTGGTTCCCTCTTGGAATTAGGTCTCCGCCTGATCAGAAAGAAAACAACACATAACAAAGTTAAGGCTGCGATGATACTTGGCACAGAGGTGCTCAAAATGATCGTTATTTGCCATTGCCTTTCCCTATACTGAGAGACATGTTGGACAAGCTGTTCGGCTGATATGCGCCCCTCTTGCTCTACAGTGAACTGGTCTACGGATCTCAACAGACCTGGATCCCGAGTCTGATTTTACAAGGTCAGATTCTGGTCAGTACAGCTGGGGCTGCGTAACATTCAATTGCGTGACTCCTGAAATTGACGCTGGCAGGTGGAAGGTTGGTCCTATTATGTTACACATAGTTCCTTTGATTAAAATTCCGCTCCCCTCGAGCTCTATACGTTTCGCTTCTGCAAATACTTCCCACTCAAAAAACGTGCTGCTACTACCAAATTCTCGTAGGTGGAGATGATCCAGTGCTTCCCGACCCGTTGCAAGCTCAATTTTGTTTCCATGATGTCCCTTGGACAGTCTATTCCTTTCACTCTGGCTAAAAATAACTGCATCATGTTTGTGTCCCATGTTTGTAGCTTCATAGATTTTCCTCCAACATTCACTATTTTTGATCCAAAGTCAACACCGATAATGAGACTACTTTAATACTTAAATTTACATTATATGAACTGGTGCAATAAACACAACTTTCCTGACCCAGCGTTGCCGACAACTAAGAATTTAAACAAGAAATCGTACGACTCTGACATCGTTCAGCACATATTTATTACGGTTTTGCCGCAAAATTTATTCCGATGCATTTATTTCTCCAGAACTGCATTTGATTTCTTCTCCAACAACACTCCATATACGTCAGACCCCACACTTCCCTTTCCATTGACCTGAGGACAGGGATCACCATAATCCTTCCTTCCTCTTCAAAAGGACTGCTGTCGGCAGCAGGCTATATTCAAAAACACATACAACATATGAAACTACAATGTCTAATTACTCTACACAAACACGATGATAAATTACATGAAAACAAAAGAAAACTACAAATACTCTACTACTTTCTGGATTGCAAAGCATACGGTACTTCATGCTACACTCTATCTTCCTAGTTTCCTCTGTGCTTAGCACCTCTCTTCACTTTCTCTTTCTTCGTCTTTCCTTCCTGTGACACGCCTGGAATCACATCTCGGCAACCCTTAAATGGTCATAACCGCCCAATTTGTACTATCGTTGTTCTAGTTGGCAGCTGAAGCTTAACATTAATGGAAGATGTGGTTTCAACAACTTGGTATGGCCCTTGATACCTCGTGAAGAACTTCTTTATTTTCCCTTTTTCTGTATAGGGGCTGTACAGCATTATCCCTTGCCCCATTCTATACTGCGGTAAACTTCCTCTCCACTTTAGTGCGTCTTCCTGCCTTTCAAAACCTTTGTATTCGCCTTTTGTACCCATTTCCAAACATTCCGAATTGTCCCTGTGAATTGACGTACAGACTCAACGGTCCTTCCTTTCTGTAGCCTCACCAAATCAAACGGTGACGGCATTTTTCGCCCGTACACTACCTCATATGGAGACAAACTGGTATTTGTATGGACTTTTGCATTGTATGTGCATACAATATACTTCAGATAATCGTCTCACTGATTGTGATGAGAATCCACATAAAAACTCAGCGTCTTCCCGATTGTTCTGTGTACCAGTTCTGTCCTTCCGTTGGCCTGTGGATGCAATGCTCTCCTCCTCAATTTCTTTACGTTCAAAAATTTACACAGTTCCTTCATTAAATCTGACATGAAGTTGGTCCCATGGTCGGTAATTATTGTCTCCGGTACACCAAACTTCAAAATCCAGTCATTTACTAACACTTTGGCGACCATTGCTGCCTGTTGATTTGGCATAGCCACCATCTCCACATACCTCGAAAAATGATCTATTATTGTCAGAACGATTCTGTTCCCCGATGGTGTTCGCCTGAAAGGTCCTAAGACATCAGACCCAAACAAAGAAAATGGACATGTCGCTTCCGGTAATCGTTGTAGTTGTATCTGTTTCTGATTCAAATTTGCCCTCCACACACATGGTATGCAAATCTTGACATACTGATCCACATCTACTTTCCTACCTCTCCACCAATACCTCTCCGCCACTCTCCTATTCGTTGTTCTACACCCTCCATGACCAGATAACACGTGATCATGTACTTCCTTTAAAACCTCATCCCTCAACTTCACTGGCACTACTACCCTTGGCCCTAACTTCGTTTCCCTGCACAGAAGACCGTCGTACATATTAAATTGTGGCTGTGTCCGATACAGTTTATAATCGTTGTCTGCATCCTGTAATTCTTGCCATACTGCTAGGTCACAACTTATCACTTCTACTTCTGCTTCCTACTTAGTGCATCCGCATTACCGTGCTTCTTCCCAGGCTTGTGCACCGCCTCGTAGTCGAATTCGCTAACACACCCTAATGCTTGATTCGATGCATCACATGCTAGTATAAACTCCTTTTCAAAATCTGAAAACGCAAGAACCGGACTTAATGTTAACACTTCTTCCAGTTTGTCAAACGCTTTCTGTCACTCTTCTGTCCATTCAAATTTCACACCCTTCCATAACAATCGCATCAACGGCTGTGCTGAATTTGAAAAACCCTTCACAAACTTTCGATAGAAATTGAAAATTCCTATGAATGACTGCACTTCCTTAGCTGTTGTCGGTTCCCAAAAATCCCTTACAGCCTGTACCAACCTCGGACCTGTTCGCACTCCATCCTTACTGATAATATGACCAAAGTATTTTACTTCTTCTAATGCAAAATGACACTTCTCCAGGCGCAACGTCAAACGTGCACCTCTTAACCTCATAAAGACTTCCCTTAACTGCTGTCTATGTTGCTCCATACTACTTGAAAACACTATAATCTCATCCAAATAGACCGGACACTACCGTGGTTTCAAACCCCTCAAGGCACTGTCTAGGAACCTCTGAAACGTTGCCGGGCGTTTTTCAAACCTAATGGCATTTTGATGTACTGGTAATGGCCTCCAGGAGTAGAGAAAGCAGTTTTAGGACGATCCTCTGGAGCCACCTCTAACTGATTGTAACCACTTGTCAAATCCATCGTAGAAAAGTACTGGCACTGTCCTAGGTGATCCAAAGTCTCCGATATGTTTGGAATGCGTCCGTTACTGTCTTATTATTGAGGTATCGGTAGTCACAACAGAACCTGTATTTCTTAATTCCATCCATAGATTTTTTAGGCAGAACGACAATTCCAGCTTCCCAGCAACTATTACAATGCTCTATAATACCGTCCGCAATCTGCTGATCAATGAAATCCTCTACAGGCGGCTACAAATGCCTTGGTATTCTGTATGGTTTACAGTAAACAGGTGCTTCATCCCCTGTTGGTATCCTATGTTGAACTAATGGAGTTGCTGGTAACAGCCCTTGTGGAAAAAACAAATTCTTAAACTCCCACAATAATTCTTCCGTATGCTCTCTTTCTCCTCCTTTCAAATGGTTAATTTAGTCACACAGTGCAGTTCTATTGGCAGTTAGTGGTTGATCGATTCGCCTACCTCTCGAACACCAGTCTTCATCATCTGGCACGTCCAAGTTTACTACTAAAATTCCTTTCCTCAAATTCGCGTCTACAGCGCTAAAATTATCCAAATTCACGGCAATGTACGCGCACAACACTACGTTTTTCAAAACAACACAATGGACCCAAAACTTCATTATCATCCAATGGTTCAATAACACATACTGTACCCACAGGCAGATTTGACTCCACACTTACCCAAAGCGACTTCCCGGTGCCACTAGACACACAGTCACGCAAATTAAGCCTTTATACTAATGTGCGGAGTTCAGTTGGTTTGTTCATCACGTTGAACGCCCCTCGCAACAGGTGTGCATTGACAACGGTTTCCCCTAGCTGAAATAACATTCCACCAAGTTCCACAGTTCGTTGTCCAAGATCAATTTTGGCATGATGTTGATGCAAGAAATCTTCTCCTAGGATCATGTCGTAGCCCTCGCTTACCCAAGGTACTACCTCCATGCATTCAACCTATAACGTGGTGGGTCTAGCTTCAAAAATGGTTCAAATGGCTCTGAGCACTATGGGACTCAACTGCTGTGGTCATAAGTCCCCTAGAACTTAGAACTACTTAAACCTAACTAACCTAAGGACAGCACACAACACGCAGCCATCACGAGGCAGAGAAAATCCCTGACCCCGCCGGGAATCGAACCCGGGAACCCGGGCGTGGGAAGCGAGAACGCTACCGCACGACCACGGGATGCGGGCGGTCTAGCTTCCTTCATTCCATTATATTCCTAGTAGCCACTGACATTTGTGCCCCTGTGTCCAACAAAATCTTAAACTTTTTAGTCCCTATGGATCCTACCACTGAACATTCCACCTCTGCATACGTATTCGTAGCAATGAAATTAAACGGGAGCTCCCTTATGTGGGTCTTGGGCCCCCTCTGCCATTTAACGCTTGCCCACCTCTCCTATCTCCACTTCTCCATCCACCCCACTTCCGATTTCCACCCCTTCCTTTATTCCTTGGTGACTGGGTACACTGCCTCTGCACATGTCCCATACGACCACACTTAAACATTTCACACCCACTGTAAACACTGGTTGCCTCTTGTATACCCCTGTTGCCACATGTATTTTCTCACATTGAATTGCCAGCTGAATGGCCGAATGCAAATCTTTCGAAGTCCCTTCACGCACTTTCCGTGACATATGTGCAGGTAACCCTCTCAAAAATACATCAAGTACCCTTTGCTTAGCCTCCTGCAGCAGAACACTATTCGCTTCATCTCTCTGACCCAACTCGTAAGTATACTAATTCATTTCCCTTATCCTGTCCGCAAATTTCTCCATCATCTCCCCCTGACTCTTTGACATTGTACTTAACCTCTCTCTAAAATACCGAGCGCTATTCTGTTTTTTGTACCTTTGTAAAAGCCCTTCATTTAACTGCTTAAACTGTCCTGCCTTCCTTAAGACCTCAGAACATCTTCCATATGTTTTCGCGTCACCCCTTAAACTAATCTTGGCTATATGTAACAACTGCTCATCAGACCAACCATTCATCACCGCTGAAGTCTCCAAGTCCTCCACAAACGAACGCACATCCTCAGATGCCTTGCCAGAAAACGGAATAATCAAACTCGCAGCAGCTGGATCAATCCCCTGCACCATAGGCAACAACGAATGATCAGATGCGGTTTCCCGCTCACTTCTGGATGTTAATTCATTTCTCAACTGCGTATTTTCTGCTGTCAATTGTGCTACTTTTCCCAACAAAATCCGTACCACTTCTGGTTCCGGCACACCTCGCATCCTTGACTCTGCGATTGTGTTGCTTTCGTTACCAGGCCGGCCAGAGTGGCCGACGGGTTCTAGGCGCAACAGTCTGAAACCGCGCGACCGCTACGGTCGTAGGTTCGAATCCTGCCTCGGCCATGGATATGTGTGATGTCCTTAGGTTGGTTAGGTTTAAGTAGTTCTACGTTCTAGGGGACTGGTGACCTCAGAAGTTAAGTCCCATAGTGCTCAGAGCCATTTGATCCGCTCCCAGTTAGTCCCGAAAGAAAACATTTAAGGGAGGTAGGACGTCAAATGAGCCGACTTGGAGCAGGATAGGCACCACAGAACAGTTTAGCTTCCACTGTCTATACTTTTACAAATAAATTCATAAAACTTTGTCAGCATGGCCAGGAAGGGTTCAGAATTCACCCCCATAGCAGTGGAAGTTCGAAAACATAACGAAATAATTTTTTTACATGTGAAATTTCATCATTTTTTTCACTTACTAATGGCTGCGTTTGTTGCTATAGGAACACTTTACTTCATAAGTAAGAGAGATTCTTCGATGAATTTTGCACAGCATACAAACCATACTTAAAGCTGCATGAAACTCTAGAATTTTACAAATCTATAAAAACCTGTGGTAAAAATAGCGGTAATTAACTAAAAAATTTTTGTTTTTTCTAAACATGAAGTATAAAATATAACAGTTCATTCGTCTTTTCAGAAAATTAAATAAATTACAGAGTTTCATTCACTGTGAGTATGGTATTTATGCTGTGCAAAAAATCATCGAAGAATCTCTCTAACTTATAAAGAAAAGTGTACCTATAGCAACAAATGCAGTCATTAGTAAGTGAAAAAATGATGAAATTTTGCACGTAAAATATTTATTTTGTTATGTTTTCGAACTTCCACTGGAATGAGTGTGAATCCTGAATCCTTCCTGAAGATGCTGACAAAATTTTATGAATTTATTTGTAAAAGTATAGACACTGGAAATTAAAGTGTCCTGTGATACCTCTCCTGCTCCAAGTCGACCTGTTTCACGTCCTACCCCCCCCCCCCCCCCCTTAAGTACAAGAATAACCCGATTCCCTACACCTCAGTATCATCATACTTGGTAACATCATACTCAAACCAGTACAACAGTAATTAAATGCCACAAAAAAAATCTGACTGCCCCAAATACACTAACACATACTCTGACAACAAAATGTACTATGTCCACGCAAAACATCTACAATGGCCTGACATGAGCCGTACCCAAAAACACAAAAAAGGAAAGAAAACGTCCAATACTCAAAAGTAAACCGTTCAGACTTCACCATATCTTGTGCATGTAATGTGGGTGGTGGGCTCGAACGTTGTACTGGACAGACGATGTATGCTATTCTGACACTAAATGCAGTGGGAACTTCTGCCACCAGATGTATCAGGGTGACCAAATGTAGCGGGAAGAGATAGAAGGCACCGTATTAAGACTCGTCCGAGCTTTCCAAGTGATTTATTATTTCCAACTACAGTGCCACCTTTCCCTCGGCCTGCGTCACCGGGTTCCGCAATGTTGAGGTCACCACTTCGCTGTCTGTGAAATGGCTTGTCGCGGAATGGCTGCCTCAGCGACCCGTGCACGCTCTATGTATCGGCCTTGTACGTCAGAGGAGTTGTAGCCTCGTCAGGACGCCGGCAGTCGACTCAGTGGTCTGCGTCCCTGCCGACTCAGTGTCGCTCGGTGTGAGCCACAGGCAGCCAGCTGTGTGCTTCTCACAGGCATGGCTTAGATCGCGGCGACAATAAGCACCTGCAATCCGGCGTCCGAATCTGCGGTCCTCGCCTCGGGATGCCTACAGCGTGTGTTGGAAACCAGGACGACTGCCTGTAGCAGCGAGCCGTGGAGTGTCTCGCCACTGGCTGGCTACAGACCCCGCGTCAGCCTCAGAGGTTCGAACCAGCGACCCACGGTGGATTGGAACGCTGGCGCCCCACCTGCTGCTGCATGTAGCTGATGGTGTGACACGCCACGCCGTCCAGGAGAGCTGCCACACTTGAATGAATCTCGTTAGAAACCCGCACCTATTTATGCACGGCTGTGCGCCTCTGTTTTGCCATACGCACCGCTTCGCGTCACATACTCATAACAAAGTAGGTTAGCCAGTGGACCCCTTCTGCCTGTGATTTGCAACATGCAAAACTGCTATGTATACTCTTTTTCAGCAATGGGACGGCCCTGCAGCCTCTATTCTACTTTTCAACTGTTGGTATGCGTAACTCACTGCAGTCTGGCCCGCACTTGGCTGTAACTTGTGCTCGGAATATTGTACAAAGCTAACTTTTCCTATCCTAAACGGTGGTGCCGCTACAGTAGTATTAATTTTATGTAAATGAACAGTTCAGATGAGAAGGGAATATAAGCTCTGAAATTTGGTGAGGATAATATGGGTGGCTGGAATTACTAATGAGGAGGTACTGAACTGATCTGGAGGAAGAAAGAAATTTGTGGCACATTTTGACTAAAAGAAGAGATGAGTTGACAGGGCACATTCTGAGACATCAAAGAACCGTCAGTTTGGTAACTGAGGGAAGCGTTGGAGGTAAGAATGGTTGAAGAAGACCGAACTTCGAATACAGCCTGCAGGTACCAATGAATCTAATATGTGATAGTTATGCAGAGATGAAGAGACTTGCAAAAGATACACTAGTGAGGAGAGCTGTATCAAATCAGTCATCGGACTGTAGACGACAAAAACAACGTAATTCAAAAAATGCAAACTGGTGATGACTTGTATTACATCTTATCACCGAACCCACATGATTTTATGTAAACTAAATTCGTACTTTTATGTGGCCACAAATTGCGTAGAGGCGCATCACGTTTCTTACGTATCAGTTGTTACAGAACAAATATCTTCCGACCAATTAATGTCATAATTATTTGTTTCATTAATGAGTATCGTTTCAATACATCAAATGTTTCTAAAACTTTTATACAGAGCTATGAAAGCCACTGTTGCGCGTTATCAGCCGGTAGCTCGATATATGACGTTATATCTACCGTGTGTGTGCCTGTGGCGCGCGACCCTTGCTGTGAAACTAATCGTAACTCTTACTTCCGCAGCTGTTTTCATCGAAGAAAAAATCCTTACCATATCAGTCAATAGAATATTTGTAATGTTATAACTTGGACGAAATAACGATATTATTATTATTATTATTATTATTATTATTATTATTACTGTTTTTGTGGTTTGAACTGTGTGTGCTCTAACTGAATTTTTTTGTACAAAAAAGGTGATCGACTACTGATTCCAAAGTAACTGGTGGTTGTAGGGGTCGAATGTATATTTCCCCAACTATTACAAAAGCACTGAATTAAATACTGCCTACTTTCGACGTCGTTTTCACACCGCGATTATATCCACCAGTCTAACAGCTTCTCTTTGCAGGCACAGGAAAAGAGATGTTAGCCAATCATCTAATTAAATTCCTCTGAAGTAAATATTATGACTAGGTTCCCACAGTCAGCAAGATCTGAAGAAGCTATTTAATTTTATTAATTCTGGTATTTATTGTGAATTAATAATCAATTATTTTAATATAATTTGTCCTTAAAATCCAAGATGGAAGCAAGCAACACTGTTTCTAAAGTCACCTTTAGACAACTATCTTTAAAACTTCCGCGTAAGTAATTACTGAAAATTGTTATGAATTTTCAACTTTCACTCAGCAAAGTCTACGCCAGCAAATGGAAAACAGAAGGCGATCAATGCTTGTATCGTATGTTCTAACCAATTTACATGAACTAATAAGTCAACCTTATACAATGAAATACTCAAGTTTCACAAAATGTAAATATGATTCTAAAGATAGTAATTTTTGACATAAGTTATTATTAGCAATTAATGACATGGGACTGAATGTAGGACGGTGATGGAATCTTCAGTTAAGGTCAAGCCACTGTTCAGAATGAACTATAATGTGCAAGTTATGTGTGGATTCACACTTTCATTATTATAACTGCGGCTCCTTACATTTACAAGGGGACCATCAGACATATTAATCACTGAGCTCGGCAACTATTACGTGTGTTGTAAAGGGACCTCTCATGAGTACATGGCTAGTGACATTTCATGCGACAGCCTCTTGCTCCCGAGAAAATCGTTGCTGAGGTTTTGTGGGTACCTCATACTTGTAGTGGTTAAAAAATGGCTCTGAGCACTATGGAACTTAACTTCTGTGGTCATCAGTCCCCTATAACTTAGAACTACTTAAACCTAACTAACCTAAGGACATCACACACATCCATGCCCGAGGCAGGATTCGAACCTGCGACCGTAGCAGTCGCGCGGTTCCGGACTGAGCGCCTGAACCGCTAGACCACCGCAGCCGGCCATACTTGTAGTGTTCGTCAGCTCTTGACCAATAGAGCGTAGCGTAGTGGTTACGGTTTATGGCTATCACGCTAATGGTACGGGTTCAAATGCTTCCTGGGTACTTCTTTTAAATTTCATCGAACAGAATATTATTAAGCGGCATGTTTAATGCAAAGCAATCTAAAAGTATTTATTTTAGGAGTAGTAATTTCATTAATAAATCAATAATTACACCAATATTTCGTGAAATGTAGACTCCGTTTGTTACAGAAAAGATTACAGAATCGTCTTGGTAGCCATCGCTTGCATCGCATACTGTGATACAACAGAATTGTGGATGTTGTTCATCGTAGAAGCAACGGAAACAAAAATTCGTGGAAAACCACGAACATTAAATGGAAGCTACCGCCTTGCAGGGAAACCGATTTTTAAGAAGCGATACCAGAAAACACAGTTCTCTTCAACTCAAGAGGTTCGTTCATTGTCCGATCAACTTCGATGCGAACCGCGCTTATTTGACCATTACTGTGAAAGCAGGTGCACCAAACTGATGCACATATAAAGAATCTACTTTCATTGAATCTTCCCTCGAAACGATTTCTCAGTTGGTCTTTAGCAACTCGGGAGCACTTTTTTTCGTGAAAAATTTAACCTGCCTGTAGGAGTGAACATCAGAGATTTCAGTAACCTGTACCGCCAGCGTGGTAGCTGAAAACGTCAGCCGCTGCGCTGCGCTTGCTTGATCGAAACATGACTAACCTTACAAGCCTAGGTGGTACCCATAAAACTTCAACATATATTTTACGGAAACCAGGGCCGTCGCATGAAAAGCCGCTAGCCATGTGCTCAGGACAGGTTCCTCTACAACATATCGAATCATCAGAATCTGCGATTAATAAGTCTGATGATCTCCTTGTTAGATTTCTATGAAACAAATTAAAGGTCTGGTCTTGTGATGGTTGCATCATCGAAAGTGTGGTGGACGATGATCTCACACAACTTCTCCACGTCCCTGACATATTATTAAAAGCCCATCAACATGACGCTTTCCAGAGGCACTGTCCCAGTGTGAGCTACGTCTCACAATACTTCAGAGTATTTTTGCATCCACCACTCCAGAATTTCAGAAACGACGTAGTAGCGTGCAACTAGCGTAATATCAAATATGTTATCCGTCGTCCTCCGAAAACGCGTGCTCTATTAGGTACGATGAAAGGTGATTTTGGGCTCTATAAACTGTTAGTCTACCGTATTCCATGTAAATGTGATAAGCGTGCTTCGGGCAGACTATGAGGACAGTATAAGTAAGATGCAAGGAGCGCATCGAACTCAACTAACCCACAAAACCTGCGACTGCAGAACAATGCATAGCTACAGGGGGCTCATTTACATATGAATCAACGGAAGCGTAAAGACAGACAACGTCGTTTTGGGAAAAATAGATGGGTGGCCAAGGGCCCGACCAATAGAGACAGTGACTTCACTCTCGGTAAAGCGTGGCACACAGCTCTTAGTCAACTGAAGTCGCAACGTCGGCCGAGAGCAATTTCCGTATCCTTAAGGAGGACAGAAGCACTAAATAGCCGTCGTTAGTGCCCAGTATTCGGCGATCGTGTCCCCCACCACTCTACCTGTCACGGCGTGCGGAAGGGTAGTGGGGGAAAGGGTAGGGAGCGGTAGCAATATAAAGGAGTGATGATGTTGCAGTGACGCTCATTCTACGGGACGCTCATTCTACAAGTGTCACCTGAAGGTGGCGACAACCCTGTTTCGTAAACTACTGTACTCGGCTGGACAAGGGCGAGTGACATAAACAATTGTAAGTCTGATTAATGTAATTTAAGTAATAAGAATTATGTAAGAAATTTCACTTTGAACTCTAGTTTTTATAAACTTTGTAAACAGCATATTATAATATTGTAATAACAAATGTAATAAGACTCATATACATCTACTGTCATCAAGATCAATAGGCTATTCTCGAAAATGTGAGTGACGACCAAAAAAAAAAATCTTTGTTTCTACGCACACACACACACACACACACACACACACACACACACACACACGGACGCACGCACGCACGAGCGCAAACCATATTTGCGCCTTATAGGGTACATGCACATATTTATTATGTGTGTGAATTGACTGGCGCCACATCAAAGAGACTGGGCCTTTGTCTTACAGTTGCTGCGATGAAGTTGCTTGAGCCGTTGTAATTTCCTAGTGGTACGGATATCATCTTTCAAAATTTCTATGTCGTTACAACCAATTACGGCGTTTCAGGTCCGCACGTTCATAATTTTATTACAATGTTACAGAAACATTTTATATGTCTTAATAATGTTTACCCTCACCTACCCCTCACATTCACACACTCTGTCACAAACCCAAACACACAGGCGCGCGCGCACACACACACACACGCACACACACACACACACACGCACACACACATCAATACTTCCCATCCTCATCGTACCACCCCATCCCTCCTCAGTCGCCCAATTACTTACCGTCTCCTATTCTTTCTCACACATAACACCACACCATCATCCTCTCAACGCCCACATAACTTACCATTTTCATTAAGTGAATCCGACAACATGCAAAATTGTTATGTCTAGTTCATAACAACAAGTAACAAGCAACAGCAAATCTGCTAAATTTAATTTCAGTACCAACAAATATAGAAGTAATATCATTCTGAATTTTAATTTGATAAATATTAAAAATTATTATAACTAGCCACTGTAAACAATGATTTTAAAATAAAATAAATGTAAATAATGTCACCCAGTCGGTCTTATTATTTTATGGCATGCTTAACTCCAAATGTCTCACTACACCAGTGCCAAGTTGTTTCGATCTTTGCGCCTTACTACATCTACACAATGGCCTACACAGTGCTATGAACTACTAGTAGGAACTATACCAGCTAATTCTCAGTCACTAGACTGGTAATGGAAAAATGAAAATTCTGCCCTCTAGGAAGTCGACTGGTTGCAGTCACTCCTAAAAAATTCGTATGTCATAGTCACAGTGCTACACATCTATTATGGATGACAGTTTTAAACTGTGTTTCTGTAGTATTTATTGGAGTGTCAACACTACTGGCGACCTTTTATTTCATATCTGTATAAATAATGCTGTTTGTGGTATTTTCAGTGGAATCCTTTTCTCTGTGTAGAAATCAGTTGGCAATAGCGACCTAAACAGATACAGTGAAAGAGAGTATGAAGTAAAAATTTACACACACTACTCGTGAATCTCTTGTGATGTAATTACCGAACTGATATTCCAAGTACCCTAGGATGAAAGTCATCGCACTTAAAATCGGATTTACATACACTAAATTCAAAAGATATTAACATAAATACACAACAAACTTCATTCTTGACACAATAAACTTTTTCAGCACACACGCAAATCCTCTTGATATCCAAAACTGCAACCTGTCTTATCCTCCAACATTAGATTACATTAATTACTATGTTGCAAGTTTCATGTTACGAGAAATGAGAAATATGCCATTCATTTTAATATGAAAACCATTCGTAGTAAAGCCAGAAACATATATGTTGATTTGTACACATGCAGCCAATCGCATTCGCCTATTCATTGGACAAGTTGAGAGAGGCAGACTATTTTAACAGTCTGGAACATTCCAAACCGGAACACACTCTACAACTCAAAATGAGTCCTTCATTTGAAGCACTTATATTTATTTCTGTAGCTCCATAGTTTGAGAATTTCCTATTTATTTTCTTATTTCTTATCATTGTAACTTTTATTTTCAGTCTAAAGTTATTAGTTAATGATATTTTCTGAATTCACATAATGTGCATCAAACATTCTCTGTGCACGTTACTTCTCTGCTCCTTCTCAATGGTAATTCATCATATAAATGATGATCAATTTCACATCTCCGTACAAATCAACTGAAAGGAATTCTTTTCGAAGGAGATAGTCTGGCATTAGACCAGGTTAGAAATTTTTCACAAAATACTGCAGCAACTCAAGCGGTATTTTTTATGTACAATTTTAATGCTACTGTACTTACATACAATCAGTTTAAAATTAAAGCTAAACTGGCATTACCACTACTTAACATCCTATAGAGTGTTGTAATGAAATACTGATGAGCCGAAACATTATGACCACCTGCTTAATAGCTTTTCTGTCCTTCTTTGGAACGAAATAGATCACTGATTCTGTGAATCAGGGATCCGACAGTTTACTACTAGCTTTGTGGAGATATGTGTCATTAGATGTCTACGAGTAAGTCATGTAATTCGCGTATATAACTAGATGCTCATGTTTGTACTCGGCAATGGCGCCCGATAGCTACCCACATGGGTTCCATAGGACTTACATCAGGCTAATCTGGTAACCGAGACATCAACGTGAATTCACTATAATGCTCCTCAAACCACTGTAGCATGGTTCTGGTTCCAATTATATCGCTGGAAGGTGACATCGCTGTTGGGGAAGACAGCATCATAAAGGGATACAGGTGGCTCGCAGCTGTCAGTATTTCTTCGATTACTACCACAGGCTGCATGCAAGCGGAGGAGAATGTCTCCCATAGCACAATGCTGCTCCCACCAGCCTGCGACTGTGCGCGATGTACGTTTCGAGCTGACGCTCACCTCGATGGCGGCGTTCGTTTTTGCTACCTCGTCACGTGCCCCCAATGCCATCAGGCATCCAACATCCAACATCGCAACGGGTAATAGTCATAATTCTTAAGCTGATCAGTGTATATGTTTTGAAATTTGTTAAAATTCAGATGAAACACCAATAATACGTGCCGCAAACACCTTTTCTAGGAAACAAGTACTTTTGAGTTAACAACATTTCTTCAAATTCGATTTATACGTTCCAGAGAACTGTACGTATTCCAGACATTTCTAACTGGTACGTAATGATGTTAACAAAGGTAGCATGGTCCAGCGTTATATTCGTGTGCTGAAAAAGGAACATCTCTCTTCAGCATAATTTACTATAGAGTAGGCAAAATACTCGTAAAACTGGCGCAGAAAATACACTGGTGGCCAAAATTAAAGCATCGAACAGCTATTTTCCCGTCCTGTGTCTAATTCACGATATAATCATACAAACTATCAACAAAGATCGTGTTCTGCACAGGAGATGGCATTCCGGTCAAAGG
This sequence comes from Schistocerca cancellata, assembly GCF_023864275.1. Classification (NCBI taxonomy): domain Eukaryota; kingdom Metazoa; phylum Arthropoda; class Insecta; order Orthoptera; family Acrididae; genus Schistocerca; species Schistocerca cancellata. The sequence goes on from NC_064629.1 coordinate 295,277,576, forward strand.
ACAACCACTCCACCGATGACATCAGGGCACCTGTCAAACGTGGTTGTGTTTGACGGGTAGTCCCACATCCACAGTCGCTTCGTAAACAGCTACAGATGGTGCAGTGTGGCACAGAGAAGACGGCCTACCACAGTTTCTGTACTCGAGGGCCATAGGAATAATGGGAACAAGACAGTCGCAAACTGATGTGCCCCAATGGCTCAATATGAATCGTTCTGTTGTCTCTCGGATGTGGCGATAGTTTATAGAGACCGAAACTGTGTTCTGAGGACCATGGTAAGGCCGACCACGTGTGATATTAGAAAGAGGACACCGTTATTTGGCTGAAGGAGTACAGCGGTATAGCCTTGGTACTGTACAGCAACTAGCATCTGACCTTGCAGCATCCATTGGACGTGTTGTATGGAGGTAAACGTTGTACAGAAGGATTCGGCAGAGTGGCCTTTATTGTCGGAGACCTGTTGTTTGTCTTCCTCTGATGCGTCTTCACATAAGGAAACGTATACAGTGGAGTCGTCAACGTGCCACCTGCACGGTTGAACAGTGAGCCAATGTTCTTTTCAAGACGAGTCCCGATTTGGTCTGGAGAGTGATTCTCGACGGATTCGCATCTCGAGGGAACGTGGAACTCGATTTCGGGACCCAAACATTGTGGAAAAGGCCTGATATCACGAAGGATCCTTAATGGTATTGACCGACTTTATGTAGACCATGCGAACACCTCTTCATGAAATTGTATGGGAGAATCGGCAAGGTTTAACTGCCATCAGGTATCGTGACGAGATCTCGAGACCTGAAGTGCTATTGTTGCAAGGTGCCGTGGGCCCAGATTTCGTATCAATGTACGATGATGTTCGATTTCGTAGAGCACAGGTGGTTGACGTTTTCTTGGAAACGGAAGATATTACACCCACAGCGTGGCCTACTCCCTCTCCCAATTTGAATCCCATAGAGTATGTCTAGTATGCACTAGGGAGATGGGTTGCATCACTACAGCATCAACCACTCTCCAAAAATTGCAAGCAGCTCTACAGCAAGAATTGGCGTTATTGCCTCAACATGAAATTTATGACATCTATCACAGTATGCACCGTCGTTGTCGGGCCTGTACGGCTGCCAGATGTGGTCGCACCCCATACTAAGGACATTTAACAGTTGTCAGAATCTGTGTGCAAATCCGTTAAGTTGGAAAGAACGAAGAACGTTTTTGTCCACCGTTATGTGTGTTGCAGTTGTTTGCGTTCTGTGTTCTTTACATTCTTTCTACTTTCCTATCACCTGTATATACTATTTTCTGGCGAAGTAAACGCAACTTTTCAAAATTTCCGTTTGTTGCTTTAATTTTCGCACCAGTATTTCATGCACCGCAAGATAGGCAACTCAACTTACATCATCCACTCCTAGGACAGATGATGCAAGTTTGGTTGCGTATCTTACAGTTTTTCAAATGATTTTCGGGTCAGGTTTATTTTGCCCACCTTGCATCTACCAACAGCTGTCTTCGGTTAAAGAACAGATTTAGGAGAGATTGGAATACCTTACGTTCGTGATGTCCGTGCGGAATCCATGAGCGCTGTACCCACACGAGAAGGATGCCAGTATTATGCGTATCTAAATACACATGGTCAACTTCATCTAATCTCTTCTTTAAGACGTACGGATTGGTTAGTATTCAAATCAAGAGATGTAGTGTATGATTGCTTGCTTCAGTCTGCTGCACTATAGGACAGAAGAATACTTTACTTTGCAGGGGCGTCAGAAGGACATCTTATCCGTAATTGGAATCTCTGGAACGACATGTTCAGTCATAGACAAGGTAATACGAGGGTTATTCGGAAAGTAAGGGACGATTGGTCGCGAAATGGAAACTACAGTGAAAATCCGATGAAGTTTTGCACAGGTGTGTTGGGCAGTGTCTCTAGTGTGCCCGTCGATTGCGTTACGTCGTTATTTTTAGTTCTGGGCACACACAGAGCACATAAAAATACCCAGAACAACAGTGTTTCCCACCAAGTACGAGAGCCTGGTGAGAAATTTTGCCTGAAGCTATGCAGCCAACATTACATAAATGTCGTGCGTTTACTTCTTCAAGACAATTCTCAGCCGCATCCTGCAGGGGCAATCAAGATGCTCCTGCATCGTTTTCAGTTGGAAATGTTTGATTATACACAACACAGCCCGTAATTGTCTCCCTCTAAGTTTTATCTCTGCTCACATGAACCGCTGGTTATGAAGATAACATTTTGGCAAAGACAACGAGCTGTAGGCCAGCGTAGAGAATTGGCGGAAAGCACTGGCGGCTGCCTTCCATAACGAGGGTATTGGAAAGTTGGTACAACGCTACGACAAACGTCTAAGTTGGATCGGCAACCATGGATACAAGTAGCTGGAAGTTGAAGCTAACTGTTGCAAGTAAAACAGTTTTGATTTTTAGTGTGGTTTCCATTTCGCGACCTATCGTACCCTACTCTCCGAAAAGCCCCCGTATATTAATTATTTTCACTATACTTTTCAACAATGACGTGTACACTCTTCACAAATTTTAGGATTTTGATTTTTTCTTCCCAAAAATATTGTCTTCGCAGCTCTGGAGCTATGTTTGCCGTAAATGATCGAAATGCGAATTTGCAAACACTGTTTTTAGTAGAGGTTGAAAATACCGCTACAGTTGTAAAGTTCTTTTATTATCACATAACCGGTTTCTGAATCTTAAAAGCACATCTTCAGGTGTGGTACTGGAAATAGCAAGAGACGGGAGATAATTTTCACACACAGCAAAACACATAAAAAACAAAAAAAAATCATATAAAGTTTTAAAAAGCATTCCAAAACCGTCGGTCGGGCTAGGTGCTATGAAACCTATGTCAATGCAAAAGTGACACCAGACAGTATTACGGGCGACTGCCTGGATAGTGAAATACACAAATAATGCCAGGACACTTACACTGTGCTGCGGCCCCCGAGCGCTGCAGTGGACGTGTACTAGGCGCGGTGTGTTACCTATGAGCGTAGAACAGGGAGTAGCGGGTGCGAACGAGGAAGCAAACTGGTAAACCAAAGTGGCAAAAGTGCTGCCATATGTTGACGGAGAGAAGAACGAGGGCCACTAACCTGGCCGTTCACAGTTTGAATTAGTGGTTTACATTTAAAATGAAGAAAAAACGAAAAAAATTACATAAAAAATACACGAAATAAGTTACAAGTGCGTTTATGCTTAGTAAAGCAGCGTATTGAACAGGTCAGTTGAGAACTGTGGTAAAACTGAGTGGAAGCAGCGATATAAAATATTATATAAACCGTAAAGCGCAATAAAACTTTCTTATCACATGAGTGGCTAACAAGTTTTTAATTTAATGGGGATATGTAAGTGGCAACGTGGAACAACTCGCCACAGTCATCAGTTAAAAGAATGTGCACATCTGCCACTCCTATTTATAGCCTCTCGTTACTGATCAACAGAAAAAGGAGCGAAACCTTACAGTCTATACTGTCAGAAAGTAATACGCCAATTAATAGCTAGCAGAAATTGCACTAAAAGGACAGATTGAAAATGGGGTTAATTTAAAAAATGCTAACCAAAGTCGACAACTAATCGAAGCTTACATGAGATAAGACCTGGGACGCATTTTACATTATGAAAGACAGGTAAATTTTTTAACTAGTGAGGGCACAGATAGTGCCCCAGCACAGTAATGCACCATAGTCATAGGATAAAATGAAAAACATGCAAACTTTTATTAAGAGACGACAATCTTACAGCTATGTAAAATGATCTGGGTGCACTTTGCGGAGCTCACTATAGGATACAGGCATATGCCGTACATTCGTTAAGCCTATTGAAGGCATTTTGAACGAGCAAACTGCCCGCCCTTAAGCGCACAGTCCTGCTGAATATCTTTTCCTTTTTGAAGCAGCGTCCTGCCTCATTTCCTTCTCTTTCTGGTCCCTGATTACTGAACGCCACACACGTATATTTCTTAATTGTGTCAGTGTTTTTTTGCCATTATCTTGTGGCCGTCAATAGGCTTAACAAATGTACGGCATATGCCTATTTCCTATAGTGAGGTCTGCAACGTTCACCTAGTTCATTTTACATAACTGTGAAATTGTCCTCTCTTAATATAAGAGCCCGAAACCGGTTGTGTGATAATAAAAGAACTCGGTGATCAAAGACGCGATTCCATGACCTCTCGGCTTCCAGGCACGTGCCTTAGCGCTAGACCAACAATCCCGACATCTGTATAGACAGCTCATCTATAGGCTCTGATGAACGAATTTGCGAGTATCAAAGTATGTGACATATATGGCCATATCTTTTGACTGAATTGACTCAGAAGCTGAAATGTTTCACACCGCCAAGGAACAGTACACCCGCATACGGTTTTCTTTGCCAAGTGGAATAGCTGCTGCTGGGATGGACCAACGCATTACTGACTTGCTCAATTTATAAAGCTCTTCCTCTTGAATAAATCATCGAATCTTTCTGAAACTGTAATTATTAGTTTGTCAGTACATGTACATCACATCTACCTATTTCCATCCCACCCTGACAATTCCTTCATGGTGCGTCTTTCTTTTTCCTCTCTTTTTCTTTCTAAGAGTGTATACGACTACATCCTGATGCCTTCGTGTTGCAGGTTTGGTCGTTTGTCTAACATGTCGTACGATGAAACAATGCGTTTGATTATCAATGACATCCGCAAATACCACCATCAGTTGTTAATTGGGATGTTACAGTGAATTTATTGCTTTGCGAAAAACCTCTCTCTCTCCTCATAAGTTTTCTGAGTGACAATCGTTATCGAATACAAATTACTTTTGAGCTTTCCTTATAGACAATTCCGAATCGATTTCTATATTTGGTGTGCTGAATTTATTTCGGAGCTCTCTGGCAATACATCAGGGCATGATCTAGAATAAAACCATTAGGTGATTTTGTAGACGAACAATGTGACGTTCGTTGATTGGTACATATTTATTGCAAATGTAGTACCTTCTTCCACGTCTGTTTTCAGGGATCCATGAATTATTGCACAAATACCAACACGACGGTAGTACCACAGTGCAATGCTTGGCATGACCCTATTGCAGGTTAAATATTCTTCTTTTCCTCCGCCCTCTGAACTGGTTTATCCAGACACTTACGCGCGGACCTACAGTTTAAAGTGGACTCCGCACCACACTGCATGATGGCATTTTTCAGATTAAACAATCATAGCCAGAAATGAATGCGGCCATAAATCACCAAAAATAACGTAGAATCGACCTGTGATCGAAACTCAAATATCGGGATTTTTATTCTGACACTTAGGCTCTGAGTCATGCAGACATCACCAAAGAAAACCAAAAAATTTAGCTATCATCATAACCATTGCATTAGTACCCACTTTTACAGCGTAATTTCGCTATATCCAGAAAGCTGGTGAGTAGAATATATCATTTTTTACATCAATTCGCTGTTGTTATACCAATGTGGTAACTGACGGGACACTGAAGTACGCCGATCTCTTCGCCAAAACTCATAAATTTCACATCTTAAATAATTTTGATATCATATCTCTGTAGTGTTCTTTATTGAGAAGAGTTCGTGCTAGCCAATCCTACACAAGCAACTTCATGTCAACATAATAACCGCAACCTACAACTTGTTTCACTTCCTTCACAACTGTTGTCCACCTTTCATGTCCTTCATCTGTCCCAACGCGGCAATCAGATTTATATCCAGGGTGGTCCCAACGCTATCACAAAGCGAAAAAAGTGGTCCAATTAAAACATTCATATTTCTTTACGTACTAGACGAATATGTAATAAAAATGGTGGTTCCTGTTTAAAAACACGCAGTTATCCGTTTGACCTATGACAGCGCCATCTAGTGGGCCAACCATAACGCCATCTGGTTTCCCACTTCAAGCTAGACAAATTTCGTTCTTTGTAGATTTTTCGTTTGTCGCTTATTTCGTGAGATATTTGTCCCGGTCACGATCAATGAACCACCCTGTATAAGTTCTAGATCATTTTTCGTGCCATGTATTGCCATCGTGCTACCTTCAGAAATTCAGAGTGTATACCATACAACATTTACAACAGATTTCTTTAAATCTTCGAAATTTAAGATCTTTCCTGAGACCAGTGTCGTCATTCATCTGTATACAAGTCATGTTAGTATAATGCAATAACTACTTATTGAACTCATCCTCGGTAATAGTCACACCTGCAGCACCTTACCTTTTTTCGAATAGGGATTATCACATTCTTCTTTAAACCTCTGGGTTTTTCGTCGCTCTCGTTATCTCGGACTCCAAATGGAATAGATTTGTCATGGGTCGTTCTGCCAAGGATCTCAGTCATTCTGGAGGTAATGTCGTCCACTCTAGGACATTGGTTTTTTGGACAGTACGGTGACGTAGGTTTTTAATTATGAGTGCTTGCAGCAATGGGCATGGGGAAGGGGCTGTATCAGGGAGGGAAAGAGGAATGTGATATTACAGATTTCTCGAATCTAAGAGAAGAGAAGGTGGCGTGACTCAGGAAAAGAAAAAGAAACATATCTGAGCGAATAGAGGAGCGTTGGCAAGGTTACCACGATACTTTTATTTGGGGAAGCACTATGACGCACTTCAATTTCTTTCTTAGAAGTAGCAGGACACTTAATTGTGCGAACAGTGCAGGAGAGCTTGTTCCAGAGTCGGACAGCGACAGCTAAGCGTTTGAAAATATTTTAATTTCATGAACTGGCATCGGTAGGATACTAGGTAAGTGAGACCTCGTGTTTACATTGTGTTGGCACGAGAAGTGTTTAATCTCTGAAGCGAGGTGCTGGGGTCTTGCGCACTGAGGAGCCGGTGAAGGAGACATAGCGTGTAGCAGTCCAGTAACTTGTCTGGTTGCAACCCGCCAACAGGGCGTATACGGCACTGACATGGTCATATGGACGAGTGCTACAGATGTAACGAACACAGGTATTGATGGTTAGCTCAAACCGCCTTGTGTTCTCACTATTCGTGCCGTGTTGAATTACATCACGTAGTGGAAGTTGGGTAGAACGACTGATTACACGAGCTTGCATTCCACGTCTTGTGGAAATATGTTCCGAAACTTTTTGAGGGCATAGAGAGAAGCGAAAGTCCTCCGGCACATAGCGACTGTATTCCCTGCCCAATTTAAATGTTCATTCAGTGTTACCTCAAGTTCTTCATTGCTCTCTTGTACGATACTGGGAATAATTGGGAGGCAACTGATCGCAGAAATCTGAACTTGGTAGTTTCTTGTGAAATACTAACATTCTTTGCACAGTTTTTGCATTAAATTTAAGCCCGAGACTTCTCGCGTACGTTACCACTAAAGAATTATAATTTACCTAGTCAGTCAGTATTTACATCTTCAGGTCTGACTCTTAGATAGAGCTGGGGGTCGTCGCCATAGAAATGATATGTACAGCAAGACGTACAATGAAAACAAAAATGAACCTAAGCCTGGCCCTTCCAGTGCTCCCTGGAGAACACACGGTCAATAATTTGTTGGCTGTTTTTCGAGTAGATTTTACACCATTTTAGCGCACTACCAGAGAAATTTAGCAGTCTTTTTTTTCCTGAGCAGTTTGCCAAAGTTGGCGGTATGAAAAGCTTTCCTGACGTCTAGCAGTGACAACATTGTGGCCTCACGTTTGTCCAGGGCGTATTTCAGATCATTAGTTATCTTAAGTATTCCATTAAATTTTGTTCACGGTGATTGTTATAATACTTTCCTGACGAAGAAGATGCGTTTCTGGACAGCAATGGACTGCAAGCGATCTACGGCAAGTAGAGTTCTAAGAAGCCACAACTGTGACCGAGACTAAACTGAAACCTCGCCAAACCCAAATCGCTTTTGAAGACACTTTCATCAATAGTATATATTTCATCAACATACAGCATATGACTGTGATTGTATTACAAACAAACAATCCCAGGATATACGGTACTACAGAGGGCGGAGGAACTTTTGCGCGTTGGCGGGCATGGGGCGCCAGGTGTATCTTCTGTGTCTGCCGCAGTCAACTTGTTGAGGCAGCGTGTGTGCTGTCTATGCATTTTTTCTGCGCACCTCTTGGCATTTCATCTGTTCCTTTTGGTATTTCATTTTTTCTTAAACTTCTGTCCTGTTTCCTTAGTATAAATTCTTTGGTGGGCAACGGCATCGTTTGACGTGTTCATAAGTTTTTACACTTAATACATACGTGACTGAAAATCTTTCTTCCGACATTTATGGAATACTGGAAAACCATTCATTTGCAAAATTTTCTACAAATTGTTGACTTCTTTCACTCACATTCCATTCTTCTTTTGCTGGAAGTTCTTAAGTTTGTTATCCATAATTTGAAAACTTTTTTGGAGCAAGCAATAACCCCCTAGATCTTTTTGTAGGTTAGTTAGGTTAGTGTTTTTTTTAACGTCCCGTCGACAACGAGGTCATTAGAGACGGAGCACAAGCTCGGGTTAGGGAAGGATGGGGAAGGAAATCGGCCGTGCCCTTTCAAAGGAACCATCCCGGCATTTGCCTGAAACGATTTAGGGAAATCACGGAAAACCTAAATTAGGATGGCTTGAGACGGGATTGAACCGTCGTCCTCCCGAATGCGAGTCCAGTGTGCATCTTTTTGTAGCTTTGATGAAAGTCTAGTAATTCTGGTTCAGTAGAGCTCGTTCTTCTGAAAGTGGCTATGAAGGGCCTGGGTAGAACTTCCTAATATCTGCTGATAGCCATGTTTTTCCTGGTCATTTCTGCTCAAAATTCAGTTCAAACAATATAGAGAACTTAGGGGATTATATTTCTGGATTATTTTCTGCAAAAACTTCAACAGAAACTTTCAAGAGTTATTTATCTTATCTTGACAAAGAATTCTTTGCAGACTTGCAGTTAGTGGGTCTTTTCCAAACCATATTTTATCCTTATCAATTGGACGAAATGAACAGAGTGTCCAAGACCTTTTACTGATAAATAACAATGTTCGGTGTCTGCATTTGCAACCACATGATCAATATCTGATGCCGACGTTTCAGTTACAAATATTACATTATTTACTTGTCGAAACTGTGTATGAAGTATATGAGTGTGCTGCTGACTTCATCTATAACAGTTGTGTTCATGTTTATGTCGCCACACAATGCTACCTCAAAGAATATCAGTTAATTTGTTAAAACAAGGTAACGACACGTACAAAAAAATTATTGCTTATTAGGAAACGTCAAGTTAAACATGTTTATAATTACTGACAGTGATGGCTGTATGTCTTACTTCAAGTTATACTTTTTGTGTTCATCCGCTCTCCACCATTTATTGTTTCAAGTGAACTGCCTCTAATAGAACCGCATATTTAATATGCGAGAAAAATAGGGCGGACATTGAAAAAATCGCAGATATGCGGACAAAAACTATAAGAATGTGCAATAACGCTATTGACGTAGTATTTATTTCACATTCCATTTAGTATTTGTGTGGCACACTTTAAAGATGTTAGGGATAATGTGACGAGAGCTATAACTCTTACTAACAACACTTTGGTAATGCTTCTCACAACTCTCGCTAATTTGATTTTCCTACATATTCATCAGTGGTCTCTGTAAGTTTAGAACTATCTAGCGTCCTTCATCGGTACCAACATTAATTCATGCATAGCGTTTGAGGGTTGTGTGACACAAACACGTCGCCAGATTACTGTTGGAAGCGCGGAACCTTCAAATGCTGCGCATGGTTAGCTTCAAAGAACCGCCAATGTGAGGCGATTCCCGTTACAAGTTCAGCTGCTTCGGCCTTCTCGAAGACATACTCCACTACATAGATGATGGTAAGTTTTGGCATTATAGTGGTCCACTTTCACATTTGAGTACTCCCAGCCGGCCTCTGTGGCCGAGGGGTTCTAGGCGCTTCAGTCCGGAACCGCGCTGCTGTTACGGTCGCAGGTTCGAATCCTGCCTCGGGCATGGATGTGTGTGATGTCCTTAGGTTAGTTAGGTTTAGGTAGTTCTAAGTCTAGGGGACTGATGGCCTCAGATGTTAAGTCCCACAGTGCTTAGTGCCACTTTTTGAGTACTCCCAAACCTAGATACAGCAGGGTTAAAATAGCTGCCCAAATTGATATCCTTAATGAGCTTTCATGCTCTGTCACGTGCTGGTAACGCTTTTACACTCGAGTATGTGATGCCTCCTTGACCTCTGCAGCGATCTGACGCTGTCCATGTTCCTCATGTACGGTGCCAAGCCTGGTAATAACGTTAAACACAAACAGTACCAATGCCCTGTGGTAACCTACAGACGTGTCACAGAGAATTTCATCTCTTATGGTTTACATAACCCCCCTGTTGGCGGATGAAGTTACATTGACATCCGACCACGTCTTCTCGGTGCTTCACTTACTTTTGTCAGGTGGTTTGTAAAACTCCTGCAGTGGAACATATACAAAATGAATGAGGGAAGAAAGAGTGTCAGCACTGAGGATGACGATTGTGTTTGTAATGGTGATGACAATGGACTGCAAGCAATCTACAGGAAGTAGAACTGTAAGAAGCCACAACTATGAATAAGGGTAAACCATCTCGCCAACCCAACATCGCATTAACAGGCACGTTCATCGATAGTCTATGTTTCATGAACAAGCCGCGAGTGAGTGAGTGTATTAGAAACATTTAATCCGATGATAGATTGTACTAAACCACGCGGAGGGGTTCTTTATTGCACGCGGGCATATGGCGTCAGGCGAGAGGCTGTTCATCTGTATCTACTGGTTCTTCATTTTTTTAACTATTGTGCTGATTTCCTTACTTCTAATTCTTTGGTAGGCAAAAGTGTAACTGAACTTGTTTACAAGGTTTGACAACAGCTACACTCGTTCCTAGATATGATCTCATTGGTATGCAGTATTGGGAAAATATTCGTTCGCAAAATTTTCTAGACTTCTAATGAAATTTTTCCATTGACATTTTCATCTTATTTAGCTGTAAGGTTTTATGTTTTGGTTGCTCGTCATTTGAAAACTTCCTTAGAGCTAGCAGTACGTTCCTTGAACGTTTTGTTGTCTTGAAGAATCTCTAGTAATTTTGGTTCATATGTGCTCTTTTCTGGGAAAATGGTATGTAAGATTCTGGGCAGAACATTCTAATATCTGACGATGTCCATTTGTTTCTACTGGACATTTCTTCTCAAGTGAGTACATGTGGGAAATTTCAGCTCAAAAGTTAATTGAAACAATGTAGAAAACTTTGAAGGTTTCAGATCAATTTTCGGTATACACTTCTACAGTGCCTTTCTTTGTTTTATTATCTTATCTTCTGAAAAGACTTTTTGTAGACTTTCAGTGTGGAGGACTTTTCCAAACAATACCCTTATCATTAGGAATGATCAGAGGGTCCAACAGCTTTTATAAGTGCATAACCAAGTTCCCTGTTTATATTTGTAACCATAACTTCAACCACTGTTACTGAATTTTCAGTTACCTTTGTCGCATTGTTTATCAAGTGTGACTTGCCAAAGTTTCAACGGCATTTCAGTGTGTGCTACAGCATTCATCTGTGATATTTGTGTTTGTTTTTATGTTTCCACGTAATATTATATTACTTTTGCAGTTTGAGACTTTCTCGAGAATTTCAGTTATTTTATTAAAAAAAACGTTGATACATACCAAAAGAATAATTTTTTATTTCAAAATGTCAATTTGTTCAATGAAATTTTCACTGTTAATAGTTATGAGGTTAGAGCTAACTTCCAACAAAGTTTTTTTGGGTGCATCTGCTGTTCATCATTTCTTATTGCAAGTAAACTGCATTTAAAAGGAACACCTATTATTTAATACACGAGAAAAACAATGTTATTGGGTGCATATTGACAAAACATCAGGTACACGGAGAGGAAGTAAATAATGTGTACTAACACTAATGACCTAGTATTTATTTTCACTGCTATAACTTTGGCGTTGCTTCTCCGTACAGATCTACCTAATTTTGTGTCGGTAATAATCTTCTTCAGTGGCCTCCCCAAATTTGTAATTATCTCGAGACCTTTTATTGGTACAAACATGAATAAATGGTTCAAATGGCTCTGAGCACTATGGGACTTAACATCTGAGGTCATCAGTCCCCCATGAATTAATGCATAACTGCATTAAATCACTGTTGGCGCCGCTGGGCCGTCATTTGCTGCGCATTCTTAGCAGCAAATAACGGTCAATGTGAGTCGATTCCTGTCAAAAAACTGCCACCGCTCTTCTCCAAGACGTCATGCAGATGGTAAGTTTTGATGTTTTAGTGGGCCCTGTCACATCTGAGTGCCTCGCAAATCCGCATACTGCACTGTTCGCCCAGCTGGCCAAATTGAGATCGATAATGAGGGAAGTCCAGAATGAGATTTTCACTCTGCAGTGGAGTGTGCGCTGATATGAAACTTCCAAACAGATTAAAACTGTGTGCCGGACCGAGACTCGAACTCGGGACCTTCGCCTTTCGCGTGCAAGTGCTCTACCAACTGAGCTACCGAAGCACGACTCACGCCCACACCCCACAGCTTTACTTCTGTCAGTACCTCGTCTCCTACCTACCAAACATTACAGAAGCTCTCCTGCGAACCTTGCAGAACTAGCACAATCTCATTCTGGAAACATCCCCCAGGCTCTGGCTAAGCCATGTCTCCGCCATATCCTTTCTTTCAGGAGTGCTAGTTCTGCAAGGTTCGCAGGAGGGCTTCTGTAAAGTTTGGAATGTAGGAGACGAGGTACTGGCAGAAGTAAGGCTGTGAGGACGGGGCGTGAGTCGTGCTTGGGTAGCTCAGTTGGCGCCGGCACGGTAGCTCAGTGTGTTCGGTCAGAGGGTTAGCAGTCCCCTGTAATAAAAAAAAAACTGAGTTAACCGATCAAAGACGAACTTAAACGGATGTCTTACGACGTCCGCCCCGAGCACATACAACGAATGAAAATGAAGAAAATGAGAACTAAAGCCGGCCGCGGTGGTCTAGCGGTTCTGGCGCTGCAGTCCGGAACCGCGGGACTGCTACGGTCGCAGGTTCGAATCCTGCCTCGGGCATGGGTGTGTGTGATGTCCTTAGGTTAGTTAGGTTTAAGTAGTTCTAAGTTCTAGGGGACGTATGACCTAAGATGTTGAGCCCATAGTGCTCAGAGACATTTGAACCATTTTTTGAGAACTAAAAAAAAAAAGTTGGTAGAGCACTTGCCCGCGAAAGGCAAAGGTCCCGCGTTCGAGTCTCGGTCTGGCACACCGTTTTAATCTGCCACGAAGTTTCAATGAGGGAAGTGCTTAACTTCTTTTTTTGTCAGTCAGTGTACTTCTGAATTTTTATGCAAAAATTCTTAAAATATTTTTGAATAAAACGAACTTTATTAACAGTCTACATGATTATTCTTCATATCTACTTATTTATTTCTCAACATAGTCACCCCGACGACGAACAAATTTCTTCGAACGAGAGACCCGTTTGTTGATACAGTCACTGTAGAAAGTTTTACTTTGATGACGGAGCCACAAACTCAACTCTGCTTGCACCGCTTCATTACTATCAAACTAAAGTCATTGAAGGTTTTCTATAAGGTCTGAAAACAGATGAAAATCATATGAGGCCACGTCAGGACTCTAAGGAGGATGGTCGATGACAGTCAAACCAAGGCGTCGAATTGTTGCAGATGTCGCAGCGCTCGTGTGTGGACTGACACTGCCGTGGTGAGGGAGAGGTTGGTCCATATGTGAACGAACTCGTCGAATTAGAGCTTTCAGTTTTCTGAGGGGCTCTCACGCATCGACATCGTTACACACCGACACGTTACACAATAAAGTTCGGAGCCCTCTAGCGCCAGACGGCTGCAGCTTGCGTCAGTGAAGCGTGAAGATCTATCGAGTAATATGAGTTATATGTAATTCCTCAGCCAATAATGAGAAGAAAATAAAAATTTCGGAGCATTACGTTTCAGCACGACCTCATATTTGCGAATACCAGTTTCTCATCTCTAGCTGTGGACCAAATGCACTCGTGCGTTATGGCTGACGGGAGCAAGAGCTCTCATTGGTGTTAAATTAACTAATGGCTCACACTCCTGTGTCTAAATGTATGTAGTATGTTACAGATATAAACATTCGATATGAGGTTATTCCACTTCTACATCTACATCTACATGTTCCACAAGCCACCGTATGTTTCGAAGCGAAGGGTATCCCCGGCCACTACTAGTCATTTCCTTTCCTGTTCCACTTGCAAATAAAGCTAGGACAAACGTCTTTATGCTTCCTTATGAACCCTAATTTCTCTTATCTTATCTTCGTGGACCTCACACTAAATGTGTGTTGGTGGCAAGAGAATAGTTCCGCAGTCAACTTCAGATGTCGATTTTCCTCGAAAAGAACGTCACCTTCCCCCCAGGGATTCCAATTTCATTTCTCCTTAATACTTGCTTGTTGCTCCAACCAATAACAAATGTAGCTGGCCGCTTCTGAACTGAGTCAATGTCTTCCTCTAATCATATCTGGTATGTATCCCAAACACTCAAGCAGTGCTCAAGAATAGGTCGCACTAGCTTCCCAAACGTGGTCTCCTTTACAGATGAACCACATTCTACCATAATTCTCCCAACAAACTGAAGTCGACCATTCGCCTTCAGTATCACAGTCCTCATGTGCACGTTCCATCTCATATAGTTTCGCAACGTTACACTCAGATATTTGAACTACATAAAAGTGTCAACCAGCGCTTTACTAATGCTCTGTGCTAACATTACAGGTAGTTTTTCCTACTCATCTACATTAACGCACATTTTTCTACATTTAGAGCGAAATGTCTTCTAACTAGGAGTTTTGTGCTGTGGTCAGACTATGGAGTGTTTGTGCGATCCTCTTGTTTGAATGATTTCTTAAAAGCTTTCCTTTTGCTACCTTCTGTTACCGCATCAGACTGGTCAACGAGCGACTGAATAGAGGCATTCAACCCGACTAGCGATTTTACGTTGGGCCAGAGTTTTCTCCGCAAGATATTTTGCTAAGTTATGACGGTGGTAGTAGTTGTATGCTTCGTGCATCGATGTCGACTTACGGACGAATCTCTACTTACTTTTGCCTGTCGTCGATTGCGCATTTTATTTTGAACCGAGAATGTAATGATGTCAGCTACCTCAGCAACTTTTGAATTTTGTTATTAAACTATGATGGTTCTTTTCCGTCCTTAATCCGCTTACACCCTGCTTCTTACTTCTCCAGAGTGCAAGAGGATCGCCGTCTTCACCACTCCTGCCAGCTGCGGTTATAAATTGAGGATAGCCTAAGAACACAAGAGATAGGCGTCATTGGTGCCGACTTGAGCCACAACTTGAAGACTCTGTACCTTACACGCTCATAGCATGATGTATGTTGAGGTTCCCAGGCAGACCGAGTGCACACTGGCTTTCCTTCCGGTTCCAAACCCTACTTTCCTAAGGGGCTCCATAACGCGTGTAAAAAAGGAGCTTCCTACAATTCAGTTCAATTCATTTTATTGCCACGAATTTTTGACTTGTTATTTGGAAACTATTCCAGCACTCCTTGGAGAACATGTTTCCAGGGTGATTAGTCGTCGCCACAGTCAATACTTTGCTGTCTGCTTTACGAGTAGCTTCCGAACCATTTTAGAGCACAACACATTGACAAAAGTTTAGATAATCCGACAGGAAGTAAACAATGCGTACTAAACTAACGCCCTAATATATATTTTCACTGCTATAACTTTGGTATTACATCTGTTTACAAATCTCCCTAATTTCATTTCAGTCATACGTATTCCTCAATGGCTTCTCTTCATTCGTAGTTATCTCAACATCTTCTGTTCAGTACAAACATGAATTCATGCATTGCGTTTGATGGTCGTGCGGCACCAACATTAAATTACTGTTGCCGCCGCAGGGCCGTCATTCACTGTGCATGCTTAGCAGCAAAGAACCGTCAATGTGATCCTATTCCTATCACAAACTGCCGCCGCTCTTCACCAAGACGTCATGCAGCAGACAGATGATGGTATGTTTTGATATTATAGTGTGCCACTGTCACATTTGAGTGACCCCAAATCTGGATATTGCACAGTTCAGCCAGCTGGCCAAATTAAGATCGATAATCAGGGCTGTTGCAAACACTGTCAGGTGCTGCTAACGCTTTTACACACGAGTATGTGGC
Source organism: Schistocerca cancellata (assembly GCF_023864275.1). Classification (NCBI taxonomy): domain Eukaryota; kingdom Metazoa; phylum Arthropoda; class Insecta; order Orthoptera; family Acrididae; genus Schistocerca; species Schistocerca cancellata. The sequence continues at coordinate 295,293,742 of NC_064629.1, forward strand.
ATTTCCATGTCCTTCGCACCGATCACTCAACATCTGAAACTGTTCACTCCTCAGGCCCCTCGCACGATGGGGAGCTCAAAAAAATGTGGAATTATTTTTTAAAAGCTATATATTTTCAAACTTTTACAAAACAACCTTATTTCCTTCAAAATACTCTCAATTACAACTAATACATTTCTCCTACCGGTGCTTCCACCGTTCGAAACGTTTTTTTAATTATCTTTAGAAACTGCTGACAGCTCCTTCCTCGTTTTTTCTTGACTTCTTCGGTGTCGTCAAATCGGTGTCGCTTCATGCCCGTTTTCATGAATTAAGAAAAAGTCTGACGGTGCCAAGTCAGGCGGAAAAGATGCGTGGGGCAGCGGAACCATGCCATTTTTAGCCAAAAACTGTCTAACAGAGACGGCTGTGTGTGAAGGTGCGTTGCCGCGGTGGAAAAACAAGTTCCCCCTCTACCACAAATCGGGTCATTTTGACGCACAAGATAACCAACTAATCTCTGACTGTTGATCAATTATCTGTCGACGGTCTGCGAGCACAAGCTCTCGAATTTATTTAATATTTTAGTCGATTCGGGTAGTTGAGGGACGTCCACAGTTACATTTGCCACCAGTCGACATGTCGCCATTTTTAAATCCAGCAAATCACTCGTACACTTGAGTTTTTCTCGTGGCGTCGTCTTGGTAAGCTGTTTTCAATTTTAAAACAGTTTCTGTAGCATTTTTACCGAGTAGAAAACGAAATTTCACAGCTGCACATTCTTCACTTAAATTTGTCATCTCAAAAAACCAAACAAGAATAAAACAGCGCTAGTGAAAAGAATCACTGCAGATGAACAGGACAAGCCAGGTCGACAACACAGGCTGCACTGAACTAGCAATGAGTTGCGCTACACACGCCTAGCGGCAGAAATGCGTACTACACAAGCTCCACCCACGGCAATGTTATTCCGGTCTTTTTTTATCTAATACACTCAGGCAGCCTGTGTACCTGTCACAGAGAGCTACACCGCTAATAATTTACGTACAGGTCGATGGTGTGAACATTTACGAAGTTACGTTCATATTCAACGACGTGTTATGCATGTTTCACATTTTTTGTCAGGCATGTGCGAGAAGGTGCTGAAAAGTAATGCTTCCGAATTTTTTATGTGAAAACTCTCAAAGCTTTTTACATAAAACAAACGTTATTAACATTCTACATGATTGTTCTTCATGTCTACATATTTATTTCTCAACATAGCTACCCTGGCGAAGAAGACATCACGATGATCATAGTTACAATTGCATCGTCTTCTCAAGAAGTGACAGCGACTTGATTTTCTTTATACAGATTACTGAAATGATGAGACTACTTCCTGTAGGGATGACGACGATTTGGTGCTACACAGACATTAGTCAGTATTGTTCCGGTAACATAATCGTTGCGTACTGTGTATGGTATATTTAAGATTGCGTCCACCAGTGAGTGATCAAATACGTCAACAAATCAACCACGATTGTTGTTGAAGATATTCGTTTTTCTAGGAGCTGGATGAGTGCAACCACTTAAGCTACGTGAATTGTAATGATTCATGCATGGAGTGTGATGGTTGTGTGAAGGCAATATGTTATTAAATTACTGTTGTCGTCACGCTATCGTCACACACCGTGCATGTGGTTCTCACATCGTGAGGTGGTCATCGTCATTAACCAGCTGCCATCGCAGTTTCCAAGAATCCAGGTAACGAATTGATGTTGATCAAGTGGTTTAATCGTCACGTTTCCAAATTACTCTTTCCTTTACAGGCTCATCTCTCACTACACATGGTTACTTCAGCACTTGACTCATTGTCATTTATTGTCCATCAGCAACCTAGAGGCAGCCGGCTGGTGTGGCCGTGCGATTCTAGGCGCTTCAGTCTGGAACCGCGTGACCGCTACGGTCGCAGGTTCGAATCCTGCCTCGGGCATGGATGTGTGTGATGTCCTTAAGTTAGTTAGGGTTAAGTAGTTCTAAGTTCTAGGGGACTGATGACCTGAGATGTTAAGTCCCATAGTCCTCAGAGCCATTTGAACCATTTTGAACCAACCTACAGGCCATAGCAGTTACGTAGTACCAGTTACTGAAACGTAGGTGATCACATCGTGATATCCACACGCTAATTAATTACTCCTTGTGTTACATGATCATCACTCAACCCACACGGTCATGAGCGGAAATCGATTCTCCAGTGTGATGTCAACACAGACTCTCTGATCTGCGTTCTGGCAGCAAACCTGGCCGACCACAGGGCGATCAGAAGTGCTGTGGCCGCCCACATCGTCGATGCGCCGCCGTCGCGTGAAAAGGTGCCTTCCGATGCCAGGGCGAGGGCCACGTCGCGAAGTATTGCCGCAACGCGGCGCGGTGTTTCAAGTGCTCATGCGAGCGTGACAACTGAGCCTGCGACCGCGGTAGCAACGTTCTGCCGACTTGCGTCCGGTGTGGAGGCTCGCTCGTCGCCAGCTGGCGCGGTTGCCTGACTTTCTCCAACCGCAACCGTGACGAAGGCGGCGAGGCGGCCGCGGCCGCACCGACGCAGCGGAAGAAGAGAAGACGACGTCGGAAACGACGTAGGGCGCAGACCAGCCCGGCACGGCTAAGGGACGACGCAGTAGCAGCTCCACCTGCCAGGGGCGGGGACGACCGCCCGGAAACGGGCAGTCGGGATGCAGCTCACGCCCCCGAGATGAACTGTGGCCTCGAACTCGGCACCGCCGTGAAGGAGGCCACTGCAGCCCTTAAAGCCGTCATGGCGGCACAGAGGGCTGCCTTCGCAGCCGCCGTGGCTGCAGAGAAGGAAGAGGCCTTGAGGCAACTGCGTGCAGTCTTCGCCCGAGGCCTCCGTGCAGCAGTACCTGCGAACCCTCCTGCGACCTCGCAGAAGGACGTTCGCGCGCCTGCCTCAGCGGCTGCCGCAGCAACACCGCAGGCGAAAGGTGCAAAGAAGACAACCGCCTCACCAGCGGTATCGGCGGCGACGCCGACCGCCGCGGGGGCGGCCACCGCAAGGGCCCGATAAGTCAAAGAGGCAGCGTTCATCACGCAAGCGCGAGCGAACGGCCTGCATTTCTCCGACGCTGAAGCGGCGCAGCTCTCTGAACAAGCGGAGATGATCGAAGCTCAGGTGCAGAAGAGCTGCGCCGTGCAGTAGACGAGGACGTCGACGGCAGCCGGCCGCCGCCGTTCTGCGCCAGCGTGATGAAGCCGTACCAAGTCACTGACAACACAGCGCAGTAGAGGGCGTAATAGCAACACATGCGTTGCCGCACTGAATTCCTTTGTTACAGGGAGGAAGCCACTACAGCACGCCCAGGAGACTCCACACGAGCCCAGCCGCAGCACCCGGACTGACCCAGTTTAACGATCACGCAGCAACATAGGTAACGATGCACGATACCTCACACTAACTTTACCTCACCTTGCATGCTCTGTCGCAACTAGCATGCCGCTACTGCCCTTACTCCCGTCCTACTGTCTTAGAGGTTTATTCCCTTGGCGCTTGCCTTGACACTTACTCTCCTCTGCCATTACAACCGCTACTTCGATCGTTTTCGACCACTCCTATCTCCTGATGGACCATATAAATGAGTAATCTTACCCAGACGCATGGATAACATCACAGACCGCATCCTGTGACTCCTGATTCAAAAACTAACATGTTGTACGGAGGTGACAGTAGAACTTTTGGTTTGGTCACCACGTTGTTGTGTGCGTGGAGGGACCCCATCCTATTAAAAAAAAAAAAAAAAAAAAAGCATCTTCGGCTTGCGGAAGCTGCTGGGCTTCCCGGTTAGGAACCGCCATGGACCCCCAGTCGCAGTGCTTCAAGTGCCAGGGCGAGGGCCATGTCGCGAAGTACTGCCGTAAAGTGCTCCGGTGAGCACGACAGCCGTGCCTGTGACCGCGGCAGAGAAGCTATGCCGACTTGTGCCCGGTGTGGCGGCCCGCACTTCGCCAGCTGTCGCGGCTGCCGGGCTTTTTGAAGCCGTAGTCGCCCCGATGGCGGCGAGGCGGCCGCGGCCGCACCGACGCAGCGGAAGAGACGACGACGTCGGGGATAACGACTGGCGCAGACCAGCCCGGCTCAACTGAGGGACAGCGCAGAGGCAGCTCCGGAGGCGGACACTCGGGATGCAGCTCGGGCCCGGAAAAGAGCAGCGGCGTCGACTTCAGCACCGCCGTGGAGGAGGCCACAGCAGCCCTCAAAGCCGTCATGGCGACAGAGAGGGCTGCCTTCGCAGCCGCCGTGGCTGAGGCCTTGGGGTACCTACGTGCAGTCCTTGCCCGAGGCCTCTGAGCAGCAGAAGGGGCTCGAACCCCTACGAACGCTTCTGCAAATTCACAAAAGGGCGTTCGGGTGCCTGCTCCGCCACCCGCCCCAGCAATGCCGCAGGGGAAGGGTGCAAAGAAGACAACCGCTGCCCCGACGGTATCGGCGGCGACGCCGACCGCCGTGGGGGCAGCCACCGCAAGGAACCGAGAAGTCAAAAGGGCAGCCTACATCGCGCATGCGCGAGAGAACGGCCTGCAGCTCTCCGACGACACTGCGAGACAGTACGCCGAGCAAGCAGAGCTGCTCGAGGAGCAGCTGCGGCAAAACTGCGCCACTCAGTAGCAGGGGACGCCGACCGACAGCGAGCTGCCGTAGTTAGCACCAGCCTGATGAAGCTGTGCCAAGACACTGGCGACACGGCAGAGCAGAGGGCGTAAGGCAACGCACTGTGTTGCCGCACCGGACTCCTTTTATGATAACGACCGTGGCACTGACACGGTATCTTCTTGCACGATACCCGCTATTAACATAACCTACCCTTGCATGAACTGTCGCAGTCAGCAAGACATCCGCTACTGCTCTTACTACCCGACCTAACTATCGCAGAATTTATTTTTTTTTTCATTGGCGCTTGCCTTGGCACTTTTTTCCCTCTGCCCCTCAAACCGCTACCCTTCGTTCGACTTTCGACCCAATCGATCTCTAGATGAGCGCGTATTAATGGTTAACTCTAACCGGACGTTCGCAACGCAGAGATGGCAGTAGATCTTTTGAGTTGGCAATCATGCCGGTGTGGGCGTGGAGGGGCTCCACCGCTATTTTTTTTGTCGAAAATAGGGCTTATGATTCTGAAAAGGTTTTTTTTTAAATTATTGCGTAATTCAGTTTTCGGGAAAACGGAAGAACATTCGAGAAAGCGTCTGTTACGTCAGATTGAGTCATAGTGCACAAGAACGATTCTAAAAGTTCATAGGATGGTGGAGATGTGTACAGCATGTCCATTGTCGACCAGTTCTAATGTTCCGTACTACATTCCAGCTTGTCGTTAATGGAGTTTCTTTGAATGCTGCAGTTGAAAAAGTTTTCCACGATTTTCTTTTTTGTGCTTGCAAATTTTCTTGGCTGCAATTTGCACTATCTTAAGGGCAAGGAAGTTTGTATCATTAGACACATTTTTGTATTTTGTTAATACCTCCCTTTATTCCTTGAGGTCTCCGTCACATTTCGAATCTCTCAATCAGGGTGATGGCCGATGATCAGTCCGCTTTTTCGAGATACTGAGGCTTCCTATGCTTCTTTGATAAACAATACCAAGACTTCATAGCCTCCTTCAGAATTCCCAGTTGCGATGATTGATTCCAGTTTGTGTTCCAGTAGCGTGTCGTATAGGTTCCAATTTTTTTTAAATTTAATTTATTTTTATTTTTTTGTTCCATTTCCAGCTGATTGTGTGTTTGACACTCTCCCTATGTTATGCGTTTATTATGATTTGATTTGAATTGAGAAGTGATCTGGACCTAAAGTACCCGGTATCACTTTCCATATTGTTCTGGTAGACAGTGTAGAGGATGCTATGCACAAGTTCATTGTCGTTGGGGCTTCATTTGGTCGGACTGTTCGTGTTGGTGAGCAATCATTCAGTGCTATAACGTTTTCTAAATCTAGTACCTCCACTAGCATTTCTCCCATTGCTTTGGCACTTCTGCAGTTCCACAGTGCATGGTGGCCGTTAACCCTTTCGTTGTTGATGGGATACATATGTCCCAGTACAGTAATATGCAGTTTTGAGCATTGGGACATCTACATCTCGTACCAGTCATGTGTTAGCATGTAGCAAGATGCTTTAGGAACTTGGTAAAAAATGCTATGGACCATGCGGTGGATATATTCAAGGCTATGAACTATCAAATGAGGTGGCATGTGTTTCTTGTGTGTCTTTTCATCAAAATCAAATTAAATCACCATATTCTCCATTCCAAGAACGTCTGAAGTAACTAACTGTGTCTTCTCATTCATTACATACATTGTTTTGAAACATTACCACACACCTCAGTAATTCTGATGGTTTGTACATAATTTTATGTAATGGGACATATATGCCCTAGAAAGCTTCATAGAATGTAGAAAACATTGTTGTGTGGTACATCTAAGCGATCTTCAAATGTTATGTTGAAAACTTGTGGGCGATGTTTCATGTTTTACGATATTAGGAGAGTAAATGTGTTTTTGTACTAATTTGTTATACTTTTTCCCATAACTGCCATCCTGACAAAAATTTATCTCTGAAAATCTTTGGTTCATATGAAAACATGTATCTAGTTAAGTTCATGGGACACATGGGTCCCACTTCGCCTATTTTCAAAATCGAACAGCTTAAAACTTTTTGGTAGTGAAAGTATATTATTTATCACAAAGGTACACTGGTTTTGACATTTTTTTTAAATACATGCTAAATAAATTTTAACCATGAAAAGCTACAGCCACCTACTAGGAGAAAGGGTTTTCTGAGGAAGCCAATGATTGCTTTATATATTGTTTGGAAAGTCTGTCATTAGGTGAATCAAATTCAGATGGAGGTCCTTGATCTGCAGGCAGATACCTAGCATTTATAGCGGATCATGCTGATTGCCAGTATTGACAACAGTAAAGTGGCTATCATGTTTTACCAATAACACTTACTGACGTAGCCACCATCTCTATCTTATCTAATGACCGAGATGCCCAGAAGCTTGAACGGTTCCTTCGGTTTTAACTAAGTTTCGGTGATGGTACAAATGTCTAGTGGAGTTTCGAGCAGAAAATGTAGAAAGCTATCTTTGTTTGCCTTGAGCGATCTTGCGATTATTTTGAAAGCCATTTTGGGGATTAAGGAGTGTGGGTAACATATTTTAGATTGAAATCCGGATCGAATTTGTATGTGCACTGGAGTAGGTTCATTAGTATCCCTTTGGTACGATGTATCATTCACCACAGCCATAATCGTATTAAAATGTTGTTGACCATGTAGTTCCCAACATCACTCTGGTGGATAAGGCTGTGAAATTGTGGGGGGTAGGGATTGGGCACAGTTGGAGTAGGAAGAAGGCAGAGTTATGGTTGGTACAACTGGTCTGTGGGACCCCACTTTCGTGGGGTCCTTTACTTTATACAGAATTTACATGTTGCTGATGGGATACTGTATTAGAGGAGGAGGCAGTGGTATCAGTGTTGAATCCACTGGAGCCACCGCTCTTGGTGTCTGTGGCATTGTCATTATGACATGAGTTGATTGCTGGGGATCATAGGTGGCAGTGCTGATAGTTGCATTGAGCTGCTGTTGAGTCAGGAGTGGTGTGAATTCGATAATCTGTCTCATAATGGTTGGGGGAGTAGTAACTACATTAGAATCATGCCTATTTTCAAACACAGTTGCTGCTTCTCAGAAGGTAACATAGTTGAGACATACAATTTTGTTAATTTCAAAAAATGGTTCAAATGGCTCTGAGCACTATGCGACTTAACTTCTGAGGTCATCAGTCGCCTAGAACTTAGAACTAATTAAACCTAACTAACCTAAGGACATCACACACATCCATGCCCGAGGCAGGATTCGAACCTGCGACCGTAGCGGTCGCTCGGCTCCAGACTGTAGCGCCCAGAACCGCACGGCCACTTCGGCCGGCTTTGTTAATTTCCTTGTGTTTGAGATACATTGGGCAGATTCGAGATAGGGCACTGTGATCACTGATCAATGAATACAGGTTGGTTGATTGGCCACCCCAGACTTCTGTGTAGCCTGCATAGTACGCACATCTTGTGTTACTTCTGCAATGTTTGCTAACATGTCCACATCGGAAACAGTTATAGTATTGTAAGACGGAGGGAGCCTACATGTCCATTGGACAGTAAACTCCATGAATATAAACGGATTGTGCGTGCTGCTGTCATCTAAATGTCACAACACAAGCTGGAGATGGCTTTGTTACCTTTTGCACATTCAGAATTGTAATTTTATTAAATCTCCTGACGGCAATAACTTCGCAGCAACGCATCATTTCCGTTAGTAATTCGTGCTCTGTGAGAGATTTTCAGCATTACTGATGATGCTTGTTTGGTACAGAAGAACTTCGGACTGTAGGCCTCCAAATTTGCTCTATCTAAGAAAGAGTGTACAACTAAAGCACTGGCAGTTAATGCTGATGCAGTCTCAATCTTCACAACATTTTCCCTGATGTCAAAATATTGATTATGTTCCTGAAAAATGACTCGCAGCCGCGGCTAACGAGTTTATCTAGTGCCAAAGAGTGGGGCCCCCTATGTTTCTGCTTCTACTTTCAACAAATAAAATGAAAGGTCCTTTTTCGGTAGTTACATATAAGTTATCAATGCACTTACGTGTCGGTGGGGATGGTTTCTTCTTGGGTGGCGTCGACATGTACTACTTTCTGTCCTCCAGTGGCATTTCTGCGAGGGCTGCAGATCTCTTGTTGTAGCTGCATCAGCGGGTGGAATATGTAGGTGTGTGTCTGCTTAGTAGGACGCGATGATCACGTCGCTAATTACTTCACTGATGGTTGCATGAAGTGTGTCATTATCCACTGAGATAATGTGTAGCTGGCTTTGTTAAGTTCCTGGAGATCGCAGCGCAGCAGAAGTCTTAACGATTCGACAGAATCTAAGGAAGTGGAAAAATACCGGAACGAACTATCACTGTATTGTGCGAGCTCTAGCCGGTTGGGAAGTGTTTACACCATAGTGTGCCAATGTTGTTGTCTCTTTCGCTTCCTAGAGCGAACTGAATGTTCTATGTTGGAGGCTAAGAACTGCATACCTGCTGGAATTAGTGGTATGAGCACCCTGGCGCACAGTTCCAGTTACACTCCATAGGAGGCACCACAGTCGCGTGAATGCCATTGTTTTTGGCGGAAAATTCAAGTAAATTCAAGATGGCTGCCAGCGGGAAATTCGAAAATTGGCGCAAAATTCAAAATAGGCTAGATGCTGTATGTATAAAATGCCAAGAAGTTTTTAAAAAATTGGCAGGAAATTTAAAAAATCAGAGTTGATGGATGATGGAATACTTAAAAAAAGTCAGAAAATTTTAAAAAAATTAAAGAAGGCGTTGGTGGAAAATTTTAAAAAATTCAGGAAAAATTTTTAAAGAATACAAACAGCTCAATTTTCCTCATGCCCGTAGCCAAACTTCCCTCCTCTTCTAATTATACAAACGAATCACAGCGAAGTATTAAAAGAAGGCATCCAATCAGGATAAAATAAATTTAAAAAATCAAAGCTCAGTTCTGTTTGATACCCCTCTCCTCATGCCTTCCTTACCCCTAGACAATCATCGCACAATATTAAATAATCCAAAATGGCGGAAATATTCCAACTGCATCAGAGGAAAAAATTAAAACCTTCTTCCTACCAATGTCACAGTGTAGTACTCCTTGTCTCCTGCCAGTCATAGCACACTACTAAATCTCCAAGTTGACGGAAATAGACCAACTGCATTGTTTATATCGCACATCCCCATCCTCTTTCCAGTCAGAGTATAATATTTATAAGATGTGTAAAACTAGCGTCATTAGAGTCTCCTGACGTACACTTCCCTAACTCCAACCAGTCAGAGTGTAGTATTAAAAATAGTGAAAATATGCAGTAACAAATCACGCAATCCTCAGACTACAGTCAGAGCTATTTAATTTTTCTGAAAGACATTTACCTCTGGAGTAAAAATAGTACCAAATTATTTTTGTATCCATATACAAGGTGCTTTAGCTGCCTCTACTGATAGGTTTTATGCAACCCACAACGCCTTCAAATACCACATGGAAGATTTTCGTATTCTCTCATTAGCTACATACAAACTGTTAGTCCTATGGAAATTATGTACGAACTAGTCTTGTGGGAATTTTACTGCAGTTAAAGTTTGTGCTGAGATATAGTTTTCTAGTGGCTGTAGTTTTCGAATTAAGCGAGAATAATGTACAAAAGTGACTTTCAAACGCACTTTTCTTGAATAACTCGAAAACGGTAGAGGTACAAACGTGTACGAAAATATGTAATTTAACACTATTTTATCATTCAGAGAAAATGAACACCTTTGACTGTAATCTGAGGGTTACGTAATTTTTTACTGCATATTAGGCATTGTTTTTCACAGCATGCTCTGATTGGTTGGAAATAGGGAAATGTGCAGCAAAAAACAGTAATTTGACGTCCGTTTTAAACATCTTTATAGTACTACACTCTGATCTGGTGGAAAGAGGAGGGGAGTGTGGGGTATAAAGGAAGCAATTGGACTATTTCCATCAATTCTGCGTTTTAATACTGTGCTTTGACTGGTGGAACATAACGAGTACTGCACTGTATAATTGGCTGGAGATGGGGGAATAGGGTTTTAATTTTGTCGTCTAATGCAGTTGGAATATTTCAGCCATCTTGCATTTTTAATGCTGTACAATGATAAGGTAGGTGTAAGAAGAGGATTATAAAACTCAACTGGTCTAGTTTTATTTTTTATTTATTTTATCCTGAATGGAAGTCTTCTTCTAATAATAAGTGAGCTAGCCGAATTCTTCAAGAGTTTTTCATTAATTTATTAAAATTTCTCACCAACCCCATCTTTAACTTTTTAAAAATTTCCTTCCACTTTTTTTTTAATTTGACAGCTCACCACCTTCCATTTTTTAAATTTACTTCTAAATTTTTCTATATTTCACGCCTTTTTATACGTAGAATAATGGGTCTATTCTGAAAATTACGCTGATTTTTTAATTTCTGACCAGCTGCCATTCTGGGTCTATCGAATTTTGTCACCAGAACCGTCTGCAGTGTTAAGACTGTTGTGTCACACAACAGGGCACCCATGACACCAATACTTCTGCTATTTATAGCAAAAATAGTCTAGTAGACGACTTGTGAATTTATTAACCATCGTCACTAAGACGACATCATGATCACTAAACCCTGTCCCAGTAGTGACATGGTTGATAAGGTCAAGCCTGTTTGAAGCTACAGTGTCCAAGCTGCTCGGGATGGTTTCCGGAAAACGTGTTCTAAAGTATTTCACAAGACTGCAAGTCCTTACCACCTGCAATCAGTGCAAAGGCGTCCCATTTATAATCGGTAGGCCAAAGTCGCCTCAACCTAATACTGCATGATGTGGGTTTTTGCACCTACTGAGCGTAGACTGTTTCTAAAATTATCACGGCAGAATCGAGTGGCCGGTGAAAATATCCAACAGTTTACTTGATTTCATCTAGACCTGCTACACGCGACTGGATTACTTCACAGTCAGTCTTAACTTCGACCTCGACCAACATATTATTTATGTCGAATGCAATGAACACTGCCCCTCTTGTGGCGTCTAATCTGACTTTTCTATATAAGATCCATGCCTCGCTAAATATTCCAGAGCTTTCTGCTTCAGGTTTCAGCCAGCTCTTAGTTCCGAGAATAATTTGAGCGGGACAACTTTCGTGGAGGACAGTAAGTTTCGGAACTTTTTTAGGAACACTGGAAATTTACTGATAAAATATTGTCAACCGAAGTGAATTAACTTTTTAGACGATCTGATTTTGCTTTGTGCGTACTAAATGACGAGCGTTCTTCAGAGGAACTCAAACTACCACTTAGCTTTAAAACATCCCATGTGTACTCCACCGGTACTCTGCACTGTGAGGTGGTATGCACGAAAAGGCAATCTGACATCGATAGTTGCGAGTATTCACATACTGCAATAATGTTGATAACGCATGCATGGATGGATATTACAAAAGAGCAACGGCATGTTATCCGGTTACTGTTTGTGATGCAGAGGGCTCATTTGTCGCGCATACACTGGTGTCTAAAATTAAAGCAACAAACAGCAATTTTTCAATGTTCCGTTTATTTTGCCACAAAATAGTATAAACAAGTGATAGCAGAGTAGAAACAATGTAAAGGATACAGACGTAAACAACTGCAACATGCATAACAGTAGACGAAAGTGTTATTCATTTTTTCCAACTTCACAGAGTTGCGGACACATTCCGACAACTGTTTAATGTGCTCGCTATGGAATGTCACCACCTCTGGCAGTAATACAGGCCTGACAACGACGGAGCATACTGTGAATAACGTCATCAGTGTCATGTTGAGGTAGTAACGCCCATTCTTCCTGCGGAGCTGCTCGCAAGTCTTTGAGAGTGGTTGGTGGATGCTGATTTGATGCAACCTGTCTCCCTAGTGCATTTCAGAAATGCTCTATGGGATTCACATCCGGAGAGCTAGCAGGCCACACAACGCGTGCAGTATCTTCCATTTCCAAGAAAACATTAATCAATACGAAGTCTGGGTGCACAGCACCTCGCAACAGCCATACTAAGACCTCATCACAATACGTAACAGCAGTTAAGCCTTGCCGATTCACCAGTACAGTTTCATGAAGAGGTATTCGAGTAATCAACATAATCCCTGCCAACATCACTAGTGATCCTCCTCGATATAGGTCTCTTTCCACAATGTTTGGGTCTCGAAATCGTGTTCCACATTCCCTTCAGATGTGAATCCGTCGGGAATCACTCTCCAGATCAAATCGGGTTCAAAAATGATTCAAATGGCTCTGAGCACTATGGGACTCAACTGCTGAGGTCATAAGTCCCCTAGAACTTAGAACTACTGAAACCTAACTAACCTAAGGACAGCACACACATCCATGCCCGAGGCAGGATTCGAACCTGCGACCATAGCGGTCGCGCGGTTCCAGACTGTAGCGCCTAGAACCACTCGGCCACTCCGGCCGGCTGATCAAATCGGGAATCATCTGTCAAAAGAACATTGGGTCCCTGTTCGACTGTCCAGGTGGCATGTTGATGACTCCACTCTAGACATTCCCTTCTGTGAAAACGCGTCAGAGGCACACATATACAGCAGGTCTCCGACAATAAAGCCCACTCTGTCGAAATCTTGTGTACACCGTTTACCTCGATACAACATGTTCAGTGGATGCTGCGAGTTGAGATGCCAGTTGCTACGCAGTACTGAGGTGGTACCGTTGTGCCCTCACAGCCAACGGTGCTCTTTTTCTGATGGCACACGTGGCCGGCCCTGCCCTGGTGTTCGTGATTCAGTTTCGGTCTCTATAAATTGTCGCCACATCTGAGAAGCAACAGAACAATTCACTTTAAGCCATCAGGCCACATGAGTTTGCGACTGTCCTGCTTCCATTCCTCCTATTGCTCCTCATCGCGTCTTCTCTGTACCATACTGTACTGCCTATGACTGCGTACACAGCAAGTGTGGGTGTGGGACTACCAATCAACCTCTACTCCGTTTGGTAGGTGCCCTGATGTCATCGTTGGTGTGGTTTTCTGTTGACCGTAATGTCGTTTTCTGTACAGAACACGATCATAAGGACATCTGTTGACAGTTTGTATGGTCACATCGTGAATCAGACACAGGTCAGAGAAGTGTGGCTTCCTGCTTTAATTTTGGGCACCAGTTTAATTACCTTCAGAACGTTTGTCGTCTGTGTGAAGAGATCATAATCAGTTCAACAAGTGCCAGATGCTGCTTCCAAACAACGACATAACTGGGAGCTGTTCAGTCCATCAGCATAAAGTGTTCCCATCAACAGCTGCCTGCAAATGTCGTTCAGGAAATAAGCTTCTGCCGAGATGCGACAGTAACTGGTTTTTGTGGGCTCCATGTAGTACAGTGAAAGTGCTAATGCGTGCTTCGAGGCTGGCGACTGAGTGGCTGCCCCACGAAGTTATTTGCTGTAGCAGTCACCCAATCGCTAGCTCCTGTGCAGGCTATATCTCAGATGAGAGTCAGTTAACAAGGGAATGAGTGATACTGTAAAAACAGTGCATTGTAATGATTTCTCGGTGTATCGTAATGGTCACACGGAGCAATCACGTTATTAAATTACTCTTCTGATTACAGTACTGTCACAGAAATGTGCATGGGAAGCATGAGGCCTCGTTCTCAATGTGTGAGTTGGTCTCCGTATCATTAGCTATCTTAATGATGGTGATTAATTTCTAGTACTGACAGCTTATTAAATTACTTTTTGTGTTACAAGACCATTACACGTTGCTGATAGCTATCTTAAGCACCTGCTTCGCAAATGTGGGATTGCCTCCATGAGCAGACCTTCTGACATCGCTGTTTTCATGTATGAGAAATTGAAATGAAGTCGATTATGTGTGGCTGGTCCCGGCGGATGTTCGAGTCCTCCCTCGGGCATGGGTGTATGTGTTTGTCCTTGGGATAATTTAGGTTAAGTAGTGTGTAAGCTTAGGGACTGATGACCTTAGCAGTTAAATCCCGTAAGATTTCACACACATTTTTTTGAAGTCGATTATTTCAGGATATAAACATGTTATTAAACACTCTTTGTGTTACAGGCCATGTTGGGTATTTATGCTTACCTGCTTTAGCAGTAGTGACGTGGTCTCCATCAACAGCCTAGCTGTCATAGATATTTTCAAATATTCAGGTACTGTAGTCATACTTAAGATATTGTGGCATCGTAATAAAATTACCTTTTCGATTTTGTAGTTATCTTGACACGTGATTGGCTACTGTAAATTGTACCCCAGTCGCAGGAAAGTTCTCATCACAGGTTTCAAGTATTCAAATAGATTAATGACACAGATTGCTGCCTGGTATTAACGTCGTAATAAATTACACTTTGCTCGACAGGACCATCACTCTAGCTCTGTAATTCCTTCAAAGGCTTTATTTTTGTCGCCAGTTAGGTTGCCTTCTCTGTTGCAAGCATTTACGTACTGGATTAATATTAATTACTTCATGCGGACTGTCGCGTTATTGCATTACCTTTCGCTTAATTGGTTACCTTCACATATGATTCGCTGCTTTCAAGTGCTGAGATCCTAGAATATATGGAACTAATTGGTGGTATAGACACGTGGAATAGACGTTGTTGAAGATATTTCCATTTCCTGGGAGATGATATAGTGCTACCGTGTAAATAACGTACCGGATAATTCTAATGTCAGTCCATGAATATTATTAAAACACTGTTATTTTAAAATTTACAACTAATTTTGATTGAAATGTAGTATCGAGATATTTTAAAGGAGCATTACTCACTTCAGATCCAAGATGATTACATCAACAGTTCAGCTGCCTTTGCTGTTTTCCAGTATACAGCTACCTTAATGATGACGAAATAAATCTCGGGTGAACAGCTTGGTATGACTGAGCATAGGACTCAGTATTTCGGCAATCTACCACGTTGCCATCATCAGCGCACCTGATGATGGCAACGTGGTCGATTGACGAAATATTGTGTCCTATGCACACTCATACCAGGTTGTTCACCCGGGATTTATTTCGTCATAAAATACGCCTGGAGAAATTGAAGAATCATACCTTAATGATACTCACGACGTTGTGGTATACTCTATGCATTACAGGGCTGTCTCTTGCTCGATATGGTCATCTTCAGTAGTTACTTCATGAGTGTGAAGCGGTTGTCATCAAAAGCACAGCTGTCATTCAGCTCCTATACTGATACGATTTCCATCACGGCATCGACACGTTATTAACTGATTCTTAGGGGTTGCAGAACCATATTTTGCAGCTCATAGTAATTTGAGCTCATTTTTCAAAATTGAAAGATGGTGTCCCGCAACAGCGTAACTGCCATCGTATTCACGTACTGTAATGATGATAATTGCACTGTGGTAAGAACAGATAATTAAATTGCGTCTAGAATTACAGCAACGTTAATTGTTGTTCATAATTATCTTCAACACGGTATTTGCCACTCTCATTTGGTATATGTCAAACGACAAGATCCCACCGATATTTGCAAGTATTTACATATTGCAATAATAGTGATGATGCATGCACAGTAAGAGTTTGCAAGAAAAATTAATATGTTATCATAATACTGTTTGTGTTACAGAAGCATCATTTGCTGCACATAGTTATTTCAACATTTTTTACCGTCCATGTAAGAATGTCTCAATCAGGTCCAACTGCTCAACCTATCAGCAAGAGGTGTTGTCCATTAAGAGGTGCCTGTGAATGACGTTTGAGATACATCCTTGTTCCTACCTGCGACAGTGACTTGTTTTCATGGGCTCCGTGTACTGCTGTGATGCTAACGCGTGCTCGGAGGCTGGCGACTGTCTGGCTGCCACACGATATTTGCTGCTGTAGCAGTCACCCAGTCGCTAGCTGCCGTGCATGCTCTACCTGAGTCTTGTGTCGTCACTATGTGACTATGTCACTATGTGCTCCACCAGCAGCACAGCTTCCACAGCTGCCAACCCACGATGTTACCTTGGCCTTTGGGGTGGAAGAGTGATACTATACAGGTAAAGTACAAGCATGGCGGGTGATCGTTGTGTAGTCCAAACATATTTTTAATATACTGTTATAACCACACAATTGTCACCCGCCTTGCATGGTATGCCTAAATTGCAGTTCTGTCCTTGTGAGATGGTCTCTTTCAGGAAGGCTTCTGAAGTCACTGCTCAGAAAGCATTCTTTCCAAGAGGTTAGAGTCCTCCTCCCCAACAGGTTATTTATTGCTATAGTCAATTCAGTGTCATCACTCATTTTGCATGTGTTCCTAATGAGTAGGATGTTGTCGATCAACAGTTTAACTAACAAATAATTGCCGGCCGGTGTGGCCGAGCGGTTCTAGGCGCTTCAGTCTGGAACCGCGCGACCGCTACGGTCGCAGGTTCGAATCCTGCCTCGGGCATGGATGTGTGTGACGTCCTTAGGTTAGTTAGGTTTAAGTAGTTCTAAGTTCTAGGGGACTGATGACCTCCGATGTGAAGTCCCATAGTGCTCGGAGCTATTTGAACAAATAATGGACCAGCCTACGTGTGGTATTTCTGGATAACATCTCGCTATTATAGAAGTTCTAACTTTATCCTTTCCTTAAGAAGCGACAGCTACCTAGTTGCTGTCCATGCTATATTTCAGATTGTGTCCATCAATCAGTAATCGCCTGCGCCAAGATGCTCAACTGCCTACGCACTGGAAGATGTGTCATTATCCTTGGAGGCGCATGAGTACTACTACTCAGGCACGTGAGGTTGTAATGATTTATCTATAAATCTTAATGGTTGCACGAACCAATCACGTTATTAAATTACTGTTCTCGGCACATCAGCGTCACACACAGTCCATGGGAAGCCCGAGCCCTAGCTTTCAGCGTGTAAGTTGTTCTCCCCATTATGAGCTATTGAAATGCTAGTGATTATTTTGTATTACTGACAGGTTCTTAATTTAATCATTGAGTTACAGGGCCATTATTCGCTGCTAATAGCTATCCTCACACCATTTCGCAAACGTGATTCCATGTGATCTGCAGCATCTGATTCTCAATAATGACGTAGTCTCCTTCAACAGCCCAGCTGGTATAGAACCTCTAAACTATTAAGGTACTGTAGTCATTTCTATTACATTATAGCATCGGGATAAGGTTAAGTTTATGATTTCAGAACCATTATTGCTTATTCGTAGCTATCTTCACACGAGATTCGCCATTGTATATTGTTCTCCATCGAAGGGCAAATTGTCACAGCTGTTTTCAAATATGCCATCAAATTAATCATGGCGATTGCTACGTGCTATTAACATGTTATTAAATTAATCTTTACTTCATACTACCATCACATGTTAAACGTCAGCCCTTCTTTCACCGTTGTCACGTGGTTTGCATCAACAGACAGGCTGCCATCGCTACTTGCTATTATTCAGGTTCTATCAATAACTTTGAGTACCCTGAGGCAATGACATATTGTTAAATTACTTCTCGCGCTACAGACCATCATTTGCCGCTCTTGGTTTGTTTCTGGTCTACAACTGCTACAAAGACATTATTTCCGTCGGTAGACAACTTGCCAGCCTTGATTCAGGTATTTACGTACTGTATTGATGTTAAGTACTTTGTGTGATTGACACGATGTTATATTAATTTTTGCATTATTGGTAATCTTAGACATTTGATTCGCTTGCTTCAAGCACTCAGATCCTGTAATGTAGGTAAGTATTTGATGGTACAGATTCGTTATTAAATTGCATTTTGCGTTATGGGACCATCGCCCTGGAAGATGTATCATTTTCCTAGCAGGTGCATGAATAACACTACTCAAGCACAACGCATTTTAGTTCTTTATCCATGAATTGTCGTACCTGCGCGAAGCAATCACATAATTAAATTACTGTTTTCATCATACTACCAACACACGCTGTGTATGGGAAACATGAACCCTCGTTTTCAAAGTGTGAGTTGGTCTTCCTAACAATATCTGTTTTAATGATGGTGATCAGTTGGTAGTACTGACGGACCCTTAATACTTCTGCAGTCGCTGTTTTCATGCATGGGTTACTGGAATGATGTTGATTACTTCAGGATATCCACGTGTTATTACATACTGTTTGTGTTACAGGGCATGATTAGGTGCTCATACCTATCTGCAACACTTAATTGGCAATAATGACGTAGCCTCCATCAGCACCACAGCTTCATATAAGTTTTCATGTATTCCGGTCTGGTAACCATATTGATTACACTGTGTTATATTCATAAAATTATCTTTAGAATTTAAGAATCATCATGCCCTGCTCGTGGTAATCTCCGCACGAGGTTCACCACTGTGAACTGTTCTCCGGTGACGGGCATCATCACTGTTTTCAAATATTCAAATAGACTAATCATGTCGATTATTTAGTGCTATTTACATGTTATTAAATTAGTCTTTACTTCAGAGGACCATCACATGTTTACGGTCGGCGCATGATTGACCATTGTGAAGTGATTGCCACCATCAGACAAGTCACCACCGCTGTTTGCTATTATTCAGGTACTGTTAATAATTTACACTACTTACTTTTAATGATGTGGTATTACATTACTTCCCGTTCTACTTGACCGTCACTTGCTGCTCACGGTTTGCTTCAGCTATAGAATCGCTACTAGGGCTTTATCTCCGTCGTCAGACAACCTGCCATCGCTGGTTCAAGTATTTACGTACTGTATTGATGTTAATTGTTTCATGTGATTGACACATTATTCAGTTATCTTTTGCGTTATTCGTTATCTTGCGCATTTGATTCGCTGCCTTCAAACACTCAAATCATATAATGTCGGTAAATAATTGGTGTTATAGGCACGCTAGTAAATTACTCTTTGCATTACAGTTCCACATCTTCACACACATTGTTCTTTTCAGCATTTGATTCACCCTCTGTGACCTGGTCTCCTTCAGCGTCCCATTTGGTATCAGTAGACGGTTTTCATCGACGTTCAAGATGTATCCATTACCCAAGAAGCATCTAGGCATGCAGCTCATCTACGATTGCTGCTGAAGATGTTTCCGTTCCCCAGGAGACGTTAGAGTTCTACTGCACAAGTTAGGGAGATGATGGGAGCGTACCTCTGACTTATTGTAAATTACTGTTACTTTCAAATACTAAAGTAATACGATAGTTATTATTGAGCCGTGGTATCGACGTACTTGGAAATTACTTTTTACGTTAATGGAGCATCACTCACATCACTTATGTGTCTTGAGAATTTGGTTCGGTATTGTAAAACAACCTCCACAACAGCTCAGCTGATTTGCTGTTTTCTTGTATTCAGGTACCTTAGTGATACTGATTACATAGTGGGTTACACTTTGCAATAAAGGGCCACCTCTCGCTCAATATGGTCATCTTCAGCAGTTACTTCATCATTGTGATGTGGTGGTCATCAACATCCTAACTGCCATCGTATTCAGGTACTACAATGATGATTGTATTGTGGTATGGACATGTAATTAAATAACGTTTTGAATCACAGGAATATTACTTGATGTTCATGATTATCTTCAGTACCTGAATTTCCACTTTGAGGGTACCTGTCATAAGGCTGCTATGTCCTATATTTGCAAATATTCAAGTACTACAATAATGCTGACAACGCATGTATCGATAGAGATTACAACTCAACATCGGCACATTATCAGATTACTGATTGCGTTGACGAAGCATAATTTCTTGCAGATAGTTATTTCGGAAATTTTATCGTCTGTGTGAGGATGTCACAATCTCTTCCACAAATGCCAGCTGCTGCTTCCAAACAACAGCACAACTGCCATCTGTTCAATCCATCAGCAACATGTATTTCCATCAATAGGTAGCTATGAATAACAATCAAGATAATATGCTTATGCCAAAATGCGACAGTGACTGCTTTTGTGGGCTCCATGGAAATTTGTGGTAAGTTCATATGGGACCAAACTGCTGAGGTCATCGGTCCCTAGGCTTACACACTAATCTAACTTAAACTAACTTACGCTAAGAACAACACACACACACACACACACACACACACACACACACACACACACACACACACACATGCCCGAGGGAGGACTCGAACCTCCGACGGGGGTAGCCGCGCGAACCGTGGCAAGGCGCCCTAGACCTCGAGGGTACATCGTGCGGCCTGGGTACTTTAGTGCAGGTGCTAATGCAAGTGTGGAGGCTGGCGATTGTCTGGGTGCCAACAATGTCTTTTACTGTTGCACTCACCCAATCGCCAGCTGCCGTGCATGCTGTACATCAGACCTGTGTCGGTCGATATGTGGTGGTCTCCATCAACAGCATAGCTATCTCTGGTGTCGAAGGTCTTGGAGATGGTAGAGTGCAGAATGATGATAATGGTAATTCAGGCATGGAGGATGATGATTGTGTAGTCCTGACATATTGTTAAATCGTTGTAAGGAACACACAATTGTCGTTCGCCTTGCTTGGTGACCTTAAGCAGTGCTTCTGCACATGTCAGGCGACCTCTTTCAACAATTCATCTGAAATCACTGTGAAAGGTAAGAGTGCTGTTCTCCAAGAGGTTATGTACTATGATGCTAACATATCGATATTATACTGCTATTGTCGTCTCACAACCGTCATTCTTTTTGCAGCAGTCTGGTTAATGTCCATGGTATATTTCTGATTAAGACCATCAAAGAGTCATCGCCTTCGCCAAGAGGCTCAACTGCCACCGCTCTGGAAGATGCAAAATCTTTCTTGCGAGGTGGATGAGTGATATTACACAAACACAGTGTGTTGTAACGATTTCTCGATATATCGTAATAGTTGCATGAAGCAATTACATTATTAAATTACTGTTATCGTTACACTACCATCACACACTGTGCATTGGAAAGACGAGCCCTAGTTCTCAAAGTGTGAGTGAGCCTCCGTATCTTAAGCTATTGTAACTATGGTGATTACTTCGTAAGGCTGGCAGATTCTTAATTTAACCTTTGTTATAGGACCATCACTCATTGCTGTTAGCAATTTTCAGCATTAATTTGCAAAAATGTAAGCTGGTATTCATGAGCAGACGATCTGCCACTGCTGTTCTCAAGTGGGAGATACTAAAATAAAATTGATTACTTCAGCATGTCCAAATGTTATTAAATATTCTTTTTGTGACTGGGCACGACTATGTGCTTATGGGTATCTGCAGCACCTGATACGCTTTAATGACGTAGTCTCGTTCAACAGTCCAGCTGCCTTAGGTGTTTTCAAGTACTGAGGTACTGTATTCATTTTGAATACGTTGTGGCACCGTAATAAAATTACCTTATCGATCCAATGACAGGCAAGTTCTTGTCGTTGCTTTCGAATATAAAAATAGATGAATGATGCTGATCAATTCATGGTTTTAAGATGTTATTAAATTAGTCTCTTTCTCACAGGGCCATCCCATATCGTCAGCCCTTGATTCGCTATTGAGAAGTGGTTGCCATCAACACACAACCTACCACTTCGGTTTTCTGTTATTCAGGTACTGTCAATAATTTTGACTACTTCATGGTAATGACGTGTTATTAAACTACTTCACACGTTACACGATAATCACCTACAGCTCATGGTTTGCTCCAGCTCTGGAATCGTACGAATATGCATAGAAAAACAGGCTACCATCGCTTATTCAAGTATTTACGTACTGCATTGCTGTTAAGGACTTCATGGATTGAAACATTCCTATTCTATCTTTTGTATTACTGGTTTCTTCCACATCTCATTCGCTGCTTTCAAGCACTCAGATCCCGTAATGTAGTTAACTACTTTATTGTATAGACACGTCATTAAATTATACTTCGCGTTTAGAACCATTGGCCTGGAAGATCTATTGTGTTCCTATGAGGTAGATGTGTAATGCTACTCAAACTCAATGCACTGTAATGATTTATCCTTGGATCGTAAAGATTGCTCGAAGCAATCACATTATTACATTAATCTTCCCATCACACTACAGTCAGACACTGTGCATGGGAAGCATGAAATCTCGTTCTCAAAGTGTATGTTGGTCTCCCTATCATTAGCTATTATGATGATGGTGATTAATTGGTAGTAATATCAATTTGTGAAACTACTGTTCCTGTTATAGGACCATTATTCGCTGCTGATAGCTATCTTCAGGACCTGCTTCCCAAATGGGAAATTGCTTCCATGAGTAGACCTTCTGCCATGATTGTTTTCATGTATGAAGTATTGAAATGATGCTGATCACTTCACGTTATAAACATCTTATTAAAAACTATTTGTGTTGCACGCCATGACTAAGTGCTCATGCTTATCTGCATTAGCAGTAGTGACGTAGTCTCCATGAAAAGCTCAGCTGCCGCAGATGTTTTCAAGTATTCAGGAACTGCAGTCATACTGATGACATTGTGACATTGTAATTAAATTACCTTTACCATCATTCCCCATGCACAGTTATCTTCACACGTGGTTCGTCACTGTAAATTGTGCTCCAGTCACAGGCAGGTTCTCATCACTTGTTTCAAATATTCAGGTAGACTAATGGTGGTGTTTACTTAGTGGTATTAACATGATATTAAACTAGTCCGTGCTTCACAGGGCCATTAAATGTTTGCTTACACATCAGCAAGAGGCGTTTCCATCAATAGGTCCTGTGAATGACGTTCGAGATATATCCTTATGCCTAGATGCGACAGTGACTTGTTTTTGTGGGCTCCGTATACTGCAGTGAAGGTACCAAGGAGTACCCAGAGGCTGACGACTATATGGCTGCCACATGATATTTGTTGCTGCAGCAGTCACAAATTCGCTAGCTGCCGGGCATGCTCTACCTCAGTCTTGCGTCGGTCAATATGTGTTGGCTTCTATCAACAGCATATTTAGCACTAGTTACGAAAATGTTACCTTTATCTTGGCGATGGTAGAGTCCTACTGTACAAGTAAAGTACAGGATAATGATGATGGTAATTCAAACATGGTCGGTGATGGTTGTATAGTATCGACATTTTTTTTTAATTATTGTTAGGAAAACACTGTTGGCACTTGCCTTTCATGGTAAGTTTAACCAGTAGTTCTCTCCATGACACTTCTTTCAAAAATGCATCTGAAATCACTCTTCAAGAAGTATTCTTTCCAAAAGGTCATCTTAGGAAATCCTGTTGCTGTCCACGGCATATTTTAGTTTGTGTCCATCAATGGGTGATCGCTTGCCCTGGGACACTCAACTACCTTCGCTCTGGAATATGTGTCTACATCTACATCTACATCCATACTCCGCAAGCCACCTGACGGTTTGTGGCAGAGGGTACCTTCAGTACCTCTATCGGTTCTCCCTTCTATTCCAGTCTCGTATTGTTCGTGGAAAGAAAGATTGTCGTTATGCCTCTGTGTGGGCTCTAATCTCTCTGATTTTATCCTCATGGTCACATCGCGAGATATACGTAGGAGGGAGCAATATACTGCTTGACTCATCGGTGAAGGTATGTTCTCGAAACTTCAACAAAAGCCCGTTCCGAGCTATTGAGCGTCTCTCCTGCAGAGTCTTCCACTGGAGTTTATCTATCATCTCCGTAACGCTTTCGCGATTTCTAAATGATCCTGTAACGAAGCGCGCTGCTCCCCGTTGGATCTTCTCTATCACTTCTATCAACCCTATCTGGTACGGATCCCACACCGGTGAGCAGTATTCAAGCAGTGGGCGAACAAGTGTAGTGTAAACTACTTCCTTTGGTTTCGGATTGCATTTCCTTGGGATTCTTCCAATGAATCTCAGTCTGGCATCTGATATACCGACGATCAACTTTATATGATCATTCCATTTTAAATCACTCCTAATGCCTACTCCTAGATAATTTATGGAATTAACTGCTTGCAGTTGCTGACCTGCTATATTGTAGCTAAATGATACAGGATCTTTCTTTCTATGTATTCGCAGCACATTACACTTGTCTACATTGAGATTCAATTGCCACTCCCTGCACCATGCGTCAATTCGTTGCAGATCCTCCTGCATTTCAGTAGAATTTTCCATTGTTACACCCTCTCGATATACTACAGCATCATCCGCAAAAAGCCTCAGTGAACTTCCGATGTTATCCACAAGGTCATTTATGTATATTGTGAATAGCAACGGTCCTACGACACTGCCCTGCGGCACACCTGAAATCACTCTTACTTCGGAAGACTCCTCTCCATTGAGAATGACATGCTGCGTTCTGTTATCTAGGAACTCTTCAATCCAATCACACAATTGGTCTGATAGTCCATATGTTCTTACTTTGTTCATTAAACGACTGTGGGGAACTGTATCGAACGCCTTGCGGAAGTCAAGAAACACGTGTCTATGGCCCTCTGAGTCTCGTGGACGAATAGCACGAGCTGGGTTTCACACTATCGTCTTTTTCGAAACCCATGCTGATTCCTACAGAGTAGATTTCTAGTCTCCAGAAAAGTCATTATACTCGAACACAATACATGTTCCAAAATTCTACAACTGATCAACGTTAGGGATACAGGTCTATAGTTCTGCACATCTGTTCGACGTCTCTTCTTGAAAACGGGGATGACCTGTGCCCTTTTCCAATACTTTGGAACGCTACGCTCTTCTAGAGACCTACGGTTCACCGCTGCAAGACAGGGGGCATTTTCCAAGGAGGTCGATGAGACTTACTACTGAGACACAAGGTATTGTAATGATTTATCCATGGACTGTAACGGTTGCACGAAGCAATCACACTATTAAATTAGTATTATCGTCATACTACCTTGACACACAGTGCATGGGAAGTATGAGTGC
The DNA here is from genome assembly GCF_023864275.1 of Schistocerca cancellata. NCBI lineage: Eukaryota > Metazoa > Arthropoda > Insecta > Orthoptera > Acrididae > Schistocerca > Schistocerca cancellata. The sequence goes on from NC_064629.1 coordinate 295,319,112, forward strand.
CAGTTCTCGAAGTGCAAGTTCTCCACGTCATTAGCTATTGTAATGTGAGTTATTACTTCGTGGTACTGGCGGGTTTTTAATTTACTCTTTGTGTTATCTTACCATTACCCGCTTCTGATAAGTATTTTCAGCACCAGTTAGCAAATGTGAGATGGTCTCCATGACCAGAACAACTGCCATCGCTGTTTACATAATAAGGTACTGCAATGATGTTGATTACTTCACTGTATCCACATGTCATTAAATACTCTTTTTGTTACAGGGTACGAACAGGTGCTAATGCTTATATGTAGCGCCGGATTCTCAAAAATCATGTAATTTCCTTTAACATCCCAGCTGCCATAGATATTTTCATCTATTCAGATCAGGTAATCATATTGATTACATTGTAGCGTCGTAATAAAATTACTTTTAGGATTTTAATACCAACACTCCTTGCCCATAATTGTCTTTACGCGCGATTCGCTATTCTAAATGGTTCTCCAGGGGCAGGCAAGTTATCATCGCCATTTTCAAATACTCAAATAGATTAAAAATGCTAACTATTTCGTGATTTTAACATGTTATTAAATTAATCTTTGTTTCGCAGGACCAGCACTTGTTTACCGTCAGTACTCGACAGATAATAGTGAGTTGGTTTCGACCAACAAACCGGCTACATAGCAGATTGCTATTATTCATCTAGTGTCAATGACGTTCACTGCTTCGTGGTAACGGAATCGTATTAAATTACTTCTCACGCTACAGGACCATCGGCTGCTGCTCCAGCGCTAGGAACGCTGCAAACAGTTTATCTTCGCCAACAGAGAAGCTGCAGCCACTGTTTCAAGTATCTATGTACTGCACTGATGTCAATACTTTATGAGATTGACACGTCATTATATAATTTTTTGCAATATTGATTATCTTCGACGTATAATTCGTTTTTTTTTTCTTCAAGTATTCAGATCCTGTAATGAACGTAAGTACTTGTTGGTAGAGACACGTTATGAAATTACTTTTTACGTTACAGTACCATCTCTTCCAACACATTGTTATTTTCAGCGTGTCTTTAACTTGGTCTCCCACAACTTCATGGGTTGGTATCAAAGGATATTTGTCCTCGACGTTAAAGATGTATCCCGTACCCAAGACGCAAGAAGGCATGTAGCTCATATATCACTCCTGCTGATGATGTTTCCATTCTTTCGGAGACGATATTACCGTACGAGTGAAGTACAGGATAATGAAAATGGCAATTCGTTTATGGCCGATAGTGATTGTGTACAGAAATACTATTATTTGCAAATATAAAAGTAATTTAATAACCTTGATTGATCTGTAGTATCAACATATTTAGAAATGGCTGTTTACATTTAGGGACATCACACACCTCACAAGTGTGTCTTCAGAGTTTGGTTTGGTACTGCAAGATGACCCTCACAGCAGCTTAGGTGAGTATGCTGCTTTCAAGTATTCAGCTACCTTAATGATAGTGATTTCATTGTGGTTTACTCTATGCATTACAGAGATACCTTTCGCTCCATATGGTCTTCTTCAGCAGTTGTTTCATCACTATGAGATGATAGTCATCAACAGCGCAGCTACCATTGCAGGTGCTATACTGATATGATTTGCATCTTGATATCGATGCGATGAGTTTGAGAACCTTATTCATAGTTTTAAGATGGGTCGATCAACAGCCTGTATGTTATAAGTTTTTTGCAGTATCCAGGGTCGATGATGAAGACGACGTCATTGTGGTATGGAGCGGTTATTAATTTATGTTTTGAAATACAGGAATATTATACATACCTCCCACAATTTATTTGCCACTGCGAAGTGATATCTTTCAAAAGGCAAGTATTCACATACTTCAGTCATGTTGATAATGCATTCAAGGATAGAGATTACAACAGAAAAACGACCTATTATCATGTTATTGTTTTTGTTGCAGAAGCCTCACTTGATGCACACACTTATCATCAGAATTTTTATCGTCTGTGTGAGGATGTCTCAACCGATTGCATAAGTTCCATAAGATCCATCTCTGCTTACCAAAGATATGCTCAACGCATCAGCAAGAGGTGTTTCCATCAATAGGTGCCTGTGGATCATCCTTCTGCCAAGATCCTACAGTGACTGGTCTCTATGTACTGCACTGAAAGTGCTAATGTGTGCTTGGAAGCTGGCGACTGTCTGGCTGTCGCACGATAGCTTTTACTGTGACAGTCTCCCAGTTGCTAGTTGCCGTGCATGCTATATCTCCTACTGGTGTCATCTCTTACTGGTGTATCACAATATGTGGGGGTCTCCATCAGCATCATAAAAACCACTGTTGCCTCAGAGATGGTAGTGTGCTACAGTACATGTAAGGTATAGGATAAGGGTAATGGTAATTCATGCACAGTGATAATGGTTGTGTAGCCCCAACATATTATTTAATTATTGTAACAAACACACAATTGTCAGTGGCCTTCCACGGTAAGCTTAAGGAGTGTTGGTGTCCAAGTGAGGAGGTTTCTGTCAACAATGAATTTGAAACTACTGTTCAGGAAGCATTCTTTCCAAGAGGTGAGAGTGCTCTTCCCCAAAAGACTATTTATTGTGATGATAATAGCATGTTGTGGAAATGCTATAATTGTCTAAGTACTGTCACTCATTTTGTATGGAATCCAGGACATGTGGCTCTCAATGAATTTAATATTGTCGATCAACAGTTTAGCTAATCAATAGTTGATCTGTCTGCGTGTGACAGTAGTCAAGAACACCTCACTGTCATGGAGTTTCAATTTGTGTTTCTTTTCTCACAGCTTTACTTCTGCCAGTACCTCGTGGAGGACGGGGCGTGAGTCGTGCTTGGGTAGCTCAGTTGGTAGAGCACTTGCCTGTGAAAGGCAAAGGTCCCGAGTTCGAGTCTCGGTGCGGCACACAGTTTTAATCTGCCAGGAAGTTTCATATCAGCGCACACTCCGCTGCAGAGTGAAAATCTCATTCTAAGAGCATTACATGTTTATCGTCAGCACTTCATTCACCATGTTCATATGATTTCCATCAACAGTCCAGCTATCATTGCTCTTTATGTTGTACAGGTACTGTCATTAAATATCACAACTTCGTGGCAATGACATGTTATTAAATTACTTCTGGCGTTACACGACCATCACTTACTGCTCATGGTTTGTTTCAGGTCTAGAATTGCTATCAAGACATTATCCCCGTCGACAGACATTCTGCCATCGCTGATTCAAGTACTGACGTACAGTGTTGAAGTGATATACACTCCTGGAATTGGAAAACAGAACACATTGACACCGGTGTGTCAGACCCACCATACTTGCTCCGGACACTGCGAGAGGGCTGTACAAGCAATGATCACACGCACGGCACAGCGGACACACCAGGAACCGCGGTGTTGGCCGTCGAATGGCGCTAGCTGCGCAACATTTGTGCACCGCCGCCGTCAGTGTCAGCCAGTTTGCCGTGGCATACGGAGCTCCATCGCAGTCTTTAACACTGGTAGCATGCCGCGACAGCGTGGACGTGAACCGTATGTGCAGTTGACGGACTTTGAGCGAGGGCGTATAGTGGGCATGCGGGAGGCCGGGTGGACGTACCACCGAATTGCTCAACACGTGGGGCGTGAGGTCTCCACAGTACATCGATGTTGTCGCCAGTGGTCGGCGGAAGGTGCACGTGCCCGTCGACCTGAGACCGGACCGCAGCGACGCACGGATGCACGCCAAGACCGTAGGATCCTACGCAGTGCCGTAGGGGACCGTACCGCCACTTCCCAGCAAATTAGGGACACTGTTGCTCCTGGGGTATCGGCGAGGACCATTCGCAACCGTCTCCATGAAGCTGGGCTACGGTCCCACACACCGTTAGGCCGTCTTCCGCTCACGCCCCAACATCGTGCAGCCCGCCTCCAGTGGTGTCGCGACAGGCGTGAATGGAGGCACGAATAGAGACGTGTCGTCTTCAGCGATGAGAGTCGCTTCTGCCTTGGTGCCAATGATGGTCGTATGCGTGTTTGGCGCCGTGCAGGTGAGCGCCACAATCAGGACTGCATACGACTGAGGCACACAGGGCCAACACCCGGTATCATGGTGTGGGGAGCGATCTCCTACACTGGCCGTACACCTCTGGTGATCGAGGGGACACTGAATAGTGCACGGTACATCCAAACCGTCATCGAACCCATCGTTCTACCATTCCTAGACCGGCAAGGGAACTTGCTGTTCCAACAGGACAATGCACGTCCGCATGTATCCCGTGCCACCCAACGTGCTCTAGAAGGTGTAAGTCAACTACGATGGCCAGCAAGATCTCCGGATCTGTCCCCCATTGAGCATGTTTGGGACTGGATGAAGCGTCGTCTCACGCGGTCTGCACGTCCAGCACGAACGCTGGTCCAACTGAGGCGCCAGGTGAAAATGGCATGGCAAGCCGTTCCACAGGACTACATCCAGCATCTCTACGATCGTCTCCATGGGAGAATAGCAGCCTGCATTGCTGCGAAAGGTGGATATACACTGTACTAGTGCCGACATTGTGCATGCTCTGTTGCCTGTGTCTATGTGCCTGTGGTTCTGTCAGTGTGATCATGTGATGTATCTGACCCGAGGAATGTGTCAATAAAGTTTCCCCTTCCTGGGAAAATGAATTCACGGTGTTCTTATTTCAATTTCCAGGAGTGTAGTTCGTGGATCGACAGTCTGTTATATTATCTACTGCATTATTGGTTACCTTACACGTTTGATATGCTGCTTCACAGCACACAGATCTTGTAATTTAGGTAACTACTTAATGGTATAGACGCTTTATTAACTTACTCTTTGTGTTACAGGACCATCGCCCCAGAAGATGTATTATTTTCCTAGGAGGTGGACGAGTGACACTTCGCAGGCACAGTGCATTGTAATGATTTATCCATCGATCGTAATTGCTGCACAAAGCGATCACATTATTAAATTACTATTTACATCACACTACCGTGGACCTTGCCGTTGGTGGGGAGGTTTGCGTGCCTCAACGATACAGACAGCCGTACCGTAGGTGCAACCACAACGGAGGGGTATCTGTTGAGAGGCCAGACAAACGCGTGGTTCCTGAAGAGGGGAAGCAGCCTTTTCAGTAGTTGCAGGGGCAACAGTCTTGATGAATGACTGATCTGGCCTTGTAATACTAACCAAAATGGCCTTGCTGTTGTGGTACTGCGAACGGCTGAAAGCAAGGGGAAACTACAGCCGTAATTTTTCCCGAGGGCATGCAGCTTTACTGTATGGTTAAATGATGATGGCGTCCTCTTGGGTAAAATATTCCGGAGGTAAAATAGTCCCCCATTCGGATCTCCGGGTGGGGACTACTCAAGAGGACGTCGTTATCAAGAGAAAGAAAACGCATTCTACGGATCGGAGCGTGGAATGTCAGAACCCTTAATCGGGCAGGTAGATTAGAAAATTTAAAAAGGGAAATGGATAGGTTAAAGTTAGATATAGTGGGAATTAGTGAAGTTCGGTGGAAGGAGGAACAAGACTTTTGGTCAGGTGAATACAGGGTTATAAATACAAAATCAAATAGGGGTAATGCAGGAGCAGGTTTAATAATGAATAAAAAAAATAGGAGTGCGGGTAAGCTACTACAAACAGCATAGTGAACGCATTATTGTGGCAAAGATAGACACGAAGCCCACGCCTACTACAGTAATACAAGTTTATATGCCAACTAGCTCTGCAGATGATGAAGAAATTGAAGAAATGTATGATGAGATAAAAGAAATTATTCAGGTAGTGAAGGGAGGCGAAAATTTAAGTCATGGGTGACTGGAATTCGGTAGTAGGAAAAGGGAGAGAAGGAAACATAGTAGGTGAATATGGATTGGGACTAAGAAATGAAAGAGGAAGCCGCCTGATAGAATTTTGCACAGAGCATAACTTAATCATAGCTAACACTTGGTTCAATAATCATAAAAGAAGGTTGTATACATGGAAGAATCCTGGAGATACTAAAAGGTATCAGATAGATTATATAATGGTAAGACAGAGATTTAGGAACCAGGTTTTAAATTGTAGGACATTTCCAGGGGCAGATGTGGACTCTGACCACAATCTATTGGTTATGAACTGTAAATTAAAACTGAAGAAATTGCAAAAAGGTGGGAATTTAAGGAGGTGGGACCTGGATAAACTGACTAAACCAGAGGTTGTACAGAGTTTCAGGGACAGCATAAGGGAACAATTGACAGGAATGGGGGAAAGAAATACAGTAGAAGAAGAGTGGGTAGCTCTGAGGGATGAAGTAGTGAAGGCAGCAGAGGATCAAGTAGGTAAAAAGACGAGGGCTAGTAGAAATCCTTGGGTAACAGAAGAAATATTGAATTTAATTGATGAAAGGAGAAAATATAAAAATGCAGTAAATGAAGCAGGTAAAAAGGAATACAAACGTCTCAAAAACGAGATCGACAGGAAGTGCAAAATGGCTAAGCAGGGATGTCTAGAGGATAAATGTAAGGATGTAGAGGCTTATCTCACTAGGGGTAAGATAGATACTGCCTACAGGAAAATTAAAGAGACCTTTGGAGAAAAGAGAGTCACTTGTATGAATATCAAGAGCTCAGATGGAAACCCAGTTCTAAGCAAAGAGGGGAAAGCAGAAAGGTGGAAGGAGTATATAGAGGGTCTATACAAGGGCGATGTACTTGAGGACAATATTATGGAAATGGAAGAGGATGTAGATGAAGATGAAATGGGAGATACGATACTGCGTGAAGAGTTTGATAGAGCACTGAAAGACCTGAGTCGAAACGAGGCCCCGGGAGTAGACTACATTCCATTAGAACTACTGATGGCCTTGGGAGAGCCAGTCCTGACAAAACTCTACCATCTGGTGAGCAAGATGTACGAGACAGGCGAAATACCCTCAGACTTCAAGAAGAATATAATGATTCCAATCCCAAAGAAAGCAGGTGTTGACATATGTGAAAATTACCGAACTATCAGTTTAATAAGACAGAGCTGCAAAATACTAACGCGAATTATTTACAGACGAATGGAAAAACTGGTAGAAGCCGACCTCGGGGAAGATCAGTTTGGATTCCGTAGAAATGTTGGAACACGTGAGGCAATACTGACCTTACGACTTATCTTAGAAGAGTCCGCCCCAGTAGCTGAGTGGTCAGCGTGACGGATTGCCGTCCTCCGGGCCCGGGTTCGATTCCCGGCTGGGTCGGCGATTTTCTCCGCTCAGGGACTGGGTGTTGTGTTGTGTTCATCATCATTTCATCCCCATCCGGCGTGCAGGTCCCCCAATGTGGCGCCGAATGTAATAAGACCTGCGCCAAGGCGGCCGGACCTGCCCCGCGAGGGGCCTCCCGGCCAATGACGCCAAACGCTCATCATCATCATCTTAGAAGAAAGATTAAGGAAAGGCAAACCTACATTTATAGCATTTGTAGACTTAGAGAAACCTTTTGACAATGTTGACTGGAATACTCTCTTTCAAATTCTAAAGGTGGCAGGGGTAAAATACAGCGAGCAAAAGGCTAATAATTTGTACAGAAACCAGATGGCAGTTATAACAGTCGAGGGGCATGAAAGGGAAACAGTGGTTGGGAAGGGAGTGAGACAGGGTTGTAGCCTATCCCCGATGTTATTCAATCTGTATATTGAGCAAGCAGTAAAGGAAACAAAAGAAAAATTTGGAGTAGGTATTAAAATCCAGGGAGAAGAAATAAAAGCTTCGAGGTTCGCCGATGACATTGTAATTCTGTCAGAGACAGCAAAGGACTTGGAAGAGCAGTTGAACGGAATTGACAGTGTCTTGAAAGGAGGGTATAAGATGAACATCAACAAAAGCAAAACGAGGATAATGGAATGTAGTCGAATTAAGTCGGGTGATGCTGAGGGAAGTAGATTAGGAAATGAGACACTTAAAGTAGTAAAGGAGTTTTGCTATTTGGGGAGCAAAATAACTGATGATGGTCGAAGTAGAGAGGATATAAAATGTAGACTGGCAATGGCAAGGAAAGCGTTTCTGAAGAAGAGAAATTTGTTAACATCGAGTATAGATTCAAATGTCAGGAAGTCGTTCCTGAAAGTATTTGTATGGAGTGTAGCCATGTATGGAAGTGAAACATGGATAATAAATAGTTTGGACAAGAAGAGAATAGAAGCTCCCGAAATGTGGTGCTACAGAAGAATGTTGAAGATTAGGTTGGTAGATCACGTAACTAATGAGGAGGTATTGAATAGGATTGGGGAGAAGAGAAGTTTGTGGCACAACTTGACTAGAAGGAGGGATCGGTTGGTAGGACATGTGCTGAGGCATCAAGGGATCACAAATTTAGCATTCGAGGACAGCGTGGATGGTAAAAATCGTAGAGGGACACCAAGAGATGAATACACTAAGCAGATTCAGAAGGATGCAGGTTGCAGTAGGTACTGGGAGATGAAGGAGCTTGTACAGGATAGATTAGCATGGAGAGCTGCATCAAGCCAGTCTCAGGACTGAAGACCACAACAACAACACACTACCGTCACACATTGTGCATGGGAGAAGTGAGCAATCGTTCTCAAAGTGTGAGCTGGCCTCACCACCATTAGTCGTTGTAGTGCTGGTGATTATTTCGTTGTATTGATAGGTCCTTAAATTACTATTGATGTTACAGGACCATTACTCCTTGCTGATCGCTGTCGTCAGCATCAGTTCGCAAATGGGAGCTGGTCTCCATGAGTAGATTACATTCCAATGTTGTTTTCTAGCATTAGGTACTTAGTGATGTTGATTACTCCGGGATATCAACATGTTATTAAATACTCTTTGTGTTAAATGGCATGGTTCAAATGGCTCTGAGCACTATGGGACTTAACATCTATAGTCATCAGTCCCCTAGAACTTAGAACTACTTAAACCTAACTAATCTAAGGACAGCACACAACACCTAGTCATCACGAGGCAGAGAAAATCCCTGACCCCTCCGGGATTCGAACCCGGAAACCCGGGCGCGGGAAGCGAGAACGCTACCGCACGACCACGAGCTGCGGACTACATGGCATGAATAGGTGCTCGTGCTTATCTGTAGCACCTGATTCGCAGTAATGAAGTAGTCGCCATCAACAACACAGCTATCATAGAGTTTCAAGTATTCAGATCCGGAGTCACACTGATTACCTTTAGGATTTCAGAACCATCATTCCCTGCTCGTAGTTACCTTCACACCTGATTCTCCACTGTAAATTGTTCTCCACTGACAGGCAAGTTATCATCTCTGTTACTAAATATTCAAATGTATTAATAATACTGATTACTTCGTGGTATTAACATCTTATTAAATTAGACGTTTGTTCCGAGGACCACCACATGTTTATCGTTCGCACCTGATTCATTATGGTGAGGTGGTTTCCAACAAAAGACAAGCCACCATCTTGTCTGCTATAATTAAGGTACTGATAATAATTCTTACCAACTCCTGGTAATGATAAGGTATCAGATGACGTCTAGTGTTACTGGACCATCACTTGCTGTCATGGTTTGCTTCAGCTCTAGAATCTCTACTAGGATCTTATATCTAAGCTGCCATCGCTATTTAAAGGATTTACGTACAGCATTGTAAACAATTACTTCACGTGACTGATACATCATTATACTATCCGTAGCATTACTTGTTATTTTTCACATTTGATTCGCCGGTTTCAAACACTTGGATCGTATGATGTAGGTAACCACTTGGTGTCACAGGCACACTAATAAAATACTCTTAACATCACAGGACCATCTCTTCCCACACTCTGTTACTGTCAGCGTTTGATTCACCCTCTGTAGTCTGTTCTCCCTCAGCGTCAAGTGTTGCTACCAATAAATGTTTGACATGGACGTCCAAGATGTATCCTTTACCCAGTACGCATCAAAGTATGCAGCTCATATATCAATGCTGCTGAAGATTTTCATTCCCCAGGGGATACTAATGTTCCTGTGTGCAATTAAAGTACAGTATAATGTTTACTGATATGGCAATTCATGCATGGTGGATGATTGTTATGTAGTTGTAATATACTGTTAAATTCCTATTATTTCCAAATATTGAAGTAGCTTAATAATTTTAATTCTCCTGTCGTATCGTCATAGTTTGAAACTGCATTTTACATCAAAGGAACATCAGTCACATTACATTGTGTTTTCAGAATTTAATTCGGTATTGTAAGATCATGTCCACAACAGCTCAGTTGCCCTTCTTGTTTTCGAGTATTCAGCTGCCTTAATAACACATTACAATGATTACATTGTGGTGTACTCTATGAATTACATTATTAAATTACTACTTGAGATGTAGGACCGTCTTTTTCAACACATGGCAATTTGACCACCTTATTCACAATTGTAAGACGGTATCCCTCAACAGTCTATCCCCCATGAAATTAAGGTACTACATTGTTGAAAATTGCATTGTGGCATGGATAAGTTATTATATTGCCCTTACAATTACAGGAACATCGCGCATTGTTCATGATTATCTTCAACACTTCACTTACCACGTTGAGGTGTTATCCGTCAAGGGAGAAACTATCACCGATATTTGCAAGTATTCAAGTACAGCAGTACTGTTGACAACGCATGCATTGATAGAGAATGCAACACACGCTCGACATGTAATGAGATTACTATTTCTGTAGCAGACTTGTCACTTGCTACACGTAATTAACTTCAGATTTTTAGTGCCTGTGGAGGATATCTCTGTCGGTTCCATAAATGTCGGCTGCTGCGTCCAAATAATAGCAAAACTGAGAACTATTCAGCCCGTCAGCAAGAAGTGTTTCCATCAATAGGTGTCGGTCAGTGACATTCAAGATATATGCTCCTGCCAAGATACCACAGTGGCCGTTTTCGTTGGCTCCTTGTACTACAGTAAAGGTTCTAATGTTTGCTGGTACTGCCTGGCTACTACACGACGGTTGTGGCAGTCACCCAATCGTTACCTGCCATTCATACTATTCCTCAGACTTCTTTTGATCAATATGTGGTGTTCTCCACCAACAGGTTACTAACCACTGCTGCTGAAGATGTTACCGTTGTCTTGGAGACGTAAGAGTGCTACTGTACAAGTAAGGTACAGGATAAGAGTAATGTTAATTCGTGACTGGCGGATGACGGTTGTGTAGTCACGGCGTATTATCAAATTACTGTAAGGAACACACAATCGTCAATCGACCTGCATGCTATGCTTAAGCCGTGGTTCTGTCCATGTGATGTCGCATCTTTCAACAATGCATCTGAAATCACTGTTCAGGGCGTATTCTTTGTAAGAGGTAAGAGTGCTCTTCCTAACGAGACTATTTACTGTGATGATAACAGCGCGTTATTAAATTGCTATAGTCCTATAAATACCATCACTCATTCGGTGTGGAATGCAACACATGTGGTTCTTAATGGGTGAGCTTTTGTTGGTCGACAGTTTCGCTAGCAAATAATTGATCAGTCTGCATTTGATGTTGTGCGGTAACACCTCGCTGCTGCCATCGAAGTTCAAGTTGTGCTCTTTCCATAAAAAGGGACCGCAACCTCGTTGCTGTCCATTGTGCCTGCACCAGGAGGCTCAACTACCATCGCTCTGCCGGCCGGAGTGGCCGTGCGGTTCTAGGCGCTACAGTCTGGAGCCGAGCGACCGCTCCGGACACAGGTTCGAATCCTGCCTCGGGCATGGATGTGTGTGCTGTCCTTAGGTTAGTTAGGTTTAATTAGTTCTAAGTTCTAGGCGACTGATGACCTCAGAAGTTAAGTCGCATAGTGCTCAGAACCATTTGAACCATTTTGAACTGTCGCTCTGGAAGATGCTTTATTTTCCTTGGAGGTCGATGGGTGCTACTACCTCAGCACTTTGGACTGAAACCACTTATCCATGGATCGTAGTGGCTGCAAGAAGCAATCACATTAAAATTGCACTTGTCGTAACTCCACCTTGATACACCGTACATGGGAAGCATGAGTACTAGTTCTCAAAGTGTAAATTGTTCTCCCCATCATTAGCTATTGTACTTCGTAGTACTGACAGATTCTTAATTTACTCTGTGTTTCACAGGACGATTATTTGCTCCTGTTAGCTACCATCAGACCAATTGGCATATGTGAGATGGTCTCTGTGAGCAGATGACCTGCCATGCTGTTCTCAAGTATGAGGTCTTCAAATCATGTTGATTACTTCAGGATATTCGCATGTTATTAATTACTCTTTGTGCTACAGGGCCTGACTAGGTGCTCGTGCTTATCTGCAGCACCTGATTCGCAGTAATAACGTAGTCTCCATCAACAGTCCCGCTGTAATAAATGCCTTCAAGTATTCAGGTACTGTGACCATTTTGATTACATCGTGGCATCGTAATAAAACTACCTTTAGGATTTCAGAAACATCATTCTTTTGCCACAGCTTTTTTCACACGAAATTCGAGATTGTTCTCCAGGGGCAAGCAAGTTGTCATCGCTTTTTTAGAATTTTCAGACAGTCACAAAGATTCACCACGCCGATTGCTTCGTGGAAATGTTAATTACATTTGCGTTTGCATCGCAGGACCATTACATGTTTATTATCAGCACTTGATTCACCACTGTGTTTCCTGTTTTTCAGGTACTGTCAATGCTTTTAATTACGTACTGGCAATGGAATGGTATTAAATTACTTCTCACGTTACAGGGCCATTTTCTACTGAATGTTGCGCCAGCCTTGGAATTGCGACAAATTCTTCATCTTCGCCTATAGAGTAGCTGCCATCTCTGTTTCTAGTATTTATGTACTGCACTGATGATAATTCTTTATTAGATCAAGATTATTGTATTATCTTTTCCCATATTGTTTATCCTCACATATAATTCGTTGCTTTTATATACGCAGATCCTGTAATGTACATAACTACTTCTTGGTATAGACACGTTAGGAAATTACTTTTTCTCGTTATAGGACCATGACTTACAACACACTGTTATTTTCAGCACTTGATTCACCCTCTGTAACTTGGTCTCCCTCAACGTTGTGTGTTGGTATGAAGAAATGTCTGTCATCGGCTTAAAAGATGAAACCTTCACTCAGTACGCTTCGAAGCATGTAGCCCAATTATCATTGCTGCAGATGATATTTCCATTCTTTCCAAGATGATAGAGTGTTGCCGTACAAGTGAAGTATAGGATAATAACAACAGCAATTTTTAAATGGCCAGTGAGGGTTGTCTAGCCACTAAATGTCATTAAATACTGTTATTTTCAAATAAACAAGCAATTTAATAGTATTGATCTAATTATGTTACCGACATATTTTGAAATTACTCTTTGAATTAATGGAGTATTACGTGCTTCACATGCGTGTCTTCAAAATTTTATTCGGTATTGTAAGATGATCTCCACAGTATCTTAGCTGACATTGCTGTTTTCTAGTGTTCATATGCCTTAATGATGCTGATTTCATTGTGGTATGCTCATCATCTACAGCAGTTGCTTCATCGTTGTGAAATGGTTGTCATCAACGTCCACAGCTGCCATTGCACATGCTATACTGATATGTTTTGCTTCATAGCGTCGATGCTTTACTCAGTTACTCTTTTAGTTGCAGGACCATGTTTTGCAGCTCATGGCAATTTGAGCACCTACTTCACAATTCTAAGATGGCTCACTCAACAGTGTAGCTGCTATAATCCTTTTTCTGTTATTCAGATACTGTTATGGTAATGACTGCATTATGGTATAGAGAGTTTTGTAACTTATTTATTGAAATACAGGAACGTCACTGTTCGTGATTACCTTCTACACTTGATTTGTCACTGAAAAGCGCTGTCATTTAAAAGGCAAGCTCTCATCGATTTTTGCAAGTATTCACGTACTGCATTAATGTTAATAATGCATTCATGGATAGAGATTACAACAGATCAACAACTCATTATCATATTACTGCTTGTGTTTCAGAAGCCTCACCTGCTGCACATAATTATCTTCAGTATTTTTATCATCTGTGTAAGGGCTCAATTGATTCCACAAGTTCCAGCTGCTGATTTCCAAGGGACCGCACAACTTAGAGATGCTCAACCCATCAGCAAGAGGTGTTTCCATCAATAGGTGCCTGTGACTCATTGAAGAGATATCCTTCTGCCAGGATGCTACAGTGACAGGGCTCCAATTTACTGCAGTGAATATACTAATGTATTCATGGAAGCTGGCGACTGTCTGGCTGTCACGCGATATTTGTCGATATTTGTTACTGTCACAGCCACCCAGTTGCTAGTTACCATGCGTGCTATACCTTATACTTGTGTTGGTCAGTTTGTGGTGGTCTCCATCAACAGCTTAAAAAGCACTGTTGTTACAGATGTTGCCGTTGCCTTGGAAACGGGAGAGTGCTACTGTACACCTAATGTACATGAGACGGGTAATGGTAGTTCGTGCCTGGCGGATGATGTTTGTGTGGTCCCAACATATTATTTAATTATTGAAACAAGCACATGATTGCCACTCATCTTGCATGTAAAGCTTAAGAAGTGTTCTTGTCCATTTGAGGTGCATCTTTCAACAATCCATCGGCATTCACTGTTCGGGAAGCATTAATTACTAGAGGTAAGAGTGCTCTTCCTCAAGAGGCTATTTGCTATGACGATAACAGCGTGTAATGAAATTTCTGTACATGTCTAAATACCATCACTCATTTTCCATGGATAGCGTCTAAATACCATCATTCATTTTCCATGGATAGCGTCTAAATACCATCACTCATCTTGCATGGAAAGCAATACATATTGTTCTTAATGGGTGAGATATGGCCGATCAACAGTGTAGCTAACAAAAATTATTCAGTATGTGGGCGATAGTTGTTGTTAACATCTCACTGTCATCGAATTCCAGTTGTGTCCTTTTCTTAAAAAGCGAGTGCTAGCCTGTTCTTTAGATACAGAGCACTGTAATTATGGGGGTTACTGATGGATGCCCCGCAGGGGGCTCCCTTCTTGGGAGTATGTGGGTGGCAACCACACGGGCCCTTAGCTAAGTCTGGCATTGTTTCCACTTACTTGTGTCAGACTTCTGCTTTCTTCTTTCCTGTCGGCCTCTCATGGTCAACTCTTGCTGCTTCGACCCCGACGGTATTAGGTTGCGAGGCCCGAGGGTGTCTGTCATTTTCATTTTCTTTTCTAACACATGGCTGTTAACCGAAGGCTCCCAGTATAAGGAGACCAACCTTACCAAGTGCCAACGACCAGTAAGGGCGGATGAGCGGGTAAGGAGAGGACACCCCCTTGTCCCAAGGATGAGAAATTGACCCTAAAGGCGGAGGAATCATTAACATGGTCAACGGCAGTAGGATGCAGAAGGAAACGGGAAACAACTACATTAACGATCCCATACAGGATCCCCAAATAGAAATATGGCTACGTCCAACTCAAAATTTTACGGAGTTTCAATTCCCCCATTCTGATCTCCGGGGGGGAATGTCTTGGACAAGGCTGTAAGGAGTAAAGCAATAAAAGAACAGATGAGAATTGGAACATGGAATGTCAGAACCCTATTAAAAGTTGGGAAACTAGAAGAGGTTAAGATGCTGATGGGAAAGTCATAGCTGGAAATATTAGGAATCTGTGAAACTAGATGGGGCGGTAACGGTGATTTTATGTCAGGGGATTTCAGGATCATTCACAGTGGTAGTGCTCGAACAGGAAGAAATGGCGTCGCTATAATTTTGAGAGGAAAATGGAAGAACAACGTGTTGAACACATACCACTGCAGTGATAGGATAATGATGATTAAAATTAAAGCACAAATCACGGATTTGTGTGTAATCGCAGTTTACTTACCAACAACAAATTGATGACTTAATGAAACTGGTTAGAGAAAAGTACAATCTTATCATAACTGGTGGTTAGACCACCAGATTTTAAAAAGTACACGAAAAACATAAGGAAATTCAGCAAGATCTAAGTAGAGGTCAAATAGATACAGCCTACTCTAAAATTATATCAGTGCAGATAAAGCCAAGTACAAAAACAAATATGGTCAAGAATAAAAACGATGACCTACTTTTCGAATTAGAGGATGTATGAGAAAGATGAAAAGAGTATATTGAGGAACTATATGAAGGAGAAGATATTGCTAATGAGGGGGAAATTCTGAAAGAAGAGAGCAATGTGGATATCGACATGATAGGACCACCTATATGTAAAGATCAATTCAACGGTGCCTTGAGTGATTTAAGTAATGGCAAAGCGACAGGCACAGATAATATCCTAGCAGATATACTGAAGGAAATTGGAGAATCAACAAAAGAGTACTTATATAAACTTATTAAAGAGTACTATGAAGATGGAAAAGGACCACCTACAGATTTGCTTAACAGCAAAACAGTAATAATCCCAAAAAAAGAAAATGCTCTGGACTGTGAGAAATATGGATCTCCTTACTATCCCACATTTCCAAAATAATGTTAAACATAATTAAAAATCGAATAAAAAAGAAAATTGAGGCAAACCTAGGAGAAGAACAATTTGGTTTCAGATCCGGAAAACGAACTAGAGAGGCAATGCTACCTCTGAACATGGCATTGGAAAGACGAATTGGAGTTAATAGGAAAACCTACTGGACCCTTATAGATTTACAAAAAGCATTTGACGTGGTTAATTGGAAATTGTTATTCCGAACAATGAAGGAAATAAATCTTGATTGGAGGGACAGAAGAATAAACTGGAACCTATATAAAAGGCAGGAAGCAGAGATAGAAGTGAATGGTGTGAAAAAGAAAGCAAAAATAAGGAGGGGAGTAAGACAAGGATGCCCATTATCACCATATTTGTTCAACTTATTTATTGAAGAAACCATCGAAAAATTGAAAAGAATAACCAAAGGAATTAAAATTAACGGGGAACGAATACACTGTATCCGTTTTGCAGATGATATAGTAGTACTTGCTGACTCAGTAAAGGAAATGGAGTTTATGTAGCGCAAATTTGCCAAAATCCTAAGAGAATTTAATCTAAAAGTAAATAAGAAGAAAACAAAAACTACGGTAGTAGGGAAGACAAAAGAAAATGGTAAAGTTAATATTAAACTAGAAGATGATGTTCTAGAGCAGGTTGAGAACTTCTGTTATTTGGGGAGCACAATCACTGACGACAATAAATTAATCATAGATATAAAGAGTAGAATAGCCTTGGCAAAGCAAGCTTTCCAAAATAAAAGAAATTTACTAACAGACAATCATATAAGCCTAGGAAGTAGGAAAAAGTTTGATAAAACTTTTGTCTGGAGTGTCTTAACATACGGATGTGAAGCGTGGACTCTGGGAAAGACAGAGAAAAAGAGACTGGAAGCAATGGAAATGTGGATATGGAGAACAATAACGAAAAAAAGCTGGGTAGATAGAAAAAGTAATGAACAGGTCATAAGAGAAGTGAATTAGAACAGAACGCTGCAAAAATATACAGGAAGAAAAAAATCAAAAATGATAGAGCACATAATGAGACACAACCAGTTCCTAAAGGATGTATTGAAGGAAAAGTTTTAAGGAAAAACCAAGAGGCAGGCCAAGAGAAACATATTTTAATAACATCAAAGAAGATGTGTGGATAAAATCGTACGAAGAATTGAAGAGGATGACAATGGAGAGAGGGACGTGGCTAAACAGACAAGGCATAGCGTTTAGTTTATGATGATGATGGTGACTCATGGATGGATGTTACGTTTATGAGGTACCGAAACATGATTCTGTATAATTACGGTTACATAAACGGCACTTACTTTCCCTGGTAAACTTCACATTGTGTCCTTCAATGGGTTCAAAACTAGCTCTAAGCCCTATGGGACTCAACATCTGAGGTCATCAGTCCCCTAGACTTAGAACTACTTAAACCTAACTAACCTAAGGACATCACACACATCCATGCCTCGGGCAGGATTGTAACCTGCGACCGTAGCAGCAGTGCGGTTCCGGATGAAGCGCCTAGAACCGTTCGGCCACAGCGGCCGGTCTTCAATGGGTGATCGCCTGCGCCAACAGATCAACTTCCATCTAGAAGATCTATGACTTTCCTAGGGGGGGATTAGTGATACCAATCAAGCGCAATGCATTGTAATGATCTGTCTGTGGATCGTAATAGTTGCACAAAGCAATCACATTGTTAAAATACTGTTCTCGTACATTAGCATCTCACACTCTATAAATAACACGTCTGCCATAAACGTTTACAATTATTCTGGTAGTGATTACAATATAACATTGTAATATAACAATATTATGGTGGTATCATAAAAAAAATTACCTACAGTACTTGAGCACTTTAATTCCCTGCCCACAGTTATTTTCAAACGTGGTTTGCTGTGCTAAATTATTCTTCAGTGATAGTCAAGTTCTAATCGCTGTTTACATATATTCGTAGATTTATTATATACGCTTATTACGTTGTTTTATTATCATATTACTAAAGAAATATTTACGGCATTATTTCTCGTGTTACCGGGTCATCACTTGCTAATAATGGTTTCCTTCAGCTGTAGAATGGCTTTGAAGGAATTATATCTATCTACAGACAAGGTGCCTTCACTGTTTCAAATGTTTATGTACTGGATGGATGTGAACTTCTTCGTGGGATTGACACGTTATTATATTGAATTATGCTTATTTGATTCGCCGCTTTCAGGTATTCAGACCCTAAAAGTAGGTAACTATTTAGTGGTGTAGATACGTTACTGAATCATCCCTTGCGTTACAGGACCACATTGTTATTTTCAGCACTTGGTTCACCATCTGTGAGATTTCCTACCTTGGTGTGGCATTTTGGAAACAATAAATGTCTGTCATCGACATTCATGGTGTATTCTTTACCGAAGACGCGTCATTGCATGCAGCTCATCAAACATTGCTGTTGAAGATGTTTCCGTTCCCTAGGAGATGATAGGCTGCTACTGTACAAGTAAAGCATACGGTAATGGTAATGGCAGTTCACGCATGGTCAATGATGGTTGCATAGCCACGGAATGTTGTTAAGTTTCTGTATATTAAAGTCCTCTAGTAATTTAATAAGTTAAATTCAGTTATGACATAGCCATATTTTGAAATTACTCATTACACTAAAGGAGCAACACTCACTTCACATGTATGTCTTCAGAATTTGATTTTGTGTTTGTAGGATGGTGTCCACTATGGCCTCTGTTGTTTTCAAGTACCCTGCTACCTTAGTAATACTGTTACATTGTCGTATACTCTGTCTATTACAGAGCCACCTCTCGCTACATATGGTCATCTTCAGGAGTAACTTCATCATCGCAAGGGGTTCGTCATCAACAGCCCAGCTGCCGTTGCAGATGCTATACTGAAATGTTTTACATTATGGCACCGACGTGTTACTAAATTATTGTTTGAGTTGCAGGACTATCCTTTGTTGGAAATGGCAATTGGAGCACCTACTTCACCATTTTGTGACGGTATCCATGAAGAGCCTAGCTGGTGCACTTTTCTTCAAGTACTCCGGTACTATAATGCTAATTCTTGCTTTGCTGTCTGAAAAATCAATTAAATTACGTTCTGAATTACAGGACCATTACTCATACCACATGACTGTTTTCAGCCCTTGATTTGCCACTTTGCAGTAGTATCCATTAAAACACAAGCTTCCATCGATATTATCAAGTATTCACTCACTATAATAATGTTGATAATGATGCATGGTTAGAGAATACAACACAGATTACTGTTTGTGTTGCAGAAGCATCGCCTGCTATCCATAGTTAGGTTCAGGATTCTTATTATCTGAACGAAGATGTCTCATTCAGTTCCGTAAATACCAGATACTGCTTCCAAACAGCAGGACAACTGCCAACTGCTCAACCCATCATCAAGAGATGTTTACAGCAAGAGGTACCTGTTAATGAGGTTCACGATATATGCTCCTGCCAAGGTACGACTTTTATTGGATTTTATGGGCTTTATATACTACAGGGAAGGTGCTAGTGCATGCATAGAGGCTGGCGATTGTCTGGCTGCCACGTGATATTTGTTACTGTGACAGTCTCTCAATCGTTAGCTGCTGTGTGTGCCATACCTCTTACCTGTGTCAGTAAATGTGTGGTGGTCTCCAGCAACGGCATAATTACCACTGGTGGCTAAGGTGTTAACCTTCCCTTGGAGATGGTAGCATACTACTGTACGATTCAAGTACAGGATAATGACAATGATAACCCATACATAGCAGATGATTTTTGTTTAATACCGACATTTTATTAAATTACTATCAGGAACACATTATTGTTACTCGCCGCAATGTTGGAAAACTTCATTCTACTGTAGACAAGCGAATGTTTTGTACAGTGTGTGCAAAGTAGGATAGTCAGAGCTAGGACAAACTGACAACGCTTGCATACCAGAATCACCCTCCCTAAGGGCATTTATGCTCGTTTTCTTGTATTGAAGAATCTCCCCCATTAGTCTGTTTTTAATCACAAAGAGCGATTATTCTTCAAAGATTGGTAGTTCAGTTAAGCACTGATTCAATTTATGTGGCAGATCATTACCCTCATGTTTCAGTAATTGTTAGGGCAAAAGTATGTTGAATTTTACATGATAAATATTTTCTTCAGTAAAACGTTCTCTCATGTCAGGCGAAACATGTTCCAGTGTTGGAATAAGAAGACTTATTTTCCAATATGTTATTGCGTCGTCATTATGATCGCAGTTAGCCCTCCGTCTTCGCCTGTAAGACGAGGAACACTCATCTCCACGTCTACCTCTTCCTTAAATGTCTCCGCCTCTTCAACAATACGAGCAAAGTTGCTATCAGCATGAGCCCTCATGCCGTCATACCACTTGAGCGTCGAATCTAATTTTGCTTTTGCCACCGCAACGTCCAAGCTAGGGTCTTGTAAGATTTCGCTGAATGGATATGTTATGCTCGTAATGTCACTCATTGTGAACAGAGTGATAATAAACTCGCAATTAGAGAGAGCTCGAAGGAGAATATTGGTTTTGGCAGTTGATGTTCTATCCCTCCAGCACTGTATTTTCTTAAGAACTTCGCAAATTGTTCCGAGATCAGCTGCGAATTGAATAACAGCATCATGTCGTTCAACCAGTCTCGTTTGACAATGTGACTGCAGCGAGAGTTTTAGCTGATTCTTCAATTTTGCGTACCGCTTGCTTGACGCTGTAAAGAATGAAACTACTTCTTCAATAGCACGAAGTGAGTTTCTCACACTTTTCACTTCGCAACTGCGAGACAGCGACGTTGAGCTGATGACTTCGACACGGTGCTACTTGGGCGTTGATAGCTTTCTTTTTATTGTAGCCACAGCTTTCAATTCTGACATATTAACTGAGCAACCATCAGGGCCTTTACCCACACAGTTCTCCAGTGACAGAGAAAGCCTTTCCATTCTCTTTAGAATCGTAGTACCTAATATTTCACCAGTAATGTTACGCTCTTCATATCGAGTCTCTTGAGGCTCATCGTCAGTGTTTCCGCTACAATCAATGTCTCCCTAGATGTCAACGAAACCCAAAAATCGTTCGTGTAATTTGCCGTCACCATCAACATGTCTTGCGGCTCAACTCAGCTGGGCGATGTGAGGTATGTCGATAGTCTCAACGAAGAATATGCTGTAATAACGAGAATCTTTGCTTTCCTCCAGTATTCTCGATAACATCACTTTTTCACAGCATGAAGTATGTTCGTTACACGTTGTCTTACTTATGTAAGTGGCGTTCGCTTTAGTGGTCTCAAAGTGATGTTTTACTTGCAAATCCCCAGCGTCAATTCTAAATCCCAGATGAGCTCAGAAGCTTCCCTAGTTACTCTCTATACTTTCACGACAATTTTCGTTTTCTAATACACTCCCATCATGTCTATGCCCCCGCAGCGGAATATGTTGCTTTCAATGAAATATGACTTTTTTCTGTTTTCTCTGTTTTCCTTAGTGTTTTCCATTCTCTGTTTTGACAGTTGATTTATCAGCTCAAGTTCGCCTTTGTCTCGTGTCGTCAAAAGTAATTTTGCAACTGTTGACGCTTCAACGTGGTACTTGAGCTGCGAGTGGGTCTCAAGGTCACCATCCTTACCAGTAAGTTTGACAAACTCTCTAAGTGGTTCAGTCACAATTTTCTTGGCGATAATTGGTTTCTTTCCTCCAACAGTTTCATTATTCACGAAAATTCAGCACTTAATGCAAAGAGTCCCTTTTTAACTTGTGAGAACACGAGTCATGAATAGTGTTCAAAGTTATTAACGTGCGCTTGTGTGCGTTCAACCCGTCCCCTCTTTTTGTGCTCGGAAGTAGGATAGATGTAAACTATTTCAGATTTCCTTGGAACTGTGAGAAGCTTGTGTTTTATATCATTATTGTTATTTCCTGACGCTAATATATCCAAATAATTGCCAATATCCGTGGGATTAAAGGAATCAGTTGAGTAACTTTATTGTGGAAGTTTCGACGAAGTGCTGGGCTATGCCTGTGCATCTGGTGGTGTTTTTGTGGCTCAATGATCACCAGAATCTTCAGATGTTTCTACTTTTCTTTTTCTTGTTACATAACAATCCATTTTATTATATTGTTACGACCAAGGTAAACTAGGTGCCAATTATTGTCGAACAAACACATTATTGGCACTGAAAAATGTAACACAAGTACACTTAGCACTAAAACACACTGTCACACTTCGCGTGTTTCTAGTATCACTTAGCACAACACTGACTGAAGTCCGTGGACATAAAAAATAACCGCAGTTGTTCACTTTTTATCACTTCCATGTTATCGCGATGATTATAGCTTTCAAACTGACTACCTGGCAGCGACTCTACGTAGATGCTGTACAGTCATAGGTCGTAAGATGTCAGACACAAGCAACTGCAGTCCAAATTACCGGCTATGGAAACGAGAGGTGATCGCGTTGTGTACTCAGTAGCACCTCATGCCCTCACACCAAGAGCTGGATCCGTACAACGTTGCAACATTGCAACGTTCGTTATCCTCAGGGCACCCACACACGGTAACTGTATGCAGAATCGAGACTTCTCTGAGAAGACGATGTGGTGTCATTTCGTGTCCCTGGCACCCACATTTCCCGAGTGAAGTCCTTTCTTGTTCCCTCCTCTAGGGAAGTCGCAAAAACGATCGCCATTACATTTCCCGAGTGAAGTTCTTTCTTTTTTCCTTCCTCTAGGGAAGTCGCAAAAACGATCGCCATGACTGGAAAAGGGGTAACTGATTTTCATGAACGTAAAATTTACCTTATCTTGCGCAACATTTTTACGCTTATTGTTAAAAGATTTAAGATTTTTAAAGAAGGAGAAAAGCTAGCTGATTAGACAGACTGTCCTTGTGGCCCAACACTGATAATAAATTTTGTTTGCAAGATATGCTAACTAAAAGATGGTCTCTGAGAGCCGCGCCTAGTGGCCGAGTGGTTTGAGGTGCCATGTCACGGGCTGGGTAGCCCCTCTCACCGGAGGTTCGCGTCCTCCCTCAGGCATAGGTGTGTGTGTTGTTCTTAGCATAAGTTTGCTGATGATGCTGTGGTGTACGCGAAGGTGTCGTCGTTGAGTGACTGTAGGAGGATACAAGATGACTTGGACAGGATTTGTGATTGGTGTAAAGAATGGTAGCTAACTCTAAATATAGATAAATGTAAATTAATGCAGATGAATAGGAAAAAGAATCCCGTAATGTTTGAATACTCCATTAGTAGTGTAGCGCTTGACACAGTCACGTCGATTAAATATTTGGGCGTAACACTGTAGAGCGAAATGAAGTGGGACATGTAATGGCAGTTGTGGGGAAGGCGGATAGTCGTCTTCGGTTCATTGGTAGAATTTTGGGAAGATGTGGTTCATCTGTAAAGGAGACCGCTTATAAAACACTAATACGACCTATTCTTGAGTACTGCTCGAGCGCTTGGGATCCCTATCAGGTGGGATTGAGGGAGGACATAGAAGCAATTCAGAGGCGGGCTGCTAGATTTGTTACTGGTAGGTTTGATCATCACGCGAGTGTTAAGGAAATGCTTCAGGAACTCGGGTGGGAGTCTCTGGAGGAAAGGAGGCGGCTTTTCGTGAATCGCTACTGAGGAAATTTAGAGAACCAGCATTTGAGGCTGACTGCAGTACAATTTTACTGCCGCCAACTTATATTTCGCGGAAAGACCACAAAGATAAGAGAGATTAGGGCTCGTACAGAGGCATATAGGCAGTCGTTTTTCCCTCGTTCTGTTTGGGAGTGGAACTGGGAGAGAAGATGCTAGTTGTGGTACGAGGTACCCTCCGCCACGCACCGTATGGTGGATTGCGGAGTATGTATGTAGATGTAGATTTCGGAAACCTTCTCCACTTTCACACTGAATAATGAGCGCAGACAGATGGAGTACACAAATTCCCCACTGGAGGGAATGTGAGTAGGAGATATGAATGCTGCAGCCCCACGAAACTACTCGCGAGTGGTGTGAGAGGCTGACAGTATCTTGAAAGTGTTGACTTCCCAAATAAGCCCTTATACAGGCGATAAAATTTTTTGGCTACTGCAGATGGTATATTGTCCTAAGACGTTCGAAATTCAGTGGTACGTAGTAGATAAAACCCTTCTGAATACGGTCCACGTATGCCAAAATGTAATCGTGAAAAAGTAGTGATCTGTCGTTCCAGTTAAGCTATGCCTTATCACGTCGATATGTCTCTAGCTGTAAACCAAGTTGTTTCTAGGAAGCGGCGCTTGGCACCCGATCTCGGGAGTGGGCGTTTCATTTTCTTCCGTGCCGTCGCAGCTCAACATGTACTTCTTCCGATAATACAGGTGAAGGATGTGTCGAGGAGGTACCTTTTTCCAAAGAGGTGAAAGATTGCTCCTTTTAAGGACGTAATTTATTGTAATAATCGTAGTAATGGCTTATATCTCAATGTTGTGCGACGTTATATTTCAAAATATAAATTTGTCTTCACACTACCATCCCCCAGCGTGCAAGGAAAGCATTAGCGGCGATTCTCGCAACGTGAGGTGATATCTATGTACAGTCAAGGTACCATCGATGTTGAAGGTGTATTTCCTTTTCAAGATACGTTGTATATATAATATAAATGAACGGTCATTATGATGTCAGTAATTCATGCAAACAATGAAGATCGCGCTGTAAACACGTTAGTAAATTACAGTTTTTGCTCGAATAGACCCACTTGCTCCTCATGGTTATCGTAAGCACCGGAACCGCCATTGTGATTTACTGTCAGATAACATCTCCCCTGTCATCGCTGTTTACATTTCTCAGGTATTCTGATGATGTATGAGTTCTTGTTGGTATGGACACGTTGTCAAGGTACTCTTTGGAATTACAGGGCCTTCACCTTCTTCATACGGTTATGACCAGCTCTTCATTCACTCTTCGGAGTCCACCTAAAACCAACCTGCCAAATTTGTTTTCAAATATTCAGGTAATGTAATGTTGCTGATTATTTCGTGTTACTGATATGTCGTTAAACCATTCTTTGTGTTACAGGACCATGACTCGCTGCATATGGTTGTCACCAACACCTGCTTCGCCATTGTGAGATAGTCCCCACCAGCAGCCCAATTGCCACAACCATAGATGGAAACATGAAAGACCAAAAGACATACTTGTAAGGACCTAACATCTATGGCCAAGCACACGCAAACACAACGGTACAGCAGAGCCCCTGTGAATCAGACGCCATTACTGGATATCCAGCTGGAACACACTGCCGAATAACTGGCACCATGCAGGGAAGCTGTACCGTACACTGCATGCAGACAAGCTCCACCCCCCCCCCCCCACACACACACACAGTGAGATGAACTATGGCCGATCTCCCACTACTATATAACGGTCTTAATTGTTCCAGGAATGTAGCGGCTGCAGCAACTGGGATACATCGCCATCGCTTGCCACGGAAATGATTCATGATACCCATACTAACAAATCCAACCTTGCATGGACTATCGCAGCTAGTAAGCCACTACTGCTCTTACTACCCATCCCACTGTCGCAGAGGTTTTTTTTCGCACGGCACGAGCCATGGCACTTTTTTCTCTCTGCTCTTCAAATTGCTACCCTCTCTCGCGTTTCGCCCACAATCTATCACCTGATGGACCGTGTTAATGCGTAGTCTTACCCAGACGCACGGATAACATCACAGCCCAGCATCCTGTGATCCACTTACTAGATAATTAACATGTTGACGGAGGTGACATTAGAACTTTTGGTCTGGTCACCACGTTGTTGCGGGCGTGGAGGGGCCCCATCTCTGACAACAAAAAGTATTCATAGTTTTTAAATATGTTGATTACTCCATGATAACAACCGTAATCTTAAATTCCTCTTAGGATTATCGGAAAACAACTCGCTGTTCATAGTTATCTTTTGCACTAGATTTACCAAGGTGGGGT
This sequence comes from Schistocerca cancellata, assembly GCF_023864275.1. NCBI lineage: Eukaryota > Metazoa > Arthropoda > Insecta > Orthoptera > Acrididae > Schistocerca > Schistocerca cancellata. Next base: position 295,345,479 of record NC_064629.1, read on the forward strand.
GCAGTCAAATAATAGTACGACCGCCACTGCCGTCGTCAAGTATTCAGGTACTGTAATTACGTTGATTGTATTGTGGTATCGATAAGTTATTAAATAATCTTTGACATTACGGGACCACGGGTCGATTCTCATGGTCATCCTCAGCACTTGATTCGTCATTGTAAAGTCGTGTCTATCTACAGTCCCGCTCTTTTTTTTTCAATTATTTAGGTGCGGTAATAATTCTGATTACATCATGTTACGGAAATGTTACTAATTTTTTTTTAACATAACGACTGTCTACAAAAGATGGTTTGCCAGTGTCAGGTAATCACAATCACTTCCAGAAATGCCATTTGGTACCAGTGGGGTTCCATCAACAGATCACTGTCATCGTCATTCAAGATGTATCTTTATTCGACGTTCTTTCAGTGCCCTGTGTCCATAATGTCGTGTTCTGCAACGTGATAATATTTCATGCTTGGAGGCTGACGGATGAGTGACACCAACACATTATTTATTACTGTTGCTGTCACATTTAACGTGCACTGCTTACTTAATACTTGTGTCTTTCAGTGTCGTCGCTGATGAAGATGCATCCTGTTTTAGAAGATGATGAAGTCCACTATACAAACCACTATGTACTGCGATGATTAGAGCCGGAAGAGACTGCTCATCACTCTAAATCATCTAAATTAACACTAATAATTCATGCATGGAGGGAGATGGCTATGCGGCATCCACACGTTATTGAATCACTGTGGATTGCACATAGACATCTGCCTTTGTGCATGGCTAACTTCATGTGTTAGTTCTTCAATACAAGGTGGTCTCGGCAAGAACTCAGCCACAACCTAATGTCAAGTTGTATCCTATTCACGAGGTAAGCATGTAGAATTCTTCCAGACGTCACGACGTTGCTGATGACAGTGTCTAGCACATGAAGACTGATGTTTTTGCAGCGTCAGAACTTTATAAAGTTACTGTTGTTGTTATACTACCACCATACGATTGCATGGGAATCATCAGGGACGATTCGCCCAATGGATGTGTTCTTCTCCATCAACCCAACCTCCAGCAATGTTCAAGGTGTATTCCCTTCCAAAGAAGTAACTTAATGCCATTTCTTAAGTATTTATGAAGTTCATTGATGTTAGTAATGCTGCAGCAGTTAGTGCGCTGAACCCATCAACGTGGGGTGTTCTATCAAAAGATTTCAACCATCGAGGTAAATATAGTATATCTTCTCGTCAAGAAGCGACAGTGAACTGTTTTCCTAGGGTTTATGTGCTGTTATGATCGCGCTAATGAACACATGGATGTTAGCGGATGTCTATCATGCGTCATTTTTGACTGTAGCATTCGCGCAATCGTTAGGTTGCCTTTATATCTCATGATATCAATCGAATCGTAGATAGAAGCCAACATGCAAATTAAACGTTCTGGTATTTCAGGAAAACGTTTCACACTTTGCCACACTGCAGACTGTTCATGAAGGATCGAGTGTGCGGATAAGGTTCCCAGATAGGTGGCTCAAAGATTTTTTTAGGAGCAAAACCCAGTGCGTTGTCCCCGCCGCTGACTGTTCATTGGGGTCATGTGTTGCGTGAGTAGTGGCCTTGGGAGGTATGATATAACCGTTCTTATTCTCTATATACATAATTAATCTGGCGACAGATTGCCTAGCACATTTATAGATATTTACTGATGATTGTGAGGTTTACAGGAAATCATCGTTGAGTGTCTGTAGTAAAACATACGATAGCTTAGATACAATTTCTAGTTGGTATGATGCATGGCAGCTTACTCTAAATGTAGAAAAATTTAAGTTAATACGGATGCGTAAGAAAAACAATCCCGTGACGTTCAAATGCAGCAATAGTAGATTGCTGCCTGACACAGTCGCTGCGATTAAATACAGTATCTAGGCTGAACGTTGCAGAGCGATGTGAAATGGATTGGCTTGTCTGGTTGATAGCAGAGAAGGCGAATAGGCGGTATCATTTTCTTGGGAGAAATCTGGGAAAATTACGTAAATCTGTAAAGGGTTGGGCAGATAGCACGCTAGAGCGACACATCCTGAGTATAGCTCGAATGGTTGAGACCTCCAGCAGGTCAGATTAAAGGAAGACTTCGAAGCAGGTCAGTGGCGTGCTGCTAAATTTGTTATCGGTAGGTTCGATCACACGCAAGATTTACTCAAGATGTTTCCCGAACTCAACTACCGGTAGAATACCTGGAAGGAAGACGATGATCCTTTCGCTAGGAACTATTAAGGAAATTCATGGAACATGCTTTTGAAGCCGACTGCAGAACTACACTACTGAGGACAACCAAGATTTCCCGTGAGAACCACAAAGATACCAGAAATTAGGGCTCATACAGAAGCTTATAGACAATCGTTCTTCCTTCTCACTATTTGCGAGTGGAATAGAAAAGAAAACCACTAGCAGGGGTGTAAGGTAGTCTCCGCCATGCTCCATACGATGGCTCGCTGAATATCTACGTAACTGTAGATGTAAGTGTACCTCATACATGCATCTGTCTATATGTGATGGTGTCTGCCAGCAGCTCATCAGCTACTGTTGAATCGGAAGTGGTTGAGTTCAATTATACAATGAAAAATGAACGGTAATGATCGCAGTAGTTCATGCATAGAGAGCGATAATTGTATAAACCTGACATTTTATTAGCTTACAAATTCATTCGTGTTTTATAAGCTTCAACCATGGTTCTGCCACTGTGAAGTAGTCTCCTTCGACAACGCATCTGAAAAATATTTGATATGTAGGACATCTACAACTGAGAGGCATCATAACTAATTTACCATAGTGTTCCGCTTCAGTTGTTTTAATATGTATTTGAACCACTAGCGACTGTACTGACAACGTGCAATGACTGGAACACATGCACCAACTGACCCGACAGTATTTTATTTATTATTAAATACTATAAGTAAGTCGCCTTGTTTCGCCAGTCTGCTCTTTTTGGTCTCATGTCATGCAGTTGTAAGTGGTCTCCGTCACCAACACTACCTCCAGTGCTGTTCAAAACGTATTCTCTTCCGGAGAGGTAACAGAATGTCATTTGTTAAGTAGTTGTGAAGTTTACCGATGTTGATAATGTAAACTTTGGTACAGATTACTTCACAGTATCGATACATTAAATTCTTATTTCATTATCATGACAATTACACGGTGCACGTAAGTATTTTCAAAACTTTCTTCGACAACATCAGGTCTCTCATTTAGTTAAAACAATGCCACCTGCTGGACCTGTTATTGTAATGGACACAACAGCGTGGGATATTTCATAGGAAGATTCCTATCATCGAGGTGCAAGCTAAAAATTTCGCAAGAAGCGAGGGTTGCCCGTTTTTCTGGACATAATAAGTTGTAATGATGGTGTTCGTGAATGCATGGAGAAGGTCGTGGTGGCCGAGCGGTTCTAGGCGCTTCAGTCCGGACCCACGCGACTGCTACGGTCGCATGTTCGAATCCTGCCTCGGGCACGGATGTGTGACCGCCATTGTTCGAGGTCAACGTGCAATAACCACACAGAGACGGTAGGAGGCAGTGCTAGAGTATATGGTTTATAAAGCACGTTGGAGAAAGCGGAAAACAATGCAGTCGTTGTCGTAATACAGAAACAGAACGATTTATCTGACTTCCAGAATGGCATGAATATCCGGATATATACACAATATGAAATATGTAGACCACCTGGATGGAACTGTTTGCATTACGGATTATCCGACCGATAGGGACAGAGCAATTGGCCACAGCACTGCAGTCAGCATGGCTCCACAACCCAGTCGAACTTACCGGAACCTCATAGACTCTCTTCCTGGATATCTCCTAACGGTGCGCAGTGCGAAATGTGGTTATTCAGATTTTTGACAGATGGTCACGTTAAATTGACTGGACAGTGTATATTTTTAGATCTCTGGAAAGAGTTTGATAGGTGGCCCACTACAAACTGTTGATGAAGGATCGAGCGTAGAGAATAAGATGCCAGATACGTGAGTAGCACGAAGCCTTCTTAAGTAATAAATCCCATTACGTTGTCCTCGATGGAGACTGTTCATCTGAAACAAGTGTATCGTCAAGGTTTCCCCATGGATCTGTGATACGACATCTCTTATCCTCAATGTACATAAGTGAACAACGAACTTAATGAGAATCAAAGGGCACTGTACTGATGATAGCAATTCGCGCATGCGGCATGTTGATTGCGTAGCTATGACACACAACAAAACGCTTTTTGTTGTGACAGTAGCATCACACACTGTACATGGGAATCATGAGCCCTGGTTCTCCTAATATTCTAGACTCTTCGTCTCCGAATAACTACTGCAATTAACTTTCATTTGAACCGTTTTAATGTATATATCTCCTGGTCTTCCACTACAATTTTTACCCCACACAGTTCCCTCCAGCCGGCCGGGGTGGCCGTGCGTTTCTAGGCGCTACAGTCTAGAACCGAGCGACCGCTACGGTCGCAGGTTCGAATACTGCCTCGGGCATGGATGTGTGTGATGTCCTTAGGTTCGTTAGGTTTAATTAGTTCTAAGTTCTAGGTGACTGATGACCTCAGAAGTCAAGTCGCATAGTGTTCAGAGCCATTTGAACCATTTTTTAGTTCCCTCCAATTTCTTGATGTCTCGGAATGTGTCCTCACAACGACTTCTTCTTTTAGTCAAATTCAGTCAAATCTTATCGTTACCCTCAATTCTATTCAGTATCTACTCATTAGATACGCAATCTACCCACCTAATCTTCAGAATTCTTCCTTACCACCACGTTCCTATACTCTTCTTGCCTGAACTATCTATCATCGATGTTTCACCTATTTACAGTTCTACGATACATACAAATACGCTCATAAAACACTTACTAACAACTAAATTTGTATTGGATGTTAACAGACTTCACTTATTCTGAAACGTCATTCTTGCAGTTTCCGTTCTATTTTAATTAGTATGTTCCAGTTTCTTAGGGATCTACCGTTCCACGCTCCGACCAGTAGATTGCTCTAAATCCCCATGAGTGGTTCCTACTCCAAAATATTGGTCAGGTAGCTTCCATCAACCACTTATAAGACGTTACTCTTCAGGATGTATCCCTTTCCAAAGAGGTAGTAATGTATTCTCATCCAAATCACCATGTACCACTGTGTACTATGAGTGAGAGAGATTTGGGACGCGTGTAAGGCAACAGGAGTACGTGACCAAAAGTAAAGAAATGTTAAAAAGTAGCTACAGTGATAGTACTGGGAACATGTGCAACAAAAGAAATATTCTGAAGCAGACACATGTGAGACATTAGACTGAAGCAATTGGCCCATGCCAGCTGCCCCGGAGGTTAGCTAAACATAACAGGGCGTTATTCAGTTGTGTCTCTCTCTGGTGGCAAGCACAGTAGACAGTTCAAATGGCCTGTCTCAAACTCTTCTTCATTGGTAATTTAAGAATGTTGATGTATGCTGCAATTTAGTACGAGCTCTGTACTGCCATGAACTTCAATTCATAGAATCGGCATGTATATATCGTCATCTGTAGTTGATTGCAACGTCTGCGCACTGAATGTTAATCTTAGCGAGATAGAAAGGCAGCAACTACTATTAAATATTTGGAATCCATGTTGCGACTGCCACCGGGTGTTTTACATATGACAGCAATTCATGCATGGAGTGTACTGGATGCGCAGCATCAACACCTTATAAATTTATGTTCTCATTACACAGCCAGCAAGTTTTGCACATGGGGGTACTACAGTGTGATGTGAACGTATTCTACTGCCTAACCTCCTGTGCTTTCCCAGTTGGTGACACTGTATTATTTTCCAAGTATTCATATATCAGTGAACATCAGTACACATGCAATTAGATTGACAACTACCTGGGAATCAAACTTTATTTATTACTGTTACAGTCACACAAACTTCACTTGATTAGCATGGTATACCTCAGCACTATGTCGGTGAACGTGCTGTGATCTTTGTCAACAGCTAAACTGCCATCGCTGTTGACGATGTTACCTTTCCTCAGGATGAGGTGACTGTCACTACACAAACACTGTGCACTATGATAATGATGGAAAACTCATGCATAGAGGGTGATGGTTAGGTAGAACGGTATCTGATTAAATAACATGGTGGTCCACACAACTATCATTCGCTGTGCACTGTAAGATTCATAAATGTTCTTGTCAGTATCTGGAGGTTTCTTCAAGTATTCATGTGAAGCCTGTATGGAGGAGGTATCCTTTGCCAAAGAAATAAGAAACTGCTCCTCTTAAAGACGTCAGGAACTGCAATAATCATAGCAATGGTGGCACAGAGAATGACGTTTCTCTTATATCTCTATTTCGTGCGATGTTATATTTGAGTTGTTTTCACACTACAATCATTCACAGTGCAAGAAAAGCATTATTCACGATTCTCTGAATATGAAGTGGTATGTACGACTGCCAATGTACCATTGATGTTGAAGGAGTACTCCGTTCTCAACGTATCGCTAAGAGTCATATTCCTAACGGTCATTTAACGTCATTACTATATGAGTAATCCATGCAAAGGTTGAAGATTACTTCACGCTATAAATACATTATTAAATTATAGAACGAGTTGCAATAGAGTCATTTGCTGCTTAGGGTTATCATCAATGCCTGAATCACCATTGTAATTATTTTCCATGACCACCACTCGTGACATACCTTTTTGCAATTATAAAGTATTCTATGATGTAAGATTGCTAGTTGTTATGGACGAGTTATGAAAAAACGACCTGAAATTACAGGACCTTCTCTTTCTGCATATGGTTATCACCAGCACTTCATTCAGCCTAGCTAGTGCACTTTTCTTGCAGTACTCTGGACCTATGATGATCATATTTGCTTTGCGGTCAGAACAATCAATTACTTAAGTTCTGAATTGCATTTCCATTACTCATTTCACACGATGGTTTTCAGCACTTCATTTGCCACATTGCGTTGGTACCCATTAAAATAGAAAAAAAAATAGTTCAAATGGCTCTGAGCACTATGGGACTTAACATCTGTGGTCATCAGTCCCCTAGAACTTAGAACTACTTAAACCTAACTAACCTAAGGACATCACACACTTCCATGCCCGAGGCAGGATTCGAACCTGCAACCGTAGCAGTCGCGCGGTTCCGGACTGAGCGCCTAGAACCGATAGACCACCGCGGCCGGCATTAAAATAGAAGCTGCCATGGATGCTGTAATAATGTTTATAACGCATGCATGGTTAGAGAAAACAACAGAGATTATTGTTTGTGTTGCAGGAGCATCACGTGCCACCCGTAGTTAGCTTCAGGATTCCTATTGTCTGTATGAAGATGTATCAGTCAGTTCCATACATACCAAATACTGCTTCCAAACAGCAGTACGACTGGCAACTGCTCAAAACAATAGCAAGAGATGTTTACAGCAAGATGTACCTGTCAGTGAGGTTCAAGATATATGCTCCGGCCAAGATACGACTTTTATTGGTTTTCATGGGCTTCATGTACTGCAGGGATGGTGCTACAGCATGCATATAGGCAGACAGTTGTCTGGCTGCCACACGATGTTTATTACTGCATCAGCCCCCAATCGCTAGCTGCTGTGTGTGTGCCGTACCTCAGACTTCTGCGACTAACTATGTGGTGGTCTCCAGCAACCGCATAATTACCATGGGTGGCTAAGGTGTTAACCTTCCCTGGGAGACGGTAGCGTACTAATGTACACGTCGAGTACAGGTTAATGATACTTGTAATCCACAGATAGCAGATGATTTCGTTTAGTACCAACATATTATTAAAATACTATCAGTTTCAATGCAGTATCTCAAATCACCCTTCAGATAATGTTCTTTCCCAGAGGTAAGAGTGCTTCTCCCTAATTGTTTGATTAATATGATGATGATACTATGTTATTAAAGTGCTACAGACGCCTTAACTCCATGAACTACTTTGCATGAGAACCAACACATGTGGTTCTTAATGTGTGAGATGTTGTCAATCAACAGTTTAACTAACAAACAGTCGCCCACTCTACATGTGGTGGTTCCCATTAATATTTCAGTGTCATCAAGTTCAGCGTGACACCGACTTTCCTCTCTAGATATAACGTACTGAAATTATGATAGTAATACATTCATGAATGTTAACGATTTTGTGGTACCCAAACATTATTCATTTCTGATCGATTTTTGCAAGTAATCACGTACTGCAATAATGTTAATAATGTATTATTGCATAGAGATTACAACAGTACAATGACTTATTATCATATTACTGTTTGTGTTTCAGATGCCTCACTCGCTGCACATAGTTATCTTCAGTAATTTTATCATCTGTGTAAGGGTATCTCAATCGATTCCATGAGTTCCAGCTGCTACTTTCCAAAGGACAGCACAATTGAGAGATGCTCAAACCATAAGCAATACGTGTTTCCACCAATGGGTGCCTGTGACTCATTGAAGAGATATCCTTCTGCCAAGAATCCACAGTGACAGGGCTCCAATGTATTGCAGTAAATATGCTAATGTGTGCATGGAGACTGGCAACTGTGTGGCTGTCACACGATATTTGTTACTGTCACAACCGCCCAGTTGCTAGTTACCATGCATGCTATACCTCATACTTGTGTCAGTGGTGGTCTCCATCAACAACTTAACAACCAACGATGCTACAGATGTTACCGTTGCTTTCAAGTTGGTAAGTGGTACTGTACAACATAATGTACATGAGACGGGTAATGGTAATCCATTCCTGGTGGATGATTTTTGTGTGGTCCCAACATACTATTTAATTACTGTAACAGACTCACAATAGCCACTCGCCTTGCGTGGAAAGTTTAAGGAGAGTTTTCATACAACTGAGGTGCAACTTTCATCAATGCATCTGAATTCGCTGATCAGGAAACATTCATTGTTAGAGATAAGGGTGCTCGTCCTCAAGAGGCTATTTGCTATGCTGATAACAAAGGGTCATGAAATTTCTATAAATGTCTATATACGATCACTCATTTCCCATGGAACGCAACACTTTTGGCTCTCAATGGGTGAACTATTGCTGCTCAACAGTTTACATATCAAATAACTGATCAGTATGTTGCGATAGTTCTTGTTAATATCTCACTGTCATCGAATTACAGTTGTGTCCTTTTCTTAAAAAACGACTGCTACACTGTTCTCTAGACATAGAGCACTGAAATTATGACGGTTACTCATGGATGGATATTAACGGCTATGAGGTAGCCAAACATGATTCTGTACCATTGCGGTCGCATAAATGCTATTTACTCCCCGAGGTATACGTCCAATTGTGTCCATCAATGAGTGATCGCCTGCCCCGAAAGATCAACATCAATCTAGAAGATATATGACATTCCTAGGAGGTGGATGAGTGATACCACTCAACACAATGCATTGTAATCATCTATCTCTGGTTCACAATTGTTGCACAAAGTATTCTCACTGTTAAAATACTGATCTCATACGTTAGCATCTCACACTCTACAAACAACCCATCACCCACAGATGTTTGTAGTTATTTAGGTAGTGATTATAAAATAACAACATTACATAACAGTGTTAATGTCGGATCATAATAATACTAACTACAGTACTTCAGTATTTTAGTTCCTACCCACAGCTATTTTCAAATTAGTTCACTGCTCTGAGTTATTTGTCAGTGATAGTAAAGTTCTAGTCCCTGATTACAAATATTCGTAGCTATATTACATACGCTTATTACGTTGTGGTATTATTATATTACTGAAGAAGTACTAACTACTTTACTTCTCGTATTGCCGGCCGCGGTGGTCTAGCGGTTCTGGCGCTGCAGTCCGGAACCGCGGGACTGCTACGGTCGCAGGTTCGAATCCTGCCTCGGGCATGGATGTGTGTGGTGTCCTTAGGTTAGTTAGGTTTAAGTAGTTCTAAGTTCTAGGGGACTTATGACCTAAGATGTTGAGTCCCATAGTGCTCAGACCCATTTGAACCGCTCCCAGTTAGTCCCGAAAGAAAACATTTAAGGGAGGTAGGACGTCAAACGAGCCGACTTGGAGCAGGATAGGCACCACAGACCAGTTTAGCTTCCACTGTCTATACAGAGCCATTTGAACCATTTGAACTTCTCGTATTACATGGTCAACACTTGCTAATCATGGTTTGCTTCAGCTCTAGAGTCACTTTGAAGACATTGTCTCAGTTTCAAATATTTGTGCACTGCACTGATGTTAATTTCTTCCCCTGCCTGACACGTTATTTTTGCATTATTTGATAAACAGCTTTCATGCATTCAGACACTAAAAGTAGGTAAATATTTGGTGGTGTAGATACGTTTCTGAATCACCCTTTGCGTTACAAGACCACCTCTTCCCACACATTGTTGTTTACAGCACCTGATTCACCCTCTGCGATGTTTCCTCCCTCGAAGACAAATCATAGCATGCAGCACATCGAGCATTCCTGCTGAAGAAGTTTCCGTTCACTAGGAGATGTAGGGTGCCACATTACAAGTAAAGCGCACGATAGTCACAATGGCAATTCACGCATGGCCAATAATGATTGCAAACACCGAGAAATGTTTTTAAATTTCGGTATATTCAAGTACTCAAGTAATTTAATAAATTAAATTCAATTATGATATAGCCATATTTTGAAACTACGCATTACACTAAAGGAGCATCACTCACTTCATATGTGTGTCTTCAGAATTTGTTTTTGTGTTTCTAGGATGGTATGCACGATGGCCTCTGCTGTTTTAAAGTACTCTCCTGCCTTAGTAATTATGGTACATTGTCGTATACTCTATCCAATAAAGAGCAGCATTTCACTCCATATGGTCATCTTCTAGAGTAACTTCATCATTGTAAGCTGTTCGTAATCAGCAACCCAGTAGCCGTTGCAGATGTTATACTGATATGATTTACAGTACGGCATTGATGTGTTATTAAATTACTGATTGAGTTGCAGGACCATCCTTTGCTGCAAATGACAATTTGAGCACCTACTTCTCAATTTTCCGAGGGTCTTTACGAAAAGCGTAGCTCGTGCGCTATTCATCCAGTACTCTCGAAATGTAATGATGATCTTTCTTGCGGTCTGAACAATCGATAAAATTATGTTCTAAATTGCAGTACGATTACTCATTACACATGACTTTTTTCAGGACTTGATTTGCCACTTTGTGGTAGTATACACTAAAATACAAGCTGCCATGAATTTTAGAAAGTGTACACATACTGCAATAATGTTGCTAATGCATTTATGGTTAGAGAAAACAACTCAGATAACTGATTCTGTTGCAGAAGCATCACCTGCCAGCCATAGTTAGCTTCAAGATTCTTAGTGTCTGTATGAAGGTGTCACAATCAGTTCCGTAAGTACCATATACTGTTTCCAAACAGCATACAACTGCCAAATCCTCAACTCATTAGAAAGAAATGTTTACAGAAAGAGGTACCAGTTAGCGAGGTTCCAGATATATCCTTCGGCCAGGATACGACTTTTATTGATTTTTATGGGCTTTCTGTACTGCAGGGACGGTGCTAGAGCATGCATAGAGGCCGGCGATTGTCTGGCTGCCACACGATATTTCTTAATGTCTCAGACACCCAATCGCTAGCTGCCGTGTGTGCCATAACTCAGACTTGTGTGAGTATGTTGTGGTCTCCAGCAAGCGCATAATTATCATTAGCGGCTAAGGTGTTAACCTTCCCTTGGAGATGGTAGCGTACTACGGTACAAATCGAGTACAGGATAGTGATACTTGTAATCCATAGATGACAGACAATTTCGTTTGGTACAAACATATTACAAAATTACTATCAGTACAACGATTTATTATCATATTATTGTTTGTTGCACATAATTATTTTCAGTAATTTTATCATTTGTGTAAGGGTCTCTCAATTGATTCCATGAGTTCCAGCTGCTGCTTTCCAAAGTACAGCACAATTGAGAGTTGCTGAAAGCATAATAAAGAAGAGTTTTCACCATGGGTGCCTGTGACTCATTGAAGAAATGTCCTCTTGCCAAGATGCTACAATGACAGGACTCCAATGTACTGCAGTGAATATGATAATGTGTGGATGGAAACTGGCAACTGTGTGGCTGTCACACGATATTTGTTACTGTCACAACCGCCCAGTTGCTAGTTACCATGCATGCTATACCTCATACTTGTGTCAGTGGTGGTCTCCATCAACAACTTAGCAACCAACGATTCTACAGATATTACCATTGCTTTGGAGTATCACGTACCTAATGTACGTGATACAGGTAATAGTAATCCATGCCTGGTGGATGATGGTTGTTTGGTCCCAACATATTATTTAATTACTGTAACAGACTACCAATTGCCGCTCGCCTTGCATGGAAAGCTTAAGCAGTGTTTTCATACAAATGAGGTCCAACTTTCATCAATGCAACTGAATTCGCCGTTCAGGAAGCATTCATTGTTAGAGGTAAGGGTGCTCGTCCTCAAGAGGCTATTTGCTATGGTGATAACAAAGGTTAATGAAATTTCTATAAATGTCTAAATACCATCACTCATTTTTCATGGAAAGCAACACTTATGGGTCTTAATGGATGATATATTGACGATCTACAGTTAAATATCAAATAACTGATTAGTATGTACGCGATTATTGTTGTTCACACCTCATTGTCATCTAATTCCAGTAGTGTCATATTCTTAAAAAGTGACTGCAGCAATGTTCTCTGGACATAGAGCACTGAAATTATCACGGGTACTCATGGATGGATGTTAACGGTTATGAGGTACCGAAACTTGATTCTATACCAGTATACATAGATCCTATTTCTTACCCATGGTATACGTCAAATTGTGCCCATCAATGGTTGATCGTCTGCCCCGAAAGATCAGCTTCCATCTAGAAGATATATCACATTCTTAGGAGGTGGATGAGCGATACCACTCAAGCACAATGCATTTTAATGATCTATCTGTGGATCATAATTGTTGCACAAAGCAATCACATTGTTAAAATACAGTTCTCATCCATCAGCATCTCACACTCTACAAACAACCCATCAGCTACAGATGTTTGTAGTTACTTAGGTATTGATTATAATATAACAATTCTATATAACAGAATTATTGTCATATCATAATAAAAATTACTACGATACTTTAGTATTTTAGTTCAGTGCCCACAGCTATTTTCAAACTTAGTTCACTGCTCTGAGTTATTTGTCAGTGATAGTAAAGTTCTAGTCGCTGATTACATATTTTCGTAGATATATTAAATATGCTTATTACACTGTGGTATTATCATATTACTAAAGAAGTACTAACTACTTTACTTCTCGTGTTACATGGTCATCACTTGCTAATCATGTTTTGCTTCAGCTCTAGAGTCGCTTTGAAGACATTGTCTCTGTTTCAAATATTTAAACACTGCACTGATGTTAATTTCTTCTTCTGCCTCACATGTAATTTCTCCATAATTTGGTAAGCCGTTTTCAAGCATTCAGACCCTAAAAGTAGTTAAATATTTGTTGGTGCAGATAAGTTACTGAAACACCCTTTGCGTTACAAGACCACCTCTTGTCACACATTGTTGTTTACAGCACCTGATACACCCTCTTCGACATTTCCTCTCTCGAAGACAAATCATTTCATCCTGCACATCGAACATTGCTGCTGAAGGTGTTCCCGTTCCCTAGGAGACGATAGGGTACTACATTACAAGTAAACCATACGATAATCACAATGGCAATTCACACATGGTCAATGATGATTGCAAACCCCAGAAATGTTTTTACGTTTCTGTATATTCAAGTACTCAAGTAATTTAAATAGTTAAATTCAGTTATGATATAGCCATACTTTGAAACTACTCATTACACTAAAGGAGAATCACTCACTTCTCATTTATACCATCAGAATTTCTTTTGTGTTAGTAGGATTGTGTCCATGATGGCCTCTGCTCTTTTCAGATACTCTGCTACGTTAGCAGAAGCCAGAGATAAATTCTGCCGAAATTTTTACAAAGGCACAGACGGTGTTTAGAAAGGATAGATTGCATGCAACCGGTGGCGGAGTGTTCGTCGCTGTTAGTAGTAGTTTATCCTGTAGTGAAGTAGAAGTGGATAGTTCCTGTGAATTATTATGGGTGGAGGTTACACTCAACAACCGAGCAAGGTTAATAATTGGCTCCTTTTACCGACCCCCCGACTCAGCAGCATTAGTGGCAGAACAACTGAGAGAAAATTTGGAATACATTTCACATAAATTTTCTCAGCATGTTATGGTCTTAGGTGGAGATTTCAATTTACCAGATATAGACTGGGACACTCAGATGTTTAGGACGGGTGGTAGGGACAGAGCATCGAGTGACATTATACTGAGTGCACTATCCGAAAATTACCTCGAGCAATTAAACAGAGAACCGACTCGTGGAGATAACATCTTGGACCTACTGATAACAAACAGACCCGAACTTTTCGACTCTGTAAGTGCAGAACAGGAAATCAGTGATCATAAGGCCGTTGCAGCATCCCTGAATATGGAAGTTAATAGGAATATAAAAAAAGGGAGGAAGGTTTATCTGTTTAGCAAGAGTAATAGAAGGCAGATTTCAGACTACCTAACAGATCAAAACGAAAATTTCTGTTCCGACACTGACAATGTTGAGTGTTTATGGAAAAAGTTCAAGGCAATCGTTAAATGCGTTTTAGACAGGTACGTGCCGAGCAAAACTGTGAGGGACGGGAAAAACCCACCGTGGTACAACAACAAAGTTAGGAAACTACTGCGAAAGCAAAGAGAGCTTCACTCCAAGTTTAAACGCAGCCAAAACCTCTCAGACAAACAGAAGCTAAACGATGTCAAAGCTAGCGTAAGGAGGGCTATGCGTGAAGCGTTCAGTGAATTCGAAAGTAAAATACTAGGTACCGACTTGACAGAAAATCCTAGGAAGTTCTGGTCTTACGTTAAATCAGTAAGTGGCTCGAAACATCATGTCCAGACACTCTGGGATGATGATGGCATTGAAACAGAGGATGACAAGCGTAAAGCTGAAATACTAAACACCTTTTTCCAAAGCTGTTTCACAGAGGAAGACCGCACTGCAGTTCCTTCTCTAAATCCTCGCACCAACGAAAAAATGGCTGACATTGAAATAAGTGTCCAAGGAATAGAAAAGCAACTGGAATCACTCAACAGAGGAAAGTCCACTGGACCTGACGGGATACCAATTCGATTCTACACAGAGTACGCGAAAGAACTTGCCCCCCTTCTAACAGCCGTGTACCGCAAGTCTCTAGAGGAACAGAAGGTTCCAAATGATTGGAAAAGAGCACAGGTAGTCCCAGTCTTCAAGAAGGGTCGTCGAGTAGATGCGCAAAACTATAGACCTATCTCTCTGACGTCGATCTGTTGTAGAATTTTAGAACATGTCTTTTGCTCGAGTATCATGTCGTTTTTGGAAACTCAGAATCTACTATGTAGGAATCAACATGGATTCCGGAAACAGCGATCGTGTGAAACCCAACTCGCATTATTTGTTCATGAAACCCAGAAAATATTAGATACAGGCTCCCAGGTAGATGCCATTTTCCTTGACTTCCGGAAGGCGTTCGATACAGTTCCGCACTGTCGTCTGATAAACAAAGTAAGAGCCTACGGAATATCAGACCAGCTGTGTGGCTGGATTGAAGAGTTTTTAGCAAACAGAACACAGCATGTTGTTCTCAATGGAGAGACATCTACAGACGTTAAAGTAACCTCTGGCGTGCCACAGGGGAGTGTTATGGGACCATTGCTTTTCACAATATATATAAATGACCTAGTAGATAGTGTCGGAAGTTCCATGCGGCTTTTCGCGGATGATGCTGTAGTATACAGAGAAGTTGCAGCATTAGAAAATTGTAGCGAAATGCAGGAAGATCTGCAGCGGATAGGCACTTGGTGCAGGGAGTGGCAACTGACCCTTAACATAGACAAATGTAATGTATTGCGAATACATAGAAAGAAGGATCCTTTATTGTATGATTATATGATAGCGGAACAAACACTGGTAGCAGTTACTTCTGTAAAATATCTGGGAGTATGCGTGCGGAATGATTTGAAGTGGAATGATCATATAAAATTAATTGTTGGTAAGGCGGGTACCAGGTTGAGATTCATTGGGAGAGTCCTTAGAAAATGTAGTCCATCAACAAAGGAGGTGGCTAACAAAACACTCGTTCGACCTATACTTGTGTATTGCTCATCAGTGTGGGATCCGTACCAGATCGGGTTGACGGAGGAGATAGAGAAGATCCAAAGAAGAGCGGCGCGTTTCGTCACACGGTTATTTGGTAACCGTGATAGCGTTACGGAGATGTTTAACAAACTCAAGTGGCAGACTCTGCAAGAGAGGCGCTCTGCATCGCGGTGTAGCTTGCTCGCCAGGTTTCGAGAGGGTGCGTTTCTGGATGAGGTATCGAATATATTGCTTCCCCCTACTTATACCTCCCGAGCGGATCACGAATGTAAAATTAGAGAGATTAGAGCGCGCACGGAGGCTTTCAGACAGTCGTTCTTCCCGCGAACCATACGTCACTGGAACAGGAAAGGGAGGTAGTGACAGTGGCACGTAAAGTGCCCTCCGCCACACACCGTTGGGTGGCTTGCGGAGTATAAATGTAGATGTAGATGTAGATGTAGTTATTCTGGTACATTGTCGTATACTTTATCCAATAAATAGCCACATTTCCCTCCATATGGTCATCTTCAGGAGTAACTTCATCATTGCAAGCTGTTCGTCATCAGCAACCCAGTTGCCGTTGCAAATGTTATACTGATATGATTTACATTATGGCATTGACGTGTTATTAAATTACTGTTTAAGTTGCAGGACCATCCTTTGCTGAAAATGGAAATTTGAGCACCTATTTCAAATTTTCAGAGGGTCTCTACGAAAAGCCTAGCTGGTTCGCATTTCATCCAGTACTCTATAAATGTTATGATGATCTTTACCTTGCGGTCTGAACAGTCGATTAAACTATGTTCTAAACTGCAAGATATATCCTCCGGCCAAGATACAACGTTTATTGGGTTATATGGGCTGTATGTACTGCAGGGATGGTGCTAGAGCATGCATAGAGGCTAGCGATTGTCTGGCTGCCACACGTTTTTTGTTACTGTCTCAGTCACCCAATCGCTAGCTGCCGGGTGTGCCATAACTCAGACTTGTGTGGGTAAGTATGTGGTGGTCTCCAGCAAGCGCATAATTGCCATTAGCGGCTAAGGTGTTAACCTTCCCTAGGAGATGGTAGCGTACTACGGTACAAGTCGAGTACAGGATAGTGATACTTTTAATCCATAGATGACAGACAATTTTGTTTAGTACAAACATATTGCAAAATTACTATCAGTACAACGATTTATCGTCATTTCATTGTTTGTTGGACATAATTATTTTCAGTAATTTTATCATTTGTGTAAGGTGAATCAATGGAGTCCATGAGATCCAGCTGCTGCTTTCTAAAGGACAGCACAATTGAGAGATGCTGAAACCATAATAAAGAAGAGTTTTCACCATGGGTGCCTGTGACTCATTGGAGAAAGATCCTTCTGCCAAGATGCTGCAGTGACAGGGCTCCAATGTACTGCAGTGAATATGGTAATGTGTGGATGGTAACTGGCAACTGTGTGGCTGTCACACGATATTTGTTACTGTCACAGCCGCCCAGTTGCTAGTTACCATGCATGCTATACCTCATACTTGTGTCAGTGGTGGTCTCCATCAACAACTTAACAACCAACGATGCTACAGATGTTACCATTGTTTTGGAGATGGTAAGTGCTACTGTACACCTAATGTACGTGATACAGGTAATAGTAATCCATGCCTGGTGGATGATGGTTGTTTGGTCCCAACATATTATTTAATTACTGTAACAGACTACCAATTGCCGCTCGCCTTGCATGGAAAGCTTAAGCAGTGTTTTCATACAAGTGAGGTCCAACTTTCATCAATGCAACTGAATTCGCTGTTCAGGAAGCATTCATTGTTAGAGGTAAGAGTGCTCGTCCTCAAGGGGCTATTTGCTATGGTGATAACAAAGGGTAATGAAATTTCTATAAATGTCTAAATACCATCACACATTTTTCATCGAAAGCAACACTTATGTGTCTTAATGGATGATATATTGACGATCTACAGTTTAATTTCAAATAACTGATCAGTATGTACGCGATGATTGTTGTCAATGTCTCACTGTCATCTAATTCCAGTAGTGATCTTTCTTAAAAAGTGACTCCAACACTGTTCTCTGGACATAGAGCACTGAAATTATCACGGCTACTCATGGATGGATGTTAACGGTTATGAGGTACCGAAACATGATTCTGTACAAATATACATAAATTCTATTTCTTACCCATGGTATACATCAAATTGTGCCCATCAATGGGTGATCGCCTACCCCGTAACATCAGCTTCCATCTAGAAGATATATGACATTCTTAGGAGGTGGATGAGCGATACCACTCAAGCACAATCCATTTTAATGATCTATCTGTGGATCATAATTGTTGCACAAAGCAATCACATTGTTAAAATACAGTTCTCATCCATTAGCATCTCACACTCTATAAACAACCCATCAGCTACAGATGTTTGTAGTTATTTAGGTATTGATTATAATATAACAATTCTATATAACAAGATTATTGTCATATCATAATAAAAATAACTACAATACTTTAGTATTTTAGTTCAGTGCCCACAGCTATTTTCAAACTTAGTTCACTGTTCTGAGTTATTTGTCAGTGATAGTAATGTTCTAGTCGCTGATTAGATATATTCGTAGATATATTGTATACGCTTATTAAACTGTGTTATTATCATGTTACTAAAGTGTACTAACTACTTTACTTCTTGTATTAAATGGTCATCATTTGCTAATCATGGTTTGCTTCAGTCTAGAGTCGCTTTGAAGACATTGTCTCTGTTTCAAATATTTATGCACTGCACTGACCTTAATTTCTTCGTCTGCCTGACACGTTATTTTTGCATTATTTGATAAGCCGCTTTCATGCATTCAGACCCTAAAAGTAGGTAAATATTTGTTTGTGTAGATACGTTACTGAATCACCCTTTGTGTTGCAAGACCACATCTTGACAGACATTGTTGTTTACAGCACCTGATTCACCATCTGCGATATTTCCTCTCTCTAAGACACATCATTGCATGCTGCCCATCGAACATTGCTGCTGAAGGTGATTCCGTTCCCTGGGAGATGATAGAGTACTACATTACAAGTAAAGCACACGATAATCACAATGGCTATTCACACATGGCCAATGATGATTGCAAACCCCAGAAATGTCTTTAAATTTTTGTATATTCAAGTACTCAAGAAATTTAATAAGATAAATTCAATTGTGATATAGCCATATTTTGAAACTACTCATTACACTAAAGGAGCATCACTCACTTCACATATATATCATCAGAATTAGTTTTTGTGTGTGTAGGATGGTGTCCACGATGGCCTCTGCTGTTTTCAGATACTCTGCTACCTTAGTAATTCTGGTACATTGTCGTATACTCTATCCAATAAAGAGCCACATTTCCCTCCATATGGTCATCTTCAAGAGTAACTTCATCATTGCAAGCTGTTCGTTATCAGCAACCCAGTTGCCATTGCAGATGTTATACTGATATGATTTACATTATGGCATTGACGTGTTAATAAATTACTGTTTAAGTTGCAGGACCATCCTTTGCTGCAAATGTAAATTTGAGCACGTACTTCACAATTTTCAGTGGGTCTCTACGAAAAGCCTAGCTGGACCGCATTTCATCCAGCACTTTCGAAATATAATGATAATCTTTGCCTTGCAGTCGGAACAGTCGATTAAATTATGTTCCAAACTGCAATACCATTATCCATTACACATAACTATTCTCAGTACTTGATATGCCTCTTTGTGTTAGTATCCACTTAATACATGCTTGCATGGATATTAGAAAGTGTTCACATACTGTAATAAGAGCAACACCTGCTACTCATAGTTAGCTTCAGGATTCTTAATGTCTGTACAAAGGTGTCACAATCAGTTCCGTAAGTACCAGATACTGCTTACAAACAGCAGTACAACTGCCAACTTCTCAACTCAATAGCAACAAATCTTTACAGCAAGAGGTAGCTGTCAGTGAGGTTCAAGATACATCCTCCGACCAAGATACGACTTTTATTGGTTTTTATGAGCATCATGTACTGCTGGGACGGTGCAAGAGCATGCATAGAGGCTGGCGATTGTCTTGCTGCCACACAATATTTGTTACTGTCGCAGTCACCCAATCGCTAGCTGCTGTGTGTGCTATAACTCAGACTTGTATGAGTAAGTATGTGGTGGTCTCCACCAAACGCTAAATTACCATTTTTGGCTAAGGTGTTAACCTTTTCTTGGATATGGTAGAGTACTACTGTACAAATCGAGTACAGGATAAAGATACTTGTAATGCATAGATGACAGGCGATATCGATTAGTACAACGAAACTATTAAATTACTATCAGGAACACATAATTGTGACTCGCCTTGACTGGTAAACTAATGCTGTAGTTCTGTCCACATGAGATTATCACTTTCAATGCTGCATGTGAAATCACCCTTCAGATAATGTTCTTTCACAGATATAAGTGTACTTCTGCCAAATTGGTTGATTAATATGATGATGATACCATGCTATTAAAGTGCTATAGACGCCCTATCTCCATAAAATACTTTGCATGAGAACCAACACATGTGGTTCTTAATGTTTGAGATATTGTCAATCAACAGTTTAACTAACAAACAATCGACCACTCTACATAAGGTGGTTCCCATTAATATTTCAGTGTCATTAAGTTGACTGTGACACCGACTTCCTTCTCTAGATATAACGTACTGAAATTATGATGGTATTACATTCATGAACGTTAAAAATTTTGTGGTACCCAAACATTATTCATTTCTATCGACTTTTGCAAGCAATCACGTACTGCAATAATGTTAATAATGCGTTGTTGCATAGAGATTATAACAGTACAACGACTTATTATCATATTACTGTTTGTGTTTCAGATGCCTCACTCGCTGCACATAATTATCTTCAGTAATTTTATCAACTGTGTAAGGGTATCTCAATCGATTCCATGAGTTCCAGCTGCTACTTTCCAGAGGACAGCACAATTGAGAGACGCTCAAACCATAACCAATACGTGTTTCCACCAATGGGTGCCTGTGACTCATTGAAGAGATATCCTTCTGCCAAGCTGCTACAGTGACAGTGCTCAAATGTCCTACAGTGAATATGATAATGTGTGGATGGAAATTGGCAACTGTGTGGCTGTCACACGATATTTGTTACTGTCACAACCGCCCAGTTGCTAGTTACCATGCATGCTATACATCATACTTCTATCAGTGGTGGTCTTCATCAACAACTTAACAATCAGCGATGCTACAGATGTTACCATTGCTTTGGAGATGGTAAGTGCTAATCTACACGTAATGTACGGGATACAGGTAATAGTAATCCATACCTGGTGGATGATGGTTGTGTGGTCCCAACATATTATTTAATTACTGTAACAGAGTCACAATTGCCACTCGCCTTGCATGGAAACCTTAAGGAGTGTTTTCATGCACATGAGGCGCAACTTTCATCAATGCATCTGAATTCGCTGTTCAGGAAGCATTCATTGTTAGAGGTAAGGGTGCTCGTCCTCAACAGGCTATTTGCTATGCTGATAACACAGGGTCATGAAAATTCTATAACTGTCTAAATACGATCACACATTTCACATGGAAAGCAACACTTTGGCTCTTTAAGGGTGATCTACTGCTGCTCAACAGTTTACACATCAAATAACCGATCAGTATGTTGCAAAAGTTGTTGTTAATATCTCACTGTCATCGAATTACAGTTGTGTCCTTTTCTTAAAAAGCGACTGCTACACTGTTCTCTAGACATAGAGCACTGAAATTATGACGGTTACTCATGGATGAATGTTAACGGTTATGAGGTAGCCAAACATGATTCTGAACCATTACGGTCACATGAATGGTACTTCCTCCCCGTGGCATACGTCAAATTGTGTCCATCAATGGGTGATCGCCTACCCCGAAAAAGCAACAATCATCTAGAAGATATATGACATTCCTAGGAGACTGATGAGTGATACCACTCAAGCACAATTCATTGTACTCATCTATCACTGGTTCATAATTGTTGCACAAAGTATTCTCACTGTTAAAATACTGATCTCGTACGTTAGCATCTCACACTCTATAAACAACACATCACCCACAGATGTTTGTAGTTATTTAGGTAGTGATTATAAAATAACAATATTACATGACAGTGTTATTGTCGGATCATAATAATACTAACTACAGTACTTCAGTATTTTAGTTCCTACCCACAGCTATTTTCAAATTAGTTCACTGCTCTGAGTTATTTGTCAGTGATAGTAAAGTCCTAGTCCGTGATTACGTATTTTCGGAGATATATTATATCCGCATGTTACATTGTGGTATTATCATATTACTAAGGAAGTACTAACTACTTTACTTCTCGTATTATATGGTCATCACTTGCTAATCATGGTTTGCTTCAGCTCTAGAGTCGCTTTGAAGACATTGTCTCCGTTTCAAATATTTATGCACTGCACTGATGTTAAATTCTTCCTCTGCCTGACACGTTATTTTTGCATTATTTGATATGCCGCTTTCATGCATTCAGACCCTAAAAGTAGGTAAATATTTGATGGTGTAGATACGTTATTGAATCACCCTTTGCGATACAAGACCACCTCTTCCCACACATTGTTGTTTACAGCACCTGATTCACCATCTGCGATATTTCCTCTCTCTAAGACACATCATTGCATGCTGCCCATCGAACATTGCTGCTGAAGGTGTTTCCGTTCCCTAGGAGATGATAGAGTACTACATTACAAGTAAAGCACACGATAATCACAATGGCAATTCACGTATGGCCAATGATGATTGCAAACACCGAGAGCCGGCCGGTGTGGCCGTGCGGTTAAAGGCGCTTCAGTCTGGAACCGCGTGACCGCTACGGTGGCAGTTTCGATCCTCCCTCGGGCATGGATGTGTGTGATGTCCTTAGGTTAGTTAGGTTTAATTAGTTCTAAGTGCTTGGCGACTGATGACCTCAGAAGTTAAGTCGCATAGTGCTCAGAGCCATTTGAACCATTTTGAAACACCGAGAAATGTTTTTAAATTTCGGTATATTCAAGTACTCAAGTAATTTAATAAGTTAAATTCAATTATGATATAGCCATATTTTGAAACTACTCATTACACTAAAGGAGCATCAGTCACTTCACATGTGTGTCTTCAGAATTTGTTTTTGTGTTTGTAGGATAGTGTGCACGATGGCCGCTGCTGTTTTAAAGTACTCTCCTGCCTTAGTAATTATGGTACATTTTCGTATACTCTATCCAATAAAGAGCAACATTTCACTGCATAAGGTCATCTTCTAGAGTAACTTCATCATTGTAAGCTGTTCGTAATCAGCAACCTAGTAGCCGTTGCATATGTTATACTGATATGATTTACATTATGGCATTGACGTGTTATTAAATTACTGATTGAGTTGTAGGACCATCCTTTGCTGCAAATGGCAATTTGAGCACCTACTTCACAATTTTCCGAGGGTCTCTACGAAAAGCGTAGCTCGTGCGCTATTCATCCAGTACTCTCGAAATGTAATAATGATCTTTCTTGCGGTCTGAACAATCGATAAAATTATGTTCTAAATTGCAGTACCATTACTCATTACACATGACTTTTTTTCAGGACTTGATTTGCCACTTTGTGGTAGTATACACTAAAATGCAAGCTGCCATGAATTTTAGAAAGTGTTCACATACTGCAATAATGTTGCTAATGCATTTATGGTTAGAGAAACAACTCAGATAACTGATTCTGTTGCAGAAGCATCACGTACTAGCAATAATTAGCTTCAGGATTCTTATTGTCTGTATGAAGGTGTCACAATCAGTTCAGTGAATACCAGATACTGCTGCCAAACAGCATTACAACTCCCAAATCCTCAACTCAATAGAAAGAAATGTTTACAGAAAGAGGTACCTGTCATTGAGGTTCAAGATATAACATCCGGCCAAGATACGACTTATATTGGTTTTTATGGGCTTTATGTACTGCAGGGACGGTGCTAGAGCATGCATAGAGGCTGGCGATTGTCTGGCTGCCTCACGATATTTGTTACTGTCGCAGTCACCCAATCGCTAGCTGCCGTGTGTGCCATAACTCAGACTTGTGTGGGTAAGTATGTGGTGGTCTCCAGCAAGCCCATAATTACCATTAGCGGCTAAGGTGTTAACCTTCCCTTGGAGATGGTAGCGTACTACGGTACAAATCGAGTACAGGATAGTGATACTTGTAATCCATAGATGACAGACAATTTCGTTTAGTACAAACATATTACAAAATTACTATCAGTACAACGATTTATTATCACAGTATTGTTTGTTGCACATAATTATTTTCAGTAATTTTATCATTTGTGTAAGGGTATCTCAATCGATTCTATGAGTTCCAGCTGCTTCTTTCCAAAGGACAGCACAATTGAGAGATGCTGAAACCATAAGCAAGAAGAGTTTTCACCATGGGTGCCAATGACTCATTGTAGAAATGTCCTCCTGCCAAGATGCTGAAGTGACAGGGCTCCAATATACTGCAGTGAGTATGCTAATGTGTGGATGGAAACTGACAACTGTGTGGCTGTCACACGATATTTGTTACTGTCACAACCGCCCAGTTGCTAGTTACCATGCATGCTATACCTCATACTTGTGTCAGTGGTGGTCTCCATCAACAACTTAACAACTAACGGTGCTACAGATGTTACCTTTGCTTTGTAGATGGTAAGTGCTACTCTACACCTAATTTACGTGATACAAGTAATAGTGATCCATGCCTGGTGGATGATGGTTGTGTGGTCCCAACATATTATTTAATTACTGTAACAGACCCACAACTGCCACTCGTCTTGCATGGAAAGCTTAAAGAGTGTTTTCATACAAGTGAGGCACAACTTTCATCAATGCATCTGAATTCGCTGGTCAGGAAGGATTCATTGTTAGAGGGAAAGGTGCTCGTCCTCAAGAGGCTATTTGCTATGGTGATAACAAAGGGTAATGAAATTTCTATAAATGTCTAAATACCATCACTCATTTTCAATGGAAAGCAACACTTATGGGTCTTAATAGGTGAGATATTGAGGGTCAACAGTTTATATATCAAAAAACTGATCAGAATGTACGCGATAGTTATTGTTAACGTCTCACTGTGATGGAATTCCAGTTGTGTACTTTTCTTAAAAATCGATTGCTACACTGTTCTCCAGACATAGATTATGAAATTATGACGGGTACCCATGGATGGATGTTAACGGTTATGAGGTACCGAAACATGATTCCGTACCAATACACATAAATGTTATTTCTTGCCCATGGTATACGTTAAATTGTGTCCATCAATGAGTGATCGCCTGCCCCGAAAGATCAACTTCCATCTAGAAGATATATGACATTCTTAGGTGGCGGATGAATGATACCACTCAAGCACAATGCATTATAATGATCTATCTGTGGAACATAATTGTTGCAAAAAGCGATCACATTGTTAAAATACAATTTTCGTCCAGTAGCATCTCAAACTCTATAAACAACTTATCAGCTAAGATGTTAGTAGTTATTGAAGTATTGATTATAATATAACAGTTCTATATAACAGGATTATTGTCATATCATAATAACAAAAACTACAAGACTTCAGTATTTCACTTCCGTGCCCGCAGCTGTTTTCAAACTTAGTTCACTGTTCTGAGTTATTTGTCAGTGATAGTAAAGTTCTAGTCGCTGATTAGATATATTCGTAGATATATTATATACGCTTATTACACTGTGTTATTATCATATTACTAAAGAGGTATTAACTACTTTACTTCTAGTATTAAATGGTCATCACTTACTAATCGTGGTTGGCTTCAGCTCTAGAGTCGCTTTGAAGACATTGTCTCTGTTTCAAATAGATATGCACTGCACTGATGTCAATTTCTTCGTCTGCCTGACACGTTATTTTTGCATTACTTGATAAGCCGCTTTCATGCATTCAGACCCTGAAAGTAGGTAAATATTTGTTGGTGTAGATACATTACTGAATCACCCTTTGCGTTACAAGACCACGTCTTCCCACGCGTTGTTGTTTACAGCACCTGATTCACCCTCTGCGATATTTTCTCTCTCTAAGACACATTATTGCATGCTGCTCATCGAACATTGCTGCTGAAGAAGTTTCCGTTCCCTAGGAGATGATAGGGTACTACATTACAAGTAAAGCACACGATAATCACAGTGGCTATTCACACATGGCCAATGATGATTGCAAACCCCAGAAATGCTTTTAAATTTCTGTATATTCAAGTACTCAAGTAATTTAATAAGTTAAATTCAATTATGATATAGCCATATTTTGAAACTACTCATTACACTAAAGGAGCATCACTCACTTCACATTTATATCATCAGAATTAGTTTCTGTGTTTGTAGGATGGTGTCCACGATGGCCTCTGCTGTTTTCAGATACTCTGCTACCTTAGTAATTCTGGTACATTGTCGTATACTCTATCCAATAAAGAGCCACATTTCACTCTATATGGTCATCTTCAGGAGTAACTTCATCATTGCAAGCTGTTCGTTATCAGCAACCCAGTTGCCGTTGCAGATGTTATACTGATATGATTTACATTATGGCATTGAGGTGTTATTAAATTACTGTTTGAGTTGAAGGACCATTGTTTGCTGCAAATGGAAATTTGAGTACCTACTTCACAATTTTCAGAGCGTCTCTACGAAAAGCCTAGCTGGTTTGCATTTCATCCAGTACTCTCGAAATGTAATGATGATCTTTGCCTTGCGGTCGGAACAGTCAATTAAATTATGTTCTAAACTGCAATACCATTGCTCATTACACATGACTACTTTCAGGACTTGATATGCCTCTTTGCGGTAGTATCCACTAAATACATGCTGGCATGGATATTAGAAAGTGTTCACATATTGTAATAGAAGCAACACCTGCTACCCATGGTTAGCTACAGGATTCTTACTGTCTGTATGAAGGTGTCACAATCATTTCCGAAAATACCACATACTGCTTACAAACAGCAGTACAACTGCCAACTCCTCAACTCAACAGCAAGAAATCTTTACAGCAAGAAGTCCCTGTCAGTGAGGTTCGTGATATATCCTCCGGCCAAGATACGACTTTTATTTGTTTTTATGAGCATCATGTACTGCAGGAACGGTGCTGGAGCATGCATAGAGGCTGGCGATTGTCTGGCTGTCACATGATATTTGTTACTGTCATAGTCTCCCAATCGCTAGCTGCTGTGTGTGCTATAACTCAGACTTGTATGAGTAAGTATGTGGTGGTCTCCAGCAAGCGCATAATTACGATGGGTGGCTTAGGTGTTAATCTCCCCTTGGAGAAGGTTGAGTACTTCTGTACAAATCGAGTACAGAATAATGATACTTGTAATCCATAGATGACAGGCGATTTCGTTTAGTACAAACATATTACAAAATTACTATCAGGAATACATAATTGTGACTCGCCTTGACTGGTAAACTTATGCTGTAGTTATGTCCACATGAGATTGTCAGTTTCAGTGGTCCATCTGAAATCCCTATTCAGATGGTGTTCTTTCCCAGAGATAAGTGTACTTCTGCCCAACTGGCTGATTAATATGATGATGATACCATGCTATTAAAGTGCAATAGACGCCTTACCTCCAAGAATTATTTTGCATGAGAAGCAACACATGTGGCTTTTAATGTGTGAGTTATTGTTCATTAACAGTTTACCTAACAAACAATGGACCATTCTACTTGTGGTGGTTCCCATTAATATTTCAATGTCATCAAGTTGAGTGTGACACCGACTTTCTACTCTAGATATAACGTATTTAAATTATAATGGTAATACATTCATGGGTGTTAATGATTTTGTGGCACCCATTCATTACTCATTTTTGATCGACTTTTTGCAAGTAATCACGTATTGCAATAATGTTAATAATGCACCCTTGCATTGAGATTACAACAGTACAACGATTTATTGTCGTATTAATGTTTGTTACACATAATTATTTTCAGTAATTTTATCTTTTGTGTAAGGGTATCTCAATCGATTACATGAGTTCCAGCTGCTACTTTCCGAAGGACAGCACAATTGAGAGATGCTCAAACCATAAGCAATACATGTTTCTACCAATGGGTACCTGTGACTCATTGAAGAGATATCCTTCTGCCAAGATTGCACAGTGACAGGGCTCCAATGTACTGCAGTGAATATACTAATGTGTGCATGGAAACTGGCAACTGTGTGGCTGTCACACGATATTTGTTACTGTCACAACCGCCCAGTTGCTATTTACCACGCATGCTATACCTCATTCTTCTATCGGTGGTGGTCTCCATCAACAGCTTAACCACCAACGATGCTACAGATGTTACCGTTGTTTGGAGATGGTAAGTACTAATGTACACCTAATGTACATGATACGGGTAATGGTAATCCATTCCTGGTGGATGATGGTTGTGTGATACCAACATATTATTTAATTATCGTAGCAAACAAACAATTACATTGTCTCTTTTTCAAATATTTATGCACTCCACTGACGTAATTTCTTCATGTGACTGACACGTTATTATATTACATTTTGTATTATTAGATTCGCAGCTTTTAAGCATTCAGACCCAAAATGTAGGTAACTATTTTGTGACGTAGGTACGTCATTGATTCACCCTTTGCATTACAGGAACACCACTTCCGACAAATTGTTATTTTCAGCACTTGATTCACCCTCTGTGATATTTCCTCCCTCGAAGAAGTAATATTGCATGCAGCCCATCAAACACTGCTACTATACAAATAAAGCACAAGATAATGACAATGGCAATTCACGCATGTCTAGTGATGGTTTCATAGCCCCGAAATGTTATTAAATTACTATATATTCAAGTACTCAAGTAATTTAATAAGATAAAGTCAATTACGGTATAGCTGTATTTTGAACTACTCATTAGACTAAAGGAGCATCACTCACTTCACATGTATGTCTTCAGAGTTTGTATTTGTTTTTGTAAGATGGTGTCCACAATGGCCTCTTCAACTGTTTTCAACTACTCTGCTACCTTAGTAATACTGTTACATTGTCGTATGCTGTATCCATTACAGAGCCACGTTTCAATTCATATGGTCATCATCAATACTACCTTCATCATCACAAGCTGTTCGCTGCAGAGGCCCAGCTGCTGTTGCAGATGCTATACTGCGATGTTTTACATTAGGGCATTGACATGTTTGAATTGCTGGACCATCCTTTGCTGCAAATTGCAATTTGAGCACGTTCTTCATAATTTCCGGACGCTCTCCGTGAAGAGCTTAGCTGATGCACCTTTCTTCACGTACTCTGGTACTATAATTATAATCTTTGTTTTGCGGTCTGTACAATCAATTAAGTTGCGTTCAGAATTACAAGACCATTACACATTGCACATCACTATTTTCAGCTCTTGATTTGCCACTTTGCGGTAGTATCCATTAAAATTAAAATGGAAGTTGCCATCGATATAAGCACGTGTTCACATACTGTAATACTGTTGAAAATGCCTTCATGGTTATAGAATACAGCACAGATTACTGTTTATGTTGCAGAGCATCAACTGCTACAGATAGTTAGCTTCAGAATTCTTATCATCTATCCGAAGATGTCTCAGTCAAATGGTTCAAATGGCTCTGAGCACTATGGGACTCAACTGCTGTGGTCATAAGTCCCCTAGAACTTAGCACTACTTAAACCTAACTAACCTAAGGACAACACACACATCCATGCCCGAGGCAGGATTCGAAGCTGCGACCGTAGCGGTCGTGCGGTTCCAGAATGTAGCGCCTTTAACCGCTCGGCCACTCCGGCCGTCCTGTCTCAGTCAGTTCCACAAATACCAGATACTGCTTCCAAACAGCCGACCAACTGCCAACTGCTCAACTCATCAGTAACAGATGTATACAGCAAAAGGTACCTGTCTGTGAAGTTCTAGATATATCCTCCGGCCAATATACGATTTTAATGGTTTTTATGGGCTGCATGTACTGCAGCAAATTTGCTAATACATGCATAGAGGCTGGCGATTGTCTGGGTGTCACATGATGTTTGTTACTGTGACACTCACCCAATCGCTAGCTGCTGTGTGTACCATACCTCAGGATTGTGTGAGTAAGTATGTTGTGGTCAGGAGAAAACGCTTAATTACCACTGGTGCCCAAGGTGTTTACCTTCCCTTGGAGATGTTAGTGTACTATTGTACAAGTCGAGTACAGGATAAAAATACTTCCATAGATGGCAGCTGAGTTCGTTTAGTACCGACGTATTATTAAATTACTATTAGGAACACATAATTGTAACTCGCCCTGCGTGGTAAACTTATGCTGCAGTTTTGACCATATGAGTTAGACAGTTTCAATGCTCCATCTGAAATAACTCGTCAGATAATGTTCTTTAACAGAGGTAAGAGTGCTTCTCCCCAAATTGGTTATTTACTATGCTGATGGTACCATGTTGTTAAAGTGCTTTAGACGCCTTATCTATATGAATTATTTTGCAACACGTGTGGTTCTTAACTAGTGAGATGTTGTCAAACAACAGTTTAACTGACTAACAATCGACCCCTCTTTATGTGATGGTTTCCATGAATGTTTCAGTGCCACCAGGTTGTGTGCTTTTCTTAAAAAGTAACACCGCCTCCCTTTTCTAACTATAACGTACTTAAATTATGGTGGTAATGCATTCTTGGATGTTAACGATTTTGTGGCACCCAAACATTACTCAGTTCTTATTGTATTTCCTATTATTCACATACTGCAATAATGTTAAAATTCATTCATGGGTAGAGATTACAACAGAACAACGACTCATCATCATATTACTGTTTGTGTTTCAGAAGCCTCACTCATGCACATACATGAAGGGCTTATTTCAATAGTGGTACAAGTCCATTACCACCACTTTTCTACCTTAATGCTTCTGCAGTTAATGATCCAGTCAAACAGAAAGAAAGATTCATCTCTAGCAAGAAGCCATATGCTTGGATTTTTCTGGTATCTCAACTGCAGATTTCTCAGCTCTCTTTGAACTTTAGGACTCTGTATCTCATGATGAACAAAAATGGACTTGTACCACTAGATTCACCCTCTGTGATATTACCTCACTCGAAGACGTATCATTGCATGCAGCTTATCAAACACTGCTACATTACAAGTAAAGCACGCGATAACAACAATGTCAATTCACGCATTACCAATGATGGTTTCATAGCCCCGAAATGTTGTTAAATTTCTGTATATTCAAGTACTCAAGTAATTTAATAAGATAAAATACAATTATGGTAAGGCTATATTTTGAAACTACTCATTAGACTAAAGGAGCATCACTCACTTCACATATATGTCTTCACAATTTGTTTTTGTGTCTGTAAGATGGTGTCCCCCAAAGGTCGATAGTATTTTCAAGTACTCTGCTACCTTAGTAATACTGTTACATTGTCGTATGCTACTGTATATCCATTACAGGGCCACCTTTCAGTCCATATGGTCATCATCAAGACTACCTTTATCATCGCAAGCTGTTGGTAACATCAGCCCACCTGCTGTTGCAGATGCCATACTGCTATGTTATACATTATGGCATCGACATGTTATTAAGTTACTGTTTCAGTTACAGGACCAACCTTTGCTGCAAATGGAAATTTGAGAACCTGCTTCATAATTTCGGGACGGTCTCCGTGAAGAGTCTAGCTGGTGCACCTTTCTTCACGTACTCTGGTACTATAATGATTATCTTTGCTTTGCAGTATGCACAATCAATTAAGTTGTGTTCAGAATTACAAGACCATTACTCATTGCGCATCACTATTTTCAGCACTTGATTCACACTATGCGGTAGTATCCATTAAAATAGAAGTTGCCATCGATATTAGAATGTGTTCACACGCTGTAATAATGATGTAAATGCATGTGTGTTTATAGAATACAGCACAGATTACTGTTTGTGTTGCAGAGCATCAACTGCCAACTGCTCAACTCATCAGTAACAGATGTATACAGCAAAAGGTACCTGTCTGTGAAGTTCTAGATATATCCTCCGGCCAATATACGATTTTTATTGGTTTTATGGGCTTCATGTACTGCAGCAAATGTGCTAATACATGCATAGAGACTGGCGATTGTCTGGGTGTCACATGATGTTTGTTACTGTGACCCTCACCCAATCGCTAGCTGCTGTGTGTGCCATACCTCAGACTTGTGTGAATAAGTATGTTGTGGTCTTGAGAAAACGCTTAATTACCACTGGTGCCTAAGGTGGTAACCTTCCCTTGGAGATGGTAGTGTACTTCTGCATATGTCAAGTCCAAAATAATGAAAATGTTAATCCATAAATAGCAGATGATTTTTGTTTAGTACTAACACATTACTAAATTACTATCAGTGACACATAATTGTTAGTCGTCTTACATGGTTAAATTAAGCTGTCGTTCTGTCCTTATGAGGTAGTCAGTTTCAATGCTGCATCTGAAATCACTCTTCAGATAACGTTCTTTCCAACATGTAAGAGTGCTCCTCCCCTAATGGTTATTTACTGTGATGATGATACTATACTTTTAAAGTGTTATAGATGTTGTACCTCCATGAATTTATTCTCCATGGGAAGCAAAACGTGTGGTTCTTAATGTGGGAATTTTTGTCAATCAAGCGTTTAAGTGACAAACAATGGACCACTCTGCACGTGATGGTTATATTTCAGTGTCATCAAGTTGTTTCCTTTTCTTAAAATCTGTCAGCGACTTTTTCTCTAGATATAACGTACTGAAATTATGATGCTAATATATTAATTGCCGGCCGCGGTGGTCTAGCGGTTCTAGGCGCGCAGTCCGGAACCGCGCGACTGCTACGGTCGCAGGTTCGAATCCTGCCTCGGGCATGGATGTGTGTGATGTCCTTAGGTTAGTTAGGTTTAAGTAGTTCTAAGTTCTAGGGGACTGATGACCACAGTAGTTAAGTCCCATAGTGCTCAGAGCCATTTTTTTATATTAATTCATATTAACGCCTTTATGGCACCCAAACATTATTCAGTGATGTTATGGCGAAGTGAACGCTGCTTGATGTCCATGGTTTACTTCTGATTGTGTCCATCAATTGGTGATCGCCTGTGCATACAGTGCAAGTACCATCGCTTTGTAAGATTCGTCATTATAACATGATGTCCATCAACAGTCCAACAGCTGTCTTTAGTTATTTAGATACCGTAACAATGTTCATTACTTTATCTTACTGAACTGTTCCTAAACTGCTCATTCGGTTGCATGACGATCGCATGCTGCTCCTGACTGTCGTCAAAAGATGGTCAGCCAGTGTGAGGTAATCACAGTCACATCCACAAATGTCGTATGCTGGGCCCATCATCGTCAGTGGGATTCCATCAATAGATGACTATCATCGACATTCAAGGTATATCTTTATCTCACGTTGTTTCAGTTGTCTGAAATCATATTCCGTACCATGACAGTATTTCATGCATGGAGGCTCACACTTGAATGACACCGACACGTTATTTATCACTGTTACTGTCGTACAGCCATTACTTACCGTGCCAATATGATGTGTTCTACATCAACAACACAACTTCCAACGCTGTTTCTAAATAGATGACGCCGGCCGGAGTGGCCGTGCCGTTCTGGGCGCTACGGTTTGGTGCCGAGCGACCGCTACGGTCGCAGGTTCGAATCCTGCCTCGGGCATGGATGATGTGATGTCCTTAGGTTAGTTACGTTTAATTAGTTCTAAGTTCTAGGCGACTGATGACCTCAGAAGTTAAGTCGCTTAGTGCTCAGAGCCATTTTAAAGAGATGAGGCCGGCCGATGAGGCCGTGCGGTTCTAGGCGCTTCAGTCTGGAACCGCGTGACCGCTACGGTCGCAGGTTCGAATCCTGCCTCGGGCATGGATGTGTGTGATGTCCTTAGGTTAGTTAGGTTTAAGTAGTTCTAAGTTCTAGGGGACTGATGACCTTAGAAGTTAAGTAACATGGTGCTCAGAGCCATTTTTTTTAAAGAGATGACGGAATGTAATTTCTAAAGTATTTATGAAGTTTAATTATGTTTATAATGTAAGCATTTGAGCAGATACCTTCGTAGTTTCAACACGTTGTTAAATGCTGTTTTTTTTCCCTTGGACATCATTCGGTACTCATAAACGATTTCAGAGTTCGGTTGGGCAGTGTCAGGTCTGTCAGACTGATCCAGAAACGCCAGCTGCTCCACCAGTTATTGTGTTGAACCGATCAGTGTAGTGTGTTCAATCAAAGGTTCTCAACCATCGAGGTACATATATATCTTTTTCCATAAGAAGCTATAGTGAACTGTTTTTCTAGACTTCATGTGCTGCGACGACAGCGCTAATGAACACATCGAGGCTGGCGGTTCTCTATGATGAGCTAGAGTTCCGAAGACCTCTTAAGCAGCAAAACTCAGTGCTTTGTGACTGCCGGTGTGCGTTCGTTAGGAACAAGTGTACCGTGAGGAGTGGACCTGGGAGGGATGATATAACCGCTCTTATTCTCTATATACATAATTGATCTGAGTACAGGATGCCTATCAATTTACAGATGTTTACCGATGACGCTGTGGGGTTCACGAAAGTATCATCGTTGAGTGACTATAGTACTATATAGGATTGCTTAGACAGAAATTTTAGTTGCTGTGATGAATGGCATCTTACTTTAAATGTAAAAAACTCTAAGTTAACGCGGATACGTAGCAAAAATAAATACAGCAGTAGTAGAATGCTGCCTGACACAGGCACTGCCATTAAATATCTAGGCGTAACGTTGCAGAACGAAATGTAATGAATGGGCTCGTCTGGTAATAGCAGAGACGGCGTAAAACTGCATCGTTTCCTTGGGAAAAATTTGGGAAAGTGCTATACATCTGTAAAGGGTATGGCGTATAGAACACTAGTGCGACACATCCTTGACTATGGCTTGAATGCTTGGGACCAAGAGCAGGTCAGATTAAAGGAAAACTTCGAAGCAGTTCAAGAGCGTACTGCTAGATTTGATACAGGTAGGTTTTCGCACACGCAAGTAGTACAGAAGACGTTTCCTGAATTCAAACGGAAATCCCAGAAGGTAATACGACGTTCTTTTCGCCAGGCCATGTTAAGGAAAATTAGAGAACTGACTTTTGAGGCCGACTGCAGAACTATACTACTGCGGTGAACGTAGATTTCGCGTGAGGACCACGAAGACAACAGAAACAAGGGCTCATACAGAGGCTTATACGTAATAGTTTTTCCCTTTGCGAGTGCAAAGTAGTGGAATCAGGTAACCACCGCCGTATACTACGCGGTTGCTTGCGGAGTTTCTATGTAAATGTAGATACAGATGCAGTCTATGGTGTACCTCAGACTTGTGTATGTTGATGCGTGATGGCCTCCTCCAACGGCTCAACAGGTATTGTTCCCTAGGAAGTGCTCGAGTTCCACTATACAGTGAAAAATGAACGGTAATGATCAACTGGCCGGCCGGTTGTGGCCGTGCGGTTCTGGGCGCTACACTCTAGAACCGCGTGACCGCTACTGTCGCAGGTTCGAATCCTGCCTCGGGCATGGATGTGTGTTAAGTCCTTAATTTAGTTAGGTTTAAGTAGTTCTAAGTTCTAGGGAACTGATGACCTCAGAAGTTAAGTCCAATAGCGCTCAGAGCCATTTGAACCATTTGATCATACTGATTCATGCATAGAGAGTGATAGATCTGTAAACATGTCATATTATTGGATTATAAAATCACTCTTCCTGATTTATAAGCTTCAACAACTATTTCGTCACTGCGTGGTGCTCTCCTTCGACAACGCATCTCAAAAGGATTCGGTACGTAGGACATCCGCAACAGAGAGTCGTGATAATTAATTTACACAGTACTCTGTGAATGTCAACATGCATGCAAGCAGGTTGCCGACTGCCTGACAAACTAATGTTATTTACCACTGTTTCAGTCTCACGAACTTCAGTTGATCAGCATACTATACCTCAGGATAATTTAGGTCAACGTGTTGTAGTCTCTGTCGATAATACAACTGCCATCGCTGTTGAAGATGTTACCTTCCCTTAGGAGTATGGGAATGACACTGTACAAGCAGAGTGCTCATTGATAATGATGGTTAATTCGTACATGGAGGGTGATGATTGTCTGGAGTGGTATTTGTTTAAATTTTGTTGTGGACCACAGAACTATCACTCACCGAGTATGTTAAGTTTCAGCGCCGTTTCTGTCAATATCACGAGGTTTCTTCGATAATTCATATGAAGTCAGCTTCGCGGAGGTAATCTTTTCCAGAGATGTGAAAGAGTGCTCATCTTAAAGACGTCTTGTACTGTAATAACCACAGTAATGTTTCCACGGAGAATTGCGGTTTCCTTATATCTCTGTGTTGAGCGATGTTATATTTCAAAATATACATTTGTCTTTACACTACTATCACCCGCCATAGAGATAATGTATTATCCACGATTCTCTCAATATGACGTGTCATCTATGTACAGCCAAGGTACCACTGATGTTGGAGGAGTATTTAGTTTTCAAGATTCGTTCATGTACTGTCATTATAACGTTATTAAATCATGCGAAGGATGAAGATTACTTCATACCATAATGATGTTATTAAATTATAGTTTGTTTTACAATAGACATACTTGCTGCTCAGGACTATCATCAGCACCTGGATCGCCATAGTGTTTATTGTTCATCAACCCCAGCCCCCGCCCTCACCCCCACCCCTCATCTCCAGCCACCGCTGTTTACAATTATCAGTTATTCTATCGATGTATGATTGCTTTTTGATATGGACACGTTGTGGAAATACTCTTTGCATTTACAGGATCTTCACCTGCTGCATATGGTTATCAGCAGCACTTCAATCACTCTTCGGCGTCCATCTACAACCAGCCTGCCAAATTTGTTTTCAGCTATTCAGGTACTGTAATGTTGCTGATTACCTCGTGTTACTGACATGTTATTAAATCAATCTTTGCTTTACAGGACCATGTCTCGCTGCACGTGGTTGTCACCAACACTTTATTCGCCATTGAGACACAATCTCCACTAACAGCCCAATTGCTTTAAGTATTTTCGAGTATTCATACGTCACAAATATGTTGAATACTCCATAATAACGACCGTGATATTAAACTCTTCTTGAGATTAACGGAAAACAACTCGCTATTCATAGTTATCTTCAGCACTAGATTCACCAAGGTGGGGTGCTCTCAAACAGTTGTCGGACTGACAACGCTATCGTCAAGTATTCAGATACTGTAATTATGTTTACTTCATGGTATCGACAAGTTATTAAATAACCTTTTACTTTACAAGACCACAGTTCTATTCTCATGATTAACCTCAGCACCTGACTCGTCGTTGTAAGGTGGTGTCTGTCAACAGTTCCGCATCTGTTTTCAGTTATTTAGGTACGGTAATAATTCTGATTACATCGTGTTATCAAAGTACTACTAGTTTTTCTTTCTGTTACGTGACAACCAAATACGCTCATGACTGTCTACAAAAGATGGTTTGCCGATGTCAGGTACTCACAACCACTTCTATAAATGCCGTTTGTTAGCCCTGTCAGTATCAGAGGGATTCCATCAAGAAATCACTGTCATCGACATTCAAGATGCATCTTTATGCGGCGTCCTTACAGTGACCTGTTACCATAATGTCGTGTTCTGAAAAGTGATAATATTTCATATCTGGAGGCTGACGGATGAATGACATCAACACATTATTAATTACTGTTGCTGACACATCTATCGTGGATAGCTTACTTCATACTTGTGTCTTTCAGTGTCGCCGCTGATGAAGATGTATCCTGTTTTACAAGATGATGAAGTTCCCTATATAAACCACCGTGCACTGCGATGTTGAGAGCCAGAAGAGGTCTTCACACTACGTCATATAAATTAACACTAATAATTCCTGCATGGAGGGAGATGGCTATGTGACATTCACACGTTACTGAATTACTGTGGATTGCACATAACCATCTGTCTTTGTGCATGGTTAGCTTCATGTATTGGTTATTCGCTATGAGGTGGTCTCGGCAAGAACTCAGCTACCACCGAATATCAAGCTGTATTCATTTTAAGAGGTAAGCATGTAGTATTCTCTGAGACATCATGACGGTGCTGATGACAGATTTCACAGATGACCCGTGATGGTTTGAGGCGTCTGAATTTTATAAAGTTACTATCATCTTCATTTGTCATTAAACATTTGCATGGGATTCATCAGGGACGATTCGTCCAGTGTGAGGTGGTCTTTCTCATGAACCCAACCTGCATCGCAGTTCAAGACGTGTTCTATTTCAAATAGGTAACAGAATGTTGTTTCTTAAGTGTTTATGAATTTTAATGATGTTCGCAATGATGTATTTGTTACTGTACTGGATCCATCAGCTAGGGGTGCCCCATTAAAAGGTATCTTGTCAGTAATGTGTAAATACCATCACTCATTCTGTGTGGAAAGCAACACATGTAGTTCTTAATGGGTGAGATATTGTTGGCCAGCAGTTTCGCTAACAAATAATTGATCACTCTGCGTCTGATGTTGCTCGGTAATACCTCGCTGCTGGATCTTCCATAAAAAGGGACCGCGACCTCGTTGCTGTCCATTGTATACTTCAGATTTAATCCGTCAGTGGGTGATGGCCTGCGCTAGGAGACACAACTGTTATGGCTCTGGAAGATGCTTCATTTTCCTTGGATGTGGATGGGTGCTACTACCTCAGCACTTTGCATAGAAACGACTTATCCATGGATCGTTACGGCTGCAGGAAGCAAACACATTAAAATTACACTTATCGTCACACCACTTTGACACACAGTGCATGGGTTGCATGAGCACTAGTTCTCAGAGTGTAAATTGTTCATAAATATGGGTCACATGGCTCTCAGCACTATGGGACTTAACTTCTGAGGTCATCAGTCCCCTAGAACTTAGAACTACTTCAACCTAACTAACCTAAGGATATCAGACACATCCATGCCCGAGGCAGGATTCGAACCTGTGACCGTAGCGGTCGCGCGGTTCCAGACTGTAGCGCCTAGAACCGCTCGGCCACTCTGGCAAGCTGTAAGTTGTTCTCCCCATCATTAGCTACTGTAATGATAATGATTACTTCGTAATACTGACCGATTCTTAATTTACTCTTTTTGTTTCCCAGGACCATTAATTGCGCCTTCTAGCTACCATCACACCAATTGGCAAATGTGAGATGGTCTCTGTGAGCAGATGATCTGCCATGCTGTTCTCAAGTATGAGGTCTTGAAATGGTGTTGATTACTTCAGGATATCCGCATATTATTAATTACTCTTGGTGTTACAGGGCCTGACTTGATGTTCATGCTTATCTGCAGCACCTGATTCGCAATAATAACGAAGTCTCCATCAGCAGTCGCACTGTAATAGATTCCTTCAAGTATTCAGGTACTGTGACCATTTTGATTATATTGTGGCACCACAAGAAAACTACCTTTAAGATTCTTTCGCCATAGCTATCTTTACACGAGATTCGAGATTGTTCTACAGGGGCAAACAAGTTGTCATCGCTATTTTAGAATATTGAAACAGATCCATGTTGCCGATTGCTTCGTGATATTAATATGTTATTAAATTTGTGTTTACATCACAGGACCATTACATGAGTATTATCAGCACTTGATTCACCACTGTGACGTGGTTTCCATCAGCAGTCAAGCTATCATTGCTGTTTCCTGTTATTCAGGTACTGTCAATGATTTTGATTACATTTGGTAATGGAATGGTATTAAATTACTTCTCACGTTACAGGACTTTCATTTTCTCCTGACTGTTTGCTCTATCGTTAGAATTGCGACAAATACTTCATCTTCGCCTGTAGAGTAGCTGCCATGGCTGCTTCCAGTATTTATGTACTGCATTGATGATAATTCTTTATTGTATTGACACATTGTTGTATTATCTTTTCCCATACCGTTTATCTACACAAACGATTCTAGGCTTTTAGGTACTCAGTTCCTGTAATATACATAACTACTTCTTGGTATAGACACGTTAAGAAATTACTTTTTATCGTTACAGGATCATGTCTTACAACACATCGTTATTTTCAGCACTTGATTCACCCTCTGTAACCTGGTCTCCCACAACGTTGTGTGTTGGTGTGAAAAAATCCCAGTCATCAGCTTAAAAGATGTATCCTTCACTCAATACGTGTCAAAACATAAAGCTCAAATAACATGACTGCAGATGATATTTCTGTTCATTCCAAGATGATAGAGTGTTAAAGTACATGTGAAGTACCGGATAATAACAACAGCAATCTGTGTGTGGCCGATAACGATTGTCTAGCCACGAAAAGTCGTTAAGATACAGTTATTTTCAACTAAACAAGCAATTTAATAATATTGATTGAATCATAGTATGGACACATTTTGAAATTACTCTTTGCATTAAAGGAGAATTCGTACTTCACATGTGTGTCTTCAAAATTAGACTCTGTATTGTAAGATAATCTTCACAATATATTACGTGACTTTGATGTTATCTAGTGTTCAGCTGCCTTAATGATACTAATTTCATTGTGGTGTGTTCTATGCATTACAAAGTCATCATCTTCAGCAGTTGCTTCATCATTTTGAAATGGTTGTCATCAACGTCGAAGCTGCCATTGCATATGTTATACTGATATTTTTTGCGTCAGAGCGTCGATGCTTTTCTCATTTACTCTTTCAGTTGCAGGACTATGTTTTGCAGCGCTTGGCAATGTGAGCACCTACTTCACAACAGTAAGATGAGTCACTCAACAGTGTAGCTGCTATGATCCTTTTTCTGGTAATCGGATACTGTTACGATTATGACTGCATTGTGGTATGGACACGTTATTAACTTATTTTTTGAAATACAGGAACGTAACTTACTGTTCGTGATTACCTTCTACACTTGATTTAATTGCAAGCTCTCATCGATTTTTGCAAGTATTCACATACTGCAATAATGTTAATAATCTATTCATGGATAGAGATTACAATAGAATAACGACTCATTATCTTATTACAGATTGAATTTCAGTATTTTTATCATCTGCGTGAGAGTATCTCAATCGATACCATAAGATCCAGCTGCTGCTTTCCAA
Source organism: Schistocerca cancellata (assembly GCF_023864275.1). Lineage (NCBI taxonomy): Eukaryota > Metazoa > Arthropoda > Insecta > Orthoptera > Acrididae > Schistocerca > Schistocerca cancellata. Next base: position 295,386,818 of record NC_064629.1, read on the forward strand.
AGGATAACACAATTCAGAGATGCTCGACTCATCAGCAAGATGTATTTCCACCAATGGGTGCCTGTGACTCATGACCTGCCCAGGTGCTACAGTGACAGGGCTCCAATATACTGCAGTGAATATGCTAATGTGTGCATGGAAGCTGGCAACTGTCTGGCTGTCACACGATGTTTGTTACTGTCACAACCACCCAGTTGCTGGTTACCCAGCATGCTATACCTCATACTTGCATCGGCCAATATGTGGTGGTTTCCATAAACAGCTTAACAACCAACGATGCTACAGATGTTACCGATGTTTTGGAGACGGTAGAGTGCTACTGTACACCTAATGTACATGATGAGGGTTATGGTAATCCTTGCCTGGCTGATGATGGTTGTGTCGTCCCAACATATTACTTAATTATTGTAATAGACACACAATTGCCTCAACACACAATTACCTCTCTCCTTGCATTGAAAGCTTAAGGAGTGTTTTTGTCCAAGTGAGGTGCATCTTTCATCAATGTAGCTGAATTCGCTGTTCAGGATGAATTCAATGCTAGAAGTAATGGTGCTCGTCGTCAAGAGGTTATTTGCTATGTTTATAACAGCGTGTAATGAAATTTGTATAGCTGTCTAAATACCATCACTCAGTTTTCATGAAAAGAAACACATATGGTTCTTAATGGGGGAGATATAGTCGATCAACAGTTTAGCTAACAAATAATTGATCAGTATGTGTGCCATAGTTGTTGTTAACATATTACTTTCATCGCATTCCAGTTATGATCTTTTCTTAAAAAGCGATAGCTACCCTGTTTTCTAGATATAGAGCACTGAAATTATGAGGGTTACTCATGGGTGTATGTTAACGGTTATGAGTTTCCGAAACATAATTGTCTACCATTACGGTCACATAAACGCTATTTACTCCCCATTGTGTACTTCAAATTGTGTCCATCAATGGGTGATCGCCTGCCCCAAGAGATCAATATCCACCTAGAAGATATATGACTTTTCTAGGAGGCGGATGAGTGATACCACTCAAGCACAATGCATTGTAATGGTCTGTCTGTGGATCGTAATAGCTGTACAAAGCAATCACATTGTTAAAATACTGTTCTCGTACATTAGCATCTCACACACTATAAACAACAGATCTGCCACAGACTTTTGCAATTATTCGGGTGGTGATTAAAATAGAGCATTATAATATAACAGTATTATTGTATCATAATAAAATTAACTACAGTACTTCAGTACTTTAATTCCCTGCTCAAAATTATTTTCAAATGTGGTTCGCTGTTCTAAATTTTTCTTCAGCGATTGTTAAGTTCTAATTGCTGATTAGATACATTCATAGACATGTTATATATGCTTATTACTTTGTGGTGCTATCATATTACTAAAGAAGTATTTACTTGATTACTTTTCATGGTACAGGGTCATGACGTACTAATCACGGTTTGCTTCAGCTCTAGAATCGCTTTGAAGACGTTGTCTCTGTCGACAGAAAAGCCGCGTTCACTGTTTCAAAAGTTTATGCGATGGACTGATGTTAATTTCTCCGTGTGACTGACACGTTATTATATTACATTTTGCATTATTTGATTCGCCGCTTTCAAGCATTCAGACCCTAAACGTAGGTAACTATTTGGTTGTATAGATACGTTACTCAATCTCCCTTTGCGTTACAAGGCCACCTCTTCCCACACATTGTTATTTGTAGCATTTGCTTCACTCTCTGTGAGATTTTATCCCTCGAAGACGCATCACAGAATGCAGCTCATCAACAACTACTGCTGAAGATGTTTCCGTATCCTAGTGGTTGGTAGGGTGCTACTGTACAAATAAAGCACACGATAATGATAATGGCAATTCACGCACGACCAATGATGATTGCATATCGCCGAAACGTTGTTAAGTTTCTGTATATTCAAGTACTCAAATAATTTACTCTGTTAAATTCAATTACGGTATAGCCATATTTCGAAACTACTCATTACACTAAAGGAGCATCACTCACTTCACATGTATGTCTTTAGAAACTGATTTTGTGTTTGTAAGATGGTGTCCACGATGGCCTCTGCTATTTGCAAATGCTCTGCTACGTTAGTATTACTGTTACATAGTCGTATACTCTATCCATTACGGAGCCACCTTTCAATCCATATGGTTATCTTCAAGAGTAAATTCATCATCACAAGCTCTTCGCATCAACAATCAAGCTGCTGTTGCAAACGCTATACTGATGTTTTACATCATACCATGGACATGTTGTTAAGTTACTGTTTGAGTTGCAGGACCATCCTTTGCTGCAAATTGCAATAAGAGCAACTAACTCACAATTTTGGGACGATCTCCATGAACAACCTAGCTGGTGCACTTATCTTCAAGTATTCTGGTACTATAATGATGATCTTTGCTTTTTGGTCTCAACAATCAATTAAATTACGTTCTGAATTACAACATTACTAACTGCACATTTTTTGGTACTTTGCGGTAGTATCCATTAATATACCAGCTGCCATCGATATTAGCAACTGTTCACATACTGTAATAATGTTGAAAATGCATGCATGGTTAGAGAATACTGCATAGATTGCTGTTTGTGCTGCAGAAACATCAACTGCTACACACAGTTACCTTCAGAATTCTTATCATCTGTACGAATATGTCCCAGTCAGTTCCATAAATACCAGATACTGCTTCCAAACAGCAGCACAACTGCCAACTGCTCAACTCATTAGCAAGAAGTGATTAGAGCAAGTGGTACCTGTCAGTGAAGTTCAAAATATATCGTCAGGCCAAGATACGACTTTTATTGGTTTTTATTGGCTTCATGTACTGCAGAGAACATGCTAATGCATGCATAGAGGCTGGCGATTGTCTGGCTGCAACATGATGTTTGATACTGTTTCAGTCACCCAATCGCTATCTGCTGTGTGTGCTATACTTCACACTTGTGTCAGTAAATATGTGGTGGTCTGAAGCAACAGCATAATTACCACTGGTGGCTAAGGTGGTACCCTTCCCTTGAAGATGGTGGTGTACTTCTGCACATGTCAAGTGCAAAATAATGATAATGGTAATCCATACATAGCAGATGATTTTTGTTTTGTACCGACATATTACTAAATTACTATCAGTTACACATAATTGTTATTCGCCTTGCATGGTAAACTTAAGCTGTCGTTCAGTCCATATGAGACAGACAATTTCAAGGCTGCATCTGAAATCACTCTTCAGACTACATTCTTTCCAACAGGTGAGTATGCTCCCCCCCAATCGGTTTTTTACTATGGTGATGATACCATGTTATTAAAGTGCTATAGGTGTATAATCTCCATGAACTGATTTGCATGGGAAGCAGCACAAGTAGTTCTTAATGTGTGAGATGTTCTCAATCAACAGTTTAACTGACAAACAATCGACCACTCTGCATGTGATGGATCACATTAATGTGTCTGTGTCATCAAGATGTATCCTTTTCTTAAAATTTGTCAGCTACTTTCTTTTCTAGATATAAGGTACTGAAATTATGACGGTAATATATTCATGGATGTTAACGACATTGTGGCACCCAAACATTATTTAATACGGTTATGGTCAAGTAAACGCTGCTTGCTGTACATGGTTTACTTATGTTGTATCCATCAATGTGTGATCGCCTGTGCCAACAGTGCAACTGTCATCGCTCCTTAAGATGCACCATTTTCCTAAGAGGTGGATGTGTGATACTACTCAAGCACAATGTATTGTAATCATTTATCCGTGCATCATAATGGTTGCACTAAGCAATCACATTTATAAATTACTGTTCTTGTCACACTACCATCACACACTGTGCGTGGAAAGCAACAGCGCTCGTTCTCAGTGAGTGAGTTGGCCTCTCTAACGTTACCTGTTGTAATGATGGTGATTGCTTCATTGCCCTGACTGGTTCTTAAACTAGCCTTTGATTTACGGGAGCATTGTAAATTGTTCCCCAGTGACAGGCAAGATAGCTCTAATCACTGTTTTCAAACATTCATACTGATTAATTATGTTTAATACCTCGTGATATTAACGTCTTATTAAGGTAGTTGTTGCTTCACACGACCATCACATCTTTATTGTCAGCACCTGATTGACCACTATGAAGTAGTTTCGATCTGGAGACAAGCAACTATTGCTGTTTGGTGCTGTTCAGGTAGTGCAAATACGTTTGGCCAATTCATGGTAATGTCATGGTATTCAATTGCTTCTCTTGATACAAGGCCATCACTTACTGCTCACAGTTGGCTTCAGCTCTAGAATCGCTGGGGATACATTATCTGCTGGCTGCCATTGCTGTTTCAAGAATTTACGTCCATCAACAGCCAGACTGTAATTACTGGTCTCAAGTGCTCATGTATGGTAATAAAGTAGACTAATTGTGGTACTGATTCTTCGTTAAATTACTTATACATATAAGGTCGATAACTAACTCCACTTCGTACTTTTCATAATTTGACTCTCCATTTTGAAATACTGCACGCTTATCTGTCTGAAACGACCCATGATTACACAAATGTCCTGTAAGGGCTTGGAATGTTGTGTGTTATGGTTGGTGTCTGTGAGGGCACTTGTTTGGGTGCGGCCGAGGTGACTGGCGACCGTTTGTATCTGCTTGGCCATAGACAAACACTCTCTGGGCTTGTTTTTGACATGAATACCACACCATTCTGCTGCTTGCAGCCACAAAACCTGCGACACATAACGAACAGAAGGACTTTCACTCATCAGCGCCATCTACAGTAGCAATAATGCATTTCCAGACACATGTACGTACATAGGATCCTTTTTCCTCCCCTTCAAGTCACAAATCTGTCCCTGCAGTTGCCTGTTTTATTAATGTTCACCTTGTATTAAGTGTGTAGCGTCTACATGTTTCTGAATTATAGTTGCAATTAATTAGCCATCACTTAGCGTTTATGGCAATGTTTTACCTACAGTTATGTTGCTGTGAGGCAGTTTCCTTTCGCAAGTGGTAACAGACTTCTCATCCCAGAGATGTCACGTGCTATCTTAAATGTAATGCAAGTGTGGTTGGTGATGAGTATGTGGCATCCACATGTTATTAACTTACAGTTTATGTCACATGGTCAATACCTACTTTATATGGTTAGCTTCAGGCACTGGTGCTACAGTGTGGTGCGGTCTCCATTAACTACTCCTCCGCCAATGATTTTCAAGATGTAGCCTTTCCCAAAGAGGATATACAGTATTCTTCTCCAAAATTTAATGTACAGTACTGAATATAGTAATTCATTATGGAAGCTTAGGAATGTGTGGTACCAACATACACTGACGTGGCAAATGTCATGGGATAGCAAGATGCACATATACAGATGGTGGTACTGTCACGCACACAAAGTTTAAAAGGGCAATGCGTTGGAGGATCTGTCATTTGTACTAAGGTGAATATTGCAAAAAGGTTTCCAATGTGATTATTTCCACACGACTGGAATTAATTGACTATGAAGGTGGAATGGCAGTTGGAGCTAGAAGCACGGGACATTTTATTTCGACATTCGTTAAGGCACTGGACTCGTATTCGGGAGGACGACGGTTCAATCCCGCGTCCGGCCATCCTCATTTAGGTTTTCCGTGATTTCCGTAAATCGCTCCAGGCGAATGCCGGGATGGTTTCTTTCAAAGGGCACGGCCGACTTCCTTCCCCCTCCTTCCCTAATCCGATGAGACCAATGACCTCGATGTCTGGTCTCCTTCCCCCAAAAAACAAAAAAACAACATTCGTTAGGGATTTTTGTATTACTAGATGAACAGTGTCAAGAACGTGGCAAGAATACCTAAGTCCAGACATTATCTCTCACCATGGGCAACGTCCTTCACGTAGCATACATACATACATACTCTAGATCGTGAATAAGACAGTTCGTAACCATGTGGAAACTGTCACCGAGAGCAGCGATGTTTTTGAAGAGTTGTCAGTGCAAACAGACAAGCAACATTGCATTAAATGACTGCAGAACTAATAGGGGACCAAAGGCGAACGTATCCATTAGGACAGTGGGGCGAGGTTTAGCGTTAATGAGCCATGGCAGCAGACAACCGACGCTAGTGCCTTTGCTAACAGCATGACTTCACCTGCTGCGCCTCTCCTGGACTCGTGGCCATATTATTTGGACTGTAGACAAATGGGAAACGGTGACCCGGTGATATGAGTACCGATTTCATTTGGTAAGAGGTGATGATAGGTTTCGAGTGTGCCAAAGCACCTACGAAGCTTTCGACCCAAGTTATCAACATGGCACTGTGCAAGTTGGTGGTGGCTAAATAATGGTGTGGGCTCTGTTTTCGTGGACTGGAATGGGTCCTCTGATCAAACCGAACCTATCATTAGCTGAATATGGTTATGTTAGGCTACTTTGAGATAGTTTACAGCCAGTGAATGACTTCATGTTCCCAAACAACGATGGAATTTTTATGGACCGCAATGAGCCTTGTCACGAGCTTGAAGAACATTCTGGACAATTCGAGACAATGATTTGACCACACAGATCGTCGCACATGTATCCGTCGAGCATTTATGAGACATAATCAAGAGAACAGTACGTGTACAAAAATCTGCATCGGCAGCACTTTAACAATTATGGATGGCTATAGTTGCAGCATGTTTCTGTTCCAACGACTTGCTGACTCCTCGCTACCTCGATCTGCTGCACTACACTGGGCGGTAGGTCCAACACGATATTGGGAGGTATCTCGTTACTTTTCTCATCTCAGTGTATTATGAAATAACTATTGTTGTAATCTGCGGTTCTGTATGTATGACATGCTCTGAACACATAGCCCATCTACCAGCTGCTGGACGAGTCGCTGCGAGCGGATTTCTGTCAACAGTTTACTTCTATCATCGTTTGTATGTATCTTGTTCAGAGAATGTGACATTCACCTATTTCTCTAGGTTTCAGGAGCAACGGTGGAAAGCAATCAGGATGGATGATTCGTATCAAACATAGTGTGCGGTGTATGTAATATTTTACAAATGTAACTCCCATGAAACCCAAGATTATTCATGGAATCGAGGCAACGGGGGGTGGCAGTACTATCTTCTTCAGAAGGTACTCCGCAGAAATTTGGTATACCAAGAGGTTTACAATAGATAAACGGCGTCCGAGAAAGCGGCAAGAAACACAGAGAGGTGCTGCGAAGATATCATTGGTAAGACAAATGTGTAAACATGGAGAACAGCAAACCTCTTAATGCAGGTGAACGTGTACATACAACATTCTCAGAACTCCACTGCTTAAGATTGTAGATAGAGAGGCGATACTCTCTACAAATAAAGGACGTAATACATTGACTCATAATTTTAGGAGAACATACCAAGCATGCATGATTTTACAATACGTGTGGCAAATAGATTCGCTACTGTAAATATAGTCATAACTTAATTACCTCAGCTGACAAAGATATTTGGAGGTAGTTTGTATACTCTGTGTTCTGTGTGATGTACGGTAACTTTAAATAATGTATTTATCCGATTTAGCATTTTTATACAAAAAGCGAGGGAATTCAGTGATTTTATACGACACAAGTCTCACGTCTTTCCATAAAAGTCTAGGAAATGAATGTAGATGAGACACATGTCATATGCAGGTTCGGTTGCAACATTACAATGTTAATACACTCCTGGAAACTGAAAAAAGAACACATTGACACCGGTGTGTCAGACCCACCATACTTGCTCCGGACACTGCGAGAGGGCTGTACAAGCAATGATCACACGCACGGCACAGCGGACACACCAGGAACCGCGGTGTTGGCCGTCGAATGGCGCTAGCTGCGCAGCATTTGTGCACCGCCGGGTGTGTCAGCCAGTTTGCTGTGGCATACGGAGCTCCATCGCAGTCTTTAACACTGGTAGCATGCCGCGACAGCGTGGACGTGAACCGTATGTGCAGTTGACGGACTTTGAGCGAGGGCGTATAGTGGGCATGCGGGAGGCCGGGTGGACGTACCGCCGAATTGCTCAACACGTGGGGCGTGAGGTCTCCACAGTACATCGATGTTGTCGCCAGTGGTCGGCGGAAGGTGCACGTGCCCGTCGACCTCGGACCGGACCGCAGCGACGCACGGATGCACGCCAAGACCGTAGGATCCTACGCAGTGCCGTAGGGGACCGCACCGCCACTTCCCAGCAAATTAGGGACACTGTTGCTCCTGGGGTATCGGCGAGGACCATTCGCAACCGTCTCCATGAAGCTGGGCTACGGTCCCGCACACCGTTAGGCCGTCTTCCGCTCACGCCCCAACATCGTGCAGCCCGCCTCCAGTGGTGTCGCGACAGGCGTGAATGGAGGGACGAATGGAGACGTGTCGTCTTCAGCGATGAGAGTCGCTTCTGCCTTGGTGCCAATGATGGTCGTATGCGTGTTTGGCGCCGTGCAGGTGAGCGCCACAATCAGCACTGCATACGACCGAGGCACACAGGGCCAACACCCGGCATCATGGTGTGGGGAGCGATCTCCTACACTGGCCGTACACCACTGGTGATCGTCGAGGGGACACTGAATAGTGCACGGTACATCCAAACCGTCATCGAACCCATCGTTCTACCATTCCTAGACCGGCAAGGGAACTTGCTGTTCCAACAGGACAATGCACGTCCGCATGTATCCCGTGCCACCCAACGTGCTCTAGAAGGTGTAAGTCAACTACCCTGGCCAGCAAGATCTCCGGATCTGTCCCCCATTGAGCATGTTTGGGACTGGATGAAGCGTCGTCTCACGCGGTCTGCACGTCCAGCACGAACGCTGGTCCAACTGAGGCGCCAGGTGGAAATGGCATGGCAAGCCGTTCCACAGGACTACATCCAGCATCTCTACGATCGTCTCCATGGGAGAATAGCAGCCTGCATTGCTGCGAAAGGTGGATATACACTGTACTAGTGCCGACATTGTGCATGCTCTGTTGCCTGTGTCTATGTGCCTATGGTTCTGTCAGTGTGATCATGTGATGTATCTGACCCCAGGAATGTGTCAATAAAGTTTCCCCTTCCTGGGACAATGAATTCACGGTGTTCTTATTTCAATTTCCAGGAGTGTATATTATGCCAGTTAGCACTCTGCATGCTTATCAGCACAACTGCAGTGTGAAGCCACAGTGGTGTACGCTTCCGTTATCGCGGCTAGGGCAAATTGCGGTGATGTTTTTCCTTGGAAGCATTTTCTTGTTGCAGAGACAGTAACACCTATTCATTACAGGTCGCGTAAAGTAAACAAAACACGGGGCGCTGACTCTCTCACAATATATCTCACCGAGTTAGATAAAAATAAACGATATCGTATAAATTAACACATTCGTATTTCACTCCATGACAAGAAACGAAAATTATCGATGAAGCATATGCTTTATGTTATCCTTAACGCTTCCCTGTCCATACATACTCTTACTGTAACGTTAGATAAAAATAAACGATATCGTATAAATTAACATATTCGTATTTCACTCCATGACAAGAAACGAAAATTATCGATGAAGCATATTCTTTATGTTATCCTTAACGCTCCCCTGTCCATAAATACACTTACTGTAACGACAGAAACAATCGTCTGGCGATGAAGTGGCATCACACGTACATATAAACTGCATTGTTACGTCTGTCCAGTAAACCGGTGTCTAGGTACTTGGCCAGTGTTGGCTGTCGATAACTTCATGTCTGTTGGTAGGTAAGTCTATGACTAGATAGAGGTAATTTTGATAATATGACTGCCACAAAAGTTATCGAGTGACAGCATATCTAATAAGCTAAGAGCTGTGACACCCTGTTGTACCTTATACAACATAACAATTCTAGTTTATCTCAAGCAGTGGCGAATACAGGAAAACCTCAAGAAATGCCGCTAAGAATTTCTAGAGCTACCTGTACTTTTACGGTAGTAAAAAATAATCCAGTCACGTGAAGACTTTAAGAAAGTTATATTTAATGTGATTATACGCATATACAAGACAATGTCATATTAAGATATGAAAAAGTTACAATTGTGGTTCTCCTCCTTGAATTATGAATTCTATGCGCCTATTCCTCCTGGCAAATTGGTTAATTATATCATCAAACAGACAACGCTTGCGTAACAGAATCACCATCACTAAGGACGTTTATGCTCGTTTGCTTGTATTGAAGAATTTCTCCCATTAGTCTCTCTTTAATCACAAACAGTAATTCTTCTTCTGAGAACGGTACTTCAGTTAAGAACTTATTCAGTTTATGTGCCACGCCATTACCCTCATGTTTCAGTAGTTGTGTGGGCAAAAGTATGTTGAATTTTACATGATAAAATATGTTTTTCATGTTCTCTCATGTCAGTCGTAACATGGTCCAGTCTTGAAATAAAAACAGTTCTTTTCTAGTATGTCACAGCATCATCATTATGATCGCAGTTTTCCCTGTGTCATTGTCTGCCTGTAAGACGCGGAATACTCATCTCCGCGTCTAACTCTTCCATAGCGGCCTTCCCTCTTCAACAATACGAGCAAAGTGGCTATTAGAATTAGCTCTCATGCTGTCGTACACAGTGAACGTCGAATCTAATTTTTCTTTTGCCATCGCGACATCTAAGCTAGGGTCTTGTAAGATTTTACTTACTGAACATGTTATGCTCATAGTGTCACTCATTGTAAACAGAGTGATAATAACCTCGCAATTAGAGCGAGCTCTAAGCGGAATATTGGCTTTGGCTGCCCTTGTTCTATCCCTCCAACACTCCACATTGTTCCAAGATCAACTGTGAATTGAATAATAGCATCATATCGCTCAACCCGTCTTATTTGACAATGTGACAGCAGCCAGTGTTTTAACTGACTCTTCAATCTTGCGAACCGCTTGATAGACGCTGTAAACAACGATACTACGTATTCATTAGTACAAAGTGAGTTCCTCTCACTTGTCACTTTGCAACAGCGAGAGACAGCGCCGTCGAGCTGATGACTTCGACACGGTGCTGGTGGCGTGTCGATAGCTTTCTTTTTTTGTAGCTACAGCTCCTTTCAATTCAGACATATTAACTGAGTAATCATCACAGCCTTTATCCACACAGTTCTACAGTGACAGAGAAAGCCTTTCCATTATCGTTAGACTCGTAGTACCTAACACTTCACCAGTATTGTTACGCTCTTCATCTTGACTCTCTCGAGATTCATCGTCAGTGTTTCTGCTACAAACATTCTCTTTCTGGATGCCACCGAAACCCAAAAACCTTTCGTGTAATTTGCCGTCAACATACCTTGCAGCTAAACTCAGCTGGACGATGAGCGCTATGTCAGTATGCTCATCGAAGATTATGCTGTAATAACGAGAATATTTGATTTCCTCTAGTATTATCGATAATATCACTGTTTCACAGCATGAAATAAGTTCGTTACACGTTGTTTTACTTATGTAAGTGGCGTTCGCTTTAGTTGTCTCAAGGTGTTATTAAGTTAGTGTTTCAGTTGCAGGACCATCCTTTGCTGCAAATGGCAATTTGAGCACCCACTTCATAATTTTGGGACGGTCTCCGTGAAGAGCCTAGCTGGTGCACCTTTCTTCACGTACTCTGGTACTACGATGATGATCTTTGCTTTGCGGTCTGTACAATCAATTAAGTTGCGTTCAGAATTAGAAGACCATTACTCATTGCACATCACTATTTTCAGCTCTTGATTTGCCACTTTGCGGTAGTATCCATTAAAATAGAAGTTGCCATCGATATTAGCACCTGTTCACATACTGTAATAATGTTAAAAATGCATTCATGGTTATAGAATACAGCACAGATTACTGTTTGTGTTGCAGAGCATCAACTGCTACAGAAAGTTAGCTTCAGAATTCTTATCATCTCTACGAAGATGTCTCAGTCAGTTCCATAAATACTAGATATTGCTTCCAAACAGCGAACTGCTCAACTCATCAGTAACAGATGTTTACAGCAAGAGGTACCAGTCTATGAAGTACAAGATATATCCTCCGACCAAGATACGATTTTATTGGTTTTTATGGGCTTCATGTGCAGCAGCAAAGGTCCTAATACATGCATAGAGGCTGGCGATTGTCTGGGTGTCACATGATGTCTGTTACTGTGACTCTCACCCAATCGCTAGCTGCTGTGTGTCCTATACCTCGGACTTGTGTCGGTAAATATATGGTGGTCTCCAGCAACAGCATAATTACCACTGGTGCCTAAGGTGGTAACCTTCCCTTGGAGATGGTAGTGTACTTCTGCACATGTCAAGTGCAAAATAATGATAATGGTAATCCATATATAGCAGATGATTTTAGTTTAGTACTAACATATTACTAAGTTACTATCAGTGACACACAATTTTTACTCTCCTTGCATGATAAACCTAAGCTGTCGTTCTGTCCATATGAGGTAGTCAGTTTCAATGCTGCATCTGAAATCACTCTTCAGATAACGTTCTTCCCAGCATGTAAGAGTGCTCCTCCCCTAATGATTATTTACTGTGATGATGATACTATGCTCTTAAAGTGTTATAGATGTCTTACCTCCATGAATTATTCCGCATAATAAGCAAAAAGTGTGGTTCTTAATGTGCGAGATTTTGTCAATCAGCAGTTTAAGTGACAAACAATCGACCACTCTGCATGTGATGGTTCCCATTAATATTTCAGTGTCATCAAGTTGTTTCCTTTTCTTAAAATCTGTCAGCCATTTTTTCTCTAGATATAACGTACTGAAATTATGATGCTAATATATTAGTGTATATTAACGCCTTTGTGGCACCCAAACATTATTCAATGCTGTTATGGTGAAGTGAACACTGCTTGATGTCCATGGTTTACTTCTGATTGTGTCCATCAATTGGTGATCGCCTGTGCAAACAGTGCAACTGCCATCGCTTAGTAAGATTTCCCATTTTCCTATGAGGTGGGTATGTGGTACAACTCAAGCACATGGCGTTGTAATCATTTATCTGTGCATCGTAATGGTTACACGAAGCAATCACATTTTTAAATTACTGTTCTCGTCACACTACTATCACACACTGTGCGTGGAAAGCATCAGCGTTCGTTTTCTAAGTGTGAGTTGACCTCCCTAACGTTACCTATTGTAATGATGGTGATTACTTCGTAGCCCTGACTGACTCTTAAATTACTCTTTGATTTACAGGACAATTGTTCCCCAGTGACAGTCAAGCTCTAATCGCTGTTTTCAAACATTCATACTGATTAATTATGCTCATTACCTTGTGGTATTAATGTCTTATTAAGGTAGTTCATGCTTCACACTACCATCACATGCTTATCTTCAACACCTGACTGACCAGTGTGAAATTGTTTCGATCAGAAGACAAGCGACCATTGCTGTTTGTTGCTGTTCAGGTAGTGTAATAATTTTAGCTAATTCATGGTGATGACATGGTATTCAATTATTTCTCATGATACAGGACCATCACTTGCTGCTCACAGTGTGCTTCAGCTCAAGAATCGCTAGGGATACCTTATCTACTGGCTGAGACTGCTGTTTCAATAATTTACGACCATCAACAGCCATACTGTTATTACTGCTCTCAAGTGCTCAGATATGTAAATGAAGTTGACTAATTGTGGTACTGAATCTTCATTAAATTAGTTATGCATACAAGGTCGATAACTAACTCCACTTCATAATTTTCATTACTTGACTGTCCATTTTGAAATACTGCACGCTCATTTGTCTGCAAGGACCCACAATTACCCAAATATCCAGTAAGGGCCTAAAATGCTTTGTGTTATGGTTGGTATCTGTGAGGGTACTTGTCTGGGTAGGGGCGAGCTGACTGTCGACCGTTTCTATCTGCCTGGCCATACACAAACACCATCTCGGCTTCGTCTAGACAAGAATACCATACTAGTCTGCTGCTTGCAGTACGCTGCATCAGTCACAACGCCTGCAACAAACAAGGAACACACGCTATCTACAATAGCAATAATGCGTTGCCAGACACATGTACACAGGATCCTTTTTCTTCCCTTTCTAGTCACAAATCCGTGCCAGCAGTGTGTCTGTTTCATTAATTTTGACCTTTCATTAAGTCTGTAGCATTCACATGTTTCTGAATTACTGTTGCAATTAATTAGCCATCACTTAGCGTGTACGGTATTCTTTTACCCATAGTTATGTTGCTGTGAGGCAGTCTCGTTTGGCAAGTGGCAACAGACTTCTCACCACGAGGATGCCACGTGCTATCATAATACTAATGCATGTATGGATGGTTATGAGTATGTGGCATCCACATGTTATTAACTTACAGCTTATGTCACATGGTCGATACCTACTGTATATGGTTAGCCTCAGGCACTGTTACTACAGTGTGGTCCGGTCTCCATCAACAACTCCTCCACCAACGCTTTTCAAGATGTATCCTTTTCCAAAGGGGTAATAGAGTATTCGTCTGCAAAATTTCATGTACAGTACTGAATATAGTAATTCATGGTGGAAGAAGAGGAATGTGTGGCACCAACATAAGAGGTGGCAAAAGTCATGGGATAGCGAGATGCACATATACAGACGGTGGTACTGTCTCGTACACAAAGCACAAAACGGCAATGCATTGGTGGGATGTCATTTGTACGCAGGTGATTCATGCGAAAAAGTTTCCGATATGATTATGGCCGCATAACTGGAGTCAATAAACTTTAAGGGCTGAATGGCAGTTGAAGCTAGAAGCATAGGGCATTTTATTTCGGAAATCGTTAGGAATTTTTGTATTCTGAAATCAACAGTGTTAATAGTGTGCCAAGAATGCCAAATTCCAGACATTACCTCTCACGGGCAACGAACTTTCCGCCGTCCTTCACGTTGCGTACATACATACTCACATACACTAATATTTGTTCCATAGATCATGAATAAGGCATTTCGTAATGATGTGGCACATTTCACCGAGAGCAGCGATGTTTGCATAGAGTTGTCAGTGACAACAGTCAAGCAACATATAATGAAATGACTGCAGAACTAATGTGGGACGAACGACGGAGGTATCCATTAGGAGACTGGATAGAAGTTTGGCGTTAATGGGCCAGGGCAGCAGACAACACTATGACGTCACCAGCAGCGCCTCTCCTGGACTCTTGACCATATTGGTTAGACTGTAGACAAATGGAAAACGGTGGCTTGGTGAGATGAGTACCGATTTCAGTTGGTAAAATGTGATGGTAGGTTTCGAGTGTGGACGAGTACCCACAAAGATTTCAACCCAAGTTGTCAACAGGGCACTGTACAGGTTGATGGCCGCTACATAATGGTTAGGGCTGTGTTTACATGGACTGGGCTGGGTCCTCTGATCCATCATTGGCTGAGGATCGTTATGTTAGGCTACTTTGAGATAATTTCCAGCCAGTGAACGACTTTATGTTCCCAAACAACGTTGGAATTTTTATGGAGTGCAATCAGCCTTGTCACCAGTCTGTATATATGACACAAATCTCAGCTAACAGCTGCTGGACGAGTCGCTGCGAGCTCATTTCTGTCAACAGGTTGCTTCTATCATCGTTTGAGATGTATCTTCTTCAGAGAATGTGACATTCACTTATTTCTCTAGGTTTCAGGAGCAACAGTGATGGTGGAAAGCAATCAGGATGCATGATTCGTATCAAATATAGTGTGCAGGGTATGTAATATTTTACATATGTAACTCCCATGAAACCCAAGATTATTCAAGGAAACGAGGCAACGGCGGGCGGCAGTACTATCTTCTTCAGAAGATACTTCGCAGAAATTTGGTATGCCAAGAGGTTTACAACAGATAAAAGGCGTCCGAGAAAGCGGCAAGAAACACAGAGAGGTGCTGCGAAGATATCATTGGTGAGACAAATGTGTAAATATGGAAAACAACATACCTCTTAGTGCAGGTGAACCCGTACATATCACATTATCAGAACTCCACTGCTTAAGATTGTAGATAGAGAGGCAATACTCTGTAAGAAAAAGAACGCAGTACATTGGGTCAAAATGGCACGAGAAGTCACCAGGCACACATGAGATTACAATAAGAGTGGCAAATGAATTGGCAACTGTAAATATAGTCATAAGTTAATTACTTCAGCTGCAGAGTTGTTTGGAGGTATTTTGATTACTTTTGTGTTCTGTCTGATTTATGGTACCTTTAAATAAGATATTTATCCGATTTATCATTTATATACAAAAAGCGAGGGAATTCATTGATTTTACACGACCCAAGTCCTACGTCTTTCCAAAATAATCTAGGAAATGAATGTAGGAGAGACACGTGCCAAACGCATGTACGGTTGCAATATTACAATGTTAATATATCCTGCCAGTTATTACTCTGCATTCATATCAGAACCACTGTAGTGTGAAGCCACAGTGGTGTATGCTTCCGGTATCGTGACTAGGGCAAATTGCGGTGATGTTTTTCCTTGGAAGCAGATTTTTGTTGCAGAGGCAGTAACACCTATCCATTACAGGTCGCGTAAAGTAAACAAAACACAGGCCACTGGCTCTCTCACGCTACATCTCACCAAGTTCGTTAAAAATAAATGATATCGTATAAATTAACATATTCGTATTTCACTCCACGACAAGAAACGAAAATTATCGATGCAGCATATGCTTTATGCTATCCTTAACGCTTCCCTGTCCATAAGTACACTTACTGTAACGACAGAAACAATCGTCTGGCGACAAAGTGGAATCACAAGTACATATAAAATGCAGTATTACGTCTGTCCAGTAAATCGGTATTTAGGTACTTGGCCAGTGTTGGCTGTCGATAATTTCATGTTTGATTGTAGGTAAGTCTATGACTAGATAGAGGTACTTTTGATAATATGACTGCCACAAAAGTTATCGAGTGACAGCATATCTAATAAGCCAAGAGCTATGACAATCTGTTGTACGTTATGCAACATAACAATTCTAGTTTATCTTAAGCAGTGGCGAATACAGAAAAAACTCAAGGAGGCGATTTCTAGAGCTACCTTCGCTTTTACCGTAATATAAAAAAGAAAATCCAGTCACGTGCAAACTTTAAGAAAGTTATATTTAATTTGATTATACACATAAACAAGACAATGCTATCTTAAGAACATGAAAAAGTTACAATTGTGGTTATCCTCCTTGAATTATGAATTCTATGCGCCTATTCTTCCTGGCAAATTGGTTAATTATATCGTCAATAGAACAATCAATGTCAGGGTGAGCGCGCAACAGAGCTAAGCCGTTAAGTCGATCCTCCTTCATTGTCAACCTCAGAAACGTCTATATACGCCGCAATGTTGAAAAACTTCTTTCTACTGTAGCAATAGATCCAGGCAGACATGCTAATATTTTGTAGAGCGTTTACAAAGTAGGATAGTCAGACCTAGGACAAACAGACAACGCTTGCGTAACAGGATCACCATCACTAAGGACGTTTATGCTCGTTTGCTTGTATTGAAGAATTTCTCCCATTAGTCTCTCTTTAATCACAAACAGTAATTCTTCTTCTGAGAACGGTACTTCAGTTAAGAACTTATTCAGTTTATGTGTCACGCCATTACCCTCATGTTTCAGCAGTTGTGTGGGCAAAAGTATGTTGAATTTTACATGATAAAATATTTTTTTCATGTTCTCTCATGTCAGTCGTAACATGGTCCAGTCCTGGAATAAAAACAGTTCTTTTCTAGTATGTCACAGCATCATCATTATGATCGCAGTTTTCCCTGTGTCATTGTCTGCCTGTAAGACGCGGAATACTCATCTCTGCGTCTAACTCTTCCATAGCGGCCTTCACCTCTTCAACAATACGAGAAAAGTGGCTATTGGAATTAGCTCTCATGCTGTCGTACACAGTGAGCGTCGAATCTAATTTTTCTTTTGCCATCGCGACATCTAAGCTAGGGTCTTGTAAGATTTTACTTACTGAACATGTTATGCTCATAGTGTCACTCATTGTAAACAGAGTGATAATAACCTCGCAATTAGAGCGAGCTCTAAGCGGAATATTGGCTTTGGCTGCCCTTGTTCTATCCCTCCAACACTCCACATTGTTCCAAGATCAACTGTGAATTGAATAATAGCATCATATCGCTCAACCCGTCTTATTTGACAATGTGACAGCAGCCAGTGTTTTAACTGACTCTTCAATGTTGCGAACCGCTTGCTAGACGCTGTAAACAACGATACTACGTATTCATTAGTACAAAGTGAGTTCCTCTCACTTGTCACTTTGCAACAGCGAGAGACAGCGCCGTCGAGCTGATGACTTCGACACAGTGCTGGTGGCGTGTCGATAGCTTTCTTTTTTTGTAGCTACAGCTCCTTTCAATTCAGACATATTAACTGAGTAATCATCACAGCCTTTATCCACACAGTTCTACAGTGACAGAGAAAGCCTTTCCATTATCCTTAGAATCGTAGTACCTAACACTTCACCAGTATTGTTACGCTCTTCATCTTGACTCTCTTGAGAATCATCGTCAGTGTATCTGCTACAAACATTCTCTTTCTGGATGCCACCGAAACCCAAAAACCTTTCGTGTAATTTGCCGTCAACATATCTTGCAGCTAAACTCAGCTGGACGATGAGCGCTATGTCAGTATGCTCATCGAAGATTATGCTGTAATAACGAGAATACTTGATTTCCTCTAGTATTATCGATAATATCACTGTTTCACAGCATGAAATAAGTTCGTTACACGTTGTTTTACTTGTGTAAGTGGCGTTCGCTTTAGTTGTCTCAAGGTGTTATTAAGTTAGTGTTTCAGTTGCAGGACCATCCTTTGCTGCAAATGGCAATTTGAGCACCCACTTCATAATTTTGGGACGGTCTCCGTGAAGAGCCTAGCTGGTGCACCTTTCTTCACGTACTCTGGTACTACGATGATGATCTTTGCTTTGCGGTCTGTACAATCAATTAAGTTACGTTCAGAATTAGAAGACCATTACTCATTGCACATCACTATTTTCAGCTCTTGATTTGCCACTTTGCGGTAGTATCCATTAAAATAGAAGTTGCCATCGATATTAGCACCTGTTCACATACTGTAATAATGTTAAAAATGCATTCATGGTTATAGAATACAGCACAGATTACTGTTTGTGTTGCAGAGCATCAACTGCTACAGAAAGTTAGCTTCGGAATTCTTATCATCTCTACGAAGATGTCTCAGTCAGTTCCATAAATACTAGATATTGCTTCCAAGCAGCGAACTGCTCAACTCATCAGTAACAGATGTTTACAGCAAGAGGTACCAGTCTATGAAGTTCAAGATATATCCTCCGACCAAGATACGATTTTATTGGTTTTTATGGGCTTCATGTGCAGCAGCAAAGGTCCTAATACATGCATAGAGGCTGGCGATTGTCTGGGTGTCACATGATGTTTGTTACTGTGACTCTCACCCAATCGCTAGCTGCTGTGTGTCCTATACCTCGGACTTGTGTCGGTAAATATATGGTGGTCTCCAGCAACAGCATAATTACCACTGGTGCCTAAGGTGATGGTAGTGTACTTCTGCACATGTCAAGTGCAAAATAATGATAATGGTAATTCATATATAGCAGATGATTTTAGTTTAGTACTAACATATTACTAAATTACTATCAGTGACACATAATTTTTACTCTCCTTGCATGATAAACCTAAGCTGTCGTTCTGTCCATATGAGGTAGTCAGTTTCAATGCTGCATCTGAAATCACTCTTCAGATAACGTTCTTCCCAGCATGTAAGAGTGCTCCTCCCCTAATGATTATTTACTGTGATGATGATACTATGCTCTTAAAGTGTTATAGATGTCTTACCTCCATGAATTATTCCGCATAATAAGCAAAAAGTGTGGTTCTTAATGTGCGAGATTTTGTCAATCAGCAGTTTAAGTGACAAACAATCGACCACTCTGCATGTGATGGTTCCCATTAATATTTCAGTGTCATCAAGTTGTTTCCTTTTCTTAAAATCTGTCAGCCATTTTTTCTCTAGATATAACGTACTGAAATTATGATGCTAATATATTAATGTATATTAACGCCTTTGTGGCACCCAAACATTATTCAATGCTGTTATGGTGAAGTGAACGCTGCTTGATGTCCATGGTTTACTTCTGATTGTGTCCATCAATTGGTGATCGCCTGTGCAAACAGCGCAACTGCCATCGCTTAGCAAGATTTCCCATTTTCCTATGAGGTGGATATGTGGTACAACTCAAGCACATGGCGTTGTAATCATTTATCCGTGCATCGTAATGGTTACACGAAGCAATCACATTTTTAAATTACTGTTCTCGTCACACTACTATCACACACTGTGCGTGGGAAGCATCAGCGTTCGTTTTCAAAGTGTGAGTTGACCTCCCTAACGTTACCTATTGTAATGATGGTGATTACTTCGTAGCCCTGACTGACTCTTAAATTACTCTTTGATTTACAGGACAATTGTTCCCCAGTGACAGTCAAGCTCTAATCGCTGTTTTCAAACATTCATACTGATTAATTATGCTCATTACCTTGTGGTATTAATGTCTTATTAAGGTAGTTCATGCTTCACACTACCATCACATGCTTATCTTCAACACCTGACTGACCAGTGTGAAATTGTTTCGATCAGAAGACAAGCGACCATTGCTGTTTGTTGCTGTTCAGGTAATGTAATAATTTTAGCTAATTCATGGTGATGACATGGTATTCAATTATTTCTCATGATACAGGGCCATCACTTGCTGCTCACAGTGTGCTTCAGCTCAAGAATCGCTAGGGATACCTTATCTACTGGCTGAGACTGCTGTTTCAATAATATACGACCATCAACAGCCATACTGTTATTACTGCTCTCAAGTGCTCAGATATGTAAATGAAGTTGACTAATTGTGGTACTGAATCTTCATTAAATTAGTTATGCATACAAGGTCGATAACTAACTCCACTTCATAATTTTCATTACTTGACTGTCCATTTTGAAATACTGCACGCTCATTTGTCTGCAAGGACCCATAATTACCCAAATATCCAGTAAGGGCCTAAAATGCTTTGTGTTATGGTTGGCATCTGTGAGGGTACTTGTCTGGGTAGGGGCGAGCTGACTGTCGACCGTTTCTATCTGCCTGGCCATACACAAACACCATCTCGGCTTCGTCTAGACAAGAATACCATACTAGTCTGCTGCTTGCAGTACGCTGCATCAGTCACAACGCCTGCAACAAACAAGGAACACACGCTATCTACAATAGCAATAATGCGTTGCCAGACACATGTACATAGGATCCTTTTTCTTCCCTTTCTAGTCACAAATCCGTGCCAGCAGTGTGTCTGTTTCATTAATTTTGACCTTTCATTAAGTCTGTAGCATTCACATGTTTCTGAATTACTGTTGCAATTAATTAGCCATCACTTAGCGTGTACGGTATTCTTTTACCCATAGTTATGTTGCTGTGAGGCAGTCTCGTTTGGCAAGTGGCAACAGACTTCTCACCACGAGGATGCCACGTGCTATCATAATACTAATGCATGTATGGATGGTGATGAGTATGTGGCATCCACATGTTATTAACTTACAGCTTATGTCACATGGTCGATACCTACTGTATATGGTTAGCCTCAGGCACTGTTACTACAGTGTGGTCCGGTCTCCATCAACAACTCCTACACCAACGCTTTTCAAGATGTATCCTTTTCCAAAAGGGCTAATAGAGTATTCGTCCGCAAAATTTCATGTACAGTACTAAATATAGTAATTCATGGTGGAAGAAGAGGAATGTGTGGCACCAACATAAGAGGCGGCAAAAGTCATGGGATAGCGAGATGCACATATACAGACGGTGGTACTGTCTCGTACACAAAGTACAAAACGGCAATGCATTGGTGGGATGTCATTTGTACGCAGGTGATTCATGCGAAAAAGTTTCCGATATGATTATGGCCGCATAACTGGAGTCAATAGACTTTGAGGGCTGAATGGCAGTTGAAGCTAGAAGCATAGGGCATTTTATTTCGGAAATCGTCAGGAATTTTTGTATTCTGAAATCAACAGTGTTAATAGTGTGCCAAGAATGCCAAATTCCAGACATTACCTCTCACGGGCAACGAACTTTCCGCCGTCCTTCACGTTGCGTACATACATACTCACATACACTAATATTTGTTCCATAGATCATGAATAAGACATTTCGTAATGATGTGGCACATTTCACCGAGAGCAGCGATGTTTGCATAGAGTTGTCAGTGACAACAGTCAAGCAACATATAATGAAATGACTGCAGAACTAATGTGGGACGAACGACGGAGGTATCCATTAGGAGACTGGATAGAAGTTTGGCGTTAATGGGCCAGGGCAGCAGACAACACTATGACGTCACCAGCAGCGCCTCTCCTGGACTCTTGACCATATTGGTTAGACTGTAGACAAATGGAAAACGGTGGCTTGGTGAGATGAGTACCGATTTCAGTTGGTAAAATGTGATGGTAGGTTTCGAGTGTGGACGAGTACCCACAAAGATTTCAACCCAAGTTGTCAACAGGGCACTGTGCAGGTTGATGGCCGCTACATAATGGTTAGGGCTGTGTTTACATGGACTGGGCTGGGTCCTCTGATCCATCATTGGCTGAGGATCGTTATGTTAGGCTACTTTGAGATAATTTCCAGCCAGTGAACGACTTCATGTTCCCAAACAACGTTGGAATTTTTATGGAGTGCAATCAGCCTTGTCACCAGTCTGTATATATGACACAAATCTCAGCTAACAGCTGCTGGACGAGTCGCTGCGAGCTCATTTCTGTCAACAGGTTGCTTCTATCATCGTTTGAGATGTATCTTCTTCAGAGAATGTGACATTCACTTATTTCTCTAGGTTTCAGGAGCAACAGTGATGGTGGAAAGCAATCAGGATGCATGATTCGTATCAAATATAGTGTGCAGGGTATGTAATATTTTACATATGTAACTCCCATGAAACCCCAGATTATTCATGGAAACGAGGCAACGGCGGGCGGCAGTACTATCTTCTTCAGAAGATACTTCGCAGAAATTTGGTATGCCAAGAGGTTTACAACAGATAAAAGGCGTCCGAGAAAGCGGCAAGAAACACAGAGAGGTGCTGCGAAGATATCATTGGTGAGACAAATGTGTAAATATGGAAAACAACATACCTCTTAGTGCAGGTGAACCCGTACATATCACATTATCAGAACTCCACTGCTTAAGATTGTAGATAGAGAGGCAATACTCTGTAAGAAAAAGAACGCAGTACATTGGGTCTAAATGGCACGAGAAGTCACCAGGCACACATGAGATTACAATAAGAGTGGCAAATGAAGTGGCAACTGTAAATATAGTCATAAGTTAATTACTTCAGCTGCAGAGTTGTTTGGAGGTATTTTGATTACTTTTGTGTTCTGTCTGATTTATGGTACCTTTAAATAAGGTATTTATCCGATTTATCATTTATATACAAAAAGCGAGGGAATTCATTGATTTTATACGACCCAAGTCCTACGTCTTTCCAAAATAATCTAGGAAATGAATGTAGGAGAGACACGTGCCAAACGCATGTACGGTTGCAATATTACAATGTTAATATATCCTGCCAGTTATTACTCTGCATTCATATCAGAACCACTGTAGTGTGAAGCCACAGTGGTGTATGCTTCCGTTATCGTGACTAGGGCAAATTGCGATGATGTTTTTCCTTGGAAGCAGATTTTTGTTGCAGAGGCAGTAACACCTATCCATTACAGGTCGCGTAAAGTAAACAAAACACAGGCCACTGGCTCTCTCACACTACATCTCACCAAGTTAGTTAAAAATAAATGATATCGTATAAATTAACTTATTCGTATTTCACTCCACGACAAGAAACGAAAATTATCGATGCAGCATATGCTTTATGCTATCCTTAACGCTTCCCTGTCCATAAGTACACTTACTGTAACGACAGAAACAATCGTCTGGCGACAAAGTGGAATCACAAGTACATATAAAATGCAGTATTACGTCTGTCCAGTAAATCGGTATTTAGGTACTTGGCCAGTGTTGGCTGTCGATAATTTCATGTTTGATTGTAGGTAAGTCTATGACTAGATAGAGGTACTTTTGATAATATGACTGCCACAAAAGTTATCGAGTGACAGCATATCTAATAAGCCAAGAGCTATGACAATCTGTTGTACGTTATGCAACATAACAATTCTAGTTTATCTTAAGCAGTGGCGAATACAGAAAAAACTCAAGGAGGCGATTTCTAGAGCTACCTTCGCTTTTACCGTAATATAAAAAAGAAAATCCAGTCACGTGCAAACTTTAAGAAAGTTATATTTAATTTGATTATACACATATACAAGACAATGCTATCTTAAGACATGAAAAAGTTACAATTGTGGTCATCCTCCTTGAATTATGAATTCTATGCGCCTATTCTTCCTGGCAAATTGGTTAATTATATCGTCAATAGAACAATCAATGTCAGGGTGAGCGCGCAACAGAGCTAAGCCGTTAAGTCGATCCTCCTTCATTGTCAACCTCAGAAACGTCTATATACGCCGCAATGTTCAAAATCTTCTTTCTACTGTAGCAATAGATCCAGGCAGACATGCTAATATTTTGTAGAGCGTTTACAAAGTAGGATAGTCAGACCTAGGACAAACAGACAACTCTTGCATAACAGAATCACCATCACTAAGGGCGTTTGTGCTCGTTTGAATGTATTGTAGAATCTCTTCCGTTTCCCTCTCTTTAATCACAAAGAATAATTCTTCTTCAAAGAACGGTAGTTCAGTTAATCACCGATTCAATTTATGTGCCAGATCATTACCGTCGTGTTTCAGTAATTGTTAGGGCAAAAGGATGTTGAATTTTAAAAGATAAATACTTTCTTCAGCAAAACGTTCTCTCACGTCAGGCGTAATATGGTCCAGTGTTGGAATAAAACCAGTTGTTTCCTCATACCTCACAGCATCATCATTATGATAGCAGTTTTCCCTGTGTCTTTGTCTGCCTAATAGACGTGGACACTCATCTCCAAGTCTAACTCTTCCATAACGGCCTTCGGCTTTTCAACAATACGAGCAAAGTTGCTATCAGGATGAGGTCTCATGCCGTCGTACACCTTGAGCGTCGAATCTAATTTTGCTTTTGCCATCACGACGTCCAAGCTAGGGTCTTGTAAGATTTTTCTGACTGGGTTTTTTATGATCATAATGTCGCTCACTGTAAACAGAGTGATAATAGGCTCGTAACTAGGGAGAGCTCTAAGGAGAATATTTGCTTTGGCAGCCGTTGTTCTATCCCTCCAACACTGTATTTCTTTAAGAACTTTGCAAACTGTTCCGAGATCAGATGCGAATTGAATAACAGCAGCCTGTCGCTCAACCCGTCTCGTTTGACAATGTGACTGTAGCGAGTATTTTAGCTGATTCTTCAATGTTGCGTACCGCTTGCTAGACGCTGTAAAGAACGATAGTACTTCTTCAATAGCACAAAGTGATTTTCTCACACCTGTCACTTTGCAACTGCGAGAGACAGCGACGTTGAGCTGTTGACTTCGGCACGGTGCTGCTTGAGCGTTGTGAGATATCTTTTTATCGTAGCCACAGCTCCTTTCAGTTCTGACATATTAACTGAGCAATCGGTACAACCATTACCCCCACAGTTCTCCAGTGACAGATAAAGCCTTTACATTCTCCTTAGAATCGTAGTATCTAATACTTCACCAGTTATGCTACGCTCTTCATCTAGACTCTCTTGAGGTTCATCGTTAATGTTTCCGCTACAATCACTGCCTTTCTGGATGCCAACGAAACCCAAAAATATTTCGTGTAATTTGTCGTCAACATCAACATATCTGGCAGCTAAACTCAGTTGGACAATGTGCACCATGTTCGTAGTCTCATCGAAGATTATGCTGTAATAACGAGTATCTTTGATTTCCTCCAGCATTCTCGGTAATATCACTGTTTCACAGCATGAAATAAGTTCGTTACACTGTGTTTTACTTATGTAAGTGGCGTTTGCTTTAGTGTCTCAAGGTGATGTTTTAGTTGCAATTCTCCAGTGTCAATTCTCTATCTCAGAAGAGTTCTGAAGCTTCCCTCCTTACTCACTATCCTCTCACGATCATTTTCGTTTTCCAATAGACTCCCATCATCTCTAAGCCCCCGCAGAGGAAAATCTTGTTTTCAAACAAATAGCACTCTTTTTAATACAGGTATAAAACGGTCACTGCTTTCCCTAGTCCTTTCCATTCTCTGTCTTGATAACTGATTTATGACCTCAAGTTCGCGGTTGTCTCGTATCGCCAAAAATAATTTTGCATCTGCTGACGTTTCAACGTGGGACTTGAGCTGAGAGTGGGTGTCAAGGTCACCATACTTACTAGTAATTTTGACAAACTCTCTTAGTTGTTCAGTCACAATTTTCTTGGCAATAATGGGTTTCTTTCCTCCAACAGTTTCATTATTCACTAAAATTGCGCACTTAATGCAAAGAGTCCCTTTTTAACTTGTGAGAACACGAGTCATGGATAGTGTTCAAAGTTATTAACGTGCACTTGTGTGCGTTCAACCCGTCCCCTCTTGTTGATCTCGGAAGTAGGAAGCATACGTCCTTTTTCAGGTTTTCTTGTAGCCATCAGAAACTTGTGTTTTATATCGTCACTAAAATTTCTTGACGCTAATATATCCAAATAATTGCAAATGTCCGTGGGATTAATGGAATCAGTTGATGAACTTTGTTGTGGAAGTTTCGACGAAGTGCTGGGCTCTGCTTCTACATCTGGTGGTGTTTACGTGGCTGAATAATGACCGGAATGTTCAGATGTTTCTATTTATTATATTGCTACGACCAAGCTACATTAGAAGGCAATTATTCTCGAATAAACACTTTATATGCACTGAAAAATGCAACACACTTAGCACTAAAACACACACTGTCACACACCGTGTATTTCTAATATCATTCATCACCGCAGTAACTGAAGTCCGATAGCTAATAATCCCAGTTGTTCACTTTTCATCACTTCCAAGTTATTGGTATGATTATAGCTTTCAAACTGACTACCTGGCAGTGACTCTGCTTCCGTCATATGTTTCGAGAACATTCGCTTCCTGAATGTTAGCTTCCAGACATTGATCTAGTGTGAACAAAGACCTACTGTGAAAGCGACAAGCCAATATGTACCTACAACGTATGATATAAGGGCCAGTTTCCAATGATGTCATCATTCGGTAGTTTATGTGTGTGGAACTTTTATTGTCGATTCCGTTCCTTTGTAGTGCATTTGACATAGGGCGTGTATAGTAGCTATGCGTATTTAGAAATCTTCTCGAAAGTCGCCATTACCGGAGATATATGCATCAATACTTTCCCATACCTAACTCCTATTACGAGTTAAGAATAGGACACTATTGTTAAGTAAATAGTACAAATATTGTAATGTTCTTTTGAAAAAGATTAACGCTTTATAGGATTATATTAATGGAATCTCTGGACCGTCGAATGGGTACTTAACTCGATTCATCATGTAGCGTGCAATGCAACTTCCAATACCAATAAATATATAAAGTCACTGGAAAATACATTCAGCCCCTTAGGTATTGAATCCTGTGGCCCTGTTCAAAACTGATAACTTTGCTCCCTGTGCACACAACAAATATACTAATTTGTCTTACCTCTAAATCAGCAATGGGGTAATGCGATATATTCTGGTATCCCATGAAAAACAAAAATATGCTAGCCACAGGCTCATCAGTGTGGAATGCTGGTCCATAATACTTGAAATGCACATGAAATTCTTTTGGCAGATAAACGAGAACATTTAAGAAAATCCAACTTCCTTGAAAACTATATGACCTCGACCGGGACGAGGTACCGCTTATGGTGAATTACTAACACTGAGTTTCTTCTTTAGCGACATTGTATTGCATGTTACGTTGTCATTTCAAAAGCATCTAGCAATTGTAGTTACATTACTCACAATTGATTCACAAACAATGAGATTTAAGTAGCAAGTATTATCTAACATCATTAATCCAACATAAATGCAAATCATCAAATTACATATAGCTGTGTTAACAAATCATAAAAAACATTACAAAAGTGAAATATCTAACTATCCTTTTTATCAAGAAAGTTTATGTGCATTCTAGGGTTACTCAACGATAACAAATTATCAGTCAACTCATCTATTCTAACGAGCTGGCAAAAACAAAAATCGTAATTATTTAACATCTTTATCTTGCTTCCATGAAGACTTCTGCTTCGAAATGCAACAATATTGACATACCTATATTGATCTAACACTTGATTGCTTCACACAGCTCACCACAAAAACTAACTACTTCATTATCTTTTCCTCATAGACTGCTACCTACAATTGTGCATCTAGCGCTCTCTTAATCCAGCACTGTAGTCTCAGACCAAAAACCGTATCTCTGATTCTGCGGTCGTGCACAGTTAGCGATCAGCGTAATAGAGCCTATCAAAGACATACATCGTTCATAAAACCATAGTTCCATAATAGTTCACATTAATGTACATATTCAGGTACCACTTACAAGTTACACCAGTTAACTCCTTTCAATATTGTTACGAGACTCAAAACAATATTTTTACTGAGAAATTATTATGAATAACTATTATCAATACTTCTCAATCAACTGATCACTCTCTCTCTTGACTAATCTTCACACTTGCACTTGCTACAACTCCGGATTTTTATTTATTCATTCTTCAGTCTTAACATTTCTGCTTCTGAATGTAAACTAGTCACCAGTCAGTAGACTAGATTAGCATGAACTACAACTGGTCCTGTATTATCTTGCTGAAAGATAGATGCCGTACAGTCATAGGTCTTAAAATAACAGAAACGCAGGAGCTGCAGTCCAAATTACCGGCTAAACGAACTAGAGATGATCGCGTTGTGTACTTAGTTTATCGTCACGTCATCGCACCAGCACCTAGATCCCTACGACGTTGCAGTATTTCAACGTTCGTTCTCCTCTGAGCACCCACACACGGATACGTCCATCTTGTTGCTGTATACAGAATCGAGACTTCTCTGAGAAGATGACGTGGTATCACTTTTGAGTCCTTGATACCCACACTGCCTGAGTGAACTTCATTCTTGTACTCTCCTCTAGGGAATTTTCAAAAATTGTCGCCACGGCAGGAAAAGAGATAACTTATTTTCTTGAATGTAAAATTTAAATTATCTTGCCCACACTTCTTACACTTCTCGCGAAAAAATTAACGTTTTTAAAGAAGAAGAAAGTGCGACAGATTAGACAGACTGTCGTTCTCGTCCAATACTAACATCTTCCAAAGATAATAAACTTTGAGTGCAAGATACGCTAACTAAAAGATTTCTCTGACTTTTAAACTCGACCCCGCCGAGGGCAGGTGCGAAAACCAGCCTTTCCACATAATCTACAACGTGAATTCGTGGCTAGTAGCCACGTCCGGCCTCAGTTACACGGTTGGCAAGTATTTCGAAAGCCTTCTCCACTTGCCCACGGTATAATGAGCGCAGACAGATGGACTACACAAATTCCCCACTAGGGAGGGATGTGAGTAGGAGATGTGAATGCTGCAGCCCCATAAACTCATTCACGAGTGTTGTGGTAAGCTTACTGTATCTTGAAAGTGTTGAGTTCCCAGAATAACCCTTATGCAGCCGAAACAAATTTTTAGCTACTGCAGATGGTATATTGCCTTAAGAATTTCTGTGGTATGTAGGGGATACAAGCCTTCTAACTACGGTCCACGTATTTCAGATAATAATCGTGAAAAATCAGTAATCTGTCGTTCGAGTTAACCGATGCCATATGACGTGGATATGTCTGAAGTTGTAAGCCAAGTTGTGGCAAATTAGCGATGCTTTGCACCCGATCAGCACAGTGGTCGTTTCATTGTCTTCTGTATCATCGCAGCTCAACCTGTACTTCTTCCGCTAGCGATGACACAGACTTAATTTTCAAGTATTCATGTACTCCACTGACGATGATACATTACACAACGATGGTGACTGCAGGAAGTCACTTGCACTATTGAAACATTGTTTGCATTATAACACCTTCATTCACTGCACATGATTATCGTCACCACTTGATTCACAATTGTGATATGGTCTCAATCACCTGCAAAGCTACATTTGCCGTTTTGAGGCATTCAGGTATTGTAATGGTGTTTCTTATTTCTTGGTATAAGCTCTTTATTAAATCACTCTTTGATTTACAGGGCTATCACTCGCTCCACGTGGTCAACATCATCAATTGTTTCTCCACTGGTAGTTGGTCTCCATCAACTACTCAACTAGCATCGAGATTTCCAAGGGAGAAAGGGGAGGAAAAAACAACTTAAACATTAGTGTCATACAATATTTTGTGTAATGTAATATCTTGTACAGACATGTATTATTAACCTGACACGTTCCACATCATTACGAAGTGTCGTATTCATGATCTATGGAACAAGTATTAATCTAATCTAATCCAAGTGTAAAGGTACTATACTTACGTTGAGTACATAATGGTATCTACACGTTACCGAATTACTCTTCGCGTTACTGGACGATTACTCGTTGCATATGGTTATCATCACTATCTGAATCGTCATTGTGAGTTTCTGTTCGTCAACATCCCACCTTCGATCCCTTTTTACAATGAAAATATATTCTAATGACGTATGATTGCTGCATGGTATCGACACGTTATTAAAATACTCTTTGAGTTACAGCACCTTCATCTGCTGCATACAGATATCATCAGCACTCGTCTCGCACTTCCAATAAGATGATATCCATCAATAACCAGTCCGCACCGCTGTTTTCAAGTAATAAGGTACTGTAATTTCGTTGATTACTCCATGTTACTGACACGTTATTGAAATACTGTTGCATTACTTGAACAGATCATCAGTTTTCATCAACGCATACTTCATCTCTGTGACATGGTCACCGCTAACAGCCAAACTGCTTGAGCTGTTGTCAAGAATTCAAGTATTATAAATATGCTGATTACTCCATGATAACGAAATGTTATTAAATCTCTCTTAAAATTACAGGATGTGAGGTGCTCTCTAACGCCAGTCCAACTGCATTGCTGTCGTAAAATATTCAGGTACTGTAATCATGTTTATTACTTTCTGGTATCGACAAGATATTACGGAACATTTCACGTTACAGGACAATCGTTCCATTTTCATGATTACCATCAGTACACGATTCGTCATTATAACATGATGTCCATCAACAGTCCAACAGCTGTCTTCAGTTATTTAGATACCGTGATAATGTTCATTACTTTATCTTACTGAACTGTTCTAAACTGCTCATTCGATTACATGACGATCGCATGGTGCTTCTGACAGTCTTCAAAAGATGGTTAGCCAGTGTGAGGTAATCACAGTCACATCCACAAATACAGTATGCTGGGCCCATCATTGTCAGTGGGATTCCGTCAATAGATCACTATCATCGACATTCAAGGTGTATTTTTATCTCACGTTGTTTCAGTTATCTGAAATCATGTTCCGTACCATGACAGTATATCATGCCTGGAGGCTGACGCTTGAATGACACCGACGCGTTATTTATCACTGTTACCGTCGTACAACCGTTACTTACAGTGCTTAGCTTACTTCAGACTCGTGTCTTTTACTGTGCAATAGTCACCACCAATATATCGACGGTCGTCACTGTGCAAGATGTAGCCTGTTTTAGGAGATGACACGATACATTCACCGTGTATCTAACAGAATGCTCTTCACTCTACGTCATCTACAGTTATACCAATAATTCGCGTGTGGAGTGTATGACTGTGCGACATTCACATGTTACTTAATTACTATGGATTGTACATAGTCATCACACAATGCGCATGGCTATCATCATGCATCGGTTTTTCAGTACGAGGTGGTAACGTCAAGAAATCAACTACAATCAATGTCAAGTTGTATCCTTTTCAGCGAAGTGTTCTCTGAAGCGTCACGAGAGTGCTGATTACAGTAATTCACTCATGAAGCGTGATGGTTCTGCGGCGTCACCATTTTACTAAATAGCTCTTTCGTTACATGACGATTTGTGGGCGTCACACTACCATCATAAACTTTGCATGGGAATCATCAGCTATGGTGGACCCAATATGATGTTTCCAGAATGAGATTTTCACTCTGCAGCGGAGTGTGCGCTGATATGAAACTTCCTGGCAGATTATAACTTTGTGCCCGACCGAGACTCGAACTCGGGACCTTTGCCTTTCGAGGGCAAGTGCTCTACCATCAGTATTAATCTGCCAGGAAGTTTCATATCAGCGCACACTCCGCTGCAGAGTGGAAATCTCATTCTGGAAACATCCCCAAGGCTGTGGCTAAGCCATGTCTCCACAATATCCTTTCTTTCAGGAGTGCTAGTTCTGCATGGTTCGCAGGAGAGCTTCTGTAAAGTTTGGAAGGTAGGAGACGAGATACCGGCAGAAGTAAAGCTGTGAGTACCGGGCGTGAGTCGTGCTTCGGTAGCTCAGATGGTAGAGCACTTGCCCGCGAAAGGAGAAGGTCCCGAGTTCGAGTCTCGGTCGGGCACACAGTTTTAATCTGCCAGGAAGTTTCTTATCAGCGCACACTCCGCTGCAGAGTGAAAATCTCATTCTGGAAACATCCCCAAGGCTGTGGCTAAGCCATGTCTCCGCAATATCCTTTCTTTCAGGAGTGCTAGTTCTGCATGGTTCGCAGGAGAGCTTCTGTAAAGTTTGGAAGGTAGGAGACGAGATACTGGCAGAAGTAAAACTGTGAGTACCGGGCGTGAGTCGTGCTTCGGTGGTTCAGCTGGTAGAGCACTTGCCCGCGAAAGGCAAAGGTCCCGAGTTCGAGTCTCGGTCGGGAACACAGTTTTAATCTGCCAGGAAGTTTCATATCAGCGCACACTACGCTGCAGAGTGAAAATCTCATTCTGGAAATATCCCCAAGGCTGTGGCTAAGCCATGTCTCCGCAATATCCTTTCTTTCAGGAGTGCTAGTTTTGCATGGTTCGCAGGAGAGCTTCTGTAAAGTTTGGAAGGTAGGAGACGAGATACTGGCAGAAGTAAAGCTGTGAGTACCGGGCGTGAGTCGTGCTTCGGTGGTTCGGCTGGTAGACCACTTGCCCGCGAAAGGCAAGGGTCCCGAGTTCGAGTCTCGGTCAGGCACATAGTTTTAATATGCCAGGAATTTCCAATATGATGTGTTCTACATCAGCAACCCAACTTCCAACTTTGTTTCTAAGGAGATGACAGAATGTCATTTCTTAAGTATTTATGAAGTTTAATTATGTTGATAGTGTAAACATTGGAGCAGATACCTTAGTATTATCGACACGTTGTTAAATTATGATTTATTTCCATGGGCATTAATCGGTACCCACAAACGTGTTCAGTATTCGGTTCGACAGTGTCAGGTCTCTCAGTCTGATACAGAAATGCCAGCTGCTCCACCAATTATTGTGCTGAACCGATCAGTGTAGTGTGTTCTATCAAAAGTTCTTTACCATCGAGGTACATGTATATCTTTTCCCATAACAAGCTATAGTGAACTGTTTTTCTAGGCTTCATGTGCTGCGATAACAGCGCTAATGAACACATCGCGGCTGGCGGTTCTCTATGATGCGCTAGAGTTCCGAATACCTCTTAAGCAGCAAAACTCAGTGCTTTGTGACTGCCGGTGTGCGTTCGTTAGGAAGAAGTGTACCGTGAGGAGTGGACCTGGAAGGGATGATATAACCGCTCTTGTTCTCTATATACATCATTGATGTGAGTACAGGATGCCTTTCAATTTACAGATGTTTACCGATGACGCTGTGGGGTTCACGAAAGTATCATCGTTGAGTGGCTATAGTACTATATAGGATGGCTTAGACAGATATTTTAGTTGCTGTGATGAATGGCAGCTTACTTTAAATGTAAAAAAATCTAAGTTAACGCGGAGACGTAGCAAAAATAAATACAACAGTAGTAGAGTGCTCCCTGACACAGGCACTGCCATTAAATATCTAGGCTTAACGTTGCATAACGATATGGAACGAATGGGCTCATCTGGTAATAGCAGAAAAGATGAGAAAACCACATCGTTTCCTTGGAAAAATTTGGGAAAGTGTTATACATCTATAAAGGGTGGGGCGTATAGAACACTAGTGCGACACATCCTTGACTATGGCTTGAATGCTTGGGACCAAGAGCAGGTCAGATTAAAGGAAAACTTCGAAGCAGTTCAAGAGCGTACTGCTAGATTTGATACAGGTAGGTTTGCGAAGGTAATACGACGTTCCTTTCACCAGGTCATGTTAAGGAAAATTAGAGAACCGACTTTTGAGGCCGACTGCAGAACTATACTACTGCGGTGAACGTAGATTTCGCGTGAGGGCCACGAAGACAACAGAAACTAGGGCTCATACAGAGGCTTATAGGTAACAGTTTTTCCCTCGCTCTGTTTGCGAGTACAGTAGGAAAAGTAGTGGAATTAGGTAACCACCGCCGTATACTATACGGTTGCTTGCGGAGTTTCTATGTAAATGTAGATACAGATGCTGTCTATGATGTACCTCAGACTTGTGTATGTTAATGCGTGATGGTCTCCTCCAACGGCTCAACAGGTATTATTCCCTAGGAAGTGGTCGAGTTCCACTATACAGTAAAAAATGAACGGTAATGATCATACTGGCCGGCCGGTGCGGCCATGCGGTTCTAGGCGCTACAGTCTAGAACCGCGTGACTGCTACGGTCGCAGGTTCGAATCCTGCCTCGGGCATGGATGTGTGTTAAGTCCTTAATTTAGTTAGGTTTAAGTAGTTCTAAGTTCTAGGGAACTGATGACCTCAGAAGTTAAGTCCAATAGCGCTCAGAGCCATTTGAACCATTTGATCATACTGATTCATGCATAGAGAGTGATAGATCTGTAAACATGACATATTATTGGATTATAAAATCACTCTTCCTGATTTATAAGCTTCAACAACTATTTCGTCACTGCGTGGTGCTCTCCTTCGACAACGCATCTCAAAAGGATTCGGTACGTAGGACATCCGCAACAGAGAGTCGTGATAATTAATTTACACAGTACTCCGTGAATGTCAACATGCATGCAAGCAGGTTGCCGACTGCCTGACAAACTAATGTTATTTACCACTGTTTCAGTCTCACGAACTTCAGTTGATCAGCATACTATACCTCAGGATAATTTAGGTCAACGTGTTGTAGTTTCTGTCGATAATACAACTGCCATCGCTGTTGAAGATGTTACCTTCCCTTAGGAGTATGGGAATGACACTGTACAAGCAGAGTGCTCATTGATAATGATGGTTAATTCGTACTTGGAGGGTGATGGTTGTCTGGAGCGGTATTTGTTCAAATTTCGTTGTGGACCACAGAACCATCAGTCTCCGAGCATGGTAGGTTTCAGCACCATTTCTGTCAATATGACGAAGTTTCTTCGATAATTCATATGAAGTCAGCTTCGTGGAGGTAATCTTTTCCAGAGATGTGAAAGAGTGCTCATCTTAAAGACGTCTTGTACTGTAATAACCACAGTAATGTTTTCACGAAGAATTGCGATTTTCTTATATCTCTGTGTTGAGCGATGTTATATTTCAAAATATACATTTGTCTTCACACTACTATCACCCGCCGTAGAAATAAGTTTTATCCACGATTCTCTCAATATGAGGTGTTATCTATGTACAACCAAGGTACCACTGATGATGGAGGAGTATTTAGTTTTCAAGATTCGTTCATGTACTGTCATTATAACGTTATTAAATCATGCGAAGGATGAAGATTACTTCATACCATAATCATGTTATTAAATTATAGTTTGTTTTACAATAGACATACTTGCTGCTCAGGACTATCATCGGCGCCTGAATTGCCATTGTGGTTATTGTTAATTAACCCCAGCCCCCACCCCCACCCCCCATCTCCAACCACCGCTGTTTACAATTATCAGTTATTCTAACGATGTATGATTGCTTTTTGATATGGACATGTTGTGGAAATACTCTTTGCATTTTCAATCACTCTTCGGCGTCCATCTACAACCAGCCTGCCAAATTTGTTTTCAGCTATTCAGGTACTGTAATGTGTTACTGACATGTTATTAAATCAATCTTTGCTTTACAGGACCAACACTTGAATCGCCATTGTGACACAATCTCCACTAACAGCCCAATTGCTTTAAGTATTTTCGAGTATTCAACGTTACAAATATGTTGATTACTCCATGATAACGACCGTGATTTTAAACTCTTCTTAGGATTATCGGAAAACAACTCGCTATTCATAGTTATCTTCAGCACTAGATTAACCAAGGTGGGGTGCTCTCAAACAGTTGTCCGACTGACAATGCAATCGTCAAGTATTCAGGTACTGTAATTATGTTGATTACTTCATAGTATCGACAAGTTATTAAATAACCTTTTACTTTACAGGACCACAGTTCTATTCTCATGGTTAACCTGAGCACTTGACTCGTCGTTGTAAGGTGCTGTCTGTCAACAGTTCCGCATCTGTTTTCAGTTATTTAGGTACGGGAATAATTCTGATTATATCGTGTTACCAAAGTACTACTAGTTTTTCATTCTGTTACGTGACAACCAAATGCACTCATGACTGTCTACAAAAGATGGTTTGCCGATGTCAAGTACTCACAATCACTTCTATAAATGCCATTTGTTAGGCCTGTCAGTATCAGTGGGATTCCATCAATAGATCACTGTCATCGACATTCAAGATGCATCTTTATGCGGCGTCCTTACAGTGGCCTGTTTACATAATGTCGTGTTCTGCAAAGTGATAATACACTACGGGCCATTAAAATTGCCACACCACGAAGATGACGTGTTACAGACGCGAAATTTAACCGACAGGAAGAAGATGCTGTGATATGCAAATGATTAGCTTTTCAGAGCATTCACACAAGGTTGGCGCTGGTGGCGACACCTACAACGTGCTAACACGAGGAAAGTTTCCAACCGATTTCTCATACACAAACAGCAGTGGACCGGCGTTTACGACTCTGATTAAGGTCGGATTGTAGCCTATCGCGATTGCGGTTTATCGTATCGCGACATTGCTGCTCGCGTTGGTCGAGATCCAATGACTGTTAGCAGAATATGGAATCGGTGGGTTCAGGAGGGTAATACGGAACGCCATGCTCGGTCCCAACGGCCTCGTATCACTAGCAGTCGAGATGACAGGCATCTAATCCGCATGGCTGCAACGGAACGTGCAGCCACGTCTCGATCCCTGAATCAACAGATGGGGACGTTTGCAAGACAACAACCATCTTCACGAACAGTTCGACGACGTTTGCAGCAGCATGGACTATCAGCTCGGAGACCATGGCTGCGGTTACCCTTGACGCTGCATCACAGACAGGAGCGCCTGCGATGGTGTACTCAACAACGAACCTGGGTGCACGAACGGCAAAACGTCATTTTTTCCGATGAATCCAGGTTCTGTTTACAGCATCATGATGGTCGCATCCGTGTTTGGCGACATCGCGGTGAGCGCACATTGGAAGCGGGTATTCGTCATCGCCATACTGGCGTATCACCCGGCGTGATGGTATGGGGTGCCATTGGTTACACGTCTCGGTCACCTCTTGTTCGCATTGACGGCACTTTGAACAGTGGACGTTAGATTTCAGATGTGTTACGACCCGTGGCTCTACCCTTCATTTGATCGCTGCGAAACCCTACATTTCAGCAGGATAACGCACGACCGGATGTTGCAGGTCCTGTACGGGCTTTTCTGGATACAGAAAATGCTGCCCTGGCCACCACATTCTCCAGATCTCTCACCAACTGAAAACGTCTGGTCAATGGTGACCGAGCAACTGGCTCGTCACAATAGGCCAGTCACTACTCTTGATGAACTGTGGTATCGTGTTGAAGCTGCATGGGCAGCAGTACCTGTACACCCCATCCAAGCTCTGTTTGACTGAATGCCCAGGCGTATCAAGGCCGTTATTACGGCTAGAGGTGGTTGTCCTGGGCACTGATTTCTCAGGATCTATGCACCCAAATTGCGTGAAAATGTAATCACGTGTCAGTTCTAGTATAATATATTTGTCCAATGAGTACATGTTTATCATCTGCATTTCTTCTTTTTGTAGCAATTATAATGGGCAGTAGTGTATTTCATACTTGGAGGCTGACGGATGAATGACATCAAGACACTATTTATTAATGTTGCTGACACATTTAACGTGGATTGCTTACTGCACACTTGTGTCTTTCAGTGTCGCCGCTGATGAAGCGGATACATTCCTGTTTTAGAAGATGATGAAATCCACTATACGAACCACCATGTACTGCGATGATGACAGCCAGAAGAGAATGCTCTTCACTCGACGACATCTAAATTAACACTCATAATTCCTGCATGGAGGGAGATGGCTATGCGACATTCACAGGTTACTGAATTACTGTGGATTGCACATAGTCATCTGTCTTTGTGCATGGTTAGCTTCATGTATTGATTCTTCAATATGAGCTGGTCTCGGCAAGAACTCAACTGTCACCGAATATCAAGTTGTATCCTTTTTAGAGGTAAGCATGTAGTATTCTCTGAAACATCATGACGATGCTGATGACAGGTTTCACACATTACCAGTGATGGTTTGAGATGTTTGAACTTCATAAAGTTACTATCGTCTTCATCTGTCATCATACATTTGCATGGGAATCATCAGGGACGATTCGTCCAGTGTGAACTGGTCTTCCTCACGAACCCAACCTCCATCGCAGTTCAAGACGTGTTCTACTTGAAAGAGGTAACAGAATGTCGTTTCTTAAGTTTTTATGAATTTTAATGATGTTCGCAATGCTGTATCTGTCACTGTGCTGGATCCATCAGCACGGGGTGCCCCATTATATGATGTCTTGTCAGTTATGTGCAAATACCATCACTCATTCTGTGTGGAAAGCAACACATGTAGTTCTTAATGGGTGATATGTTTTTGGTCAGCAGTTTCGCTAACAAATAATTGATCACTCTGCGTCTCATGTTGCTCGGTAATACGTCTCTGCTGAATCTTTTTGTAAAAAGAGACCGTGACCTCGTTGCTGTCCATTGTATACTTCAGATTTAGTCCGTCAATGGGTGATGGCCTGCGCTAGGAGGCTCAACTACTATGGATCTGGAAGATGCTTCATTTTCCTTGGAGGTCGATGGGTGCTACTACCTCAGCACTTCGCATAGAAACCACTTATCCATGGATCGTAATGGCTGCAGGAAGCAATCACATTAAAATTACACTTCTTTGATACACAGTGCATGGGAAGCGTGAGTACTCGTTCTCAAAGTGTAAATTGTTCTCCCCATCATCAGCTACTGTAATGATAATGATTACTTCGTTCTGACGGATTCTTAATTTACGCTTTTTTTCCCAGGACGATTACTTGCGCCTGTTAGTTACCATCACACCAATTGGCAAATATGAGAAGGTCTCCGTGAGCAGACGATCTGCCATGCTGTTCTCAAGTATGAAGTCTTGAAATGGTGTTGATTACTTCAGGATATCCGCATGTTATTAATTGCTCTTTGTGCTATAGGGCCTGAGTGGGTGCTCATGCTTATCTGCAGCACCTGATTCGCAATGATAACGAAGTCTACATCAATAGTCCCGTTGTAGTAGATGCCTTCAAGTATTCAGGTACTGTGACCATTTTGATTACATTGTGGCATCAAAAGAAAACTACCTTTAGGATTTCGGAAACATCATTCTTACGCCATAGCTATCTTTAAACGAGATTCGAGGTTGTTCTCCAAGGGCAAGCAAGTTGTCATCGCTATTTCAGAATATTCAGACAGGTCCATGTTGTCGATTGCTTCGTGATACTAATATGTTATTAAATTTGTGTTTACATCACAGGACCATTACATGAGTATTATGAGCACTTGATTCACCATTGTGACGTGGTTTCCATCAGCAGTCAAGCTATGATTGCTGTTTCCTGTTATTCAAGTAGTGTCAATGATTTTGATTACATTGTGGTAATGGAATGGTATTAAATTACTTCTCACGTTACAAGAATTTCATTTTCTCCTGACGGTTGCGACAAATACTTCATCTTCGCCTATAGAGTAGCTGGCATGGCTGCTTCTAGTATTTATGTACTGCACTGATGATAATTCTTTATTGTATTGACACATTGTTATATTATCTTTTCTCATATTGTTTGTCCACACATAAGATTCGAGGCTTTATGTACTCAGATCCTGTAATGTATATAACTACTTCTTGGTATATACACGTTAGGAAATTACTTTTTATCGTTACAGGATCATGTCATACAACACATCGTTATTTTCAGCACTTGATTCACCCTCTGTAACCTGGGCTCCCACAACGTAGTCTGTTGGTATGAAGAAATCTCAGTCATCAGCTTAAAAGCTCTACCCTTCACTCAATACGTGTCAGAGCATAAAGCTCAAATAACATGGCTGCAGATGGTATTTCCGTTCTTTCCAAGATGACAGTGTGTTACCGTACCAGTGAAGTACCGGATAATAACAACAGCAATCTGTGTATGGCCGATAACGATTGTCTAGCCACGAAATGTCATTAAAATACAGTTATTTTCAAATAAACAAGCAATGTAATAATATTGATTGAATCATAGTATGGACACATTTTGAAATTACTCTTTGCATTAAAGGAGAATTCGTACTTCACATGTGTGTCTTCAAAATTAAACTCTGTATTGTAAGATAATCTTCACAATATATTACGTGACTTTGATGTTATCTAGTATTCAGCTGCCTTAATGATTTTGATTTCATTGTGGTATGTTCTATGCATTACAGAGTCATCATCTTCAGCAGTTGCTTCATCATTAAGAAATGGTTGTCACCAACGTCCAAGCTGCCATTGCACATGTTATACTGATATGTTCTGCGTCAGAGCGTCGATGCTTCACTCATTTACTCTTTCAGTTGCAGGACCATGTTTTGCAGCGCATGGCAATGTGAGCACCTACTTCACAACAGTAAGATGAGTCACTCAACAGTGTAGCTGCTATGACCCTTTTTCTGGTAATCGGATACTGTTATGATTATGACTGCATTGTGCTATGGACACGTTATCAACTTATTTTTTGAAATACAGAAACGTAATTTACTGTTCGTGATTACCTTCTACACTTGGTTTACCACTGTGAGGAGCTGTCATTTAAATGCAAACTCTCATCGATTTTTGCAAGTATTCACATACTGCAATAATGTTAATAATCCATTCATGGATGGAAATTACAACAGAATAACGACTCATTACCATATTACTGATTGTGTTTCAGAAGCCTCCCTTCCTGCACTTAATTAACTTCAGTATTTTTATCATCTGTGTGCGAGTATCTCAATCGATTCCATAAGATCCAGCTGCTGCTTTCCGAAGGATAACACAATTCAGAGATGCTCGACCCATTAGCAAGACGTATTTCCACCAGTGGGTGCCTGTGACTCATTCAAGAGATATCCTTCTGCCAAGGTGCTACAGTGACAGGGCTCCAATGTACTGCAGTGAATATGCTAATGTGTGCATGGAAGCTGGCAACTGTCTGGCTGTCACACGATGTTTGTTACTGTCACAACCACCCAGTTGCTAGTTACCCAGCATGCTATACCTCATACTTGTGTCGGTCAATATGTGGTGGTCTCCATAAACAGCTTTACAACCAACGACGCTACAGATGTTACCGTTGGTTTGGAGACGGTAAACTGCTACTGTACACCTAAGGTACGTGATAAGGGTAATGGTAATCCTTGCGTGGCTGATGATGGTTGTGTGGTCACAAAATATTACTTAATTATTGTAACAAACACACAATTGCCTCTCACCTTGCACTGAAAGCTTAAGGAGTGTTTTTGCCCAAGTGAGGTGCATCTTTCATCAGTGTAGCTGAATTCGCTGTTAAGGATGCATTCATTGCTAGAGGTAATGCTGCTCGTCATCAAGAGGTTATTTGCTACGTAATGAAATTTCTATAGATGTCTAAATACCATCACTCAATTTTCATGGAAAGCAACACATATGGTTCTTAATGGGTGAGATATAGTCGGTCAACAGTTTAGCTAACAAATAATTGATCAGTATGTGTGCCACAGTTGTTGTTAACATCTCATTGTCATAGCATTCCAGTTATGACCTTCTCTTAAAAAGCGATAGCTGCGCTGTTCTCTAGAAATAGAGCACTGAAATTATGGGGATTACTCATGGATGTATGTTAATGGTTATTAGTTTCCGAAACATGATTCTCTACCATTACGGTCACATAAACGCTATTTACTCCCCATGGTATACTTCAAATTGTGTCCATCAATCTATGATCGCCTGCTCCAAAAGATCAACTTCCATCTACAAGATATATGACTTTCCTAGGAGGCGGATGAGTGATACTACTCAAGCACAATGCACTGTAATGATCTGTCTGTGGATCGTAATAGCTGCGCAAAGCAATCACATTGTTAAAATACTGTTCTCGTACATTAGCATCTCACAGTCTATAAACAACCGATCTGCCACAGACTTTTACAATTATTCGGGTGGTGATTAAAATAGAACATTATAATATAACAGTATTATTGTTGTATCATAATAAAATTAACTACAGTACTTCAGTACTTTAATTCCCTGCTCAAAGTTATTTTCAAATGTGGTTCGCTGTTCTAAATTATTCTTCAGTGATTGTTAAGTTCTAATCGCTGATACGTATATTCATAGACATATTACATATGCTTATTACTTTGTGGTATTATCACATTACTAAAGCAGTAGTTACCTGATTACTTTTCATGGTACCGGGTCATGACGTAATAATCACGATTTGCTTCAGTTCTAGAATCGCTTTGAAAATGTTGTCTCTGTCGACAGACAACGCGCCTTCGCTGTTTCAAAAGTTTATGCGATGGACTGATGTTAATTCTCCGTGTGACTGACACGTTATTATATTACATTTTCATTATTTGATTCGCCGCTTTTATTGGTTTTTATTCGCTTCATGTACTGCAGAGAAGGTGCTAATGCATGCATAGAGGCTGGCGATTGTTTGGCTGCAACATGATGTTTGATACTGTTTCAGTCACCCAATCGCTAGCTGCTGTGTGTGCAATACTTCACACTTGTGTCAGTAAATATGTGGTGGTCTGAAGCAACAGCATAATTGCCACTGGTGGCTAAGGTGGTAGCCTTCCCTTGGAGATGGTAGTGTACTTCTGCACATTTCACGAGCAGGATAATGATAATGGTAATCCAAACATAGCAGGTGATTTTCGTTTAGTACCAACATACTATTAAATTACTATCAGGGACACACAACTGTTACTCGCCTTGCATGGAAAACTTAAACAGTCTTTCTGTCCATATGAGATAGACAGTTTCAAGGCTGCATCTGAAATCACTCTTCAGATTACGTTCTTTCCAACAGGTAAGTATGCTCCTCCAAAATCAGTTATATACTATGGTGATGATACCATGTTATTAAAGTGTTATAGGTGTATAATCTCCATGAATTGATTTGCATGGGAAGCAGCACAAGTAGTTCTTAATGTGTGAGATGCTCTCAATCAACAGTTTAACTGACAAACAATCGACCACTCTGCATGTGGTGGATCACATTAATGTTTCAGTGTCATCAAGATGTATCCTTTTTCTTAAAATTTGTCAGCGACTTTCTTTTGTAGATGTAAGGTACTGAAATTATGATGGTAATATATTCATGGATGTTAACGACACTGTGGCACCCAAATATTATTTAATACTGTTACGGTCAAGTAACATGAACCACGGACCTTGCCGTTGGTGGAGAGGCTTGCGTGCCTCAGCGATACAGATAGCCGTACCGTAGGTACAACCAAAATGGAGGGGTATCTGTTGAGAGGCCAGACAAACGTGTGGTTTCTGAAGAGGGGCAGCAGCCTTTTCAGTAGTTGCAAGGGCAACAGTCTGGACGATTGACTGATCTGGCCTTGTAACAATAACCAAAACGGCCTTGCTGTGCTGGTACTGCGAACGGCTGAAAGCAAGGGGAAACTACGGCCGTAATTTTTCCCGAGGGCATGCAGCTTTACTGTATGATTAAATGATGATGGCGTCCTCTTGGGTAAAATATTCCAGAGGTAAAAAAGTCCCCCATTCCGATCTCCGGGCGGGGACTACTCAAGAGGATGTCGTTATCACGAGAAAGAAAACTGGCGTTTTACGGATCGGAGCGTGGAATGTCAGATCCCTTAATCGGGCAGGTAGGTTAGAAAATTTAAAAAGGGAAATGGATAGGTTAAAGTTAGATATAGTGGGAATTAGTGAAGTTCGGTGGCAGGAGGAACAAGACTTCTGGTCAGGTGACTGCAGGGCTATAAACACAAAGTCAAATAGGGGTAATGC
The DNA here is from genome assembly GCF_023864275.1 of Schistocerca cancellata. Taxonomy (NCBI): domain Eukaryota; kingdom Metazoa; phylum Arthropoda; class Insecta; order Orthoptera; family Acrididae; genus Schistocerca; species Schistocerca cancellata. The sequence goes on from NC_064629.1 coordinate 295,431,160, forward strand.
AGGAGTAAGTTTAATAATGAATAGGAAAATAGGAGTGCGGGTAAGCTACTACAAACAGCATAGTGAACGCATTATTGTGGCCAAGATAGATACGAAGCCCACATCTACTACAGTAGTACAAGTTTATATGCCAACTAGCTCTGCAGATGACGAAGAGATTGAAGAAATGTATGATGAAATCAAAGAAATTATTCAGATAGTGAAGGGAGACGAAAATTTAATAGTCATGGGTGACTGGAATTCGAGTGTAGGAAATGGGAGAGAAGGAAACGTAGTAGGTGAATATGGATTGGGGCTAAGAAATGAAAGAGGGAGCCGCCTGGTAGAATTTTGCACAGAGCACAACTTAATCATAGCTAACACTTGGTTTAAGAATCATGATAGAAGGTTGTATACATGGAAGAACCCTGGAGATACTAAAAGGTATCAGATAGATTATATAATGGTAAGACAGAGATTTAGGAACCAGGTTTTAAATTGTAAGACATTTCCAGGGGCAGATGTGGACTCTGACCACAATCTATATGTTATGACCTGTAGATTAAAACTGAAGAAACTGCAAAAAGGTGGGAATTTAAGGAGATGGGACCTGGATAAACTGAAAGAACCAGAGGTTGTACAGAGTTTCATGGAGAGCATAAGGGAACAATTGACAGGAATGGGGGAAAGAAATACAGTAGAAGAGGAATGGATAGCTTTGAGGGATGAAGTAGTGAAGGCAGCAGAGGATCAAGTAGATTAAAAGACGAGGGCTAGTAGAAATCCTTGGGTAACAGAAGAAATATTGAATTTAATTGATGAAAGGAGAAAATATAAAAATGCAGTAAATGAAGCAGGCAAAAAGGAATACAAACGTCTCAAAAATGAGATCGACAGGAAGTGCAAAATGGCTAAGCAGGGATGGCTAGAGGACAAATGTAAGGATGTAGAGTCTTATCTCACTAGGGGTAAGATAGATACTGCCTACAGGAAAATTAAAGAGACCTTTGGAGATAAGAGAACCACTTGTATGAACATCAAGAGCTCAGATGGAAACCCAGTTCTAAGCAAAAAAGGGAAAGCAGAAAGGTGGAAGGAGTATATAGAGGGTCTATACAAGGGCGATGCACTTGAGGACAATATTATGGAAATGGAAGTGGATGTAGATGAAGATGAAATGGGAGATACGATACTGCGTGAAGAGTTTGACAGAGCACTGAAAGACCTGAGTCGAAACAAGGCCCCCAGAGTAGACAACATTCCATTGGAACTACTGACGGCCTTGGGAGAGCCAGTCCTGACAAAACTCTACCATCTGGTGAGCAAGATGTATGAAACAGGCGAAATACCCTCAGACTTCAAGAAGAATATAATAATTCCAATCCCAAAAAAAACAGGTGTTGACAGATGTGAAAATTACCGAACAATCAGTTTAAAAAGCCACAGCTGCAAAATACTAACGCGAATTCTTTACAGACGAATGGAAAAACTAGTAGAAGCCGACCTCGGGGAAGATCAGTTTGGATTCCGTAGAAATACTGGAACACGTGAGGCAATAATGACCTTACGACCTATCTTCGAAGAAAGATTAAGGAAAGGCAAACCTACGTTTCTAGCATTTGTAGACTTAGAGAAAGCTTTTGACAATGTTAACTGGAATACTCTCTTTCAAATTCTAAAGGTGGCAGGGGTAAAATACAGGGAGCGAAAGGCTATTTACAATTTGTACAGAAACCAGATGGCAGTTATAAGAGTCGAGGGACATTAAAGGGAAGCAGTGGTTAAGAAGGGAGTAAGACAGGGTTGTAGCCTCTCCCCGATGTTATTCAATCTGTATATTGAGCAAGCAGTAAAGGAAACAAAAGAAAAATTCGGCGTAGGTATTAAAATCCATGGAGAAGAAATAAAAACGTTGAGGTTCGCCAATGACATTGAAATTCTGTCAGAGACAGCAAAGGACTTGGAAGAGCAGTTGAACGGAATGGATGGTGTCTTGAAGGGAGTATATAAGATGAACATCAACAAAAGCAAAACGAGGATAATGGAATGTAGTCGAATTAAGTCGGGTGATGCTGAGGGAATTAGATTAGGAAATGAGACACTTAAAGTAGTAAAGGAGTTTTGCTATTTGGGGAGCAAAATAACTGATGATGGTCGAAGTAGAGAGGATATAAAATGTAGACTGGCAATGGCAAGGAAAGCGTTTCTGAAGAAGAGAAATTTGTTAACATCGAGTATAGATTTAAGTGTCAGGAAGTCATTTCTGAAAGTATTTGTATGGAGTGTAGCCATGTATGGAAGTGAAACATGGACGGTAAATAGTTTGGATAAGAAGAGAATAGAAGCTTTCGAAATGTGGTGCTACAGAAGAATGCTGAAGATTAGATGGGTAGATCACATAACTAATGAGGAAGTATTGAATAGGATTGGGGAGAAGAGAAGTTTGTGGCACAACTTGACCAGAAGAAGGGATCGGTTGGTAGGACATTTTCTGAGGCATCAAGGGATCCCCAATTTAGTATTGGAGGGCAGCGTGGAGGGTAAAAATCGTAGGGGGAGACCAAGAGATGAATACACTAAGCAGATTCAGAAGGATGTAGGTTGCAGTAGGTACTGGGAGATGAAGAAGCTTGCACAGGATAGAGTAGCATGGAGAGCTGCATCAAACCAGTCTCAGGACTGAAGACCATAACAACAACAACACGGTCAAGTAAACGCTGCTTGCTGTACATGGTTTACTTCTGATTGTGTCCATCAAGGGTGATCGCCTGTGCCAACAGTGCAACTGCCATCGCTCTGTAAGATGTACCATTTTCCTAAGAGGTGGATGTGTGATACTACTCAAGGACAATGCATTGTAATCAATTATCCGAGCATCATAATGGCTGCACGAAGCAATCAATTTTTTAAATTACAGTTCTCGTCACACTACCATCACACACTGTGCGTGGAAAGCATCATCCCTCGTTCTCAAAGTGTGAGTTAGCCTCCCTAACGTTACCTATTGTAATGATGGTGATTACTTCATAGCCCTGACTGATTGTTAAATTAGCTTTTGATTTGCGGCACCATTGTAAATTGTTCCCCAGTGACAGGTAAGATAGCTCTAATCACTGATTTCAAATATTCATACTGATTAATTATGTTTCATACTTTGTTGTATTAACGTCTTATTAAGGTAGTTCTTGCTTCACACGACCATCATATGTTTATCATCAGCACCTGATTGACCACTATGAAGTTGTTCCTATCAGGAGACAAGCAACTATTGCTGTTTGGTGCTGTTCAGGTAATGTAAATAAGTTTGGCTAATTCGCGGTAATGACATGGTATTCAATTGCTTCTCATGATACAGGGCCATCACTTGTTGCCCACAGTTTGTTTCAGCTCTAGAATCGCTAGGGATAGATTATGTGCTGGCTGCCATTGCTGTTTCAAGAATTTACGTGCATCAACAGCCAGACTGTTATTACTGTTCTCAAGTGCTCAGTTATTTTAATAAAGTTGATTCATTGCGGTACTGATTCTTCACTAAATTACTTATGGATAACTAACTCCACTTAGTGCTTTTCATAATCTGACTCTCCGTTTTTAAATACTGCACGCTTATCTGTCTGAAAGGACCCATGATTACACAAATGTCCAGTAAGGGCCTGAAATGTTCTGTGTTATGGTTGGTATCTGTGAGGGTACTTGTTTGGGTACGGGCGAGCTGACTGTCGACCATTTCTATCTGCCTGGCCATACACAAACACCATCTCGGCTTGTTCTTGACAAGAATACCATAGTTGCAGTACGCTGCATCAGTCACAACGCGTGAAATACACAGGGAACACACGACACATGGTCAGAAGAACTTTCACTCATCAGCGCCATCTACAATAGCAATAATACATTTCCAGACACCTGTACACAGGATCCTTTTTCCTCCCTTTCTAGTCACAAATCCGTCCCTGCAGTTTGTCTGTTTTATTAATGGTTCAAATCGCTCTGTGCACTATGCGACTTAACGACTGAGGTCATCAGTCGCCTAGAACTTAGAACTAATTAAACCTAACTAACCTAAGGACATCACACACATCCATGCCCGAGGCAGGATTCGAACCTGCGACCGTAGCGGTCGCTCGGTTCCAGACTGTAGCGCCTAGAACCGCACGGCCACTACGGCCGGCTGTTTTATTAATGTTCGCCTTGTATTAAGTGTGTAGCGTCCACGTGTTTCTGAATTACACTTGCAATTAATTAGCCATCACTTCACGTGTATGGTATTCTTTTACCTACAGATATGTTGCTGTGAGGCAGTCTCCTTTGGCAGGTGGGAACAGACTTCACATCCCGAAGATGCCACGTGCTATCTTAATTGCAATGAATGTATGGATGGTGATGAGTATGTGGCATCCACATGTTATTAACTTACAGTTTATGTCACATGGTCGTTACCTACTGTATATGTTTAGCTTCAGGTACTGGTGCTACAGTGTGGTGCGGTCTCCACCAACAACTCCTCTGCCAACACTTTTCAAGATGTAGCCTTTTCCAAAGAGGATATAGAGTATTATTCCCTAAAATTTAATGTACAGTACTGAATATAGTAATTCATGATGGAAGCTGAGGAATGTGTGGCATCAACATACACGCCGGCCGTTGTGGCCGAGCGGTTCCAGGCGCTTCAGTCTGGAACCGCGCGACCGCTACGGTCGCAGGTTCTAATCCTGCCTCGGGCATGGATGTGTGTGATGTCCTTAGGTTAGTTAGGTTTAAGTAGTTCTAAGTTCTAGGGGACTGATGACCTCAGATGTTAAGTCCCATAGTGCTCAGAGCCATTTGAACCAACATACTCTGCGGTGGCAAATGTCATGGGATAGCAAGATGCACATATACAGGTGGTGGTACTGTCATATACACAAAGTTTAAAAGAGCAATGCATTGGTGGATCTGTCATTTGTACTCATATGAATAATGCGAATAGGTTTCCAATGTGATTATGGCCGCAAGACTGGAATTAATTGACTGTGAAGGCGGAATGGCAGTTGGACCTAGAAGCACGGGACATTTTATTTCGACATTCGTTAGGGATTTTTGTATTCCTAGATCAACAGTGCCAAGAGCGAGGCAAGAATACATTACCTCTCACCATGGGCAACGCTGTGGGCGACGTCCTTCACGTAGCATACATACATCCATACTCTAGTACTTGTTCCATAGATCGTGAATAAGACAGTTCGTAATTATGTGTAACGTGTCACCGAGAGCAGATAAAATTTTGAAGAATTGTCAGTGCTAACAGACAAGCAACATTGCATGAAATGACTGCAGAACTAATGTGGGACCAAAGACGAACGTATCCATTAGGACAGTGGGGCGAGGTTTAGCGTTAATGAGCCATGGCAGCAGACAACCGACGCTAGTGCCTTCGCTATAGTCTGTCGTTAAACTGAAGAGCGAGCGAGCGAGTCCCCTCTCTGCCTACCGTGCTACGTCACACGGCGCTTCTACAGGCTGTTCCACAACGAAGTACCGTTCCTGCCGTGGAGCGTGCTTTAAATCTGTGTCGACGCCGTGTACAGAAACGTCTCGGCTACGTTTATTTTTAGACAAATGCATTAAGAGTATAACGAAAATGAAAGACGATAGCTTCTTCGAAACAAAACATAATAGAGTAAATAATACTAACATAAGAACGGTAGTCAGGATTCTACTACAAACATAGAATCTAATGCCTATTCATGTGAACGTATGTTCCTCTATTCGTAAGACGAACAATATATAGTGCAATCAATCTGTAGAATTTAAGGTCTGTTCTTACTTTGTGTTTCTACTAAAAGGTAGAAATTTTCTTTGAAGGGCTGCATTGAAACATAACAATTCTTGCAGTACGAAGAGTGTTTAAAAAGTAACCAGAAATTTATAATTTCGTGTGTTGTATTAGTGATAAAAAAAAGCAGTGCGAATCGAACTGTCTTCGTAAACATGTCTGAAAAGTATTTTCATGTGAATCCGTTTCCAGACAATGTCTTGTGTAAAACATCTTTCTGCCAAGGAAAGTGTATATTTTGTTTCACGGCAGTAAGTAATTTCCGTAATGAGGGCACTATTTTTTGGTTTATGTAAAAGTCCTCGATCGTTTGTCGAATGACCGATGTTGTGAAACTGTCTATAACGACGGGTTTCCTCCCTAAATTATTAGTTTTCTTTCGCGGCTATTCAAGTAAACCATGCGCCTTGTTTTAGCGTTGCTTCCTTATGTGTCCTATTGTGGCGAAGCTGACGTTTGCATAAACTGCAGCCCTTTGATTGGGACTGGAAATATTAGCCAACAGTTCTTTTTGTGTCGCCTCCTGAATACAGGCTGTAATAATGTTAGAGACGATCGAACGATCGTTGCTCCGCAAATACCTCCTCTTCGTATTCCGCACATTTTCTTAAAATGCAGGGCGATTATCCGTCACTTCCGGGTACTGAAGAATATCAGTGAGTACACAAAGTTAGCTGACTAACACTGGCAAACTAAGATCCCACGAACAGAAGTGACGTATATCACTGCACGCCGAACTACACCGCTAGACAGGTAACGGGCAACTGATTTTGGGTGGCCCTGTAGGCCAGTGGCAGGGTTCTTCCGGGAGAGGCCACTTCCCCCACCAAAAGCGCTGCTCGCTCTTGAGTTTACAGACAGACTATAACAGCATGACTTCACCTGCTGCGCCTCTCCTGGACTCGTGGCCATATTGTTTGGACTGTAGACAAATGGGAAACGGTGGCCCGGTGAGATGAGTACCGGTTTCATTTGGTAAGAGGTGATGATAGGTTTCGAGTGTGGCAAAGCACCTACGAAGCTTTCGACCCAAGTTATAAACAGGGCACTGTGCAAGTTGGTGGCTGCTCCATAATGGTGTACGCTGTGTTTACATGGACTGAGCTGGGTCCTCTGATCCATCATTGGCTGAAGATGGTTATGTTAGGCTACTCTGTGATAATTTCCAGCCAGTGAACGACTTCATGTTCCCAAACAACGATGTAATTTCTATGGACCGCAATGAGTCTTGTCACCAGTTTGAAGAACATTCTGGAAAATTCGAGAGAAGGATTTGGTCACCCAAATCACCGCACACGTATCCGTCGAACATTTATGAGACATAATCAAGAGATCAGTTCGTGTACATTAACCTGCATCGGCAACACTTTAACAATTATGGATGGCTATAGAGGCAGCATGTTTCTGCAAGTGACATCCAACGACTTGCTGATTCCTCGCTACCTCGAGCTGCTGCACTACACCGGGCGGAAGGAGGTCCAACACGATATTGGGAGGTATCTCTTTACTTTTGTCACCTCAGCGTATTATGAAATAACTATTGTTGTAACCTGCGGTGTTGTATGTGTGGCATGCTCTGAACACAAAGCTCAGCTAACAGCTGCTGGACGAGTCGTTGCGAGCTCATTTCTGTCAACAGGTTGCTTCTATCATCGTTTGAGATGTATCTTGTTAAGAGAATGTGACATTGACCTATTTCTCTAGGTTTCAGGAGCAACAGTGATTGTGGAAAGCAATCAGGATAGATGATTCATACCAAACATAGTGTGCGGGGTATGTAATATTTTACAAATGTAACTCCCATGTAACCCGAGATCATTCATGCAAAGGACGTAACGGCTTGCGGCAGTACAAACTTCTTTATAAGGTACTACGGAGAAATTTGGAATGCCGACAGGTTTACAATAGATAAAAGGCGTCCGAGAAAGCGGCAAGAAACACAGAGAGGTGCTGCGAAGACATAATTGGTGAGACAAATATGTAAACATGGCGAACAGCATACCTCTTAATGCAGGTGAACCTGTACCTATCACTTTTTCCGAACTGCACAGCTTAATATTGTAGACAGAGAGGCGATTCTCTGTAAAACTAAAGAACGGAATACATTGACTCAAAATGGTACGAGAACCGACCAGGCATGCATGAGATTACAATACCAGTGGTAAATATATTCGCAACTGTAAATATAGTCATAACGTAAATATCTTAGCTGATCGAGTTGTTTGGAGGTATTTTGTACACGTTTGTGTCCTGTGTGATGTACGGTATCTTTATATAAGGTATTTATCCGATTTAGCATTTGTATACAAAAAGCGAGGGAATTCAGTGTTTTTATGCGACACATGTCTTACGGCTTTCCAAAACAATCTAGGAAATGAATGTAGATGAGACACATGCCATATGCAGGTTCGGTTGCAACATTACGATGTTAATATATACTGCCAGTTAGCACTCTGCATGCTTATCAGCACCACAGCAGTTTGAAACCACAGTGGTGTACGCTTCGTTATCGCGACTAGGGCAACTTGCAGTGATGTTTTTCCTTAGAAGCAGATTTTTGTTGCAGATACAGTAATGCCTATTCATTACACGTCGCATAAAGTAAACAAAACACGGGGCACTGGCTCTATCACCATACATCTCACCGAGTTAGATAAAAATAAACGATATCGTGTAAATTAAATTATTCGTATTTCACTCCACGACAAAAAACGAAAATTGTCAATGATGCATATGTTTTATGTTATTGGGAAAGCTTTTCTGTCCATAATTACAATTACTGTAACGACAGAAACAATCGTCCGGCAACAAAGTGGCATCACACTTGCATATAAACTATGGTGTTACATCGGTCCATTAAATCGGTGTCTAGGTATGTGTACTTGGATAATGTTGGCTGTCGATAACTTCATGTTTGATTGTAGGTAAGTGTTGACAGTATGACTGCCACGGAGGTTACCCAGTGACAGCATATCTAATAAGCCAAGGTCTATGACAATCTTTTGTACGTTATACATCATAACAATTCTTGTTTACCTTAAGCAATAGCGAATAAAGAAAAATCTCAAGGTGGGGGCGCTAAGAATTTCTTGGTGTGTTTTACTTATACCGTAATAAAAAATAATCAAGTCACGTGCAAACTTTAAGAAAGTTATATTTAACCTGATTATACACATATACATCATCAATAGACCAATCAGTGTCAGGGTGAGTGTGCAACAGAGCTAACCCGTTAAGTCGATCCTCTTCATTGTCGACCTCAGAAACGTCTATGCACTAGAGTTGGGCAACACGATTCTTTTTCCCGATTCGATTCCTACGATTCAATCTCACATTGCGAATCGATTCCTACTATTAGTTCACGATTCTTTCACGATTCATTCTAGTCTGCATTGGCACGATTCTTACGGAATGCAAAAAGTTCTACATCTCACTCACAGATGGCAGGACATGTCTGAAATTGGTTGGAATCGAGCTGTGTCATGATAAGATATGTCAGCAATAGATTATTTATGAGTAAACATGCATATAACGTTACAAGTGTGATTCTCGATTTATACGTGTAATGCCCTAATTGATGAAAGATCACGTTTGATTTGATTGCACCTATTGTTTTATTTCAGTATGCCAGGAGAGAGGAGTTGATTTGTGCGAAAGGTGGTGGAAAATTGCTTCCTTTGTTCACACCCATCCTCCACTTGACTGCCAACTGGCGGTCGTAATCATTCGGCACGACTCGGCATGATTCGGAAGTTGCCTTCGAAGCATAGCGTACTAAGAATCGATGAATCGTTGGAACTAGGAATCGTCACGACTTGGAAACACGCACTCGTTCTTATGATTCTTTTGAGCGACGATTTGTCCGTATCACGATTCGATTCTTACGATTCTTTATTTAGAGTCGTTCAAATGAACGACTCATTCACGAATCGCCACAACTCTACTATGCACGCAGCAGTGTTGAAAAACTTCTGTCTACTGTAGCAACAGATGCTGGTAGACACGCACATACTTTTTACACCGTGTGCAAAGTTGGATAGTCAGATCTAGGACAAACCGACATCACCTGCATAACAGAATCATGATCATTAAGGACGTTTATGCTCGTTTGCTTGTATTGAAGAATCTCGCCCATTAGTCTCTTTTTAATCACAAGGAGTGATTCTTCTTCTACGAACGGTACTTCGATTAAGCACTGATTCAATTTATGTGCCAGATCATTACCGTCATGTTTCAGTAGTTTTGTGGGAAAAAGTAAGTTGAATTTTACATGATAAGTATTTTCTTCAGCAAAACGTTCTCTCATGTCAGTCGTAAAATGGACCAGTGTTGGAATAAAAACAGTTATTTTCCAGTATGTCGTAGCATCATCATTATGATGGCAGTTTTCCGTGTGTCATTGTCTGCCTGTAAGACGAGGAACACTCATCTCCACGTATAACTCTTCCATAACTGCCTTCACCTCTTCAACAATACGAGAAAAGTGGCTATTGGAATTAGCTCTCATGCTGTCGTACACAGTGAGCGTCGAATCTAATTTTGCTCTCGCCAGGGCTATGTCTAAGATAGGGTCTTGTAAGATTTTGCTGACTGAATATGTTATGCTCATAATGTCACTCATCGTAAACAGAGTGATAATAAACTCGCAATTAGAGAGAGCAGAATGTTGGCTTCATCAGAAGTTTATCGATCCCTCCAACACTGTGTTGGAAATTGTTCCGAGACCAACTGCGAACTGAATAACAGCATTATGTCGCTCAACCCGTCTTGTTTGACAATATGACTGCAGTCAGTGTTTTAGCTGACTGTTCAATGTTGCGCACCGCTTACTAGACGCTGTAAAGAACGATACTACTTCTTCAATAGTACAAAGTAAGTTTCTCACACCTGTAACTTTGCAACTGTGAGAGACAGCGAAGTTGAGCTAATGACTTCGACACGGTGCTACTTCCGCGTCGATAGCTTTCTTTTTATTGTAGCTACAGCTCCTTTCAATTCCGACATATTAACTGAGCAACCATCACAGCCATTACCCACACAGTGCTACAGTGACAGAGAAAGCCTTTCCGTTCTCCTTAGAATCGTAGTACCTAATACTTCATCAGTTATAATACGCTCTATATCTTGACTCTCTTGAGGTTCATCGTCAGTGTTTCTGCTACAATCATTCTCTTTCTGAATGCCAACGAAACCCAAAAATCTTACGTGTAATTTGCCATCACCATCAACATATCTTGTAGCTAAAGTCAGTTGGACGATGTGCGCTATGTCTATAGTCTCATCTAAGATTATGCTGTAATAAAGAGAATCTTTGGTTTCCTCCAGTATTCTCGATAACGCCACTGTTTCACAGCATGAAGTAAGTTCGTTACACGTTGTCTTACTTATGTAAGTGGCGTTCGCTTTAGTGGTCTCAAGGTGATGTTTTAGTTTCAAGTCCCCAGCGTCAATTCTTTACCTCAGAAGAGCTCTGAAGCTTCCCTCCTTACTCACTGTCCTCTCACGGTCATTTTCGTTTTCTAATAGACTCGCATCATCTCTATGCCTCCGCAGAGGAAAAACATGTTTTCAACCAAATATCATTGTTTTTAATATGGGTACAAGACGGTCTCTGTTTCCCCTAGTGCTTTCCATTCTCTGTCTTGACAGGTGATTTATGACTTCAAGTTCGCGGTTTTCTCGTGTTGCCAAAAATAATTTGGCATCTGTTGACGCTTCAACTTGATACTTGAGCTGAGAGTTGGTCTGAAGGTTACCATCTTTACCAGTAAGTTTGGCAAACTTTGTTAGTGGTTCATACACAAGTTTCTTGGCGATTATGGGTTTCTTTCCTCCAACAATTTCATTATTCATAAAAATTGAGCACTTAATGCAAAGAGTCCCTTTTTATCTTGTGAGAACACGAGTCAAAGACTGTTCGAAGTGATTAACGTGCTCTTGTGGGCGTTCAATCCGTCTCCTCTTGTTGAGCTCAGAAGTAGGAAAGATATATCCTCTTTCAGGTTTCCTTGTAGCCATGAGAAGCTTGTGTTTTATATCATTACTAATATTTCCTGACGCTAATATATCCAAATAATTGGCAATATCTGTGGGATTAAAGGAATCAGTTAATGAACTTTATTGTGGAAGTTTCGACGAACTGCTGCGCTCTGCCTGTACATCTGGGCCGGCCGGAGTGGCCGAGCGGTTCAGGGCGTTTCAGTCTGGAACTGCGCGACCGCTACGGTCGCAAATTCGTATCCTGTCTCGGGCATGAATGTGTGTGATGTCCTTAGGTTAGTTAGATTTAAGTAGTTCTATGTTCTAGGGGACTGATGACCTCAGCAGTTACGTCCCATAGTGCTCAGAGCCATTTGAACCAATTTGTACATCTTGACGTGTTTTTGTAGCTGAATGGTGACCGGAATCTTCAGATGTTTCTACTTTTAATTTTCTACTTACATAACGATTAAATGTATTATATTGTTACAACCAAGGTAAATTAGGTGTCAATTATTCTCGAATAAAGACTTTATTGGCACTGAAAAATGCAACTCTAGTACACTTAGTACTAAAACACACAGGGTCACACTCCGTGTATTTCTAATATCATTCATCACCACACTGACTGAAGTCCGTGTTTGTAGCTAATAATCGCAGTTGTCCACTTTTTACCACTTCCATGTTATCGCGATGATTATAGCTTTCAAATTGACTACCTGGAAGCCCTTTGCATATATGGCTCTTATGTATCGAGAACATTCGCTGCCTTAATGTTCGCTACCAGACATTTATGGAGTGTGAACCAATACCTACTGTGAAAGCGACAAGCCACAAGCCACAAGGAACCGTACAACGTATGATATAAGGGAAAGCTTACAATGATGACATTCGGAAATTTATGTGTGTGGAACATTGATTGTCCATTCCCTTCATTTCTAGTGTATTCGATAGAGGGCCTATGTAATAACAATGTGTTTTTATTAATCTTCTCGAAAGTCACCATTACCAGAGATATACGCATCAATAGTTTCCAATACCTAACTCATATTACGAGTTAAGTATGGGAAACTATTGTTTAGTTAATGGTAAAAATATTGTAACGTTCTTTTGAAAAAGATTAATGCTTTATAATATTGAATGTCTGAACCGTCAAATGGGTTCTGAACTCGAATTATCATGTAGCGTGCAATGCAACTCCCAATACCAATAAAGCTATACAGGCACTGAAAAATATATTCAGCCTCTTAAGCCCGGGACCCTCTGACCCTGTTCAAAATTGATATCTTTGGTCCCTGTGCACATAACAAATATATTAAATTGTCTTGCCCCTAAAGCAGCAATGGAGTAATGCGATATATTCTGGTCTCCCATGAAAAAAAATAAAATATGCTAGCCACAGGCTTATCAGTGTGGAATGCTGGCCATAATACTTGAAATGCACATGAAATTCTTTTGGCCGTTAACGAGGACATTTAAGAAAATCCAACTTCTTTGAAAACTATATAACCTGGACTGGGAGGCGGTACTGGTTATGGTGAGTTGCTAACATTGAGTTTCTTTTTTTTTTTTAGTAACATTGTATTGCAAGTTAACTTTTTCCTTTCAGGAACCTCTAGCAATTGAAGTTACATTACTCACAACTGATTCACAAACAATGAGATTTAAGCAGCAAGTATTTTCTAACCTCATTTATCCAACATAAATGCAAATCGTCAAATTACATATCGCTGTGTTAGCAAATCATAGAAATATTACAAAAGTGAAATATCTAACTAGCCCTTTTATCAAAAACTTTCGGTATATTCTGGGGTTACTCAACGATTACAAATTATCAGCCAACTCATCTATACTAACGTGCTGGAAAAGACAAAAATCATAATTATTTAACATCTTTACCTTGCCTGCATGTAGACTTCTGCTTCGAAGTTTAACAATAGTAACACACCTATATTAATCTAACACTTGACGGCTTCACACAGCACACCTAAAAACTGCCTACTCCACTATCTTTCCCTCATAGACAGCTACTTATAACGGTGAGGCCAGCGCGCTCTTAATCCAACACTGCAGTCTCAGACCAAAAACGGTATCTCTGATTCTGCGATCGTGCACAGTTAGCGATCAGCGTTATCGAGCCTATCAGAGACGTACATCGTTCACAAAATCATTTTAATTCACATTAATGTACGTATTCAGGTGCCACTTACAAGTGTGCACCAGTTGACTGCTTTCAGTATTATAACGAGTCTCAAAACAATATTTTTACTGACAAATTACTATGAATTACTTCATAATCAACTGATCACTCTCACTCTTGAGTAATCTATGCAATTGCATTGCTTCAACTACGACATTTTACTTATTCATTGCCGGCCGCGGTGGTCTAGCGGTTCTAGGCGCTCAGTCCGGAACCGCGCGACTGCTACGGTCGCAGGTTCGAATCCTGCCTCGGGCATGGATGTGTGTGATGTCCTTAGGTTAGTTAAGTTTAAGTAGTTCTAAGTTCTAGGGGACTGATGACCACAGATGTTAAATCCCATAGTGCTCGGAGCCATTTTGAACTTATTCATTCTTCAATCTTAACATGTAAACTAGGTTCGTATTCGGCAAATAGTCCGTATTTGTAACGCTGTGTATCGAAGATCCTCCGTATAGGAAAACAGTAGAATATTCGCGACTTTTCTCGAACAACTGCCAGACAGAATAACGTACCGAGATCACTGGCTATATATGTGCCAGACAGAAACGTACAAAATACGATGACGCGGACGTGCTACATAGGCAAGTACAACTACTTGATAATTCGATTCAGTCGAGTCGACTGACGAAAGAAACGGCAAATAGCGTGCGGGCTGACAACGGTGGGTGGAGCGGTGAGGGGGGGGGGCAGGGGTGGTGTGGGGGGGAACATACCAGCCGTTATGCATATTTGTGGCTTTTAGTAGTACATTATGTAGAAGAACAGCGAATAACGAAATTTTACTTGTTGTACAGATACTGTGTAGTTGGACGATTACTTTTGTAGGTGATATGGGGATGCACAGGAAGCGGAAATAGTGCACAGAACTGCCGTCTCTGATGGCAAAAAACGCTCTAACCCAGTTGAGTATTATGTCAAGCTGTGCTTGCAAAATGGATATGGTAATGAAACAGCATGCTACTTCAAAAAAAAAAACCTGAATTACCTCATCACAGTGCCAGTCTTTCAGCAATCTGCTGCCAGATATTTTCAGAGAGTGAAAGCTCGGGAGAACGTTGTTGCCTGGATAACTGTAGAGCCGTCAGTCAGTCGACTAGGTTAGCATGAACTATAACTGGTCCTGTATTATCTTGTTGAAAGATAGATACCGTACAGTCATAGGCGTTAAGATGTCAGAAACGTAGCAGCTGCGGTCCAAATTACCGGCTATGCAAACCAGAGGTGATCGCGTTGTGTACTTAGTAGCACCTGATGCCCTCAAACCATGAGCTGGATCCTTACGACACTGCAATATTGCAACGTTCGTTCTTCTCAGAGCACCCACAAACAGATACGTCCATCTTTTTGCTGTCTACAGAATCGAGACTTCTCTGAGAAGACGCCGTGGTATTGCTCTTGAGTCGCCATGACTGGAAAAGAGATAACTGATTTTCTTGAATGTAAAATTTAAATTATCTTGTCCACCCTTTTTACGCTTCTTGTGAAAAAAATTAAGATTTTTAAAGAATAAGAAAGTCCGGCAGGTTAGACAGACTCGTTCACGTCCAATACTAATATCTCCCAAATATAATAAATTTTGTTTGCAAGATACTCTAACTACAGGATAGTCTCTGGCTTTTAAACTCGACCCCGTCGAGGGCAGGTGTGTAAGCCAGCCTTGCACATAACCTACTAAGTGAATTCGTGATTGGTACCCACGTACGGCCTCAGTTGCTTGATTGGCAAGTACTTCGAAATCCTTCCCACTTTCACACGGAATAATGAGATCAGACAGATGTAGTACACAAATCCCCCACTGGGACTGGATGTGAATAGGTGATGTGAATGCTGCAGCCCCAGGAACTCATTCGCGAGTGGAGTGGTAGTGAGTTCCCAAGTAAACCCTTATGCAGGCGATAAAAACTTTTGGCTGCTGCAGATGGTATATTGCAGTAAGAAGTTCGAATTTCGGTGGTATGTACGGGACACATTCCTTCTAACTACGGTGCACATATTTCTGATAGTAATCATGGAAAATTGGTAATCTTTCGTTGCAGTTAAGCTATGCCATATGACGTCGATATGTCTCTAGCTGTAAGCCAAGGTGTTTCAAGTTAGCGACGCTTGGCACCTGATCTGGAGAATGGGCGTTTCATTCTCTTCCGTGTCGTCGCAGCTCAACATGTACTTCTTCCGCTATCGATGACAGGGACTTAATTTTCAAGTATTCATGTACTCCACTGACATTGATACATTATGCATCGATGGTGACTGCAGGAAGTCACTTGCATTACTGAAACATTAATTGCACTATAACACCATCACTCATTGCACATGGTTATCGTCAGCACTTGATTCACAATTGTGAGATAGTCTCAATCAACTGCGAAGCTACATTCGCTGTTTTCAGGCATTCAGGTATTGTAATAGTGTACCTTACTTACAGGTATAAACTCTTCATTACATCACTCTTTGATTTACGGGGGTATCACTCGCTCTACACGGTCAACATCATTAATTGATTCTCCTCCGGTAGGTAGTCTCCATCAACTACCCAACTAGCATAAAGATTTACAAGTGTAAAGATACTATACTTACGTTTAGTACATAATGATATCGACACGTTACCGAATTACTCTGCGCGTTACTGGACGATTACACGTTGCATATGGTTATCATCACCACCTGATTCGCCATTGTGAGTTGCTAACCGTTCAACATCGCACCTTCGATCGCTGTTTTCAGTGATAAGATATTCTACTGACGTATGATTGCTTTGTGGTATCGACACGTTATTAAAATACTCTTTGCGTTACAGGACCTTCACCTGCTGCATACAGATATCACCAGCACTTGACTCGCTCTTCGTATAAGATGATGTCGATTAACAGCCAGCCCGCTACTGTTGTTTACAAGTAATCAGGTACTGTAATGTCGCTGAGTACTTCATGTTACTGACACTGGCACTACTTGAGCAGATGGTTCTCATCAACACATGCTTCACCACTGTGATATGGTCACCACTAACAGCCCAAATGCTTTAGCTGTTGTCAAGAATTCAAGTATTATAAATATGCTGATCACTCCATGATAACGGTGGGTCGTTAAATCACTCTTAATATTACAGGGTGTGAGGTGCTCTCTAACGCCAGTCCAACTGCATTGCTGTCGTCAAATATTCAGGTACTGTATTCATGTTGATTACTTTCTCGTGTCGACAAGATGTTAAGTAACCTTTTACATTACAGGACCATCCTTCCATTTTCATGATTACCTTCAGTACATGATTCGTCATTATAAGATGATGTCCATCAACAATCCAACAGCTGTCTTCAATTATTTAGATAACGTAATAATGCACACCATTTCGTGTTACTGACTTGTTCCTAAACTGCTCATTCGCTCACATGACGGTCGCATGCTGCTCCTGACTGTCTTCAAAAGATGCTTAGCCAGAGTGAGGTAACCACAGTTCGCAGGTCCTGGTGGCCGAGAGGTTCTAGTAGCTTCAGTCCGGAACCGCATGAGTGCTACGCTCACAGGTTCGAATCCTGCCTAGGGCATGGATGTGTGTGATGTCCTTAGGTTAGTTAGGTTTAAGTAGTTCTAAGTTCTAGGGGACTGATGACCACAAATGTTAAGTCCCGTAGTGCTCAGAGCCGTTTGAACCATAACCACAGTCACTTCCACAAATGCCATATGCTGGGCCCATCATTGTCAGTGGGATTCCGTCAATAGATCACTATCATCGACATTCAAGGTGTATCTTTATCTCACGTTGTTTCAATGACCTGTTTTCATAAAACCATATTCCGTACCATGACAGTATTTCTTGCATGGAGGCTGACGCTTGAATGACACCGACGCGTTATTCATCACTGTTGCTGTCGTACAGCCGTTACTTTCCGTGCTTAGCTTACCCCAGACTCGTGTCTTTTACTGTGTGGTGATCACCACCAATACATCCACGGTCGTCATGCGCAAGGTGTATCCCGTTTTAGAAGATGACACTATACATTCACCATGTATCTAACAGTATGCTCTTCACTCTACGTCATCTACAGTTATACTAACAATTCATGTGTGGAGGGAGGTGACTATGCGACATTCACACATTATTGAATTACTGTGGATTGCACATAATCATCACACAACATGTACGGCTAGCGTCATCTTTTGGTTCTTCAGTATTAGGTTGTCTCGTCAAGAAATCAACTATCATCAATGTCAAATTGTATCCTTTTCTGCGTAGTATTCTCTGAGGCGTCAGGAGAGTGCTGATTACAGTAATTCATTCATGAAGCGTGATGGTTTTGCGGCGCCACCACCTTACTAAATTGCTCTTCCGTCACATGACGATCCGTAGGCGTCACACTACCATCATAAACTTTGCATGGGAATCATCAGCCATGGTTGACCCAATATGATGTGTTCTACATCAACAACACAACTTCCAACGCTGTTTCTAAGGAGATGACAGAATGTCATTTCTAAAGTATTTATGAATTTTAATTATGTTGATAATGTAAGAATTGGAGCAGATACCTTCGTGTATCAACACGTTGTTAAATTCTGATTTCTTTCCATGGACATCACTCGGTACCCACAAACGGGTTCTGTATTCGGTTCGACGGTCTCAGGTCTCTCAGACTGATACAGAAATGCCAGCAGCGAGTTCTATCAAAAGATCTCTACCATCGAGGCACATATATATCTTTTTCCGTAAGAAGCGATAGTGAACTTTTTTTCTACGCATCGTGTGCTGCGATGACCGCCTTAATGAACTCATCAAGGCTGCTAGTTCTCTATTGTGTGTTCGTTAATAACAAGTGTATTGCGAGGAGTTGTCCTGGGAGGTATGATATAACTGCTCTTGTTCTCTATATACTGTAGATAAGTGATATGAGTAGAGGATGCCTAGAAATTTACAGATGTTTACCGATGACGCTGTATGGTACAGGAAAATATCTTCGTTGAGTGACTATAGTAGGATATAGGATCTCTTAGATAGAAATTTTAGTTGGAGTGATGAATGGCAACTTACTCAAAATACATAAAAATCTAAGTTAATGTAGATGCGTTGGATGAGGTCCAGTCACTGCCATTAAATATCCAGGTGAAACGTTGCAGAGCGATGTGAAATGGATGGCCTCGTCTGGTTGATAGCAGAGGAGGCGAAAGAACGGCATCGTTTTCTTGGGAAGAATTTGGGAAAATGTTATACGTCTACAAAGCGTCCTCCGTATAGAACACTAGTGCGACACATCCTTGATTATGGCTTGAATGTTTGGAACCACTAGCAGGTCAGATTAAAGGAAGACTTCGAAGCAGTTCACAAACGTGCTGCTAGATTTGATGCAGGTAGATTTGGTCACACGCAAGTATTACAGAAGACGTTTCATGAATTCAAATAGATAACCCAGGAGGGAATATGGCGTTCATTTCGCCTGGCACTATTAAGGAAATTCAGGGAATATGCTTTTGAAGCCGACTGAGGACAACCTACAATTTACGTGAGGACACAACGATAACATAAATTACGGCTCATACAGAGGCTTATACGCAGTCGTTCTTCCTGCCGTCTATTTGCGACTGGAATAGGAAAGGAAACCTCTAGCAGCGGTAAAAGGTAGCCTCGGCCATGCACCATACCGTGGCTCGCTTAGTATCTATATAGATGTAGATGTAGATGCTCTGTATGGTGTACCTCAGACATGCATCTGTCAATATGTGATGGTGTCTCCCAGCAGCTCATCGGCTACTGTTCCATAGGAAGTGGTTGAGTTCCGTTATACAATGAAAAATGAGCTGTAATGATCATAGTAGTTTATGCATAGAGAGTGATAATTGTATAAAGCTGACTTTTATTAGATTACATAATAACTCTTGTCTTTAAGCTTCAAACATGGTTCCGTCACTGTGAGGTGGTCTCCATAGACAACGCATCTGAAAAATATTTGGTATGTAGGACATTTGCAAATGAAAGGCATCATCACTAACTTACCATAGAGTGTTCCGCTGCAGTTGTTTTAATATTTATTTGAACCACTAGCGGTGTGACAACGTGCAATGACTCAAACAGCCGGCCGAAGTGGCCGTGCGGTTCTAGCCGCTGCAGTCTGGAACCGCGAGACCGCTACGGAGGGAGGTTCGAATCCTGCCTCCGGCATGGATGTGTGTGATGCCCTTAGGTTGGTTAGGTTTAACTAGTTCTAAGTTCTAGGGGACTAATGACCTCAGAAGTTGAGTCCCATAGTGCTCAGAGCCATTTGAACCATTTTGACTCAAACACTTGCATTGACTGGCCCAACCATATTTTATTTATTACCATAAGTAAGTCGCCTTGCTTCGCCAGTCTGCTCTTTTGGGTCTCAGATCACGCAGTGTGAAGTGGTCTTCGTCACCAACACTACCTCCAATGCTGTTCAAGACGCATTCCCTTCCGGAGAGGTAACATAAAGTCATTTGTTAAGTATTTGTGAAGTTTAGCGATGTTGATAATGTAAGCATTGGTACAGATTACTTCACAGTATCGACACCTTATTAAATTCTTATTTCATTATCACGACAATTACACGGATCACGTAAGTATTTTCAGAACTTGGTTCGCCAGTATCAGGTCTCTCATTTAGTTAAAACAAAGCCAGCTGCTGGACCTGTTATTGTAATGGACACAACAGCGTGGGATGTTTCATAAGATGACGCCTATCATCGAGGTGCAAGCTATAAATTGGCAAGAAGCGAAGGTTGCCCGTTTTCCTTTACATAATGTGCGAGTCTCTCAATGTGAGGTGGTATCTACACTCCTGGAAATTGAAATGAGAACACCGTGAATTCATTGTCCCAGGAAGGGGAAACTTTATTGACACATTCCTGGGGTCAGATACATCACATGATCACACTGACAGAACCACAGGCACATAGACACAGGCAACAGAGCATGCACAATGTCGGCACTAGTACAGTGTATATCCACCTTTCGCAGCAATGCAGGCTGCTATTCTCCCATGGAGACGATCGTAGAGATGCTGGATGTAGTCCTGTGGAACGGCTTGCCATGCCATTTCCACCTGGCGCCTCAGTTGGACCAGCGTTCGTGCTGGACGTGCAGACCGCGTGAGACGACGCTTCATCCAGTCCCAAACGTGCTCAATGGGGGACAGATCCGGAGATCTTGCTGGCCAGGGTAGTTGACTTACACCTTCTAGAGCACGTTGGGTGGCACGGGATACATGCGGACGTGCATTGTCCTGTTGGAACAGCAAGTTCCCTTGCCGGTCTAGGAATGGTAGAACGATGGGTTCGATGACGGTTTGGATGTACCGTGCACTATTCAGTGTCCCCTCGACGATCACCAGTGGTGTACGGCCAGTGTAGGAGATCGCTCCCCACACCATGGTGCCGGGTGTTGGCCCTGTGTGCCTCGGTCGTATGCAGTCCTGATTGTGGCGCTCACCTGCACGGCGCCAAACACGCATACGACCATCATTGGCACCAAGGCAGAAGCGACTCTCATCGCTGAAGACGACACGTCTCCATTCGTCCCTCCATTCACGCCTGTCGCGACACCACTGGAGGCGGGCTGCACGATGTTGGGGCGTGAGCGGAAGACGGCCTAACGGTGTGCGGGACCGTAGCCCAGCTTCATGGAGACGGTTGCGAATGGTCCTCGCCGATACCCCAGGAGCAACAGTGTCCCTAATTTGCTGGGAAGTGGCGGTGCGGTCCCCTACGGCACTGCGTAGGATCCTACGGTCTTGGCGTGCATCCGTGCGTCGCTGCGGTCCGGTCCCAGGTCGACGGGCACGTGCACCTTCCGCCGACCACTGGCGACAACATCGATGTACTGTGGAGACCTCACGCCCCACGTGTTGAGCAATTCGGCGGTACGTCGACCCGGCCTCCCGCATGCCCACTATACGCCCTCGCTCAAAGTCCGTCAACTGCACATACGGTTCACGTCCACGCTGTCGCGGCATGCTACCAGTGTTAAAGACTGCGATGGAGCTCCGTATGCCACGGCAAACTGGCTGACACTGACGGCGGCGGTGCACAAATGCTGCGCAGCTAGCGCCATTCGACGGCCAACACCGCGGTTCCTGGTGTGTCCGCTGTGCCGTGCGTGTGATCATTGCTTGTACAGCCCTCTCGCAGTGTCCGGAGCAAGTATGGTGGGTCTGACACACCGGTGTCAATGTGTTCTTTTTTCCATTTCCAGGAGTGTATTTCCAGCCAAGGTACCATCGATGTTGAAGACATGTTATATATCTGGTATACATGAATGGTCATTATGATGCTAATAATTCATGCAAACAATGAAGATTTCTTCATGCTGTAGACACGTTATTAAATTAGAATTTGTGTTAAAATAGACCCACTTGCACTTCCATAGGCACCTAAACCGCCATTGTGATTTACTGTCAAACAACATCTCCCCTGTCATCGCTGTTTACATTTCTCAGGGATTCTAATGATGTATGAATTATTGTTGGTATGGGCACGTTGTGAAGGTAGACTTAGCAATTACACGACCTTCACCTTCTTCATATGGTTATCTCCAGCACTTCATTCACTCTTCGGAGTCTATCTAAAACCAACCTGTCAAATTTGTTTTAAAGTATTCAGGTAATGTAACGTTGTTGATTACTTCGTGTTACTGTAATGTTATTAAACAGTTCTTCTCGTTACAAGACCATGACACGCTGCACATGGTTGTCACCAACACTTTCTCCGCCATTGTGACATTGACCCCACCAGCAGCCCAATTGCTTGAAATATTGTCAAGTATTCATAGGTTATAAATATGTAGATTATTCCATGATAACGACGGTGATATTAAATTTCTCTTAGGATTATCGGAATACAACTCTCTGTTCATAGTTATCTTCAGCACTAGTTTCACCAAGGTAAAGTGCTGTCAAACTATAGTCCGACTACCATTGCTGTCAAGCATTCAGGACTGTAGTAATGTTGATTTCATTGTGGTATCGACCAGTTATTAACTAATCTTTGACATTACAGGACCACGCTACGATTCTCATGGTCATCCTCAGTATTTGATTCGTCATTGTTAGGTGCTGTCTATCAACAGTTCAGCTCCTTTTCTAAATTATTTAGGTGCGGTAAGAATTCTGATTACATCATTTTATAGAAAAGTTACTAAATTTCTCATTTTTTTATGTAACGAACCTATGCTACTCATGACTGTCTACAAAAGATGGTTTGCCAGTGCAAAGTAATGACAATCACTACCAGAAAAGCCATTTGGTAGGCCTATCAGCATCAGTGGGATTCCATCATTAGATCACTGTCATCGGCATTCAAGATGTATCTTTATTCGACGTTCTTTCAGTGCCATGTTTCCATGTGTCGTGTTCTGCAAAGTGATAATATACTTGGAGACTGACGGATGAGTGACACCAACACATTGTTTATTACTGCTGCTGTCACATTTAATGTGGATAGCTTGCTTCATGTTTGTGTCTTTTACTTTCGTCGCTGATGAAGATGTATCCTGTTTTAGAAGATGATGAAATCCACTATACAACCACCATGTACTGCGATGATGAGAGCCAGAAGAGAATGCTCTTCACTCTACATCATCTAAATTAACACTAATAATTCATGCATGGAGCGAGATGACTATGCTACATTCACACGTTACTAAATTACTGTGGATTGCACATAGTCATCTGTCTTTGTGCATGGCTAACTTCATGTATTGGTTCTTCAATATGAGGTGGTCTTGGCAATAATTCAACTACAACCGAATGACAATTTGTATCCTTTTCAAGAGGTAAGCATGTAGCATTCTGCCAGACGTCACGACGTTGCTGATGACAGTGTCTTGCACATGAAGCTTGACGGAATTGCGGTCTCAGAACTTTACAAAGTTACTGTTGTTGTTATACTACCATCATACGTTTCCATGGGAATCATCAGGGACTATTCGCCCAACGATGTTAAAGGTGTATTCCCTTCCAAAGAAGTAATGTAATGTCGTTTCTTAAGTATTTATGAAGTTTAATGATGTTAGTAATGCTGCAGCTGTTATTCTGCTGAACCCATCAACGTGGGATGTTCTATCAAAAGATCTCTACCATCGAGGTAAATATAGTATATCTTCTCCGCAAGAAACGACAGTGAACTGTTTTTCTAGGGTTTATGTGCTGTGATGACGGCGCTAATGAACGCATCGATGTTGTCTATTATGCGTCATTTTTGAGTGTACCTTTCGCGCAATCGTTAGCTTGCCTTTTTCTCACATGATATACATCGAATCATGTATTAAGGCCAACATGCAAATTCTGTGTTCTTTTATTTCAGGAACACGTTTCACACTGTGCCTCACTGCAGACTATTCGTGAAGGATCGAGTGTACGGATTAGGTTCCCAGGTAGGAGGCTCGAAGACTTTTTAAGGAGCAAAACCCAGTGCGTTGTCCCCGCCGGTGAATGTTCATAGGGAACAAGTGTATCGGGAGGAGGGACCCTGGAAGGTATGATATAACAGTTCTTATTCTCTATATACACAATTAATCTGGCTACAGAATGCCTAGCAATTTACAGATGTTCACTGATGATGCTGAGGATGGTGGCAGGCACAGGAGACAGTACAAATGGCCTGTCTCAAACTCTTCTTGATTGTTAATTGTAAGAATGTTGATGTATGCTGCAATTTAGTACGAGCTCTGTATTGTCATGGACTTCAATTCATCGATTCGGTATGCATATATCGGCATCTGTAGCTGGCTATAACATCTGTATACTGAATGCTAATTCTTAGCGACACAGAAAGACAGCAACTACTATTAAATACTTCGGATCCATGTTGCGATTGACGCCGAGGGTTTTACGGATGACAGCAATTCATACATGGAGGGTGCTGCATGCGCAGCATCAACACGTTATAAATTTGTGTTTTCGTCACACAGCCAACAAGTTATGCACGTGGGGGTACTACAGTGTGATGCAAACTTATTCTACTGCCCAACCTCCCGTGCTGTTCCAGACGAATCCCTTTCTTAGTTGGTGACAATGTGTTATTTTCCAAGTATTCATGTATCAGTGGACGTCAGCATGCATGCAAGTCGGTTGATAACTGCCGGGCAAACAAACTTTATTTATTACTGTTACAGTCACACAAACTTCACTTGATGAACATGGTACACCTCAGCATTATGTCGGTGAACGTGCTGTGGTCTCTGCCATCGCTGATGAAGGTGTTACCTTTCCTTAGGAAGATGGGAATGCCACTATACATACACTGTGCTCTATGCTAATGATGGTTAATTCATGCATGGAGAGTGATGGTTGCGTAGAGCGGTATATGATTAAATAAGATGGTGGTCCACACAACTATCATTCGCTCTGCATGGTAAGTTTCAGTAATGTTCTTGTCAGTATCAGGTTTCTTCGATAATTCATGTGAACTCAGTGCAGAAGAGCTATCCTTTGCCAAAGAAATAAGTAAGTGCTCCTCTTACAGACGTCAGGTACTGCAATAATCATAGTAAAGGTGACACGTGGAATGGCTTTTGTCTTATATCTCTATTTCGTGCGATGCTATATTTGGGAATATGCAGTTGTCTTCACACTACCATCACCCACAGCGTAAGGAAAGCATTATCCACGATTCTATCAATGTCGGGTGGTATCTACGTACAATCAAGGTACCATTGATGTTGGTGGAGTATTTCGTTGTTAACGTGTCGCTAAGTGTTATACAGGGTGTTACAAAAAGGTACGGCCAAACTTTCAGGAAACGTTCCTCACACACAAATAAAGAAAATATGTTATGTGGGCATGTGTCCGGGAACACTTAATTTCCATGTTAGAGCTCACTTTAGTTTCGTCAGTATGTACTGTACTTCCTCGATTCACCGCCAGTTGGCCCAATTGAAGGAAGGTAATGTTGACTTCTGTGCTTGTGTTGACATGCGACTCATTGCTCTACAGTACTAGCATCAAGCACATCAGTACGTAGCATCAACAGGTTAGTGTTCATCACGAACGTGGTTTTGCAGTCAGTGCAATGTTTACAAATGCGGAGTTGGCAGATGCCCATTTGATGTATGGATTAGCACGGGGCAATAGCCGTGGCGCAGTACGTTTGTATCGAGACAGATTTCCAGAACGAAGGTGTCCCGACAGGAAGACTTTCGAAGCAATTGATCGGCGTCTTAGTGAGCACGGAACATTCCAGCCTATGACTCGCGACTGGGGAAGACCTAGAACGACGAGGACACCTGCAATGGAGGAGGCAATTCTTCATGCAGTTGACGATAACCCTAATGTCAGCGTCAGAGAAGTTGCTGCTGTACAAGGTAACGTTGACCACGTCACTGTATGGAGAGTGCTACGGGAGATCCAGTTGTTTCCGTACCATGTACAGCGTGTGCAGGCACTATCAGCAGCTGACTGGCCTCCACGGGTACACTTCTGCGAATGGTTCATCCAACAATGTGTCAATCCTCATTTCAGTGCAAATGTTCTCTTTACGGATGAGGCTTCATTCCAAAGTGATCAAATTGTAAATTTTCACAATCAACATGCGCGAGCTGACGAGAATCCGCACGCAATTGCGCAATCACGTCATCAGCACGGATTTTCTGTGCACGTTTGGCAGGCATTGTTGGTGATGTCTTGATTGGGCCCCATGTTCTTCCACCTACGCTCAATGGAGCGTGCTGCTAGAACATGTGCCTTTACAAGTACGACACAACATGTGGTTCATGCACGATGGAGCTCCTGCACATTTCAGTCGAAGTGTTCGTACGCTTCTCAACAACAGATTCGGTGACCGATGGATTGGTAGGGGCGGACCAACTCCATGGCCTCCTTGCTCTCTTGACCTCAACCCTCTTGACTTTCATTTATGGGATCATATGAAAGCTCTTGTCTACGCAACCCCGGTACCAAATGTAGAGCCTCTTCGTGCTCGTATTGTGGATGGATGTGATACAATACGCCATTTTCCAGGGCTGCATCAGCGCATCAGGGATTCCATGCGACGGAGGGTGGACGCGTGTATCCTCGCTAACGGAGGACATTTTCAACATTTCCTGTAACAAAGTGTTTGAAGTCACGCTGGTACGTTCTGTTGCTGTGTGTTTCCATTCCATGATTAATGTGATTTGAAGAGAAGTAATAAAATGAGCTCTAACATGGAAAGTAAGCGTTTCCGGACACATGTCCACATAACATATTTTCTTTCTTTGTGTGTGAGGAATGTTTCCTGAAAGTTTGGACGTACCTTTTTGTAACACCCTGTGTACTTAATATTCATTTACTGTCATTACGATATGGGTAATCCATGTAAAGGTTGAAGATTAATTCACGCTATAAAGACGTTATGAAATTATTGTTTGTGTTACAACAGACTTATTTGCTGCTCTGGGTTATAATCAACACCTGAATCGCCATTGTGATTATTTTCCATCAACACCACCCCTGCCATACCTGTTTACTTTTATGAAGTATTCTAATGATGTATGATTGCTTGTTGTTCTGGACACGTTGTGAAAGTACTCTCTGCAATTACAGGACCCGCACCGTCTGCATATACACTCCTGGAAATGGAAAAAAGAACACATTGACACCGGTGTGTCAGACCCACCATACTTGCTCCGGACACTGCGAGAGGGCTGTACAAGCAATGATCACACGCACGGCACAGCGGACACACCAGGAACCGCGGTGTTGGCCGTCGAATGGTGCTAGCTGCGCAGCATTTGTGCACCGCCGCCGTCAGTGTCAGCCAGTTTGCCGTGGCATACGGAGCTCCATCGCAGTCTTTAACACTGGTAGCATGCCGCGACAGCGTGGACGTGAACCGTATGTGCAGTTGACGGACTTTGAGCGAGGGCGTATAGTGGGCATCCGGGAGGCCGGGTGGACGTACCGCCGAATTGCTCAACACGTGGGGCGTGAGGTCTCCACAGTACATCGATGTTGTCGCCAGTGGTCGGCGGAAGGTGCACGTGCCCGTCGACCTGGGACCGGACCGCAGCGACGCACGGATGCACACCAAGACCGTAGGATCCTACGCAGTGCCGTAGGGGACCGCACCGCCACTTCCCAGCAAATTAGGGACACTGTTGCTCCTGGGGTATCGGCGAGGACCATTCGCAACCGTCTCCATGAAGCTGGGGTACGGTCCCGCACACCGTTAGGCCGTCTTCCGCTCATGCCCCAACATCGTGCAGCCCGCCTCCAGTGGTGTCGCGACAGGCGTGAATGGGGGGACGAATGGAGACGTGTCGTCTTCAGCGATGAGAGTCGCTTCTGCCTTGGTGCCAATGATGGTCGTATGCGTGTTTGGCGCCGTGCAGGTGAGCGCCACAATCAGGACTGCATACGACCGTGAATTCATTGTCCCAGGAAGGGGAAACTTTATTGACACATTCCTGGGGTCAGATACATCACATGATCACACTGACAGAACCACAGGCACATAGACACAGGCAACAGAGCATGCACAATGTCGGCACTAGTACAGTGTATATCCACCTTTCGCAGCAATGCAGGCTGCTATTCTCCCATGGAGACGATCGTAGAGATGCTGGATGTAGTCCTGTGGAACGGCTTGCCATGCCATTTCCACCTGGCGCCTCAGTTGGACCAGCGTTCGTGCTGGACGTGCAGACCGCGTGAGACGACGCTTCATCCAGTCCCAAACATGCTCAATGGGGGACAGATCCGGAGATCTTGGTGGCCAGGGTAGTTGACTTACACCTTCTAGACCACGTTGGGTGGCACAGGATACATGCGGACGTGCATAGTCCTGTTGGAACAGCAAGTTCCCTTGCCGGTCTAGGAATGGTAGAACGATGGGTTCGATGACGGTTTGGATGTACCGTGCACTATTTAGTGTCCCCTCGACGATCACCAGTGGTGTACGGCCAGTGTAGGAGATCGCTCCCCACACCATGATGCCGGGTGTTGGCCCTGTGTGCCTCGGTCGTATGCAGTCCTGATTGTGGCGCTCACCTGCACGGCGCCAAACACGCATACGACCATCATTGGCACCAAGGCAGAAGCGACTCTCATCGCTGAAGACGACACGTCTCCATTCGTCCCTCCATTCACGCCTGTCGCGACACCACTGGAGGCGGGCTGCACGATGTTGGGGCGTGAGCGGAAGACGGCCTAACGGTGTGCGGGACCGTAGCCCAGCTTCATGGAGACGGTTGCGAATGGTCCTCGCTGATACCCCAGGAGCAACAGTGTCCCTAATTTGCTGGGAAGTGGCGGTGCGGTCCCCTACGGCACTGCGTAGGATCCTACGGTCTTGGCGTGCATCCGTGCGTCGCTGCGGTCCGGTCCCAGGTCGACGGGCACGTGCACCTTCCGCCGACCACTGGCGACAACATCGATGTACTGTGGAGACCTCACGCCCCACGTGTTGAGCAATTCGGCGGTACGTCCACCCGGCCTCCCGCATGCCCACTATACGCCCTCGCTCAAAGTCCGTCAACTGCACATACGGTTCACGTCCACGCTGTCGCGGCATGCTACCAGTGTTAAAGACTGCGATGGAGCTCCGTATGCCACGGCAAACTGGCTGACACTGACGGCGGCGGTGCACAAATGCTGCGCAGCTAGCGCCATTCGACGGCCAACACCGCGGTTCCTGGTGTGTCCGCTGTGCTGTGCGTGTGATCATTGCTTGTACAGCCCTCTCGCAGTGTCCGGAGCAAGTATGGTGGGTCTGACACACCGGTGTCAATGTGTTCTTTTTTCCATTTCCAGGAGTGTACATTCATGGATGTTAACTATTTTGTAGCACCAAAACATTATTCAGTACTGATATGGTCAAGTAAGCGTTGCTTCATGTCCATGTTTTACTTCTGATTGAGTCCATCAGTGGGTGATTGCCTGTGCTAACAGTGCAACTGCCATCGCTCTTTAAGATGTACCATTTTCCTATGAGATAGAAGGGTGATACTACTGAAGCACAATGTATTGTAATGATTTATCCATGCATCGTAATGGTTGCACAAAGCAATCACATTTTAAAATTACTGTTCTCGTCACACTACCATCACACAATGTGCGTGGAAAGCATCAGCGCTCGATATCAATGTGTGAGTTGGCCTCTCTAACGGTACCTGTTGTAAAGATGGTTATTACTGCTTAGAACTGACTGGTTCTTAAATCAGTCTTTGCTTTACACGACTATTGTAAATTGTTCTCCAGAGACAGGTAAGCTGTAATCGCTGTTTTCAAATAGTCATATTGATTAATTATGCTTATTACCTTCTGGTATTAACATGTTATTAATGTTGTTTTCGGTTCACACGACCATCATATGTTTGCTGTCAGCACCTAATTGACCATTGTGAAGTTGTTTTGATCAGGAGACAAGCTATTATTGCTGTTTCGTGCTGTTCAGGTAATGACATGGTATTCAACTACTTGCCGTGTTACAGGGCATCACTTGCTGCTCACAGTTTGCTTCAGCTCTAGAATCGCTAGTGATACATTATCTGCTGGCTGCCCTTGCTGTTTCAAGAACTTTGGTACTGCTTGGAAGTTAATAGCTTCATGGGATTGACATGTCACTATATTATATTTTGTATTATTAGTGTAGTTCCACTCTTGATACAGCACTATCCGATGGTGTCCATCCACAGCCAGACTGTTATTACTGTTTTCAAAGATTCAGGTATGGTAACGAAGTTGACTACTTTAACCGTCTTCACTAAATTACTTATGCACATAAGGTCGATAATTAAATCCACATCGTTATTTACAGGATTTGATTCTTCATTTTGAAATACTGCACATTCATGTATATGAGAGTACCATGATTACAAATTACCAGGGGCTTGAAATGTTGTGTGATATGGTTTTTGTCAGTGAGGGTACTTATGGCACTGCTGACTCTTGACCGTTTCTATCTGCTTGACCGTACACAAACACCATCTCGGCTTGTTCTTGACATGAATACCATACCATTCTGCTGCTTGCTGTACGATGTATCAATGACAAAGCCTGTGACACACAAGGAACACACGGCACGTGGTCAGAATAACTTTCACTTAGCAGTGCCTTCTATAGTAGCAATGATGCATTTCCAAACACATGTACATAGGATCTTTTTCCTCCCTTTCTAGTCACAAATCCGTCCCTGTAGTTTGTCTCCCAGGTGATTACAGTGGTAGCAGGCTTCTCATCACGAAGATAACACGTGAGTATTGAAACAAAATATGTACAACCCCAAAGTGCCGTTATCCAAGATGGCGGCGATGACCTCATGCAAGATGGTGGGAAGTTTTAATTTTGGTGGGAAAGTTCCTCTCCCTCCCACCCCAGAAAAATGGGGCAAAGTTCAAATTCCAACAGGATAATGCACCACATTTCAGTTATCTCTACTAAGCAAAGAAAATAGCGGGAAGATAAGTCACTTATTCTATCTCGACTAAGGTAAGTCTCCTGACCGCCACATCATCTTACGAACTGGCGCCAAGTTTGAATTCCAACAGGATAATGCACCATACCACACTTATCTCTACTAAACAAAGAAAATCGCAGAACGATAGGGCACTTGGTCTACCTCCACTAACCTTAGTCACCCGACCGCCAGTTCCTCCTAGGACCATGTTACAGCAATAGCTATAACATGGTCCACTGTTGGAATAAAAACATTTCTTTTCCAATATGTTGTAGCATCATCATAACGATCGCAGTTTAGCCTCTGTCTTTGTCTGCCTGTAAGATGAGAAACACTCATCTCCACGTCTAACTCTTCAATAAATTCCTTCGCCACTTCAACAATACGAGGAAAGTGGCTATCAGCATGAGGTCTCATGCCGTCGTACACCTTGAGCGTGGAAACTAATTTTGCTTTTGCCATCGTAACGTCTAAACTAGGGTCTTGTACGATTTTGCTCACTGTATGTGCTAGCTCATAATGTCACTCATTGTAAACAGAGTAATAATAAACTCGCATTTAGAGAGAGCTCGAAGGAGAATATTGGCTATGACAGCCGTTGTTCTATCCATCCAACACTGTATTTCTTTAAGAACATTGCATATTATTCCGAGATCAACTGCGAATTAAATAACAGTATCACTTCGCTCAACCCATCTCGTTTGACAATGTGACTGCAACGACTATTTTAGGTGACTCTTCAATGTTTCGAATCCCTTGCTAGACGCTGTAAAGAACGATACTACTTCTTCAATAGTACAAAGTGAGTTTCTCACACTTGTCACTTCGCAACAGCGAGTGACAGCGACGTTGAGCTGATGGCTTCGATACCGTGCTACTTGCGCGTTGATAGCTTTCTTTTTGTTATAGCTACAGTTCCTTTCAATTCAGACATATTAACTCAGCAACCATCACAGCCTTTACCCACACAATTCTCCAGTGACAGATAAAGCCTTTCCATTCTCCTTAGAATCGTAGTATCTAATACTTGACCAGTTGTGCTACACTCTTCATCTTGACTCTCTTGAGGTTCATCGTCAGTGTTCCCGCTACAATCATTGTCTTTTTGGATGTCAACGAAACCAAAAAATTTTTCGTGTAATTTGCCGTCATCATCTTGGACAATGTGAGCTATGTCCGTAGTCTCATCGAAGATTATGCTGTGATAACGAGAATCTTTGAATTCCTCCAGTATTCTCGATAACGTCACTGTTTCACAGCATGAAATAAGTTCGTTACACGTTGTCTTACTTATGTAAGTGGCGTTCGCTATAGTGGTCTCAATGTGATGTTTTAGTTGCGTGTCTCCAGCGTCAATTCTAAATCTCAGAAGAGCCCTAAAGCTTCCCTTGTTACTCATTATAGTTTCACGGTCATTTTCGTTTTCTAATCCACTACTGTCATCTCTGTGCCCCGTAAAGGAATATCTCGCTTTCAATTAAATATGATAGTTTTTATTATAGGCAGAAGACGGTCTCTGTTTTCCCTAGTGATTTCCATTCTCTGCCTTGACAACTGATTTATGACCTCAAGTTTGCAGTTGTTTCGTATCGCCAAAAATAATTTTGCATTTGTTGACGCTTCAACGTGGTACTTGAGCTGAGAGTGGGTCTCAAGGTCACCATCTTTACCAGTAAGTTTGGCAAACTATGTTAGCGGTTCAGCCGCGCGTTGTGGCCGCGCGGTCTAGGGGCGTCGTGTCACAGGCCACGCGGCTACCCCCCCCCCCCCCCCCCCGGGAGGTTCAAGTCCTCCCTCGGGCGTAGGTGTGTGTGTCGTCCTTAGCGTAAGTTAGATTAAACAGTGTGTAAGCTTAGGGACCGATGACCCTAGCAGTTTGGTCCCATAGGACCTTACCACAAATTTCCAAATTGTTAGTGGTTCGTCCTTAGGTTAGTAAGGTTTAAGTAGTTCTAAGTTCTAGGGGACTGATGACCACAGATGTTAAGTCCCATAGTGCTCAGAGCCATTTGAACCATTTGTTAGTGGTTCAGTCACAAGTTTCTTGGCGATAATGGATTTCTTTCCTCCAACAACTCCATTATTCACAAAAACTGAACAATTAATGCAAAGAGTCCCTTTTAAACTTGTGAGAACAGCAGTCGTGGATACCGTTCAAAGTGATTATCGTGCACTTGTCAGCGTCCCCTCTTGTTGTGCATGGAAGTAGGAATGATATAACATTCTTCAGGTTTCCTTGGAGTTGTGAGAAGCTTGTGTTTTATATCTTCACTAATATTTCCTGACGCTAATATATCCAAATAATTGCCAGTATCAATGGGATTAAAGGAATCAGTTGATAAACTTTGTTGTGGAAGTTTCGAGGAAGTGCTGGGCTCTGCCTGTCCAACTGGTGGTGTTTCTATGGCTGAATGGTGACCGGAATCTTCAGATGTTTCTACTTTTCTTCTTATTATAACATAACGATCCATTTTATTATACTGTTACGAAGCAGGTAAAATAGAGACCCATTATTCTCGAATAAACACTTTATTGGCACTGAAAAATGCAACACTAGTACACTTAGCACTAAAACACACGCGGTCACACTCCGCGTATTTCTAATACTATTAAGTACAACACTGACTGAAGTCGGTGGTAATAGCTATTAATCGCAGTTGTTCACTTTTTATCACTTCCAAGTTATTGCAATGATTAGAGCTTTGAAAGTTTCCAACCGATTTCTCATACACAGACAGCAGTTGACCGGCGTTGCCTGGTGAAACGTTGTTGTGATGCCTCGTGTAAGGAGGAGAAATGCGTACCATCACGTTTCCGACCTTGATAAGGGTCGGATTGTATCCTATCGCTTTGCGGTTTATCGTATCACGTCATTGCTGCTCGCGTTGGTCGAGATCCAATGACTGTTAGCAGAATATGGAATCGGTGGGTTCGGGAGGGTAATACGGAACGCCGTGCTCGGTCCCAACGGCCTCGTATCACTAGCAGTCGAGATGACAGGCATCTTATCCGCAGGGCTGTAACGGATCGTGCAGCCTCGTCTCGATCCCTGAATCAACAGATGGGGACGTTTGCAAGACAACAACCATCTGCACGAACAGTTCGACGACGTTTGCAGCAGCATGGACTATCAGCTCGGAGACCATGGCTGCGGTTACCCTTGACGCTGCATCACAGACAGGAGCGACTGCGATGGTGTACTCAACGACGAACCTGGGTGCACGAATGGCAAAACGTCATTTTTTCCGATGAATTCAGGTTCTGTTTACAGCATCATGATGGTCGCCTCCGTGTTTGGCGACATCGCGGTGAGCGCACATTGGAAGTGGGTATTCGTCATCGCCATACTGGCGTATCATCCGGCGTGATGGTATGTGGTGCCATTGGTTACACGTCTCTATCACCTCTTGTTCGCATTGACGGCACTTTGAACAGTGGACGTTACATTTCAGATGTGTTACGGCCCGTGGCTCTACCCTTCATTTGATCCCTGCGAAACCCTACATTTCAGCAGGATAACGCACGACCGCATGTTGCAGGTCCTGTACGGGCTTTTCTGGATACAGAAAATGCTGCCCTGGCCACCACATTCTCCAGATCTCCACCAACAGAAAACGTCTGGTCAATGATGGCCGAGCAACTGGCTCATCACAATACCCCAGTCACTACTCTTGATGAACTGTGGTATCGTGTTGAAGCTGCATGGGCAGCTGTACCTGTACGCGCCATCCAAGCTCTGTTTGACTCGATTCCCAGGCGTATCAAGGCCGTTATTACGGCCAGAGGTGGTTGTTCTGCGTACTGATTTCTCAGGATCTATGCACCGAAATTGCATGAAAATGTAATCACATGTCATTTCTAGTATAATATATTTGTCCAATGAATACCCGTTTATCATCTGTATTTCTTCTTGGTGTAGTAATTTTAATGGCCAGTAGTGTATTTAGGTACGCTAAAGACGTTCATTACTTTATGTTATTAAACTGTTCCTAAACTGCTCATTTGGTTGCGTGACGATCGCATGCTGGTCCTGACTGTCTTCAGAAGATGGATAGCCAGTGTGAGGTAATCACAGTCACATCCAGAAATGCCATATGCTGGGCCCATCATTGTCAGTGGGATTCCGTCAATAGATCACTATCATCGACATTCAAGGTGTATCTTTATCTCACGTTGTTTCAGTTATCTGAAATCATGTTCTGTACCGTGACAGTATTTCATGCATGCAGGCTGTCACTTGAATGACACCTACACGGAATTTTATCACAGTTCCTGTCGTACAGCCGTGACTCACCGTGCTTAGCTTACTTTAGACTCGTGTGTTTTGCTGTGCGATGGTCACCACCAGTACACCCACGGTCGTCACTGTGGAAGATGTATACTGTGTTAGAAGATGACACTACACATTCACCATGTATCTATTCGAATGCTCTTCACTCTACGTGATCTACAGTTTTACCAAACTATTCATGTGTGGAAGGAGTTGGCTATGCGACATTCACACGTTATTGAATTACTGTCGACTGCATATAGACATAACGCAAAGTGCACGGCTAACATCATGTATTGGTTCGTCAGTATTAAGTTATCTCGTCAAGAAATCGACTACCATCAGTGTCAAGTTGTATCCTTTTCAGCGAAATATTGTATGAGGCGTCAGGAGAATGCTGATTACAGTAATTCATGTATGAAACGTGATGGTTCTGCGGCACCATCAGTTTACTAAATTACTCTTTTGTTACATGACGATTCGTAGGCGTCACACTACCATCATACACTCTGCATGGGAACCATCAGCCATGGTTGACCCAATATGATGTGTACTGCATCAACAACCCAACTTCCAGCGCTGTTTCTCAATAGATGACAGAATTTCTTAAGTATTTGTAGAGTTTAATTATGTTGATAATGTAAGCATTGTATCAGATGTCTTTTTAAATAATAATTAATTGAAACCCTCAAGCGGCCGACAGGTGTTGTTGATATACCTCGAAGGAGACAGCTGAAAATGTGTGCCCCGACCGTGACTCGAACCCGGGCTCTCCTGCTTACATGGCAGACGCTCTATCTATCTGAGCCACCGAGGACACAGATGAATAGCGCGACTGCAGGGACTTATCCCTTGCACGCTTCCCGTGAGACCAACATTCCCAACTGTCCACAATGTACATACATAATGTACTTAATAGATATTTGCCTATCCAGGATATTTGTCAGTCGAGGTATATCAACACCACCTGTCGGCAGCTGAGGGTTTCAGTTAATTATCTTTTATTCTAGAGAAGCTGCACGGTCGTAAATGGTATCTGTTCTCTCGAGAACAGTTACTACCTCCATATATATTGTTAAAGGCTACCCAGCCATTGACCTTCGTCTGTGCGAATGCGCACAGGTTGTCTGAACTCTTACGGGAATCGTCACTTTAGTGTGCGCGAGTAATGAGTGGATGGGCAAATATCTATTAGGTACATTACGTATGTAAATTGTTTACAGTTGGAAATGTGGGTCTGTTCAAAATGTTCTAATGCGTGTGAAATCTTATGGGACTTAAATGCTAAGGTCATCAGTCCCTAAGCTTACATACTACTTAACCTAAATTATCCTAAGGACAAACACTCACCCCCATGCCCAAGGGAGGTCTCGAACCTTCGCCGGGACCAGCTGCACAGTCCATGACTGCAGCGTCTCAAACCGCTCGGCTAATCACTTGCGGCAGGAATGTGGGTCTCACGGGAAGCGTGCAAGGGAGAAAGAAGTCCCTGCAGGCGCGCTATGCATCTGTGTCCTCTGTGGCTCAAATGCATGCAGTCGGCTTTTGGCGGCCGTGGTGTGCCGACCTCCGGCGTGTGCTGTGCGCTGCGGTCTGCTGCGCTCCGCTCAGTAAGTCAAGCAGTAGAAAGCTGCGTTATTTCAGACTCTTGGTGGATTCATATTAAAAGGAGAGATGGATCAGCCTAATAGAATAGACACGTTGAAAATCGTTTTTGACCAGAAAGGGCAGAGACCAAACTCGTTCGAAATCGCTAGAGGAATTTCAAATGGCTCTGAGCACTATGGGACTTAACTTCTGAGGTCATCAGTCCCCTAGAACTTAGAACTACTTAAACCTAACTAACCTGAGGACATCACACACATACATGCCCGAGGCAGGATTCGAACCTGCGATCGTAGCGGCCACGCGGTTCCAGACTGTAGCGCCTAGAACCGCTCGGCCACTCCAGCCGGCTCGCTAGAGGAAGTTGTGAAAATTTCGTTTGAGGCTATTATAGGTATACACCTTTAAATTGCGAATAGCAATGCATGTTAAGCTTAAAAACACGGAACTGTGTGAACAAATTATTGAATCTAGTGGCGGAACATTTAAGTTCAAACATCATGATGGCAACATTAGTGAAGTTCATGTTGCGAATGCTGGCTTTCGATTCAAATGGTTCAAATGGATCTGAGCACTATGGGACTTAACTTCTGAGGTCATCAGTCCCCTAGAACTTAGAACTACTTAAACCTAACTAACCTAAGGACATCACACACATCCATGCCCGAGGTAGGATTCGAACCTGCGACCGTAGCGGTCGCGCGGTTCCAGACTGTAGCGCCTAGAACCGCTCGGCCACCACGGCCGGCTGGCTTTGGATTAGGGACTGTCCATATCTTCGAGCTACCATTTGAAATCACCGCTGTGCGACCGCTACAGTCGCAGGTTCGAATCCTGCCTCGGGCATGGATGTGTGTGATGTCCTTAGGTTTAAGTAGTTCTACGTTCTAGGGGACTGATGACCTTAGGAGTTAAGTCCCATAATGCACAGAGCCATTTGAACCATTTTGAAATCACCGCTGAGCAGATCAATTCGATGATAGCTCCTTGTTGTTGTTGTGGTCTTCAGTCCTGACACTGATTTGATGCAGCTCTCCATGCTACTCTATCCTGTGCGTGCTGCTTCATCTCCCAGTACGTACTGCAGGCTACATCCATCTGAATCTGCTTAGTGTACTCATCTCTTGGTCTCCCTCTCCGATTTTTACCCTCCACGTTGCCCTCCAATACTAAATTGGGGATCCCTTGATGCCTCAGAACATGTCCTACCAACTGATCCCTTCTTCTAGTCAAGTTGTGCCACAAACTCCTCCGCAATTCTGTTCAATACCTCCTCGTTAGTTATGTGATCTACCTATCTTATCTTCAGCATTCTTATGTAGCACCAAATTTCGAAAACTTCTATTCTCTTCTTCTCCAAACTATTTATCGTCCGTGTTTCACTTCCATGGATGACTACACTCCGTACAAATACTTTCAGAAATGGCTTCCAGACACTTAAATCTATACTCAATGTTACCAAATTTCTCTTCTTCAGAAACACTTTCCTTGCCATTGCCAGTCTCCATTTTGTATCCTCTCTGCTTCGACCATCATCAGTTATTTTGCTCCTCAAATAGCAAAACTCCTTTACTACTTTAAGGGTCTCATTTCCTAATTTAATTACCTCAGCGTCACCCGACATAATTCGACTACATTCCACTATCCTCGTTTTTCTGTTGTTGATGTTCATCTTATATCCTCCTTCCAAGACACTGTCCATTCCCTTCAACTCCTCTTCCAAGTCCTTTGCTGTCTCTGACAGAATTAAAATGTCCTACCCAAGGATTTGTACTAGCCCTCGTCTTTTACCTACTTGATCCTCTGCTGCCTTCACTACTTCATCCCTCAAAGCTACCCATTCTTCTTCTACTATATTTCTTTCCCCCATTCTTGTCAATTGTTCCATTATGCCCTCCCTGAAACTCTGTACAACCTTTGGTTTAGTCAGTTTATCCAGGTCCCATCTCCTTAAAGTCCCACTTTTTTGCAGTTTCTTCAGTGTTAATCTACAGTTCATAACCAATAGATTGTGGTCGGAGTCCACATCTGCCCCTGGAAAATCTTACAGATTAAAACCTGGTTCCTAAATCTCTGTCTTGCCATTGTATAATCTATCTGATACCTTCTAGTAGAATAATTAGCAATTTTACAGAAAAGTGGTCTGCTGCTCACAAGTTCCCGGTCTCGAATGGTATCAGGCAATTGCGAGTTGATTTACGCAAGCACATATCGTCGTACATAAATATTTGTGGTTATCGGGCTATAGTAATATACAGGGTGATTCAAAAAGAATACCACAACTTTAGGAATTTAAAACTCTGCAACGACAAAAGGCAGAGCTAAGCACTATCTGTCGGTGAATTAAGGGAGCTATAAAGTTTCATTTAGTTGTACATTTGTTCGCTTGAGGCGCTGTTGACTAGGCGTCAGCGTCAGTTGATGCTAAGATGGCGACTGCTCAACAGAAAGCTTTTAGTGTTATTGAGTACGGCAGAAGTGAATCGACGACAGTTGTTCAGCGCGCATTTCGAACGAAGTATGGTGTTAAACCTCCTGATAGGTGGTGTATTAAACGTTGGTATAAACAGTTTACAGAGAATGGGTGTTTGTGCAAAGGGAAAAGTTCTGGACGGCCGAGAACGAGTGATGAAAATGTAGCACGCATCCAGCAAGCATTTGTTCGCAGCCCAGGAAAATCGACTCGCAGAGCTAACAGAGAGCTGCAAATTCCACAATCAACTGTATGGAGAGTCCTACGAAAAAGGTTAGTTATGAAACCTTATCGTCTGAAATTGGTTCAAGCACCTGAACGTCAACTACCCGAGGCGATGGATCGGCCGCCAGGCAGCCCGTGACAGAGCACTTCATCACTGGCCTCCAAGAAGCCCTGATCTTACCCCCTGCGATTTTTTCTTATGGGGGTATGTTAAGGATATGGTGTTTTGGCCACCTCTCCCAGCCACCATTGATGATTTGAAACGAGAAATAACAGCAGCTTTCCAAACTGTTACGCCTGATATGCTACAGAGAGTGTGGAACAAGTTGGAGTATCGGGTTGATATTGCTCGAGTGTCTGGAGGGGGCCATATTGAACATCTCTGAACTTGTTTTTGAGTGAAAAAAAACCTTTTTAAATACTCTTTGTAATGATGTATAAGAGAAGGTTATATTCTGTTTCTTTCATTAAATACACATTTTTAAAGTTGTGGTATTCTTTTTGTATCACCCTGTATGATGGGCAGCCAAGAACCTGCGCGTCTTGCGGCAGTACAGGCCATGTCCGCTCGCAGTGTATATAACGTCGAGTGGCCCAGCTACCTGCGAGCGAAGCAGTGAGACCCCCAGCCATGTCAACGTTGCCTTTAACTTACGTAGCGGCAGCCGCTGGACAATTCCATACGCGTCACGCTCCTGACGCTACTCACAAGGGAACCTCCCCATCGCATCCCCCTCAGATTTAGTTATAAGTTGGCACAGTGGATAGGCCTTGAAAAACTGAACTCAGATCAATCGAGAAAACAGGAAGAAGTTGTGTTGAACTATGAAAAAAATAAGCAAAATACACAAACTGAGTAGTCCATGCGCAAGACAGGCAACATTAAGGATATTCTGAGCTCAGGAGCGCCGTGGTCCCGTGGTTAGCGTGAGCAGCTCCGGAGTAAGAGGTCCCTCGTTCAAGTCTTCCCTTGAGTGAAGAGTTTACTTTCTTTATTTTCGCAAAGTTATGATCTGTCCGTTCGTTCATTGACGTCTCTGTTCATTGTAATAAGTTTAGTGTCTGTGTTTTGCGACCGCAACGCAAAACCGTGCGATTAGTAGACGAAAGGACGTGCCTCTCCAATGGGAACCGAAAACATTTGATCGCAAGGTCATAGGTCAACCGATTCCTCCACAGGAAAACACGTCTGATATATTCTATACGACACTGGTGACGGCATGTGCGTCACATGACAGGAATATGTTGTCGACCCACCTAACTTGTATACTTGGCGAATGGGTAAAAAGATTCTTCTACGTTGCCCGATTTAGGTTTTCTTGTGGATGTGATAATCACTCCCAAAAAAGTGATTAAAACATAAGAGTTTGTCACATAAACTGCAACAAATGAATGCAACAGTTTCACAGTCGCACAGTTTTCCCTGTGCTCTGTCAAAACATATGTTTTTGAAGTTTTCAAATTTTTCCGTGTGTAGACCGTCAAATCCTGCATATGTCCAAGCAAATCTGAACATGTCCTGGAATTTTGGAGAGCGAAGTTGATTATGTGTTAGTGCCTGAACTTTGATAATTGTCTGAAAATAAAACTTTTTCGCTCGAGGGATGTCTTGAACCATGGTCCTTTCGTTCCGCAGTTGCTCACGCTAACCACGGGACCACGTAGCTACTCAAATCGTATTGTCCTTGATGTTGCCTATCTTGCACATGGGCTACTCAGTTTGTATATTTTGCTTTTTTTTTTCATAGTTCCATACAACTTCTTCCTATTTTCTCGATTGATCTGTGTTTAGTTTTTCAAGGCCTATCCACTGTGCCGACTTATAACTAAATCTGAGGGGGGTGCGATGGGGAGGTTCCCTTGTCGGGATGATGCTGCTCGCGACAATGAAGTGATAATGGACGTTAGCGACTAGACGGTGACAACACAACCAAAGAGTCAAGAAAAAGAACCAAATATCTCTGTTTAAATAGAACAAACCCCGGAACAGATTATAGTCCTTCAGAATGACCAGACTCCAGAAAACCACAAGGAAACCGACCCACCACTTGCCAGCGAACAGCGCTGATAACCACGCAGTTGAGCGCCCCACAAACCAAACAGCCAGCGAACAGGACTGAGCGCAAGAAACCGAAGAGGCAATGGAAAACATTGAAACCTCCCCAAGAGTCAGTCCTCCAAGGGAACATAAAAAGAGGAGACTAGCTCAAAAGGGCACTGAACAACTGGCACCGCCTTTGCGAGAAAAAGCAAAGCAGAGCAACAAATTGCATGAAGAACAACATAGAAATCCGATTCTGAGTATGCAGGCATCTGACCCCTTGCAAGCCAAATCCCCATGCCCCATGTCAACTGACCATTCGTCACAC
Organism: Schistocerca cancellata; assembly: GCF_023864275.1. Taxonomy (NCBI): domain Eukaryota; kingdom Metazoa; phylum Arthropoda; class Insecta; order Orthoptera; family Acrididae; genus Schistocerca; species Schistocerca cancellata. The sequence continues at coordinate 295,473,454 of NC_064629.1, forward strand.
GAGAGATTGAAGCTGCTAGCAAATTTCGATATATACAAGGTTTTCCCTGAGACTAGAAATGCAGGAAAAGAGACATCGAGAGCTAATCAACACAAAAACTGGGCTGATGAATCGGACGAAATAAACGGAAATGAAGAATTGAATGAAACTGGAGAAACAGGACAGACTCCTGCCCCACGAGATCAACTGAACACGATGGATACATCATTGTCGGAACATACATGTGAAAAAGGATTTTCGTCCGACAGCACTTCGTATGACGAATATGGCCTTCGGTAATGAATAGGATAATATGAACGCAACACAAGCCTACAAGCCTACAAAATCGCCACGTTGAACATTAATAAGATACGCTGCTCCCTGCATTTACAACATCTGCAAGACTTTCTATACGCAGCCGACGTTGGTGTACTACTGTTACAGGAAGTTGCAGATATTAAATTAGAAAAGATACGTGGGTACAACGCCATAACAAACCCCGGTATCGGTGCAGAGGTGGGAACCGCCATTCTCAAGAAGAAGGCATCCGTGCCACACAAATAGCAAAACTTGAAAACAGTAGAGGAAATGCAGTGACTGTTAACAACGCCCGCATCATCAACGTTTACACACAGTCAGGCAACAATAACAGGCGTGCTAGAGAGGATTTTTTTAAAAGTGAAATCGTTCATCTCTTCGGTACACGTCAATATTATATTATCCTAGCCGGCGATTTTAATTCTACACTTAGCCCGAAAGACTAGACACCGAATTGGATCTTTGGTCGTGATGACTGGGTGCTGTGTGCTGTCCTTAGGTTAGTTAGGTTTAAGTAGTTCTAAGTTCTACGGGACTGATGACCATAGATGTTAAGTCCCATAGTGCTCAGAGCCATTTGAACCATTTGATCTTTGGTGTGACGTCATAAGCAAGTGACTGCGTGTGAGATCACTCTCTAAGTTTTTATATATTTTTAGGTTTCAGGTACATATTTTAACGGTTTTGTGATAATATTTACTATACAAGTGACTTTTAGTGGTTTCTTCATTCACCTCTGCCTATACCCTCTCCACCCAGGTCCAAGGCCACCCTTTCACCTACCGCCATCCCGATGATGTCACCCATGCCGCCTCCTTTCTCCAGCAGACCTTGTCTGAGGCCGTGGAGGCCCACGTCCCTACTGTCGCCATCCACCCCCACCGTCCTCCCTTACCCCCACAGGCCGTCCTTCTCCTCCGTGAATCCCGCCGTCTCTACCGTGCCTTCCTCCGCACGCGTGACCCGGACACACTACGACGCCACCGGCAACTCCAGCGACACATTCGAAATTTGCTCGCGGCTAAGAAACGCCGGGACTGGCGACAGACACGCACCCGTTTAAATACTACCCTACCTATCAACTCGTCCAAGTTCTGGTCAGCCTTCCGTCGCCTTACCGGAACTAAACCCTCCCCCTACTATCCTCTTCTCCATGATGATCACCCCTTCCCTGACGCCCTTAGTAAGGCCACTCACTTTGCCTCCTACCTCTCTGATGTCTTTTCCATCCCCGATGATCCCCACTTCGATTACTCCCTCTTCCTGGATATCCGCGATCGAACTGACACCTCTGTCCCTCCCCTCGCAGTCCGCCGCTCGTGGTCTCGCGGTAGCGTTCTCGCTTCCCGAGCACGGGGTCCCGGGTTCGATTCCCGGCGGGGTCAGGGATTTTCACCTGCCTCGAGATGACTGGGTGTTTGTGTTGTCCTCATCATTTCATCATCATCCAGGAAAGTGGCGAAATTGGACTGAGCAAAGACTGGGTAATTGTACGGGCGCTGATAACCACGCAGTTGAGCGCCCCACAAACCAAACATCATCATCATCCCTCCCCTCGCTCCTGGTTTCCAGTACTTGGACAACATTGCACCCACGGAACTCAATGCCCCTATCACTACACAAGATCTCCTTGCTACACTCCGCACGAAACGCAACACCGCTCCTGGTCACGATCGTGTCACCTACCCTCACCTTCGTGAAGCTCCTGTCTCGTTCCTCTCCACCCTGGCCAGGCTCTACAACGTAGTCCTGTCCACCAGTTACTACCCCGACCTGTGGAAAACCTCCCGTATCCTCATGTTCCTTAAACCTGGCAAACCGCCATCCGCCGTCTCCTCCTACCGTCCCATCAGCCTTACCTCGGTCTTCAGCAAGGTCCTGGAATCTATCCTCACCCGCCGCATCCACCAGCATCTCCGCCAGCACCGCCTCCTTCCCGTCACCCAGTGTGGCTTTCGGCTGTCCTTCTCTTCCGACGATCTTCTCCTTCACCTCACTCATCTCCTTTCCGAACAGCTTAATTCCCATCGCTCCACAATCTTCCTCTCCCTTGACCTCGAACGCGCTATGACCGCGTCTGGCATTCTGGTCTCCTCTTCAAGCTCCAAACCTTTGCCCTTCCCATTAACTACGTCCGTCTGATCGGTTCCTTTCTCTCCCGCCGTCCTTCCTATGTCACCATCCATAACACAGATTCCCACACCTTTTTCCCCTCCGCCGGTGTGCCCCAAGGCGCTGTCCTCTCCCCCCTTCTGTACCTTTTGTACACGGCGGACATGCCACCGCCGTCGCCCCCCGTCCACCTCCTCCAGTTTGCCGATGACACCGCCTTCCTCGCCCTTGCCCCCACCCTCCAACGCTCCCAACGCCTTCTCCAATCCCATCTTGACCGGTTCACCGCTTGGTGCAACCAGTGGTTGCTCAAGGTCAATCCCTCCAAAACCCAGGCGATCATTGTAGGCAAAACCACCCCTTCCTTCCGCCTCCTTGATTTCTATCTCACCATCTATGGCCGTCCTATCGCCCTCACTCCCACCCTTAAGTACCTTGGCGTCACCCTCGACCGTCGCCTCTCCTGGACTCCCCATCTCCAGACGATCCAAGCCAAGGCACGTTCCCGACTCCGTCTCCTCAATCACCTTTCCGGCCGCACGTGGGGTCTGGACCCCTCTACAATCCTCCACACCTATAAATCCCTCATCCGCCCTATCCTTTGTTACGCCCATCCAGCCTGGATCTCCGCCCCCCCTACCTTCTATAAATCCCTCCAAATCCTTGAACGCCATGCTCTCCGCCTTGCCTATCGCATCCGTCTCCCCTCCCCCACGCGGATCCTGTATGATCTCATCCCCTTTCCCCCCTCCTCCTTTTCCTTGAAAGGATACGGATCCTGTAAACCTCCCGTAAACTTGATCCTCTTCACCCGCTCGTGTCCCCGATTCTCTCCCACCCCCGCCCGCTGCCGCGCCTGTATTCCCACGTCCCACCCGGTCTCCATCTCTCCACCCTCCTAACCCTCTCCCAAGGTGGCTTCCGCCAGCTCCCCCTCCCTGATGATGTCCTCGTCCTCTCCATCTACACCTCTTATCAACTTTGACCCTGCCCCCCCACTTCCGGTGTCCTTTCTCTTAGGCACCCTCCCTCCCTTCTCTTCCCTTCCCTTCTCTTTCCTCTTCCCCGTCCCATCCCTCCACCCCTCTTCCCCTGGGCTTCCCCTCCGCCTTCCTCTCTCCTCCCTCTCTCCCCTGCCCGTGGCGTCTCTGCTCTCCCCTCTCGCTCTCCCACTCCCCCTCATCCTCCTCCTCCTCCTCCTCTCTTGGCAGGTCCCCGGACTCGCACACGCAAAGTGAACATTCGCGCGCCGGAGATCATCGCCCTCGGTTTAGTGTCTGTGCCGTCGTGTTTGTGCATCAGTGTTTTTCGCCGTCCACGCTCCTTCGTTCACATGTGTCGTCTAACTCGTCAGTGTTTGTGCACAGTGCCGACAGTTTTCTTGTTTGTTTCGTCGAGTGTGAACGGCTTCATGTTTTTTAATTATTGTATCTCCTGTTTTTTAACCGCCAATCTGTTACTTATATGTCTCCCTTTTTTTTATATTCTCATGCTTATGGCTGAAGAGCGGAGTAAACTTTTCCGCTGCCAGCCCACCTTGTATGGGGTGTTCAAATTACAATAAAGAAAAAAAAATCACCTCTGCCTTTCTTGTGCTGTGACCTGATATTTGTGAGGGTTTCGTATCGAGCAGCTTAACCTCTTACCTGTGTTTACATTCCGCGCTGACCAGTTGCAGTTGTAGCGGCGCATCGAAAGCTAAGTACTAATTAATTGTTTGTGTATAGTGGTTTATTTAGGAACTTTAATAGTCTTCAACCGGTGTTCTTAGTGTTTTCTGGTGAAATAATTTCAGAAGAACTTTTTGGGAACTGTTTTCAGTTTCGTTACTGTGTCATTAGACGTTTGATTTTCTTTCTGTGTTAGTCTTTTGTTATATTCTCATTTGTTGTTGATTAATACTGTTAATAATAGTAGTTACTTCCCTTGTAGAGTAAGTTTGTGATTATTGTAGTCAGTTTTCTAACACCTTCTTATTGTCGTAGCGGAACTCAGATAAAGTAGTTTTCTTATTTCAATAACTGTAAAATTTTATCATGAGTGAGAAGTGTGGGCTTTGCCGCAGGTTCGTGAGTAGTGGATTGCGGTGTGAGACTTGTTCGAAGTATTTTTCACTGGGGGGAATGCAGTGGGGAAGCCAGTGGGCATTCTGGTGAGATCCACTCCAGGAACTGCAGGTTATTTAGCAAGATTAAGTTGATAGAGGAGCAGGAGCGTAAGATCTGTGCCCTTCAGGTGCAGTTGAAAAACGCACAGGAGCAGCTAGATGGGATGAGGAGGGAGAAGGGGGTTAGGAAATGGGAACTGGCTGTTGACAAGAGATCTGCTAGGAGAAGGAGATTTTCAGACAGTTTTACTATTGGTGTTTGCAATAGATATGACCAACTGTCAGAGTCTAGTGGAGAAGAATCTCTAGTAGCTGTAGATGTAGGAAGTATGCAGCAGACATCAGCAGTTACGGTGGCTAGGACAGTTCCAAAGTCGAAGAGAAAGAAGGTACTGCTGTTAGGTAGTTCTCATGGCAGAGGTGTAGGCCAGCAGTTGCAGGAAGTGTTGGGGAGTGAGTACCAAGTCACCAGCGTTGTGAAGCCTAATGCTGGATTGGCTCAGGTGACTGTTAACATAGGGGGGCTATGTAGGGATTTTACTAAAGAGGATCAGGTAGTGATTGTAGGTGGGGCTGGTAATAGTATTGATAGGGATGAGGAGTATGACATAGATGGTGACCTGGAAAAAATAGCCACTCAGACTGGCAACACGAGTGTGCATTTCGTGGGACTGTTTCAGCGTCACGATCGGCCTCATCTTAATACAGCCGTCAGGCGTAATAACATGAGACTTGGAGGTGCGCTGATGACAGAAAGCATGGGTCACATTTCAGTGGTGTCGGTGGAGTCTATCAGCAGGACGGGTTTCACTAGACATGGCCTGCACCTCAACAGGTATGGGAAGGGGAGGTTGGAAAAGCTTATAGGTAACAGCATAGGTGGGGGTGGTAGGATCACTCACGAGAAAATTCCTGGAGTAGTGGGTGTTAGAGCTGCATCTTTTTTAGATTGAAGTCAGCTGATAGGTATTCCTGCTTAAGGGAAGTCTCTCTAACAAAGTAACCGCTTTTCACAAAGATTAGGTATCCGGGTAATGAGGGAATTAGTATATTTCATCAAAATATACAAGGTATTAGAGATAAAGTTAGTGGACTGCTTATAGATGTTGACTCTGAAATTATTGGTATATCTGGACACTTCTTAAATAAGGAGATAATTCAGAGGCTACCTTTACTAGGATACGGGTTGGCTGGCAGATTTTCTAGGAGCTCATTGCGGTGTGGGGGAGTAGCCATGTATGTGCAAAACGGCATCCCATTTGAGTCAATTGATGTTTCAAAGTACTGCACTGAAAAGGTGTTTGCATGTTGTGCAGGTGTGGTTAAATTTAGTGGAGCTAAACTTCTAACTGTTGTTTTTTATAGATATCCAGACTCCGATTTCACAACGTTTTTGCTAAAGCTAGAGGAGGTTCTTGGTTCACTTTATAGGAAATACAAAAAGTTAGTTATATGTGGTGACTTCAATATTAATTGTATAAGTGATTGTGCAAGGAAAAGGATGCTGGTAGACCTCCTTAATTCATATAATCCTATGCAAACCGTATTCTTTCCAACGAGAGTGCAAGGGAACAGTAGAACTACCATTGACAACATTTTTGTTCATTCCTCATTACTAGAAGGGCATTCTGTTAGCAAAAAGGTGAATGGCCTTTCAGATCATGATGCACAAATTTTAACTCTAAAAGATTTTTATGCTGCGACACATGTTAAATATAGTTATCAACTGTTTAGGAAAGCTGATCCAGTTGCTGTAGAGACCTTTGTAAACCTTATCAAGGAACAAGAGTGGCAAGATGTTTATAGTGCTGATACAGTAGACGATAAATATAATGCTTTTCTCAAGAATTTTCTCATGCTCTTTGAAAGTTGCTTTCCGTTAGAACGTTCAAAACAGGGTACTAGCACAAACAGGCAGCCTGGGTGGCTGACTAGAGGGATAACAATATCTTGTAGAACAAAGTGGCAATTATATCAAAACGTTAGAAACAGTCAAAATCTAAATGCAGCAGTCCATTACAAACAGTATTGTAAGGTGCTTAAAATATTATTAGGAAGCCAAAAAGTATGTGGTATGCATATAGAATAGCTAAGTCTCAGGATAAAAGTCAAACCATATGGTCAGTCGTAAAGGAAGTGGCTGGTCTGCAGAGACAGGTCGAGGATATAGAATCAGTGCGTAGTGGGAATGTCCGTGTTACTGATAAGTCGCATATATGTACAGTATTTAATAATCACTTTCTGAATATAGCAGGCGAACTAAATAGAAACCTAGTCCCAACAGGGAATCATATAGCGCTCTTAGAAAAAAGTGTTCCGAGACTGTTACCTGAAATGCTCCTCCATGATACTGACAAGAGGGAGATCGAGTTAATAATTAAATCACTAAAGACCAAGAACTCGCATGGATATGACGGGGTATCTAGCAGAATACTGAAGTATAGTTCTTTGTATGTTAGCCCAGTACTTAGCCATATCTGTAACTTTTCCTTTAGGAGTGGTCAGTTTTCTGACCGATTAAAGTACTCGGTGGTGAAGCCACTTTATAAAAAGGGAGACAGGGATAATGTTGACAATTTTAGACCTATTTCTATGCCATCGGTGTTTGCTAAAGTTATCGAGAAGGTTGTATATACAAGGTTACTGGAGCATTTAAATTCACATAATTTGCTGTCGAATGTACAGTTTGGTTTTAGAAATGGTTTAACAACTCAAAATGCTATATTCTCTTTTCTCTGTGAGGTTTTGGACGGATTAAATAAAAGGTTGCGAACGCTAGGCATTTCTTTGATTTAACGAAGGCTTTTGACTGTGTTGACCACAAAATATTACTGCAGAAGTTGGACCATTATGAAGTAAGGGGAGTAGCTTACAATTGGTTCGCCTCTTACTTTAAAAACAGAAAGCAGAAGGTAATTCTCCGCAATATTGAGAGTGGTAGTGATGTTCAGCCCCAATGGGGCACTGTTAAGTGGGGCATCCGCCAAGGGACGGTGCTGGGGCCACTGCTGTTTCTTATTTATACAAATGATATACCATCTAGTATTACAGGTGATTCAAAAATATTTCTGTTTGCTGATGACACCAGCTTGGTAGTGAAGGATCTTGTGTGTAATATTGAAACAGTATCAAGTAATGTAGTTCATGAAATAAGTTCGTGGCTTGTGGAAAATAATTTGATGCTAAATCACAGTAAGACTCAGTTTTTATAGTTTCTAACTCACAATTCAACAAGAACCGATATTTTGATCAGACAGAATGGGCATATTATAAGCGAGACGGAACAGTTCAAGTTCCTAGGCGTTCGGATAGATAGTAAGCTGTCGTGGAAACCCCATGTTCAGGATCTTGTTCAGAAACTAAATGCTGCTTTATTTACCATTAGAACAGTATCTGAAATAAGTGACAGTTCAACACGAAAAGTAGTCTACTTCGCATATTTTCATACGCTTATGTCGTATGGTATCATCTTTTGGGGTAATTCTTCTGATTCAAAAACGGTATTTTTGGCTCAAAAACGGGCTGTTCGAGCTATATGTAGTGTAAGTTCGAGGATCTCTTGTCGACCCCTATTCAATAGTCTGGGAATTCTGACATTGCCCTCACAGTATATATTTTCTTTAATGTCGTTTGTTGTTAGCAATATTAGCTTATTACCAAGAGTTAGCAGCTTTCACTCAGTTATTACTAAGCAGAAATCAAATCTGCATGTGGAATGCACTTCCTTGACTCTTGTGCAGAAAGGAGTGCAGTATTCAGCTGCATCCATTTTCAATAAGCTATCACAAGAACTCAAAAATCTTACCAGTAGCCCAAATTCTTTTAAGTCTAAACTGAAGAGTTTCCTCATGGCTCACTCCTTCTATTCTGTCGAGGAGCACCTGGAAGAGCTAAAAAATTAAGCAAATTCCAGTGTTACATTGTTGATTTTCTTAATTTAAACTTACGACTTGTCGCCTGAATATGTTTCTTATATTTCATTTTATCTGTTTCTACAATCGTGTTATAATTTCATGTATTGACTCGTTCCATGACCATGGAGACTTCTCCTTAATTTGGTCACACAGAACAATAAATAAATAAATAAATAAATAAATAAATTTCAACAAGTCCTTAGAACTGGAGAGAATAGTTCACCAAATGCAGTTAACCGATATCTGGGAACATACCCATGGCGCACAGCCTGGTTTCACATATTTTACCAGTCACTCAGCAAGCAGGCTAGACAGGATTTACGTCTCGTCCAACCTAATGAACCATGTACTCCAGTCTGAGGTCTGACCCACTATGTTTTCCGACCACGCCGCGTACATCACCACAAAATATTTGGAAAACAAGAGACTTACTGAGCGAGGGGCATATGGGAACTCAACATTACACATCTACAAGATGAGGAATGTCGCGTTTCATTTACTAATGTCTGGAAAGAATGCGAAAAACGATTCCCGCTATACAATTCTCCCATAGCTTGGTGGTTACAATGTGCTGAGCCTAAAATAGAAAAATGCTGATCGATTACTCACGACAGAAAAGCTCTGGTTTAAAAAGACGACTGAGTTTCATTTTAGCTGTCTTAGAGACCTATACACCCTGGACACACGATTAATGGAGAACTTTAGCCGGATTTATAAAATTAAAGCAAAACTTTTAGCACTGAAGCCGCGACAGTCAGAAGGTTTTAAAGTCAGAGCGAGAATACAAAACATTGTAGAAGGGGAAGAAACAGCTATGTACCGTGTAATGCCTGAGAATAAGAGAGGAAACAGAAAAATACTGACAGAAGTTAAGTTACCTGATGGGACCAGTCACACAAAACAGAGTGATATTCAAAACGCTGTTCATGAATATATCTCAGATATGATGTCCAACAAACCTACCGTCTACGAGACGCGACGAGATCTTGTTAGAAATGTATCAGGACGAATTAGTACAGAGCAAGTAGAAAATCTCACGGCTGAAGTAGAAGAGGACGAATTGAAAGACGCAATAGCACAGAGTCCTAAAAATAAGTCTGCAGGACCTGATGATATCCCCGTGGAATTCTACCAAGTGTTCTGGCCACAAATGAAAACCAAGTTGCTATGCATGTACAACGAAGTCATGAATGGAAATGTTGACGTCCCCAAAGAATTTCTTGAAGGTTTGGTTCAAATGGCTCTGAGCACTAGGGGACTTAACGTCTGAGGTCATCAGTCTCCTAGAACTTAGAACTACTTAAACCTAACGAACCTAAGGACATCACGCACATCCATGCCCGAGGTGGGATTCGAACCTGCGACCGTAGCGGTCGCGCGGTTCCAGACTGTCGCGCCTAGAACCGTTCGGCCACTCCGGCCGGTCTTCCTGAAGGGACCATAGTTCGAATTCCTAAAAACTCACTTAGCAAAGCAATTGAACACCATCGCCCAGTATACATTACTCAACAGTGATTACAAAATTACGGCCCGCGTATTAGCAAGAAGAATAAAAATGGTTATTAACTCTGTAACTGGCCCGTACCAAACATGTGTAAGCAAAGACAAAAATATCTATCAGAAGAAATGTGAATATAGGGATATAATATCAACTGCAAATGTATACCGAATAAAATGTGCGTTACTCACGGTAAATGATAGCCAAACAGTTGCAGGATAAAGATTTATTAAAATCCATGACCACGGTTTCGGTATATCTAAATATATATCTTCATCAGAAGTAAAATACACTAAAATCACATCCTGCAGTGGAGATACATAAAACAATGGTGCCAAAGGCGTCGTCAGTAGTTAAAATGTCACCTCCAATTATACAACATAATTACGGACAGAGGGTAGATGCGAACACATCATAGCATCAGTACTTCGCCTCAACTGTTATCATTACCGCGAAGAATTTCAACAGTTGCTGTTTCAGCCATGTTTAAAATTTTGAAATGTGCGTTAGTGTCGTTAGACTTCGAGAAGACGTTTGGCAGAGTAGATCGTAAGTATCTCCTCGGAGTCATGGAAGTAATGGGATTATCACCACGTGAGGATTATTCAGCAAATTTTGAAAAACAGTATAGCACGAATAATGATAGACAGACAACTAAGTAAAGAGACTGAATTGACTAGATCCGTACGACAAGGTTGCCCAATGTCAATGGCCCTTTTCGCAATGGCAATAGAACCTCTACTCGAGACACTCACCCATCACCTGCAAGGATTGCGTATAAACCGCAAGGAAATAGTGATAGATGAAGTGGTGAAAGCTCTTCAGTTTGTACACACATATGATCTTGCTTCTGGCTCCAAATTAAATAAAAGGAAATCAGGCATCATGGACGTAGGCAGAGGAATTCGCATGCAAAATCGGGGACGGTTGACGGAAGTATCCACATTGAAATGTTTGGGTATTGAATTTAGGAGCAACATCCAACACACCATTGCCGTCAATTATAAAAAAAACTACTTGCAAGCATACGAGCATCTGTACAAGGAAACAGCATGAGGCAACTGGACAAGATATAGAAAACCACTCTAGTAAATGTGTATAAAACATCCAAACTTAACTATGTTGTACAAGCTTTCCAGATGCCATTAGAAATAGCCAGACGAATTTGTCCGCTATAGGAAGCTTTGTAAGCCAAGACATTTTCAAAGTGAAGTTCAATAGACTAACTCTCCCGACAAGGAAAGTAGTTTCAAACCTCGTTGATGTCAGTTACAGGTCACGAGCGTTATACTCTAAACATTCTGCGTGGTGTCTGTGTCTCCCTACCACTTTCGCGCAACGACGCTCTGAGCGTGTTTTTTAGGGAATTGACTAGTTTGAACCTGGGACCTGGGACCTGTTGCTGGTAAGGAGACGTCAGACCACACATGACATGTAGAATTCAGAAGAGTTCAGTGAGACTAGCGATGATATAACCAAATACTTAATGATTTCAGCGTCAGCTCCACTGCACTCCCTGTAAAGGAATCTTAATACTAACTAAATTTAGTGGAAGGGGTTCAAGGCTTTCCTATTTTTAGTTAGCTGGTAAAATAACGTCGAAAAAGCAGTTAAGTTTACCATTGGAAATTTTATTCTACTCACAAAATATCGTTTATAAATTGCACTATTGATAAAAGGAAATGTTTTAATACAGGATGGTAAAAACCAACTGCGTTCATCAAAAATGTGAACGAATATTCCCTGAATGGGTTTCCAAGTTCTACAATGGATCGAAGGATGACCTATGCCGTATCACATCTATAATCTAGGTTTAAATTAAGTTTCACAAAAGAGAAAACTATCAAAATTGTCTACAGTGATCCTCAATTATCTTTAATTACTTATCTAACTTGTCGTAAATTACAGTGGCTGATGTGGCTTCTCAATAACTATATAACAGAAAAATCATCGCGTTTCAGATTTTTACTTCAAGTGGCAAATGTGAACACCATGAGCTTTAATTGACGATCGACACTAGTATTACGCAAAAAGGGGTTGTAACACATGAGACTTCTGCAGTTGTTCTGAGTGAAGCCTTATGCGCTCAAAAATGCGGCATCGCGTGTGTTCATTAACTTGTCGGTGTTCGTCAGGGGGCGGCAGCCGGCGCAGCTCCGTCCAGCTCGCCCTCTCGGAAGCAACTCGCTCTTAACATCTACTTACTACAATTTTCCGAAGTTGGTTTAAAAAAAAACTATCTGGCTGTAATTTCATCTGACCAATCAAGGTCTCAATGTTAATCTTAAGCTCCGCGTACAAAAATTCTGTCTATCCAATGAGAAACGTTATACTTTTCTTGGTGGGGCAATGTTTTTAAAATTTGCAACGTAACAGAGAAGCGAAAAAGTCTCACGCTAAAACTTGCAGCTGGTGTGGTCCTTTTAGCGTTATCGTAAGATCTACACTGTTCTTCTGGAGGGCTCTATCTTTTAACATGGGCTGAAGGGTGGTCCTAACGTAACAGAGACACGAAAAAGTCTCACGCTAAAACTTGTGGGTGGTGTAGCCCTTTTTGTGTTATCGTAAGATCTATACTGTTCTTCTGGAGGGCTCCAGCTTTTAACATGGGCTGGGGGGTGGTCCTAACGTAACAGAGACGCGAAAAAGTCTCACGCTAAAAAACTTGCGGGTGGTATGGTCCTAGCAGTTAGCTGGCGACGTGCGTGTCCATCCGTCCCTTATCGTAGGGCCTTCTCGCTTAACACGGTTCTGCTCTCGGCTTCTGTTCTCGTTTCTCCCCTCGGAACTGTGTCTGTCTCACGGTGGGAAGGTATGACATGCATTTAGGCATTCTTGTGTTAGTCTGTGGTATTCCATTGCTCACTCGTTACTCGTATTACTTTGGTTAATTTAATGTCACGATTTATTCGGAGCTATGTGACATACTACTGGATTTGCTTATCATGTCAGGGTTTTCATGTAAGGTGTTGGATTTGCCTGACACCTTACATATCACCACCCTTCGAACTTAATTTTTGTACTGAAGTTAGGCAATGATTGAATCGTTGTCTAAGTCAGTCAAAAATTATTTCTTTATCTAAATTTTGTTGCGTACTGTTCAGCCACGTTATTCTGGTTCTATGCTAGCTTGTATTACTAATTTATATTTTTATATTCTTCCAAATTATTCTCAAAAATGTCATGAGATGAATATTTTTATGCTATTATTAGTTTTTAATTATTTTCTTTCTTTATTTAAGTGTGAAGTTTGTTTTTTAAGAAGTTTGTTATCGAAAGTGAGGAGTCTTTCACATCGATTTTCTTAGAAATATTATTTTTATGAATGTAGTAACTAAGTAAACTCTATTCCTAACACATTTTCTAAATATCATGTACAAGTGAAGTGTTTTTGTTTCTAGACACTCATTTCAACATTGCTACACTAACACATAAGTATTATTTCCAAGAATTGCTTTGACAAAGAAATATACATACACAAGTATTGAGATATTATCCTAACAAATGGTACAAATGTTAAAAAAAGGGAAAACATCCAACAAGAAAATTTTTATTCTTTGTTTTTATAAGAAGAAAATAAGTAAATAATAGTTATTCTCTTATTTTTATGAGAAGAAAATAAGTGGCATATAGTTTTAGTGTTTATTATGCTTTACTTTTGTTCTTTATATACTGTCCATTTCAGAACTAATGACTTATTTTTATCGATATTCTATTTTTTATTTAAGTCCATAGTCAATGACTGTTATTTTGTAGTTTATTAGCTGTCTGGTGTGCTTAACTTATTTAGTTTTTTACACATTTCTTTTGCACAATTCCTACATCACATAATTTGATTTCACACATTAAGACAATCCTATGAATGTTTAAGCATGAGGTTGGCGAATGTTTTTGCATGAAGGTGGTGGACTTGAGCGAGATGGGTGTGGGCAAGTATTTGATGTACAGCTTCGTTCGTCGTTCCTTGTCGGCTTTGAAAGTGTGTGTTGCTGTTGTGGAGGTCCCATAATGGAATGGAGCTGTGAGTGCAGAATCTCGCGGTTTACTGGCTTTGTATGCATGAAAGTCATCGTTATGTGTCGCTGAAAGCGGTCGTTTTTCGTTGTAATACTTCGCAGACGACTAGTTTACAATAGGATAGGGATTTGGGAAGGTATGTCGTCTATTCTTCACCCATCTTCTTTCTTGGTCTCAATCTTGTGAATCTTCAACTTCTGTTATTCCTGCTTTTTCTCTACTTCTTACTTGCTTCATGGTTCTTCTCTGGGCAGGATATGGAAATATTTATTGATAACTAGTCGCTTTGAACTTCTCCTCCTAGTAACAGTTTGATAAATGTTTGGGACATGTCATTTCTACTTTGTGGACGTTTTCTTCAGTTTCGTGCATCAGCGTGCTGTTTAATAGCAGTAGTGTAACTTTTACACATATTTTTTGCTAGTGGTGGCTTGCTCAAGCGGTCTTGTCGTCGGGCCGTTTTTTGCTCGCTCCGCTGAGTGGGGGCGCTTGGAGACCTTTCCGGCGTTCGGCGTCCTGTCTCTGCAGGGCTCCGCTACTGTGCAGGTCCGTGTTCCATCCCAGCAGGGTTCCGCATAGCGGTCAAATTTTTTGCCGACTCTACGAGGGCCCTCTGTTGGTCTCGCTGTCCTTTCCCTTCTCTCGACGCTTCTGCCTTGTAGGAATTGTGTCTTGCTAATTACGTCCTTTACTTTCTTGATACTTCTCACGTTGAAACTTGTGGGTCGTTGCATCTGGTCTTTGCTGGAGTTTTTACAATAGTTCTTACAAAATGTTTTACTTATAATCATCTAACATATGTCTAGTACCTACATTGTTTTACGCCTTCTTAAAAAGCGTTACAAATTTTGGCACCCTTTCCATGTTACAATTCTAAGATATTTTGAGTCTTAACTTATACAAGAAACCTCAAATTCGTTTTTTATTTTTGTGTAGTGTCGTGGTGTATAGCATTTTAGTGTTTCATGCTGTTACACTGTCTACACTTTATCCCTTCACCTTAATCTATGGTACTATTGGTGTTATTATTGAAAGTACTTTCTTTTTCCCACCTTCCTCTCTCTTCATTCTTCTTTCTCCTGACGATCTTTTCTGCAACATAATCTTGAAATATTGTGCTGATTATTTACCAGTAATAAAAGTAATCTTCGAACTTGTACTGAAAGTGTTTAATACTGCCAGTCTTAAATAAAAATACCTCTGCTTTATCTCGTAAAATTCCCTCTAATTCTCTTTTACTGTGTTCCGAAATACCTTGAACTTCTTGCAATTTTTCGTCGATTTCTTTATGGACTTCTAACGTGAGTTGAGGTGATTCCCCCTTTTGTGCATACCATTCTAATTCTTCATCTTCTTTATCTCGTGTCATTCTTAATTGTTTTTTTTATAACTGGTATTTCTTCTA
This sequence comes from Schistocerca cancellata, assembly GCF_023864275.1. Taxonomy (NCBI): domain Eukaryota; kingdom Metazoa; phylum Arthropoda; class Insecta; order Orthoptera; family Acrididae; genus Schistocerca; species Schistocerca cancellata. The sequence goes on from NC_064629.1 coordinate 295,488,804, forward strand.
ATTTTAGCTCTTGCTCAAAGAGAAGTGTGACATTCCCGAATGTCACGCTACCTCTCTCCATATCTATTATTGCTTGTCTCTCATTTAAAAAATCTGCACCTATAATTAAATCTACAGTTAGTTTAGGTATAATCACGAAGTTGGCTTCGATCTTTTGACCTTGGAACGAAAGAGTTAACCTTGTTTGTCTCGTAACTTCCGCAGCATTGTTTCTAATAGGACCTCTTACTTTAATCTTACGTGTTTTCAGAACTGGCAATTCCTCATTGACATTAAACTGCATGAATAAATTTTCTGAGATCGCAGTCAGTTCACTTCCACTATCAATTACAATATTGACTGGGATATGCTTTACCATGGCCTTCACAATTGGTTGAATTTGAAAGGGTTGGTTCTGTTCTTCTTCTTGCATCAACAAATCCTCCACTGAATCATACATGAGTCTTTTTAAGAATTTCCCTTGTGAATTCGAACTTTCTGTAGGATAAGCTTCGACTGCTACTTCTCTCTCTTTTATTTCCTCTTCTCTATTTCTTCCTTCATTTACGCTTTCTTCAACATCCTCTACTTTTCCTCATCCACGTCTATCTTCTCCTTCTTCGTCGCTACTTCCACATAATCGCATCTAAATGCTCTAATTATCGCTTCATAACTTCCTTCATTATATACGTTGGGTTGTGTGCCCACTCGTAACTTATTTTCAACTTCTGTCGACTGTGCATTATCCTCATTGAATTCGCTTTCCCTGGTTTCCATCTCAAATAGCTCTGCAATACTCATTACTTCGTCCTTTCCTCCTACATTCGTTGTGCATGCCTCTGGTAATTCATCTTCCTCGTCAGTATTCTCCCAATTAATTTCGTCCCAACACAATATTGTTATTTTCTTGTCTTCGTTTTCATCTGGTCCCTGCGGATTTGTTTCTTCCTTCTTCTCTTCTCGTGATAAGATTTTTACTTCTCTGTTCACGGTGCTGCAATTGTCCTGGGTCGGTGCATCATTCTCTTTGGCATGGGCGCTTAGGTGTCAATTCGAACGCTTATCGGGGTTTGGTGGTCTCACCTCCATCTCTTCTATGTGTATTCTCTTTTCTTGTTCAGCTTGTTGATAGTGGTTTCTTTGTTGATAATTTGTCGGTCTATTGGTTCTCCAGTACCCGCTCCGGTTGTTGTTATTCCCTCCTTAATAGTTGTTGCCGTTTCTGGGTGAGTTATAGTTATTGCCATATTCTCTTCTAAATCCATAACCGGTTCTTTGTTGAAATCTATCGTCGTTTCTTGGTGCGAAGTTATCACATGGTTCGTAATTATTCTTTCTTCGTACTGTGTCTTGTGGATTCTACTGCTTTTTGCTTTCGTTTTCACGTGCGCTTCGTCTTTTTCTAGCGTCATCTTCCGAAAATATGAACTCTAGTTCCCTTAGAATACCTTTAAATGCTTCGACGTCACTGCCTCCGCGACCTACTAATGATTGCTGGTATTTCAATGGTAGCTTCATCGCGCACAATTTAATCAACTCTCCGTCACTGTATGGTACATCTAAGCATTGATTTTTCTTTGCCATTAATTCGAAAAATTTCACGGGACTCGTCTCTCCTGAATTTTCAAAGTATGGGTTCTGTAATAATTCGTACTTAACTCTGCTCTGCGCTTCGCTGGACCAATATCGTGGGAGAAACTTCTCTCTGAAATCTTCGTACGATCGGCATGTCGCTGCAACATTCTGCATGATTTCTGCGACTGTTCCTGACATGTGTGCACATATAAATTCTAATTTGTGTGCTAGCGTCCAGTGTTCTGGTAATCCTACTCGGAATTGATCAATGAAAGTTCGTGGATGTAATGAGTTTCCTTCTCGAAAGTGTTGAAATTTTCTGACTGTGAGGAAATGACCGTTGTCGTACTTCGTCATAGTTCCATATGAAATTCGCGATTCTTCGCCACTTTCGTTACTGATCATTTCTCCCGTCGTTCTTTCCGGTTGTGGTAGATCCATTGGATATTGTCCACTGTAACTTTCGCCTACCCTTGCGTAGTATCGTTGGAGTGGTACGCAATAATTTTCTTCCATCGGTTGTGAATGTGTAGCTGAATGCATTGCACTGTACTCTTCGCGACCTGGCTTTCCATTGTCACGTATGTTACTTTCCGCCTGTGATTGGAATCGCAAATGCATGGTATCTTCGTTAATTGCTTGTTTTTCCGGTGCTGTTACAGATACGGATGTGGTTGCAGACTCTGTGCTTGTTCGATCCTGTTCACTACGCTCTTCAATGGTTTACAACAACTCTGTTCGCAATTTCTGAAATTGTCGCTTCGTTTCCTCTTCTATTTTGACTATGCGGTTATCATATCTTTTCAGCGCTGCTTTTGTGACACGTTTGTGTAACACACAGTTTTCAACAATTTCACGCGCTGTACCTGTTTCTTGTCTAGTAATTTCGTTTATCTGTTTCTTTAGTTTCTTGACTTCTCCCTGGGTGTTTTTACGTAATGTTTTGATCTCGTCCTGAGTGCCATTACGCAATGTTTGTACGTCCACTTGTACCTTCTCAATGTCTGTTCTCAATTGATTGTAACCTGTTATTAAGTTTCCTATGACTTCTCGAGACTCTTTTGCCTCGTCTTCAATATGACTTAGGTGTAACTGAATTTTTTTTTGTTTTGTTCTTTAATCTCACGCATTTGTCTCGTGGTTTCTGCATTCTGGATTTGAATTTGGTTTGCTATGTCTTTATTTTGTCTTGTCATGGTTTCCGTAATTTGTTGTAGTAATTCTGCCAGATTGGTGGATCCTATTGCGTTTTCTTCCGACGTCCTACGTTCTGTGTTTTCGCCCAATTGTTGGTTTGCAACCGATTGCATTGAACTGTGCTGTGACACGTTTCTGCTCGCATTCCTTGTACTCTGTGGTGAGGGAGCTCTGATTACTTGTACTATGGGTTCTACGTATTCAAGACGCGACTTAGAATCCTCATCGACTGTCTCTCTACTTTCCTGCTCCTCTGTCGTATGCTGACTTACGTTTTCTATGCCTTGCCGTACATTATCCTCGTTATGGTGCGTTATATGTCCTATTTCTCGCGATACTGCATCGTCTGTTCTACTGTCCTCTATTCTCTGTCCATTTTCATGCTGCGTCTCTACCTCAATTCGGTCAAGGTCTCGATCTGCCATTGCTAATCTTACCGAATCCCTTATTTTCTGTTTTAAAAGCAATACACGCGCCCTACTTCGAGTCAACATGCGCTCATACGATCTCACGCGTTTCATAAAATTTTTGTGCTCACGACTTGACACTACCAAGACTGACAATCCATTCACTTACTTGTTGGGTCAGAACCAACTTGTCAACGATGTATCCGCCATCTGTGCGCTTGCATTGAGGAGAAAACTTAATTCTAACAATATTAAAATTCACAACTAAATTATGCTATTGTCTCTGACACTTTCTTACTATCTATCACTGCAGCTACTGTTTTCGAGTATTTAAAACTTTAGGAAAAATAAATTTTTTATTACGAAAATTTTACAACAGGATATTTTTCTGACCTACTTAGGCATGTGGCCGACCTTCAATCATGGTATTTTGCCATCCTGGTAGGGTCGCCATTTTCTAAACATTCTGTGTGGTGTCTGTTCTATATCGTGCCTTCCTACCACTTTCGCGCAGCGACGCTCTGAACGTGTTTTTTAGGGAATTGACTAGTTTGAACCTGGGACCTGGGACCTGTTGCTGGTAAGGAGACGTCAGACCACACATGACATGTAGAATTCAGAAGAGTTCAGTGAGACTAGCGATGATATAACCAAATACTTAATGATTTCAGCGTCAGCTCCACTGCACTCCCTGTAAAGGAATCTTAATACTAACTAAATTTAGTGGAAGGGGTTCAAGGCTTTCCTATTTTTAGTTAGCTGGTAAAATAACGTCGAAAAAGCAGTTAAGTTTACCATTGGAAATTTTATTCTACTCACAAAATATCGTTTATAAATTGCACTATTGATAAAAGGAAATGTTTTAATACAGGATGGTAAAAACCAACTGCGTTCATCAAAAATGTGAACGAATATTCCCTGAATGGGTTTCCAAGTTCTACAATGGATCGAAGGATGACCTATGCCGTATCACATCTATAATCTAGGTTTAAATTAAGTTTCACAAAAGAGAAAACTATCAAAATTGTCTACAGTGATCCTCAATTATCTTTAATTACTTATCTAACTTGTCGTAAATTACAGTGGCTGATGTGGCTTCTCAATAACTATATAACAGAAAAATCATCGCGTTTCAGATTTTTACTTCAAGTGGCAAATGTGAACACCATGAGCTTTAATTGACGATCGACACTAGTATTACGCAAAAAGGGGTTGTAACACATGAGACTTCTGCAGTTCTGAGTGAAGCCTTATGCGCTCAAAAATGCGGCATCGCGTGTGTTCATTACCTTGTCGGTGTTCGTCAGGGGGCGGCAGCCGGCGCAGCTCCGTCCAGCTCGCCCTCTCGGAAGCAACTCACTCTTAACTTCTCCTTATTACAATTTTCCGAAGTTGGTAAAAAAAAACTATCTGGCTGTGTTTTCATCTGACCAATCAAGGTCTCAATGTTAACCGGCGGGGTCAGGGATTTTCACCTGCCTCGAGATGACTGGGTGTTTGTGTTGTCCTCATCATTTCATCATCATCCAGGAAAGTGGCGAAATTGGACTGAGCAAAGATTGGGTAATTGTACGGGCGCTGATAACCACGCAGTTGTGCGCCCCACAAACCAAACATCATCATCATCATCATCATCATCAATGTTAACCTTAAGCTCCACGTACAAAAATTCTGTCTATCCAATGAGAAACGTTATACTTTTCGTGGTGGGGCAATGTTTTTAAAGTTCGCAACGTAACAGAGAAGCGATAAAGTCTCACGCTAAAACTTGCAGCTGGTGTGGTCCTTTTAGCTTTAATGTAAGATCTATACTGTTCTTCTGGAGGGCTCTAGCTTTTAACATGGGCTGGAGGGTGGTCCTAATGTAACAGAGACACGAAAAAGTCTCACGCTAAAAAACGTGCGGGTGATGTGGTTCTAGCAGTTAGCTGGCGACGTGCGTGTCCGTCCGTCCCTTATCGTAGGGCCTTCTCGCCTAACACGGTTCTGCTCTCGGCTTCTGTTCTCGTTTCTCCCCTCGGAACTGCATCTGTCTCACGGTGGGGAGGTATGACATGCATTTAGGCATTCTTGTGTTAGTCTGTGGTATTCCATTTGCTCACTCGTTACTCGTATTACTTTGGTTAATTTAATGTCACGATTTATTCGGAGCTATGTGACATACTACTGGATTTGCTTATCATGTCAGGGTTTTCATGTAAGGTGTTGGATTTGCCTGACACCTTACAATACGTGTATCGAATGTATAAGCAATGGAAACAGTTGCCGGACAGCTTAACGGCCCACTTCCTGAATGAAATTGCTCCTGCAAGCATGCAGCTGCCAATAGATGTGCAGCATATACCAGTTGGTCTTTGTCACCTAAAAACTTTTCTCGTCGAGTACAGTTATATCTCACCGAGGCTCTCAGAACAGCAGTTGACGAAAGTAAAGGACATCTATACATGTGTGATGGAAGCTTATCCAGGAAATATTATTGAAAGAAAATGCCCCAACAACGACTGGTCTGCAATTTGGAAAAATATCCACGATCGGAACTTACCCTGTAAGGTGAAAGCAACTTGGGATAATGCAGTCAACAGGAAAATATCAACTAATTCCAAATTGCATGCTATACATCTCACAAATTCGCCCTTGTGCGTGTCATGCAACCTCCTTGACACTGAGGAACAACGATTCGTGTGTGAAAGAGTAAGAGACATTTAACATATAGTTAAGTATAAATTAGCGACCGTTAACAGAACGTCTTTAACCGTTTTCACTGAAGGAGTTCTTATTGGGGTAGTGGGTGGTATTAAACATGAATAAAATCTATTAATGTGTCATTGACGGCTAACTACCACCTACTACTGAATCAAAAGCGATATTGTAAATAACTTGTATTTATTGTAAATTATCTCACGATAGAAATTAGATTATATTGAACAAATCATGAATGAAAACAAATTAAACAAATTGTACACTGTTCTTAGATGTACTACACTGGTAAGATTGGCTCTCAGCTCTTAATGTGAAGTTGATGCGTAGTTAGATTTAATTATGCCCCTGGATAAGCAAATGGTAAATGCGATCTGACTGCGTTCCTATAATCTCTTTTGTGTTCGAAATAATACGCACTTCGGACACCACCACCAAGAAACAAACCAAACAACATGCAGAAAGACAAATAACCGATAGCAAATCGTAAGCAAAACTGCACGGATGCTCAGTGGATGGCAAGAACACGATCCAACAACTATTTCTGAACCTTACTGCCGCTGCTGCAAGTTTTACAATACCGTCTACCAGCGTGCTGGCTCCGTCGATACTGCTGCGGCGACGACTGCAGCTGCGAAGTCGCTGAATTAAGATAAGTCTCTCAAATATCTTGAGCAGAATAAACTACTCAAAATCTGCTAATACGACAAGCCCTATATTTCCTCTAAATGGTATACAACGCTTTTAAGACTGGCTCAACAACGTTTAAGGTGCAGCCCAGTGTGTCTTGTACTAACGTGCAATACCAGTATGATAGCTATGGGCACTGGTTGACTACGTTCAGTGGTGACTGCCAGCCTACAAGGCGGAATCAACTGCAAATATACTAGTAGTCAATGCAATGCCTATCGTGGACGCTGATGTCCTACTGTAGCTGCATCTCTCTTTCTAATCCACCTAATAAGACTAATTAACCATTATATGGGTTTATTTGCTCCAAATATGCAGAATAATCTGCGAAATGAATGTCACAAACGAAAGCCATCTTTCATCACCGCCGCAGATTTTCTGACTCCAGACGCAGTGCCATATCCTAATATGAAAAGAAATGCTGTTAACTGGCTAAAAGGGCACAAGCTGCGATATATCTTGAAGGCAGAAAATGGCAAAGAAGATGATTACTGGCTGTATATAACGTCTCAGCACCATCATCTCATGCGGACAAAAGACTACCAAAAAAAAATTAAGCATGCTTCCTAAATAGAATCACGGAATAAAATTATACCAAGAACAGTAATAGATTAAGATTGGTACGGAATGCAGAGATGTCAGCCTTGCACGATTACAGATACGTGGTACCAGAATATCTTCGATCCTTTCGCGAGACATTACAGAAAAGAAATCAAGTCCGTGGCAAGACGCACCGGACTACATGCTCATGAAGAAATCATACATCATATTTTATGTATTTTATTTTTTTAATCATCTTATGCCATAAGCAGAGAAGTTTTAAGTTCTAAGAACCGTTTTAAATTCAAGGGGATACAAGATTTTATGTTTTCCTTATGAAGATGAGAGACTCCACATTCAGTTTATTTTAATATACTTGTCTTTCCATTATCAAGAGGAAGATTAATTTCCTTTAATTAATATTAGGAAGAAATATTTATTCTCTTTTATGTTAGCAAAGGTGGTTAAGACGTCCGGCGTACAGAAAAAATAGGAAGCCGACAAAAGAAGAAGTGGTAGAGCACTTGCCCGCAATAGGCAAAGGTCTCTAGTTCGAGTCTCGGTCCGGCACACAATTTTAATCTGCCAAGAAGTTTCATATCGGCGCACTGCAGAGTGAAAAATCTCATTCTGTTAAATCGTTAATTGAATGCACTATTTTGAAGGACTATTTTGCATTACTGTATGCAGCTATGTCATATGCTGCAACTAGCTGTACGTCGCGATCAGACAGACCATTCATTCTTAACTAGAAAAGTTTTTATTTGATTAAATTTATCTCGGTCTGAAAAAACATCATCTGTCAGTGTGCTGGTTTCCTGTAACAACCGAATAGGAAAACCAATACTGACGTCAAATTGAAAGAATCAAGTAATACTTCAAAGTCAAGCTTTCTATCGGACTCTTTCAGAAAATCTACATTGAAATCCCTGTCCCTGACAGACAGGATAACAAGGAATCCAAGTTTTAAAAAAAAATAGCTGAAAATTTTCCACTGGGGACCTACTCATGTCTACCATTATAAAAATACCATTATTTAGTTTAAGCTCACACACACATGCTTCTGTATGGTACACTGCACAAAATTTTTAATATACAAATTTTTCACACTGTGACAGATTTTAACATATATGGCAGCTCCTCCTCTCTCCATAGTGTCTCTACATACATATGCTGAAAGCTTATATCCACCTACATATACCATTTCCATACTTGTGATTTTATTATGTTCAGACAGACATAGTACATCTGTTCCACCCGCAGTTTCTAAATCTTCTAAACAAACTAGAAGCTCATCTACTTTGTTTTTTAATCCCCTGGTATTCTGATGCAATATGCTATTATTATTTTTGACTGTGCTTTTATGAGAATCTTGTGACATATATTATTTTTCACTATACTGTTATGAAAATCTTGTGATATTTTAACATCTCTAGTACCTGCCTGTATGAGCTTTACATTAAGCTTAATTTCAATTATGATATTTTTATCCTCAGTATGCCACAAACTCACTCTTTCTTGGATTTAACTTACCAGTGTCTCGCAGCCCATATGTGGAAACATTGGTCGATTTGACTGAAGAAAACAAACTGATTTGAATTTCACCGATTGCGGACGAAAGTCTACACATTCGCGTGATGAGATCGGCTACAATGTGACCACGCCCATAGTGGCGTTCTAATTTGAAAAAAAAAATAAATAAATAAATAAAATAAAAATAAAAAAACGGCCGTGCCGAGTGTGCAGTTCTAAATTTCCGAGTATGCTGCACGCTGGGCATGCGCAGAGATGCGGGACTCTGGCGGTGTCCGGTAACATCGAAAGTTATAACCTGTTCTGGTCGAGCTCACTCCTATTAAAGAAATGAATTTTGGCTTCCGTGATTGTTTGCTTGTTTTCGTGGCACACTGGAAAGTTACATAAGGTCCTGGTAGTTTTTCCTAGTAGCGTTCTCGTACAAGAGAGACCAAATATCTGAAAGCAGAAATTTTTTACTGAGAAATACCTAAACTCAGCAAAAGTAGAAAAGGAAACTGATAAATATGTCTCAATTAAAAGTATTTCTCCTGCGAAAGAGGCATTGAACTGGACGAGAAAAATAATTCTTCCTGTTATTTGACACTTAACAATAAAACAAGATACAAAGGATAAAGCAAGAGGGCGTTATCTACTGTGTTCTGCATACAGTTTGATGTGTTTGCAAGTTTATATTTTCTCGAGAAAATACATGTATACGTTCTGAAATGTTTGGATGACACTATTCCTATTCTTTCAGATCTCAGGAGCATAGAGAATGTACTGCACAACTTTTGCCAAGAACTTCCACTATAAATTATGAATGGGTCATTAATAAACACTATTGTCATAGTTTGTTTCTATATTTTCTTACTATATTTCTGTTTTTCAGTAAAAAGAATAGCTCCTCATAACCTCTCTTTCACCAATCAAATGCCAAACTTCACAGCAGACAGCTATCACAACACCGGCAATTATGGCGCTGATGTGTAAACGAAAATGACTACTCATAACAGGCGAGAGTCAGTACGGGAATAAAACGCTAGGGGTGCTGCAGTAGAAGCGCTTGTCTCGAATAACCAACTGAGACAAGGAAGTCGATCGTGTAAAAGGGGCTTAGGTTAGGCTCGCACATGCGAGTTTCCGTTGCGTGATTTGTCGCAAGAATGAAATACAGTGGCTGGATTACGAGCGCGCGCACCTGCTGTCAAACAGTAGCAGCGATTTAAGAGACACAACCTGCTCTCTTTCGCTTGCGACGGGTTGGTCGTAGATGTTGAGTTGCGCTACGGAAGAAATTGTAGTTGTGCTGTCGATACAGAAAGACTAATTGCAGAAGTAGAAAAGAGGTCAACTCTTATTAATAAGAAATTAAGAGAATGCAGCGATCGCAGTTTGAAAGAGAACCTATGGGGTGGAGTTTACTGCGGCATCATTCGGAAATGGCCTGAATTGTCTGGACCAGAAAAGAATAACAAAGGTATTTCAAAGTTTACTAATTTTATTCATTCATGGAGACAACGTCATGTTGTTGTTGTTGTGGTCTTCAGTCCTGAGACTGGTTTGATGCTGCTCTCCATGCTACTCTATCCTGTGCAAGCTTCTTCATCTCCCAGTACCTACTGCAACCTACATCCTTCTGAATCTGCTTAGTGTATTCATCTCTTGGTCTCCCCCTACGATTTTTACCCTCCACGCTGCCCTCCAATACTAAATTGGTGATCCCTTGATGCCTCAGAACATGTCCTACCAACCGATCCCTTCTTCTGGTCAAGTTGTGCCACAAACTTCTCTTCTCCCCAATCCTATTCAATACTTCCTCATTAGTTATGTGATCTACCCATCTAATCTTCAGCATTCTTCTATAGCACCACATTTCAAAAGCTTCTATTCTCTTCTTGTCCAAACTATTTATCGTCCATGTTTCACTTCCATACATGGCTACACTCTATACAAATACTTTCAGAAACGACTTCCTGACTCTTAAATCTATACTCGATGTTAACAAATTTCTCTTCTTCAGAAACGCTTTCCTTGCCATTGCCAGTCTACATTTAATATCCTCTCTACTTCGACCATCATCAGTTATTTTACTCCCCAAATAGCAAAACTCCTTTACTACCTTAAGTGTCTCATTTCCTAATCCAATTCCCTCAACATCACCCGACTTAATTCGACTACATTCCATTATCCTCGTTTTGCGTTTGTTGATATTCATCTTATATCCTCCCTTCAAGACACCATCCATTCCGTTCAACTGCTCTTCCAAGTCCTTTGCTGTCTCTGACAGAATTACAATGTCATCGGCGAACCTCAAAGTTTTTATTTCTTCTCCCTGGATTTTAATACCTACTCCACATTTTTCTTTTGTTTCCTTTACTGCTTGCTCAATATACAGATTTAATAACATCGGGGACAGGCTACAACCCTGTCTCACTCCCTTCCCAACCACTGCTTCCCTTTCATGTCCCTCGACTCTTATAACTGCCATCTGGTTTCTGTACAAATTGTAAATAGCTTTTCGCTCCCTGTATTTTACCCCTGCCACCTTTAGAATTTGAAAGAGATTATTCCAGCCGACATTGTCAAAAGCTTTCTCTAAGTCTACAAATGCTAGAAACGTAGGTTTGCCTTTCCTTAATCTTTCTTCTAAGATAAGTCGTAAGGTCAGTATTGCCTCACGTGTTCCAGTATTTCTACGGAATCCAAACTGATCTTCCCCTAGTTCGGCTTCTACTAGTTTTTCCATTCGTCTGTAAAGAATTCGTGTTAGTATTTTGCAGCTGTGGCTTATTAAACTGATTGTTCGGTAATTTTCACATCTGTCAACACCTGTTTTCTTTGGGATTGGAATTATTATATTGTTCTTGAAGTCTGAGGGTATTTCGCCTGTTTCATACATCTTGCTCACCAGATGGTAGAGTTTTGTCAGGACTGGCTCTCCCAAGGCCGTCAGTAGTTCTGATGGAATGTTGTCTACTCCGGGGGCCTTGTTTCGACTCAGGTCTTTCAGTGCTCTGTCAAACTCTTCACGCAGTATCGTATCTCCCATTTCATCTTCATCTACATCCACTTCCATTTCCATAATATTGTCCTCAAGTACATCGCCCTTGTATAGACCCTCTATATACTCCTTCCACCTTTCTGCTTTCCCTTCTTTGCTTAGAACTGGGTTTCCATCTGAGCTCTTGATGTGTTCATACGATTGGTTCTCTTATCTCCAAAGGTCTCTTTAATTTTCCTGTAGGCAGTATCTATCTTACCCCTAGTGAGATAAGCCTCTACATCCTTACATTTGTCCTCTAGCCATCCCTGCTTAGCCATTTTGCACTTCCTGTCGATCTCATTTTTAAGACGTTTGTATTCCTTTTTGCCTGCTTCATTTACCACATTTTTATATTTTCTCCTTTCATCAATTAAATTCAATATTTCTTCTGTTACCCAAGGATTTCTACTAGCCCTCGTCTTTTTACCTACTTGATCCTCTGTTGCCTTCACTACTTCATCCCTCAAAGCTACCCATTCTTCTTCTACTGTATATCTTTCCCTCATTCCTGTCAATTGTTCCCTTATGCTCTCCCTGAAACTCTGTATAACCTCTGGTTCTTTCAGTTTATCCAGGTCCCATCTCCTTAAATTCCCACCTTTTTGCAGTTTCTTCAGTTTTAATCTACAGGTCATAACCAATAGATTGTGGTCAGAGTCCACATCTGCCCCTGGAAATGTCTTACAATTTAAAACCTGGTTCCTAAATCTCTGCCTTACCATTATATAATCTATCTGATACCTTTTAGTATCTCCAGGGTTCATCCATGTATACAACCTTCTATCATGATTCTTAAACCAAGTGTTAGCTATGATTAAGTTGTGCTCTGTGCAAAATTCTACCAGGCGGCTCCCTCTTTCATTTCTTAGCCCCAATCCATATTCACCTACAACGTTTCCTTCTCTCCATTATCCTACACTCGAATTCCAGTCACCCATGACTATTAAATTTTCGTCTCCCTTCACTATCTGAATAATTTCTTTTATTTCATCATACATTTCTTCAATTTCTTCGTCATCTGCAGAGCTAGTTGGCATATAAACTTGTACTACTGTAGTAGGTGTGGGCTTTGTATCTATCTTGGCCACAATAATGCGTTCACTATGCTGTTTGTAGTAGTTTACCCGCGTTCCTATTTTCCTATTCATTATTAAACCTACTCCTGCATTACCCCTATTTGACTTTGTGTTTATAACCCTGTAGTCACCTGACCAGAAGTCTTGTTCCTCCTGCCACCGAACTTCACTAATTCCCACTATATCTAACTTTAACCTATCCATTTCCCTTTTTAAATTTTCTAACCTACCTGCCCGATTAAGGGATCTGACATTCCACGCTCCGATCCGTAGAACGCCAGTTTTCTTTCTCCTGATAACGACATCCTCTTGAGTAGTCCCCGCCCGGAGATCCGAATGGGGGACTATTTTACCTCCGGAATATTTTACCCAAGAGGACGCCATCATCATTTAGTCATACAGTAAAGCTGCATGCCCTCGGGAAAAATTACGGCCGTAGTTTCCCCTTGCTTTCAGCCGTTCGCAGTACCAGCACAGCAAGGCCGTTTTGGTTATTGTTACAAGGCCAGATCAGTCAATCATCCAGACTGTTGACCCTGCAACTACTGAAAAGGCTGCTGCCCCTCTTCAGGAACCACACGTTTGTCTGGCCTCTCAACAGATACCCCTCCGTTGTGGTTGTACCTACGGTACGGCTACCTGTATCGCTGAGGCACGCAAGCCTCCCCACCAACGGCAAGGTCCATGGTTCATGGGGGGGGGGGGGACAACGTCATAACCGCAGTTTATATTTTGTCATATTACCAAAGTTCTTATCCTTGTAGAGTCACAATGTAGTTTGCAAGGTAATCCGTAGTCTGCGTACCACACATATCAGATCTAATTCCTGTAGCCTCACAACCCTGCAGCAGGCATTCGTATGACTCGACCTCGATTTGTACACCGTTATTTCTTCTTACGAAATTACGTAGAATACAACATGCTTTTCAATTATCTCTGACATACCAACATCCACGTCGGTAGACCGATGAAGTATTCTCCATGTGTTAGCCGAAATCCTAAAAGTACATTCTACGAGCACCACAAAGACTATAGTAAAAAACTCGCTGTTTCATTGTCAGGTTTCTGTTCGAATAAGGCCGCAGAATATGTCTAGATAGTGCAAATGCTTCATCTTCTACAAAATTAAAACGCAAAAGTTCTCCTTCCTCGTCGTGAGGTAATTTTTGAGGATTTGGGAGGTTTAACTGATTACCTTTCAGTCTTTGATAGAATCTGGATTTCTTGAACACATCAGAATCCTCACTGCCGCCATATGAGCCCACGTCTGTCACAGTGAAACAAGAGTCAGCGTCCACTATACCCAAAAATATTGTCGAAAAAAAAATTCTTGCAATTCTAGAACTCTGAGCCACTGTTAGCAGGTTTCTTCAGTCTTACATGCTTTCCCTCCACAGCACCAATGCAATTCGGAAAGTCAGCTCTGTCTAAAAACTGTTTTCAAGTAATCATCCAGTCATCCTGAGTTTCTTCTTCCATATAGTGAGGCTGTACACATTTCCACAGCAGTTCGCATGTATCCTTCACAATGTCTGTGATCGTAGTGGCTCGTAGCAGATATTCGTAGTGTAATGAGCTAAAGCTATTTCCAGATGCAAGATATGGCTCTGAGCACTATGGGACTCAACATCTTAGGTCATAAGTCCCCTAGAACTTAGAACTACTTAAACCTAACTAACCTAAGGACATCACACACACCCATGCCCGAGGCAGGATTCGAACCTGCGACCGTAGCAGTCCTGCGGTTCCGGACTGCAGCGCCAGAACCGCTAGACCACCGCGGCCGGCTAGATGCAAGATATATTGAGCATAAATATTTAATCGTAGGAAAATTAGGCTACATACAATAAAGTCTACACAGTGTTAATTTCATTCATGACAGGTAAAAGCCAAAAGAAGTGGAAGAATCTGAAGCGCTGTTTCTCCGTATGGCGAGCCTGCAGGAAAATGGAGAAATTATCTGTATTTCGATGCATTGTTAACTGCTCTCACAAATGGAAGACAAACTGACCACCTGCAACATCGAAAGTAAGGCAAATAGCAAAGGTGATCTTCACAAAACAACAGTGATGCAGCACAGAGCACAAAAGTAAGTTTTTGTTGTTGTCTTCAGTCCTGAGACTGGTTTGATGCAGCTCTCCATGCTACTCTATCCTGTGCAAGCTTCTTCATCTCCCACTACTTACTGCAACCTACATCCTTCTGAATCTGCTTAGTGTATTCATCTCTTGGTCTCCATCTACGATTTTTACACTCCACGCTGCCCTCCAATGCTAAATTTGTGATCCCTTGAGGCCTCAGAACATGTCCTACCAACCGGTCACTTCTTCTTGTGAAGTTGTGCCACAAACTCCTCTTCTCCCCAATTCTATTCAATACCTCCTCATTAGTTATGTGATCTACCCATCTAATCTTCAGCATTCTTCTGTAGCACCACATTTCGAAAGCTTTTACTCTCTTCTTGTCCAAACTATTTATCGTCCATGTTTCAATTCCTTACATGGCCACACTCCATACAAATACTTTCAGAAACTACTTCCTGACATTTAAATCTATACTCGATGTTAACAAATTTCTCTTCTTCAGAAACGCTTTCTTGCCATTGCCGCCGGCCAGAGTGGCCGAGCGGTTCTAGGCGCTACAGTCTGGAACCACGCGACCGCTACGGTCGCAGGTTCGAATCCTGCCTCGGGCATGGATGTGTGTGGTGTCCTTAGGTTAGTTATGTTTAAGTAGTTCTAAGTTCTCGGGGACTGATGACCACAGCAGTTAAGTCCCATAGTGCTCAGAGCCATTTGAACCATTTTTGCCATTGCCAGTCTACATTTTATATCCTCTCTACTTTGACCATTGTGAGTTATTTTGCTCCCCAAATAGCAAATCGCCTTTACTACTTTAAGTGTCTCATTTCCTAATCTAATTCCCTCAGCATCACCCGACTTAATTCGACTACATTCCATTATCCTCGCTTTTCTTTTGTTGATGTTCACCTTATATCCTCCATTCAAGACACTGTCCATTCCGTTCAACTGCTCTTCCAAGTCCTTTGCTGTCTCTGACAGAATTACAATGTCATCGGCGAACCTCAACGTTTTTATTTCTTCTCCATGGACTTTAATACCTACTCCGAATTTTTCTTTTGTATCCTTTACTGCTTGCTCAATATAGAGATTGAATAACATCGGGGAGAGGCTACAACCCTGTCTCACTCCCTTCCCAACCGCTGCTTCCCTTTCATGCCCCTCGACTCTTATAACTGTCATCTGGTTTCTGTACAAATTGTAAATAGCCTTTCGCTCCCTGTATTTTACCCCTGCCACCTTTAGAATTTGAAAGAGATTATTCCAGCCGACATTGTCAAAAGCTTTCTCTAAGTCTACAAATGCTAGAAATGTAGGTTTGTCTTTCCTTAATCTATTTTCTGTGATAAGTCGTAGGGTCAGTATTGCCTCACGTGTTCCAATATTTCTACGGAATCCAAACTGATCTTCCCCGAGATAAGCTTCTACCAGTTTTTCCATTCGTCTGTAGAGAATACGCATTAGTATTTTGCATCCGTGACTTATTAAACTGATTGTTCGGTAATTTTCACATCTGTCAGCACCTGCTTTCTTTGGGATCGGAATTATTATATTCTTCTTGAAGTCTGAGGGTATTTCGCTTGTCTCATACATCTTGCTCACCAGATGGAAGAGTTTTGTCAGGACTGGCTCTCCCAAGGCCGTCAGTAGTTCTAATGGAATGTTGTCTACTACTGGGACGTTAGTATTTTGCAGCTGTGACTCATTAAACTGATAGTTCGGTAATTTTCACATCTGTCAACACCTGCTTTATTTGGGATTGGAATGACATCTACTAAAAGAGAAGCCAAGAAGGTACTTCATACGAGGAATATCTTTTAAATGTATTGAAAGAAAAACAAAACGAAGAAATTAACGATGTCAAAACCTTCGCTTCATTTCTTGTGCCCATACTGGCTAACTTAAACAGAGAACAAAAACATTACGCGCAAGTGGAAATACTGAACTTGATGAGGATATCAGCATCCACCAATTTTTCCACAGCATCCGAGCATGAGTCATACCCGCACCACTCAAGCAACTTATTCTGAAGCAACTTCATTTGTTGAGCCGTATTCATCAAATGTACTAAATGAAATGGATCCTCCACAAACTGTGTTTCTGTGCCCCTCTGCTGACAACCGCAACAACTCAGAAACTTATAAGTGCAACTTGGTTTTGCATTTTTCACAGGAAACAATTTCGCCAATTTCGACTTGTAGCCGTGATTTTCTTGATGTATCTGATTAGTAATGTAAAAGTATCAGTAATATAAAAGGGCAGTAAAAACTGTTGAGTGAAATGCTGTGTGCAACCTCATGGTCATTGATAACCGCTCCTGAGGTGGTGGTACTTCCTCCATGGCGTGTCTTGTTTTGTTATCTTCGGTCCTATTGCTTGAAGCAGTGTGTCAGAACTATTCGTACTCATTCGATAGTATTGAAATAATTTATTTGGGTGATTTTGTAACTCTTCGTGTAATTTGTAAAACTGGCCTTTCACCAATCTTTGACTTACAATTGGAGGCACCCAGTAACGATATTTGCGCTGTTTTCTCGCTCTTCTTTGCAACAAAAGCGCCACCAAACAAACTGTTTCCATTAAATTCATGGCGGTAGTGAAAGTAATTGCTCCCTTCCTGTCACTGTGTGCGCACCGTATGGCGGAAAAATTGAAATTTTTTATGACTTTATTAAATTCTATAGGCTTTCCTGATTACATTGATATATACATTATAGGATTTCAAATGAAAAGGCCCTATATATACCAAATTTTAAAGTTACGGTCATGTATGTCACCATGCCCCCTTTACTTCTGTTACAAAAACCAGTATTATTCCGAAAAGAACTATGAACTTTCTGTTTCCAGCGATTATACTTGTGATACATTGTATATGTTGGTAACAGTGCAGGTTTCTAGTGTCTGTAAATGATTGTCTTCGCTAGAATTTAGGTTTGTTTTGCTTAAGCAGGTTGTTTCCGCGTTACTGAATGTTTGTTGCCCAAGTGCTACATATATTTGTGGAAGTACATATCCTTTGGTGTGCAATATATACGAACTATGCCAGGCATCAAGAAATTCAATAAAAGGAAATTCCGTGGTAACTAGTTCTCAAACAAACCAAGCCACACTGTTGAAAGTAACCTATGCATCAGTTCTTCAGGGAAGAAACTCCCACATGTCACGCCTCCTGGTGATCCAAATTTTTGTTTTAACTATGACGCTGTGTGTAGTGGATTTGTTGTTGTTATGTGGGCATCTTATCGTCTTTGATAGAGGAAGTGGTGAACTGTAAAAAATGTTATGGTCGAGGCTGTCTGGAAAGAACTGAACAACAAAGTAGCAGCTCTTCCAGAGTACCGGTATTACCGTGCGGTATGGGATTTGCATCAGACAGGACTGACTCAAGCATATCGAAAAAATTCATAGAAGGGCAGCTCGTTTTGTATTATAACGAAATTGGGGAGATATGAAATAGAGTGGCAGTCATTAAAACAAATTCGTTTATCGTTACGGCAGGATCTTCTCATGAAATTTCAGTCATCAACGTTCTCCCCAGAGTGTGAAAATATTTTGTTGGCGCCCACCTACATAGGAATAACTGATCATCATAATAAAATAAAAGAAACGAGAATAAGTACAGAAAAATTTAGTGCACCGTTTGACAGTGGAACTGCAGAGAAATAGCTTGGAGGTGCTTCGATGAACCCTCTCTGAGGCAGTTTATTGTGTATTGCAGAGTAATCATGTAGATCTAAAAGTAGATGTTATATATATTTCCTCTACTCATGTACAAGTATGGGACTACACTCATTGTGCTGTTATTTTACCACCAGTGGCCTCTGTACACATACACATGACTATTCACATAGGCCTACTGTGAGGGAACAACTACTACCAAGAGCTTACAACACATTAATCATTTATACACAGGCCAGTCGTACATAATACGTCAGGAAAGGGTTGTCTACAAAGGGACAGTTTCACATACTTTACATCCCGAATGATCCCCACCAGGATGCATTTATTAACAACATTATTATTACCTTATAAATATATTCACAACCACCAGAAATTTTGCCATCTCCAGTGATACAGTTACTCTGAAAGGCTGAGCAACACCACTACAGTGGTCTCATATGCAAACTGAATGCCAATCCCTGCCCACCCTTGAGATTGTTATTGATGACCACCTCAAGCTTTTCACTGCATTGCAAGATGTTGGGATAACTGCTCCCTGTGGTTCCCTATGAGTCCTTAATGTCTTTCTTGCCAATCTGGAGTTGTACAGCCACCATCCTCCCTCTGGTATTCTGGATGAAGCGAGTGTGTGCAGCAACCTTTTGGAATGTGTGTCTGGTTCAAAGGTCTTTGTGTAGATTGCACACTTGGGTGATACATAGAGCAAATGTCATATCATACTATCTCGAGGACCCCTCACACACTAAACAGATTTCCTGAAAATTCATTATAAAACTGCACGATGCATTGTGCAAAAGAATTAGAGGGTCATTTTATTGAAAAGTCATCATTTTCACCCATTTCTATTCAGAAGTTTGAATTCTTGCTCAAATGAGTAGGGGGATTGTTGTGTCGGCAGATTAGCCAACACAACGCACACTAATTTAGAGAGGAGGCCGAAATGCACGCGTCAACTCACGCAGGCTTGCGTTAGGTCTGAAACAGGATACGTAATGAATGCTATAAAGAAAAGTACGTAGCTGCTGGAATACTTAACTTTAATCCATCATTTGTATACAGCATTCTTGATTATACAAGTGAGACTCTCTCTAGAAATGGTTAATGGCGCCTTGCTAGGTCGTAGCCATGGACTTAGCTGAAGGCTATTCTAACTATCTATCGGCAATTGAGAGAAAGGCTTCGTCAGTGTAGTCGCTAGCAAAGTCGTCCGTACAACTGGTGCGAGTGCTAGTACGTCTCTCAAGACCTGCCGTGTGGTGGCGCTCGGTCTGCGATCACTGACAGTGGCGACACGCGGGTCCGACATGTACTAATGGACCGCGGCCGATTTAAAGCTACCACCTAGCAAGTGTGGTGTCTGGCGGTGACACCACACTCCTCCCCCGCAAATCGGCGAACGGTCGTGTTATAAGGCTTCCGCCCGCCGTGGGGAGGGCCCCATGTTGACATATGCGATGAGGTGGGGAGCCGAACAACAGGCGAGGCTGTGCCACCCGCACCCGGCCATTCGGTCCGAGGGGAGCTAGGAAACGCCTGAAAACCTAGTCCAGGGTGCACGTCAACATGCGGTGTATGCGCCCGTAAAGAGACAGGAGTGGCCGAAGGGTCGACCTCCATTGCGTCGGGGTATCCGACGCGCGATGACGCCATGTGGTCCGGAGCGGGCAAGAGTTCCATGGCGGAGGACAGCTGGTCACGGGAAGCGATCGGCGGCGCGTGACCCAGGGAGGCGCTTGGCGGCTGCAGCGAAGCGTCCACTGCGGGCGGCGCCGGCGGGAGAACAGGCGGCGGCGGCGGCGGCGGCGGCGGCGGCGGCGGCGGCGGCGCGTCGCCATGGGGCAAAATGGAAGGCATCGTCGGTAACACCTGGGGATGAGGCGAGCCAGTAGATGGGTCCCCAGGGCGCTGACCGGACGGCACCGTCGCTGAAAGCAGACAGGGAGCGGCAGAACCCGTGCGACGACAGAGGCGCAGCTGATTGAGATGCCGACGCACCTCACCAGAGGCCCCCAAAACCAAATACATCGCGCGGCCGAGGCAGCGAAGAATGCGCCCTGCGAGCTAACGCCGTGAACCGCGATAGTTGCGATAGAATACAACGTCGCCTGGAGCAAAAGCAGGAGTCTGCCGCTGCACAGGAACCTGATGCGGCGGATGCAGCAAAGACATCGAGGTTCGATGAGGACGACCATGGAGCAACTCAGCCGGCGAGCGACCATACCGGGGCTGAGAGCGATACGAGGACAAAAAGTGCAACAACGCGTCCTCCCGAGAATGCGACTCTTTCAACTTCAACATCTGTGACTTGAAAGTCCGGACCAATCGTTCAGCGGCACCGTTTGACTGAGGCGAAAACGGCGCGGATGTCAGATGTTGAATACCATTGGCCTTGCAGAATGACTGAAATTCTGCGGACATGAATTGTGGGCCATTGTCGGAAACAATAGTCTGTGGAAGACCTTCAATGCAAAAGATAGCAGACAACGCTTGGATGGTGGCAGATGACGTCGTGGAAGACATCCGGACAACAAAAAGGAAAATTACTGAATGAATCTACCAGAACCAACCATCGAGCTTTCCAGAAGGGACCAGCAAAATCGATGTGTAAGCGTTGCCAAGGGAAAGTGGCTTTTGGCCAAGCAAAGAATTTCCGCGGCGTTGCGGATTGTTGTTCGGCACACGCCATGCAAGAAGAGCACATATTCGTAATCGCAGCATCGATTGCGAACCAAGTACAGAGGTGACGAGCAAGCTGTTTCGTTCTCACAATACCCCAATGTCCTTGATGGAGAAGCCGTAAGACAGAGGACTGTAACAAACGTGGGACCACGACCCTGGACTGATCATTATCAGAACGCAACAACAAAACACCATGTCGTACACAAAGTCTCTCCTTGTGAGCAAAAAATCGACGAACCAACGGATCCTCGATCCGTGACTTTGACAAGGGCCATTGCGTAGCAACAAAACGCAAAACGGTAGCAAGGACAGGGTCGGCAGCTGTGGCTGCAGCTACACGACGAAAATCAATCAGAAACGATTCGACCACGTCATCAGTTTCCGCATCAATGAACATGCAAGCAAGTTCGGAAGAATCGAATGCTCTATCCTCAGCAACAGGCAAACGGGACAACGCATCGGCGTTTCCGTGCTTAGCAGTGGACCGATACAAGATATCGTAGCGGTACTGCGAGAGGAAAAGAGGCCAGCGAATGAATTTCTGCGCTGTACGTGGAGGTACAGGCTTGTTTGGATGAAAAAGCGATGTCAAAGGTTTGTGGTCTGTGATGATGGTAAAGTGACGACCATACAAGAAATCATGAAACTTGGTAACACCAAATACGAGAGCCAATGCTTCTTTCTCTATCTGGGAATAATTTCTTTGTGCAGACGACAGCAATTTGGACGCAAAGGCAATAGGGCGATCATGCGAACCATCTTTGTGCGCAAGCACAGCACCGATCCCGAAATCCGATGCATCTACCATCAACAAAAGGGGTTTCTGGGGATCGAATGGCGTAAGGCAAGTATTTGAAAGCAACGTCGATTTCAACTGGCGAAAGGCGCGTTCGCATTCCGTCGTCCAGACGAACGGAACACCTTTACGGCGTAAGCGATGAAGCGGAGCTGAAATGGAAGAGGCATGCAGGACAAAGTGATGATAATAGTTAATTTTTCCCAACACACTCTGTAGCTGCTTCAAATTCTGCGGCGAAGGCAAGTCCTGTATGGCACGGAGGTGCTCTTGACTCTGATGTATGCCTTGGGCATTGTTTACATGTCCCAGATATGGTAAGTCACGAGCAAAAAACACACATTTGTCCTGCCGCAAGCAAAGACCATTTTGTCGCAATACCTGAAATAACGTGCGGAGATTGTCTTAATGTTCGTCAGCCGTCTTTCCCGAGATCACAATATCGTCCAGATAGTTTGCTGCAGTAGGGACCGACGCACAAACAGTTTGCAGATATTGCTGAAACAATGCAGGGGCGGATGCACACCCGAACGGCAGTTGTTTGAATCGGTACAAACCAAGATGCGTGTTAACTACGAAGACGCGCTGGGATTCTTCGTCCACTGGTATTTGCAAGTACGCATCTGCTAGGTCCAACTTTGAAAAATATTTTCCCGGGCACAGTTTGTCAAAAAGATCTTCCGGGCGGGGTAAAGGAAAAGTTGCAGTCACAAGTTGTGGATTCACTGTTGCCTTGAAGTCCACGCAAAGTCTCAATTTTCCGGAAGGTTTTTGCAAAATTACTAAGGGTGAGGCCCAGAGAGAAGCCTGCACACGTTCAAGTACACCTTGTGATTTCAAATCGTGTAACGTTTTTGCGACCTCATCACGCAATGCGTGGGGAACATTGCGCGCTCTGAAAAATTTCGGTTGCGCGTTTACTTTCAGTTCCAAATGTGCTTCATAGTTCTTAGCGCAACCAAGGCCCGGTGCAAAAATATCTGCAAATTCTTCACATAGACGAGAAACACTGGCTGAAGGCACAGTCTGGTTCACTGATAGGACCTGATTGACTATTGACAAGTTAAACAACTGAAATAAATCTAAACCAAACAAGTTCACTGCAGAAGAAGAACGAAGTACGTAAAATGACACAAGTTTTGTTTGTCCCTTGTATGTTGCAAGAAGGCTGCACTGTCCTAACACAGGGATATGCTGTCCGGAATAACTAGTGAGCTGAACATTTGCGGCACGCAACGGAGGTGCGCCCAGTTGTTTGTACGTGTCTTTATTGAGCAATGAAACTGCAGCTCCGGTATCGAGCTGGAATGGTATCACATTGCCATTAATTTCCAAGTCTACAAAAAATTTATTGTGCTGCCGACGACAAGAGCGACTGTTTTGTGCAACGTGAACTGTTTCCGGGACAGAAGCACTGGCGACTTGACGGGATTTCCGTCGACGTCGACGCACAGTATTTGTGGGACGAACACAATCACTGTTAGAGAAAGTGGCACGGGACGGAGTGGAATTAACGACATGAATGTCCATGGGCGAAGGTTCACGAGGCCGAGTGTTCTTGGTTCGATTCCGGCGCAAAGCAAAGGGCCTGGAATGGTTGTGAGTGTCCGATCTAAGCTTTTTCTGACAAACACTTTGAACATGTCCTTTCTTATTACAGAAAAAGCAAATAGCTTGGCAGGACGGGCAATTCTCACGCGAATGTCTAGTAGCACACCACGGGCATGATTTCACTGCATTTGCGTGCTTGCGCAGCACACGTGGCTGTGCGGACGTGCACAAGGGCTGTTTACATTTCCGTGCAGCTCGCCCGGCGGGCGAAGTTTCAAATGATTCCTGAGCAAAGTCAAGTGTGTCTTGCCTATCCAATATGTCTATCACTTGTTGAAGGGAGGGATTGACTAGTTTCAAAATCTGTTCCCTTATGCGAACATCAGAAACGTTCTGTGCAATTGCATCATGCACCATAGTATCTGAATAAGGGAGTCCACATTCACACTCAAAAGCACAATCCCTTGTAAGGCCTTGCAATGTTGCAACCCACTCCCGATTAGTCTGACCGGCCGTATGTTTTGTACGAAAGAACGTATACCTTTTTGCAACGACATTGACTGTTTCTTTGAAATATGCATCCAATGCCGACAAAATTTCTTCGTAGGACAGAGTTACAACATCGCGTCGGGGAAACAATTTCACTATCACACGGTAGGTGGACACACCGACACAAGGAAGGAGATGAGGCTGCCACTCACTACCTTGAATTCTGTAGGCGGCGAGATGGAATCCAAATTGGTGTGACCACTCTGTCCACGTTTCCACGTCCGCTTGAAAATTACGGAATGGTGGTGCAACTGCGTGTTGTAGCTGCGGTAGCGATGAAGCAGCGGCGGCCGCATCGTTTTGCAGTGCACGTTGACCCTGGACGAGCTGTCCAAGGGCATCCAATAAGGCCTGCGTCTGCTGATTCTGTAAGCGATAAAATTCGGACAGTACATCTGGAGAATGAGGCAAAGCCATGACACAAGTAAATTAGGGCAAAGCAAGTATAAAGAACAAGATCCTTTTTGATCTGCATCGCCAAAAATTTGTTGTGTCGGCAGATTAGCCAACACAACGCACACTAATTTAGAGAGGAGGCTGAAATGCACGTGTCAACTCACGCAGGCTTGCGTTAGGTCTGAAACAGGATACGTAATGAATGCTATAAAGAAAAGTACGTAGCCGCTGGAATACTTAACTTTAATCCATAATTTGTATACAACATTCTTGATTATACAAGTGAGACTCTCTCTAGAAATGGTTAATGGCGCCTTGCTAGGTCGTAGCCATGGACTTAGCTGAAGGCTATTCTAACTATCTCTGGGCAATTGAGAGAAAGGCTTCGTCAGTGTAGTCGCTAGCAAAGTCGTCCGTACAACTGGTGCGAGTGCTAGTACGCCTCTCAAGACCTGCCGTGTGGTGGCGCTCGGTCTGCGATCACTCGGGTCCGACATGTACTAATGGACCGCGGCCGATTTAAAGCTACCACCTAGCAAGTGTGGTGTCTGGCGGTGACACCACAGGGATAACCTATGTACCAGGACGTGCTGCATTGTTGAAAATTTATTCAAGATGGCGGTGATGACGTCATCCAAGATGGCGGCATGTAGACTTTGCAACATCGTATAACGTCTTCCAAGATGGCAGTTTTGGCGGGAGAATAGTCCAATTGTGCTACCTCCACTAACCTAAGCCTCCAGAAGAAAAAAAATGGCGGGAAGTTTGAATTCCAACAGGATAATGCATGCAAAGACCGTACTTGTCTTTATTATTATTATTATTGATTATCATTCATTAACATTCATTATCATTCATTATCACTCATTAACATTCATTGTCATTCATTATAATTCATTATCACTCATTATCATTTATTAATACAGGCCTACCTCCACTAGGAAATTGCGCCAAATGAAATTCCAACACGATATTCTCTCGAAAACTGTACTTCTATGTATTATTATCATTTATTATTTATTCAAGATGTCCGAATTTCTAGGTGAGAAAGCCATTCTCCTTACATCTATAACAAAAATCTACCACAAGTTCAAATCCCCAACACCATAATTGATCACATGTACGAGCTTTCTCCGTCACTTATCTTTTTCTTTCACTGGTAGCCTATCATAATCGCGTCAAATAATAAACTGCACTTATAGGAACGTAATTCACGTCCTTTGATTTTGCAGGGTGGAAGGGACTGAAGACTTTATTTCAAGCAGTACGGTCATCACTTGTTCTCCAACACAGTCAGCACACACATCTTTGATATCACAATACAGTCACCACGACGTCCGCGCTCCAACTGAATTAGTTCAAATCCTCGCCACCCCCTGGCCAGGGCGCGGAAACACTGGCTACGCCTGTCACGTGAAGCGGGGAGGGGGGGGGGCGAGCCCAGCGATTGCTCCCACATCGTAAACATGTTTTCGCTGGAACTTGTCGAGTTTGACGTCACAGCGGCCCCTTGTCCGCTCACCACGTGTATTCATCGCCTCCACACGTTTCCCGCCAAAATTGCCTCCCTCTGAGCTGAATCACACAACGGACAGCCGTTTCCCTGCAACTCTTTCGGCGCCACGTTCAAACCTATCGATGCCGACCTCACACAGCCATTCGCCACGTGTCCCTGTGTGAGCGAGAACGCAGTGCTACACTTTTTGCGGCAAAGTTTGCCCGACAGTGGAATCCTCTACGACTATATAACAGCACCTTTGGACCGCACTAGAACGCCTGCTAATAGACTCGCTGTCGCGCGCGTAATAACAGTACAATCGCTGCGCCGCCGCCCCGCTCTCGTCATACACCCTCCATACACGCGAGGGACATAGCCTTTTGTAAATACCTGGAAAATGACTCTTTATTTCAGACATTACAGGCATGCAGGTGTGTCCCAACTGACTTCTCCATGCTCACACAGCCAAACTCCAGAGCGCAGCTGACGTACGTGCGGCCGGCTGAGCCCGCTCCCTGGCCCGCTGACGTCAACCGCACCCCCACGGCCAGCGCGACAGGTAGGCGGAGGCGAGCTGCGCCTGAGGGTCCCGCCACAAACGGTCGGCCGCGCCCGCGAGCACTTAACACCGGACACGTTGTTTCCTGTCAACCGCGTGCCGTACGAAGGATACGTTTGGCGCCAGAGTTTGACCGACAGTGGAATCCACCATGACCATATAACAGCGCGTTTGCTCGTCACGAGAACGCTCGCTAATTCACTCTCACCACCCCGCTGTATTAAATAATTCCATTTACAATATCATATACATATTCAAACGTGTTCAACTCCCTAATATCAACTACTTCTCGAGGACCACAACGCCACCTCCTCCTCCTAGGAACCAGCGCCAAGTTTGAAATCTGCCATTAAACAAAGCTCGCTTGCGCTTCCGCCAACAACCTAAGAAAATTGTTTCAAACTAAGCAACCAGCACTCAACCTCTTCCTACACGTTTCTGGTAAATGGACTCACCCTGCACTAGGTCCACGGACCGAGGAACGAGTTTACTTTATTTAGGAATGGAGTATATGTATCACGCCGACATGTCCCAGATCATACAGACCTGCAAAACACTCCTACATAACTCATTTATAATGTTCTACACACACGCTTGCTAATTGTAAACAGTTAAAAATAACTCATAGCACAGCCTACAGACATGCGAACCGCCCATAAATAATGCAAAACATTTACCTCCAAATAGCCAAACAACCGCTAATTTTCGGGAATAAATTCAGTGCATAGGCTGATGGAAGGAGGAAGGAGTGTACTTTATTTATTGCCCTCATCTCGTGGTCGTGCGGTAGCGTTCTCGCTTCCCACGCCCGGGTTCCCGGGTTCGATTCCCAGTATGGTCAGGGATTTTCTCTGCCTCGTGATGGCTGGGTGTTGTGTGCTGTCCTTAGGTTAGTTAGGTTCTAAGTTCTCGGGGACTTATGACCACAGCAGTTGAGTCCCATAGTGCTCAGAGCCATTTGAACTTTATTTATTTGCAACATATCTTTTTGAAACTTTTTCTTCTCATAGGTTTCGATATGTAAGGCTGACATAAGGCAGTTTCTGAACTCCAGTAGTGCACTACACTTGGCAACACAACCACACCCATCAAGATATTCATTCCATTCCAGACCTGTAACTCCTCTACAGATAAATTTGTCCAGTTATTTGTCTACCCACTCACATTCTGACCAGATTGCCGTTATTGCGCAAAAACAGCTCAGACTGCGCTTTGCTGCTCGCGGAAGTAAGGAATTGCTGCACTCTATTTATTTGGAGCCCTTTTATTTAGTCGTGGAGTATATTTGTCACAAAACACCCGCACTGATCCGACTGTGGTCATCTGATACAGGCCACAAACACGTAAACAACTCCTAATTTCACCACAGAATAGCAAACAGCTCTTAAATAATGCAGTACACAATATCAGCAGACGAGCTCTGTACTCTTAAACTCTCCAAATAAAGCACCGCACAGTGCACAGACATGCTCGCAAAATAGTGCAACAGACGCGCCCAAACACCACCAGCTGCCAAACCGACCAAAAGTCTCTGCTCGGCCTCCCCCAAACATGATCTCAACACAGTCGCATTCGCACCTATCACCGGAGAAATTGATATCGCCCATTAGCCTTAGATTATGCTCCAAGGCAGGCCGCGCGCGCGTGCGGTTGGCGGGGAAGGGGTTTGATTTCAGACCTCGCACAGCCCCTGCTCGGCTTCCGCAAGGGTGAGTTGGCGCGATCAGCGCGCTCGTCAGCGGTCAAAGCACACACATACGTCCGTCCAGGACCGCGATCCCAAGCCGCGACCCCCTAACGCGGGTGAAAGTCAACTTTATATCAACGTAGCATAATTCTAAAGCGCAGCCTCCATACGCTAGACACATCATAGCAGCACATGTCTTTAACTCCTATGACATTGTAGCACACTGCACTTTGCTCCTTACAAGACATTACACAGGCCTTTAACTAAACATAACTACATATCCCTGCTCTCGCCTCGTCGCGTAAACAGCCATCTAAAAACCTTCTCAATATTATTCCTACTTTACAACTTTTTTTAAAAATAAGATCTAATTTACGCCTCCCACCACACCTAACCTCATACCCTTCCTACCATCAACATACGCAAACGTCCTCAACCCTATCTTGACATTCATATATCACCCCACAAACCATGCCCATCAATCAATTTACCATTCTCGTCCCCTCTTTTCGAATTACAAATGTAGCCTCTATCTAAACACCAATCGACTCATCTTTCTCGCACTTTCAACAGTAAAATTAATTTTACACACACCCAGAAATACCAAACCCAATTAAAGATTCTAACTTTTATACAAAGCATCAAGCACATACGACAATGTTCAAAGCCTGGTCCCTGATCTCTGCAATTTAAGTCGGAGGAAGACATATCTATTACCTTCTGCAACCTGTCTATAAACAGAACGATCTCAGTTACTACAACAGGACCTTGTTTTGACCATATGCCGGAAATGCGCGCAATGTTGTACGCCTCAAACTAGGTACGACAGATCCTCAATACCCTATCATCTTTATCCTCTACCATCAAGCAGTGAAAAAGTCACGAAGGCACCAATGCGATCCACCTCCAGCACGGATAAACGGAATTCACAATGCCCCCCCCCCCCCCCCCCATGAATAACTCAGAGTGCAACCATCCAAGAATTCGTAACAGCTCACCAAATCCAACACCTCAAACTACAAATGCCTATATGAGCAAAATCATATTAAATATACACACACGCTGCAGAGACCCTTTAAAGTTTGATCACCCATGCTCTAAGCGAATGAGAAGCTGCCTCTGGCCATTGTTCAAACAGTGTTTTCTAACACGCTTTTGCACACTGCCGAGCATTTCATCTTTCTGCCACGACTTCGAAGTCATTGTCTGATTCTAAACAGACATTAACATGGACTGATGCACGGTCTCTCACAGGAAACTATACCTTACACCTTATAAATCATATTCTTACAGTCGATAGCATAACACTGAATGATTTTAAATGAAGGACACCCACAACACAAGGAAAATAGAAGAGCCTGCTGGCGTTGTAGCCACTTCCCTCGAAAGTGATTGACCACCTCTAAATTGAAATGTCATATGTCGCAGTGACCGAATAGTTTATAACTCTGCATTCAATTTCTAGTGATTGGTCATTTTTGCACCCAAGTACAGGATCACCGTTTTCGGTGCTAGCAAACCTGGAAGTTGCGGTCCATGAACCAAAATTTTGCCCCCAATTCAAGCAAGCATTGTCAGTCAATCATTATGTCGTACCCAATGCACAGATGCGATGGATAAGACACCACCGATCTACTGTAATATTATCCATCACAGCTGATATCGCGAAAAGTTTTACAGTAAGTCCAACACTGGCCAATCATGTGACAGCATGTTTTCTTAATTTCAGTATAATAGCTAAACCATACATCCTCTACTTTGCAAGAATCATTGCGATCATTCATAGATGACTGCTCAACACGTCCATTCACACTTAATTCTCGAACACATAAAGACGATCAAATTATACCAGACAACGCTATACATATTTCTAAGACCTCGCGCATAGTACTCGATCAATCTCTCTGCGTATGGCGGTCACAGGGCTATCTAGTCCTCTTACGTTAAAAGACCATCCTCACCTCGGCATTGACCTACCTACCCCGCAACATCGCTACCCAATTATTCCTCAACTGAGCAGACGAATACAGCTACATTCTACCTCTCTTGACTGAATAGAGCTTTCCTAGCCCTAATCCATCCAAGTGCACCACATCTCTCGAAATGTAACCAAGTCTTGGAGCTTAGCACACCATATCGATCTATAGTAACAGATCTCATAGTGAAACTTCCTGGCAGATTAAAACTGTGTGCCCGACCGAGACTCGAACTCGGGAACTTTGCCTTTCGCGGGCAAGTGCTCTACCATCTGAGCTACCGAAGCACGACTCACGCCCGGTCCTCACAACTTTACTTCTGTCAGTATCTCGTCTCCTACCTTCCAAACTTTACAGAAGCTCTTCTGCGAACCTTGCAGAACTAGCACTCCTGAAAGAAAGGATACTGCGGAGATGGCTTAGCCACAGCCTGGGGGATGTTTCCAGAATGTGATGGTAGAGCACTTGCCCGCGAAAGGCAAAGGTCCCGAGTTCGAGTCTCGGTCGGGCACACAGATTTAATCTGCCAGGAAGTTTCATATCAGCGCACACTCTGCTGCAGAGTGAAAATCTCATTCTGGAGATCTCATAGTGCCTTAATTTAATAGCATACAGTTAAGAAGAACAAGAAAGGAGCGATATTTATACACAACATAGTTCGTTAGATTTTTAAGCAATTCATCCAATCTATCATGTGTAAAGTATTGCACTAGAGTCCATGATCGGTGCATCGGAGGTTCCGGTAGGGGAGAGAGAGAGAGAGAGAGAGAGAGAGAGAGAGAGAGAGAGAGAACATAAACACACACACACTCCTAAGACAAGAATGTTCAGCACTAAAAAACGGGCAATAACCTTAGATCGCTTACTTTTCCGTCCTGTCAAACATACATCCTTCTCCCCGGCCACCTTACGCTGAGCTATCTCTACCCCAATCGTAAAACTTTTCCTTTCTATGATACGAGCCCAATATAGCCCTGCGGACACGTCTAGTGCCCAATGATCACACCAGATCACGAGTCAGAAATAATACTATTACTCCATCAGGTCCATATAAAGAATGATAGTTATTAGGAGCCGGTACATCCTACAAGCAAACAGATACGTATAACAGCAGCGTCCAACATGTGAAAGTTAAAGAGCCGTGTAATGTCTTGTAAGGAGCAATGTGCAGTGTGCTACAGCGTCATAGGAGGTAAAGACATGTGCTGCTATGATGTGTCTAGCGTATGGAGGCTGCGCTTTGGAATTATGCTACGTTAATATAAAGTTGACTTTCACCCGCGTTAGGTGGTCGCAGCTCGGGATCGCGGTCCTGGACGGACGTAATGTGTGTGCTTCGACCGCTGATGAGCGCCTTGACCGCGCCAACTCACGCTTGCGGAAGCCGAGCAGGGGCTGTGCGAGGTCTGAAATCAGACGGATGGGTGACTTCACGATCCAGTGGGCAGGGTGCAGAGTGGGAATACCTGCGTACGTCTGCTTATTTATTTTGAGAGCGGATCTGCAGACTCTGCTATGTGTTATTAAGATACTTTACGAGTACTGAGCGTATCTACACATCTGTGTGATGTATTACACTCCTGGAAATGGAAAAAAGAACACATTGACACCGGTGTGTCAGACCCACCATACTTGCTCCGGACACTGCGAGAGGGCTGTACAAGCAATGATCACACGCACGGCACAGCGGACACACCAGGAACCGCGGTGTTGGCCGTCGAATGGTGCTAGCTGCGCAGCATTTGTGCACCGCCGCCGTCAGTGTCAGCCAGTATGCCGTGGCATACGGAGTTCCATCGCAGTCTTTAACACTGGTAGCATGCCGCGACAGCGTGGACGTGAACCGTATGTGCAGTTGACGGACTTTGAGCGAGGGCGTATAGTGGGCATGCGGGAGGCCGGGTGGACGTACCGCCGAATTGCTCAACACGTGGGGCGTGAGGTCTCCACAGTACATCGATGTTGTCGCCAGTGGTCGGCGGAAGGTGCACGTGCCCGTCGACCTGGGACCGGACCGCAGCGACGCACGGATGCACGCCAAGACCGTAGGATCCTACGCAGTGCCGTAGGGGACCGCACCGCCACTTCCCAGCAAATTAGGGACACTGTTGCTCCTGGGGTATCGGCGAGGACCAATCGCAACCGTCTCCATGAAGCTGGGCTACGGTCCCGCACACCGTTAGGCCGTCTTCCGCTCACGCCCCAACATCGTGCAGCCCGCCTCCAGTGGTGTCGCGACAGGCGTGAATGGAGGGACGAATGGAGACGTGTCGTCTTCAGCGATGAGAGTCGCTTCTGCCTTGGTGCCAATGATGGTCGTATGCGTGTTTGGCGCCGTGCAGGTGAGCGCCACAATCAGGACTGCATACGACCGAGGCACACAGGGCCAACACACGGCATCATGGTGTGGGGAGCGATCTCCTACACTGGCCGTACACCACTGGTGATCGTCGAGGGGACACTGAATAGTGCACGGTACATCCAAACCGTCATCGAACCCATCGTTCTACCATTCCTAGACCGGCAAGGGAACTTGCTGTTCCAACAGGACAATGCACGTCCGCATGTATCCCGTGCCACCCAACGTGCTCTAGAAGGTGTAAGTCAACTACCCTGGCCAGCAAGATCTCCGGATCTGTCCCCCATTGAGCATGTTTGGGACTGGATGAAGCGTCGTCTCACGCGGTCTGCACGTCCAGCACGAACGCTGGTCCAACTGAGGCGCCAGGTGGAAATGGCATGGCAAGCCGTTCCACAGGACTACATCCAGCATCTCTACGATCGTCTCCATGGGAGAATAGCAGCCT
This sequence comes from Schistocerca cancellata, assembly GCF_023864275.1. NCBI lineage: Eukaryota > Metazoa > Arthropoda > Insecta > Orthoptera > Acrididae > Schistocerca > Schistocerca cancellata. Next base: position 295,521,786 of record NC_064629.1, read on the forward strand.
GCATTGCTGCAAAAGGTGGATATATACTGTACTAGTGCCGACATTGTGCATGTTCTGTTGCCTGTGTCTATGTGCCTGTGGTTCTGTCAGTGTGATCATGTGATGTATCTGACCCCAGGAATGTGTCAATAAAGTTTCCCCTTCCTGGGACAATGAATTCACGGTGTTCTTATTTCAATTTCCAGGAGTGTATTTAGTAGCAGTTTGCTATAGTGTGTACTGAAATTACACTCCTGGAAATTGAAATAAGAACACCGTGAATTCATTGTCCCAGGAAGGGGAAACTTTATTGACACATTCCTGGGGTCAGATACATCACATGATTACACTGACAGAACCACAGGCACATAGACACAGGCAACAGAGCATGCACAATGTCGGCACTAGTACAGTGTATATCCACCTTTCGCAGCAATGCAGGCTGCTATTCTCCCATGGAGACGATCGTAGAGATGCTGGCTGTAGTCCTGTGGAACGGCTTGCCATGCCATTTCCACCTGGCGCCTCAGTTGGACCAGCGTTCGTGCTGGACGTGCAGACCGCGTGAGACGACGCTTCATCCAGTCCCAAACATGCTCAATGGGGGACAGATCCGGAGATCTTGCTGGCCAGGGTAGTTGACTTACACCCTCTAGAGCACTTTGGGTGGCACGGGATACATGCGGACGTGCATTGTCCTGTTGGAACAGCAAGTTCCCTTGCCGGTCTAGGAATGGTAGAACGATGGGTTCGATGACGGTTTGGATGTACCGTGCACTATTCAGTGTCCCCTCGACGATCACCAGTGGTGTACGGCCAGTGTAGGAGATCGCTCCCCACACCACGATGCCGGGTGTTGGCCCTGTGTGCCTCGGTCGTATGCAGTCCTGATTGTGGCGCTCACCTGCACGGCGCCAAACACGCATACGACCATCATTGGCACCAAGGCAGAAGCGACTCTCATCGCTGAAGACGACACTTCTCCATTCGTCCCTCCATTCACGCCTGTCGCGACACCACTGGAGGCGGGCTGCACGATGTTGGGGCGTCAGCGGAAGACGGCCTACGGTGTGCGGGACCGTAGCCCAGCTTCATGGAGACGGTTGCGAATGGTCCTCGCCGATACCCCAGGAGCAACAGTGTCCCTAATTTGCTGGGAAGTGGCGGTGCGGTCCCCTACGGCACTGTGTAGGATCCTACGGTCTTGGCGTGCACCCGTGCGTCGCTGCGGTCCGATCCCAGGTCGACGGACACGTGCACCTTCTGCCGACCACTGGCGACAACATCGATGTACTGTGGAGACCTCACGCCCCACGTGTTGAGCAATTCGGCGGTACGTCCACCCGGCCTCCCGCATGCCCACTATACGCCCTCGCTCAAAGTCCGTCAACTGCACATACGGTTCACGTCCACGCTGTCGCGGCATGCTACCAGTGTTAAAGACTGCGATGGAACTCCGTATGCCACGGCAAACTGGCTTACACTGACGGCGGCGGTGCACAAATGCTGCGCAGCTAGCACCATTCGACGGCCAACACCGCGGTTCCTGGCTTGTCCGCTGTGCCGTGCTTGTGATCATTGCTTGTACAGCCCTCTCGCAGTGTCCGGAGCAAGTATGGTGGGTCTGACACACCGGTGTCAATGTGTTCTTTTTTCCATTTCCAGGAGTGTATGATTGGGTGCGTGTCTGTGGGCTGTGCAACATGGTCCAGGGCACATCTGAGATTGGTGTCTTGTGATAGCGTGATAAATACACTGTATGGTTAAATAAGTCGTTCGGAAAAAAATAGTGTTCTCAATGATTACACGTGCCTGCATCGCAGATCAGAGTGACTTGGTTTTTCGGTCACCATCTCGGTTGCATGCGAGTAGTAAATGTTTTCCCGGCCTCGTTAATTGAGTGTGTCAACGAGCTATGAGCTATTCTGAGAATAGACGTGAAGGTAGGTCCAGACCTGAGACGCCGGTGGTATACATGAGAAGAACAATGCAGCTTTCACATGTGTCGGCTGTCACGAGCGCTCAGAAGATGAACTTGGCTGGAGAATCTGGAATCCCCTTCCCCGCCGACCGCACGCGCGCGCGGCCTGCCTTGGAGCGTAATCCTAGGTGCATAGGCGATATCAATTTCTCCGGTGGTAGGTGCGAATGCGACTGTGTTGAGATCATGTTTGGGGGAAGCCGAGCAGAGACTTTTGGTCGGTTTGGCAGCTGGTGGTGTTTGGGCGCGTCTGTTGCACTATTTTGCGAGTATGTCTGTGCACTGTGCTGTGCTTTATTTGGAGAGTTTAAGAGTACAGAGCTCGTCTGCTGATATTGTGTACTGCATTATTTAAGAGCTGTTTGCTATTGTGTGGTGAAATTAGGAGCTGTTTACGTGTTTGTGGCCTGTGTCAGAAGACCACAGTCGGATAAGTGCGGATGTAAAAGTAAGGTTTTGCAGCCATTATCGTGTAGGAATTTGAATTTGGAGGGAATTTTCTAGTGGAGGCAGGTCAATAATAATAAATAATAATAAATGATAATAAATGACAATGAATGATAATGAATGACAATGAATGATAGTGAATGTTAATGAATGATAATCAATAATAATAATAATAAAGACAAGTACGGTCTTTGCATGTATTATCCTGTTGGAATTCAAACTTCACGCCTTTTTTTTTATTTTGGAGGCTTAGGTTAGTGGACGTAGCACAACTGGACTATTTTCCCGCCAAAATTCAAACTTCCCGCCATTTTTTCTTGAGGTTTGGTTAGTGGAGGTAGCACAATTGGACTATTTTCCCACCAAAAGCCACCATCTTGGATGACGTCATGCGATGTTGCCAAGTCTACATGCCGCCATCTTGGATGACGTCATCGCCGCCATCTTGAATATAGTGTATTCATGTGCAGGTGTGACAATGAGATGTCCATGAATGAAACATCAAAGGGTCCTTCTACGTCTCAAAGTTTTGCAGTGCCATTGGTACCACCCAACAACATTTCTTCTGCACTTTAAAAATGTACCTGTACGAAAAGGACTTTTGATCGATTTCCACATGCATGCAGGCAGGCAACTCTTTCGTTACGCCTCACATTCCGCATGTCATCAAGCAGGAGCCAGAGCAGCAGTGTAGCCCCATTCAGCTGCAGGGTGTTCATGTGCATGAATAAAACATTAAAGGGTTCTTCTAAGCCTCCTAGTTTTGCAGTGCCATTGGTGCCACCCAACAACCTCTCTTCTGTACTTTAAAAATGTACCTGTACGAAAAGGACTCTTGATCGATTTCCACATGCCTGCAGGCAGGCAACCCCTTCGATACACCTCACATTCCGCATGTCAGCAAGCAGGAGCTAGGGCAGCGGTGTAGCCCCACTCATCTGCAAGGTGTTCAAGGGATTTCTCATTCACAAGTGCTGAGGAATCGGTCAAGGATTGTCTCTGTACAGGTACATTTTTAAAGTGCTCAACAAAGGCGTGCAGGTGGCACTCAGGTGTTGGCAAACTGGGACAATGAGGAAGGGGAGGCTTAGAGTGACCCTTTGCCATTTTATTCATGCGTGTATCAATATTGCATTCCTGCTACCCCCGTTATTATGCCACAGGAGGGCGCGAAACAGGTGGGCTGAAATAGTGTAAACGTCCGTTGCTTCTTTGGATCACATTCAAATTTCGTCACATCGTTCTGAACAGTCGCTAGTGGTTCTACTACGTACACCAGAGCAAAAATTAAGCTCCAGCTACAATCCAAAGTCGTGTGATCATGTTCACTGGGGTTGCAGGTCCACGATATCATTTTAGAAGGGTTGAATCGTTCAGTTGGGTGGGAGGCCTGGCGTGTCAGCTATGGCAAACGTTGCCAAGAACATTGTCCCATTGCTCATCGCACTGAGATCTGCCGTTTTCGACCACGATATGTTTGAGAATAATCATCCTAAGGGAGGGGTGGTAACATTGGCGCCCTTTATACCGCCCCCTGAGGCTGATTTGTGTCGAAATTGAGTGGCTGTATGTCTGAAATATTTTCCCCGTCCACCCATAAGAAAACCGCGTGATTTCAACGCTGGTCGTTACGGTTCAGACCTTCATCATCATCATCATCAGCAGCAGCAGCAGCAGCAGCAGCCAATTCAATCAGTAAATGATGTGACCTCTCCGAGTCGTGGATTCAGATAGGCTTTCAGCAGTCCTCTCCAAGTGGAATGGTCTTGGGCAGTTCTCTGCCAGGTGCTACAAGCGATCTTATTGATACCTTTATCCCATCTATCTGGTGGTCTTCCTCTAGGCCTCCAATGCTCTCTCAGACTCCACTCCTTTACTAGCTTCGTCCATCTGCCATCTTTTCTTCTCGCGACGTAGCCAGCCCACTGCCATTTCAAGGAGCCTACTGTCTCTAAGACTCCTTAACCTCTGTCACAGACCGGATGTCGTCTGCCTTTTTCCTATCCTTTCTTGTGTAGCCCATCATTGATCTTTCCATGACTCTCTGTGCTGTCCTAAGCTTCCCTTTTGTAAATGAGTTCAGTGTCCATGTCTCGCAACCATACATCATCACAGGAAGATTGATCAAATACTGATTTCTTCAGATGTACTGGCATTTTTTATCTGAATACTGTTGAATTCCTCCCAAATGCTTCCCAGCCAAGCTTGATGCGCCGATAGATTTCGAGTCTTACATCTCTCTTCATATTTATAATCTGAACAATGTGGATATAATCACTGAGGTCTTCTAATGGACTGTTCTTGACTTTCACATCTCCAACTGGGACCCATTTGTTGAACATTACTTCTGTTTTGGAAAGGTTCATGTTCAAGCCAACCAACTGACATGCCGATGCAAGATCTGTAACCAAGTTCTGGAGCTCGGCAATGTCGTTGGCCAGTAAGACAATATCATCAGCAAATCTCAAGATGGTGAGCCTTCTTCCAGTAATTCTAATTCCTTTACCTTTCCAGCTCAGCTTTGACATAGTCATTTCCAGTACAGCCGAGAACAGTTTTGGGGAGATGGGGTCGCCCTGCTTCATAGTGGTGTCGGAACAATGGGTGAAATTAGTGTACGTACGTGTGTCACGACCTTTCCACTATGTGACACGTCCGCTGTGGTGTTGGACACAACTGTGGTGAAATGCGGTGCCGATGTGATATCATTAACCCACCTTACAGCTCACATCCACCTCTGATCTGTGGCCTTTTTTCGCAAGTGTCGACACCCCGCTGTTTGAAGTGTGCTGAACTTGAGGGTGGCGGCGCAGGACGCCATGCTTCTGCACCATTACGGAGAAGGGCTCTAGGCATCTTTGCACGATATTTCTAACTTCTGCGTCGCATTGGGGAAAAATTTTGAGGTTTCAGAACAGTGACTGTTTAATTCTTTCGTGCAATGTATTTTCAACATGTTTTCATCCATCGTGAATGTGTTTCTTACCAGCTCCAGGTTCAAATGGCTCTGAGCACTATGGGACTCAACTGCTGTGGTCATAAGTCCCCTAGAACTTAGAACTACTTAAACCTAACTAACCTAAGGACATCACACACATCCATGCCCGAGGCAGGATTCGAACCTGCGACCGTAGCGGTCGTGCGGTTCCAGACTGTAGCGCCTTTAACCGCTCGGCCACTCCGGCCGGCCCAGCTCCAGGTTTCATGACAATCATCCTTTCTCTGGTATTCTAACGGAGAATAGTGTGCATAGTTAAACCCCTGAACTCTTATCTAGCTTGAAGGTCTCTGTATAGGTTCTTCTGATTTATCATTACTGGTAACGCTGGAATAACATGAATTTCTGGCGCCAACAAAGAACTCTCAGCCAAAAGTCGCACGATTTTTGTTATTTCTTGTAGTTACATGACTATGGCACCAACTGGTGTTTGTCCCTGCTCTCAACGTCCAGTATGCTGAACTGGTCCTTTGCACCTGAGTTTATTTTTGTTTAACTCTTAGCTGCTTCACCTGCATCATCGCCATGTAACGTAACTTAATCCTTACTCATCATTGCACTGTCTGAGAACAGCTCAATCAACTAAGGCAAAATAAGGTCTAATAGGGGAGAAAATTTGTGTAACTGTATATTTTTGTATATGGTAGGGGGTGTGAGCGTGAGGGTGGGGGCACTGAAAGGTCAATTTTTAAAGTTTTCCTTGAATGACTCGAAAACAGTGGCCTCTGGTACAAAATTAAACGACATTCAATTTCCTACAAATAAGGTTATATTCATTTTTTTCTTTAGGAAGAACAATTTCTGGGTTGCAGGGGACGGAGAAATCATTTACTGTTAAAAGTAGCGTTTGAATAGCATAAAACTAATGTTTAATGTTAAATGAAATCGGTTAAAGAGAAATAGTAAATGCGTGTACCACATCTGAGAACAGTTGAACCGCATTAAGGGATAAATTGTGTTCTAGGGGTATGATGTGCTGGAGGGAAATGGATGGAGGAGGTAAATCGCGTGAGGGAAGATAGGTTGACAGATTGTGGTCACGCACTTATCTCACCTGTAGGGCTGCAAACAGAAGAGTGATCACGTGAGTCCCTACTCTCTACTCCTCTTTGTTACAAGAAGCAGCTATAGGGTGTTACACAAAGTTATATTAACCCTTTCACAGTTTGCCTGATGAACCACATCCACCACAGTGCACAGACACACCAGTGGGGGAGTTTATTTTTCACAAAGTGCTTTGGCATGACATAGAACAGAGATACAATTCAATTTACTAGTAAAACTAATGTGAGAAACACATATAGACAGATGCTATGTAAATCTCATTTCAGTTTTTTATGTTTCTAGGAGGGGAAGTTGATTTTTAGTGACTGTACAGCAGCTGTACTTTTCTTCCATGAAAGGCAACTTCTCTATCACAAGAACTGCTCACTGTTCAGTTTAGACCAACAATACATGCTTAGCATTTCTGGTCCACTTCTCTTATGTCAGTGGGAAAACTAACTTCACTGAACTCATGTTGATATAGTGGAACTATTTTCAGTTTATTGAGTGAATACTTATTTGCAGTTGTTAAGTGAACTTTTTATGTAAATACATTGCTATAAACAATCATTGAGAAGTATTTAATTTGTTAAGTATCGTATTGTCAATTATCTATATGGTATTTGTGAGAAAGGTATTGGATTCCTAAATCCTTTCTTTCAGGAGTGCTAGTTCTGCAAGGTTCGCAGGAGAGCTTCTGTAAAGTTTGGAAGGTAGGAGACGAGATAATGGCAGAAGTAAAGCTGTGAGGACCGGGCGTGAGTCGTGCTTCGGTAGCTCAGATGGTAGAGCACTTGCCCGCGAAAGACAAAGGTCCCGAGTTCGAGTCTCGGTCGGGCACACAGTTTTAATCTGCCAGAAAGTTTCATGGTATCTCGCTGCTGTCTACTGTTGACAGTGAACTGTAAAGTTGTGTTACTGTGTGTAGTAGTCATTTAGTAATGAATGACCAGAAAGTTACTGCACTTTCTCACCATTAACTGTGGAAAACTACATAAATATCTTTCACTCAGAAATTCCTGGCTCTTGTAGAGTGGGCTGTACTGAGTGCGGCCTTTTGCCATAAATCCACAGCTGCTGTTCAGGAAAACTAAGACTCAATTTCCCTCGAGCAAAGTAGAAAAATTTGCACAGATTTAGGTAGATTGTATACATGCCTATTTCTTACATTAGTTTTATTACTAACACATACTTGTATTCCAGTAGTGTTAATGCACTTTGTGGAAAGCAATCATCCTCTCAAACATGGTCTGGTACTGTGTCACCAACGATTCATAAGACACACGGTGAAAGCTTCGTGAAATACCCTGAAGTTTCTTCTTGTGATGTAGTGAGGTAGACAGAGTAAGGAATCGGCTGCTTGGCCTTTGGTCTGCAGACCTATGAAGAAGGGAAGTGCATGGCCATAATCTAGCAACCAACCATCCCTCACAAATTGATCATCCACCCCCTTCACCCTATTACACCCCCCAAACACATTTTATCCCTAATGAGAGTCTATTGCAGTTAGTATGCATAGTATGCATATTTAATATTCTTTCTTAACACATTACATTCAACAATAAGCATAAATTTTACTATTTTTAATAAGTTACAATTTTTTGAGCTACTGCATTGCAGAAACTATTAGTCTTAGAGAGAAAGTGAATAGGATATTTATTGAAGGAAATCTAATGTTAATTTGATTTTGTACTGAGAAGATTTTCACTAGAAGTCACAGTTTTTGAGTTGTTCAAGAAACTCCTAAGAAAGTGATCTTTAAATGGCCCTCACCTCCACACTCGCACCTCTCTGGTTGGGATTTTTAGTACATTGTTTATGGCCCTACCCTCTACACTCTGCAAAAATTTGTTATTTTGTGAACTTTTCCCCTAATTTTCCTTCATTGACTGGACTACAGTGGACAACTTTAAAGATGTTTTGAACTGACATTTGACAAACTACAAACCACTCAGCTTTATAAAGTATCCTTCTCTTAAGTCATCATTGAAGATGTCAAGACCTTCATGCCATAAACTATTTCATGAATGCAGATGCCATCACAATCTAATGTGACTAGCCTGCAATTTACTTAGTGTCGTTATTGCTCCCTTTCTACTCGCGTGACATTACAGTATGGGACCTCTTCTAATTTTGTATCTTTGTGGTTACACCCAGAGAGAACGCACCATTGCCTCACCTTCACTGTTGATAACAAAGACTTACACTATTTTCCCTACTGACATTCAGCCAGCTCCACTGGGTATGCTGTACATCATACTCATTCCTACTATGTGAGTGGCAACTAGCCACTGCTACATTACTTGATTCTGCCTTGGGTCAGCGAAGCTTCAGTTATTTCAAGGGGGATTTCCGCAACTGATACTTACTAGCTGAGCATTATAAGCAAACTGACCTGCTTCTGCAGTGAGTTAGGACTGGTTAAGAACACAGCATTCATTGGTATGGTTACTTTAGCAACTAAGAGGGCGACACCGCAGTTGTCCATTCTGCATCATTTTTTAATATCAATGGGCCACTGTACTTGGCTGCAGAACAGTGAAGTTTCTGGCCCCCCCCTCCCCCCCCCCCATCTGTTTATTCTATTGTTCCAATAGTGAAGCATAACTTACACTTACACGTTAAGGCAGGATCTGTTTTCTATCACATCTTCTCCACTGATATGTATTGAAGCATCAACCATCCCTTATCCGATTTCAGTCAGTACCAGTTCTGTGGTGACACTGTCATGAGTGGGCTTTTCATGCTTTCACTGCACTTAGCCGTACTAAGTTGTGGAACTTCTCATGCCAACACAAGTTTTGGGAAGTACCTGGTTTCATCCATCTGTCCTAAAATTTTCATGTGGTCTCTACGTCTTTTGCCTTCCATAACTGTATGGAAGCATACTCTAGTATAATACTTTCATTGTGATCATTAACATGCCTCAAAGGCATGACACCATCTGCCTTATGGCCACCTTCACATACAGTCACAATGGTTCCAAGATCACCCAAACATACTGGTACCTGCAAATTGCTGTTTACATTCCTGGCTCTACATTAAATCACAGAACAGGAAGTAATAAGATCCCTACCACCACTAGCAATTCCTGAACCCTTTTTCCATATCCCACTATCCCTTGTGAACCCCAGTTTTCAGCTACAGTGAGGTACAAATGCCAAAATAGATGTGGAGTATTTTTGGTTTTCAGGGAAATCAATGCAAAATGAGCAGTTAGCCACATTTACCCAACTCTGGCCTACAACTTTTTCCTTGTCTGCTTATATCGAGTCTATTTCCAAAGCCTGTATAGTTATCACAAGTTCTGTTTAGATATGCATCATGTAGTTCCTCATAAGCTGCATAAGCTAAAAGAGACACATTTCCTGACAAGTTGTGGTGTAAATACCAGAGCTTTGGTTCTGACACCCTTCCCTTGAGTGCACAATGCTGAATTTACATCCCAGACTACCAGACCTGATCCTGCGTCTCACCCATACTTGTGCTAGCAACAAAGCCTTGTTAATTGACTGCAATGTTTCATTGAAAAGGGCAAATGTTGTGCCTCACTTAACAGCAATGGCTCCAGGAACATATGACCTTGTGTGTTTCAGCACTGCCAATATGGTAATTCTGCCCCCCCCCTTCCCTTCCCCTACCCTCACACAGTCCTACTCAACTCTCTGCCACCATTCTTCTCTTCTTCTTTCTCCATCCCACTAGGTGTCAAACAAACTGATTCAAATTATCATTTATGCATATTTTTCCAATTCGGAGGACACCACTGAGATATACCTGCATTCAAACCTACTTCCAACAAATGTGCAAGATAAAAATGTACCTCTCCTTTACTACTGGATTGAGTTTAAGAATACGCCCTGCAGCTTTATTTTATTTTCATGGGTTTGAGGCATTCCAGATGACCGTTTTGGCCATTGGTATAGCTCAGCCTTGTTGCCCCAAGCACCACTCCTGTTTGATCATACAATGCACATTGCTGTTCTTTGGGAGCAAAGGCTTCACACTGTTATATTTGTACATCAGCATGCAGTGCTGCATTTTGACTTGCCTAGTGACTGCTGCCTTGGGAGTGCCATCATTCCATATGCAGCCTTCTACTTCAGGGGTATTTTTCAAGTGCCTGAATAATTTATTAAATGTTTCACATCATGTGCTGATTTTCACAGGAGTTAACCTAACCCTTTTCCAACAAGAAGAATTTAAACTACAACAAATTGCCAGGCAACTGTTATACTGTGCTCCTATTCTGAAATGTTCCTTGCAGGATAGAGCTCAGATAAATCTCAGTATTCAGAAGCAATTGCATAACATCACTGATGATATGAACAAAATGAGATTGGTTCAGTTCTGGTGGAGTTGTACTCAAAACACTGTTTGGAGCCCTTGACCATACTGATGCTGAGTGATGGAGCCGCACTATCCACTATGCAACATCACTTGTTACAGACATTCACCCAGCAGCATCACACAGCAAAAATGCAATTAATGCACCTGGTTGTTAATCCAGTAACCAGCAGATTAGGATGGTAGCTGCCATCTTGGTAGAATTTAAGAGTCTTTTAAAAACATTGTTAATCATGACTGTTGCTGCTGCATAAAGAGTTTGGCAATAAACCATCAATCTGGAAATAGCTAAGGCTTTATAAGTCACTGTTTATAACAAATGGGCCACTCAGTTACATGTAAATCCTCATCACACTATCTTTCAATTAGGGTTTAGCATAAGCACAGTACTAGTCTGATGCCTGCCTAAGTATTTAAACACTTATTCTGTCACATAACCGTTCTTACTGCACTGCTAGACTGCTGCTAGAGTGCACCGGTGAGTATCTGCAAAAAAATTTCCAAGAGGGGTTAAGATTCCAAACTGGTCTTTTTTTAATAGACAGTTAAGTGAATCTGAAAACCTGTCCCTCCCCAAGGTCTAAATCTGACAGGAAGTACACAAAACTCGTTATACTGATTGATAGGTATCTTTCTAGTATATTGAAAGTGGGTTACTTTGGCATCTAATCAGTAAGCGTATTTTGATAGCATATGCAAAATACATCTTTTCACATAATTAACATGAATATGGATGCCACTACTAGATGAATGTGGGACACCTCCAAAACCCATTCTCTAATTTGCTGGTAGAATCAACTTTTAACAGCTGAGGGCTTCAGAGATAATTCTTATCTTTCCAGCTTGTCACATTACTGTACATCATGCCAACTACAATCCACAGTTCATAGCTGTGTGACTGCATGGTGCCCTGTGTTGCACCCCTGGACTTTGAGAAGGCCCCAATCCTAGAGCGCCTGTTTTTCAGTCTTGTAATTTCATACTTCCTCCCTCTCTTCTAGCATTTTCTTTTTTCAACTAATATGTTCAAGATTAGGTATAAATATACAAACCTACAATATAGTGTAGCTGTGTCGTCCCCAGTGCACTACTACAGCTCTGTCATATAAAACTCAGTCCAGAATCAGAAAACCATTATAGATTTTCTTTTCAATCAGAGAAATGATAAAGCACTTTTATGATTCCGTTCAGCATTATGGGAGAGGACATACTTATTGAAACTGGGGCTTATGCCTGGCACATATTCTGCTGCCATGTTTATTTTATTGGGAACAAGCACTAGAATTTGTGTTTCTGGGCGTTAAACCAGTGCCATTCTGCAGCTCAGTAAGGGCTGAATGAGGAAGTGTCAGAAAAAGACTGGAGTCATTATTTTGTCAATGTTATGTAAAGGAGAATATCTAAATTAAGTGCAGATACAGGGATTAGTGACCACAAGGTCGTTGTGGCTAGGCTCTATACCGTTTCTTCCAAATCCACCAGAAGCAAACGCAAAAAAATTTTATTTAAAAAAAGCGGATAAAGTGTCACTAGAACCCTTCCTAAGAGACAATCTCCATTCCTTCCGAACTGACTATGCAAATATAGACGAGATGTGGCTCAAATTCAAAGATATAGTAGCAACAGTGATTGAGAGATTCATACCTCATAAATTGGTAAGAGATGGAACTGATCCCACATGGTACACAAAACAGGTCCGAACGCTGTTGCAGAGACAACGGAAAAAGCATGTGAAGTTCAGAAGAATGCGAAATCCCGAAGATTGGCTAAAATTTACAGACGCGCGAAATTTGGCACGGACTTCAATGCGAGATGCCTTTAATAGGTTCCACAACGAAACATTGTCTCGAAATTTGGTAGAAAATTCGAAGAAATTCTGGTCGTATGTAAAGTACACAAGCGGCAAGACGCAGTCAATACCTTCGCTGCGCAGTGCCGATGGTACTTGTTACCGACGACTATGCCGCTAAAGCGGAGTTATTGAACGCAGTTTTCCGAAATTCCTTCACCAGGGAAGACGAATGGAATATTCCAGAACTTGAAACACGAACAGCTTCTAGCATGAGTTTCTTAGAAGTAGATACCTTAGAGGTTGCGAAGCAACTCAAATCGCTTGATACGGGCAAGTCTTCAGGTCCAGATTGTATACCGATTAGGTTCCTTTCAGATTACGCTGATACAATAGCTCCCTACTTAGCAATCATATACAACCGCTCGCTCACCGATAGATCTGTACCTACAGATTGGAAAATTGCGCAGGTCGCACCAGTGTTTAAGAAGGGTAGTGGGAGTAATCCATCGAACTACAGACCTATATCATTGACGTCGGTTTGCAGTAGGGTTTTGGAGCATATACTGTATTCAAACATTATGAATCACCTCGAAGAGAACGATCTATTGATCCGTAATCAGCATGGTTTCAGAAAACATCGATCTTGTGCAACGGAGCTAGCTCTTCATTCGCACGAAGTAATGGCCGCTATCGACAAGGGATCTCAAGTTGATTCCGTATTTCTAGATTTCCGGAAAGCTTATGACACCGTTTCTCACAAGCGACTTCTAATCAAGCTGCGGGCCTATGGGGTATCGTGCTACTGGATTCGTGATTTCCCGTGAGGAAGGTCGCAGTTCGTAGTAATAGACGGCAAATCATCGAGTAAAAGTGAAGTGATATCAGGTGTTCCCCAGGGAAACGTCCTGGGACCTCTGCTGTTCCTGATCTATATAAATGGCCTGGGTGACAATCTGAGCAGTTTTCTTAGGTTGTTCGCAGATGATGCTGTAATTTACCGTCTAGTAAGGTCATACGAAGACCAGTATCAGTTGCAAAGCGATTTAGAAAAGATTGCTGTATGGTGTGGCAGGTGGCAGTTGACGCTAAATAACGAAAAGTGTGAGGTGATCCACATGAGTTCCAAAAGAAATCCGTTGGAATTCGAATACTCGATAAACAGTACAATTCTCAAGGCTGTCAATTCAACTAAGTACCTGGATGTTAAAATTACGAACAACTTCAGTTGGAAAGACCACATAGATAATATTGTGGGGAAAGCGAGCCAAAGGCTGCGTTTCATTGCCAGGACACTTAGAAGATGCAACAAGTCCACTAAAGAGACAGCTTACACTACACTCGTTCGTCCTCTGTTAGAATGTTGCTGCGCGGTGTGGGATCCTTACCAGGTGGGATTGACGGAGGACATCGAAAGGGTGCAAAAAAGGGCAGCTCGTTTTGTATTATCACGTAATAGTGGAGAGAGTATTGCAGATATGATACGCGAGTTGGGATGGAAGTCATTAAAGCAAAGACGTTTTTCGTCGCGGCGAGATCTATTTACGAAATTTCAGTCACCAACTTTCTCTTCCGAATGCGAAAATATTTCGTTGAGCCCAACCTACATAGGTAGGAACGATCATCAAAATAAAATAAGAGAAATAAGAGCTCGAACGGTAAGGTTTAGATGTTCGTTTTTCCCGCGCGCTGTTCGGGAGTGGAATGGTAGGGAGATAGTATGATTGTGGTTCGATGAACCCTCTGCCAAGCACTTAAATGTGAATTGCAGAGTAATCATGTAGATGTAGATGTAGATCTGTGCTGAAACTGCAACTACGTGAAGGCATTGGCATAATTTCCCAAGAACAGAGTGACAACTAAGATATAGTGACTGTTAATGCTGCAATCTACAGTTTAGTGGAGCCACAGACAATGACTGTCAAAAATTCGAGAGAATTCTGTAGTGAATAAAAAGGCTGCACCCAGCCAGATTCCAGAAAGGGGTAAAAGTGCCGCCTCTTGCCCCCCTCCCCCTCCCAGCAACAGACACCTTTGGGAGCAAATGTTTCAGCCCAATGGTAATGTCAGCGTAAGAGACACATACTGATAAATTACTTTAACTGTGTTTTGAAAATTACAGTTGCACACTTACCCTGTCACCTGGAGTGTCTTACATAAACATAAACATAACACTTGGAAGAGGCATGATTTTATAATTGCCAGTAAGGATCATCAGATGCACTTTACGATGTCCCCAGCTGACCGCCAGTGTTGTCTTCAGGCATGGAATCAGACCTGTTCTAATACAATTTTACAAACCAGACAGAATCCATGACCGTGAAATCACACTCTCATTAGCTGAAACTTCCACAACACCTTGCCCATGCGCAGTAACTGCAGTGAAGGGCCCAGTGTTCACTCCAGTTCGTAACAGTGGGTTCTACACTGACCCGTCTCCCCTAAGTACCACTACAGTTTCCTACAAGATTGCTTTTGTCATTTGCTCATAACACATCACCTTAGGTGGCAGCAACCTACTACTTAACATGCTCGTGGTGTGATGTGCAAGGGGGGATCAGAAAGTAACGTACAGTATTTTTTTTTTCTCCCGCCGTATTGCAGCTGGAATTTTGGAATTTCACTGTGATATTTCTTCAAGTTTGTGCACAGAGGGTAATTTGTTTTCAAATGCAGCTCTAGTGAGAGGAGCCTGAACTATGAAACAAACATGGTGTGTATGTTACTGTTGTCAACTTGTGAAGAGCAGCGAAGTGTAGTTTAATACCTGTGGGGTAAATGGCGTAAACTGAGTGAAATTCACAGGGTCATGTGTGGCGTGCATGGGGATGACTGTAGGGACCATAGCAATGTCACCAGGTAGTGTGCACTCTTGAAAGAGGGCCGTGTGAACCTACATCTATATCTACGAGATTACTCTGCTGTTCACAATTAAGTGCCTGGCAGAGGGTTCATCGAACCATTTTCATACTACTTCTCTATAATTCCACTCTCGAATGGCGCGTGGGAAAAAGGAACACCTAAATCTTTCCGTTCGAGCACTGATTTCACTTATAATAGATTGATGATCATTTCTCCATACGTAGGTGGGTGTGAACAAAATATTTACGTCATCGGAAGAGAAAGTTGGTGATTGAAATTTCGTAAATAGATCTCGCCGCAAATAAAACCGCCTTTGTTTCAGTGACTGCCACCCCAACTCGTGTATCATATCAGTGACACTCTCACCCCTATTGCGCAATAACTCGAAACGAGCTGCCCTACTTTGCACTTTTTCGATGTCCTCTGTCAATCCTACCTGGTAAGGATCCCATACCACGCACCAATATTCCAGCAGAGGACGGACAAGTGTAATGTAGGAAACACAGTCATAGCTCAGTCACTCAAAATGATTCTGAAATTTTACTTGTTAGAATGAAATCAGGCGATGATTCTTTTTCTCTGCAGGCTCGTGCTTTGCGGCAGTCTACTAATCTGTACAAATAAAATGCCTCGTAATTTTGGGAGCGTTGTATAATTAGTCGGGAAACCTCAGATCAAGCGGATATTTGGCTTTGATGAAGTTTAACCTTCCGAAGAAGTAATGGAGCTCTTGGATTATTAAATGCAGGTTCGTATCCAGTCTTTCGGAAGTCCCTTCTGATTAACAACTACGCAATATATCGATAAATATCATTAATTCTCAAATTTCAAATACACACCTTTTATTTGAAGGAGCCATCTATATATATTTCCTTTTAATCGTACAGTTCGTATCAGTTATCTTCTGTGATAAATCTCAATAATCAGATTACAGTTCTTCCAAACCAAGCTCAGGCTAATCGGCACGAAGACAATCTCGGAAGCCCCCTTCCTTTTTTTTCTAACAACCACCAGAGAGAGTACTACAAAGAATACTTATGCGCTCATGGCATAGCTATTGTATGAACTACTTTTCGCATGGATTCTGCGAGTATGAAGATAGAAAATCAGTAAACGTCATTCAATGATAGAATTGTATCAGAATAATTCATCGAATATAAAGAGATATTACAATTGCCCCTCGCAGCGAGCAAAGTTAATGATAATACACTTTGCGAGCTAACAGGAAAAATTTGTTAGGTTGTTTATTCAAAAGAGGAATATTTTGAATTAATAGAATTTTTACTATAGAGAGTATGGGTATCATGTTAAGACAATAAGTTACGAGAATACCTAAGCTGTAGCTTTTACATGTACCGGGGTATACCCGCATCCCGAGTACATAACCAGGGAAGATGTAGATTGGTGTAATTACGAAAAAAGGTCTACCCATTTGGGAACTGGCCTTCACAGGGAAACCCTGGAAAACCCGGAAGAATAGACCCCAGCTCAGGTATAAAAGAAGATAGGAAAGCCTAAATCCAGTAATTTTGAAATATATAGAAGCTCCATAGATTAGATCGAAGGAAAAGTGCCTCATAGCCTAAAAAATTTTACAATATTGCTCAAAAAAATTTTTCAAAATTCTTCTTTCGACGATGTAGCCGGCGATCTCGTTGTGAAGTCGATGGAACAGGAACACTGGGTACGGACACCGGGTAGGCGACGCACAGCGTTTGGTGGAGGCGGCACGGAGGACAGGCGATGGCTTATGGTACAGAACAGAAGCTGGTAATGCCCCGTAGAAACAGGAAGATGATCTCAGGAACAGATGGTCAGGGACGTGAACATGAAACAGGTTTAAAGTGGAATAAGAAAAGGTTCTGACTGAATAAATCCCTGGAAGAGAGTGGATTAATGCAACGAAGTCCATATTTCATCGTTGAACTCAAAATCGGAGTGGATTCTTATATTCTTCCATCTGTACTAGACTGGAACATCCATCAGTCCTTACAATCGCAATTTTTTTTTTGTAGTTCTCAATACCAAAGTTGTTTTGCATTACAACTGCTGATTGTCCAAAACATTGCCAAATAGACTGTGGGCATTTAAATTTTGTTGTAGCTCATATCGAATGTATTCCTCTCAAAAAATTTTTAATCTAATCTTCGTTTTGTTATAGTGCAGGTGGAAGTAGAGCATTGAATCTGTCCGAGGTTTGCTTTCAATTACGAAATTATGGATAAAATTTAAGTTTATACCTGATGAAAAATTTTAAACATAGGCATATGACACTGACTCCACAAAAGGAATAATTTGAAAAATTTTCATTATTCTTATAATTAATTGATTTATAGATCCACTTGCAAATAAATATCATTAATGATGACGTATGTTCATTTAACAAATCATCCACTCGCAGAATCTTCTTCATCCTCTCATGAACATTTATGGAAATATATTTCAACCATTATGTCCATAATATGAAACTCACAAACTGCTATTCTTAAAATGTTAATTAAAATTCTTAAATTAATTCTCCTGGTAAAGAAGGCATAATGAAAATTCTAAAAATTATAATAATTTTCTCTCGTGCAACCAGAGAGTTTCTTCAATTGTTTGCAACAGTGACATTATCGACTGTTGCTTCATTTCACAGTTCATGTGTTATCTTGCGCGAACAGCGCACATCATACACACAGTGTATTTACCTACATTTCACACGCAATTCTCACGTAAGTGCCGTGTCTTGAGGAAATGTAGATGCACTTTCATTGTATATCACTGTGGCTTCTGCTCATAGTCCACACTTACAAACACTAGTAATTAACAAATTCTTCTACCTATCTTAAAATTTTTGTGCTAAACTATCACAGGAGTAATCTCACTGTCTCTTAACCTATCACAGGAGTAATCTCACTGTCTCTTAACCTATCACAGGAGCAATCTCACTGTCTCTTAACCTATCACAGGAGCAATCTCACTGTCTCTTAACCTCTAGACAACATAAACTTCTTGATATTTATATACACATTCGACTCATAGTCAAATTCCACTCTAAATTCTTCTCCATATTTGGTATCACTGATCTACGATCCTTCAAAAAATTTCTTAATATCATTATGCGGGAATAATCCCTTTATTCTTTTCGATTTGGGATATGCCAACAAGTATGATCCAGGATTTTGTATATTTACAATAACATATGGTCCTGTATAAATAAGATTCCATTTCTTTATGTTCTTCATCAGTTTCGAGGAATGGATGTGTCGCCTCAATAAAACCTTTTCTCCAAGATGAAACGTCTGAATCCGGTGAATCCGTTTATCATATGTCAATTTCCGTTGTATTGCCTTTTTAGTTAAATTGACAAGTGCGAGTCGAATCTTTTCCTCGCATTTTAAATTCTGGTCTTCATACTTTGGCAGATGGTTTATCCAGAAGTTATTTTCAATCTGACTAAACATAAGCTCTGTTGGAGTAAAGTTAGTTGAGGTATGTGTCAGATTATTAAATATTTCTTCAAATTCTGACAATATAGTCAGCCCATGATGTTTGTTTATTGTGACAGTATGTACGCATAAATCGGTTTAATTCTCGGAAAACTCGTTCTATTGGACTACCTTGTGGATGGTAACATGATGTCAAAATTTGTCGAATACCAAGTTGTGTTAATGTTTGCTTCCATTTAAATCCAGTAAAAATTCTGGCATTATCTGTAATTATGGATTTCGGTAAACCTACATGCGGAAGATAGTCACGCACCAATCTCACTACAACAGCTTGGGATTCTATAATTTCTGGTATCATAGCTACGGAACACTGTATGTCCTCTTGAGCTTGTATTACTTGAGGAAACAGTTCTACTTGTTTTTGTATCGTGTCAATTTTGACGGATACATATACGGTTAGTTCGCTTTTAATTTACTATTGTTTTATTGGCATTGTTGGCGGACCTGCTCAATTTGAGCAATAAGATTCTGTTCGGTCGTTTCTGCCTGTTCTTTTATTTCCTGTGTCTGGGTATTTAATCTCTGATCTAATTCGGTAAAGGTTGCTCTTAACTGATTTTGTAATTCTGTTTGATTTTCGGCTAATTGATTTTGGAGTTCATTTTGTATAACGGATAAGTCTCGTTTTACCTCCGCTTGGCCTTCGGCTAATAGAGACAACTGTTGCATAATAACAACTAATGTGTCAACAACAGTCTGATCAGCTGTTGTATGAATGTTTTCTGAACCAGCGGGATTATTTATATTGCTACCGCTAGCCACAACAGTCTCAGAATTGCTATCCGTGGCCTCTGCTCCTGCGCAAACAGCTGAAGGCTGATGCACTTCTCGTTGCTGATTCAATGACATTTTAAATGCCGCTCTAGTCAATACCATTAAATAACTGTCAATATCAGGTTCTAATCACTAAATACAGTTTCAAATTTACTGTCGTAGACACACTTAACTTTCAAATTACTTCACAGATGGTATAAAGTTCAATGCCCAGATACGAAAATCACACATTATACAGTTCTAAAATCTAACTACTATCTGGAAAAAAGTTCTTTCAAAATTGATTTCAAACTATTTTAACTACAGGATAAAAAAATTACATTTCTCTGGCCTTGTTCTGTAGTCTCGGTGTTGTCCAATAGTTGAAATCGTTTCTTGGTATCAGCAATCTTTTACTATCGGCACCGAATCTCTCTTCAGATTAGTTACCTCTCGTTCTCGTTGGTTTTCATGAAACAAAAAATACATATATTATATAACAATCCAAGAGAGTCCTGTCACACTGTCGCCACTGTAATTTTTCCTCCTATCTACGTAATTCTGTAGCTCTCAATTCGTTCGAGCAATCAATCATTCATGATAGGAAACTGTCATAGCTCAGTCACTCAAAATGATTCTGAAATTTTACTTGTTAGAATGAAATCAGGCGATGATTCTTTTTTTCTGCAGGCTCGTGCTTTGTGGCAGTCTGCTAATCTGTACAAATAAAATGCCTCGTAATTTTGGGAGCGTTGTATAATCAGTCGGGAAACCTCAGATCAAGCGGATATTTGGCTTTGATGAAGTTTAACCTTCCGAAGAAGTAATTGAGCTCTTGGATTATTAAATGCAGGTTCGTATCCAGTCTTTCGGAAGTCCCTTCTGATTAACAACTACGCAATATATCGATAAATATCATTAATTCTCAAATTTCAAATACACACCTTTTATTTGAAGGAGCCATCTATATATATTTCCTTTTAATCGTACAGTTCGTATCAGTTATCTTCTGTGATAAATCTCAATAATTAGATTACAGTTCTTCCAAACCAAGCTCAGGCTAATCGGCACGAAGACAATCTCGGAAGCCCCCTTCCTTTTTTTTCTAACAACCACCAGAGAGAGTACTACAAAGAATACTTATGCACACATGGCATAGCTATTGTATGAACTACTTTTCGCATGGATTCTGCGAGTATGAAGATAGAAAATTAGTAAACGTCATTCAATGGTAGAATTGTATCAGAATAATTGATCGAATATAAAGAGATATTACAGGCACACTGGGAAATGTGGAAAGTACTACTTCACTATTCTTTCATTTTATTTTACCCTACTGTTTACTTAGATTTTTATACTCATTTTATGAGGCATCTGCATTTTATATCCCTGAGAGAGCTGTTAATGTGAACTACCATTTCTCCAACAGTGTAGGACATGACTGCTGTTTGAGTGTGTTTTAGTAAGAATATTTCAATATTATCTCCCTATTTGGATTACACTTGTTGGGACTCAGATTCTGGATGAACTGAAGAGTATCATATATCTACCCCTCACAAGAAGTGAGTTTGCCTTGCAATTACTGTTGTAGGGAAGAGTGAGGCACTCTGAACCATGGGGCACAATGAATCAGGTAGCATTATTTCTGTATAAGGTGGTAAATTCTTTTTTCCTCTGTGCATATGTTGTCAGTACTGCTCTGTCGACTGCCATTTGTTTTCTGCAGGATCTAGTTCCCGCCATTAGTGTTGTACTGGTGATATGTTAGTTTCGCGACAGTGAAGTAATTTTTGGAGACGTAGATAAATTAAATTTTGTTCAATCCTTTGACACAAAATTTTAGAGAAAGTAGGTCATTGTAACAATATCAATACCGTATTTTAATTATATAGATCTTCAAATATTAACAATGTTCATACGTAACCTCACATGAGCTTTGTCTGAAATATGTACTGTTTGGGCACACTGAACCAAGCTCTCCCGGGGCACAATGAGCCATGGTTCATTTCGCCCCAGGGTGGTCCATTATGCCCCAGGAATATTTTAATTGTCCAATACAAACACTCTGTACTTTGTTTCCTTAGCATGGTTAAATACCGGGTGATCAAAAAGTAAACATAAAATTGAAAACTGAATAAAGCATGGAATAATGTAGATAGAGACATACAAATTGACACACATGCTTGGAATGACATGGGGTTTTATTAGAACCAAAAACATACAAACGTTCAAAAAATGTCCGACAGATGGCGCTTCATCTGATCAGAATAGCAATAATTAGCATAACAAAGTAAGACAAAGCAAAGATGATGTTCATTACAGGAAATGCTCAATATGTCCACCATCATTCCTCAACAATAGCTGTAGTCGAGGAATAATGTTGTGAACAGCACTGTAAAGCATGTCCGGAGTTATGGTGATGCATTGGCGTCGGATGTTGTCTTTCAGCATCCCTAGAGATGTTGGTCAATCACGATACACTTGCCCGCACCTCGTGGTCGTGCGGTAGCGTTCTCGCTTCCCACGCCCGGGTTCGATTCCCGGCGGGGTCAGGGATTTTCTCTGCCTCGTGATGGCTGGGTGTTGTGTGCTGTCCTTAGGTTAGTTAGGTTTAAGTAGTTCTAAGTTCTGGGGGACTGATGACAATAGATGTGCTCAGAGCATAGATGTGCTCAGAGTCCCATAGTGCTCAGAGCTATTTGAACCATTTGAACCACGATACACTTGCGACTTCGGGTAACCCCAAAGCCAATAATCGCACGGACTGTGGTCTGGGGATCTGGGAGGCCAAGCATGACGAAAGTGGTGGCTGAGCACACGATCATTACCAAACGACGTGCGCAAGAGATCTTTCACGCGTCTAGAAATATGGTTTTTTTTTGTTTTTTTTTCCTAATAAAACCCCATGTAATTCCAAGCATGTGTGTCAATTTTTGCCTCTCTATCGACATTATTCCGTGGTTTATTAAGTTTTCAAATTTATACTGACTTTTTGATCACCCAGTACATATATGTAGGTATTTAAGGCTTTGAAATTACAGACGTTCAGCAGTTCTGTTTTATACAGGGTGTTACAAAAAGGTATGGCCAAACTTTCAGGAAACATTCCTCACACACAAATAAAGAAAATATGTTATGTGGACATGTGTCCGGAAACGCTTAATTTCAGAGCTCATTTTAGTTTCGTCAGTATGTACTGTACTTCCTCGATTCACCGCCAGTTGGCCCAATTGAAGGAAAGTAATGTTGACTTTGGTGCTTGTGTTGACATGCGACTCATTGCTCTACAGTACTAGCATCAAGCACATCAGTACGTAGCATCAACAGGTTAGTGTTCATCACGAACGTGGTTTTGCAGTCAGTCCAATGTTTACAAATGCGGAGTTGGCAGATGCCCATTCGATGTATGGATTAGCACGGGGCAATAGCCGTGGCGCGGTACGTTTGTATCGAGACAGATTTCTAGAACGAAGGTGTCCCGACAGGAAGACGTTCGAAGCAATTGATCGGCGTCTTAGGGAGCACAGAACATTCCAGCCTATGACTCGCGACTGGGGAAGACCGAGAACGACGAGGACACCTGCAATGGACGAGGAAATTCTTCGTGCAGTTGACGATAACCCTAATGTCAGCGTCAGAGAAGTTGCTCCTGTACAAGGTAACGTTGACCACGTCACTGTATGGAGAGTGCTACGGGAGAACCAGTTGTTTTCGTACCAAGTGCAGCGTGTCCAGGCACTATCAGCAGCTGACTGGCCTCCACGGGTACACTTCTGCGAATGGTTCATCCAACAATGTGTCAATCATCATTTCAGTGCAAATGTTCTCTTTACGGATGAGGCTTCATTCCAACGTGATCAAATTGTAAATTTTCACAATCAACATGTGTGGGCTGACGAGAATCCGCACGCAATTGTGCAATCACGTCATCAACACAGATTTTTTGTGAACGTTTGGGCAGGCATTGGTGATGTCTTGATTGGGCCCCATGTTCTTTCACCTACGCTCAATGCAGAACGTTGTCATGATTTCATACGAGATATTCTACCTGTGCTGCTAGAACATGTGCCTTTACAAGTACGACACAACATGTGGTTCATGCACGATGGAGCTCCTGCACATTTCAGTCAAAGTGTTCGTACGCTTCACAACAACAGATTCGGTGACCGATGGATTGGTAGAGGCGGACCTATTTCATGGCCCCCGCGCTCTCCTGACCTCAACCCTCTTGACTTTCATTTATGGGGGCATTTGCTCGTATTGTGGACGGCTGTGATACAAGACGCCATTCTCCAGGGCTGCATCAGCGTATCAGGGATTCCATGCGACGGAGGGTGGATGAATGTATCCTCTCTAACGGAGGACATTTTGAACATTCCCTGTAACAAAGTGTTTGAAGTCACGCTGGTACGTTCTGTTGCTGTGTGTTTCCATTCCATGATTAATGTGATTTGAAGAGAAGTAATAAAATGAGCTCTAACGTGGAAAGTAAGCGTTTCCGGACACATATCTACATAACATATTTTCTTTCTTTGTGTGTGAGGAATGTTTCCTGAAAGTTTGGCCGTACGTTTTTGTAACACCCTGTATTATCACGTTTGAAGATGGTTTGTTTGTACCGCAGGAAGACGGACAGAGGTAAAATTGACCAAGAAGCCGTACAGGATGTTCTTAATAAGGGTACGGCAGTTCGCCAAGCAGCTAAATCTCATTCAGTACCTTACCCTACTCTTCGACGATATGTTCAAAACATTAAATGTGGTTCCAGTGCAAGATTGACACCAAACTATGAAAATCGAAAAGACTTTTCTGTGAAGCTGGTGAAAGAATTAGTGAAGTATTTGTTGCATTCTTCTAAGATATGCTTTGGTGTTGACACTAAAACATGCAGGCGCTTAGCAAGTGAGCTGGCTTTGAAAAATGGTCTGAAATGTCCTGAGAACTGGACGGAGGCAATGGCTTGTGTAGACTGGTTCTATGGGTTCATCCAACGAAATCCCAGTTTAAGTATCTGAACCCCAGAGGGCTGCAGCTTATCCAGAACAACATCCTTTAATCGGTATACTGTTTCGAATTTGTTCAAAAACTTGAAAGACCTTTACCAGAGATACCCTGCTTTCGCTAATGGTACAAGGGTTTTCAATATGGATGAAGCAAGTACCTCAATTGCACCAGATAGCCTTCCAAAGGTAGTGGCACAAAAGGGAAGTAAACAGATTTCTCAAGCTACTAGTGGAGAACGTGGTGTCTTAGTGACCACCTGTTGCATAATCAGTGCAGGTGGTACTTTCCCCTGCCCCCAGCAATGATATTTCCTCGAGTACACTTTAAACAACATATGATAAGTAATGCACCAACAGGCACCCTGGGGTTAGCAATAAAGAGTGGCTGGCTGAATAGCGAACTTTTTGTGGATGACGTGAAACATTTCACCCACCAATTCAGTAGTAGCAAAGACAATCCTGCGCTTCTACTTTTAGACAATCATGAAACCCATCTGTCAATTGAGGTAATAGGTGTAGCAAAAGCCAATGGGCTGGTTATGCTAACTGTACCCCCACATACCTCAAACAAACTGCAGCCTCTAGATGTAGGAGTATTGTCTTCATTCAAGGGAACTTATTACTCAGCATTCAATTCAAGACTCCTACACAAAAAAGGCACTCCTCTCACTACTTACGATGTAGCTGTATGTGTCAAAATTTCTCATGACAGATCAATGACACCCACTAACATATGTTCAGCTTCCAAGAAATGTGGAATATTTCGATTTGATGAAGACATCTTCACTGACAAAGACTTTATGGTCAGTGAAGTAACAGACAGGGTCGTGGAGGCAAACAGGTCAACTTCAGATGTTAATTCTCTCCATCACATCAAGGATGCACGATCTGCAGAACAAGCCTCAATCAATGTCACCCAGCCACAAGATGTGCAGCAAGCAGGACCATCTGTAGTACTTAACACCCAAACAGCTTTTCCTAATGGAGTTTCTCCTGAAATAATTCGAGGATATTCAAAAGCAGATAGCAGGAAGAAGAGCAATAAACGTAAGAGAGGACGAAGTTTAATTGCAACTGATACACTGGAGAAAGATTTTTTGCAAGCCACAAAACATCCCAATAAAAAGGTCAACCGGAAGCTTTATGAGCAGGAATCACATGGCGACATCAGTGAGGTGCATTATGAAGAGATCGATACCAATGTGGATGTGTCTGGTGAATCTGAGCACAACTTTGAAGACTTGGACAAATTACCAGACACAGATGATTTCGCTTTGACCAAATTTGAACTGAAAAACAAAACAGCAGTTTACTATGTAAGGAAGATTTTGAAACTGAAGGATGACACAGGAGACTATCAGGTATAATTTTTGAGAAAAAGTGAAAAAATGAGAGTGAAGTTTTATTTTCCTCAGGTAAAGGATGAAGCTTTTGTTCCAGCTAGCAACATACTTTACATGCCCCCATGACCTGCTACTGATGGTGTGACAAAGAGACAAAAATCATATTTCAAATTTGGAATCAGGTTCGAGTCCATGGATGTTCGGTAATTCCAAAATAAGTTACATGACTGTGTGACTAAAGATTTAATTATATGATTCACACATGGAATATATGTAAACATTATTTTTAAAGTACATTTACACTTACTTTGTATGCTAAAAACATTATTTTTAAAGTACATTTACACTTACTTTGTATGCTAAATAGGTTCTTTCAATGAACATGTTTAAAGTGGTTCATTGTACCCCACATGTGGGGCACAATGAAGCATTTACCAAATTTTCTTCAAAGGCGTGTAACTAAAAAACAAGTAATGACAATGCAATCATATAAGGCCATTTGATACTCGAATGATTAAACTGTAGCATTTGTAAATCACAACTCTGTAATAAAATTATTGCATGAGTAACACGAAGAAATATTTTTTATGGTTCAATGTGCCCCACTCTCCCCTACTCAAAATTATACATTTTTAACTTGTAAAGTATATTCTCCTTAAAGTTTAAAAGGAAACAAAAGAGGGTAGATATGTTATTACCTCGACTAATAGATAAATGCCTTTGTATGTGGAGTCTTACTTATTGACACAAGGAT
The DNA here is from genome assembly GCF_023864275.1 of Schistocerca cancellata. NCBI lineage: Eukaryota > Metazoa > Arthropoda > Insecta > Orthoptera > Acrididae > Schistocerca > Schistocerca cancellata. The sequence continues at coordinate 295,548,577 of NC_064629.1, forward strand.
TCATGGAACTTTAACTCCTCCATAGGTGCATGGTTTTTATAGCAGTTTAGTTTTTGTGTTAATTCAAGCCTTAATTAAACATTTTTGTAGGAAATGCAGAGATGTCAAAGTTCTTATAATGTTCTCCGAAGTTAGAAAACTACACATGAATAGAAGAGTGTGCACCAAACTGACTAATGTATAAAACCCACATACATTCATGTAATGGCTATAATTGTAGTTTTAATGGAAATTACTACACTAGTAGTAAAGGGTGTAGGATGCCATTGTCTAAAATTGTTGGAAAATACTGAGAGCATTTTATTTTCTTTCTTTTGCCTACTGTTACATTACTTCAGCAAGGACTTGCCACAAAAAAGATTTTAAACTTGGGCACCACCATCTAAATGATGCATTTAAAATAGATCCAAGGTGAGGGGTGACTTGTTTTAATTTATTTCAGAAAGGGAATATACTTAAATCTTGCTAGGTGCTTAAACAGAAACATATCATGCTTCAGTGTTTTAACTCAGCTGTCTCTAATTTGTCAAGTTTAGTTTTACACCAGGCCTACAGTGCACTGGGGATGGTAAATTATTGGAGATAGTTCATCATGGCTCATTATGAAGGAAAGGCATGTCAAATACCTATTTACATTAATTCTCAGTTTTGAAAAGCCTTTAATTTTAAGACATTCACTGTTGTAGTTAATTACTGTTACCTATGGTTGGTTATTTAGGCAATGATGCCTATTATTTTTACAAATGATTACTAAATGTAATTCTAATGCAGCTCGTTACTGAGTGCACAGTCCTCCTCCTATGCCAACAAGTACTTTAGCCTAGCAACCAATGCTCTAGGCTCATACTAGTTGTCCAAGTTTTGCAGAAGAACAGTTGTGGCTATATCTTGAGCTAGTCTGCTGCTGTAGGAGATACCATCATCCCCATAGCCCAACCACCTAGAGAACCCAGGGCCAGCTTAAAAAGCCTCACTCCAACCTTATTGGCAGGTGTTATATTACAACATCCATTGAGGCCTGTATATTGATACAAATTATATTGCTGCTTGTTACCAGTTATACATTCCCTTCTGAAAAATTTTCAGATATTTCATTTGTGTAACCCTTAGAATTTATAGCCCCCATCCAGGCAGTCCGTCTGTTCATGGAAGCTTGTGACAAGCTGTAAACAATGCAGTCACCACTTCCACAGGAGGGGAAAGGATTTGCAAGCCACAATCAGTCTAAGGGGTACCAGAATAATTTATTAAAAATTAGAAAATTTTTCATTCTACTTGATTTCACAGTCAGTCCTTGGCACTCCCTCACATGTCCTACATAACAGATTCAACCAGTAATTCAGGCTTGGGGTGGTTCACTCTAGAAAGGATACTGACAGACCAAGCTTTCCTGCATGGTGATGTAGCCAATAGAGTGATTAAGAGAAGTATCATGTATTGGATAGGAGATGTGAACAGAGCATGGGTTGAGTAGGTGACTCACTCTCAGCTCTTGAACCAGCATGGTATGATTTACCTTTTAAACTTCCTGTTCCATTTTCACGTAAATTGGACATCCGGATCATTGTATATCCTGACAATTACTTACCACTTGAGGCCCTATGCACCTGTACAGCACCTTCTGGGGCACCAATTACTTCCATTTTTTGGCACTGGTAAGAAATAAAATTAAAACTGGTAACACTTATTCCTACTTCTCACTTCATCCCAGATTATTGGCAGTTCTCTTGCACTATATCAGTTTGTTAAATTTAATCTGGGTGTCTAAGACCATTCTTAGGCGTTTCCTGTAAGTTCCCAGGTTCCATATACCTTCACACTCAATAAATGAGCTGCATCAAGTGTCATTTCAGGCAACACAGTACTGCAATTGGTATGGCATGTGAGACAGAGGATTGGATTTTAATTGCTGATATCTGCTGCACTAAAAGTGACTGTAAGGGGACGAGGTATACAGCACATCTTTGTGATGATCCTAGGTTCCGTGAGGTCTAACAGTTTATCATGTACCAAGAAAGTAATGTTGCCTGCTATGTCTAAGGATTTACACAGAATATTTCATTGCTGCCTTGCTCAAAGCAGGTATCACACAGCAAGTCAGGTACTACTATATGTTCCACAATGCCACATGATGCTATACTGCACAACCTTCACCTAGGATACTGACAAAGCAATATTTCTGAGTCTCAGCCCAAGAAATATTTGTCACAGTACAATAGCATGAAAGTTACAAAACATCTGCTTTCTTATTTGCTGAAACCATTATGATAATACTTATTTATTTACTAAAATGCTATAATTACATCAAGAAATGCTATTAGAAATAAAATCACGCAGTACAACATAATATTCTACAATGTCATCCCAAGAAATATTTATACCATTACAATGGTAAGAAAGTTACATGATGATGTTTCTTTATTTAAGGTACTAAAATAATATAATTAAATGAATAAATGCTGTTAGAAATAAAGTCACTTATATGACAATATGTTATAACACTTGGTGTTTGACACATACATATCTTACATTATAACTTAATCATAAGTGGCAACACATCAAAGTTGCTTTAGTGTTTATTGCAGAACATGTCAGTTCCATTAGTCACAGCATGAAGCCACTGGGGATTTTGGAATGTGATGAAAAATACCTGTCACTACTACTCAGAGTACTAGGTGAAAGTTTTCTTTAACATACTGTATGAATACTTTAGCTGACATGTGTCTAAACAAATCTGCAGTAGATATTACATAACTTAAAGTAACTGTGAAGAGTCATTACCATTATACCAAATTCCTTGGAAGTTCATTCTTAATGCAGTATATTAACCAAAAAAATAAATAAATAAAAAAACGTGGTAAATAAATGAACCTTTGAAGTTCAGGAACTATACAAAACTACTGCTGATAACAATAAATACTGCTGCACCAAAAATTCTCTGTATATGCAGAAGGCCTCTTGCTCCATGTAGGCCACATTCAAGCCTGAAAAACAGTAACACCTGTTTCAGCTAAATGAAGACAAATGTAATGTAGCACCATGATGAATAAAAAGTATCATTATCAGAACAGAAAGACTAATGAGTTGTCAGATAGTTTGAATTTAATCATATAATTATTGTGTTGTGGTGAGATGAAACAAAAGACAATGCAAAGTTTGAAGTAGAAATGAAAACACGATTAGGAAATAAGAACAAACAAAACATCTGAAAGATGAAACTTGCTGACTAATAAAACCTGTGCACAGCAATTTTATGTTCCACTGTGGATTCTCTTACCACCACAGCCATCCAAAAACAATCTAAAGACCAGCTTGAAGCTTCAATCTGCCATCACCACCCTCCTAATGTCCACAGTTCCATGGAAGGCCAACTGCATACCCTCCTGGACTAGTGCTAGGCTGCTGAGTGTAATTTTAAATCTAGATAAAACTCCACTCTGTGGCTAATCCAGTCTGTGCAATATCTTTCATCCAAGAGTATGTCCATTAGGTGTACTGGAGAACTTCTGTAATGTATGGAAGAGTGGAAGAGACACACTGGCAGTTTCATGAGTCAAGTGGGAGACTGAGAGGTGTGCAGATGGCTTAGTTGTTAAGGCAAAACTATGGGCTCGAATGTACAGTTTTAATTTTCCAGAAAGTACTGTGTAGCTCATGCTCAGATGCAGAGCAAAAGTTTTATTCCACTTCAAAATACTTCTCAAAAATATTTGAGTCATCAATATGATGTGTCACCAACAGGTATTCTAGCTGATTTAAAAGAATGCAAACCACTGATTTACACCCCTATTGAACTATAATTATTGGCAAAAATCACACGTTATACACTTTCCACAACAGTCAATAGTTTTCACTTTCATTGCCTCTGAGTCATGGTTTCACCTCTGGAGATGGCATAAAAGACAGAAATGAACCAAACTATTCTCAAGTGAACTGTCAAGCAGCAACAAAGTTCCACTTCAAGATGGTGAGTGTATGATAACAGAGTGAAAGCTAAATTGTGTGTCAAAGGATATACCCAGTAACCTTGAATTAGATTATAGAGAAAGTTTTTATGTGTTATTAGGTGGGAGTCATTTTCTATCTTCTTTACTTTGGCTAAAGTGTATGACATGCACATGAAGAAGTTTGATATAAAAAGTGTATTTATTAATGGTAACCTACAAGAAGAGATTTTTATGGAACAACCTCAATGTTTCAGCAGTGATGGCATAAATTTTAATTACACACTAAGGAAAAGCCTTTATGGGCTGAAGCAATCTCCTTTGTACTGCAATTAAAAATTCGTTCATTTTGTTAAGGTTTCTGATTTCACACACCCACATTCATACAATTTTGTGTTTTAAACTTTAACTTTATGCCCAAGCGGTCTTTTCAGCAATGAAAACAAAATACTAGTAGGGTTCAAGATTCATCTCAGTAACACAGTTGATCCCAAATACACTATTGGATTGGAAATCTGACAAAACTGTGAGGAATTATTAACTTGCCGAGAGGGCTATATTAGATGACTCTCAGAAAAAAAAAGCAATTAAAACCTCGATATTTCCCCTATTGTCTACATTTCACAGTTACAATTTGGACTGTTGTCTAGCTAATGAATATGTTAATGCTACAAAATTAATGTTATCTTAAAGAAGCAACACTGTTTTTCTTTTATTTGTGTTATTTTACATTCTTGAGATGCTTTGGCTTTTGCTGTTTATTCTTTGTGTGTATTGTTGTCTGCCATTAGTTGTAAGCTGTTGCACATTAAAATAAACTTTGCATAAGCAGGCTTATTTTCCTGCTTCATTTATTGCACATGATCATAGGTTATAGGCCCAGGAGCATAAGTCTGTTTTTGAGTGTATTGGTAGAGATATGTTTGGTGGTGTCGTGTAACATCAAAATTTGACATTACCAATATAGTGTTTGCATGGCACAATGGAACAATCTAGGCATTAATTTCAGTGTTGAAAGTTGTCTGGAGGAGACAACTGGACAGTGTGAAATTCAAAATGGAACTGATATTCAGAGGGAAAGACCATTTAGATATCTTCAATGGCATTATTATTAAATGACCACAGGAGAAAGAAGCTGAAGTAAAAACATGGCTGGAAAAGGACGCAAAAGCACAGGAACTTGTTGTAATGCAGATGCTGGTAGCACCACTCACTCATCTACTTTCATTTGTGATGTCAGCCGGCATGTGGACAAAACTGAAGACTGTGTATGAGAAGGAATCTATAGTGAGTATTCAACTACTTCAGCAAAAGTTTTTCTTGCTTCAGTTTGGTGATGACTCCGAGGTTACAGTTGTGTTGAAAATAGAAGAAATCAACACAAAATTGAAGCAAGTGAGTGAACCACTTTCAGATAAAATGGTAATAACAAAAGTGTTAATGTCATTGCTAGAGTGATATAAATATTTCCATTCAGCATGGGAGTCCATGTCCTTTGAGAAGAAAATGCTTAATGAGTTAACTTAAAGACTACTCATTGAGGAAGAGAGAAATAATCAGTCCGATTAGCCGGAGGTAGCTTTGGCCATTGTAAGCAGGCAGCAAAACATTACCTGGTATGCTTGTGGTAAGGAGGTCCATTTTGCAAATGACTTTAGACATAAAGCGAAGAGAGAAATGAGAAGGTGCAATTATTGTAAGAAAAGAGGTCATCCGAAGTCAAATTGCAGGTTGTTGAAATTGAAGGAATGTAAAAAGGCTCAGGATGTAAATACCTTTATGTGTATGGATCAAGGAGTTGCCCTATAGGATTATTGGATTATTGATACAGGTGCTAGAGAGCACATGTGCAATAACAGAGAACTGTTTAGAAGACTGGACAGTGTGCAAATGAAAGTTACTGTGGGTGGTGGTAAACTTCTTTATGTGATTGGGCGTAGCACTATGGAACTGTATGCATGGAACAGAGTTAAATTTATCAAACCAGTACTTAGTGGAGTGCTTTTTATGCTTGAACTGAAATTCAGTCTGTTTTCTGCAGGAACTGTTTTAGACAAAAATATGTGTTTAGGGTCAAACAAGAAACAATGTGAATTCTTGAACAGTAAAGGTGAAGTTTGTGCATTATCCAAATGTGTCAACAAAATGTATCGTATGTTGTTTCCACTAAGCAGAACACAATCAGAACTGCCAATAGTTACTTTTATGTGCGCGAATACAACACAGACAGTGGTTGAGAGTAGTGATACTAGTGAGCTTTCGTCAGTCAGTATTGATAGTGGCCTGGTCAGTTTGTCTCAATGTGTTGAAATCTTGAGTGCCTGGCATAAAAATTTGTGCCACCAGAGCATTACGCCTATGAAAGAGTTTTTGTCACATAAAGGAGTGAGCTTCATAGACGACTTTGTAACTTGTGAAGAATATTTGGTAGGTAAACATCACCACTTGCCCTTCCCTTCCAGTTTGTCAAGAGCTAATGCCCCACTTGAACTGTTCATGCAGTCATCTGTGGACCCAAGGAGATGAGTTCGCTTAGAGGAGCAAGATATTTTTTGCTTTCGAAAGATGACTTCTTTGGTTATCACAAAGTATTCTTTATGAAACAGAAGAATTAAGTTAAAGGTTTGAATAGGAATTTTATAGCAAAAATTGAGAGAGAAACTGGTCTGAAAATTAAAGTTCTAAAGTGTGATAATGGCCTGGAGCTTATGAATATTGACTTAGGTACATTTTTGAGTGAAAATGGCACAACCTGCCAAAGAACTGTTGTGTACACACCACAGCAAAATGGAAGAGCTGAAAGGCCAAGTGGGCACCTTGGTTGAAGCTGTTCGTTCAATGATTTCAGGAATGCCCAAACATTTCTGCGACGAAGCAGTTAATATGGCTGCTTATGTATTAAATGAAACTGGTCCAAGCCCTGTAGAAGGCAAAACTCCTTTTAAGGCTTTTTAGAGGAGAGAATTACCCTTAGCATATCTGACAATATTTGGAACTCATGTCTCTGCCCTTGCACTGGAAGAAAAGAGACTGAAACAAGGCCACCAAAACAAGATACATTTATTTATGGGTTCTGATAATGATGAGAAGGGGTGCAGAGTATTTCTACCTTTGACAAAGACAATTAAGGTGCATCGAGATGTAATTTTCATTCCACCAGCAATATCTGAAAGGGAAAAGAAAACTGATGTTCATGCAAAAGAATCAGATCCTATTTGTTGTGATGAAGAGAACATAAAACTTCAGATTTGGAGGAACAAAAGGAAGAAATGAGGACTGAGGCTGTGGAAGAAAATAAAAGTCAGCCTAGAGGAGAACAACAAGTCAGTGAAGACAGTGAAAACAGAGACATTTCTTTTGAGATGCAGAGGAAGATGTAGTTTTTGATGACAAGAAGATATAAAACTTTACACCCAGAAGAAAAATTCAACACTCAAATTAATTGAAGGGTTATGAGCTGGGCCTGTTAAAAGCAATGAATGATGAAGACACCAGCACCTATGCTGAAGCAAAGTCTGGTAGTGAAGCTAAAAATTGGAGAGATGCCATAGCACGAGAGCTGCAAGCCCTGGAAGAAACCAACAGTGGGAATATGTATATAAGCCAAATGATTGTGATTTTACTGACACAATGTGGGTTTTTAGGCAAAACAGAAATGCAAAAGGTAATGTTGTTTCTTATAAAGCTCATCTTGTAGCAAAAAGTTTCCAACAAAGCTTATCTTATTCAGAGATATACAGTCCAATAGCAAAACTAACATCAATGAGACTTTTTCAGGTTTTTTGTAATGATAATAACTTTCCCATCTATCAAGTGGATGTTGTAGTCCATTTCTTAATGCAGACATAGTTGGAGACTTTTATGTTAAATTACGTACTGGACATTGCAGTAAAATGAATGGTAAAGTTTGTAAACTTAGAAAGTCTCTGTATGGTTTAAAGAACTTGCCCAAAAATTGGAATGTTAAATTTCACACATAATAATTGGCTTAGGATTTGTTAGAAGTGATTTTGAGTATTGCCTGTATGTAATGATAGAAAATGCCCATAAAGCATACATTCTTCTTTACACTAATGATCTGCTGATAGCTCCAACTTCCCAGAGTGAAACTGACAATTTAAAGCTGTTACTGAGTGATAACATTAAAGTGAAAGATTTGGGTATGATTACGAACTATGTAGGAATTTATATTGTTCAAAATTTAAGGTATGGTACTATTATTATTTGCCTAAGTACCTACTTTGAAAAAAGGTTGAAAGTTTATGATATGTTTAAATGCAGTTCTGTTTCAACTGCCATGGAAGAGAATTTTGATCATACTATGTTGAAAAGATAAAAACCTGAAAAAGAAGACATCGAGAAAAGGTGTAGAAAATTAATAGGGTCACTGATGAATGCTATGTTAGGTTCCAGACCAGATATTTGCATAGTTGTAAGTATTATAAGCAGGTACCAGTCATCTGCAACTGTGGATTTATGGAATGCTTTGAAACGTGTCTTGTGTTACATTAAGGAAAGCGTAAAACTGAGTCTGTTATATGATACAGATGAAAGGTTTACTGATCCTTTATGTGAACTCTGATTGGTCTGGTGACAGAGTGGACAGAAAGTCCACAAGTGGATATCTTTTCAAAGTTTTAGTTGTAGTGTTTCATGGGTATCTAAGAAGCAACCCACGGTGTCTCTGTTATTAACAGAATTTGAAATTGTAGCCTTAAGCAAGGCAACTAGTGAAGCCTGTTGGCTTAATAATTTGTATCATAGTCTTTCTGGCAGTCAAAGAACTATTGTCCTTTATGAAGACAATGTACCAGTAATAAGCCTTTGCAAGGACCCACAGTTCTATCATAAACTAAAGCATATAGGTGTGAAAATTTTATTCTGAAAAGTTTTAAATTACAAAGCTATGTTAAAGTACATTAGCACAAGTGACCAACAATCTGATGTTCTAACAAAGTCACTAGGCAAAATAAAATTTGAAAAATTTAGAGCCTTGTTAGGACTTACTTAGAGATGGCAATTTGTTTTTGTAACACTGATAATTAACATTGAGGGAGGGTGTTAATGGTACAATGTTAATGTTATTTTAAGGAAGCAACACTGTTTTTCTTTGATTTGTGTTACCTTCCATTCTTTAGGTGATTTGGCTTTTGCTTTTTATTCTGTGTGTGTATCATTGTCTGCCATTTGTTGTAAGCTGTTGCACATTAAAATAAACTCAGCACAAACAGGCTTATTTTCATACTTCATTTATTGCACCTGATCACAAAATATGTGATAACTTTCAAATACAGAGACACTATACTTGTTTGTAATGGTACAAATTGTTTAACAACAGACAAAATAATGTATTAATTTAAAACTAATTATGAATTTCAATAGTAAATGTACTCTGACCATCAACATCTCCAAAAATTCACAAAGTGATAGCTGTATGGCCTTCAGAAAAAAGTCTGTGTTAGTGTAATGTATAGTGGACTTCTTACCTGGTCAGCTCACAGGTAAAATTGCATGATCAGATAAACTCCAAAGCAAGTTATGTTTCAGTGTGTGAGGCAGTTTAAAATCACATGGGTTTGCTTATAGCTTCAGAAACTTGACGTTAGAATGAAGGAACACTCAACTTGGTATAGAAAATGAAAGTAATTTACAATTCATGAAAAGTTAGTTAGTTATTTTGATGTTCCATGGATCATTTTGCGCAATACATTGTAATGACGTGGAAGGGGATTTTGCACTCACACCACAAATTAATTTGTATGTACAGTTACATTCTGAACATTCGTAAGTTAATTTTAATTACAAAAGGAAAAAAGATATACAGATGTGAGTTAGTAATTCCTACCCACCACCTTTTACACATTACAGTAATAGAAAAAGGAGTTGTCAAGTAGAAACTTTCTCAGTTTGACATCAAATTTTACTTTGCTGTCCGTTGGACATTTTATATCACTGATTAAGTGATCAAAAATTATTATAGCAGCATTGTGCACCCCTTTTTGTGCTAAAACCAATCTTTCTGTGGAGTAATGAATTCCATTTTTTCCTCTGATATTGTTATCATGAATCTCATAGTTCCTTTTGATCTGTAGTAGATTACTTACAACAAACTACATGAGGGAATAAATATACTGTGAAGCAGTAGTCAGAACGACTAACTCCTTAAACAAATATCTGCAAGATGATGAAGGGTTAGCACCACATATTATTCTTACAGAAAAATGAAGACTTCCTTAAACATGAGGTACCCCAGAACATTATTCCATATCACATTATCGAATTCAAATAGGCAAAATATGTCAACTTACTGATTTGCAATGATTCTGATGTGGCTGAACTATGTTGTTTTAGGAGTTCCAAAATGTGTCTTTTGCAATTTCAGTTCTCATCAATATGGAACCATAAGACTTTTGAAGTTTCCATTCTATTTATTATTTCCTCACCATGTGTTACACTTATCATTGGTGTAGTAGCTCTAGATGTGCAGACCCTAATCTGTTGTGTCTTTCTAAAATTGAAGGTGCAATCATTTGCAGAAAAGCAGTCAATGATAGTTTTAAGAACTTTGTTCACCATTTCTGCTGTTTCTGTATGTATGTTTGGATTGATTACAGTACTCATATCATCTGCAAAAAGAACTAATTCTGCTTGTTGTATACTAGACGAAAGATGCTTACATACATGTGGAACAGTAGTGAACCTAAGACTGAACCTTGGGGCACCCCATATGTGATTTGTCCACAGTCAGAATTATGTTCCTGGACTATACTGCTTGAATTACTATGTACAGCTTTCTGCATTCTTTTCGATAGCTATGAAATTATCCATTGGTTGGCTATACTAGCAGTCCCAAAAGCATAAACTTATTTGGGAAAATACTGTGATTCACACAGTCAAATCCCTTAGAGAGGTTGCTGAAAATACCAACTGACACTATTTTATTATTTAATTCTTGTGAAATCTGCTGAGTAAACGTGTAAATGGCATTCTCAGTAGAGAACCCCTTCTGAAACACAAACTGTGATTAGCTGAAGATACTACTGTTGTTAAGATGAGATACTATTCTAATACACATCTACTCAAAAATTTTGTCGAATAATGTCACCAGACAAACATGTTGATAGCTACTGACATCACCCTTGTCACCTTTCTGAAAAAGGGGTTTATAAATACCATATTTCAGTCTCTCTGAAAAAATGCCTTGAGTTAGTGATGCATTACATATGTAAGATAAGATGAGGTCTATTACATGGGAACAAATTCTTAGTATTCAATTGGAAACATCATCAAAACTAGATGAGCTTTTCTTTTTGAGAGAGTGGTTAAGTTTCTTAATTTCAGAAGGAGACGTTGGTGATACATTCATATGACTGAATTTTATGAAAGTTACATTTTAAACATACCACTGTGATTTTACACTTGAACAGTTTGTCCCTATGCTTTGTACTATATTTAAGAAATGATTATTAAATGCATTTGCTACCTGTGATTCATCATTTATAGCCCTTCCATTCAGTTCAGCAGTGATGCTGTCATGTTCTGTGGCTCTCTCTCATTTCACTAAATTCCATATAGCCTAAGTCTGTTGTCAGAAGTACTGATTTCTGACAGTATGTTCATGTTCTTTGATTTTTTAAAGTAACCCTTTTTAGTAATTTTGAGTGATTTTTGTAGTGTGTGACTACTGCAGGATCCCTACTTGTTTTTGACAAAAGACACATTTCCCTTTTCCTTTCACAAGGCAGTTGAATCCTCTAGTGATCCATGGCTTTTTACATGGCTATTTAGTGTCACTGTTGATTAGCTTCTGTGGAAAGCTGTTTTCAAATAATGATATGAATTTATCTTGGAACAGATTAAATTATAAGTTAAATTTGGCTCATTATAAATTACATACCATATCTTCTCCTGTAAACTATTCTTAAAAACATTTGTCCTAGAGAGATTAATTATTCTTATTGGTTGCCACTGAAGAGTATGCATACTGTAAGGTACTATGTTGTTTATCCTAATTGTGCCTCATAATTAGAGAGAGCATTTGTCACTGTGTAAAAAGTAATTTCCTTACTTTGAGCTTCATCAAAGAAAACATTATCAATTATGGTCCTACTGTCTTTATCCAGCTGTGTTGGAAAGTTAATTACTGAGACCAGTTGTAGGATCCAAATAAGGTTTCCAGATCATTTTTCCTATCAGAATCATTTAGAAAATCTACAATGAAGTCACCATAGACTATTAATTGCTCGCTTCTGTCTGACAGATAGCACAGTAAGGCACCCAGATTTCACATAAATAGTTCAAAATTTCCCAGTGGGGTTCTATATACAGAGTGTTCCACTGATCGTGACTGGGCCAAATATCTCACGCAATAAGGGTCGAACGAACAAACTACAAAGAACGAAACTTGTCTAGCTTGAAGGGAGAAACCAGATGGCGCTATGGTTGGCCTGTTAGATGGCGCTGCCATAGATCAAATGGATATCAACTGTGTTTTTTTTAAATCGGAACCCCATTTCTTATTGCATATTTGTGTAGTATGTAGAAATATTAATGTTTTAGTTGGATCACTTTTTTCACTTTGCGATAGATGGCACTGTAATACTCACAAACATATGGCTCACAATTTTAGATGAACAGTTGGTAACAGGTAGGTTTTTTAAATTAAAACACAGAATGTAGGTAAGTTTGAACATTTTATTTCGGTTGTTCCAATGTGATACATGTACCTCCATGGACTTATCATTTCTGAGAACGCATGCTGTTACAGCGTGATTACCTGTAAATACCACATTAATACAACAAATGCTCAAAATGATGTCCGTCAACCTCAATGCACTTGGCAACACGTGTAACGACATCCCTCTCAACAGCTAGTAATTCACCTTCCGTAATGTTTGCACATGCATTGACAATGCGCTGATGCATGTTGTCAGGCACTGTCGGTGGATCACGATAGCAAATATCCTTCAACTTTCCCCACAGAAAGAAATCCGGGGACATCAGATCCAGTGAACGTGTGAGCCATGATATGGTGCTTTGATCACCAATCCAACTGTCATGAAATATGCTATTCAATACCGCATCAATCACATGCGATCTATGTGCTGGACATCCAGCATGTTGGAAGTACATCGCCATTCTATCGTGCAGTGAAACATCTTGTAGTAACATCAGTAGAACATTACGTAGGAAATCAGCATACGTTGCACCATTTAGATTGTCATCGATAAAATGGAGGCCAATTATCCTTCCTCCCATAATGCCGCACCATACATTAACCCGCTAAGGTCGCTGATGCTCCACTTGTCACAGCCATCGTGGATTTTCCGCTGCCCAATAGTGCATATTATGCAGGTTTACGTTACCGATGTTGGTGAATGACGCTTCGTCGCTAAACAGAATGCATGCAAAAAATCTGTCATCATCCCATAATTTCTCTTGTGCCCAGTGGCAGAACTGTACACGACGTTCAAAGTCGTTGCCATGCAATTCGTGGTGCATAGAAATATGGTACAGGTGCTATCGATGTTGATGTAGCATTCTCAACACCGACGTTTTTGAGATTCCCGATACTCGCGCAATTCGCTTGCTACTAAAGTGCGGATTAGCCGTGACAGCATCTAAAACACCTACTTGGGCATCATCATTTGTTGCAGGTCGTGGTTGACGTTTCACATGTGCCTGAACACTTCCTGTTTCCTTAAATAACGTAACTATCTGGACAACACTCCGGACAATTGGATGTTGTCGTCCAGGATACCGAGCAGCATACCTAGCACACACCCGTTGGGCATTTTGATCACAATAGCCATACATCCTTCCCCCCCCCCCCCCCCCCAAGAACCTTGGACCTTGCCGTTGGTGGGGAGGCTTGCGTGCCTCAGTGATACAGATAGCCGTACCGTAGGTACAACCACAACAGAGGGGTATCTGTTGAGAGGCCAGACAAACGTGTCGTTCCTGAACAGGGGCAGCAGCCTTTTCAGCAGTTGCAGGGGCAACAGTCTGGATGATTGACTGATCTGGCCTTGTAACACTAACCAAAACAGCCTTGCTGTGCTGGTACTGCGAACGGCTGAAAGCAAGGGGAAACTATGGCCGTAATTTTTCCCGAGGGCACGCAGCTTTACTGTATGATTAAATGATGATGGCGTCCTCTTGGGTAAAATATTCCGGAGGTAAAATAGTCCCCCATTTGGATCTCCGGGCAGGGACTACTCAAGAGGACGTCGTTATCAGGAGAAAGAAAACTGGCATTCTATGGATCGGAGCGTGGAATGTCAGATCCCTTAATTGGGCAGGTAGGTTAGAAAATTTAAAAAGGGAAATGGATAGGTTAAAGTTAGATATAGTGGGAATTAGTGAAGTTCGGTGGCAGGAGGAACAAGACTTCTGGTCAGGTGAATACAGGGTTATAAATTCAGAATCAAATACGGGTAATGCAGGAGTCGATTTAATAATGAATAAAAAAATAGGAGTGCGGGTAAGCTACTACAACCAGCATAGTGAACGCATTATTGTGGCCAAGATAGACACGAAGCCCACGCCTACTACAGTAGTACAAGTTTATATGCCAACTAGCTCTGCAGATGATGAAGAAATTGAAGAAATGTAAGATGTAATAAAAGAAATTATTCAGATAGTGAAGGGAGACGAAAATTTAATAGTCATGGGTGACTGGAGTTCGGTAGTAGGAAAAGGGAGAGAAGGAAATGTAGTAGGTGAATATGGATTGGGACTAAGAAATGAAAGAGGAAGCCGCCTGGTAGAATTTTGCACAAAGCATAACTTAATCATAGCTAACACTTGGTTCAATAATCATAAAAGAAGGTTGTATACATGGAAGAATCCTGGAGATACTAAAAGGTATCAGATAGATTATATAATGGTGAGACAGAGATTTAGGAACCAGGTTTTAAATTGTAGGACATTTCCAGGGGCAGATGTGGACTCTGACCACAATCTATTGGCTATGAACTGTAGATTAAAACTGAAGAAATTGCAAAAAGGTGGGAATTTAAGGAAACTGAAAGAACCAGAGGTTGTACAGAGTTTCAGGGAGAGCATAAGGGAACAACTGACAGGAATGGGGGAAAGAAATACAGTAGAAGAAGAATGGGTAGCTTTGAGAGATGAAGTAGTGAAGGCAGCAGAGGACCTAGTAGGTAAAAAGACAAGGGCTAGTAGAAATCCTTGGGTAACAGAAGAAATATTGAATTTAATTGATGAAAGGAGAAAATCCAAAATGCAGTAAATGAAGCGGGCAAAAAGGAATACAAACGTCTCAAAAACGAGATTGACAGGAAGTGCAAAATGGCTAAGCAGGGATGGCTAGAGGACAAATGTAAGGGTGTAGAGGGTTATCTCACTAGGGGTAAGATAGATACTGCCTACAGGAAAATTAAAGAGACCTTTGGAGAAAAGAGAACCACTTGTATGAATATCAAGAGCTCAGATGGAAACCCAGTTCTAAGCAAAGAAGGAAAAGCAGAAAGGTGGAGGGAGTATATAGAGGGTCTATACAAGGGCAATGTACTTGAGGACAATATTATGGCAATGAAAGAGGAGGTAGATGAAGATGAAATGGGAGATATTATACTGCGTGAAGAGTTTGACAGAGCACTGAAAGACCTGAGTCGAAACAAGGCCCCAGGAGTAGACAACATTCCATTAGAACTACTGACAGCCTTGGGAGAGCCAGTCCTGACAAAACTCTACCATCTGGTGAGCAAGATGTATGAGACAAGCGAAATACCCTCAGACTTCAAGAAGAATATAATAATTCCGATCTCAAAGAAAGCAGGTGCTGACAGATGTGAAAATTACAACAATCAGTTTAATAAGTCACGGATGCAAAATACTAATGCGTATTCTCTACAGACAAATGGAAAAACTGGTAGAAGCTTATCTCAGGGAAGATCAGTTTGGATTCCGCAGAAATATTGGAACACGTGAGGCAATACTGACCCTACGACTTATCTTAGAACCTAGATTAAGGAAAGGCAAACCTACATTTCTAGCATTTGTAGACTTGGAGAAAGCTTCTGACAATGTTGGCTGGAATACTCTCTTTCACATTCTGAAGGTGGCAGGGGTAAAATACAGGGAACGAAAGGCTATTTACAATTTGTACAGAAACCAGATGGCAGTTATAAGAGTCGAGGGGCACGAAAGGCAAGCAGTGGTTGGGAAGGGAGTGAGACAGGGTTGTAGCCTATCCCCAATGCTATTCAATCTGTATATTGAGCAAGCAGTGAAGGAAACAAAAGAAAAATTTGGAGTAGGTATTAAAATCCTGGGAGAAGAAATAAAAACTTTAAGGTTCGCCGATGACATTGTAATTCTGTCAGAGACAGCAAAGGACTTGGAAGAGCAGTTGAACGGAATGGACAGTGTCATGAAAGGAGGGTATAAGATGAACATCAACAAAAGCAAAACGAGGATAATGGAATGTAATCGAATTAATTCGGGTGATGCTGAGGGAATTAGATTAGGAAATGAGATACTTAAAGTAGTAAAGGAGTTTTGCTATTTGGGGAGCAAAATAACTGATGATGGTCGAAGTAGAGAGGATATCAAATGTAGACTGGCAATGGCAAGGAAAGCGTTTCTGAAGAAGAGAAATTTGTTAGCATGGAGTATAGATTTAAGTGTCAGGAAGTCGTTTTTGAAAGTATTTGTATGGAGTATAGTCATGTATGGAAGTGAAACATGGACGATAACTAGTTTGGACAAGAAGAGAATAGAAACTTTTGAAATGTGGTGCTACAGAAGAATGCTGAAGATTAGATGGGTAGACCATATAACTAATGAGGAGGTACTGAATAGGATTGGGGAGAAGAGAAGTTTGTGGCACAACTTAACTAGAAGAAGGGATAGGTTGGTAGGACATGTTCTGAGGCCTCAAGGGATCACCAATTTAGTATTGGAGGGCAGCGTGGAGGGTAAAAATCGTAGAGGGAGACCAAGAGATGAATACACTAAACAGATTCAGAAGGATGTAGGTTGCAGTAGGTACTGGGAGATGAAGAAGCTTGCACAGGTTAGAGTAGCATGGAGAGCTGCATCAAACCAGTCTCAGGACTGAAGACCACAACAACAACAGCCATACATCAACATGATATTGACCTTTTCCACAGTTGGTAAGCGGTGCATTTCAACATGGGTAATGTATCACGAAGCAAATACCATCCGCACTGATGGAATGTTATGTGATACCATGTACTTATATGTTTGTGACTATTACAGCGCCATCTATCACAAAGCGAGAAAAGTGGTTCAACTAAAACATTCATATTTCTTTACATACTACATGAATATTTAATAAAAAATGAGGGTTCCTATTTTAAAAAATGCAGTTGATATCCGTTTGATCTATGACAGCACCATCTAGTGGGCCAACTACAGCAGCATCTGGTTTCACCCTGCAAGCTAGACGAGTTTTGTTCTTTGTACTTTTTTCATTTGATGCTTATTTCGTGAGATATTTGGCCCAGTCACTATCAATGGACCACCCATAGAGTTACAATCGAAAGTGAACTACTTTTCAGCATTAACTCATACGCATGCACTTCTGTGTGATGATCAATCCAAAACATACTTGCCTCAGGGCTTCTGAACTTTTTTTCTGTCTTAATGTATGTAACAACTCATCCCTTTCCTATGCTATTTCTGCATGAGTAAGCTGCAATAGTGTACTTTTTTATATGTAACTTATCTAACCATGTGGTTATGTGGTGAACAGACCAGCACAGGATGTCTGTCTTCTCAAAGCTCTCTATATTTTCCAAACAGACAAAAAGCTCTTCTACCATAATACTCAATCCTCTAATATTTTGATGAAATAAGCTAATGTTACCTTCCTGTGAATTATTAAGCATTTTGTGTGGCTTTTGTGTTATTTTCAAATTTCTTGCAAAACAGGGTTCCTGAATCCTGATCCAACTTAGGAAAAGCCCCTCTGACATCAATAAGTACAGGCATCTTGCTATCTGTGATGATAGCCCAGTGTGTATTACATGCAAGAAGCTCAGCCAACGTATCTTTCCCTCTCCTACTCAGGCGTAGGCCTTACCTACACTACTGGCCATTAAAATTTCTACACCAAGAAGAAATGCAGATGATAAACAGGTATTCATTGGACAAATATATTATACTAGAACTGACATGTGATTACATTTTCATGCAATTTGGGTGCATAGATCCTGAGAAATCAGCACCCAGAACAACCACCTCTGGCCGTAATAACGGCCTTGATACGCCTGGGCATTGAGTGAAACAGAGCTTGGATGGCGTGTACAGGTACAGCTGCCCATGCAGCTTCATCAAGAAACCACAGTTCATCAAGAGTAGTGACTGGTGTATTGTGATGAGCCAGTTGCTCAGCCACCATTGAC
Organism: Schistocerca cancellata; assembly: GCF_023864275.1. Classification (NCBI taxonomy): domain Eukaryota; kingdom Metazoa; phylum Arthropoda; class Insecta; order Orthoptera; family Acrididae; genus Schistocerca; species Schistocerca cancellata. Next base: position 295,566,917 of record NC_064629.1, read on the forward strand.
CAGACGTTTTCAATAGGTGGGAGATCTGGAGAATGTGCTGGCCAGGGCAGCAGTCGAACATTTTCTGTATCCAGAAAGGCCCGTACAGGACCTGCAATATGCGGTCGTGCATTATCCTGCTGAAATGTAGGGTTTCACATGGATCGAATGAAGGGTAGAGCCATGGGTCATAACACATCTGAAATGTAACATCCACTGTTAAAAGTGCCGTCAATGGGAACAAGAGGTGACCGAGACATGTAACGAGTGGCACCCCATACCATCACGCCAGGTGATACGCCAGTATGGCGATGACGAATACATGCTTCCAATGTGCGTTCACCCCGATGGCAACAAACATGGAGGCAACCATCATGATGCTGTAAACAGAACCTGGATTCATCCGAAAAAATGACGTTTTGCCATTCGTGCACCCAGGTTCGTCGTTGAGTACACCATCCCAGGCGCTCCTGTCTGTGATGCAGCATCAAGGGTAACCACAGCCATGGTCTCCAAGCTGATAGTCCATGCTGCTGCAAACGTCATCGAACTGTTCAGGCAGATGGTTGTCGTCTTGCAAACATCCCCATCTGTTGACTCAGGGATCGAAACGTGGCTGCACGATCTGTTACAGCCATGCAGATAAGATGCCTGTCATCTCGACTGCTAGTGATACGAGGCCGCTGGGATCCAGCATGGCGTTCCGTATTACCCTCCTGAACCCACCGATTCCATATTCTGCTAACACTTATTGGATCTCGACCAACGCGAACAGTAATGTCGCGATAGGCAATCGCGATAGGCTACAATCCAACCTTTATAAAAGTCGGAAACGTGATGGTACGCATTTCTCCTCCTTACACGAGGCATCACAACAACGTTTCACCAGGCAACACCGGTCAACTGCTGTTTGCGTATGAGAAATCGGTTGGAAACTTTCCTCATGTCAGTACGTTGTAGGTGTCGCCACTGGCGCCAACCTTGTGTGAATGCTCTGAAAAGCTAATCATTTGCATATCAGAGCATGTCCCTCCTGTTGGTTAAATTTCGCATCTGTAGCATGTCATCTTCGTGGTGTAGCAATTTTAATGGCCAGTAGTGCAGTATATTCCCATCACCTAATTGTAGCAACTGACACTGCACTCATACACAATGTGACCAAAAGTATCTGGAAACTCCCAAAAACATACATTTTTCATATTAGGTACATTGTACTGCCACCGACTGCCAGGTTACTACATATCAGTGACCTCACTAGTTATTAGATATCGTGAGAGAGCAGAAGCAGGCGCTCTGCAGAACTAACAGACTTCGAACGTGGTCAGGTGACTGGGTGTCACTTATGTCATACGTCTGTACGCGAGATTTTCACACTCCTAAACATCCCTATGTCCACCGTTTCCAATGTGGTAGTTAAGTGGAAACATGAAGGGACATGTACAGAAGAAAAGCGTACAGGCTGACTTCATCTGTTGACTGACAGAGGCCGCCCACAGCTGAAGAGGGTTGTAATTTGTAATAAGCAGACATCTATCCAGTCAATCATACAGGAATTCCAAACTGCATCAGGATCCATGGCAAGAACTATGACAGTTAGGGGAGAGGTGAGAAAACTTGAATTTCATGGCCGCAAGGCTGCTCATAAGCCACACATCATGCCGGTAAATTGAAAACGATGCCTCGCTTGGTGTAAGGAGTGTAAAGAATGGACGACTGAACAGTCGAAAAATGTTGTGTGGAGCGACAAATCACGGTAGACAATGTGGCGATCCAATGGCAGGGGAAGGATATAGCGAATGCCTGGTGAGGCTTCTGAGGCGGTGGTGTTATGGTGTTCTTGTGTTTTTCATGAAGGGGCTTGCACCCCTTGTTGTTTTGCATGACACTGTCACAGCACAGGCCTACATTGACGTTTTCAGCACCTTCTTGCTTCCCACTGTTGAAAAGCAGTTCAGGGATGGCGATTGCATCTTTCAACACAATCGAGCACACATCCATGTAATGGACTGGCCTGCACAGAGTGCTGACGTGAATTCTATAGGACACTTTTGGGATGTTTAAGAACACTAACTTCATGCCAGGCCTCACTGCCCAACATTGATACCTCTCCTCAGTGCAGCACTCTGTGAAGAGCGGATGGCCATTCTCCAAGAAACCTTATAGCAGCTGATTGAACATATTCCTGCGAGAGTGGAAGCTGTCATCAAGGCTAAAGGTGGGCAACACCACACTGAATTCCAGTATTACCGATGGAGGGTGCCCCAAACTTGTAAGTCATTTTCAACCTGGTGTCTGGAGCTCACAACAGTGTTTCCCCAGGGCTGGTCAGGGCACTGTAGAACCTCTAAAAAAACTCACATTTGTGTATGTGGTTGCTACTCCTGTTTCATCCAGGTCACCCATTATTCTGTAATTCCTGTTCTTAGCCAGGCTGTTCTCTGCCCCACCAACTATAGTAACCTGATCCTCTTTGCACAAGTTTCGTATGTCCTCTATCACCTGGCTGAAGCTAGTGCTTGTCTTCACAATACTTGTGACCTAGTATTCCACTACAAATTTGTCCCATACTATCTGGCCTACACCTCTCTTATGACTACTACCTAGCAGCAAGTCTCTTTTGTTCCTATTCTCATTTGGTACTGACCTACATTGAGTTGCTTTGCTAGAAGCCTGTTGGATCAGTAACGATCATAGAAAGACCAAAAAACTGACATGAAACATAATTGTATTCATAAGGATGTAGACAATGGTTCAGTTCTTCACATTACATCTGATCAGAATTCCAACTAGAAGATATATTCACAAAGTCACTATCAAAAAGAAAAGGAGTTGACAGATTGTAAATCATTATCAATTGCTTCTTTAAAGTCAGTCAGCAAAACTGATAACATTGCTTAGCACAGATTCTTGTACTGATTATCTTTCACTGTTCTTTTGTATGTATTATTTTTGATACATTAGGTTTTATGTCTTCAGTAATTCTTACAGCCTAGACATACTTTACCTCAATTCACTTCAATTCTGTTTTGTACCAGAATATGAAGTCTTCAAAGAAACTGTCTCCTCCTTCACCTAATCAATAAACTAGTGATTTATAAATCTGTTGCAAATTACTACAACCCTGGCAACGAAAGCTCACACCTACAGAACTTTGTTATTCTATTAATATAGATCATTGGTCTATTAGTTATGGCTGAAATACATCATACATGTGGCTTACCTTTTATATGCATCCCCAATTCTACACAGCATTTGTCATCATTGTAGGTTTTTCTGGGAGGCTGCAGTGCATATGTTAATATGGTTTGTAGTTTTTGAAAAATTCACGTAGTGAAGGACGACGTCGTACAACATATGGGTTGGCATTTATCAGATGGGAACCTATTGTATCACAATGTGGACAGTAATGTTTAAAATACTCGCGAAGTGTTATGTTGCTTCTCATAACCAAGTAACACCTGACCGATTGATGCTCTACCTCCTCCTCCTTCTTCTCCTCCTCCTCTTTCTCCTCCTCCTCCTCCTCCTTCTCCTTCTCCTCCTCCTCCTTCTCCTCCTCCTCCACCTCCTCCTCTATCTCCTCTTTCTTCACCTTGTTCTCCTCTATCTCAATGTCCACAATCAACTCATCCGATTCCTCCCTCTCTAGCTCCACTCCCTCCGTCTGACCTTCCTCTGCTTCTGGCTCCTCTACCTTCACCTTGTTCTCCTGTATCTCAATGTCCACAAACAACTCATCCAATTCCTCCTTCTCTAGCTCCTCTCCTTCCGTCAGATCTTCCTCTGCTTCTGGCTCCTCTACCTTCACCTTGTTCTCCTGTATCTCAATGTCCATAAACAACTCATCCGATTCCTCCTTCTCTAGCTCCTCTCCCTCCGTCAGATCTTCCTCTGCTTCTGGCTCCTCTACCTTCACCTTGTTCTCCTGTATCTCAATGTCCATAAACAACTCATCCGATTCCTCCTTCTCTAGCTCCTCTCCCGCTGTCAGATCTTCCTCCGCATCTGGCTCCTCTACCTTCACCTTTGCCATCTTGTTTCCTGTCTCTGCATTCTTCAGCACTCTCTCTTCATGCTCATTTTCTTTTCCCCTTCCCTGGCTTGTAAAAGACTCCAACGATGCATCTGCATCACCTTCACATACCCCGTATTCTGCCAAAGGGAATAAATCATTAGTATCCAATTAGGCATCAGCATAATATGAGCAGTTAAAAACAGCAAAATTACATCTGGCATTAGAATGAAGTGAATGTGTCTACATTCCATGATAGCTTTAGAATTCCCAGAGGAATTTCAACAAAACTTGTTACATACATGCTTTAATGCCAAGTGACTATTAATGCAGGAGTAAGACACCCGTAGTACCACTTTGGGTGTGATGGGGGTCTCAATGTGGCTCTATGATAAAAATTGGTAATGGAATATTGTAGAGCTGAAGCCTTTGGGATTGTTACATTGACTGGTTACAGTCATGATGATGTTTAATCCCTTGAGGTGGACACTGTGGTAGGAAGCAGTAACATGTAATTGCTGGTGGACCCAGCAATGCTTTGCAATAGCTGAATATGTTTTGGAACTGGATATACATCTTACACTCCTTCCCCCCTCCTCCCTGACCACCTCCACCTCCCCCTCTCTTTGTCTGTTACTCCCCTTCTCTCTGTGCATCACCTCTTTCCCCTCTCTCCGTCCATTTCCTTCTTCACCCCTCCTCCCCTCTCTTGCCATTTCTTCCCCCTTTCTTTGATACAGTTCCCCACAGTCGTTTAATGAACAAAGTAAGAGCATATGGACTATCAGACCAGTGGTGTGATTGGATTGAAGAGTTCCTACATAACAGAATGCAGCATGTCATTCTCAATGGAGAGAAGTCTTCAGAAGTAAGAGTGATTTCAGGTGTGCTTCAGGGGAGTGTCGTAGGACCATTACTATTCACAATATACATAAATGACCTTGTGGATAACATCAGGAGTTCACTGAGGCTTTCTGTGGATGATACTGTGGTATATTGAGAGGTTGTAACAATGGAAAATTGTACTGGCATGCAGAAGGATCTGCAACCAATTGACGCAAGGAATGGCAATTGAATCTCAATGTAGATAAGTGTAATGTGCTTTGAATACATAGAAAGAAAGATCCTTTATCATTAAGCTACAATATAGCAGGTCAGCAACTGGAAGCAGTTATTTCCACGAATTATCTGGGAGTAGACATTAGGAGTGATTTAAAATGGAATGATCATATGAAGTTGATTGTCGGTAAAGTGGATGCCAGACTGAGATTCAGTGGAAGAATCCTAAGGAAATGCAATCTGAAAACAAGGGAAGTAGGTTACAGTACACGTGTTCGCCCACTGCTTGAATATTGCTCACCAGTGTGGGATCCAAACCAGACAGGTTTGATAGAAGAGAGAGGGAAGATCCAACAGAGAGCAGCACTCTTCATTACAGAATCATTTAGTAATCACGAAAGCATTATGGAGATGATAGATAAACTCCAGTGGCAGACTCTGCAGGAGAGACGCTCAGTAGCTCGGTACGGGCTTTTGTTGAAGTTTCGAGAACATACCTCCTCCGAGGAGTCAAGCAGTATATTGCTCCATCCTATGTATATCTCGTGAAGAGACCATGAGGATAAAATTAAAGAGATTAGAGCCCACACAGAGGCATACCAACAATCTTTCTTTCCACGAACAATAAGAGACTGGAATAGAAGGGAGAACCGATAGAGGTACTCAAAGTACCCCCCACCATACACCGTCAGATGGCTTGCTGAGTATGGATGTAGATGTAGATGTAGATGTAGATGTCCCCCATCCTTCTATCCTCCTACACCTGTATCTGATCTTGGACCTTGTTTATTGTTACTGCAAATGAAATTTTCACTGGGAATTTAAGTCAATTAAATTGAACGTGTAAATCACTTGGAATAACTTGCATATGGGGTAAAAGAGATACTTGTACAGAATAGTAGCTTCAACAACAGTATTTTGCATAGTTTAATATGATCATATCACAAAGTTTTGGATGATTCAGATTTCCTATTAGTATTCTAATCATAAACCAAAAAACCACAAGTACAACTTTCCTGTTTTCTGTAATACTGATGGCAGGGAAGAAAACAATACAGCACATTTTTGCCTTAGTGTTTGAAAATATATATAAGGGGAAAGAGTAATATGAGTGGAACAATTTGTCTAATGGTTTACATGCCCTCCTGTCACTGTTGGAACTGAATGTGACAAAGAAGTTGAAGATGCACATTTTAATACTACAGGACAAAAATTTTTTCCTATATGTAGCCCATGCCTATTAGAGTGTTCATTACTGAATCATGTTAAAAATATGAAGTGAGCCAGTCAAGAAGTTTTCAAGATTTTTGGTAACAACGTTTCCCTTCAAGTATCATGTGAAACTCTGAAGTAAATCAGCAAATCAGCCAAGTGCTTTTTGAAATTTTGGTAACAAAGTTTCCAGTTTATGTATCACATATACACTTATAAATTTTATAAAAAAAACGTGTAGCATATGACCATCTCAATGTTATTAGCATATCATGAAAAAATCAGTGAAAAACTGTTTGAGAACACTGGTAACAATGTTTCCATCATAAAAGTTATATACATATTTGTATAAAACACACACACACACACACACACACACACACACACACACACACACACACACACACACACACACACACATGTTAGTGTATCATGTAAAATACGAAGCACATCAATCAAGTTTGTTTTGAGATTTCTGGTATCAAAATTAGACAAAATCTGTATAGATTTATTTAACCTGATTTGATTAAAGCCATCAGGACCTCTCTTACTTCAGACCAGCATTTCACTTGTACAGCAGATTTTTTACATCATAATTGTCTAAGAAATAACAAGTTTGATGTGACCAATTGTTTTAAATTGATTTGAGTGCTTATAGTTACAAAGTGAGTAAATAATAGTGTGAACTAATTAGGTTGACAATGGAAGTACTTCCACTGTGGTTGCCACTGCCACTAGTAATGATACTAGTAATAATAATAATAATAATAATAAAAGAATAGGCCTCCGGTATGTTCTGCCAGTCGTAAAAGGCGACGAAAAGAACAAACCACTAATAGGGCTAACCCCCCTTTTAGTGTGATTACTTGGTTCAGGACAGAACTAAAGAAGCCTCGGACAAGCGCCGTCATGGTCGGGGACGACGCTTGAACCCTATGCCCGCCCACAATGGTAACGACACTGCTAGCCAACTGGAAAATGATTTAAATCCGAATAGAGGTGTTTTACAGGATATGCTTCCTGCAACCACCCTAGAAGGAAAACAAAGACAGAGGATGAGATGGTCAGATGAAGTTAATCGACACCTCATGTTCTGTTATTACCAAGCAACAAACCTAGGAACCAACACAACTGGATACAGATCACAAGTATACACAACATTTATTACCAGATACCCGGAATTAAAATTTTTAACAGAACAACGACTAGCTGATCAGATCCGTGTAATAATCAAAAATAACAGGATACCCCAGTCAGAATTAGAAAACATCAAACAACAAGTACAACAAATACTGGAACAAAATAATGTGCAATCAGAAGAAGAAGAAAACACAGTAATGGGCTCAAACATCCCAGAGCAAACAAACAAAGACCAACACGCATCAATTAAACAATCAGAGGAAAACGAAATCTTAACACAGCCACCAGAACAAGCACAAATAGAACACGAAGAGACACACGTGTTAGATATAGAAGAGAAATTTCAGCTGACATATATAGAATACAAAGACACAAATACAGACATTAGACCATTCTTGCATAGACCGCCAAATAACCCACAAGTCGAAACAACAATAAAAACTATCAACACAATCATACACAACAAAATAAATGAAAACACAACTATGGAAGAGTTACAACTACTGGTTTATATAGGAGCACTCACTACACTAAATATACACACTAGGCAGAGATCAGAACAAACCAACACACAGAAGAAACCCACAAAACCAGCATGGCAACACAGGTTACAGATCAGAATAGAAAAACTGAGAAAAGACATCGGACAGCTAACACAATTTATAAGAAATGAAATATCAGACAAAAAACGAAAAAGGTTAGGTAAAATCTCACAACAAGAAGCAATAGAGCAATTAGATGAAAAAAAGCAGAAATTGCAAGCATTGGCCAAACGACTTAGAAGATACAAAAAAAGTGAAAATAGAAGGAAACAAAACCAAACATTCAACACAAACCAAAAGAGATTTTACCAAACAATGGATAACACACACATTAAAATAGACAATCCACCAAACATAACAGACATGTAACACTTCTGGAGCAGCATATGGTCAAACCCGGTACAACATAACAGGCATGCACGGTGGATACAAGCAGAAACAGACACATACAAGATGATACCACAAATGCCTGAAGTGATAATTTTGCAACATGAAGTCACCCGAGCAATTAATTCTACACACAATTGGAAAGCCCCTGGAAATGATAAAATAGCAAATTACTGGCTAAAGAAGTTCACCTCAACACATTCACATCTAACTAAGTTATTTAACAGTTACATTGCATACCCATACACATTCCCTGATACACTTGCACATGGAATAACCTATCTGAAACCTAAAGATCAAGCAGACACAGTAAACCCAGCTAAATATCGCCCCATAACATGCCTACCAACAATATACAAAATATTAACTTCAGTCATCACACAGAAATTAATGACACATACAACACAGAACAAAATTATAAATGAAGAACAAAAAGGCTGCTGCAAAGGAGCACGAGGATGTAAAGAGCAACTGATAATAGATACAGAGGTGACATATCAAGCTAAAACTAAACAAAGGTCCCTACACTACGCATACATTGATTACCAAAAAGCCTTTGATAGTGTACCCCACTCATGGTTACTACAGATTTTGGAAATATACAAAGTAGATCCTAAATTGATACAGTTTCTAAACACAGTAATGAAAAACTGGAAAACCACACTTAATATCCAAACAAATTCAGATAACATCATATCACAGCCAATACAGATTAAGCATGGAATATACCAAGGAGACTCATTAAGTCCTTTCTGGTTCTGTCTTGCTCTGAACCCACTATCCAACATGCTAAATAATACAAATTATGGATACAATATTACTGGAACATACCCACACAAAATTACACATTTGCTATACATGGATGATCTAAAACTACTGGCAGCAACAAATCAACAACTCAACCAATTACTAAAGATAACAGAAGTATTCAGCAATGATATAAATATGGCTTTTGGAACAGACAAATGTAAGAAAAATAGCATAGTCAAGGGCAAACACACTAAACAAGAAGATTACATATTGGATAACCACAGCGACTGCATAGAAGCGATGGAAAAAACAGATGCCTATAAATACCTAGGATACAGACAAAAAATAGGAATAGATCATACAAATATTAAAGAAGAACTAAAAGAAAAATACAGACAAAGACTAACAAAAATACTGAAAACAGAATTGACAGCAAGAAACAAGACAAAAGCTATAAATACTTATGCTATACCAGTATTGACCTACTCATTTGGAGTAGTGAAATGGAGTGACACAGACCTAGAAGCACTCAATACACTTACACGATCACAATGCCACAAGTATAGAATACATCACATACATTCAGCAACAGAAAGATTCACATTAAGCAGAAAGGAAGGTGGAAGGGGATTTATAGATATAAAAAACCTACATTATGGACAGGTAGACAATTTAAGAAAATTCTTTCTAGAACGAGCAGAAACTAGCAAAATACACAAAGCAATCACTCATATAAATACATCAGCTACACCATTGCAATTTCATAACCACTTCTACAACCCTTTAGATCACATAACATCAACAGATACAAAGAAAGTAAATTGGAAAAAGAAAACACTACACGGCAAGCACCCGTATCATCTAACACAGCCACACATTGATCAAGACGCATCCAACACATGGCTAAGAAACGGCAATATATACAGTGAGACGGAAGGATTCATGATCGCAATACAGGATCAAACAATAAACACCAGATATTACAGCAAGCATATTATTAAAGATCCCAATACCACAACAGATAAATGCAGACTTTGCAAACAACAAATAGAAACAGTAGATCACATCACAAGCGGATGTACAATACTAGCAAATACAGAATACCCCAGAAGACATGACAATGTAGCAAAAATAATACATCAACAACTTGCCATAAAACATAAACTAATAAAACAACACGTTCCCACATACAAGTACACACCACAAAATGTACTGGAGAATGATGAATACAAATTATACTGGAACAGAACGATTATAACAGATAAAACAACACCACATAACAAGCCTGACATCATACTCACCAATAAAAAGAAGAAATTAACACAACTAATTGAAATATCCATACCCAACACAACAAATATACAGAAGAAAACAGGAGAAAAAATTGAAAAATACATCCAACTGGCTGAGGAAGTCAAGGACATGTGGCATCAGGATAAAGTCGACATTATCCCAATTATACTATCAACTACAGGAGTCATACCTCACAATATCCACCAGTACATCAATGCAATACAGCTACATCCAAACATATATATACAACTACAAAAATCTGTAATTATTGATACATGTTCAATTACCCGAAAGTTCCTAAATGCAATATAACATATACCATACAGTTACAAGGAAGTCACGCTTGACCGAGGTCCGCGTCACGTTCCATTTTTAACCAGACTTAAGTCTGAGAAAAAAAGTCAATAATAATAATAATGACAGTAACAACAGGATTATTAACAATAATGATAGTGGTCAATGTAAAAAGAATTTATAGGTGTACAAAATAGGTGTCTTCCAATATAGTGAGTCCTAGGGAAAGGAAATTTAAGGAGGCTGCACCAGCTAAGAGTACTGCAAAATGAGGAAGATTTGACAGGAAAGAAGAATGTACAAGGGTAACAAGTGTGTACAGGGACAATGGCAATAGCTGTTGTTGCTTTGTTAGTATGTCATTAACTGTCTTCTGAAGATGTTATTCAGTTCTCTAATATGACACAAGAGGTACTTCCACAGCTCACTGCCTGCTACTGAGAAGAACTCATAGAATGTGACTAAATGATGGAGTGTGACAGAAAGGATTTACCTCTGACATGAATGCCTGTTTCTGCCATGTTGTTCAGATAAGAGCATTAAGGTTGAGAAGAGATATGATGGATGGTGTACAATGATAAGACAGTAGAGAAGACAGAATGTTCTTTGCTTGTCTGCACACAGCCAGAACAGCTGTGCATATGATGTTGAAATATGTTTAAAGAGTCAAATATCGCAGATATAGCAAACACAACCATTCATAACCAGTTCCAGGCTCCACGAGCTTTTCTGAGAAAGACGTTGCAGGATACATAACAATTGGAACTATACACATTTCTACAAGTTCATTATTAGGTCAGTAGGGAAGAGCTTTTTATGTTATTTTAGGGTATGGGATGAAGCTGATGTCTTCTTGTACACTGCAGATATGTGCTCAGTTTATATTTTCATATATTATTACTCCCAGATTCTTTGCTGAGGGAGAGAAGTTGATACTAGTACTATTTAGGGTTAAAGATGATAGTGATTCTTGATATTTTGGGCAAATGAGCTCAGAATGACCAACCAGTACCACATGGATTTTGAATGGGCTGAGCTTTAACTTTATATCCTGCACCCATTTTGATAGTGCTCACAGCTTTGCATTGAGATTCTTGATAGCTGTCTTCAGGTTTATTGGTTTTGCTCTTAAATACAACTGACAGTCATCAGGGTACATGTGGTATTTGCAGTGGGACAAAACTGATGACACATCATTTGCATAGTTTACATACAATGAGAGGAGTATAGGAGCTAATATCAAACCCTAGGAGCCACCTGATGGGTAGTGACTTAACTAGCCCTGTCTATGGGCCTCAGGAAAACATTTTTGTTTGAGGAGCAGTGGAAGACACTTGTTAAAATTGACAGCACTCAGTAAATAATAAGCTTCACATTTGGACTGTGATGCTACCATGACCAGTAGATGCTGATCTGATATGCATATGGCTTTATTTGATGGTACTGCATGTAACATGCTTTAGATAGGATATTTCGTGGCTACAGCTGTTTACCCCCATGAAGTAATCAATGAGTCTATGTTTCATTTGTATGTAGAAATGTGTGGTTCAGAATTAATCCTGAACAATAGTTCACTTTTAATTGTAACTGTATACAGATCCCCACAGAGATATTTTGAACTTTTGGTGGGGAATTTGGATTCCTTAGTGTGCTGCCTGTCAGATATTAGCAAGCAGTTAATAGGCTGTGGTGATTTCAGTGCAAATTTTCTATAGGATTATGATAGAAAAATGATCAGGAAATCTTACTTGGATCGTACAATTTGATCTCAGTAATTAACTTCTCAACATGAGTGAATAAAGATGGCACACCCTAACTGGTAATGTTTCCTCTGATGAAGCTCAAACCAAGAAAAATAGCTGTGTACCTAGCAATAAACACGAAAATAACACAGTTAATGTTTTAGCTGGTGTTGCTGCAAATCCTCACATTATCTCTCAGCAAATTGCACGAGGTTCAGGAATTTCACAAAGAAGTGTTCTGCACATACTGCATGCACACAAATGGCATCCATTTCATTTATCACCACATTAAGAACTGCATGGCGATAATTTTCACAATCGCCTGACTTTCTGCTACTGAATACAGGAACAACTGCAGTCAGTGATAATTTCATTTCATAGAAACTTTTCTCTGATGAATCAAATTTTATGAGTCAAGGTCAAGTGAATCGCCATAATATGCATTAGTGGTCAGTGGGGAATCCCCGTTGGGTAAGGCAAGTTCAACAGCAATGCCTATCGAGTGTCATCATTTGGTGCGGTATTTTAGGTATGCAGGTAATTGGGTCATACTTTGTAGAAGGTAATCTGACTGTTCAAATGTACAACAACATTGTGGACTAATGGATGGTGTTCCACTTTAAATGAGACTGGAAATGTGGTTTCAACAGCATAGATGCCCAGTGCATTATTCAAGACTAGCCTGAGAAGTTTTGAATAGAAACTATCCAGGTTGATGGATTGTACGAGGAGGTCCTCAAATGTGGCCCATATGTTCACCCGATTTGACTTCTGCTGATTTTTTCCTGTGAGGATGGGTAAAAGAGAGAGTTTACATGGATGTACCAACAATCCTCAAAGAGAGGCAGCAGCAAATTCTCCATGAATGTGCAAACATTAGTGCAGAAACAGTAATACATGCTGTATTGTCATTCAGACACAGAGTTTCAGTGTGCATTAGAAACAGCAGACAACCTTTCAAACATTTGCTGCACTGAACCACTTGTGAGAGGCGGGGGGACTCACAGTAATCAAGCACACCGAGACAGTGAGAGGCAAGGGGGCTCACCAAAATCAAGCATCCCAAAGGGAACACATTACTACTATGTCCATGTCATTATTTCTGGGCAACAGTAAATGTAATATAAGAATGCATTGCGCAAGAGTAGATGGGCTTACATTATAGCTTTATCAAAAATATCAATAAAGGTATTTTGATTGCCTAAATTGCATGTGTATTTGTTTCAGATAGTATTGGTTTGCAACAAATGTCACCATACTTACAGCGCCATCTATTATAAAACGAAAGAAAATATTTTTTCATGGAGAATCCAAATCTGCAACAAAAAATAAGGGTTCCTATTTAAGATTTCAAAGTCACCCCTGTCTCCTGGCCCCGGGGGTGGTGCAGGGGGTTCGAATGTTATGTTAATGAATGTCCTTCTTTGAGGTGAACAATGTTTATTACCACTTTTTTAATCTGATGTATATTTCCCAAAATATTCTGACAACCAGTTTTGAGCACCTCACCCTCTATATGAAAAGATATTTTGTCTAATATACAAAAAGCAAAATTAATTGTTTTTGTAGATGTAACTAGTATTAGAATTAGTTCTTTTGCGGGTGACACTAGTATTGTAATCAGTCCAAAATCATGTACAGCTACACAACAAATGAAATGGTGAATAAGTTTCTTAGATAATAATTGACTGGTTTTCTGCAAATGGTCACACCCTCAATTTTAAAAAGGCACAGCATGTTCAGTTCTAGAATTAAGTATCACACATGATGAGGAATTAATAAATAGGATGGAAACTTCAAAATTCTTAGGGGCCCATACTGATGAGAATTTAAACTGGAAAAAACACGTTTTCAAACGTCTAAAACAACTTAGTTCAGCCACATTTCCAGTTAGAATCGTTGTAAATCTTGGCAAGAGGCAGATCAAAAGGAAAGTGAACCATTTCACATCATTACAATTTATGGTGCAAATCATCAACTAACTTTCTGAATACTGACAAAACTTGTCCATCTGTGCACTAATAAATTACAAGGATATAAATGTTATAACTTCAAGTGAACAAATATATTTCAAGGATACGCAATACATGAAAGTCACAGATCAAGTAACAGAGTAAGACGTGTGTCACTTTAACAGTCAAATCATAACTGAGTCCGAGTCTAGCGGCCGCTGGCTGGCTGGCCACTTAGGTAGCACTGCTGCTGCATTGCTGGCAGACAGCGCCGCATGTAGAGGACGTGCCTAACTGTGCGGCGCCACTTTGAAAGATTGGCGAGTCACAACACTTTTCCCCCCTTTGAATTTTTTGCACAGGTCTTGATGGAGGTGGCCTGTAGATTGTTAATTGTAGGTGTTGTTTGACTGGCTGTAAAGTCTCAAGGAGGAGGCTTCCCGTATGGACGGAAGTGTCCCCGATGATAACGGGTCGAAATGACAGGAGACGTGGGGGTCGAATCTGCTGGGGCCCCTTGCACCAATCTGCCCATTGTGGCAAGTCCAATTGTTATGACAGGAGACATGGGCGATGTGTCTATATCCGTAGAAGAAGGAGGCGAGTTGAGTTGCTCCAACAGATAATGGTCATATCGTTCCTGCATGGGCACATCTCCTGGTGGTGTCAGTTCTTGTGCTGGCACTGATATGATGGTGAGAGGACTGTGCTGTGAGTAATGAGAGATTCTAGTATCCTGAGTGTCAGGTAGAGCCGAAGGTGGTGTAGCGGCATCCGGAACAGGCGTTGCTGGCACACGAGGCCAAAGCTGGTCCGAATGATGCACAGCAACACCCGTGTCCATCTGGACTTCATACAGGCGTCGGCCACGGTGTCATAAGATGCGGCCAGGACTCCATTTTGGTCACATGCCATATCCCCGTACCCATAAAAGGTTGCTGGTGGTGAACCGGCCAAGCGAAGGCACCTGCGGCCGTGAGGTGGAAGGCCGCAGAAGATGAAGTAGTGTGTGGCTGTCAGCCATGTAAGAGCTGTGGTCGCCCATGGGGGTGAAACGGTAAGAAGCCAGAAATTGGAGAAGTGCATCATCAGCAGCAGAAGAAGTCAGGAGTTTCCTCATCTGAGCCATAATTGTGTGGACCAGTCGTTCAGCCTCACCATTTGACTGTGGAATGGAACGGAGGGACCGTGACATGCATGATGCCATGACGGCCCCAAAAGTCCGCAAAATCGGAAGAGGTAAATTGTGGACCATTATCAGTAACAAGAGTAGAGGGGTGGCCTTCCAAAGAGCAAATGTGAGCTAGAGCATTGGTGGTTGTCGTGGTGGTAGGCGACGTGCAACAGACAATGAAAGGAAAGTTAGCGTAGGCGTCAATAACGAGAAGCCAATAAGTACCTTAGAAAGGTCCTGCAAAGCCAGCATGAATACACTCCCAGGGCTTCTCAGGTGAAGGCCACGGTGACAAAGATGACTTCGGGGTGGTGGTCTGTGACGCACAAGGGCTGCAGGCAGCGACCATGTGTGCGATTTCAGAATCGATGCTGGGCCAGTACACATGACGGCATGCCAGAGATTTTGTGTGAGAGACACCCCAGTGCCCTTGGTGAAGGAGGCGCAAGACCGAAGCACGCAAAGACGCAGGTACCACAACATACGGCGAAGCATTTTCGGTGGAAAGGCGGATAACACCATCCCTAGCCATGGGGCAGTAACACAAAGCGTAGTAGTTCTGCAACAGATCAGAAGTCTTAGCGGATGGACGATCTGGCCATCCCTTCTGAATACAGCATAAAATCCAGGAGAGGGTAGGGTCAGAACCCGTAGCAGCCGCCAGCCGGTCCCCGATGATGGGGAACCCGACCACAGCACGCTGCTCGGCAACATCCAGGTGGAAACACAAAAGTTCGTCCGTATCAAATGCCAGATCAGGACCCATGGGAAGGCAAGACAGTGCATCAGCATTCACCAGAAATGAATCTCATAATTGAAATGAGACAAGTAAAGAGCCCAACGCTGGAGGCGGTGTGCAGCCTTGTCAGGAAGTGAAGTTGATGGATGAAACAAGGAAACAAGTGGTTTGTGATCTGTAACAAGATGAAATTTGGATCCATAGAGAAAAACACCAAACTTATGAAGAGCATAAATAATGGCCAAAGCTTCTTTTTCAATTTGAGAATACTTTTGTTGGGCATCCATGAGCGTTTTGGAGGCATAAGCAATGGGTTGTTCAGAACCGTCAGAAAAATGGTGCCCAAGGACTGCACCAACCCCGTATTGAGAGGCGTCCATGGCAAGAACAAGATGTTGGCCAGGTCGATAAGTAGCCAGGCATGGGGCCTGTGTCAGCATAGTCTTCAATTTCTGGAAAGCCGCATCGCATGACACGGACCAGTGAAAAGGCACGTTTTTATGCAACAGGCGATGCAACGGCTGAGCCACCGAAGCAACAGACGGTAAAAACCTGTGATAGTATGCTATTTTCCCCAAGAAGGCCTGCAGTTCCTTAACAGATGCAGGGTATTCAAAATTTAAAAGGAAATAACATATCACCAGACAGCTTGTCTTTTAACAGGACACATACATGCTGACATTGTTATAACTTCAAGTGGCCAAATATATTTCAAGGACGACACAATACATGAAAGTCACAGATCAAGTAACAGAGTAAGACGTGTGACACTTTAACAGTCAAATCATAACTGAGTCCAAGTCTAGTGGCCACTGGCTGGCTGGTCGCTTAGGTGACGGTGCTGCTGCATTGATGGTAGACAGCGCCGCATGTAGAGGACATGCGTAACTGTGCAGCAGCACTTTGAAAGATCGCCGAGTCACAACAATAAAGTTGTCATGTAAGTGCTTGGAAATTAAATTTTTGTTTATATAGATCCCATGTCAATAAGGAGGGAGATGTAAAATTCATAATAAGAATAGATCATGAAATGGAAGCAGGCCCTGCCAAATTAATCTTAGAAAATTTAACTCTTATAGTTTTTATGATACAGTGGAATGTGAATGATTTTCATGAAAAATTTTGACACCTTACTCTGGTGTCCTGCAGACAAAAATATTATTCAATTATATGAACTTGTGAAGTTTTTCACAAAAATCTGTATCTACAGCTAAACTATACAAACAACTGTTACATGCACCTGTTCCATTCATACACTGAGTGAGTGAATAATGTCCATTTAAAATCATCTGTGTGTGCAGTAATTATTTTAATATTGTGTTTATGCCCCTACAGCAGTGATACACAGATGGGCCGTGGTATATTCCTACTTTCTTCACTTAATACTGGTTCTTGAAACTTATTAAAGAGGATTTTATGTGACAGTTGATGCCCGCCCATCTTCAATGTCTGCCATATGAGGTTTATCAGGATTTCCATGATGCTATCCCGTAAGTCATAAAATTGCTGTCGTTTGTATATGTACAGCATTCACTATTATTACCATTTGTTTTGGGTCCACATATTTGATCAATATTGTAGAACAGTTCACACAAAAAATTATAAGTTGTCTCTTTCTTGAATGAACACACATTGTTTCTCAAAGGTTAGCTATCAGACCAAAAGTAACTGGTCACCCTTATGTAACACAGAATTGGCCACTAGGTATCATCAGAGATGGACCCACCAGTATAAAGGAGAAATTGTCCACTAGGTATCATCAGAGGTGGACCCACCAAAATAAAGGAGGTGGAGAGTATTGTGTTGGTGGCAGAGAAGTGTGAACAGTGGACTGAGTTGCTCAAGAGAGCTCAGTGATTTTGAACATAGACTATCCATTGGATGTCATGTGAGTAACAAAACCATCACAGACTATTCAGTCCTTCTAAAGCTGCCCAAGTTGACAGCTGGTGATGTGACTGAAATAAAAAACCACAGCTAAACCAAGACCTGGCAGATCTTACGAACAGATAGACAGGGAGTGTCAAGCACTGTGGAGGGTGGTTGTAAAAAATTGTATGAGATCAGTGTAAGCAATCACTCATGGGTTCTGAAGGACTACCACTAGTCCATCTGGCCCAATGACTGTGTGTATGGAATTATAAGGAATGGGATACAATGGTTGACCACCTTTTTGTGAACTACACATTTCTGTAGTCAATGCTAGGTGATGGTTAAGGTGGTGTAAGGAGCAATGCCATTGGACAATGGATTACTGGAAACAAGTGATTTGGAGTGATGAATTCCATTGTACCCTGTGGCAATCCGATGTATGTGTCTGAGTTGGTGAACAGTCTGGAGAACATTACTAGCATCATGTATAGTACCTATAGTGAAGTAAGAGGAGGTGATGTTACAGAGCAGGGGTGTTTTTTGTGGTTAGGTTGTAATCCCCTTATCAAGCATAAGAAAAAGTTAAATGTGGAAGGATCTGAACACATTTTACACCATTGTGTAATGCTTCCAGTAAAGGAACACTTTGGAGACAATGACTGTTTTGTATCAGCATGACACTGCACCTTGTCATCAAGCAACATCTGTGAGGCCATTGTTCATTGACAGTAACATTCCTGAAAAAGACTAGACTCCCCAGAGGAACAACTAGAACCCAATAGAATGCTTTTGATATGAGTTAGAACTGTGACTTTGCTCTATACTCCAGTGTCCAACATCACTAACTTCTGTGGTTTCAGTTCTTGAGGAAGAATAGTCTGGTATTTAGAATCCTTGATACTTCAGTCATTGGATATTACATTTCAGAGTTTTTTGACCCCACAATTTAAATTTCAGAATATTTCAATCAAGTATCCAGCTTTACACTAATTTCAATCAGGGTATGACTGAATATTTATAAAGTTTTTTGTATATAGTATGTCACTATAGACAACTGTATCATCCACTAAAAGTCTGAGAATGTGAACATTGTCTGCCTGGTTCTTAATATACAACATAAACTTGAAGAGTCATAACACACTTCCTTGTGGCCTGGCTAAAGTCTCTTCTACATCTGTTGCTATCTCCCCATCTTAGCCAACATACTGTCTCTTCCCTACCAAAAAACTGATGTGATAATGAGCCAACATGCACTTCATAAATTAAGGAATATGGCATTCACCCAGTTTCCTTAATCCATGGGATTCAGAATGCCATGTGAGAAAAGCATGAGCTGGATTGCACATGGCTACAGTTTTTGAAACCATTTCTGGTTTAAAAAGTGTAGCTCATTCAGTTTGAGATACTACATTAGGTTGAACACAGAATACGTTCTACAATTCTACAACAGGTTGATATCAATGATATTGAATAGCAGTTTCTGTACATAGCTTCTGTTATCTGTTTTGTAGATTAGTGTCACCTGTCCTTTCTTCCAATTAATGGCCACAATTTTACTGTTTGCAGGATCTACAGTACATTAGGGTTAAGAGAGGGAGCAGGGATTCCATTGGACTTCGGAGACATTGTTCAGTCCTGATGATTTTAGCTGTTTGTCACATCACTGACAGTAATATTTGCATCACTCGCCTTGGCATTGGTAACAGAAATAAAATGGAGAAATAGTCCTAGATCCTTCTCTCTTCAATGGAGTGCTGCACTATGGTGTCTGGCCCACATCTTCACTTCCAAGCACCTGCCTAGTTAACATAAATACCACACAGCCAGAATAGGAAAGCCAGCAGCCTACAAGAGGATGCTGCCTACTGCCATTCAGGCTGTACTGTCTCTTCAGAGCTCCTGGCAAGCTGTGTAAACACCTTGTAACCATAAAGGTAGCACCCTCAGTTGTCTCAAATACGTATCATAGCTGGATAGTTCCTTTTCTACTTTCATTAAAAGATCTTACTCCAGTTCAAATACTATTCAGTCACATTGTTGTTACCACCTGTCAAAAGCCTGACTAACCACCTTTTACAGTGTGGGCTACTGTGACACGTACAGGAGCAAAGTCTGTGAGGTTCTGGAAGGTACTGAAAGGGATGTAGAGCATAACCAACTCCGGTGCCATGACCTGCTGTTCTAGGTTTCACATTGAGAATCTGTGGTGCGAACAGCCCCATCAAGGTGGTCCCACAGATTCTCAATTGGGTCTAAATCTGGGGAGTTTGGGAGGCAGTGAGGTATGGTAGACACATCCTGGAGCTGTTCAAACACACACAAACACTGTGAGCTGTCTGACAGATTGATTATTTAGTAGTGTTTGTAAATTTTCCTTTAGGAATGGTTGGTTTCCTGAACCTCAGTAGTAAATCCACTTTATGAAAAGGGAGAAATGGATAATGTAGATAATTTTAGACCTATTTCTATGCCATCATTGTTTGCTACAGTTATTGAAAAGGCTCTGTAGGTAAGGATAATTGATCATTTTATATCACATGATTTGCTATCAGATGTACAGTTCGCCTTTAGAAGTCATTTAACAACTGAAAACGCTATATTCTATTTTCTCTGTGAGGTACTGGATGGGTTAAACAGAAGGTTTCAAATGCTAAGCATATTTTTTTGATTTAACTAAAGCATTTGATTGTGTTGATCACAAAATATTGCTCCAGAAGTTGGACCATTACTGAATACGGTGAGCAGCTCACAATTGGTTCACCTCTTACTTTAGCAACAGACAGAAAAAGGTCATTATTCACAATGTTGAGAATGGCTGTGATGTGGGGGCTGAGTGGGGGGCGTCCCAGGGATCAGTGTTGGGGCCACACTTGTTCCTATTTGTATAAATGAGATGTCCTCTGGTGTTATTGGTAGATCTACAATACTTCTGTTTGCTGATTGGTAGTAAAGGATGTTGTGTGCAACACTAGCCTGGTTTCAAATAGTGCAGTTCATGACCTATGTTTATGGCTTGTAGAAAATAAACATGCTAAATCACAGTAAGATTCAATTATACAGTTTCTAACACACAATTCAACAAAATCTGACATTTTATTTTCACAGAATGGGCATATGATTAGTGAAACTGAACAGTTCAAATTTCTAGGTCTTCAGATAGATAATACGCTGTCATGGAAAGCCCATGTTCATAATCTTGTTCAAAGACTTAATTCTGCCATTTTTACTGTTCGAAAAGTATATGAGGTAATGATCGTTTGATGGGAAAGTTAGCCTACTTTGCTTATTTTCATTCACTTAAATTGCATGGTATTATATTTTGGGGTAACTCTTCCCATTCTAAAAGGATATTTTTGGCTCAGAAGCAGACAGTTCAGGCAATAAGTGGCATAAGTTCACAAACCTCTTGTCAACCCCTGTTCACAAGTCTGGGTATTTTGACATTGTCATTTCAAACATATATATATATATATATATATATATATATATATATATATATATATATATATATATATATATATATATATATATATATTCCTTATTGTCATTATTTGTTAACAATATTAGCTTATTCCTAAGAATAAGCAGCTTTCACTTGGTTAATACTCGGCATAACTCAAACCTGTTTTCGGAAGGTGTGCAGTATACTGCTGCATCCATTTTCAATAAGCTATCACTCAAATTCAAAAATTTAGCAGTAATCCATGTGCTTTCAGATAGAAACTGAAGAGTTTCCTCATGGGTCACTCCTTCTATTCTGTCAAGGAGTTGTTTGAAAAATTAAGCAGATTCTTGTTGTGTTGCTGATTGCATTTACTTAAACTTATAGATTGACTTTTTTCAGGTTCATAAAAACTTTATTTTTGTCTATTATTACTTTTATGTTGTAATTTCATCTACTGATATGTTCCATGACCTTTGAGATTCTTGGTCCTTCGGAACTTGATGTGTAAATAGAAAAATAAAATTGCATTGTTCTACTGGCAGATGCCATTGCGCCAAGGATAAAGAAAGTGCATGTAGGGATGGACACATGCTTGTGTTGATCCACTGTGTCTTCCAAAGTGACAAGATCATTCAGAGAATGCCATGAAAACATTCCCAGACTTTAATGCTCACTTCTCTGGCCTGGACCCTTCTGACAATTGTTACAGGATGTTTGCTTTTAGATGTTTCACCCATACATGCCAGTATCCATCTGTCAAATGAAGCTTAAAACATGATTCATCTGAAAAGAAAACCTGTCATGACTCAGTGGACGTCCAGTTACAGTATTGGCATGAACATTCCAGCCTTTGCTGGCAACAGACAGCAGTCACCAGATGTGCTTGAATCAGGTGCAAGCTGTGGAGGCCCATACACAGCAATGTTCACTGAATCGTGATTGAGGAGACACAGTTGTTAAGCCCTTGGTTCATGTGAGTAGTCAGTTGATCAACAGTTGCAATTTTATTTATCATTACACATCTCTGCAGCTGTTGTTCACCCCTGTCATCTATGGCCTGTGGGGCACCACAGTTGTCTTGGTACCAAACTCGGATAGTGCCGTTTTGACATGCACAGTTAACAAACTTAGCCATTTTGGAAATGGTTCCACCCTTGGCCCAAAAGCCAATGATCATGTTCTTTTAGACCTCAGATAAATTGGCTCCATTTCTGCATTATGACAATGACTGCACTGTTTTTCACATCCACCTGACATGCTTTATATACCTTGAAGTCGAGTGACTCCTAGATAAACTCAAAAAAGAACAGAGGAAAAGTAATAATTGTTGCTGGTTTTAACATAGATGAAGCATGAAAAGGAATCATGTCAGCTAAGTTCATTGACTTTAAGTTCATTGACTTTAAGTTCATTGACTTTAAGTTCATTGACTTTAAGTTCATTGACTTTAAGTTCATTGACTTTACTTTCATTGACTTAAGTCAAGAATCTGCCTTTGGATTAAATTTAACTGATTCTACTATAGTAAATAAGTGAACATTGACTTACAGATGATATTTTAACAAATTATGCATTTACTGACACTGCTAAATTCCCTTTCAACTTAGGACTCTCGAATTGCTCTGCATTCCTTATCAAATTGCTGAACATAAATAAAGAAAATGGAAGTAAATATTTAATGAAAAAATGGTTCCATTAAAACGACATACACTTACTATTCTATATTAAATGAGGCAGATTGGTCATTAAATCACACCTCATGTTCAAATCATTCTGATAAATTTCAAAAACCTTTTTACACATTTGCAATTAAACATTTCCACCCGTAGTCTGCCAAAGAAAGGTAACAAGTCACCAATAAAAAGAAGCAGATGTATGCTTAGGTGAAATTCAGTAAAAGTCCTGGGTTTATGAACTATTTTAAATCACTTAAAAACTGTAGGAAGGCTGTCAACGTAGCCAAGGAAATAGTAAACACTTAAGTCACTAAAAAGCAGAGAAACAAATCAAAGGTAGTAAGTACAGTTGCCATATATGAACTGGGAATCAAATGTACCAACAAAGAAATTTCTAAAATAAAGATATGAGACAAAGTAATTGAAAATCCTACTTGGATTTCAGACAATTTTAATCACTTCTTCATGTCTGTACCAAAATCTGCTGCTGATATAGACTCTTATTGAAATAAATTAGGGAGAGTGCTGTACTGTTGAACACTTTTCGGAGAGTCACCTCTAACCAGTTCTGTAATAGGAGTTCCATATATTTTCTTCTTCCATGTCCCAATGCATTCAGTTTTTGTTAACTCCAGTTTTTTCCCAAAATTACAAAAATTACTCCAGAAAAGTCAGTTTCTTCCAACTGTGAAAAAATGTTCTCCATACAACATGGTTATATAGCTAGAAACAAATATTCTACTGAAAGTTAAAAGCACTGTAGTTAAAAATATCTTGTCAGTACTGTATTCACTAGTCTGTCTGTTACATTACTACTCTATATGAGAATTATAACCAATGTTGGTAGGTCACTAATAACAGTAAACAGATGTTACCGCCGCAATCTATTTTTTACATTATGTGTTTTGGCCATAGCCCACCATCAATTATTTGTAATTTTTTTTTATAATACAGTTGGAAGCAAATGGTAATCAAAAACAAGATATCATACAGAAACATATGTCACACATTACACTGTAGGTAGTACAAACGATGCATACCAAGTAACAAAGTTGATAGAATAATTTTAATCTGCTAGTGCCAAGTAAACAAGAATAATGTTGATACATATTTGAAGGAAATATTTCCTCTAAAAATTAAGATTAACAGCTGTGCACAAAACTCAGGTGTTTACAGAATCAAATGTGGTTCTTGTGATGAATTCTATGTGCACCAGATGGGAGAGATTTTGCAACATGATATAGGGAGCTCACTTACAAAAATAACAGGGCCCTTGGTTGTCATTTGAGAGAGAATGATCATCTGTTACCTCCCATCAATGACGGTTTGGACATTTTGCATGTTGAACCTAAGAGTACTCATGAGATTAAAAAGGGAAGCTGCTTCTTAAAACGAGTATCAGAAGTGACATGTAAACTGCTGAACTGGAATCAGATCAAAAGGCCTGGAAAAGAATAGGAAACACATAACTTTTCTAATTAATAAAATGTATTTAGAAAGGCTGAACATACAACATAATAAGTATGTCTTAAATATAATAATACGAGAAAAAATAGAATTCAGATATGGGTTTCACACTTATCACAAGCATTTGCCTTAAACAACTAGGATTCTAAGTGTACTCACAAGACTGAACCCTACATTCACTGTCTCTTCTAGTTTTGTGGTCTGGTACAAATTTTCATTTGTCATTTCATATTTATTGCACTAGAGCTTCATCATTGATGAATATATTTTGCTGATATCATTTACATGATTGCATTTTATTAATTTCATTTCTGTTCATTTTGTTCCATTGGATTTAATTAATATACTGTGTATATTCAATTTCTGAGTGGTACTATTTTCACATACCTCTTGCTGTCATGGTTGGAAGCAATAAAAAGAAAAAATGATACCGAGAGCTGAGTCAGGACTTCATTCATTCTCAGAGCACCACTTCCAAGTTTGCAAGACCAATCAACAACAGTAACATCATGCATAGCAGTTCACATGAAATTACACATAAAGAAGACTGTTGATGATTGGGGCCATACCGAATGTGTGGAGAGATAGGCCCCCACGAAGGGTGCATACAGAAACGGGTGCCAAAATATACAGGAGAAAAAAATAAGATGGTTTAAGAATAAACCAGTAGAAGTACTCGAGTTCTCATATCTCTCTTGTTTATGTCTTCTGTCTATGAGAGGAAGCCTTTTCTTCGACCTGCAGATGTAAATGCACACTGTTATCAGAGAATCATTTTGTGTATGTAGCTTAATTAGGAAATGACTACTACTGAAGAGACATATGTTGGTAAAATGGTTTATGTGACAACAGCGTGATTAGTTCACGCAGCTGCAACCTACACAGCTCCTTCATTTACAACAGTGAAGTTGTTGGTGCTACTTCACTACAATACCGTAGGACCTCATATGTCAGTGAAGTGGGTGCTGGATCGAATACTCTGTTTGACTGAATGCTTCAGATTTTTGCTGGTTTCTGCTAATTGAGGACTTGAGTGAGAGCTGATGCTGGAGTAAGCAAGCAAAAAAGATAGCATGGAGAGTTTCAGTCAGTATAATTTACTATGTATATAAATACAAAAATATCCAGAATAAGTCTTCTGTGACAGATTAATTATAGTACACGAGTTATAAGTCATTGTGCCTACAGACAGCTACATCCTGTTCATCTAAGATGAATGCACATGTAAACAATCGATTTTCTTGCCACTTGACATTGGCTGCATTGCTCAAGCATCAGATGTCTTAAGAGCACTGGAAGTAGGGCTTATTTGTGTATTATGTACTTTGTGGTTATTCTAACCCAAAGAAAATTGTGATAGCCTCAATTGTTTCAAATTTCGAAGTTAATCACTAGCTCATCTTTTAACTCATGTAGTTCTTGTATGAAATCTCAATGGACATGAGTCAGTTTCACTGTACATGCTATTGGCACAGAATCAGCTCAGTATGACTGTGTTAATGCTTGCCACTCATTCACTGAGCACTGCAAATAAATCATGAGTGTAGCACCAGATTACCACTGTTTTACTGAAATTATAATAAATAACTATAAAATGTTAGCAGCAATTGACACACCCCCAAACTTATACAGAACTATTTATGAATACAACACTGTATACCAATACAATGTTTAGCACTACAAATGAAATTTCTCTGTTGATTGCAACCTATAGAATTCATCTTCCAGTTAAGAATACTGACTGATTACTCCACATATCAGACGAGTGCAATGAGTGAGTTATGAAGTATTTTGGTATTCTCTCCTTGTATACTAACTATAATTTCTCATTAAATTTGACTGCATTATTTATGACATATTGACTGGGTTACAGGTTCAGCCTTCCTAAATAAATTTTACTGATAAGAGTCATGTGTTTCCCACTCTGCTGCAAGACTTTTGATTTGATTACAGTTCAGCAGTTTGTGTGCTAATTTCAATATAAATGCACCATATTTCAGAAAATAGTGGACACTGTTTACTTGAACTTTATAGATCATAATCCTCAATATTGGGTGTCTATGTTAGAATGTGAAATGTGATAGGTAGCAAACAAGGGAAACTGTAACAGGCGTTTTTATTTTTTAAGATACTGAGGGCGCACATAAACAATTAAAATTATTCAGTATTTGAAAAATTCGTGTGCATTTCTTTATATAAAGAGCTGTCATTTTTAGGTAGACTTGGTCTTTCTCAAAAAGGAATAGAGGTACTGTTTTTTGAGCTCATATGGAGGAACATGGAAGATAATAAATAATTCTAAGTAAATAAATAAAAAATTGAAAGCAGTTTATTTCAAATTTTCTAACAGATCTTAACTTCCCTACTATCAGAACACTGAATGGGTGGCACAACAATGTCATTAATTTTCTTTTCATCAGAATTATTAAATACAATGTTATCATTAGGGCACAATTTCTTTGTACACCACAGATCATGTGTTATGAAAATAACTATTTTCATAGAGCACATCATCAGCTGTAAGTAGATATTGACTAGCTGTGTTGTTGCCACAGCATAGCCAAAACCAGTTACCAAGAAAATGGAATAAAAATAGGAATTCTCCTGTGTCAAGATTAGAAGAAGTACTTTTAAAACTAATTCAGTTACTACTGCCCTTGGAATTTATAGCTTCATGAAGACAGTTGATACAAAAAATCACTGCAGAATCAAATAACTATGTAATTACTGTCACAAGACATCATTTCAGGCTATAAATTTCCTGTGCCCAATATTATGATTAATCAAAACTGTCGATAGCATGGCAGAGAATTACAAATGTTAAATATCTAGCACTTCCTGGATGGAAAATTATGTTCTTTTCACAAGGTACTCTTCAGAAAATTTGGAGAACAAGTATTTGAGGCTGACAGCAGAACAACTCTGCTGCCACAAATGTGCATTTTGTGCAAGGCTCACAAAGATAAGAAAGAGAAATTAGGGCATGGATGGAGGCCTATAGATATTTTCTTTTCCTCTGCTCCATTAGCAAGTGGAACTGGAAAGAAAATAATTAGCAGTGGTGGTACAAAGTCCTCTCTGCCATGCACCAGGCAGTGGCTTGTGAAGTACGTATGTAGATGCAAAACACTGCAGTTTTTATATAAATTATTGCTAATAAAAGCTTGCAATGCATGTTAAAATGCTAAAACATAGTTCAGTGTCTTTAAATTAACTATAATAATAATTAAACCAGGAAATGAATCATTAATGTAACACATACATTATAAGACTTTGCTTAACACAAGTCTCCATTACAAATCTCAGCTTCTCTTTGGCTGCACTTTTAGTTCCAGGGTACCCTTCAATAGAAACTGCACTATCTGATCAAAAGTGTCTGGAGGAAAGGCAGCCCATTCTTTCTCAAGAGATGAAGCCAGAGAAGGTAGGGATGTTAAGACACTGGGGTTTGGAGTAAAGTCAATGGTCTAACTAAGCCAAACATGTTCCATAGGGTCAGGTTGGGACTTCTAACATGCCAGTCCATTTCAAGGACTCTATTGTCCACAAACCATTGCCTCACAAATGCTGCTAAATGACAAGGTGCATTGTTATGCCGGTACAAATGATCATTTTGTCCAAACTGTTCCTCTAGTGTATGTGGTACACAATGCTGAAAAATGTGTTTATATTCTTCACATTTAGTGTTTGGGTTGAATTATTTGATTTATAATGTAGAATGTTATGTAGTCTTTTGCCGGCCGATTAACCATATGTGGGGTGGCGGGTGGAATTATTTGTTATATAAATGTTCCTATTATTTATGCAGTCTTTAATGCTGTTGTTTGCCGTTCTCAACACTGGCTCTCTAACTACAATATTGGCAACCAGAAAGTGATTAGCAAAAACGTGAAGCCTATAATTAGAATTCGTAGTGCCCACTTCATCTGAGAAATACAATTATAGCTACAGCTTATAGCTCTGAGGAATTAGGAGATTGGGATTCATAATCAAAAATGATTCTCTAAAAATGTTCACTATATTCTGAAAGTCACAGACCAAAAGAATCCACACAATCCAACTAACAGAGCAGATCAGAGTCTAATGCGCTGATACAACTATAACTGTACAAATTAAATGTTTAAGTGAATGCTCGCCATAATTTGATGATAATATTCATCAAACGCCATGCTAAATAATGGTAGAATGTCTGTCCTGCGGTGGCATGTGAAAATACGACATACGCAAACTGAAGATAGATCATTAAAGTCATCCCCGAATTAACACTTCACTCGAAAACGATTTCATGGTTACGCGTATCCCAAGTAACTTATTATGGCATCCGAGGCTGTTTATAGCAATGATACCAACGCGACGCGACTCCCGGCACAGGTGGTGTGCTATTCAGCGTCTGGAGAGAACTGGGGCCTCCTTCTCTCATGCCGCGTTCTTATATATAAAGCTGCGGTGCGGACGGCTAAGGGAACGCCTGATCGATTCCGCTCTCCCGACTAGCCGCTGGGCTAGTAATGCACCACTTTAAGTTATCGAATAAGGAGGAGGAGGAGGAGGATATTAGTGTTTAACATCCCGACGACAACGAGGTCATTAGAGACGGAGCGCAAGCTCGGGTGAAGGAAGGATGGGTAAGGAAATCGGCCGTGCCCTTTCAAAGGAACCATCCCGGCATTTGCCTGAAGCAATTTAGGGAAATCACAGAAAACCTAAATCAGGATGGCCGGAGACGGGATTGAATCGTCGTCCTCCCGAATGCGAGTCCAGTGTGCTAACCACTGCACCACCTTGCTCGGTTATCGAATAAATCATTGCTTCCTTTGCTGATGGCCGATGAAGCTCTCAATTTAAATGTGCAATCAGCACACAGGTAAGTAATCATAATAAAAGTCTGACGTGGCTAAGTCAAATACTTTGGGCGAGAGAATTAATTTAATTACAATACACGCAGTAAACGAGCTCTGAACTTGCCCTTTGGAGATACGCTATTGCTATAGTTTTATAGTTATTCAATTGAAACTTCTCACATCTTTATGATTATAGTGGATCTCCCTTCTACTTAAATTTAAACATCCTAGCATTATTTATTCGCCTACTTAATCTATCTTGCTTCCTTAATTTCTAAGACAAAAACCAGAAAATCATGAATTTCAACTAAAATTTTAATTTGTGAGATCCAGAATACTGTTTCTACTAAATTATTATGCAAAAGGAATGCAAATATAAATTTTTAAGTTTCTAGCTCTTTTCTGTTGCGCCAATGATTTTTAAAGAAAAATGTCCAAATTTCGAAAATGGTTAAAGTTATTGAACTGATATTCAACACATATTGATTTAGTATTACTCCTAACATGCTAGAAACGTTTCAGGTTATTTACTTGATTTTTAAAGTATTGCGCAACATTTATGATGTGAGAGCTAGTTACAGCAGACAAGGCTGGCACACAATGGAAAGACTGATGTGAATTTTATACAGCGTGTGTAGGCTGCTTCCCTACATCACCCTCTACTTAAATTTTTTTTTTGAATGTACATGGGAAAGAAAAAAAAAATTAATTACAAAAGGGAAGCAAGAGTACAGCTTAACTCCCTATGAAAAATTAAAATTTAAATGTAAACATATTCAAATATTAAAAGAAAACTGATTACCTACTTCAATTATTTAAATTGCTGGCATGTTCACTGCCTCTTAAGCAACATTATCACTCACAATTTAAGCAAAATCAATGAAACACTTTGGCATACATATTGCCTTAGACAGACAAACACATACAATATGTAAAATTATGAAAATCTTAAATCCATTAAATACATTTTTACATACACAAATTCAAAGAAAATAACACAGTTATTCATGATACATAAACAGATAATTATATCTTAGCAGTCTTTTCTAAACCTGAAAGAAAATTTCACAAATCATGACAATTTCATTTTTACACACGCTGTTGTAGCCGCTTTGGCTAGCGTTCTACACTTCCATTCACAAGGGTAGAGGAGGGGAAGTTGCTATGGAGTGCGTCCTTCATGTTCACTCTAAATTACATGGGGAAAGGGGAGGGGTTACTATGAGTTGTGTCCAAGTCACTTCACACTTTCACGCAGCTACCAGGCTGCCATTATCTGGTTTGTCGTGTAGAACAAACAAAAAGACTGCCTCAGACTCTGTTCACTTAATATCTAAGGGTGGGTCACAATGAAATGGGGATACATACATTTTATCTTTCAATATCTCCCTGATTGCATTGTTACTCATGTGACATCCAATGGCTAGTCCATGCTTGAAGTCAGTGAGCTCTCCTTACCAACCGAATCTGCCATTTCTGCCTTTCTACTAACAACAGATTACTTGCTGCACTCCCTTCATACTGACAGGTCTGGCTCTCATGACATCTAGCGGTCAATTCTGCATCACATAGAGTGTTCATATTTTTTTGATCATGTAGTTTATGTTCCTGATACTTACAATTGCATAAATGAGATATGGTACTGGTATCCATACAATTGCCAATCATGACAAATTCTTGCTTCCAGTATATCAATTTTCTTGACAATACATATGACCTGTTCATCTCACTACCACTGTATTAATTTTTCTGTGTTATACTCTAAGCAGTAATTTCAAGTGCTATTTGTGATTCTAGGAACATTTGGGAATTCAACAAGTTCCAGCTACTCATTTTGTCTAGTCAACTAAGAAACATATGCAGGTAACTGCACCATTTGTCCCATGGTTTATTGGTCAGAGGCCTCATATTTCCCTTTCTATTGAATTCATTACATTTCATTCACACTTAAGTAGCAAGTTATTCATTCATTCATACATTCATTTGTACACGAAGTTCCATAAATTGCATCATGCAGGACAACAACCAGCAGTGAAAACAGGACAAGTTAAACTTTAAAAGCCACATGCAGACACTGTAGGCAATCTTCTTCAGAGTACAGTTAATTATGATTAATGCTAAACTTCTCTTTCTGGCAGTCATATGATTTACTTCTACACTACTTTATAAATGTGCAGGTAATTTAGGAAGAAAGTTGCTTCCTTAAACACGTGAGTGCTCATCTTCTTCTACTATTCAGCTACTGTTTGTATCTAATATTCCACAATTTCAGAGACCAATATGGCTGTCTACATTTGGAAAAGATAAAATTCTTTCATGTAGACTGGAAGTTACATCTAAAGCTTCTGATAAATTATGGAAAGAATGGCTAGTAATATACTCATTTACTTTGTTTTCCAGAAACTGGGTATTTCCTAATTTCTGTCTGGTCTCTACTAATGACTTTGGCATCCATACTGATTCCTAGACAGGGATTGATTAGTGAATCAATCAACATCACCATCATCATCTCCCTTTCAAGTACTTTGTTATTGCCTATTCTGAACTAACAAACAAAATCAATCTCATCTTTTTCAAGTCTTCCATTATCTCTTTTCCCATTCAGCTTGTGGTTCAGGATCTTCCCAGGAATTCTGTGATCTGCCATTCTCATGAGGTGTTGTGTCCAGTTTTCATGATATGTTTGATTTTTTACACTCCTACTTAAAATACTTAATTATGTTCTAATAGCTTCATTTCTAATCATGTCTCTTCTTGTACAGCCCATGCTCCCCCTTCAAAACTTAAATATTTTTGAGCTGACTGTATATTTTCCTTGGGATGCCTTTATTTTTATTTTATTACTAAAAGCCTTAAAGTTTTGGTTCGTGAATTTGTAGTTTGGATGGTATACTGATCTTTGAAGGTCATCTTCATTCTTTGGAACAATAACGATATCATCTGCAAATAGAGGCACACCCAAGTATTCCACATTCGCTATCTTAATTCCTTTGTTTACTTTACCTTTCTATTTAGAAAGAATGAAGTCAATGTAAATATTAAAAATCATAATTCATCACCCACACTTCGTCTTACACATTCATTCTCAGTAGATTTTGAGCACTAGCACTTTTTCTAGCAATAATACACACACTCGCACACATAACCACACAGGCACTATGTCTTTATGGTTGTGTTTGTACTATTGCTAGAAAAAAGAGCTACATCTTGAGAACTAGTGTGAATGCTGCTTCTTGTTACGTGTATCTGCACTCCATACATTGATTAGCTATAGCTGAGCAGTTGTCTTCCCTTTATTTTACATATGGCTCCATCCAGGAATTTCCATTATTGTTATACATTTGTTAATTAATTCATACCTGTGCTTAATAAGGAATCCACAATAAGACATAATATTGCATTGGCTATCATTGGTCACATGGTAAAAAGCCTTCTCAAGGTGAGTAAAGGTCATAATTAAGATTATCAAGTGAACTTTTTTCAAATTTTATATATAGTATAACCACATAACCTTGTTTCACAATCAGATATAACAAAAATATTAGAGAAATCCTCAGCTTGCCAGTATGTATGTTCCCCTATTATACTATCATTAATGGAGGAAATTTCAATCATCTAACAATTAGTTGAGATAATTAGAGTTTTGCATGCAGTGGGCATGACAGGACATCCAAGACTCCTTAGAATAGACAGTTCAGAAACCCAATCATGGCAATAAATTGACCTGACCCCTCTGAAGATTTCCATACACTTGTATCATTTTGCACCAATGATTACCAAACAATGAGTAAAAAGGGAAACTTATATGCATAGAAGATTTACATGTCCGGTGAAATACATACAGATGCAATAGTGTATGTATCTCAAGGAGGAACTCAGGACATTTGTCTCTGAGCAGAAGTATTTAGGGGAAATATGACTCAAGTTTAGAAAAATAATCAACAAAGTAGAGGACTGATATGTACCTGGCAAAACAGCTCAACATGGTAGTGACATCCATGGTATACAACCTCTGCAAAGAAACTTTTAAGGAAACAGTTAATGCCACAGAATAGTTGTCAAATGAAGCATAGTTTGATAGAAAAGAAATGCTGAAAGAAACATGTGTGGCTGTCAAAAGGACAATATATGTGAAATCGTCAGTGAGTAATGTAGTGGAAACTTAGTGAATGACCTCTTACAAGGCCACAAGAAATTCTCATCATATGTTGAGACTCTCAATGATACAGGAATAAAATTTGAAGGTAGAAAAACAAATGCAAATCGTGATACAGGAATGTTTCCCCAGTTTAATTCTCATAGCTCTGCAAAGATGGTGACACTGAGAAACAGCTGAAAATGCTAAAATCAGACAATTACCCAGCATTGAATGGAATTCCAGTAAGTTTCTCTACAAAATTTGCTCCTGAGTTAGCACTTCTTTAACGTAATATATTTTACATCCATCACACAAAAATCTGTGGGTAGTGGTTGGAAAGAAGTGCAGATCACACCCATCTAAATGAAAGGTAGGACTGGACCACAAAACTATCAACCAATATCACTGACAAACATCAGTTGTGGAGCCTTAGAACATAATCTGAGCTCAAATTTAATGAGGTGTTTTGAACAGAATGAGCTCCTCCACACAAACTACAAAAGTTTCCAAGAATATTGATGATGATGAAAATGAAGATTAGTGTTTTAGAGCACAAAATGGTGAGGTCAACTGTCCTCTTGTATGAAATAGATAGTTGCAAGTGGCAAATATCTATTAAAAACAATAAATGTTAAATCCAAGTTGTATTAGCAAACAAAAGTTTTAAATACAACACATATTTTGGGATTCATAAAAGACCAACCATAAAATGTAGACTAAATGCAACAGAATAACTAGCTAAAATCAAGGATAACATACTAATAAAGATACAGTGAAAAGGGCCCAGATTATTGTGGCTGGATGACTATGTATAAATAATGGGTGACTAAGCCACTCTGCAACACATTAAAATCTCACACCCAATGTTTAGGAAAGGAGTCCTCATGTCATACAAAATCTCAAACCATGATCCACACCTGTCCCTTTATCAGTTAAAATGGAATGAAGTCATGTGGGAGACATAGGTCTGCCCTCAGGTCTTCATATAAAACATATTCATTTTCCATGTCTTTCTCTGAGAAAAAAAAAAGTATCCTAAGGGACTGTTTCCACATATTTAAGATGTTTGCGTAACTGTTAAGTGAATAATGTAGATTGCTTTCATTACACATATATTTAGTAGTGCCATAGCTACTTGGGGAATTATAGGTTTTAAATTCTATCTTTTATTTCTTTGCAAAACATGTAAATTCCATATCAAGCATAATTAAATTTTGGCCTACTTGTGTGGGCATAAAAGTATCGAGTTTTATCAATATTTTAAGTGCATTACATTACTATACTAATAGTATACACATGTATTAGTGTTCCACAAAAATTTAGTGACTGTTGTTAACAGTTAATAAAGTATTACTATTATTGTCTACACAAATTTTGTAAAATTCTTGTAAACAGTCATGAATGAGAAGTGTTTGAGCTGCTGTAGGAAAGTTAGGTCTGGTGTTCTATGCAGCTGTTGTGACAGATGCTCACATTGGGGGGAATGTACAGGAATGTGAACTGGGGAACTAAATTGGTCTTCTCCATGATACTGGAAAGTATGTTCAAGGGATAGGTGGATGTGACTGAAGTTTGTACACAATAGACTTACACCAGGAAAACATCTGTTTCATAAAAAGTAGAAAGTAGGAGGAAAATTCTGCTGTTAGGTAGTAGCCATGGAAGATGTGTGCACTAGATCTTGCAGGAAAACTTAGGTGACAGGTACCAGGTGACAAGATTTTTCAAGCCCAGTGCATGTCCTAGCCAAGTGACAGAGGATGTAGCGTCATTGTGCAAGGGTCTTATGGCACAGAATCATGTTGTGATAGTGACTGGAGCTTGAAATGGTATTGATAGGGATCACGGCTACAATATTGAGTGCAACCTGGTACAAATAGCATGTGCAATGAACCCTACAAATGTTGGCTTGGTTCCAGCTTTCATGCAGTATGACTGGTCACATTTGAACAGCAGTGCCATAATGTCTCTATGGAGTTAGGTTAGCTGCTTCAGGTGGCTACTATGTCGGGCATAGGTTTGGTTCCTGTTGATGCTATTGGTAGGTGGGACTTTATTTATTCATGTCAGAAACATTTACGATGTATAAAATAATGTACAATATTTACATGTCATGTGTATATATACAGGGTGTTTATAAATGAATATTGGGGTTTTAATGCTTTATAATATTTATTACATTAAACTTACAGTTTTAAATGATATGTCAAATGAAAGAGCAACTCAAGCAGTTTTACCAAGAACCTTATAAATATTCAATATGAGCACCATTTGTCACACGGCACACATCAAGTCTATAGCAGAGTTCTTCCCAAACGTTGAGAATTGAGTCTTCAGTGATTGTAGCAACAGTTGCTTCAATCTGATTTCTTAATTCAGGGAGGACTGCTGGTAGTGGAGGCATGCACGCATGAGCCTTGATGAAGCACCAAAGGAAAAACTTGCATGCATTAGGTCGGGTGAACATGGAGGCCATGCAAAACAAGCCAATGACAGGGCATGCTTTGCATGGTCTCCACCTGCACCCAACCTAACACAATGTGATTTTTTACTTTTGCAGCTTCATCAAGGATCATGTGTACATGCCTCTGCTACCAGCAGACCTCCCTGAATTAAGAAACTGGATTGAAGAAGCTGTTGCTAAAATCACTGAAGACACACTTATCAACATTTGGGAAGAACTCAGCTATAGACTTGTGTGCTGTGTGACAAATGGTGCTCACATTGAACATTTATAAGGTTCTTGGTAGAACTGTTAGAGTTGCTCTTTCATTTGACATATCATTTATAACTTTAAGTTTAATGTAATAAATATTATAAAGCATTAAAACCCCAGTATTCATTTATAAACACCCTTTATTTACTAGACAATTATTTACACTTTTGCCAGCCAGAAGTTAGCAAACTCTATTGCATTTGGCATTGCATGTAGCAGGTCTTGTGTTGTGCATGTGCATGTGAATCTGATTCCTGCACGTGGTGCCCATGCATAGGTATCTGAAACAGGTACTAAACTAAACATCAGCATTCCACAAGCACTTATGAGGTGGGACTTAACAAGGCATGTCCTGCATCTCAATAGGAAAGGGAAGAGTGAACGGGCCAGGGTGATAGCAAAAACTTTAAGGGGGGGGGGGGGGGGGGGACACTGAAACTCATGGTGATACCTCTTTTTTAGGCTAAGATCATTGTCCAATGATTCACCATTGAATGAAATTAAACTTAATTAGAAGCTCAGACAGGGAGGTACTAGAAATGTTAAAATATCACAAGGTTCTCATGAAAGTACAGTGAAAAGTGATGTTAGTATATCACATGAATCTCATAAAAGTACAGGAAAAATAATGTTAGTATATTGCATCAGAATATAAGGCGACTAAAAAACAAAGTAGGTGAGCTTCTAGTTTGTTTAGAAGTTTTAGAAACTTTGGGTGGAATAAGTGTACTATGCCTGTCTGAACATCATATAGTAACAAAAATGGAAAAGGTAAATGTAGGTGGGTATAAGATTTCAGCACATGTAGATAGGGGCACTATGGAGAGAGAGGGAATTGCCATACATGTTAAAATTTAACATAGTGTGAAAAACTTGGATTCTTTGTTGTGATATCTGCCAGAAACGGAGACGCAAATTATTGTTTGTGGGGATTTCAATGTAGATTTTCTGAAAGAGTCTGATAGGAAGCATGACCTTGAAGTGTTACTTGGTTCTTTAATTTTGACATCAGTTACTGATTTTTCTACTTCGGTAGTACAGGAAGGCAGCACATTGATAGGTAATGTTTTTATATAGACCAAGATAAGTTTAATCAAATAAAAACATTTCCTGGTAAGAATGGTCTTTCTGATCATGATGCACAGCTAGTTACATACAGTATATGACATACCTCCATACAGTAATGCAAATCAGTCCTCCAAAATAGTGCATACAATTAAAGTTTAAGCAATTACAGATCTTAAAGGGAAAGCTTTCGACAGTTAGTCTGGAATGAGGTGTACAGGGAAACCAATACTAATTTAAAATTTAACCTATTTCATGATAAGTTTGCAAGTATATTAGAAAATGAGTTTCCTAAGGAAATAGTGAAACATAATTGTGAGAAACCATATCAAAAGCCATGGCTTACTAAAGGGATAAAAATATCTTGAAAATAGAAAATGTAAATGTATCCTGTAGCTAGATGGGGAATATTCATTGCACAATAGCATGCAATACACATACAATACAACACACACACACACACACACACACACACACACACAGAAGCACCAATGAAACTGGTATAGGCATGCGTATTCAAATACAGAGATATGTAAACAGTCAGAATACAGCACTGCACTCGGCAATGCCTATATAAGACAACAAGTGCCTGGCACAGTTGTTAGATAGGTTACTGCTGCTACAATGCCAGGTTATCAAGATTTAAGTCAATTTGAATGTGGTGTTATAGTCGGCGCATGAGTGATGGGACACAGCATCTCCAAGGTAGTAGTGAAGTGGGGATTTTCCCTTACGGCCATTTCACGAGTGGATGATGGGTATCAGGAACCCAGTAAAACATCAAATCTCTGACATCCTTGCAGCCAGGGAAAGATCCTGTAAGAATGGGACCAAAGAACAACCAAAGAGAATTGTTCAACGTGACAGAAGTGTAACCCTTCCGCAAATTGCTGCACATTTCAATTCTGGGCCATCAACAAGTGTCAGTGTGCAAACCATTCACTGAAACATCATTCATATGGGCTTTCAAAGCCAAAGGTCCACTCGTATACCCTTGATAACTGCATGACACAAAGCTTTACACCTTGCCTGGGCC
Organism: Schistocerca cancellata; assembly: GCF_023864275.1. Lineage (NCBI taxonomy): Eukaryota > Metazoa > Arthropoda > Insecta > Orthoptera > Acrididae > Schistocerca > Schistocerca cancellata. The sequence continues at coordinate 295,605,448 of NC_064629.1, forward strand.
TGTTGGCGCCGACTTTGGACTGTTGATGGCTGGAAACATATTACCTGGTTGAACGAGTCTTGTTTCAAATTGTATCAAGCAGATGGACGTGTACAGGTATGGAAACAACTTCATGAATCCATGGACCCTGCATGTCATGAGGGGCTGTTAAAGCTGGTGGAGGCTCTGTAATGATGTGGGGCATGTGCAGTTGGAGTGATATGGGACCCCTGATACATCTAGATACGACTCTGACAGGTGACACATATGTAAGCATCCTGAGCGCCTGCATTCATTTATGTCCATTGTGCATTCCGATGCACTTGGGCAGTTCCAGCAGGACACAGGACAATGAAACACCCCTTGCGTCCAGAATTGCTACAGACTGGCTCCAGGAACACTGGGCACCAAGTTCCCCAGACATGAAAATAATTGAGCATATCTGGGGTGCCTTGCAACATGCTGTTCAAAAGTGATCTCCACCACCTTGTGGTCTTACAGATTCATGGTTTCAGTTCTCTCCAGCACTACTTCAGACATTAGTCAAGTCCTTGTCACATTGTGATGTTGCAGCACTTCTTCATGTTCATGAGGGCACTACACAATATTAGGCAGGCGTACCAGTTTCTTTGGCTCTGTGTGTGTGTGTGTGTGTGTGTGTGTGTGTGTGTGTGTTTTCCACATCATTTCAAAATGTTGTAGTCATGATTTATGGCACAAGTATTAATGTAATATAATGTTGAAGTATACTGTACTGACACCAATGTTCCACATCTTTGACATACTGGTGGTTCCTTGCAATGTAAGAGATGCTCATGTGTCAGTGGGGGAATGTCTCCCTGTAAGGCTTGTAATAGCTACTTTGCTCATCACGGTGAAAAGAAGTAACCATGGTCAAACTGAAAGTTTCACTGACCACAGATTATTACTCCTCATTTCCAGCCACTGAGCCTTTCACCAACACATGGTATTCTGGGTCAAGAATGTGATTACAGACTGCAAGGGGACTGAACACTGAGCAGGAGGTAGAAGGGAGCAAGAAGGCTCCACAGCAGCCACATTAGTGAGTTCATTTCCCCAGAGCCTTATGAACCCTGGAACAAACTACTACCTTTTCCTTTCTTATCAACAAAAGGAGAGTGCCCTGCTCTTCTTGCACCATCATATCCATTGAGTACATCTGACAATCTGACCAATAAGAAGAAGAGCAATTTGGGGATGACAGCAGATGAGGAATTTCTTGTCATGATACTGTCTCAGCTACTGCAGAGCCCTCAGGATAGTAAACAATTCTGTATAATAAACTGGAAAATGCTTCAGGAGCCCTATCCTAAGAATAACTTGCAGCACATGATCAAACAGCTGATAAACCATAATACTTAGACTCATTCAAGTAGACACTAACAATATCCAGGTGTCAATTTAAAACTCCCTAACATTTAGTATTATAAATATAATCTGGGGTACAATGTTTCCTGTGCCATTCACTTCTAAAAGTAACCTGGACCACTCAGTAGCTAGGAGGATATACTACTCCACCCCTAGCTTTGGACCTTAATGTTCTCCTCCTGCAGTGCCCAAAGGCTCTCCCTCACATGGATCTCAAATGGCCTCATTACTCATAGGTGATCATGGAACAGACATCCAGTAATGACTGGGTAATGGAGGCAAATGCTGAAAGTTTTGGGACACAAGAAGGTGTGGATGCTTGGCACAACATAGGAGAAGACATTAAACAGAGAGTGGAGGCTTAGCAGCCTCTCCACACAAGCTAACAACTGGGTCTGTTTGATAAGCCATTGTTGAAAGCCTTACACCATGATGGTGACACACACCTAGTACTTTGAGGTATGAAGACCTTGCTAACCCACAAATCTGACATCCATATTCTAGCCAGGATCACACAAAAGGCTTTATAAAATTGGAGCAGACATGCCCTGTCTGCTCCGTAAGACCTATGAGTGATGCATTTGAGAAACATTAAAGCCTTGAGGCACCACAATTTAAGTTTCTTAACCTGTGGAAATCACATTAGGCTATCATGAAACATGAGGCCCATATACTTCACATTTTTCTTAAAAGTGAGAATGGAACCCCCAGTTTTAAAGCAGGTGTATTAAAAAGAGTGGAAGCAATTAAAATTGCCACACACAGATTTCTCCGAAGAGAATTTGAAACATCTGGTGTTTGCCCATTCCTCCAACTGCCTGACTGCAAAATCCAACTGTCGAGTAATTGTTGCAAGATTGAAGGATGCTCAGAAGATGGAGAAGCCCACCGTCATGAAAGAAAACTGTATGGGACTTCTTACAATGGACATGATACTGTTTATCATGAAGGTGAACACTGAACCCCGTTACATTTAAAACACTCCCCTGAGGAATGCCATTCTCCTGCTTAAAAATGTCTAACAGAACAGTGCCAACCCTATATCGAAAATATCTTTCTGAGAGGAAGAATGGCATCATAATAGTAAGGAGACATCTGTGGAAACCCCAGACGTATAGCTCCAACACAATATTTAGCCTTCAGGAAGTTGCCTAGGCCTTTTCCAAACTGAAGAATACACCATCAAGGTATTGCTTATTTAGGAAAGCTTGCAAAACTGCTGCTTCCAGCAATACCTCCTAAACCCACACGAGGAGCGACTTATTAGTGCCTTGCTTTTGAGAATCCACACAAGGCACTGGCTGACCATTTGCTCCACTGTCTTTCCTAAGCATTTGTGAGACTCATACTATGAAATGAAATGAGCATTTGGTGTCAGTGGCCGGGAGGCCCCTTGCGGGTCAGGTCCAGCTGCCTTGGTGCAGGTCTGATTAATACATTTCATGATACACTGGGTGACCTGTGTGCTGGATGTGGATGAAATGATGATGAAGACAACACAACACGCAGTCCATGAGTGGAGAAAATCTCCAACCCAGCCAGGAGTCGAACCCGGGCCCAAAGGATGGCAATCCGTCACACCGACGACTCAGCTATCGGGGTGGACACTGATACTATGAGTATGATAACGACTGGAGTGAGTATGATCCTTCCCTGATTTTAAAATGGGGATTAAAATAGATTCTTTCCATGAGTTTGAAAATACTCTTGCAACTAATTTTCATTAAAGAGGTGAAGGAGGATCTCCTTCTATAGGACATTCAACTGTTTCAACCTACTGTATGTTTCACACGGTGACTGGGGTCAGTATCACGAGCTACTGACAATGCAGAATCCAGCTCCCACAATGAGAAATGCCAGTCATATTCCTCCATGTTTGTGGAATGGAAATCCCAGCCAACCCTCCCCTGTGTCACCCAGTAACAATGGAACACTACAATTAGCCATGATGTTCTTATATAATTCACCCATTGTCCAAGCAATGTCTCCTGGCAATGTTCAGAGGCATCCCTGCTCTCGTACAGCTCTGTAGGGCACTGACTGAAACACTGCAGAACCACCGTTCTGTCTGAGATTGCATGATGGCAGAATGACATCATTCCATCAAAGGACATGATGCCTCCTAAGTGCTCTTGATGACCTGAGGATGTATGCATCAGAATCTTGGTGAATCACAGCTGCAATGTAATACTCTCAGTCCTGGGCACATTCACAGTGCTTGAAAACAGCTAGGTGGCTGTAAAGCATTGAGTCAGCCATTCCGAACAGCCATCTCATCAGCTTCCTTTCAGGATCTGCTTCAGATGAGATAGTGGTCATTTCCATGACAGTCATCATCCACCTCTGGCTGAGGAGCACCTGCGAGGACAGATGAGCAGGAAGAGATCAACCTGTAGCGGTTTGGAATAAGTAAAATGCTTTCTTTTTGCATGACATCCTTAAGCAGTTGACCCATGGGGTAAGTGGTGTGTGCATTAAAATCTCCTAAGAGAATAAAGGAATGGGACAGTTCAGCAATGAGCTTGTTTGAAGATCTCACTGTTAATGGGCTCATGGAGTGTCAGGTAAGCCTAAATGCCATGAATTAAGAAAATCAAGATGTTCTTTGAAGATCTCACTGTTAATGGGCTCTTGGAGTGACAGGTAAGCCGAAATGCCATGAATGAAGAAAATCAGGGGATGCATTATTTCAATGTTACCAAACAGCATTTGACTCAGTACCATACCAACAGCCACTGGTTGTAGCATTGCGGTTAAGATCACAGATGAGCAGTGGAATGTGTCCCTGATGAACACCGCCAAACTTCATTTTGTCCTGTCACCAGTAAGCTTGCCATTCATGTAGATACAATAGCCCCTAAGTACAGGTGCCTCAGTATGTAAAAATGAGTCTCATGGAGACAGGCACAAAGATCTGTTCTGTATGAGGAGTCTCAGTTCCTCCAAATGGATGCTGTAGCCATACAAATTCCACTGAAGTATAGAAGCCATTCTAGCATAATGGTTTTAATTTATCCATATCTTTGTGTTGGCATGGTGAGACACTGGTAGAGTGAGGGAGAGTGGAGCAGCTGTCTGGGTCTACATGACATTCACCTCATCACTCACATATGCCAGTATGTCACCTGATGGCACCTGGAGCAGATTTTGACCCACCTGCCATGCTCCTTTCACAGCCCCTTTTCCTTCCAAGTTTGGTGTGGAAAGGGGGAGATGAGGGGCACTCTGTTTTTAGGGTGCCCTCCCTGTACTGAGTGTTGGAGATTTGCTCTTCTCTTGTGTTACAGCTGTCTATGTTGCTGTGTTATCATTCTGTTTACTTTTTCAGATGCAAGTGCTGGTACAGATGTTAGTGGTGGCTTCTGTTTCACTGGATGTTTTTTGCACTGAAATATTTTACTTCACTGATGTAACATAGTAGGTTGCAAAGATTTTTGTAGCCTTATATTCTTCCTTCAGCATAAGGGATCTGCTTTGTAACTTTTATTTCTTGAATTTTTCATTTCTCAGTGATTACCAAGCAGTCTCTGCTCCAGTCTGGGTGGTTCCCATAGCAGTTAATGCATGTAACTGGAGACAGACAGTCAGTGCCACCCTCATGAGTTGCCTCTCCACATTTCCCACAAGTCGCTACAAACCCGCACCTCAGTGTTGTGCCCAAATATCTTGCATTACACTTCATAGGGTTAGGTGAGTAAGGTACACCCCTAAATCAGAGGAATCCTGCCGTAATGTGCTCAGGCAGTGATGGAGAAGTGGTGTCTTCTTACACTCTTTCCATTATTCCTTCATGTTATTTGTTCCAGATCAGTTGTACCCTTTCTTGTTTCAGTTCTGAGATATCCATGTGCATAACATAGCACCATGTTACCACACCCTTGCTTGATTTGAGGGAGTTTCAGATCTCAACTATGTCATAGTCACCCAATTTTTTGACTTCCTTTGAAGTTCCAACTGACTTGACCTGCTGAATTCAGCTTTGTTTAATAGATTTGAAGGTATCAGCAAGCCCTTCTTGACATTTATGAATATAGAAATGAGGCACTTGAGCACTAGCCTCCCTCAGTCTCTTGGTATAGGGGTTATGAATACTCCCAAATGGTGCAACAAGCACACCGGCCACCTTCAGACTATGGGTTTCTAACCATCCTCGCAATCCAAGTGGTTAAGCTAATATCCCCATTCCCTCTGACAAGCAACATTGTGACAAGCAACATTGTGCTGTTGTTTCACACACTGTTCACTGAAGCATGCCAGAGCTTATGGTTAAAGAGAACTGGTAGTGTTCACCAGTTCCCAGACCAGGAAATCCAAATCACAAAACCTGTACTGAGTCAATGAAGATTGAGCTGTGTGATGCACCCACCATTTGACACAACTTTTATCCACCCCCAAGAACACTGAATAGGTAAAACCCAACTTACTTTTCTCACATGACATCCTGAAAGCCATGAATGAAGATTTCATTTCCAAATATGGTTTTTGTGTCAGAACCACACCAGTGCTCACTAGTAAAGTATTATTAGATGGGGTAGCAAAGAAATTTGTGATCAGATTGAGGAATTCATGGTTGGGAGGATTCACTAAGTTATTCTGGATGGAGACTCACTGACAGCTGTAGAAGTAACTTCAGGCATTCCCCACATATGTGTTTTGGGACCCTCATTGTTTATGTTACAAATTAATCAACTGGCAGTCAACATAATTACTAAACTCAGACTTTGGTAGATGAAGCAGTAATGTATCATAAAGTTCTATTCGAAAATATCTGAGCAAATATCCAGACAGATCTTGATAAGATTTTAAAGGGTTTAAAGTTTCACTACTTGTTTTAAATGTTTAAAAATGCGAAACTTTGTGTTTCAAAAAGACAGACAAGGTATTTCATTTGACTACAGTATTGATGAGTCACTGCAAGATTCAGTCAACTTATAGAAATACCAGTGTGGAATAGTTCATGGGAACAATAAATGGAAAAATGGCATGTGTTCAGTCACGTGTAAATCAAAATTATAGACTTTGCTTCATGTGTAGGACACTGGAAAATCACAGTCAGTTTCTAAATGAGATCTCAAATGACCAATCCTAAAATATTGTTCAAGTCTGTGGGACTCATACCAGATAAAACTAACAGGTCATGTTGACTGTATGTAAACAAGAGCAGTACAAATGATCACAAGACAGCATCATGAAAATTCTGAAAACCTAAATACACAGACACTTGATGATAGACTTCATTTGTCCTGCAAAAGCCAACTTACAACTATTAAAGAACCAGCAGCAACTGAGAAATATTGGACTACACTACAGCCCTCTATGTGCCACTCCTGTAGGAACTACAAAGACAACATCAGGCTAATTACAATATGCATACTCGAGGTTCATCACGGTGTGCCACAGGGATCTAAATTGGGACCACTTCTTTTCCTTGTACACATAAATGACTTACCAGGAAATATAGATGTAAAGACATATATGTATGCAGATGACACAACTTTTCTATCTGTAAACCATGTACTTGATAACCTTGTAAGTGATATGAAATTGGCAAAAGAAAATGCAACATCATGGTTTAATGCCAATGGTCTGCTATTAAATGAGGAAAAGACCCAGAATATGTGGTTCAGTCTATCAAAGACTACAAAAATAGAAAAACAAAAGACAAAGTTTTTAGGTATCGTACTTGACAACAGTCTAACATGGAACTCTCATGTTGATCACATAGTGGTTAGGTTGTCAAGAGTTATATATTTGTTGAAGAGACTGATGTGTTGTGTGACATTTGAGTATGTAAGGACAGCGTACTTTGCCTTTTTTCAATCTGTTTTAAGGTATGGGTTAATACTCTGGGGAAACAGCAGAAAAATAAATGAAATTATGGTGATCCAAAAGAAAGCAATCAGAGTAATGGCTAAGGTAGATAATAGAACACATTGTAAACCATTGTTCATTAAATATAGAATTTTAACAGTAATTAATTTATATATTCTTGACAGTGTTAACTACATACTTGTTGAACTACCTAATTTAAGTGTAACAAATGAAAGGCATGGCTACTATACAAGAACGTGTACTTCTCTGCTGTTGCCACAAAATAGGTTAGCTAAAACTAACAATAGTCATAAGTATATGGCAATTAAAATATATAATAAATTGTCTAAAAATGGGTCAATCAAGCCTGACAAATTATTTAAAGACAATGTTCATAACTTCTTGTTAACTAACCCATTCTATTCATTAGAAGAATTTTTAGAAATGCCCAATATCAACTTAAATATGTAAAAATTTATTTTATAAAATTAATAGGTTAAGTGAACTGACGAAGTCTATTGCATGTAATAATGCTGAATGACTAATAAAGAATCTGAATCTGAATCTGAATCATAGAGGTATCTAAGCTCCCACACTCTGTACATGAGTGGAATGAGAAAAAAACCAGTTATGCAGTACGGTAGAAAATACATCCATTTACCTCTACATACATATCTGCAAGCCACCATATGGTGCATGGTGGAGGGTACACTGTACGGGTATTAGTCATTTCATTTCCTGTTCCACTCACAAATAGAGTGAGGGGGATAACGGCAGTCTATATGCCTCTGTACAAACCATATGTTCTCTTATCTTGTCTTCTTGGTCATCATGCAAAATGCATAAAGGTTATAGCAGAACAGTTCTGCAGACAGCTTCAAATGCCTTTTAACTAAATTTTACATATAATGTTCCTCAAAAATAATGTCACCTTCCCTCCATGAATTCCCATTTGAATACCCATAGCATCTCCATACTATGTGCATGTTGCTCAAACCTATCAGTTATAAATATAGCAGCCTGCCTCTGAATTGCTTCAGTGCCATCCTGTAATTTGATGTGGTGCAGATCCCAAATACTTCAACAATACTCAAGAATGGCTCACAGTAATTTTTCCTATAAGGGGTCTCCTTTACAAATGATCCACACTTTCCCAAAATTCTCCCAATAAATCAAAGTCAATCATTTGCATTCCCTACCACATTCCTTACATGCTTGTTCCATTTCATATAGCTTTGCAGTGTTACTCCTAGATATTTACTCGATGTGACTATCTCAACAGTGCACAACTAATGCTGTACCATATTCGAACAAAACAGGCTTTATTTCTTTCCTGATAATTTGCATTAACCTACATTTATTCTACATTTCAAATTATGTGCCATCCATCACCCCAATCAGAAATTTTGTCTAAGTAATTTTGTATCCTCCTACTGTCACACAACTTCCACACCTTTCCATACACCTCAGCATCACTAGCAAACAGCTGCAGTTTGCTGCCAGATCATTTATAGATACAGAAAATAACAGCTATCTTATCACATTTCCTTGGGGCATTTACACTACCTTTGTCCCTATGAACGCTTGCTGTCGAGGACAACATACTGGTTTCTGTTAATAAACAGGTCTTCGAGCACTCACATATCTGGGAATCTTTACTGTATTCTTTTGCCTTCATTAAGGTGTGGTGGTGTTGGAACAGAGGTATGCGCAACTGTAGCAGCAATACAGTCCTTTCATTAGGTATATCGTCAGGAAAGCAAACAAATTGAAATTGCAGGTATATTTTTAGATTTGACAAATGCTCTTTACTCTGAAAACATGTGTTACCTCTGAGGGAACCTGACAAATACTTTTACTCCATAAAACAATAAAATATGGGTTACCTCTAACAGAACTGAAGTCATATAACTTCAAGGACCTTTCTATCCATCTTTCAGCTAAGTATATAATAAACTGCAAGAAAAGTATGACAATAACATTTGAAACTGATCGTAAAGTCAAACATTTTCACTCCAGTAGTGTAAGAGTACTCCAAGTGTGTCTCAGGCATCAATACTTGTTCCTTTTTCTACTTCATGCACAGAATGTATCATAATTGATACTTAAGACTGACATGAGAGAAAATACACAAAACAAAAGAGTAAGTGTTCCAGTAAATGTAACTTATGAGTCATTTGAGGAATAATTGTGAATGTGTTGTTATAATCTGCCACTGACTTCAGTTGAGTCCACATTCAGCTGTCCTCACATTTCACCCATGAAATACAATGCTTAAGAGCATCAAATGTTACAGTTTACTATACACATGTACTTTTAAAGGGGATGATACATGTGTCATCCTCATATTTGGATGCAGTACTGTATTCATCTCTGTGGTGACTTACAAATTCTTCCAAACACATCCAGGTCATCTTGTAAAACTATACAACTCACTGCTCCTATTCTTCCACTGAATCAATAGAGGTGTTTATTTCACTTTTAAGGCGAGTCCATTCAGAAAACTTCACAGGGTGAGTTAAGGTGATCTTGGAAGCAAATGTACAGGCATTGCTTGATCTCTGCATCTTGAACCATACTGGTGCACTGGATGTAGCTGTACAACAGCAGCAACATGTGCCATTGTCACATCATGCATGTTATGTACTTTCCAATGTCCACAAGAGGTATGAGTGACATTTGAGCCTACTTCCATGAGGACTTAATGGAAAAGTTTACATTTCATATAAATTGGTACTAACGTGTACAATATTTCATACAGGAGTCAGTAGCAGCTGGTAACCACACATTTTCAGTTGTCTTGCAAGAAACTCATTTACAGATCCATGTTTACTGCACCTTTTTAGCTTTCATTATCATGTAATTTCACCACTAACAGTTTTTGCCATTCATTATGATACATCCTATATATTAACAACATGCTGCAACCATGTAACTCCCACTTAACAACACATGCAGGTATCATCTCAATCCTTATCTGGGACAGACAGTATAAGGAGCTGGAATATTTTGTGACTAATGGTGTACCATAGCAGAAATAGCTAAACATTTCAATAACAGGGGGCTGCAAGTGAGCATCGACTAATGTTTAAAGCTTTTTCTTTGTCCATAAATCATATTTCACAATGATATTAGACATGTCTTGCAGCTATTTTTTTTATAGAATAAACTAATTTCTTATAAATTCATCATTTCCTTGTATAATAATATAACTGATAATCAGTAGTAGTACACAGTGATATGCTAATAGCCTGCAATAATTTACACAACAGTCTTTCATACATAAGGAAAGTCTACAAAGTTATATGTTTTTGCCACATAGCTGAAAATACTAAAAATACGTTTATACAAACTGAAAATTGGTGATGTAGATCATATATGTGTAGCCATAATGCAGAAAGTATTTAGACATTTATACATAGTATTTTGAGCACTACACTGTGGTTTCAATTTTTCTTCTTGCAGTACATTTGTTTCCTCCTACAAAGGAAGTGTTTTAATCCATTTCCCACTTTATATTTGTTGTATGAATTTACCTGCAACTACTGCTTCAACTTACATCAAGCCCAGGGGTGAGAAATTCTGTCAGTTTTTATTTGAAGGCACTTAGTCCCTTTTTTTCCCTGGGATGTGCTAATATAGCCATGACAAGAGTGGAATGTCAATTAGTATGAACTGAGCCTAAGGACAACACAACATCCAGTCCCCAAGTGGAGAAAACCACCAACCCAGCCAGGAATCGAACCCAAGCCCTTTCCATCAGTCATCAATTCATCACGCTAACAACTCAGCAACAAAGGTGGACCCTCATTTCCTTCATGAACTTTATGCTAAGTGACACCCTGTTATAAGGTAAGCTTCCTGCATTTGTAGGGTCCCTGTCTAGTCATTTTCAATCTGTTGCTGCAGAAATGGTAATTTTCATTAGTTCTAGTGTTGTGGTCATGAAAATTTCTGCTTGGGGATACTTTACAATTTACCATTAAAAGAAGTATTATCTCATATATGTTCAAACTTGGTGCAGATAGAATTTTAAATTCTTTGAATTTGTTTTTGCAGCAATAGCAGGAGCAGCAGCAGACATGAAAACAACTATCCATGGGGCAGCAAGTAGACGGAAAAGGACACCTCCTTCCCACCTAAAGGATTTTTTAATTGCAGATATGACGAAAAAGAAGCCACCAAGATAAGTAACATTAAATGTCTTACAGTACTCCACCAAAATATTCAGTGTGTAAAAAAACAAAGTCCAATAGCTGGAAGTCGAGTTACAAATCTTAGATAGCACTGTTATCTGTATTACAGAGCACTGGTATAAAGAAAGTGAAATCTTATATATTAATTTACCCTCATATGTCCAAGCATGTTCTTATTGCAGAAACACAATGAAAGGTGGAGGATCATGTATTTATGTTAAGAACAGCATTGAATTTAAAGTCAGAAATGATATTATCATGCTAAGTGTAGACAAAGATTTTGAAGTGTCAGCAATACAGATAGTTGCTATAAATATGCCCAAGAAAGTAACTATATTATGTGTATATCATTCTCCCAGTGGTAATTTAGAGATATTCTTTTCAAAACTTATACAAAGCCTAGAACTAGCGTTGACTCTGAAACATAATATCCTTTTGTGTGGGGACTTTAACATAAATACAAATAAAACAGATGACACCAGTAACACATTTATGAATATCCTACATAGTTTTGGTCTATCATCACTAGTCAACTGTGCAACAAGAACAACCACACATTCATCATCTACCATTGACCATGTAGCTACAGATGTAGGCAGAGAAAACTATGATCTACTTGTCAAAAATCTGAGACTGTGTGATCATCTATGTCAGATTATAAAAGTAAAAGCTTGTGTAAAAAAAGAATCAAAACTGCATGTATATAAAAGAGTTTACTCTCCATCAGCTTTGCAAGAGTTTTCCTTAAAGTTAGCACATGAAAGTTGGGAAGGAATATACACAGAAACTAAAGTGAATAGCAAGTTCTCCAATTTTGTGTCTGAGTTTAAATTAAAATTTGAAGAAATATTCCCCAAAGCATTAATTCCCATTGGAACACCAACCAACAATAAATGGATTCCTAGAGGAATTAGAAAAAGTGCTCAAACTTGTAAATACCTAAACTCCATTAAAAAAGATGATAGTGATCCAGTTGTTTTTGCACTACTACAAAAACTACAAAAGCATCTACAGGAAGGTAATCAACACTGCAAAAAATCAGCCAATGATAGATTCATAAATTTAGCCAATAATAAAAGTAAAGCTACATGGCCTGTAGTGAAACAAGAAACAGGAACTGTGAAGCAGAGAGGTATAAACACACAAATCAGGAACAAGGAAAACTTAGAAAGTAACCCAAAGGAATTACCAAATTTTGTGAATACCTACTTTAGCAGCATTGCAACGAACTTACAGAAATTTTTTTCGAAAGGTGCTAATCAACCAATATAGAAGCATATAGCAAACTCAATGGTATTGCTTTCAACTACTGAGGAGGAAGTATGCAATGTTGTAAGGCAATTAAAGAACAAAAACTCGGTAGGTTTAGATGAAATCCCAATGTGTGTGCTGAAAAAATGCATAAACGGTATCAAAGCTCCACTAACAGAAATCATAAATGAATCCTTCAAAACTGATTGCTTCCCTGGCTATCTGAAGCATGCCAAAATTTTACCAGTTCACAAGAAAGGTGATGTAGAAAACATTGAGAACTACAGACCAATAGCCCTATTGTCATGCTTTTCCAGAGTGATAGAAACAATAATGAAAAACAGGATTTTGAGCTATCTAAGTAAATTCAACCTCCTCTGCAATTACCAGCATGGTTTCAGGCCTCGTAGAGGTACAGAATCTGCAATAGCACAATTTACAAAAACAGTTTCAGAAGCGCTAGATGAGAACTGCTATGTAACTGGCCTTTTCCTAGACCTGTCTAAGGCATTTGATATAGTTGACCCCAGAAGCTGTTGCATAAATCAGAGGCACTAGGAGTAAGGGGCGTGGTTCTCAAATGGTCTTGTTCATATCTAGAAAACAGAGTACAGTCAGTAGAGGTCACACATGTCTCCAGTGGATCAAAGTACATTGAGAAACATATATCTGATCCACAATATATCAATACTGGGGTCCCTTAAGGAAGTGTACTAGGCCCTTTATTATTTCTGGTGTATATAAATGATTTCCTGCAACATATCAGCCATGGAGAAAAGATATTGTCTGCAGATGACAGCAACATAGTAATCACCAGTAAGACACCCACACAAATGTTGGAAAATTCTACTGAAGTGTTGAGGGATGTTCACAAATGGTCTCATGAAAACAAAGTGACTCTCAATGTAAATAAAACAAATACAATATGCTTTAGAATGAACAGAAAATACAGTCCCTTAAATTTAAGAGTAGATAACATCTCCATAGATGATGTATCTACAACAAAATTCTTATGGTTGCACATTGACAGCCAAATGAAGTGGGTAACATGCTATAAAACTCCCAAAAAAGATATCCACAACATGTTATGCACTTAGAGTCCTTGTATCTGCATCCAGTAGTGAATGTTTGAGAGCTGTATACTTCAGTTACGTTCATTCAGTAATCAGTTATGGTATATTTTCTCAGGAAACAGTGCTCAGAATTTACAAACGGTATTTAAAATGCAAAAGAGAGCAGTAAGAATTATAACAAAAAGCAGTAAGTGGGCCCACTGCAAAGAACTTTTCAAAATGTTAGAAATTCTGTTTCTTGTGAATTTATATTCCAGACCATAGTGTATATCAAGAAAAAATATAGAAAATTATAGCACAAATAGCAGTTTTCATAACTATAGTACAAGAACAAGTCACTGTCTTCACCTAGACAGGAAGAATATACATAAGACTCAAGGTGTAAAATTGTATAATAAACTGCAGCAGAAAATAAAACAAGCAGATAACATGTACCACTTTAGAAAAAATCTTAAATTGTTTTTGCAGGAACACTGCTTTTACACTATAAGTTAATTCCTTAGTACAAAATGATTGTAAATAGCTTTTGTTTCACAATATTTTGATAAGGAGCAAAAATGATTGTAAATGACTTATATGTCACAATGTTTAACTACATGTAACAACAAACTGTATAAATATATGAATGTACACAACTGACATCATCCATACATTTTAAAATGTCCACGGGTGGCTAAATAAATAAATAAAAATGATTCACATGGTGTTAGTTTTTCTGTGCATCTGATGGCTTTCTTTTGAATTTTTAAAATTCTCTGGATACATTTGTCTGCTGCTTCTCCCCATATTGGTATACAGTACAATACATGTGGGGTGCTGATAACCACGCCGTTGAGCGCCCCACAAACCAAAAAAATACATGTGGGAAGATAAGTCTGTAGTACATTTTTAGCAAGGTTTCTGTGCCCACCATACAGCACATTTTTTCATCAAGAATTTATTTGTGATTATTTTTTGACAGATCTTATCAATGTTGTTCTTCAATTTTGGAAATTTGTCCACCTCTATTCCCAGAAACCTATTACAGCACACTTCTTTTAAGTCTGCATTCTCAATGCTCAGAATAAATTCCTCTGAGCTATTAGTTCAGTTAAAATCAGAATAGATAATTTTCTCTGTATTTCCAGCTTTATGTTTTATTTAAACACGTTATTGTCTGTTTCCAACAAATGTTTTTTGTAATATCCACAGCTTTTTCTCTTATGCCATAGTCGTCTGGTACTTATAGAAGAATTTCATGACAGACAAAATCACAAGTTTATAAACACACTAGTTAGCTTCCTTTAATAATCCAGGGCCTCAGTTATGTGTGTTGTGAAATCTGCCACTAGTCTTAGTGAATCTCCCCTTTCTATTAAACTCATTTTGCATTTCATTTAAGATGATTTGCTTTTCTATGAAATTTATCATACTGTCTTTAATCACTGCTTCTACTGCTTTAGACTGAACAGCTGTGGTTCTTATAGTTCTATAGTTACCTGGATCACATTTATATCCTCCTTTTGATAATGACACCTTTAAAGTTTAGGAAATACACCTTCCTTCACTACTAAATTTATCAGGAGAGTCAGAGGCTTGTATTTTCGTTTTTTTAGTACTCTAGTTTTTCCCAAAACTTCCGTTTCACTGTAGGCCACCTTCTGGGCTTTCCATTCTCATTGTTACTGTTATGTTATGTATGAGAAGTTTATTGATTGTAGCTACCTAGTGCTGTTTGAAAATATTGTACACTTGTTGTTGACACGTCACTTCTTTCCCTTCCGTTGTCAATAATATATTTGTATCTTTTAAGGTTTGGACTCTTTTTTTGTTCTTATTTATACAATTATAGACTCTTTTAGAGATGCTAGAAGATGTTTATGTTTCTAATTTTTTGTGGCTAGAATTTCTAATTTCCTTCTGTTAACGTGCTTGTGTATGTTTTCTTCTTGCATCTGTACACCTCATGATGGTCCTGTCCACCTTTCTGGTAATTTTCATCTCTTGCTTTGTTAATTGATATGGTGTCCCAGTTTTCATTTGGTTTACCCCTAATAGTTCTGCATATTTTAGGACAAGGTATGCCTATGTGGTGTCATAATACATCACAGAAATATTCTCAGCTCTTTTCTACACTGGCCTCTATGTCAGGGTGTATATGTGGACGAAGAAAAAAAATTCCCAGATTTCCCGGTTAAAAATACACTTTCTCCCAGATGAAAATAGATTTTTTCCATGTTAAGTAACAGTATACTCTTCCTCAAAACTGTAAATTTCATCAATCCTTTAAATGGTTGTGGTTTTGTACACCGGCGTAGAATTTCCCGGCACTTTAGAAAATCAAACTCAGTGGAAAAAACACGTTTTAGAAAGACGTCTAATGTGCAGCAGCATGTACACTGCATATTTTCGTATTACGAAAGTATAAATTCGAATTCCACCAAACACCGCATGTTACTTTCTGAAGGATTGAAATCGAGATTGCGATGTGCTTTTGTAAGCCAGTTGTAGCTCATGTCAAGCGATTTTGCCAGCCGATGACAGCGGATATTCAGATCATAGCACACGTGATGTAGTCAGCCAATAGCAACATCACTGTAAAGTAGCGCGAACACACAAATGGTTTAAATTAATATACATATATACATAGTGTTGATACAAGAAAAGAAAAGCTTTTATGTTTAATATTGGTCACTAAGACTAATAAGCTGCAAGAGAAGCTAAGCTTTAACACATAATGATCATTTTTGCACGTGTTACACTTTAAAGATACATCACAAAAATGTGCCAGTAAATTTTTTAACAACGACATAATAAAGTCTGAACTTCTGGGCTCGAAAATATTCTAAATGGTTGCACTCAAAGATTTGATTTTTGAATGAGAGTCAAATGCTCTGTGATTTAAGAAATTCATCGGAAATTCACATGCACAGAGTTCATCTTGCTTAAAAGGAAATTTACTTTGAATGTAATGCTTTCCAAACAACCATTCGCAATATTTTCCCGCTATCTGTTAGAAATAGAATCGTTTCAGCAGTTGCCAGAGCGCGCCAAATAACAGGTGTTGCAGCGCTTGTGCAGCTACGATGACGTAGGAAGCCCGTACGTTCGTACGTGTAAAACATTAAAGGATCTTCCATTATGTCATAAAAGAAACAAGACATTAGAGGACACTCCAAGAGCATGGGAATTTTGTGAACTATACTAAAATGCCCCCCATGAACCATGGACCTTGCCGTTGGTGGGGAGGCTTGCGTGCCTCAGCGATACAGATGGCCGTACCGTAGGTGCAACCACAACGGAGGGGTATCTGTTGAGAGGCCAGACAAACATGTGGTTCCTGAAGAGGGGCAGCAGCCTTTTCAGTAGTTTCAGGGGCAACAGTCTGGATAATTGACTGATCTGGCCTTGTAACATTATCCAAAACGGCCTTGCTGTGCTGGTACTGCGAACGGGTGAAAGCAAGGGGAAACTACAGCCGTAATTTTTCCTGAGGACATGCAGCTCTACTGTAGCATGGAGAGCTGCATCAAACCAGTCTCAGGACTGAAGACCACAACAACAACATACTAAAATGCATCATTCGGCTTAAAGTGCACATTCATGTGTCCAGATTCAGATGTAAATTTTCTTGGAGTACTTGTACTGTATTATCTCATGTTTGGTTCTTTATTAAGGCATAATGCCATACACGCTAGAAGATGAAAACATGAACTTGAAATGCTGCGAACAGTTGAAACTAGCCAATAGTGTGGAATTAAACACTTAGTTTCAAATAAATTGACTGCCTCAGCAGAAAAGATTAGTAAAAGTTAAATTTCTTTAACAAACCAACAAAAATAACTTCATTGTACTGCAAGGCGATTAGCGCTTGACTGTCAGAAAGGTGGAAACAAAATAAAATCTGAAACGAATTACATTTTTAGCCTTCTGTAATTATGTGAATGTATTTTAATTCACTTGATAGCTCCTGGCCACAGAAATCCATTTTGTTTTCATTTGAAGTGAGAGCAATAAACGAAGAGGAAACAGCAAAATCACTAAATGTAAACACGGGTCACGTGGAGACTACCACCTCCCACTACAACTCAGACAGCTCTGTAAATCAGCTCCGGATCTAGGATATTTCCGAACCGGGGAGATATTAGATAGTGATTCTCCCCCCTCCATTGAGCATTTGAGATAGGACGCCAAAAATTTAAAAATCAAATTTTCAAAAATATCTTCATTTTGTAGCACACATCTTTCTGAAGAGTCTGATATATAAAACATATATATTCGAGGGAACGTAAGACATGTTATTTGGTCTTATGTGTGGCAAAGTGCAGTGCCATGCCTCTCCACACAGCATTCTTCCATCGCACGTCTCTTGTATTTTGCTCTGTGCAATTCAAACATGTAATATTTTGTAATGGAATCGGTGCCGTCAAACTATATTCACACCAGTGGAAATTAAAATGTCCTGTGGTGCCTCTCCTGCTCCCAGTCGGCCTGTTTGACATCCTGATCCTTTTTATTGGCATCCCGCTCCTCTTTGAAAAAATCTCGGAAGTAATACTTGTTGGGATTATTTGTAACCGGCAGAACAAGAACTCTTCAGAGCATTTGCAGTCTTTGCTGCCTATTAACTAACAACTTGCTGATTTGTGTGACACAAAATTAAACATAGGATACATAAAATGAGTAAAGACAAGAGACAGTACACGTTTCTTCAATCTTTAAGTCCTAGCTTCTTTTCTCTCTAATCTTGCTACAGCTTTATATGGCATACTTTCCTTTCTGGGAAAGAATCTACTACCTCATCAAAGTTCGTCAACGTTTTGCTACATGGAAAAACTAAATTTCACTGTCTAATACTAGAAAAGCTGTTAATACAAATTGTACCCAAGACTGGTGTGGTTTCTTGATCTGATTACGTGGATTTTGTCACTGCTATATAAAATGAAATAGGCCTGCCCAATATTGCAGCAGTTGTTACACACAACAAATAAACGAGACTGTTTTGGCACAAATGGTCATTTTAGTAACACGACAGAATATAATTCACGAAGTACCAATATCAAATGCCTATTAGGCCTACCACCAGCAAAAAGTTTTGTGTTAGGAAATAGTTTCACATTTCATTCGTACTCTATAGCTTCTGAAACATGAGATCGAAGAGTAGTAGTACTAAATTTTTAAATAAATTTCGAATTGTCATATTCTCCCGTAATTTGTGTAAGTCCCTGTTTCTTCTCCTTCCTTGTCCTAACAAACAATCTTATCAGTATTTCTGTAACTATTCCTGCCAGTCTCAAAATTTATTTGCTGATTAATTTCGTCACTGGTTTAGTTATCCAGTTGGGCATTATTACGTGTTCGTACAACGCGTTTTCCAGGCTACTCCGAGAATAGAACTTTAGCGGCTGCTAGCCAGGGACTGTATAACTGGCCCTTGGCAGTGTAGCAGTCTGGCCAAAAATTTTCTGGCAAAATTTCATTTTCTTGGACAGACGGAGGAGACAATACGCAATCTTTGTTGCCTGTTATTCCTGTTAGTCGTTCTTTTCCACTCTGGTAGTCTGAATCTATGGAATTCGCTAGTAGTTACGACAACACTGATCATTTGCAAACCCAGTCAACCACATAAACAGCGGGGCAGGTAATCGCCCGGGGCAGGTAACCCGATTTGCCCCGGCCCCCTAGTTCACCAGCTGTTGCGCATACATGAATCTTGCAGCTTAGGTGCACCAGTAAAATTTTTTTGAATAGCATCTGGCTGCTTGCTGCTATTGCTTATACAGCTAACTGCCACACTTCTGTAGCCAGAAGAAGGAAAAGGTACTACTCATACGAGACCCAACTGCACATGCGGATAAGCTCGCTTGCATCTGCTCAAACGAATCTAATGTAAAGTTTCGACGTCATGCCCATCGGAGGCAATTCGTTGTTATGAGACATTGCATAGTCTTCCTAAAGCCTTTGACACGTTTTGCTGTTGGCAGACGCTTGTAAGAGCACTGTGTTTTGTTGTTGTATATGGTGAATTTCCTTTGCAACTTAAATTTTATTTTCGTTCCTTTTTCTCTCGTTCGTTTTTTATTGCTGCAGTATTATTCTGCAATAGTGAGATACAGTATTATTCTTTGTTAGAGTATTGGCTCTTACCAGTCAAAGTTATAAAAATTTAACTGAAAACTAAAACAATGAAAAATTCCCGGAATTCTAAAAAATTCCCGGGTTTTTCCCGGTTTTCTTCCGGATGAAAAAATTCCCTCGTTTTTCCCATATCTCCCGGTTGTCCCGGGTTGTATACACCCTGCTATGTATACATCATCCTACTTTTCTGTTTTTAACCAAATTTGTAGCCTACTCAAATTTCCAAATTTAGTTTGTCTAAAATCAGCCACTATGTTGTCCTTATTTCTCTGTTTTCTCACAGTTCCATTGTTTGTCCAAAATGGTCTGCAGTAACAGTATTCACAACCTAAACTTTTTGTCTGTCTGTAAGTATGTTTGACAGAATGTGGTCTACTAATGTGCTTCATGTTTATGTATGTTGTATTTTTCACATGAATCTGAAGATTGTATGTCTTCAAAATGTTATGGAAACTTATTGCCAGCCACTGCCTTTCAGCATGTCTGTAACCTGCTGTTACTAAAAAAAATATATTTCTTCATAATTTTATGCAGAAGCACATCAGCTTAGAATAGAAAGCTTTCAGTGCTTGACCTAGATGATTGATATATTCTGACTGAAATGCATTTTCCCCACATGAACTTTATTTCAATTGCTGCTGCTTCAAATAAAAACTCTGTGAAATTGGAGATCTTATGTGGAGAGCAGTAGCCTACTTTGCTCTCAACATACACAGCTACACCCCAACTCTTATGTTCAATTCTGCAATATTATCCTATATTTTTGTATTCCATTCAATGGAAAATCTTTCATTTACTTTCCTTTCAACCCTACCACTATTACTACTCCATTCAAACAGGCCTCAGGAGGCCCAGTGTTACTGACTGACCACCGTATCATCCTCAGCCTACATGCATCACTGGATGCAGATTTAGAGGGGCATGGCGTCAGCAGACTACTCTCCTGGCCATTATCAGTTTACGAGACCAGAACCGCTACTTCTCAATCAAATAGCTCCTCAATTTGCCTCACAAGGGCTGAATGCACCCCACTTGCCAGTGGTGCTCAGTAGACCGGACGGTCACCCGCCCAAGTGTCAGCAAAGCCCGACAATGCTTAACTTCGGTGATGTGACGGGAACTGATGTTACCAGTGAGGCAAGGCTGTTGGCCTCCATTCAACTGTTTTCTGTCACTACGAAAATGTTGGTTACAGCAGCAGCTATTAACACTTCTAATTCTCCTCATTTGTTACTGGCCATTTTCATGCATTATTTTTCAGTTGCTATTTTAAAAATCTGTTGTATTTGTTGTGTTGCTTTCTTCCTTGGGTACTAAAAATTTTGGTCATTCTGTGTGGGCTTGCTGTTCCTGGCACTTCTTCTGATGGGTACAAGTGCTGCCTCAGCAGCTTTGTGATTGAGAATTCTTTTTAAGTCATCATTTTCTGCTATAATTTTGTTTGTCATATAAAAGTTTATTGCCTTCAAAATTTAGGTGCATCTCAGTTTTGGTATGTAAGAATTTGTCCAATTTATCTATACCCACTATCTCATTTACTGAAATTTAAAACAGGCAGTTCTCACACTACCAAAAAGAATGTTATTTGTGTTGTGACAACAAAAATTATTATCTGGATGAAGATCTTCAGTGAATAAACAACAATAATTTTTTATTCGGAAATTCAGTAGTAACTTCTATTTCTCTAGCTAGCTTTTATAGATAGTCCATAGCCAAACATTTATATATTATGGAACAGTCAATCATTTTCTTACTTACAGAACTGAGTTATGGGCAGTGAAACAACGTACACAGTACACCTCTGCTACAGAATAGGCCAATAAGACTTACACATGGAGTTAACCATAGAGAAGCGTGCCATGGAATGATAGTGTTGGAAAACTACTTAACAAAGTACCATATATACTCGAATAATCCACCCCCATGAATAATCCGCACAACCCAATTTTGAGGAAGAGGAAAAAAAATTATTTTTTACTTTAATTTGTTTTATTTTTAAAAAACTGTTCCAACATTATGATGTGTTCAAAAGTATGTATAATAACTACTGGTTTGAAGCAACACTGCTGTACAGGTTGATACATAAAATGCAACCGATTCAGCGGCATGCAGCTGGCCAGCCGGCGGGTGGGCGGCCAGCAGTGTGCAGCTGGCCGGCAAGCCCATTAACCAGGTGGGCAATCGGGGAACATTAGCGCGGCCAGCCGGGACTCTACGTGTACCTACAATAGCAAAAAAAGAAATGTGAATTATCTTGTTTAAGAATTTGTTAATACGGTAAGTGCAATAAAATATTTTAGTCAATACTGGTTTGTTTCCTCTCTTACCACTCTATTCGTCACTTTCATCATCATCACTAGTGGGAGAATCACTGTCGTCTTCACCATCATCCCATGGAGCGTCGTCCTCTGTTCCATGCAGTGAATTTGTGATTCCCTATTTTTTGAAGCATTTCTCCACCAGTGGTTGTGGAATGGAGTCCCATGCACTTTTCACCCATTCACAAATCTGGGACAAATCCGGCTGTTTGATTTTTCCACTAGGTGTGAACTTATGGTTTTCATCGCTGTTTAAGAGCAGCTTTGAATGGCCGACTTATACACACATCTAGTGGTTGTAGGATGGATGTTAGGCCTCCAGGGATAATGACCAAATCAGTTTTCCCTTTTTGTAATTTGTCTCGCACTTTCTTAGTTGTATGTCCACGGAAGCTGTCCAGAACCAACATGTTGTGTAAATTCAGTAACACACCAGGATGACGTTGCCAAAATGTACCACTCAGTCAATTATAAGTTCATTGTCCATCCAACCTTTTGGATTTGCTCTCACTAATACCGGTATGCCTTTTACTGATATTTTTGGAATAGTTTTCCCTTTAAATATCATGTAAGGTGGTAGCTTTTGTCCATAACCAGTTACACACAACATCACTGTGCATCTTTGTTTCTCACTGCCACCAGTTCGTATCATGATGCTGGATTCTCCTTTCCTGTTCACTGTGTTGTCAAGCGGCATCTCAAAATCGACTGGCGTTTGATCTGCATTTTCAATTTGCAATAATGTATAGGACTGTTTATGGCACAGATTTATCACATAACGATAAAAATTTACTATTTTTTCCTCATATTCGCCTGGAAGCCACTGAGCGATAGTAGTTTTCCTCCGGAATCCTAAACCATTTCAGTTGAAAAATCTTGATAGCCAGCCCCGGCTAGCTTTGAAACTGGTAATGCCTAGTTCCTTGGCTAAAGACAATGCTTTAAGTTGGCACATTTCACTCATCACCGCATATCCGTATTGTTGCTTCTCATCTACATAATCGCAGAGCCTTTTCTAAAGGTCTGGATGCTTCGCTTTTTGGCTGCGAAATGCCCAGTGATTACTATTAATTTCTTGAAGCTGCGTTTTATTTTTTCACCAATTGCGAATACAACTCTCACTCACATCGTACGTTCTTCCTGCTGCACGGTTTCCAATATTCTCGGCTTCTTCAATAATTTTCACTTTTTCTTTAGAAGTGTATGAGCGATAACGAGAATGTGTAGCCATAATTAACAAGTTTGCAGATGTTAATACTTCACTCCTAACATGCTACTGATGCGTCACAGACTGAGGCCGCAACAATGCAATAGTATAATGGGATGTATTGTTGGAGGCGGAGCAGTAGCAACAATGTTTCGAATAATCCGTGCACCCCAGTTTCTCGTTCTAACATTCGGGAAGAAACATGTGCGGATTATTCGAGTATATACGGTAATATTTACACCCTTCTAAATTATATATTTTGTTACATAATACAATGAAGTACCTAAGTCTAGTGATGTACATGGTAATAACAAAAGGATAAAATATATCTATTTTCAACAAACAATAAAATGAGAAAAATTACTTGAATAATTTCAATAGAAAGTTAAAATATTTATTGACACAAGAACCTTTATATGGCTTTGAAGAATTTTAAGTGGTATTTCTGATGTATTATATGATATTGCTTGACTTACGAATCAGTTTGCAGCAGTAACATATGATCTGTATTAAAATATATAAAGTATGTGTAATAGGCATGAATTGTGTCTCATAACCCCATTATTCATGTTCCATAGATCCCATCAGAAAGGAAAACCTCCAGGGATGTCAAAGGAGTCAAATCACACATTAAATAAAGAAAAGGATATTGTGAAAACTTAATCTGTATAATCTGTTAACAATAAACTATCACTATACTGCTTAATACGATTCATTTTATGCCAATTAAATAAAGTCATGTAAATTAGACGTAAAGTTACTATTTTGAAACAAAGCTGCTGCCTCCTCAGTTGCACTAAGTAGCTGCTGTTTGTAGCTTAATATTGATTTTATTACACTGACGTATCTCAAATAAAATAGCTGTGTACATCTGTATTTGCTGAGTCCTGATTAAAGAACATTACCTTTTTGTCTTACTGGTTTACAACAAACACTGCTAGTGTCCAGGTAGCTGCCAGAACCTTTCACTTCTCAAATATAAATATTCAAGTAATCTGTAGAAGGTGGCACTGAAGTATGTTCCTAATTTTTGAAATTTAGCTCAGGTTTCCAATATATTGCTTTGTGTTTGGCAGTTTGCTGAATACCTTCAGACCAGGTACATAACTCCAGTCTGAATGTTAAGTTGGGAGCCAAAGTCAACATGAAAATTATTTTTATTTCTTGTATTCTTATTCCTTACATCATAGTTCAGCAGAAAATGATTTTTATTGTTATCAACAAAAAAAATTTATTTACTTATTAATTGGAAAATGAGAATAAAAAATCCATAATCCTTGCAAAGTCTTGCAGAGTGCTACATTTGGTTATCACATCAATTTTTTGCTTGCTGTGAATTTAGCCATGATGAAAATAAGCTAACAGCCTTCATAATGAGATCCATCAATAAGAATTCATTGATCATTTCTGCATTTGTGTGTGGAGTAAATAAGCGAAAGCCATTGCATGAATTCCTGAAGTTAGAGTCAGCCGGAAATATGGGAAATGAACACATATTCAGAATTAGATAACTTTTTATGATAAACTGTCATAATTCTTGCCTCGAGTGTTGCAGCCACAAGTTAGTTTGTAATATGAAATGGAATGTCTTGTTCTCAGATATACCAGATGTCATTTCTCAAGAACACTGAGATGACATTTTGAGTCAAAACTTTCCAGTTCTTTGAGTGCACAACAGTAGCATCATCTAAAGGGCAAATTGTTGCCTTTACTGTATTCAGTTTTTGTAGTTCACCCAAGACTTTCTAGTATGATATTAAGTGAGCATAAGCAATTCCTGCCATTTATTAAAATGAGTTTTTCAGAAGAAAAGTGTCCAACTTATAACAACAGGACTTAATAATCTGAGTAATATTATTGTCAACTGTGATATACACTGCCTAATTTAAAAAAAAAGAACATCCAGAAGGAAAGGAGAGAATGAAATAAAACTTCATGGGATGGGAGGATACGTGACATTATTTCATAGATTACAATACTGAGTCAAATCGACAGAGGACTAGAGGACTTGGAAGTATCAGCCCAGTTATCTGTTTAGACATTGTACAATCTATGGCTTAGATGCATACACACTGATTAGGGGGGAGGGGGGGGAGGTTGTCATAAAGCCATTGTATTCACTCTCCTAAGACAAGCTGGCCCACAACTCTTGTAACTGATCCTTAGTATCCTGGACACAGGCACTGGGACAAAGTTGACAACTGAACTGGTCCCACACATGTTGTAATGGAAACAGATATGCAGCTATTAACAGGCACAGGAATACCTCATCAGAACACAGACAGTCATAAGAGACATGTACCACGTGTGGATGAGCAGTGACCTGTTGAATAATGGCAACAACTGTCACATGAGAGGCAACACAAGATGACTAACAGCTGTGAGGTAAAGCTATAACAGCATTAACAGTAACATACACATGGGTCAATAACTTCCTACTCTTGCTAGTCTCTGACAAGTAATGTGGGATGACACAAAACTGTAAGGGATAAAACTGTAGGAGAACTTGGAGCAGACATTGGAGCCCAGAACTGCAACACGACCACAGTCAAGCAGCAGGTGCTGGTGACTGAAATGCATGATCAGCTCCTGTGCCGTCAGACCATGAGAACATAAATCAGTCCACAAATCATGGACGTCAGCCACAGCTGGCTGCTGTCCATGCATGATAAGTAACTGTTAGGAGCAGGAAGATTTCCATGACACCGTTCTGGGTGTCAGTACCCTGTGACCAGCCTTCATGAAGCCATTCTGTCATCAACATGTTCTGCCAATTATGCCAGAGCCCAACCATTGGCCCATTCCAGATGGTTTCGAATAACATTAAGATGTCACACCCACAAAAACTGCAGCTCATGGAAGCAGTAGTTAACCATTATGAGATTTTCACTCTGCAGCAGAGTGTGCGCTGATATGAAACTTCCTGGCAGATTAAAACTGTGTGCCGGACCGAGACTCGAACTCGGGACCTTTGCCTTTTGTGGGCAATTGCTCTACCAACTGAGCTACCCAAGCACGACTCATGCCCCGTCCTCACAGCTTTACTTCTGCCAGTACCTTGTCACCTACCTTCCAAGCTTTACAGAAGCTCTCCTGCAAACCTTGCAGAACTTGCTACCTTGCTTGGGTAGCTCAGTTGGTAGAGCAATTGCCCACAAAAGGCAAAGGTCCCAAGTTCGAGTCTCAGTCCGGCACACAGTTTTAATCTGCCAGGAAGTTTCATATCAGCACACACTCCGCTGCAGAGTGAAAATCTCATTCTGGAAACATCCCCCAGGCTGTGGCTAAGCCATGTCTCCGCAATATCCTTTCTTTCAGGAGTGCTAGTTCTGCAAGGTTCACAGGACAGCTTCTGTAAAGTTTGGAAGGTAGGAGACGAGGTACTTGCAGAAGTAAAGCTGTGAGGACGGGGCGTGAGTCATGCTTGGGTAGCTTAGTTGGTAGAGCAATTTCCCGCAAAAGGCAAAGGTCCCGAGTTCGAATCTCGGTCCGGCATACAGTTTTAATCCGCCAAGAAGTTTCAGTAGTTAACCATGCTTGTACCAGCCCATCAGTGTGTTTGGCCAGCTGGCCAGTAATTGACACTCACCGGACTGTGAAGGAGGTACTCTGTATGTTTGCCCAGCCCAGGCAGCAAACTCTGTTCCAGCCACCACCTTGGGGTTGCTTGCTATTGCCAGAGTCCAGTCAGGAGTTGGGAGTCAGATTCTGGGCAGCACCATGAACTTCCACCACACCAGTAATGTTACCCACTGCCTGCTTCAGTGTGCAGCCAAGCCATGAGTGTTCTCCACACCATCACCATGTTAGCATAAGCATACCATGTCAACACTCCACTGTGCAAGCAGCTTACCTGTCCGTGTCTCTGGCCATCACCTCACTGGCTGCTACAGCACCGAATATTTAATGAAGAAGAAAATGCACTTGACCAACCACACTAGCAGGGTGGAATCATTGAAGAGTTGTGTTCTCTCTCATGCCTGACCACAGCCAGTTCTAATCAGTTTCACGATGGAATCCAAGATTTATAAATTAGTAAAGAAGCAATAAAGAACTATTCTACCCTCATAGGGACCCACCTCTGCCACTATCCACATTCCCCATTTTCACCAGAGAATCCAGCCCATGATCAACCACACATCTTTCATATTACAACTGGTTTCAAGTATACTGCTGAAGATAAAGATCATGGAACCCAGAAGACTGTAGCCAGAGCCATAATTCTGTAGCAGCACCTTTATGGAGTGGGAAGGGATGTAAGTGGATGGATGATAAGAGTGCTGAAGATTCAACAGGAATAATAACAGATATGAGTAGCTGCACAGAGTTTTTTCACTGATGGAAATCATACATGTTATAGCTCTGTATCCTTGGTGTTCAATATGTCAGGTGAGGATTCAGATGTACTATTTGGCAAAGTTCTGAGGGCCAAACCCTAATGCCAGTAACTTGTTCATAATGTAACTTACAGGGGCCTTCAACCCTGTATTCATGTAATTTGTCAGAATTGCCATCAAAAGGTTATTACACAAGCCAGTGCCAGGAGTGTGCCTGGATTAGGTGTAGAAAACAGTGGGTGCTGAGAGGACTTAAGAACAGGCTGAATTAATTGTAAGTTTTGCTTTTGTAAAATTGAATGGGAGCTGTAAATAGTTAAAGCTTAAGTGAGAGGTTAGAGTAACTTCTAGATCACACTCAGATTATATGGATTATCTGTATATTTGGAACCTAGAATGTTTAGTAATATGGTAGATGTAACCAGTGACAGATCAGTACTGACCAAGTACTGAATAGTTTAAGCATCTGAATGGAATCGAATGGTTAAGATCTTCCACCTTTACATTATGTGTGACTAACCCATAGCAGCACTATGTTCAGATACAACATGGATGCGAGATGATTGTCAGACACGATGACACCAATTGAACCACTCCAGGTTTACCAGAATACAGTGAACATAATGGCAGTAACTCCACCACCAATGTCTGTAGAAATTTGTTATTAGAGGGGAACATGGTGCAAAAGTTTTATGAAGCTTCTCAAAGGTGAAATATGGGCACAGGGGAGTATCTAAAAAGTGGCCATGGTCTAAGAAGCAAGTCTCTGGTAATGGGGAGCTCACAAGGAATCCCTAGCATTCGAAACCTCACATTGTCGCCATGTAACCACAATACTGGCTGCTAGCTGCAACAGGGGGCAGGACTGGAGGTATCCAGTTGGGAACACAGCATGAGACTATGGAGTGTAGTTGAACTGCTTAGTCAGTGAGTAACTCACAACAGTGCTACAGTGTTCGTGGTTTTGGTACAAAGCAAAGCAATGGCAATGATAAACAAAGCAAACATTGCATTATAACTAAAACAACAGTTGCTGACATGGACACTTTGTCAGAAAGGAAACCAAGGAATTTCACAGAGTGACAAAGAAGTAGCAGATGAAATATTAGCATTTCTGTAAGATGGGTCAGTGGACTGTGTGGTGCCATATACACTCAACTGTGTGGACAATGTACATTAGGAGTACAATGATGATGACACATGCTTAACAAGTGAAGTGATAATGAAACAGGTGTTTAGCCATGTAGTTCATGGACAGGAAGCCATAAATCCAGTCCCCAGTTAAACATAGTGAAGGACAATTGTCCAAGGAGCAGGTACCAAATATAACTATGTACATGGAAGATCATCCACAGCTTAGTAAAAAACCAGTTAGGACCAGACTTCAAATAAGTCTGCAGCAATATGATTGTGTAGTGTATAAGAGAAACTACACATATTCAAGGGAGGACAAGGCACAATTGTTACAGAAACTGGTGTTTCTGCTTTTTCACGATGCTTCATATAATATACAGGCTGTGCATGATATTGACTTACTACATTATGCAATTCAAATTGCACATGACATAGATTATGATGATTTCCAGGGAAGCAGTGGATGGTCGTATAACTTCAAACAGTGCTACAGAATTGGACGATGAAAGATAATGAAATTTCAAACAAAGCATCAACTTGACAATGCACAGCAAACTCAGAATCAGCCCGAAAATTTTGTAAATGAGGTCAACAAACTTATCCTATCTTTCATCAAGGAATTTGTTTTCAACTCCAACTAATGAGGATTTCAGGAGAAAATATGTCCACACACACACACACACACATACACACACACACACACACACACACACACACAAAACCTGAAAATAAGAGGTGCCAAGAGAGCTGTATCAAGATCAACTGACATCAATGCTGGCTGTTAATCTAGATGGTAAATTGGCTGGAAAGTTATTTATTGTTCTGCAAGAAGTTAAAAGTGCTCTGCATCCTGTGATTGTTTCTTGTGTGCATGATATTGCAAGGTCAGCCGGGAATATGTACAAAGCATTGCTTTTGGCCAATAGCTAATCAAAATAACTCAGTTTTGCTTGATTCCTGGTCTGTGTATAAAAATCATACATGTTTAGAGCAAACTGTCACTCCTGAGAAGTATGTGACCTTGAAATTAATACCACCTGGAACCACTGGCCGTGACCTTGAAATTAATACCACCTGGAACCACTGGCCAAATTCAATCTCTGCTTGTTTGTTTTTCCATATAGAACATATTATTGCATCTGCAGTTGCACCTTAAAGGATAATCAGTTTCATGACAGACTGTTTCACATAACATTCCATCAGTTCTCATCACCCTATTACACCAATGTGATTCTGCATGCAGTCTTTAAGAGTGGAACCTATCTGAACATACTGCACATTTTGTAACTCCCAAGGAGTTTGCCCTCTTCCTTGATGGTTTGAACTTTTGTGATCACTGTAGTGTGCCATTTTAAACCTAGTATTCTTGGTCCAAGTTTATGGTTTGTATTGAACATACCTTGAATGTCAACGATGCCAAATTTTGAACTGTAATGTCACCCTGCTGATGCACATGGTGAGTCATTAACAGCTAATATTTTATCTGTTGTAATTATGAACACAATGCTTTTAAATGGGCCTTGCTGAAGACTGAAATTGTGACCTCACTCTCAAGGGGTTTCCTGGCAGTGAAGCAGGGCCACAGGATTACTTGTTTTCTCTTGGAATGAGAGGTTTATCTTAAAGTACTGGAGATTTATTGTGAAAATGAGAAATAAGAAGTATGAGTATGAAGAAGTATTGTGCACATTTATTGATGTGTTATGAGGATGAATTTCATTAATTGTGTTTTATAGCATTCTTGCTGATCAATGCAATTAGTTGTAGTAGTAGTAGTAGTAGTAGTAGTAATATCAGTAGTAGTAGTAGCTTTATTCATCTGTAGATCTCTTTTT
The DNA here is from genome assembly GCF_023864275.1 of Schistocerca cancellata. Lineage (NCBI taxonomy): Eukaryota > Metazoa > Arthropoda > Insecta > Orthoptera > Acrididae > Schistocerca > Schistocerca cancellata. Next base: position 295,636,095 of record NC_064629.1, read on the forward strand.
ACAAGGGTATAGGATATGTCAAAGTATTTAAAAGTTTAGATCAATTGAAGATATGCTAATTCATATACACATACATTTACAGACTTCTAGTTAGAGAAAATCACTAGATTTACTCCTGGAAAACAATACTTCTTTCACAAATAACTTATTAAATAATGTAATGCCACACTGTTCACTCATATCTCACTATCAGACACTGCACACACTATACACACATTGTTTCATAATACTTCACTAACTACACACACACACACATGCACTGGTGATCTCTGGGCCATTTTCTGTACTGCAACTTCCCATTTGCTATCCTGAAAAACTGAGTCAGCATCCCTCTATAATGAGTTAGATGTTGAGCTCAGAAAGAGGAAGAGGTCTTAGTCTTGTGCTATGCATTGCTTGGAAGTAAGGAAGTAAGTTTTTCTAGAAGAGAAAAAAAAGAACGAAAATTACCTGTTTTATCTAAGTAATCCTTCAATGTATGAAATGGATTGCATAAAAGGCACTTTTTAGCTGCCTTTTCAAATAAAGGTATTTTTGCAATTTCTTTAATCTCTTTTGGTAATCTATTGTACAGTTTTATTCCTTGGTAGAAAATGCTGTTTTGAGTTTTATGTTTATTTTATTTATTTATTTATTTATTTTCTTTTTTGGGAAATGTAAGTTGAGTCCAGCTCTTGTCCCATGGTCATGGACAAAGCTGTTTGTGCAGTAGTTACCAATGTTATTTTTGATGTGTACTACTAACTGGTAAGTGTACTCACACAGAGCACTTAAAATCCACCGTGTTAGGAACAGATCTTTAAAATGAGCTCAACTTCTATTTTTTATTATTATTCTTATGGCTCTTTTCCAGAGTTTGAAAATTGTGTTCATATTTTGTGCCTTTGTTCCCCAAAAAAGAATGCCACAGCTAAGAATTGAGTGTACATATGAATAGTATGTAAATAAAAGACACTGCATGTTACACACTGATGACAGGACTCTAAGGCCGTAACATGCCAATAACATTCTGTTTGGAAGTACCTTTGTGTGTTCACACCACTTCAACTGAGAATCAATATTCATTCCTAGAAATTTTGCATTTGTTACACCGTGTATACAGGTGCCATCTACATTTAATTTAATATTGCTATTTTCTCTCTTCAAACTGAAATTCATGGCATTGTGTTCAATGTCACTTTATTGCTTATTGCCCAATCATAAACTTCCTTTAGAGCTTCCTTAGCTTTCTCTGCAAGAAGTTCTCTTGTTTTCTCAGTGACTATAATATTGCTGTCATCAGTGAAGAGAATTTTTTCACCATGCGTAACATTACTGGCAAAGTCATTGACAGATATCAGGAATAGTATTGGTCCTAATATGCTACCTTGCAGAACCCCTATATTAATGTGTTTTGGTTCTGATACATGTTTTACTAAATGTTTAGATCTATTTGAAGTATGTGTTATCTCTGCTCTTTGTACCCAATCTGCTAGGTATGATTGAAACCTGTCATTAGCTACCCCTCTTATACCTAATGCTTCTAATTTATTTAATAGAATCTTGTGGTTGACTGTACCAAAGGCCTTAGAAAGATCCAAAAATATGCCTGTGACACACACATCTTTGTCAAAACCATCAAGTACAGCTTTTGTGAATTCTACTATGACTGACTCGATATTTTTGCCACTTCGGAAACCAAACTGTGGTTCACTTAAAAGATTATATTTATTCAGGTAATTCATTAATATGTACTTCACAATTTCTTCTATTATTTTTTAGAATGGTGACAGTAGGGAAATGAGCTGGTAATTTTGTACATTTTCTGCATTACCTTTATTAAGCAAAGGTACAACGCTTGCCTGTTTTAACTGCTCTGTTAATGTCCCTGATGTGAAGGACTCATATATTATACTTGTTAAGAGGCCTTGTATAATCTATATGCTTTGTTTCAGTACACACATTGGTACTTGGTCCAAGCCAACTAGCTTTTTACTTTTAGTCCTTGAAAAGTTTAAATGACTTCATTCTCTGTGGTTGGAAGTAACATCATTGTATTTAGTGCAACATTATTTACAGGGATTATATTTGTTTTGGGGAACTTTTGCTGTAACTTCTCTGCAGTACTTCAAAAATGCTCATTTACATACATGATTTATTACCTTAATTAAAATTATATATTAATACCTTCAGCTGCTGACCGATGTTGATATATCTCAATGGGGACAGGTGAAAATGTGTGCCCCGACCGGGACTCATACCCTGGATCTCCTGCTTACATGGCAGATGCTCTACCCATCTGAGCCACTGAGGGCACAGAGGATAGTGTGACTATCTTGCACACGCCTCCCTCAAGACCCACATTCTCACCTTATATGTCCACACACTAAATTCGTAGTGTGCCTACCCGACACACTCATTACTCGTGGAGTTCTTTGAATGTGGTTTTACTGCAGTCTGTTCATATGTGCACTTTCTGTCCTACACCATATTATGATAAATGTGGATGAATTAGTCCATAGTACATCTTTAACAATGCATATACATCAACTATGTGGGACATTTTCTTCATTAACAATACATTGCTGGTTATTTTTCAGCTGATTTTTTCTATATGATTTTGCCAGGTCGCAAGTCTATCTATTGTCAATCCCAGTAATTTGCAACTGTCGACTTTTGTTAGCAATGTGCCCCTAAGTGTTATGCTTAGTTTCTTTTAATTTGTTGGTCTCGTTGCAAGTATTCCCATGTAGGTTGTTTTGTTTTTGTTTACAAATAGATTGTTCTCACTTAAATATTCAATTGCACTTTCTATTTCCATGATAGTTCTTGCTCCTAAAACATTTATTGAGCTACTACTTACAATTAGAGATGTATCATCTACTTACATGACTACATTTTGCTTTACTGATATTGCCATGTCATTTACGTGCAATATGAATATTAGTGGAGCCTTGTGCTACCAGTAAAAGGTGTAAATCTTTTTTTTTTTTTTTCATTGTATCTTAATTCTACAATTTGTTCTCAGTTTTCTATAACTGATCCCCGAGGCACAAGCCTCATGGGGGGCACAAGTCTCTCAAGAGTTAGGGTCCACCAAGGTGCTTAGTTGTCAAAAACCTACCTGCTATTACAAAGTAATTTTTATATCATATCATAAATAAAAGAACATTGCCCCAGCACCAGCACAGCCAATCAAGCTCTTTCTTTCCACTTCACTTTTATGAATCATACACGCCAATTGTATACAGTTCTATTACATGATTAATTTTGAATGTACACACATGAAAAAAAGTTTTACACCACCTCAGTTCCGAGAGTTCTGGAACCTGCACAGAAAATTGGAATAGAGATCAACATCATACATCATTTCTGCCCTTCTTATTGCTTATGAAAACCACGCATTGCATGTTGTACCACCATACAGTGAAACCTTCACAGGCAGTAATCCAGATTGCTGTACACACTGGTACCTTTAATACCCAGTAGCATGTCCTCTTGCATGCCTGTATTTGTTGTGGCATACTATCCACAAGTTCATCAAGGGACTGTTGGTCCAGATGGTCCCAGTACTGAATGGCGATTCAGCATAGATCCCTCAGAGTAGTTGGTGGGTCACATCATCAGTAAACAACCCTTTTCAATCTGTACCAGGTATGTTTGATAGGGTTGATGTCTGGAGAACATGCTGGCCACTCTAGTTGAACAGTGTCGTTAGCCTGAAGGAAGTAACTCACAAGATGTGCTTGATGAGTGCGTGAATTGTCATACATGAAGATAAATGCCTCGCCAATATGCTGCTGATATGGGGAAAGACCGCTCGAGCCCAAGTAGCTACCGTAGCATTGCTCTCACTAGTTGCATAGGGAAGACCTTGGAGCGGATGGTCAACCGCCGCCTTGTCTGGATGTTAGAATCCCGGCAACTCCTTAGTCGCTTTCAGTGTGGGTTCAGGAGGTTTCGTTCCACCTTCGATAACCTTGCCCTCCTGGAGGCGGCTATCCAACAGGCTTTCCTACGCCGTCATCACCTTCTTGGTGTATTTTTCGACATCGAGAAGGCCTACGATACTACTTGGAGGCGTCTCATCCTGGAGCAGCTTCACGAATGGGGTTTTCGTGGTTGTCTTCCTCTTTTTCTTCAGTCTTTCCTCTCGCCACGCTATTTTAGATACCGAATTGGTGACGTCCTGTCTGATCGCTTTGAGCAGGAGAATGGTGTCCCTCAGGGTAGCGTTTTAAGTGTGACTCTGTTTGCCATCGCTATTAATAGCATTACGTCCATAGTGAAAAGTCCTGTCCAGTGTTCTTTGTTTGTGGATGATTTCTCTTTGTTCTGCTCTTCTTCAAGCCTTGCAACGACAACCCGTCAGTTGCAACTTACGATTAGGCGTTTGGATGATTGGGCGAAGAAGAGTGGTTTTCAGTTTTCCACCGAGAAGTCTGTATGTGTTCTGTTTAACCGTTCTCGTTCGCTTTTAACCTTTCCTGAGTTGCGCTTGAGGGATACTATTCTTACTTTTAAAGACACGGTGAGATTTCTGGGGCTCATTTTTGACTCGAGGCTCACGTGGTTACCTCATCTTAAAGACCTGAAACGGCGGTCGCTTCAGGCTTTAAGTATTTTAAAATGTCTTAGCCACAGTACATGGGGAGCTGACAGGACTTGTCTGCTCCAGTTTTACAGGGCGTTTGTGCGGTCTCGGCTCGATTATGGGTGCACGGTGTATGGGTCTGCGAGGCCTTCTTACTTAAAAATGTTGGACGTTGTGCACCATGAAGGGCTTCGGTTGGCCACTGGGGCATTCCGAACTAGCCCCATCCCCAGCCTCTGTGCAGAGGCTGGTGAACCGCCACTTCATATGCGGCGACGGCTACTTACAGTGCGCCAGGCGTATAAAACTTTGTCCACACCCTACACCCCTGCATACCATACCGTTGCTCAGCCTCCTCTGGCACGATTGTTTCATAACCGGCCACGTGCGACGCAGCCCTATGGGATTCGCGCACAGGATTGCCTTGGTGCGATGTCTATGGCTGGTCTTCGTGTTTTACGTCGCGGTTGGAGCAGATCTCCACCTTGGCTCCTCCGGAGACCCAAACTTATTTTAGATTTGACTAATTTTAAGAAAGATGGCACACCAGATTCTACATTCCAATCTCTGTTTTTTAACATTTTAGATGTGCATCACGGTTTCACTGTCGTTTATACTGATGGCTCCAAACAGGAGACTTTCCTTGGCTGTTCTGTGGTGTTCCCTGCTCATGTTACCCGGATTCGCCTCCCTGCTGAATATACCGTTTTCGCAGCGGAGCTCCACGCGATCCTGACGGCACTGGAGCAGATGAATCGAGTTCGGGGCGATCGATTTCTTCTCTGCTCCGATTCTCTTAGTGCCTTACAATCACTGCAGAACCTGTACCCGACTGAAGAGATGGTCCAGCTGATACATGACAAACTGTACTCGCTCCAACGGCGGGGTAAAGAGGTATCCTTCTGCTGGGTGCCTGGTCATGTCGGCATATGGGGCAACGAACAGGCTGATCGGGCTGCCAAGGAGGCCTGCAGAGAGCAGGATGTGGTCCAGTGTCCTATCCCCTTGCAGTCAGTCATCGCTGCACTCCACAGAAAGTGCATGGAGTTGTGGGAGGACGAATGGCTGGCGGTGACATCCAATAAACTGCGGTCGGTCAAGTCAACCACTCGGCCGTGGCGTTCCTCCTGCCGGCTGCTCAGACGGGAAGAGGTGGCGCTCACACGTCTTCGGATCGGGCACTGTCCTCTGACACATAGCTATTTATTACGGCGGGAGGATCCTCCGTTTTGTGATGCTTGTGGTGTGCACATCTCTGTCCGACACATTTTAACAGACTGCGTTTTATACTGTGATGCAAGGGCAGAAGCACAAGTTGATGGGGATCTGCCCTGTGTTTTAGCTAACGATGAGACGTGTGTGTCTAGGGTTTTTAAGTTTTGTGATGTGTCTGGACTCTGGCCTAAGCTTTTAGGCTGGCGGTTTTAGTGTATTGCAGAGTGGCTGACTCCTCCCTTTTTTCCTAGCGGTCAGCCAGCCACTTCCATCTGCTCCATTGTTTTAGCTCCCTCTACCTTTTTCTTCCTGTGTTGTCCATGTTTTACTGCTGACGCCCTGCTTCATCCCACGCTTCGGTGTGGGTGAGCACATATTTTTCAATGATTGTTCCCCGTGTTTTATGTTCCGTTTTATGTTGCGTTAGATGTAAATGTTCTGAGTTTTTTCTTGACACCCGTCTCACTATGATACTGAACGGGCGCTGAAGACCTTGCTGTCGTGCGCCCACAAAACCCTTCTACTACTACTACTACTCTTGCATGCCTGTATTTGTTGTGGCATACTATCCACAAGTTCATCAAGGGACTGTTGGTCCAGATGGTCCCAGTACTGAATGGCGATTCAGCATAGATCCCTCAGAGTAGTTGGTGGGTCACATCATCAGTAAACAACCCTTTTCAATCTGTACCAGGTATGTTTGATAGGGTTGATGTCTGGAGAACATGCTGGCCACTCTAGTTGAACAGTGTCGTTAGCCTGAAGGAAGTAACTCACAAGATGTGCTTGATGAGTGCGTGAATTGTCATACATGAAGATAAATGCCTCGCCAATATGCTGCTGATATGGTTGCACTATCGGTCAGAGGTTGGCATTCCCGTATCGTACAGCCATTATGGCACCTTCCATGACCACATAATGCCACCCCAAAACAGCAGGGAACCACCACCTTGTTGCACTCACTGGACAGTGTGTCTAAGGCGTTCAGCCTGATCGGGTTGCCTAAAAACATGTCTCCGACAATTTTCTGCGTCGGTGAAGAGAATGTGATGCCAAACTTTAGTGGTCCATTGTTGAGCCCATCAGTACCACACTACGTGGTGTCATGGTTGCAAAGATGGACCTTGCCATGGACGTTGGGAGTGAAGTTGTACATCATGCAGCCTATTGCACACAGTTTGAGTCATAACACAATGTCCTGTGGCTGCACAAAAAGCATTATTCAACATGGTGGCATTGCTGTCAGGCTTGCTGTGAGCCATAATCTGTAGGTAGCGGTCATCCACTGCAGTAGTAGCCATTGGGCAACTTGAGTGAGGTATGCCATCAACAGTTCCTGTCTCTCTGTATATTCTCCATGTCCAGACAACATCGCTTTGGTTCACTCAGAGATACCTGGACACTTCCCTTGTTGAGAGCCCTTCCTGGCACAAAGTAACAGTATAGACATGATTGAATCATGGTATTGACAGTCTTGGCTTGGTTGAAGTACAGACTACATGAGCCGTGTATCTCCTTCCTGGTGGAATGACTGGAACTGGTCAGCTGTCAGACCCCTTCCATCTAACAGGCGCTGCTCATGATAAGTGCTTATGATAAGTGAAGATTTTAGATTGAAAATACTTGAATATGACTGGCAATCAGGTTGCTGAGGAATGCAAGTTATTTATCAATGAAGGCCATTATGATGTCACAAGAGATTTAGAAGAAGAAATTAAATATTTGAAAACAACTCTTACGTACTTCAAACTTTGAATACATTACTTAGGAACCATTATAACTCTTGAATAAGAGGCACAAACTTAAAATTCTAAGCTTGTTTCTGAACGTATGTATATGTATGTCCATTTTTACACTTTTCTGGTGACTGTAGCTGAAGCAGAAAAGTCTTTTGGTATTCTGACACATGTTAAAAGTGGTCTCAGATCAACTGTGCATCAACAACATCTCACAGATTTGGGAACCTTAAAAACTTGATGCTATGATTCAGACATTTCCTGAAAGAAAGGCTCACATAGTAGCAGTGGTATAGGCAAGTAGGTTATAATATGCTCCCAGCTCCATGACCTGTGGTGGTTTATATGCAGGGGCACTCATGTCTATTTATTGAAATGTGTGGGCACACCTTGGAATGAGTGGGTACGGAACACTCTACATTGCAGCCTTACTGGCAACAGGCATCTTGTCAATGTACAATTCAGTGTAATACTTAGCCTTTCATTTTAAAGTGAAGGGAAAGTAAATAAAACTGATTTTAAAAAATTAAAATTAAATGGAGCATACATACAGTTTACAATTGTTTATTTATTTATTTATTTATTTATGCATTTATTTTACCTGGCAAGATTAGGGCCTTCAGGCCCTCTCTTACACCTAACCAGGCATACTCAGATTCAACAAATTTCAGTTTCTACAGAACATTAAGGACATATAACATGTTATACAGTATTAATGTTAAAGAAAAAAAGTAGAGATTATAAAAGTAGTACAATGATAATTATAACAATCAAAAAATAATTATAACAATCAAGAATAATAATAATAATAATAATGACTATGTATATGAAAGTAAACATATTTTTCTTTTATGATTGTCAGTCCTATTGCTAGTTGGGAATTTTCTCATTATATTCTTGCAGCTTGTGAGTTATTCTCATCAAGCAGAGACATAAGACGATAGAATGGGGTGAAAGAGATATAGAAGAGGTAGATAGGTTAGAGGAAGAGAAATAGAATGGTAAAATTCGAAGCTATGATGGAGAGGAGAAAGAAAAAGATGAGAGGGGCACAACAATGGTGCCTATACCATCCCTAATATGTAAGTCTTGAGTTCCCTCTTGAATGCTGAGTGTTCCTGGATAAGGCGCAGACCACAGGGGAGCACATTCCATAGTCGTATGGCTGCGATGGAGAATGACATAGAGAAAGATTTTGTGTTATGTAAAGGTACAGCCAAGATGCTAGACGTATCCGATCTGGTATTGTGGTTGCGGAATGATGATAGGTGTTTAATGTGAGAAGATAAGTATTGGGGGCACCAGTGGCTAAGAAATCGATGAAGTAAGCACATCGTGTGGAGATCGCGTGCCTTATGTGGGCGTATCCAACCTACCTGGGAGTATGAAGGACTGATATGATCATACAACCATATATTGCATACGTATCTAACGCAAGAATTCATCACTAGCTCGAGGCATCTCGAATTTTCACTATTTGTGCCGTGTTGAACTACGTCACAGTAGTAAAGATTAGGCAACACTAGTGTTTGGACTAATTTTTGTTTAACATGGGTTGGAAATATTTTTCTAAATTTTTGAATTGCATGTAGGGAGGAGAGCAATTTCCGGCAAGCTGTAACTGTTTGTTCTTCCCAGTTTAGGTGTTCATCCAAGATTATTCCAAGGTCTTTTACTGTTTTTTGGTATGGTAGTTGGGTACCATTGAGGAGTATTTGAGGGACTGTTTCGCGAAAGTACCGACTGATTAACTTTGGATGAGATATAAGTATGACCTGGGACTTCTTGGGATTTAGTTTCAGACCTAGGTTCTGTGCCCATCGAGAAACAGAGCAAAGATCTGCGTTCATACTCGCTACTGCGTCAGCAATGTTCTTGGGGCTTGCACTTATGTACAGTTGGATGTCGTCGGCATATAGATGGTAGTTGCAGGAGTGAATCACTGAAGAAATATCGTTAATGTACAGTGAGAAGAGTAATGGACCAAGGACGGAGCCTTGGGGAACTCCAGAGCGCACGTTTTTCCATGATGACTTTTCCGACCCACAAATGACTTGTTCACTTCTGTTTTTGAGGTAGCTGTCGAACCAGTGTATTGCACTGTTTGTGAAATTCAGTTGCTTCATTTTAATTAGTAATATATCAAAGTCAACTGTATCAAAAGCCTTGCTAAAGTCAAGCAGTGTTAGGATAGTAGCTTCACGTCTGTCTATAGCATGTTTAATGTCATCAGTTACTTTGATTAATGCAGTTGCTGTACTATGGTGCTTTCGAAAGCCTGACTGATATTTGTCATGGATGTTATGAGTTTTGAGGTAATCCGTCAGCTGTTCATGGACGATGTATTCTAGGGCTTTAGATATTGCAGGAAGTATGCTGATCGGCCTGTAGTCAGCTGGCGACTTAGGGTTGTCAGTCTTGGGTATAGGTTGAATTAAACTTTGCTTCCACTCAGTAGGATATGTACTACTGACAAGAGACAGGTTGAAGATGTCTGTGATAACTGGAGTAATAGTGTTTACGACGTTCTTAATGATGCCAATGCTCACTCCATCATTTCCTACTGCCTCGGAAGAGATTCTCATAATTGCCTTGTGTACTGTGCCGGTAGTGACATGTTTTAGGAAAAACTTATCTCTCGAGAGATTGATATCTTGGGGCTGGTAATTTGTCACTGTGTGGCAGTTTACAGCTGTTGAGAAGAAATCGTTTAATTCTTCTGCAGACGCTTGATAAACAGCGTCAGATCTTCGCTTCCCTATACCGAAACTGCGCAGCTTTTTCCACAGTGCAGCAGGTTTTGATATGCCGCATACGACAGAGCGGGCATGTCTGATTTTGGCATTCCTCACGCTTTGCTTGGTTCTATTTCGGAGTTTCCTATAAGCGTCGTACGCCTCGGGAGTTGGGTTACGCTTGAAGGCCCTGTGTGCAGCATCACGTTTATTCATTAACTGGCGTAATGCAGTGGTGAGCCACGGAGCGGGAGCTCTCTTTACCTTGACAGTGCGTTGAGGAGCATGTTTATCATACAGTGCAATAATTTTGTGACATAATTCCCAAATTTTTCCGTCTAAAGTCGGTTCATTGCTTATATCATGCCAAGGGATGTCTGAGCAATCCTTTTGAAGAGTGTCATGGTTAACATTTTTTAGGTTTCTGTAGGTTACCAGATGAGATTTTTCTTTGGTAGTATGTACTGAGTAATTTAAGAATATCACGTCATGAGCAGAGAGTCCTGGAGCGGATGTCTGATCGGCGCGAATTATTTTATCTGGTCGCTTTGTTGCTATTATATCTATGAGTGTATGGCTGTGTGGCGTGTGATGAGTTGGGTCCAGCGGTGTTAAACTCATATCATTGGAGTGGAACAGTCTCCTTAGTTTTTCTGCATTTTTCATTACTGAGTAGCAACTGAAGCCAAACTTGTAAGTTTGTAAGTAATATCAGTTTTTTGCCATGCTACTGCCACTGTCTCCTCTCTTACTTAGGCTGTCTCTTTTTGTCTTTCTTTGACACTGCCACTGTTTCCAGCATACCTTGGCAGCACAAAAATTCAGAGGACAGGAGGGTGGGGGGAGGGGGGGGGGTTACTCCTACACCCATGTGCTTAAAATTTTGGTCCAGAATGCACCCTCTCCTATACCTACATGTTAAAATTCGTTGGTATTAGAGAGCCAAGCCCCCACCCCTCCCAAGCCTATGTATGGTGTCCATTCATCACTATTTTTCATTTTCACCTTCTCCTGTCTCTTTTGCTCCGACTCTTATCTCAATGCATCTCTCTTTATCTTGTACTGCCTCTGTCTGTCACTGATCATCAATGTCTCCTCTCTCTTTGGCTGCCACAATCTTCATCCATCTCTCTTCTTCTTTTACTGACACTTTCACTCTGTACCACCATCACTGCCTCCTCTCTCTTTCTCTCCCACTGGCACCATCTTCTCTCTCTTCCATTGCCACTATCTCTCTCCTATTTTCTTTCACCACAAAAAGCTTGAATAAGTTCACATACCAAATTTTTGGTGAGGAAGGTGGAATGAGGACTGAGGCAGCTTGTTCCCCACTTATCTGTCAGATTCTTTTCAAGAGGAATATATTCACTGTGTTGTGCTCCAAGAGGGGCATTTTCCCCCTGCTTCCTCTCTTTTCCCTGCTATAATAGTATATGCAGTTTATATAAAACAAATTATATAGGTCAGTTAAGATTTGACACTTTATTTATGTACATCAATGTATTTATATATGTTGCTATAATTGCTAGAAATTATAAACAACAGATAAATGCATATAATATAAAATGGATGTAATGTTGTTTGCTTTGCATTTTTTCAGTACTTTGCTCATCAATTGCCATTTACTGAGACTGTCCAGTTTATTACTTGTAACATAAATGAGTGAAAAAGTTATTACAAATATTTTACTGAATTTGCAGTCTTTCCAGTTTTACATTTTGTAAAAAGTCATTTTAAGTTCTATTTAGGCATGTTAGGATTATTTTTAGGCCACTTTTGGTACTGCAGTACCACTTTGGGCATATTTGTATAGGCGTGAAGTGCTTATTGCCAGTGCACCATAAAGTTTTATTGGTGAAAGGTACTGACAGAAAACATAGTTTGGTAACCTCAGAAACCTTGCAATGATCTTACAAAATTTGCTATGCAGCCACAATATCTGTTAAAACTACATCTACGTTTCATACCAGATATTACGAATAATGATATCAAAAAATGTTTCAAAGTTTCCTAGAATATCATCTTTAGAACATACGGTAAAATGTTTCATGATATGCCATGGACAGAAATCACAGAAGTGGCCATCCCCACAACTGCTACTTTTTGTACCAAAAAATCATGGTTTTTTTTTAGGTTTTCTGAGGAATCACTCTTTAACTGGTTTATAGTTCTAGACCACACCCAATGCAAAAGAGTCAAACGATTTGCTCAATTTTCCTGGGCTGGAGAAAGTGAGTTATGTTTAAGTTTTTACCCTCTACTGTACAACAGCTACAGTATGTCAGTTCTTCTGATAGGTATACAAATGGTCACTAGGTCAAGGGCTATCCAAAGCAGTTGGCCCAGTATCTCCATGATCAATAAAATCTGAAATATGACCCCCTGAAAAATTGATTTTTGCTTGATTGTAGCTTTTTGGAAAGTATTGGTACTGTACACTGTCATTTGTGGACCAATTGCATTTGTGAAGATTTGTTTAGTATTTAATAAGAAATGATATTTATCCTATATTTCACCCCAATGAGAATTTTTTGTGCACCTCCAATATTCCCGGAATTGCATTATGTTTAAAAATCTTTGTAAAATAACAATATAACTGGGTTGCTAGTTTTGGAGATGAGTCCCAATCACACATTTCGCCCAGGGCCCAGTCTTGGCTGTCAGCGGCCCTGCCCTTGATACCATATATATGCAGTTTGTTATGTAAACTGCATAGTAGTACAGCATACACATTCAAAGCCTTTTGAGAGATCTGGAAATAGACTACAAACTTTCTTTTGTTCTTCCAAAGCTCTGATTATGTGTGTCATGAAACTTGCTATGATTCTCTTTCCTAAATCGATGCTGTACTTCATTCAGGATACTTTTGTATGAAATTTATACAGGGTTCCCACAAGTTTCCTCAAGCAAAATCCCCTGATATATCGCTGATTTCCAGACAAATTTTAGCATTATTCCCTGACAAATTTTAAGATCTCAAGGGTAAATAAAGACATAACTTGAAAAAAAAAAAAAACGACTTCCACCCCTATTCCTCCCCCATGTGCGAAAAAATCTTAAGCACTAACATCAATATCTTTTGTAATGAACTGGTTTTAGATGGAGAAAGCAAACCAAATGGTGTATGTGTTTCATTAAGACCACTGTTCTTATTTTATTTCAATAAAGCAAAACACATTTGGCGACTAAAAATGCATTTCCTTGGAGTTGAAAGACAGATTTAAATACATTTACTAATTTCAGAAGTAACCTCAGAAGAATAGTAGGCCTCTGGAAAGAAATGTATGAGGCATGGAAGAGTTGTGTAAACCAACACTACAGGTGACCACCAATAAAATGTTGGTTTTACTATGTTCGTTATGTCTATTATTTTACAGGTATTGTGCGATTTTTCTTTCAAGAAATGTATGAGTACATATCATAAACACCACCAACAACTGCTACAATTTTTTTCTTCTTATTGTCCATACTTTCTAATATATAAATTATTTTCGAAGTGCTAAAATGTACTAGAAGAAATAAAATTCCCATAAAATGCTGCTCTGTACAATGTACTTGCAGTGAGACAGTCACTGTTCCTGAAATCCATCATCCATGGCCTGTGACCTGCCGAGAAGCACCGCAGTCCTGCCTTTAGGCTGACTGATGAGACTAGATCCGATGGGCATGGCTTGCACATTAGTGGGAAACAATGGGCTTCAGATTGGTAGAACCAATACATTAGGAATACATGTAGAAATGGCCTGTGGTTTTGGCCTGTCATGGATGTCCACTCACTCATGTGGCCAGCTATTCACAGGCCACACCATGGTGACGAAATGAAACCATGCTGGTCAATCCATGCAACAGATAACTTGTTCAAATTCTCTGAGAGGATAGGTAGCAACTCACCATAAAGATGATTGCTCAGCTGCAGACAGATACATAGAAAAGATGATCACACTCTTACAATTAAATTTTCGGCCATAGCCTTTGTCAGAAAGTGAGAGGATACACACGTTCACACAGTCACAACTCATGTACACATGATTGACATCTCTGCCCACTGCATCAACTAGCTCTGTGAATCAGATCTAAACAAACCACTCCTCACGCCTCCCTGTCTCTCATCAGCAGCTGCTAGGCTAGTGGCAAGAAGATATGGCAGCATTGACTGTAAGCTGAGGGGAATGATAGCAAGGGGAGAAGCACTAAAAATGAGGGAGAAGGGAAGCAGTACCTGTACTCAGCTGTTCCCAGCCAGCGACAATGCATGACATCTCGGTAAACAAACCAATTCATCCACTGAAATGAAATCAAGATTTTTCCAGGTGTTTTTATTCAAAATTCCCTGATATCCCTGACTTGTTTGAAATTCCCTGATATTCCCTCATTTACAGAACATGTGGCAATCCTGTTATAACTCTGTTTTCAATATCTCTTTCTACAACTTTGGTAAGGTGGGTGTAATTCTTAGAGGTCTGTAATTTCCAGAATCCACCTTGGCACTGTTTTTGTAAAGTGGCACTACTTCACTCTTTTTCAGACATGTTGGGAACAGTACCTTGTCCATCACCAAATTGAATATGAATGTCAGAGGCTTAACTAGATACTGTGAGCAGTGTTTGATTACTTTTGCAAATATTCCATCTGTGCCCTCTGTGTCTTTGGTTTTCAGTGATCTAATTATATTTGTAACTTCCGTTTTGTGGGTTGGAAATAGGAATAGACCTTCTGTTTTCTTTTTTTCTGGTGGAGCTATACTCTTTTTAGTCAGTGTTTCATTTTGTTTCATTGGCTTCTGCCTTATATTTACATGACGCTGATTTAAGGTGGAACACACTTCATGTGGGTTAGCCAGTTCATTCCCTTGTGCTATAAGTACTATGGCACTATCTGTGTTAATTGATTCTTTTCTGTTGGCATTTATGCATGATCAGACTGTCTTAGTCCACCCTCGATAGCAGACTGGTGAGCATGACAGAATGTCAATCCTAAGGGCCCGGATTCAGTTCCTGGCTGGGTTGGAGATTTTCTCCACTCAGGGACTGGGTGTTGTGTTGTTCTAATCATCATCATTTCGTCCCCATCAGTGTGCAAGTCGATGAAGTGGCATCAAATAGAAAGAATTCCACCCAGCAAACGGTCTACCGAATGAGAGGCCCTACTCCCATGACATTTATATTTAAGACTGTCTTAGAAATATTTGATGAAGTTCCTATTTGATGTTTATAACAGCTCAATTTTCCTTGGATTATCATCTTGCTGTGATCTCTCTTATTTTGTCTGTGCATTTCACAGTCTGCTTGACTATTACATTTCCTATATCTTTTATTGTAATACTTTAAACCTGCTCTGGCATTCTTGATATCTCTGGTGATCTATTTCTTCAGGTGTCTAACATTTATCTTTCTATTGACCTTTGAACAAGCTATGTGTATGTGGTGAATTAAGGTTGAAATGAAAGTTTTCCAGCTTTCTTCCATATCACTGCTATACAGAGCCTTCCAGACCTGGCATTTGTCAGCCTACACTCTACAACTACATTTCCAGTTTCAGTTTTCTTATTCTGTAGCCTGTTGTCACACAAGCAGGCACACAATGTAAAATTTACAACATGGTCATTTGTCAATAAAAACAAACTTGTCTTAAACAAACTATTATATTTATTGAAGAAAGCAGTTCATATTTACTATCTTCCACATTTATAACAAAAGCTTTTCCTCTTTTAGTTCTTTAAATAACAATTTTGCCAGTCTTTCTGACATACGTTCACTTTCATAACACCTTTCACAGACAATTTCTTTGTGAATTAATTGTGACAATGTCCAGAAAAATGAAAAAGTAGCCAATGGCCATCTCCTTGTAATTCTTGAAATGGAGTATCAGGCACACATTTTAGCTACAATGTCAACTCCACCTTTTGTCATGTTGAACTCAATTATGATTTCAGATTTACGTGTTTCTTCTTTCACTGTCACCATGTCATGAACAGTAGGCAAAAGTATGATAGCACAGTTTTTACAAGGAACATATGAAAGTGAGGTCTTTTCCTACTGAAATTCAAACATTGCACTTCCAATTTCTTCGTCTGTTCTTCATCATTGTACCAATGCAAATGATAGTCTTCTGCAGCAAATATTCAGAAAGGAGGCAGCTTGTGTAGCAACTGCCACTTGTAAGGTTCCTCATCCTCAGGAGCATAAGATACCCAATATTGTCTTTAGGATGCATGCCGCAATAAACCTCCAGATTACTGCAATGAAATGTTTTTGCAGCACACAGAGCAAATATTTTTGTCCCATATTTAGCTTGTTTGCTTGCAACATACTGAATCTATCTACAGCAGTCTCCATAGGGGTGAAGCATTTCATCTTTCATGGTGAATTCACCAGGCTGTAAGGACATTGACAGTTTCTGACAATTTACTGAATCCATCTACAGCAGTCTCCGTAGGGGTGAAGCATTTCATCTTTCATGGTGAATTCACCAGGCTGTTAGGACATTGACGGTTAGCAGCAAAAGGATCCAGTAATGTACAAATTGCAACAAACTTATCAGTCTTTCTCCTGTCATTCCTCATTTCCATATCAACAAACCGCATACAGCTTAGAAAAAATAGAAACCTAGTGTAAGTCATTGCAGTCCTAAGCAATAGCATTCCTGTTCTGTCAGCTGCACAGAGTTCCAGTACAATAGCAGTATGGCATTTTCTTATTCTTCTTCTTCTTTTTTTTATTAAAAAAATACGAACATAGCCATTATTTTCTCACTTTATTACTTTTTTGTGCAAGAATTGATGTGTATCTTGCAGTTTATTTATATAGGTATTTGTATAGTTTACGATTTCATCAATAAAGTCAAGGCCAGTTACTTTCAAAAAAGCACTAACTTCATCAATTATACCCAACACCTTTGTCCTCGGATCTGGTGTAATTTGCACAATGTTTTTTCTGTTGGTTTTTTATGTTTTAGGAAACTTGCTTTTACACCAATGTGAAACTTTGTCTTGTCAGCAAAGAACCCTCATACATCTGTTGTCTCTTCCAGATCATCACCATCCTCATCTTCAAGTTCAGATTCACTGCCATGGTCCTATTCAGTGTTTTCGCCACTAAAACCTACTTTACTTTCCTCCAAGTCTGTGAAGCCTGGATGGACTTTATCATCAACTTCTTCGAGCAGTTTGTGAAGTTCTTTGTCTGATACACTCTTTGAATTGGAACAAAGCATCAAAGAAATGAAATGAATAAATACATTCAGATGTCTCTGAAACCAAAGTAAACATTTAATTTGCATCTATGGAAACTAAAAATATAATGAGCAAGTACAATTAACCTTTTAGTACACTGTCCTCTGGACACTGGCTGCTGGAACTTAGCTTGCAACTGTCACACCAGCAGGTGTGCATTGTACTTTTTACAACATTCAACACGTCATTGCTTACAATTCACAAAACAAACTGAGAAAGCTAACCAAATGAACTGAAGCCACTTTAACATTGTCAAGGAAACATTAACAATGGAATATATGGCAGCAATGGCATAACAGCTCAAGGTTCAGTCATCGATTAGGCATAAAAACTCCTGCTATTGTAGTTTTTACAACAGTGTGCCCGCTTAAAGGTTAAGGGTAGATTTGTAAAAACATGATTTATTATTCTGTCTCATGATTCAGTGCTCCTTGTTGGTCTATTTGCATGCAGCTTCATATTATAAGTATTTACAACATCGTGAAAACATTTTGTACAGCTACTCCATTTCAGTGTATTTATATTTAGGTCACTAGCTACTATCATGTATGGGAATTCTCTAATAGCTTTATTGAGTAGTTCTTCAAGTTCTATTAAGAAATCATTTATCCTAGAGCCTGCAGATCAGTATGTATCTAACATTAGATTGGTTGGTTGGTTTAAAAGGGTGGGGGAGGAGATGGGGGGTGGGGGGAGGGCCAAACTGCTAGGTCATTGGTCCTCTAACACTAGACATTTGTCCTTCTGAAAATTTGTTTGAATTGCTGTTGCTTCAAAACACATTTCTCTACAGTTTGTAACTGGCCAGGCAACGTACTGCTATTCACTTACAGAGCTATCCCACCACTTTCATGTTTCATTCTTCAAAAATATGACTATCTACAATAACGCTGAAAATTGTACACTTTTATTTCATTTTCAGTCATTCCATGCTCAGTCATTATGAAGATATTTGGTACCTCTGCAGCATTGTGATGAAATATTCGGTACACAAAATTAGTTTCAGATTCTTTTCTAGGTTCCATTTTGTTTCCTTTTTTGCCTGTGAATATCAGAATTCCTGGTCTTTCAGTTGCACAGCTTACTCCCTTTGAAATTAAATGCTTTGGTGTATTTGTCACAGAAGAGTCTATTTCACAGGAATATTTGTCACTCTCCTGAATAAAAAAAACTTTATCACAGTATTTTTGGGCCATATAGTATTATCCACTACTTTATCTCTAAGCTCAAAGACAACACTAACTTTGAAACTGTTATTTAGCTCCTTTGTTTCAAGTTTTCAACTGTGAAGTTGTTATTCTTAGGAAAACTCTTCTGCAGCAAGCTAATGACATTTTTGGGAGTGTGCCACTTTTGAGTCTGCTAAGATGTAGCCATGCCCTTTTTTCACCATTCAGCATTTCATATTTGTCTACTGTACAAGCTATGCTTTTGATCCTGCTTTTAGGTTTGGTATTTCCAGAAGCAAAGAATTCTGTGGTAGTGAGCCTACATTCCATTTCATGATCCTGACCAACTTGTGTTGACAGCACTAGATATCAAAATTATGACAGCTTTTGACTGAAAGCTTTCTGTTCTTTAATGTTCACTCACTTCCAATACACTCCTGGAAATGGAAAAAAGAACACATTGACACTGGTGTGTCAGACCCACCATACTTGCTCTGGACACTGCGAGAGGGCTGTACAAGCAATGATCACACGCACGGCACACCGCACACACCAGGAACCGCGGTGTTGGCCGTCGAATGGCGCTAGCTGCGCAGCATTTGTGCACCGCCGCCGTCAGTGTCAGCCAGCTTGCCGTGGCATACGGAGCTCCATCGCAGTCTTTAACACTGGTAGCATGCCGCGACAGCGTGGACGTGAACCGTATGTGCAGTTGACGGACTTTGAGCGAGGGCGTATAGTGGGCATGCGGGAGGCCGGGTGGACGTACCGCCGAATTGCTCAACACGTGGGGCGTGAGGTCTCCACAGTACATCGATGTTGTCGCCAATGGTCGGCGGAAGGTGCACGTGCCCGTCGACCTGGGACCGGACCGCAGTGACGCACGGATGCACGCCAAGACCGTAGGATCCTACGCAGTGCCGTAGGGGACCGCACCGCCACTTCCCAGCAAATTAGGGACACTGTTGCTCCTGGGGTATCGGCGAGGACCATTCGCAACCGTCTCCATGAAGCTGGGCTACGGTCCCGCACACCGTTAGGCCGTCTTCCGCTCACGCCCCGACATCGTGCAGCCCGCCTCCAGTGGTGTCGCGACAGGCGTGAATGGAGGGACGAATGTAGACGTGTCGTCTTCAGCGATGAAAGTCGCTTCTGCCTTGGTGCCAATGATGGTCGTATGCGTGTTTGGCGCCGTGCAGGTGAGCGCCACAATCAGGACTGCATACGACCGAGGCACACAGGGCTAACACCCGGCATCATGGTGTGGGGAGCGATCTCCTACACTGGCCGTACACCACTGGTGATCGTCGAGGGGACACTGAATAGTGCACGGTACATCCAAACCATCATTGAACCCATCGTTCTACCATTCCTAGACCGGCAAGGGAACTTGCTGTTCCAACAGGACAATGCACATCCGCATGTATCCCGTGCCACCCAACGTGCTCTAGAAGGTGTAAGTCAACTACCCTGGCCAGCAAGATCTCCGGATCTGTCCCCCATTGAGCATGTTTGGGACTGGATGAAGCGTCGTCTCACGCGGTCTGCACGTCCAGCACGAACGCTGGTCCAACTGAGGCGCCAGGTGGAAATGGCATGGCAAGCCATTCCACAGGACTACATCCAGCGTCTCTACGATCGTCTCCATGGGAGAATAGCAGCCTGCATTGCTGCGAAAGGTGGATATACACTGTACTAGTGCCGAGATTGTGCATGCTCTGTAGCCTGTGTCTATGTGCCTGTGGTTCTGTCAGTGTGATCATGTGATGTATCTGACCCCAGGAATGTGTCAATAAAGTTTCCCCTTCCTGGGACAATGAATTCACGGTGTTCTTATTTCAATTTCCAGGAGTGTATTTTCAGCCACGTCTTACTTTAGAAATTCAGGCTAAGCATAAATTTATTCACTCCACACACCAAAGAGACAGCTGGACTTACATGTATATTAAATATTGGCTCATGCATATTACCAGTGCCTCCTTCTTCTGGCAGAAGGGTTGGAGGGGAAGGAAGAAGGGGGAAGGAAAAGGAAGGTCTTATCTGGTAAGTCTTCCCAGGGCTAGGTCTCTGGGCAACTTTTCCAAACTCTACCCCTTTTCTCAAACCTCACTAGTTCTTTTCCTTCACTCATCTTGCTTCCCCCAACACTCTTCTGCAAGAAGAAGGAGCCACTGCCTGCAAAAGCCTGCAAATTTTAATATCTTTTACATGTGTGTTATTCTGCCATCACTTGGTGTTCTGTTAACTTTAAAAAGTGATCCTGAAAACACAAGAAGATATTATATGAAAACAAATTCATCTGAATATCTAAATTTGTTAAACTTTCACTTGAATTCTAGAAATAACTTTCCAAGCATTCTTTATCATTTGAGGAGCATTTTTTTCAAAACTGGATAAACACAAAAATGTAAAACTTTGAGGAAACACATTTTTTTAAATATCATACCGAAATATGTATTACACAAAGGAAGTAATTTAACATTTATACTGCTTTTCTAGGCATGATTCCAACTATGTGTTTGATTTTGCTAAAATTTTCATTGTTTATTTCAGAACAGAAGCACAAATTTTCCAAGTCTTCTCAAAAGTTGATAAATGCAATAATGGAAGTTAGAAGTTTTTTCAATATACAATCCTAATTACTTGTTTCCATCTCTTTTTACCTTTAACATTAATTACAAAAAGCTACTTTACTGTTAATTATGCATAGAAATGCAATAATGTACTGCAGTATAACAATTAAGTATCATACTTTTTCATGAATGTTTGATACGAAAAAACAACAGCAAATACAACTCAAATGCAACACAAAATACTGGCTACAATACTGAACTGGAAATCTATTGATCACTTTCAACAATGTCCTTGTAAGACTTTTCTGTTCCTTCTGGTACGTAAAAGTGACTCATACATTTGATGATATACTTTTTCTTTTCCTTGCTGACCATGGTCCCTTTTATCCAAGTTGGCTGCTTTTCTCATCTCTTGGCTGCAGTTTCTGGATTTGTGTACCTCAATGTCTACATTGCTTCCATTATAAGTGTCTAACACTGACAGCAGTACCTTCCTCTTAGATTTTTCATAAGCCATCACTCACTGAGCAGTTATTTTGAAATGCATCTTAGATCGTAGGGCTTTTAGTGCACTGAATTTGAGAACCCATCTTTCCTATCTTTATTTAGCACTTTGACAACACCTTGTTGTTCTGGCACATTATAGTATACAGTTGGTTATGAATCATAATGCACAAGTTGTATAGCCAGACCTGCCTTGAATAGAATACTTCACCTATGGAGAACTTTGGTATTGGCTGAATCTGTTGTATATGAAAACATATTAACCACATTTCTATTTCCTCCTTCATTATTACATAGTGCTTCTCTGCCTGAAGGTTCTGTAACCTATGGTTTGTTATTAATTTATTTATTTGCTCCATATCTTGTTCCTTTTAAGAGTCTGTCTTTGGACATCCCTGATGTTGCTTGAAATATTGCAGCACATAAAGGTGCAATATGGCCAGCTTTTATCTTTGTGCTTCACTTTATTAAAATGGTAGTCTTTCTTTTTGCTTCTTTCTTAATACTCCTTTGCCATGACAAAGCCTGCTTAAAATGACCAATACTTAGAAGTTTATGTGGTTGTGGTATCCAATAATTTAGTTCCATTATTGGTTCAGGTGCCAAGTGCTTGGTCTCTCAAAACCAGAGCACAGTTTGCATTTATTGACTTCTGCTTTAACTGGCTAGGAGCAAACACTGCACTTGGCAAACACTCATTGTTTCCAACACCCTATAACAGCAGCAGATATCAGCTTTTGACAAATCCAGTTCAATAGGTCATTCAATGCAGTAAGTAGGATTTGTAACTACAAAAAGCTAAAGTTTGAATAATTGAGCATTTATTGACTTTTGAAAAAATACTCTTCATTTGTTACAACAGAAAAAAATTACACAGCCCTTTTCAATACAAGTAAAAATATGTAAATTGTAAATTTAAAATCAACTGTAACTATGATTCGGCAGGCGTGGAAGGGTGCTGGGTTGAGGTGAGTGTAGCCATTAACACAATGTGATGTACAAAAGAGGCTGAGGAGTTCAATTAAAACCTTCTATCACAAAATCACAATAATTTGTTATTATTTCTAATGTTCTTCATTTCAAATAACAATAGAGAGAGAGAGAGGGAGAGAGAGAGAGCATGCATGAGAATGACAAAGAAAATATGCTGATCCAAAAACAGTGGTTTTCAGTGTCTATGGGATGAATTTTGTCTTATTTATTGATTTTTCTTTTGAATTGCCCCTTTTAAATTTGTACTGTCAAGGAGTCTTGTTGTATAGTAGTTAATTATCTTACAATTTTCTACATGCTAATTTTTGAATATTTTACCCAGAATGTTGAAGCAACAAATGGGTTAATTTGATTTAGGTATCACTGGATCCTTGCTGTACACGTAACTGATTACCATCACCTCACCTTTGTTTTAAGGTGCAGGCACCATTGTGCAACGTGCACTCATTACACAGTTCACTTAAAAAGAAAATAAAAATAATATAATCATGTTGAAACTTCTGATTGCCATTTATATAGCCCCCTAAATAAGATATTGATCTATTTATATGATTTATGCCAGCTCAGGGTGTGCCAGTATTTTCAAATATATTGTTGCCATACAGAACTTAGTTTTAAGACTAATTTTTTTGCTCTATTATATTAAAACTAATTTTTTTGCTCTATTATATTAGTTTTGTAATGGATATGAACTGCACACACTAAATTTACCTATCTTTAATCACAAAACAGTCAAGACCATAATTTTTAAGAGTTGTTTTCAGTTTATTGGGCACTTTTGTACATACCTCAGAATTATTTCAAATGAATAAATGCAGTTGAGATTAAACATAAATGGAACAACTGACATGAAAAAGTATCCAGCCCTAAAATTAAAAATACCTGCAGATGGTGATAGCAGGTAGTTTAAACTGGTAATGCTTATGTTCAGCTTACATCTTGTTGTAACCTTACATGGTGCTGCAGCTCATTAAACAGCAAATGCCATTGCATCTGGCCTAAAGATACTGCCTCATAATGGAACAGATGGATGCACAAAGCAGTTGTATACAAGTCAGAGTGCTGGGCTCTTTGGACATTTTGGAAATTTGTGGTATGAGACTATGGGACCAAACTGCTGAGTCCCTCTTTGGACATTCTAATGTTTACGGAACTTATGGGTTACTTGATCATCAGACTGTGTCTCTTTGCCATGTGTTTACACTGTTTATATCATCATTTGGCATATCAGTATTTTCCTGTATGTGGAAGCAAATTAAAAGTTGCTTGGTGGGAATTCTGATACTGTGTCTGTGCAACATTATATATTTTTCCCAATAAGTGCAGTATTCCACTCAGTGTATTTCATTTTGTGACTCACTATGGCCAGTATGTCAGTAGAAGAAATTCTTCAGCCTCTTCTGGAACAGCAGTGAGCTCTCACTGACCAGTAGCGAGCTCTCTTCTATCTACTAAACAAATCTAGTGGCATCACTGAAATGCTAGAGTTCACTGTCATTCATGAAATACCTACCATTTCCTCAATATGGTGATACTGTGGAAGATTGGGGCACTTACAAAAAAAGTCTTACAAAATATTTTCAAGCTTTTTTTGTCTGTGACTCAGTAATGTGTAAGGCTTTCTTTTTGTCATGGATTTCTCCTCATATTTATCACTTTTTGTGCCAGCTTGCCTCTCTTCAGGAACCTACCAGCCTCTCTTTTGATGAAATGTATCAGTTGATCTCAAACTACCACTGCAAACATACTCATGTTATTGCTACTTGCATTGAGTTCTACCATTGTCAAAGGCAGCCGCAACAGTCATACATAGCATGGGCAGTTGAATTTCATGGGTGTAGTTGTCATTGCCAGTTTCTTCCTGACACTCACAGTGGATCATATGCTGATTCGATGATACATGACGCTATAACATGCCTGGCGCCCGGTAGAGAAGTCGATGAACACACCTTACAATGTGAAAGTCCCTCTCTCACAGAGGTTTTGAACATTTCCCAGTATCTAGGGAATCAGGAAATCAGATAGAAGGTTGGTGTGAAGTAGCTGCCGTTGCTTCTCCTTGTCAGCCACTGTCAGTTAGCTCAGGTGGGAGGGGTGGGTGGGGGGGGGGGCTGGGTGTGGGGGGGACATTGGGGGGGGGGGGAGGGGGAAGATGTTATTATGGTCACATAATTGCGGCCTCTGTGCCCCATGGAGCAGCACTGTTTTATACAGCAGCAGTCAGCATCACAACAGTGGCCATGTGCACCACTCAAATTGTGTCCTTATTGCCTTGTTCCACAAGAGTAGGCTGCATGCCCAAAGC
Source organism: Schistocerca cancellata (assembly GCF_023864275.1). Taxonomy (NCBI): domain Eukaryota; kingdom Metazoa; phylum Arthropoda; class Insecta; order Orthoptera; family Acrididae; genus Schistocerca; species Schistocerca cancellata. Next base: position 295,661,129 of record NC_064629.1, read on the forward strand.
ATTGGGCAATCTGCGACTATTGTAAAAATAAGGAACTCGTAGTCTCACTTATCAGATATGAACATGGATGTGAACAGTGCTTCCCCTGTAATGGAAGCTGCAAACAAATTTTATATTGAAATACCTGTAACGGACAAAATGTTAAAAATGCAAGTGGACACAAGTGCAGCAGTGACTTTGTTAAATTCTCAAACCTATGTGGATCTTGGATCACCAGCATTGTCCCCTGGTCTCTTGTCATCTGAAAAATTACATCAAACAACAAATACCCAACTCTGGACAGCTTTCAGCTTTCTACCCACATAGCAGTGCAAAGCAGTGGTTTGGCCATTGACCTTTCTAGTGGTAGATGATGCCACAGTTTTCAGGTTCCCTTCTTAGGTTCTTTTGCTCATATAGGTTCAATTCCTCTGGTGGCCATAGCTCAGCAGAGTTGCTTCGTGGCTGCCATCCCTGTATACTGCTCCATCTGCTCTGACCTATGACCAGCTGCCTTCCAATAATTGCCTTACAGTTGTTCCGTCTGGCTCCATCATCTGGGCCCACGTGATTGGCTGGTGCCCTAAGTCGATACCTGTGATCATCCATCACCATCAAGGCCACTGCCTCTGTGTCATGCACACCTCCGATAGCCTGGTGTCATGACACTATGACCAGCTCCATCCTCATGTGATCGACCCCTGCAGCCTCCTCTGCCATGTGTGCTGGCCCTGTGGCAGAGTACATACTCCTTCTGGCTCCTGCATGCTCTTCATACAGTGTGCACCCACCTCTGGGAGGGGTGGTTAGTGCCAGACTGCCTCCAACCTCCACAGCCTCAGTTAGTGCCACTGCACCACTACCTTTGTCATCTCTGCTGTCCATACCACTGACAAGGGAACCTCCCCATCGCACCCCCCTCAGATTTAGTTATAAGTTGGCACAGTGGATAGGCCTTGAAAAACTGAACACAGATCAGTCGAAAAAACAGGAAGAAGTTTTGTGGAACTATGAAAAAAATTAGTAAAATATACAAACTGAGTAGTCCATGCGAAGATATGGAACATCAAGGACGATGGGAGTCAAGGAGCGCCGTGGTCCCGTGGTTAGCGAGAGCAGCTACGGAACGAGAGGTCCTAGGTTCAAGTCTTCCCTCTAGTGAAAAGTTTAATTTTTTATTTTCAGTTTGTGACAAACTCTTATGTTTTCATCACTTTTTTGGGAGTGATTATCACATCCACAAGAAAACCTAAATCAGGCAAGGTAGAAGAATCTTTTTACCCATTCGCTAAGTGTACAACATATTCCTGTCATATGACGCACATGCCGTCACCAGTGTCGTATAGAATATATCAGACGTGTTTTCCTGTGGAGGAATCGGTTGACCTATGACCTTGCGATCAAATGTTTTTGGTTCCAATTGGACAGGCACGTCCTTTCATCTACTAATCGCACGGTTTTGCAGTGCGGTTGCAAAACACAGACACTAAACTTATTACAGTGAACAGAGACGTCAATGAACGGATGGACAGATCATAACTTTGCGAAAATAGAGTAAAATTTTTAGTCGGGGGAAGACTTGAACCACGGATCTCTCATTCCGCAGCTAATCACGCTAACCACGGGACCACGGCGCTCCTGAGCTCACATTCTCCTAGATGTTGCCTATTTTCCGCATGGACTACTCAGTTTGTACATTTTACTAATTTTTTCATAGTTCCACACAACTTCTTCCTGTTTTCTCGATTGATCTGTGTTCAGTTTTTCAAGGCTAATCCACTGTGCCAACTTATAACTAAATCTGAGGGGGGTGCGATGGGGAGGTTCCCTTGTGAGTGTGTGCCCAGAGGTGGACATAATATGGCAACTCTATAACCAGTGCTCTGTTATGGTTTTTCAGGGGAGTGGGTGCCCTCCCTGTCCACGTCTATGCCATTTTAGACTGTATTCTTCAGTGATGGAACAACACCTGCTCCATCAGTCATCCCCTTCCAATGATGAAATGGACATCTGTGGAGTGGACAACTTTACTGAAGGGAAAGGGAGTGTTGTACACCTACACAGTCAGCACACATAATTAAACAATGCACACCTCACAGTCAGCCTAAGAGGCTGCCTCACATCTTCACAGACAGCACAGCAAACGCTGCACCATGCACAGGGTAGCTGTATATAAGACAGCACACTGAGCCTCTCAGCAACTGTAATGTTTTCGGGTCTTATGAATTGTTTCATTGGCAGAATGTGTCTGTATGTTGTGTATTTATACGTTTTATTACATCATTCGATGAATAAATATTTTCCTGTATGTAGAAGTGAATGAAAAGTTGGTCGGTGGGAAGTCTGGTATTATGTTTGTGAAATGTTACAATAATCTCATACAATACTTCTACTTAGAGTAGCTGTCAACACTCTGATTGCTAATGGCAAACTACATTTCACCACACCAAACATGATGAAGTTCATAGAATGATAAAAAAAAAAAGAAAAAATCTCATCATGAGAGTTAAATGATAAATTTACAATTTTTCATATAATTTAGTAACTGTTGTGGAAAACTACTCACAATTTGAGGATATTGGTAGCACTCATAGATTGAACAAAGGGAACAAAACCAGTTTCCTTCATCCGCAACTTAACCTTACTCATGAAAAGGCAAAGTATGCAGCCATAAAAATATTTGACCATGTCACACATGAGCTATAGACACTATTAGTTAAAGAAAGTTTTAAAATGAAACTGACATAACTCCTGACTGACAACTCCTTTGAGTTCACAGATAATTTTTTGCATAGATAATATGTGTGTATGACTGCACTGAGGTTTCAGATTAAAGAAAAAAGGCTGATGCTTAAGTGATCAGCATGCAGTCATGTTTGTGCAGAGAAAAGATACATTTCTGGTAAAGCATCTGACAAGTTTTGTATTACAAGAAATTGTTGCAAATATGATATATGGAAAACATGAACAACTGACGAACTGATTGGCATATCAAAGAACATCTGGGTACACAGAAGAACTAAAAACACAATGCTCCATGGACTGCTATGTCCTATTTCAGAATGAGAGAATATTATCCATAGTCAACCAATACAAAACTGAGAAAGTGCATTTGCTAATTTGTAGGTCGTATAAAATGAACAACCATAACATGAAATAATAAGCAGGGGCATCAGGATCAAAGAGTAAAATGCAAAATAATTTAAAAAATTGCCATGATTCTGTAATTGTCCATAGAAATCAGATTATAAGTCTCATGAATGTAACTGAACTGGATCATTTTTAAACATATTAAATAATTTTAACATGTTTTCTCACATAAGTGGCAATATCTGAATAAGAAATAAAACAAAAGTCGCATAAACAACATATTTACAGAGCCTGACACTTGATGCTGAGTGGAGGACATCAGTGGCCACAGCAGAGCCTCATAACTGACGCACAAACTATTGTGGCCTGACCTGGTTGTGACACATCCATCAGTATCCATATAGCAATCAACATCTTAAATATGTAGTGAGTGATGTAGAAATTTCACAAAGTATTATTAGTTTAGTTTCAAATATTTTGGATTGATATTTGTTATAGTTATCAGTATCCAGAATGAAACCACCACATTAAATTCTGTTAAAAATATGAAATTATGTTGTATGAAGAATATGTATTCCACAAAATCTCTACAGAGATAAAAGTTAATTGTACTGAAATTCACAAAAATTATTTGGTAACTCCTTGTACACATGTGTGGAAAAGTTAATTTTGATTACATAAAATACTGTTTTATATAATTATGCATAATAGGAAGCTGTCAGTTACAGAACAATTCATTATATGCTTGAAAATTATTTAAATTACAGATATTATCTTTATTTTCTAAAATATTAGTTTCCAAAAATATATACTTTTTTAAATTCATGCTCTAATTAGAAAATTTATTTCATTTATTTATGTCTTCATTTAACCCCATTAGTTTCCTCAGCTCCTCTCTTAAATTGAACCAGGGTTTCACACACAATATTTTTTATGTCATTGTGAATGAATAGTATTAACTAATAATTAATAATGATGATATCGTAGTGCCTATGATATTCTAAATTGTGATGCAAAGTTCCTATGGACATGTATGCATGTCTGAAGGAACTTTGCATTATAATTTAGAATAACACAGGCACTGCAATATCACATTTATCTGTTGATACTGGCCAAGCAATTTTCAAGTAAGACGTCTCACATGTACAGGAATATACATAACGGATGCACGGGTACAGGTTACAGATTCATGGTTGATGACATATTGGAGTTTGGGTCTGATGTGAGTTGTGGGTGGATAGTTAAATGCTTAGATGATGGCTAGAGATAAGTGGGGGATCTGGGGTTGAGTGCCGTTCCAGTACACATTTTCATTGCTGTCATTCCATTCTACAGCTGATGGTTGTCTATATTCACAGTTGTAAAAGCATTAAAAGAATTAATACAGTTAGTAGAGGCAGTACTTCTACTACTGCCGCTGCTGCTGCTGCTGCCACTAATAATGGTAATAATAGTAATAATAATAATAATAATAATAATAATAATAACAGTAATAATAATAATAATAATGACAGTGATAAATATGAAAAGTATTTATGCATATACAAAATTGAAGTTTTGTAATGTAGTGAGTTCTGAGGGAGGGAAATTTAAGTAGACTGCACCAGCTAAGAGCCATAAGATACGTGGAAGACCTAGATGGGAAGAAGGATTTAATGCAGCAATGAGTTCGTACAGTGACAAATGTAGAATTATTTTTGCCTCAGTAGATATGATGTGATTAACTGTCCTTTAAAACTGGAGAAGTTACTCACTTCTCTGATACAGTAGGGAGTTTATTTCAGAGTAAGATTCCTGCTACTGAAAATTACCTCAAGAAAGTGGCTGAGTGATGGAGTGGGACAGAAAAATTTTTGTTCTGATGGGATCAAGTGTTTCTGCCATAGTGTTCAGTCAAGACCATAAAATCCAGGATAGATATGAGGACTAGTGTACATTAATAAGTCAGTAGAGGAGTGACAGATATGGAAATCTGTTAGGTTGTCTGCATGCAGCCAGAATACCTATGGACATGATGGTGAAGTATGATTAAAAAGCCAAAGTCACAAATATATCAAACACTGGCATACATAACCAGTTTTGGGGATTGTGAGCTTTCCTGGGAAAGACCTTGCAGTATAACATTGCTGTAATCAGTAATTACAAGTATATGCTTTTGTACAAGTTTCTTTCTCAGGTCAAAAGGGAAGTGTTTTTTGTATTCTTATAGAGCATGGAGATATGCTGATGCCTCCTTGCTCATTGCAGCTGTGTGCTCAGTACAACTTACATTTCCATCTAGTATTACTCCTAGAATATTTTTCTGAGAGACAGAGAAGTTGATATTTGTCTCATGTATGGTTAAAAATGGTAACTATTCCTGATTTTTACATATAATGAACCTATAATGACCTACTGGGACCACTTGAGTTTAGGATGGATTGAGATTGAACCTTATATTCTGTGCCCATTTTGAGAGTGCACACAATTTGGTATTGAAATTCTCACTAACACTCTTCAAGTTTATTGCCTTTGCACTTAGATATGACTAGAGGTCACTAGAATATATGTGGTATTTATGGTAGGACAAAATATGATGACATGTCATTGACATACAATAAAATGATTATAGGACTTAATACCGAACCCTGGGCAACATCTGACACTAGCAGTTTCAACTGTGAGTTTATGGTGCTGGACATGATGCATTTCTGGCAAAGAGTCAGTTATTAGCAAAACCACTGCACTGCAGTTGTCAAGATATGTGAGTTGTTAAATTGGAAATTAAAATGTAGAGTTCAAGAGTGTCAAATGCTTTGCTGCCACCTAAAAAGCATATGATAGTCACCTCTGGTCTATCCATGGAAAGCTTCAAGTCACCTGTTACCTTTATTAGCACAGATGTGGTGCTACAATATTCATGAAAATCTGATTGGTGTTCATCTAGAAGGCTGTTTGCAGTTAAGTAGTTGGTTAGCTGGTCATGGACGCATATCCTAAAGCCATTGGATAGTGCCAGAAAATTGCTAACAGGTCAGTAACTAGGGGGTGCTGTGACAACATCCTTTATAGGTGAGGACTTCACAAGTATGTTTCTAGGTCTCAGCAAAATCACTTGTTTTCAAGGAGTGGTTCAAGATATCCATTACAGCAGGCAGCAGCATTTCAGAAATAGGTTTCATCATTTGGATTGTGATGCCATCAGTTAGATTAGGTGATAACCTGATATGCATGATAGTTCTTTTGGCAGTATCGCAAATAACACTTTTTAGGTAGAATTTATAATGGCTGCCACCATTTATCCCCATGAAGCAACCAATTAAGTATCTGTTTCATTTGCGGTTCAGATGAAATTGTAGGTAATCTGAAGCACTGGTTGAGTTCATTGACTGGAAAAATGGGGTCAGCCCCAGCTTTTATGTTGTCTATACAAACTTCAGGTCTTTCCATAGGACTGCTGGTCTATGGGCATGTATGAATTTCGCATTTCTAGCAGCTTCACTGACTCTGTTCGGGTTCTGCTTGTAAGAAATATGATTTTGAGATGCAGACAATAGCTTGTACGCCCAGCGTGCAATGCCTGAGATATTCATGAGTTGTTTTAGTTTATCATTTCACCAAGGTGCAGGTTTCCTTGGTACTTTTCAGTCTTTGGAGAAGCATACAATTCATATAGTTGAGTAAATGTGTAAGTAATCCCGTGAAGTTTTTTATTTATGACTCAAGGAAATAGAAGTCATCCTCAAACTATTTAGTATGCCTCATCTGCAAGTTCAGATAAATTAAGGCATAGAATGTCTCTGTAAGTAGTCAGTTGTAGTTTCTTTCTGGGATATTCTATTATGAAAATTATGTCAGGGTCAGATACACCACATACAAATATTTGGGAGGTATGATTTACTCTGTTTGGTGATTTTGTTGAAAACACATTAATGAGAGTATCATTACTGGTCATGTGATAGGTAGGTGCAATGTGAAATAGCATCAAATTTGAAGAAGTGCATACACTGAAAAGTTTGAAATGTTGTATGGAAAATTTATTTTAGTGTCTTTAGGTATAATTATGAGGGTTGTTAAATAAATAAAGAGATAAATTGGTATGGGGAAAAACTGTTAGTAGGACAGGTTTTGTACTTTTATGGCTTTAAGTTGGCATCACTGGGATGAGTACTGATCAGCTGATGTATGAACATTATTTTGATTATAACCTCAAAAATACATTTCAAAATGGTCAGTCTGCTTGAAACATCCACATTAGTTGAACAATGTTCTGTTATTTGGTTTTTACTTGCTGAATGTAAGAAACCAGTGAATATATACTGTAGGACATCTAAAGTTTATGGTGAAGGTTGAACAAATCACGCAAATTTTTACAAGTGGGTAGAGCAGCTCAAAAATGGTCGCAACTCAGTGATTGACAAACACCGTTCTGGCCAACCAGTTGCAGTTTCAACTCCCTCACTTGAAAGTTGAATTGATGACATTATTCGTGCTGACCGCCATGTGACTGTGGAATTGATAGTTGATAAGGTTCAAGTTAGTACTGGTACAGTTCATAACATTATCTGTAACAAGCTGAAGCACTGCAAAACATATGAAAGATGGATCCTGAAGAAGTTGACACGGTTACACAAGGTAACAAGGTTGAGAGTGTGCACAGAGCTAAAGGAACGTTATGAAAGAGAAAGTGAGCACTTCCTCAACAAAATGTTAACCTGTGATGAAACTTGGGTTCACTATTACGAGTCAGAATCAAAAAGACAGAGTGTGGAGTGGAAGCACACCAGCTCACCTCTCAGCAAAAAATTCAAAACCCAAGCATCAGCAGTAAAAGTGATGTTGACGGTGTTTTGGGATGCTGAAGGTCCCGTCTTTTCTTAGTGTCTTGCAGAGCAGCATACAACGAATAGCCAATACTACTCAGATTTGCTTTCGAACAAGGTGAAGCCAGCCATGAGAGAGAGATGTCGTGAATCTCAAAGGAGATGTGTTATTCTCCAGCAAGACAACACACGTCCTCATATTGCTCAACTAACCCATGAAACCATTGACAAAATGGGCTGGGAACTACAGCCTCATCCCTCTTACAGTCCTGATTTAGCACCTTGTGATTTCCATTTGTTTGGTGCACTGAAGGGGACATTACCTGCAAAGAGGTTCCAGGACAACGAGGACGTGAAAAAATTTGTAGGAAATTGGTTCAAACATCAAGATAAAGAGTTCTTTGCAGCTGGAATTAAAAAGCTTGTAGGCCACTGGAACAAGTGATAAATATTCAGGGGAATTATCTTGAAAAGTACTGTTTTGTAAAAATAAACACTTTTTTCTTCAGACCCACTTGTCTCTTAAATTATTGAATGACCCTTGTATATGTTTATATGTTCATTTGACGCCTGAGTTGGTAGTTTTGAAACAGAATGACCTGCCTATTTTAGGAGGTTTGTAGAGGACACCTATTAGGCACATGCTGTTAAGGGATTTATTTGTGGCAATTATAAAAGTTTCCCATATTCTCAAGTTTTGTTTACTAAAGTTCAGTTTATTTGTACCAGCATCTCACATTTAGTTTTTGAATCTGGTGTAATGAGTCTACCAACCACTTTTTTCCTGGTGTATTATCAGTGTAGTGATGTGAAAAACTGTTTGGATGACAATAAACATCAAGAAATGAAGTGCAGATATATATTTCAACCACTACTGTAACAGTCCTATCCGTTGGGCATTGAACTGGAATGTAGACAGAAAGATAAGTAAATTTTTTATCATTAGTAATTATTTCTTCCAATTTATAATTATATGGTGTAACACTGGTATTATATTTAACCAAACATGCACTTACATTGTTTAATGTTCAACTTTATGGCTTTAATTATTTGAGAAGAGATATAATACCATTCTCCACCACAGAAAATAACTATGCAGTACACTGATCAAGAATATTATTGACATTACTAAATCAGAATGTTTAAAATGGTAGTTGAAGGATATATTTTAAATATACAGTGGAGATTTAATTAGTTAACAGTGTGTAAAAAATTGCAACTATGTAAAGAAGTTAATAATAAGACAGATCTTTTGTTCTAAAATATACTCTCAATATTTACTGTAGATCCTACAATTCCTGTGAAGAATAAAAATAATTTCCTTTCACCTTTCTGAGATCAGCATATCATTCATTTTATCTTGCTCCAGTTTTCTAGAGACGCAAAAAAGGAACCATTAAGAATGTAGTGGAAAGGATGGGGTATCAAGTATCATCATGATCCTGATTATCACCATTGTCCCAATGTCAGCTAAATGTGTGTGTACATATGTTTTTTGTATATTTATTTATTTCATGTCCTGTAGATCCACGCAGCGAGTGAATCCCAAGGATATGGAACATGTCAAATTGTACAGAGTTTATATGTAAACTTACATGACAATAAAAATATGAAGTGTGTGTGTGTGTGTGTGTGTGTGTGTGTGTGTGTGTGTGTGTGTGTGTGTGCAAATTTCAGATTGTGAACTGTGAGCAGTGACTCAGTGACTAGTGGTGAAATATTAATGAATAGTATGGAACTAGTTTTGACATTGCTTCTGTTCTGTATTTGCAAGCATTTGTACAGAAGAATGTTGTGCACATCACACAAATCCTTATGAAATAATAATAGAATTATGTGCACATTAGTTAACTTCTAGTTATAATTTATTTTTGAATAATCTGGCATTTATGATGCCAGTGTAAAAAGATATGTGAATAAGTAAATCAGTGGCTAACTAACAAACTATCTGGTAACATATGAAATCTCCATGGGATAGTCTAAGAAGTAAAACATCAAGAAAAATGTCAGAATTTTGGAATCATATTCAAAAGTAGGGAAAATATTAATAGACCCAATGGTAGACATTACTTGCCAAATTTAATACAATATTATTTCAGAAACATAGTTTAGTTTTAACTTTGAACTTTAGAGATCAGAAGACATTTGAATGTCCATGGGTCATATGTACTTTCAAACCTGTATCAACAAATGAACAGAAACTCCTTAAATAGCACAAGGCACCAGGTATAAATGAAGTAGGGGTACTGGTAGTTGGACTATGAGACTCACTACAATAACCTCAGGCTGATGGAGCCACCAGAAGCAATACGAAGAGACATTGCAGCAATGAAGTCAGAGAAATGAACATTGGTGAGACAGGTAGTCACTGATCCCAGTTCTTGAAAAATCAGTCACGTGACCAAACCAATGACCCATTCATGCTACATCAGTGCCCTTCTGGTGATGTTGATATAATTATGCTGTTCAGCAAAACAGCAAGTGTGAAAAAGCCAGATGCTCCCTCCATCTGCTCATCCCATAAATTATGTGAGTTAATAGCTGCTTGTAGGTTAACAGTGGTTCTAATGGCTTGTGGAACATTTTGCAGCCACAGCACTTAGTGGGCTTAAATCAGTTTTGAGGAGATAGTGAAACAATCAAGCATTTGTGTGTGCTTTGACCAGCAAACAGCATGTGTTACCTAGTGAGAGGGAGTCATAATGGCAAATGTCTTTCAGGTTGTTGTGACACATGATGAGGGTAATGATGAGAAAAAGAAAAATCGCTGTGTAAAAAGTAATGTTCTAGCTTTAATGTACTGTTGGTGTTAGAATTATGGTCTAGCAATTAATACAGTGATCATCTGTGGGAATGTGTTATGTGCACCTTGGTTTGGATTCCACACTGGAGTGTAGGTCCCCTTATAATTGGCTGGGTAGGCAAGTTGTTTTATCGAATCAAAGTGAGGGCTTATTGTCTCTTATAGGAACACGCAAAGTAAAGTGCTGTGATGTTCAAAGCATCCTTGAGGTGGAGTAAATCTTTACTCTACACTTTTATGAGTGTACTTTCTCTTTTTTAATACACTCTACAGTCATATCAATGTGACCACCTGTCAAAAGACTGAATAACCACCCTTTGCAGCATGGTCCACTATGAGACATGCTGTATGAGTCAGTGAGGATCTGAGAGGTACTGAGGTATGCCAACCCCATTGCCATGGCCAGCTGTGCTAGGTTTCCCAGCTGAGGATCCATGGTAAGCACAGCCTTATCCAAGTGGTCCCACAGATTCTTGACTGTGTTTAAATACAGAGAGTTTGGTGGCCAGGGTAGTATGGTAGGGTCATCCTTGTGTTTTTCAAACCAGGCACATACACTGTGAGCTGTGTGACATCTTTCATTGTCCTGCTGGTAGATGCCATAGTGCATAGGAAAAACAAAGAGCATATAGGGGTGGATGTTGTGTGCAAAGATAGATACACACTTGTAATGATCTACTGTGCCTTACAGAATAACTACATCACCCAGAGAATGCCATGAAAACATTGCCCAGACTATAAAACTTTGAAGCTCTCTCCACCCACCAATGACCATCTGTCATCTGCAAACATCACCTGCTGCCAATCAGTTGACATCAAGTTGTGGTACTGGCATGCAAATTACAGCCTCAGTTGCCAATGAATAACAGTCAGCATGGGTGCATGAACTGGGTGCCAGCTGCAGACACCTATACTCACCAACACTCATTGAACCGTCAGTTAGGAGATACTGTTGGTAGCTTATTGATTCATCTGGATGAACATTTCCTCAGCAGTTGCATGTCCATTCACCCATCCACATATATGCAGCCCTCATTCACCCCTCTCATCTGTGACCAGTGGTTTTTCATAGTTGCCTTCACACAGGTTTTAGATAGTCTCATTCTGTCATGCACTATATTCTTTAACCAAGGTGACATGTGAACAGTAAAAAAAATAGTCAATAAAGTAAAGAATCTTTGGCTGTAGCTGGCATTAGTAACAGTATCAAAGCGAGTATGACAACAGGCATATCTGTGATGTGACAATACTTATTAGAAGTATATGTATTACTTACATTCGTTTATATAAAAAGTTAGTACAAGAGCTGTAATATAAATGATGATGGGCCAAAACATTATGATCACCTGCTAGTAGCTTACTGGAACAAAATACATCACTGATTCTGCATATCAGAGCTCCGACAGTTTGTTGGTAGATTTGTGAAGGAATGTGGCATTAGATGTTTACCCCCAGGTTATGTAATTCATGTAAATAATGGGTCGCTTATTTGCATATGTGGTGATGGCACCCAATAGTGGCCCAGATGGGTTCCATAGGATTTACATTAGGCAAATTTGGCAGCAAATACAGCAGTCTGAGTTCACTATAATGCCCCTCAAACCACTGTAGCATGGTTCTGGCTTTGAGACATGTACAATTGTACTGCTGGAAGATTACATTGCTGTTTTGGTAAGACATCAAGCATGAAGGGATGCTGGTAGTTCACAGCTGTCAGTGTGTCTTTGGTCATTACCACTGGTCCAATGCATGAACGGGAGAGTGTCTCCCATAGCTTAATACTGCTCCCACCAGTCTGTGTTCATAGTGTACTGTACATTTAGAGCTGCCGTCCACATTAATGAGATGCAGAAATCACTATCTATCCTACTTTATAAAGCAGACAAGCCTCCAAATCCCATTGTCTGTGACAAATGGTATACATTCAAACATGTAGTGCCTAGTGGTAGTTTCACTGTTCTTCTAAGTCTTTCTGTACATGCACACAGCAGCAGCACTTGAACCTTGAACCAGCTTCACTGTTTTTGAGATACTCATTAACAGACTCTGCATAATAATAATCTGTCCTTTGTCAAAGTCGCTTATCTCAATGGATCTCTCCATTTGCAGCCCATATCTTCTCTAGGATGATCCTCCATCTATGTCTGCTCCACTTGCATACTTTTGTTACTGCATTACCAGCAGGCGGCATACAACATAGTGGTGGGCAGTGTTCATAATGTTTTGGCTGATCAGTGTGTAAGGATATAAGTTATACAGGGTAAGCACAAACTCTTGTCCTGATTATAACAATTTATTACAGAATAACCGTTTGACATAATAATTTACATTTGATTTCATTACATAGGTTAGTGTAACTAGTTTTTTTGTAAGACCACTTATGTTAGTAAACCTCAACGTGTGCTCCTTTGGTAGCTCAGAGAATGTCGAGCCACACTATCAAAGCCCGGGGGGGGTGGTGGTGGTGGGGGGGGGGGGGGGGGGTACCCTCCATCTTGCTGAAAAATTATCAGTGGTTGATATTCTTGTAACTGTGGGGCAATGAACTGCTGCAAAATGTCTAAGTAAATGTTAGCGGTAATGGATTTTTCCACCTTGCGGGAACTAGAATACCACCTCGACATTCTCCGAGCTACCAAGGGAGCACACAATGAGGTTTAGTAATGTAAGTGGTCTTAAAAGAAACTAGTAACACTAACGTATGTAATGGCATCAAATGTAGCTTATTATTCCAAATGGTTATTCAGTTATAAATTTTTATAATCAGGGCAAGACTTCGTGCTCACCCTGTATTCAATGCAGTTCAGATCCTAGTGCAGTACTTGATCTTCATAGAGGCTTGGTACAAGGGAACCAGTACATGGTACATCACATTACAGAACTTAAAGCACTCAAAAGGTGGTAGTAGGGAACAAAGGACATTATTGGAATTACAAAGATCGTCTGCTACATACAAGTCAGAAGATGAAAATGTTCATAGTACCTAAACTGTCATTATACACTCCTGGAAATGGAAAAAAGAACACATTGACACCGGTGTGTCAGACCCACCATACATGCTCCGGACACTGCGAGAGGGCTGTACAAGCAATGATCACACGCACGGCACAGCGGACACACCAGGAACCGCGGTGTTGGCCGTCGAATGGCGCTAGCTGCGCAGCATTTGTGCACCGCCGCCGTCAGTGTCAGCCAGTTTGCCGTGGCATACGGAGCTCCATCGCAGTCTTTAACACTGGTAGCATGCCGCGACAGCGTGGACGTGAACCGTATGTGCAGTTGACGGACTTTGAGCGAGGGCGTATAGTGGGCATGCGGGAGGTCGGGTGGACGTACCGCCGAACACGTGGGGCGTGAGGTCTCCACAGTACATCGATGTTGTCGCCAGTGGTTGGCGGAAGTTGCACGTGCCCGTCAACCTGGGACCGGATTGCAGCGACGCACGGATGCACGCCAAGTCCGTAGGATCCTACGCATTGCCGTAGGGGACCGCACTGCCACTTCCCAGCAAATTAGGGACACTGTTGCTCCTGGGGTATCGGCGAGGACCATTCGCAACCATCTCCATGAAGCTGGGCTACGGTCCCGCACACCGTTAGGCCGTCTTCCGCTCACACCCCAACATCGTGCAGCCCGCCTCCAGTGGTGTCGCGACAGGCGTGAATGGAGGGACGAATGGAGACGTGTCGTCTTCAGCGATGAGAGTCGCTTCTGCCTTGGTGCCAATGATGGTCGTATGCGTGTTTGGCGCCGTGCAGGTGAGCGCCACAATCAGGACTGCATACCACCAAGGCACACAGGGCCAACACCCGGCATCATGGTGTGGGGAGCGATCTCCTACACTGGCCGTACACCACTGGTGATCGTCGAGGGGACACTGAATAGTGCACGGTACATCCAAACCGTCATCGAACCCATCGTTCTACCATTCCTAGACCGGCAAGGGAACTTGCTGTTCCAACAGGACAATGCATGTCCGCATGTATCCCGTGCCACCCAACGTGCTCTAGAAGGTGTAAGTCAACTACCCTGGCCAGCAAGATCTCCGGATCTGTCCCCCATTGAGCATGTTTGGGACTGGATGAAGCGTCATCTCACGCGGTCTGCACGTCCAGCACGAACGCTGGTCCAACTGAGGTGCCAGGTGGAAATGGCATGGCAAGCCGTTCCACAGGACTACATCCAGCATCTCTACGATCGTCTCCATGGGAGAATAGCAGCCTGCATTGCTGCAAAAGGTGGATATACACTGTACTAGTGCCGACATTGTGCATGCTCTGTTGCCTGTGTCTATGTGCCTGTGGTTCTGTCAGTGTGATCATGTGATGTATCTGACCCCAGGAATGTGTCAATAAAGTTTCCCCTTCCTGGGACAATGAATTCACGGTGTTCTTATTTCAATTTCCAGGAGTGTATTTATAATACAATTTACCTAACAAATGAAGAACATTTTTAACTAAGCTGCATTCTAGGAAACATGTAATGCAGTTCCATACAACTTATCTAAGAAACCATTTAATGCTCACGAAGCAGTGGTTAGTGCACTGGACTCATGTTTGGGAGGACATTGGTTCAAACCCGCATCCAGCCATCCTAATTTAGGTTCTCTGTGATATCCCTAAATCACTTCAAACAAATACCAGGATGGTTGAGTTGAAAGGGCATGGCAGATGTTCTTCGCCATCATTCCCTAATCTGATGGGACAGATGACCTTGCTGTTTGATTCCCTTCCCCAAAACCAATCAACCAACCATTTAATACCAGATATTTGAAAATAATGAAGACACTGTGTTAACAACCCATAGAACTGCACAGTGCATGACAATGAATGATATAACCTGACAAGTATAAAATGTGGAAAGGAGGGAGAAGGAACATTTATTATGACAAACAAACAGGATGCCACTTCTTTATCTGAGATGGAGTGTGGCAGTTATGGGAAAACATATTCAACTTTACAACAAGTATTATGTTGAAATAAACATGATCAAATTCATATCAATGTCCCTGAAATGTCAAACCTCACCCCAATGAAGCAAGGTAAAACCTCATCCGTGTCATCATGGCAATTGCAGAACACAGCACTCAATGATGAAGCACATTATAAACTATGGAAAAAAGGAAGCAAGGGTGTCACCTTAAGATGGAGTGTGGTGTACATGGCAATCACATGTAATTTCAAAGACAAAGTAGATAAGCAATATTATATCACATAAGTAAAAAAATCATTGCTATCCTTATCGATGACTGAAATGTCATGGTTTGCCCCAGTTTACAAAATATAGCCATATACATTGGGTTGTTAAAGCATTGTCACCATTATTTTTAAATATATGGTGTTACATGGTTTGTTAGATAATTTGATAGAATTTCATTATATATTTCCCAGAATACCGTTTAGTAAGAGATATACTGCATTCACTTGGCAAATACTGATGTAAATGTAATAATAGTTTTGATACTACAAACACTTTCGATTCCTGGGCTGTATATGGCAGAGGTCCTTTGTAAGTCAAACAGTATCTTTGTTCTCCTACTATCAGTTTTTAAGTCCATTACATTTTCCAGTTTGATATAACGTGTATTAGTTGCTTTTAATATTGTCTATTAAAAAAGGAAAAAAAAGGAAAAGAAGAAAAAAAGGGAAGGAGGGAGGGGGGGGGGGGGAAGAGGAAGAAATGGTCAGAGAGAAGGCGAAGGTGGAGACGAACAGAGAGGGAGGTGGGGGAGGAGGAGTAAATGGACAAAGATAGGAGGAAAAAGGAGATGGAAAGAGACAGAAGAGGGAGGAGGAGATGAGCAGAGGAAGAGGGAAGAGGAGATGAGCAGAGGAAGTGGGAGGAGGAGATGAACCAAGAGAGAGGAGACCATGTGTGCTATATACGTGTGAAACATGTAAGTGGGTGAAGCTGTTGGAAGAGGGTAACTTCTCTTATATAAGCGAAGTTAAATAAAATGTCTACTTGTAACAAGCATTGATCTGTTACAGATATGCCTGTTGTCATCCTCATTTTGATAATGTCATTAATGCTATTTTGTGGCAAAGACTGTTTACCTTATGGGCACTGATGTTGTAATGGAGTGATTATAAGTGACAAGGTACTTTGCATCGATGTTAAAGGTACGTTACTCAGCTTCACTGCTCCACTATAATGTTCATGTCTCTATTTTGTGTTATACTGTATTCTTATGCCACAGGTTTGATGGTATGGTAACCTGAAATACCTCATGGGAAGATAAAAATAAAGATAAAATTTGGTGACTAATACAAATGTGTAATCATTTCCATTTCTGCTGACATTGTGCTATTTATACACATTTGAGAAAATATTTAATTCTCTTAATCATGTTTAAATATTACCAAACTTTCTTTGGCAAGGCAGTATATTGAATTGTTGCTCCAGTCTTTTATTTAATGATTTAAAAGAGTCTACATTTCAGCCGGCCAGTGTGGCCGAGCGGTTATAGGTGCTTCAGTCTGGACCCGCGCGACCACTACGGTCGCAGGTTCGAATCCTACCTCGGGCATGGATGTGTGTGATGTCCTTAGGTTAGTTAGGTTTAAATAGATCTAAGTTCTAGGGGACTGATGACTCAGATGTTAAGTCCCATAGTGCTCAGAGCCATTTGAATCATTTTAGTCTACATTTCAGTTATATGTACAAATCAGTTTAGGGTTCAGTATTAATTACCACATTTACTAGTTCCTGGCCATGTCACTATCAGTATCCTACAGTAGTTATAAAAATTCTATCTTCAGTAATGTCCAATGTTTTGATTACAGTGTTTAGCCTAGATATTCAATGTCTTTCTTTTTCTTTTATCAGTGCTTATGTCTGACACCTTTTTAAATCCCCTCTTGTTTCCTTATCCATACTTTAGACATAAATTTAGATGATAAGCTTCCATTTCTCCTGTATTTTGCTGCATAATATGTTGAACTATGCACATTTTATAAACTGTCATTGTTTGCTGTATTTTAGTTGCAATTTCTTGTGGATTTTGGTCTATCATGACTACTCTCACAGCTATTGATGCTGAACTGAGGAGGCTCATAACCAGTATATTCATCATTTTTATACCGTAACTTGTCTCACCTTTGCATGTGTTGACACGCAACACTGTATTATATATTGTCATGGATTTTGTTATCCATAAATATAACAATTGGCAGCAATACATACTGATATGTTACACCTACCTGCCTTACGTGTAGCTATAAGTGTATGGCAGTCTATATACTTTGCAACTGTATATCAAAAGTACCCTTAGATTCTGCATATACACTCTTCAGCAGATAATTATAATCTGTCTTGTATACTTGTAAAGAAATGTGGCTGGACTGTTAAACACTTTTGGATTAAAAGAGACCACTTACCGAAAAGCAGAAGTGCTGAGATGTCAATAGATGCAAACAGAAGAAAGAAAACTTTCTAAATCAACTTTTACACAGTTGTGTAAGCATGGTTTCTGGCTATTTATTTCAAGGTTAGCTTTTTGTCACTGGACTTTTTGTGATTTTTTGTATTGGTCATTATTACTGTTGATCCGGCACCTACTATTATTCCATGCCTGTTTTATTTTAGGCTGTTTCTATTAAAGACCATCATAAGAAAACGTACAGTTCACTTAAAAGTAGTTCTGCATTTAAATATTTTGAGTTTGGATTTAAACTTGAAATGGAGAATTATGTTACAAATCACACACAACAAAGATTTTGAATGCTGAAATCTATATTACTATTTCAACCAAAAAAATTAATATGTGTAGTGCAATAAATAAAATACACCTCAATTTTTTACATTTTAAGCAGATGATGATGTAAAAAAACTATCAAATGAGCTGAAAGAGTAGAACTGCAAATGAAATGAAGTGTCAATTTATTACTGGGTCTCCCGTAAGCGCTCATCTTTTAGAATAATATCACAGCTGGCATTCAAGTAGCTCTTCATTTAACACAGGGAATGGTTCACTGCTTGAGACCCAACTATCATTTTTATTATCAGTGAAAAGGCATTAAGACAGGCAAATTCTTTTGAAATGAAGCTTTAAGTGACTCAGTTTACCTGAACAGTTTAAAGCTATATTTCAAAAGAATTAGCATGTCTTAATGCTTACATGCAAAAATAATACAGCTGAAGAAAAATGGCTATTCATGAAAAGAAGTAGATAGAGTTATATGACTACATCACAATAGGTCAAAGGACAAGGATAAAAAAAACAATTAAAGAATGCAGTTTCTCTCCCTTTCATTAAAAAAGTAACCCAGCTGATGAATACAATTTTACAGACTGGTGGCCATCCTGTGGAGGTGCTTCCACTCTGCCATAGGCAATATCTGGCCCCGTGGGAACCAACTACTGTCATCACACAAACGACTCATGAAGATGTGGTATAAGAACATCCATATTACATAGAGAACTCTAGGGAAATTACAAATTGGATCAATCACCCTCTGTAGTTCCACCAAGTCTCCACAGCCTTCCTGGAGCATACACCTAAGGAAAATGGAAAATGAACAGCCTGAAGCAATGGAGATACAAGAGGGTAAGTTTTATACAGATATTATTCTGGTTCTTAAATTTCAATACAAAGACATGTCCAGTACCTTGTAAAAGTGATCTATGGATGAATACAACCACAGCTGTGGTACACTCAATATGATTATCATCACAAGGTCATACCTCTATAGACAAATTTATTTGTATCTTTTATAACCTTCTACAGTTACAGTGCCATTCAGCAATTGTGGATGTATAATATCATAAGTGTATTGGATGTCCTCTTCAGAGGCAATGTTCCAGTGTACTTCTACTGCTGGCACAAATGATGGAGTGATGTTACTGCTATTGCAGAATGGGCAAGAGAGCAACCCATCAAGTCTTACACACAATCAGTGTAGACAAGTTTCTTGGTTATGTTATATAGAGTTGTTGATGAACGTTTGAAGTCTGCAGTGGGAAATGAAAGAAATATATGAAGTTGTCCTGATAGGTGAGTTAATCCCCCTGGCATTATAGAAAGAACAAAGTAATTGTGTTCTGTATTCATATTATAATACAATTTTATATTCCCTCATCTAATACCATACACATGTCTTCATTTTAGAAAATGACTTGGCTCATAATTCATGGAGTTCGATCTATACATCATTGTCTGACAAACTGGTGGTTTTTGTTCCCATGGCCAATGTCACATTTGTATTTGCTATCACTGACACCAAGAAAGAAACTTTCCTTATTACTAAACATTGATTTGTATCATTTGTTCTTCCAGCTGTATCTTTCAGTACACTGTTTGAGGAAGACTGCACAGTGATGACATGTCATAGACATCCTGATGATGAGCAATTCACTCATGGTCCACCTTTCAGTACATTGTTTCTGCTGCAGTTGCCATTCAGTCAACAACAGCTCCTAATACAATGCACGGTCCAGGTCAGATTTCATGTTCTGCTGGTAACCAAAACCAAGACACACATCTCCCCTGGGCATCTAACACCAACAATGTTACACAGATGATGTCTCATTACTAACGTGTTCAGCAATTCATCAGGGCCATTCTACCTAATATAGGCTGATTATACCACCTTTCAGAAATTCAGTTAATTTAATGGATATTATCTATCAGTACCATTATGGTAATATTTACTAACTCAATAAGATCCTTAAAATGCGAGACAACTATATCAGGAAGTCAACTGCAATTATTATTTGTTTAGTACTTTCATGGTTAGTATGTGAATCCTGCTTCACCCTTTTCATAACAACTTGAATAATTACCTTTACTGCACTCTCCCACCAAGCCATGCATATATGATGTTTAACTTGTCACATCTTTAAAAATACCCATCTTTCATTTTGCTTTAGCATGTAAGCACTTCAGACAAAAAACTGACTCCCTTAGAATTCATACCTCAGTGAGCACAAGTTTTTCCCTTAGGGTGAATTAGAGCAACATTCCAGTGTTCTGTTGATTCTACAAAGGAAAGGAAAGTAGTTCAAACCAACCAGATGCCACTCAGTTATCAGGAGCATCCATAGTTGCAACAGGTATTTTCCCCTTGCGGCTACATATGTGAAAGTGTTGCATGACACAACAAGCAAATTTTGCAAACTCTTGTAAGATTTGTCCTTTTGATAACCCACATGGTGGAAGCTCCATTTCATGTTGTTGAAGCCTTCCCTTTGACCCATCTTGTCCCGGCACAACTGTATCTGCTTAGAGACATACTCTGAAATCTCCACGTAAAATCAAATTGAGGATCCTGGGATCATCCTAAAACCAACATCTGCAAGGGTAACTGTTTTGTATTGGGTGACTGAGGACTAGTAATCCATAACATTGTTTCATCTTAGCCCAGTAAGTGTATGATAGCAATGCAAAGGACACAGTCACAGCTCTATTATGTA
The DNA here is from genome assembly GCF_023864275.1 of Schistocerca cancellata. NCBI lineage: Eukaryota > Metazoa > Arthropoda > Insecta > Orthoptera > Acrididae > Schistocerca > Schistocerca cancellata. The sequence goes on from NC_064629.1 coordinate 295,682,216, forward strand.
TGTATGGGTTCCCAGGTAAATACAGTATGAAGTAACAAGTGTCATATGTTATTTCAATTGAATCTGCTCCTGCACAATGAATCTAGTCAGTGGAGAAAAATCAATGTAATACAGTGAAATAGAAAAACAAGTTAATGATCGTGGAGCGCTACTTCACTCACAAAGATTAAAAAGGTACAACTACACAGACACTGTGTAATAGGTTTTCAGTTGCTGATACTACATGAAACATAGCAAAGAGGAAGAGCTCCACTTGCTATGATATCACTTCTAACATAGATAATATTTATTTCCTTTCTGCTCTATTTCAGTTACCTAACATATGAAGTCCCAAAATTCCTTTTATAGCTGTAATTTTCAAAATCTTATCATTCAGTGCATTATTTGCAGGTTATTGATGACAGCAGTGTAAATGGTTCATGTAGAAACATTTTATTTAACAAAATATTCAAAATTTAAAATTTGTAATTAAGTCCTGTGCTCTTGAAATTTTGTCCATGCTAATAATTATTTGATGTATGATTGATAGTTTTCCGAAAACTGTGTAATTGAAAAGTTACCTTTATTTGAAATTAGTTTTATTGAAATATATGACTATGTTTGAATCTTGAAATGTCATCCTTTTGAAAGTACAGTAGTCTAGATCTGTAACTCAGATTTATCTGTTTGCAAAAATGTATACTAATAACACAATAACAATTTAAGTGATGATATAACACTGTTATAAGACCTCACTTTCCAAAAATGTCTTGGTGGGCTTTTGTAAATGCCAAGTACAAAAATACATTCCTAAATATCCAGTACATAAAATAGAACACATCATCAGACCAGTCGCATGTATACATATGAAGATATTGTTATGCATCATCACTTGTGTAAATTTCAAACAAACATTTATAGTACAAGGCTTGCATTACTGTCACATATTCAAGTATTTTAGACTGTTTGAAGTGTATGAGGTTTACTGACATGTATTATTACAACTGTCAAGTTTACTGCAGTAAGCTGATCTCCACCAAAAAGAACAGAGATAATAAATATACATAAATGCCAAAATCTACTTTGATTGTGTTGTGTGAAGTTATTTAGTCACTCAAAACAACAAACAATTGGCCTATGAAAGAAGAAGAAGAATCTCCAACTGGTCAATGGAAGAAGAAGAACTCAGAGGTACCATTCTGATAGTTCAACTAATTTACAAACATAATTGAAAGATGTATTATGTTCAGATCATCATTAAATCTAAATAACAAAAGACAGGTTTCATTTTAAGCAGTAACTTACTTTGGCACTACTAGGGGTTGGGTTCACTATGAATCAAGCACTGCCAAATGAAGAACTGATGGCAGAAGAGCAGCAGGAAGACAGTGAGGATACTCTCAGTGAATGCCCACTAGGCAGTAGTTGTATGGTACAAAGCTGCTGCCACTGAGAAACCAGAAACCTGAAATGAAAAGTGGATGACGTAAGAGGAAATAAAGTTTATAAGAAATGATTTTATAATTAAGACATTTCATTTCATTTGGCAAAGATTAGGCTAATTTTCTATATAAAAAACAAACACTGCAACTTATAATCAATGGCAGTAGCACTTCTTAATCATGATGAACCAAAAGATGGTGATATAATTGTGACATAAGGTCCAGTGTAAGATCCATACAGTGTGTATGTAGGGGAGGGGGGGGGGGGGGGATTGACGAAGGTGTGTGTGGGGGGGGGGGGGGGGAGAGGAGGTGTGTGTGTGTGTGTGTGTGTGTGTGTGTGTGTGTGTGTGTGTGTGTGTGTGTGTTTGTGTGTTTCTATGATTTGCTACAAATACTATGACATGAAATACAAAACTGCAAGGCAGTAACAACACCACTGCACAAATATCTGGTGACAGACATATTTATTTTAAGTATTTAAGTTAATTACATTTAATCACTCAGAAAGTGACACTAAATGAGGGAAAATAAATAAAGCATCACACTTAACCATCCTAGATGCATAACTAGGCATAGTGTGGTTTTAAAGGTTGGGGAGATTCTTCAGTTATTATAGGGAGACAAAATAGTACAATAAACAATAATTATACAAATGAAAGAAAAGGCATCAAATAAAACAACAACTATGACTACAACTACTACTACCACTATCACTACCACCGCCACTAATAATAATAATAATAATAATAATAATTAACTTGTTCAAGAAACGATGACATATTGGTAGAACTCCAGCAGCAAGAGAAGAAGCACTTATATTTGCTTGTACACAAGTGCAATGCACCTGTCTTTTCTTTCCATGAATAAGTCTATAACTCGGTCAACAAAGATCTGATCACTGGATAGCTCTCCAAGTAGTGTCTTTTCTATTGCTAACATACTCAGACATGACAGCCAAGTGTTGGACATTGAATTCCTTAAATAATTCTTCACTTGTTCAAGAGTACTCATGCTTCGTTCACTGTTTGCTGTAGTTACAGGTAGTGTCAAAACCAAATGCAGCAACTTCATTGTTTTTTCATAAACACAGTCTAAATCATTGTTGACAATGCACTTTCAGAGGATTCTTGGAGGTAAGCATTTTTTCTCGTCAGTGTATATGTTACACTGTTCATTTTCAAGTGGTTTGTGTTTGAAAAAAGGGTACTGTTCCAATAACTGAAGCAGTTTCAACTGTGGGAATTCTTTTTGATATACTTTTCATTCAAAAGTTCAACAACCTTAATTTGGGGAAAGTCTGAAATCTTCTTTCCACCTGAACAATTTGCAAACCCTGTATCTCATAAGTTAGTGCCCTGAGAGAGAGCTTTTGACTGTCACAGAAAGATAAGTTGCATTTAATGCATTCATCAATGAATGTTTCTGTTCTTAATTGTTGTAAGTTTCTCAAAACAGTTCTTATTTCATCATGGCAAACAGTTATACTGACAGATTTTGACTGAAGAACATTAAAGATATTATCAACATAAACAAAGCACACTCGGTAGAAGCAAAGCAAGTAGACAAACATAGGATCATCCATTCGTCATTTCATTCCTACAGCACAGCTCAAAGATTCTGGGTCCAACTGAGAGTCTGTATCATCAATTATATAATTAAAACAGTATATAGCTCTGAGAAATGACTAGATATTTTTGAACGTGCCCTGGAATGAAAGTTCCAGCGAGTGTTGCTTGCATGTGGCAGTTTAAATCCTTTCTCAGTTAGCAATACAGTTTGTTTTGATGATCTGTTGAAAAACTAATGGAATGCAGTAAGATCACTTACAAACATACATACTTGTCGTATGATTTTGGAGGCGTATAACAGACCAAATTCAGTTGGTGTGTGTAACAATGAATAAACAGTGCATAGGGACAGAACTGCTTCACCAATTGTTGTAGTCCTCTTTCTCTGCCCGCGTTACTGAAGCACCACCATATGTTTGACTAACCATTTTTCCTTCCACATTCCATTTTTTCAATACTGCATGAATAATGTTTGACAAACCTTAAGCAGTTTTATCTTCAGAAACATTGTAAAATCCAACAGATCTTTGCTCGATTTTATCTAAAATACAGTACCTGAATATTATACTCATTTGACTCTCGCATGGCATGTCTAATGTTTCATCAGCCTGAATTAAAATGAAATTGCAGTTCTGAATTTCATTTTTTTTCTCATTAACTGCCAGAATTATCATTTTTATTACATCATTCTGTATATGTGGAGAAGTTCCTTTAAAGGTTGAAGATGATGACAGATGGTCTCGGATTGACTGCTCTCCTTGAGCTAGTAAATCCAACAATTCCAAACAGTTACCTTTGTTGCTGGAGGATTGGTCTTCTTGATGGCTGCAAAAGGCTAGTTCTTGTTTACAAAGAAATACAATTGCCTGAATAAGATGAGCCAATACTCTCTTATTGGATGCAACTTGTTCATTGTATTGTATTGCTGTCAAATGAGTGGCTTCAGAAAGGGTGAGCTCAGTTCTACTTTTGCCCAATAACTGAAATGATTCTTTGTTCTGCAGGTGACGTTTTGATACCTGATGCTTCTGTGTTTTCCTGTCAAAGTTATTTATTGTAAAAATGCCCTCATTGCACCATTCCTTTTCAGCACCAAACAGAAGACATATATAACAATATAATCTGTTATTAACTGCATTCGCAGTCAGCCAAGCATACTTTTCGTACCAGGCTGTCTGAAAAGTGCGTTTTTGGTTGGCATCACTTAAAACTACACTGAGTATAGGAGTAAGTCATTTGTCCTTCTATTCGCACTTTTTTTTGTGCGTTAATGTAGAAAAAGGCCTTTTTAATAAAAATTCAATAAGGTGTTCAGTTGCTGGCTAACTCATGTTGGCGATACAATGAAAATATGCACTAAAATCACACAAGAATGGCTATGAACACAAACTGCACGACTGTTCACTTCTGTGTTAAAAGCCAGCATAGAAGCGGGAGAGACTAGTCTCGATACCTGCTAGCAAGTGCAGCACACCGGCTATTGTGGAAGAGGGGAAGTGGAGGGGAGCCGCGAGTGACACTAACACTCAGGCGCACACAGTCAGGTAAGGGAAGGGAGGCAGAGACTGAGAGCAATCGAGTCTCAAGCAGGCAAATACACCAATACTCAGGGTCAGCTGTGGGCTACAAAACTGATGTCTTCGCACATTTAGAGCTCTTAGTAGAAAGTTATTTATATTTTTGTTATGAATTACTGTTGCATCTATTTTAAGCATGAAGACAGGGGAGACTAAGTCTCAAAGCCTCCCCTCACGCTACGCCACTGGTCAGGTGTTGTAGGCATAGCAGACTGGTAATTGCTTATAAGACAAAGTTCAGCATGTCATATACTAAGAGCTATACATCATAATAGTTGCAGTAAAAAATAAATCTGTGTGTATTACCTTCAATAGCCTGTCGACTAATGTTAAATGGCTGTGCAGAATGGTGAAGTTCTTGCTTCCAAGTTAAGAATTGTGAGGAGAAGCTATGGAATTACAATGATATATTTGAGTATTGATGGGGCCGTGATGTTACCTCAAATTACAGCTCAGGCCCTGAGAACCATATGGGCCCAAAGCATAGAAACAGAGTTTTGGGAAATATATGTGTTTGTGAAAATCTGGTTTACAAACAAACCTCAGGTCTCATAGGTCTGAATTGCTTTGTGAACAAGTCTCAACATCTTATACCTCCTATAAAAAAATAATGTACCCACTTTATCCTATGAAACATTAATTAATATTTAAGAAAATACTTATTTTTAATGTTAATTTTCAAAATTTTCATATAGCCTATAATGAGACCATAAAGAATGGTTATTAAATGCACCAAATACACAGTTATTATCTATTCCAATACTTCACAATTCTTGTTATCAGAATTTTCATGAAGCACATTCTGGGGCTTGAGGTTTAGATAAAACAGAAAATACACCTCCAATTATGAGGTATTACCACTATGTACATGATATAGATAATAATAGATAATAAATGATGTTGTCAACCCTAGATAACATTTGAGCAGCACAAATGAATATCAGAGAAATCAGTGAGACAGCCTTTCATGAATGTTCATAAATACAGAGTGGGGTTAGAGATATAGATAAAGCTGGTTCACCATAAGATCAACAGATGTCAGGAGCATTCATACATGTTACAGTCTCAAAATTGACTATGGTGCACATTAGGCACTTACAGTTCTCAGTGCCTTAATTATTGTAAGTGACAATCAATGAAGTTCAAAGCAAAGAACATTTTCGACACAGCTGTGACATAAAAAGTTATGACATGGCACACGAAAGAGAACTATATGAATCCTCCATCACCATCATGTGAATAAGAGACACAACCTCACACACAGAAATAAGTGGTCCTTAAAAATTAATCCACAACATTAAACATACTAACAAAACCTACAGACATTTCAAATGTCATTCAAAGTTTTATTTAATGTTCAAATCTTAGGAAATCAAACCCCTTTATTAAGAAATCAGGTTCACTCTGATATTTGCTGTCAAATATAAAATCATTTTATGTAAACTCTCAAACAAATGGGAATTTAATTGAGGTAAACTTTCACAATATTTTGAGAACTGAAATGCAATTGAGAACTTATAGCGGTTGCCTGAAAAGTAAAATTTTATACTTCTTACTTTAGTTTCCTTCACCTATTCCATACACAAAGACAGCAGTACAAAAGATAATATTATGTTTTGCTCAGTGATACTGCTCTTGATTTTCAGTCATGCAGGCCTTCACTCATAGTTGTTTAAATCCATCTTTTGTTTGACAATTTTGATTTTATAAACAAACTCTCCCCCCATGAACCATGGACCTTGCCGTTGGTGGGGAGGCTTGCGTGCCTCAGCGATACAGATGGCCGTACCGTAGGTGCAACCACAACGGAGGGGTATCTGTTGAGAGGCCAGACAAACATGTGGTTCCTGAAGAGGGGCAGCAGCCTTTTCAGTAGTTGCAGGGGCAACAGTCTGGATGATTGACTGATCTGGCCTTGTAACATTAACCAAAACGGCCTTGCTGTGCTGGTACTGCGAACGGCTGAAAGCAAGGGGAAACTACAGCCGTAATTTTTCCCGAGGACATGCAGCTCTACTGTATGATTAAATGATGATGGCGTCCTCTTGGGTAAAATATTCCGGAGGTAAAATAGTCCCCCATTCGGATCTCCAGGCGGGGACTACTCAAGAGGACATCATTATCAGGAGAAAGAAAACTGGCGTTCTACGGATCGGAGCGTGGAATGTCAGATCACTTAATCGGGCAGGTAGGTTAGAAAATTTAAAAAGGGAGATGGATAGGTTAAAGTTAGATATAGTGGGAATTAGTGAAGTTCAGTGGCAGGATGAATAACACTTCTGGTCAGGTGAATACAGGGTTATAAATACAAAATCAAATAGGGGTAATGCAGGAGTAGGTTTAATAATGAATAAAAAAATAGGAGTGCGGGTTACCTACTACAAACAGCATAGTGAACGCATTATTGTGGCCAAGATAGACACAAAGCCCATGCCTACTACAGTAGTACAAGTTTATATGCCAACTAGCTCTGCAGATGATGAAGAAATAGATGAAATGTATGATGAGATAAAAGAAATTATTCAGGTAGTGAAGGGAGACGAAAATTTAATAGTGATGGGTGACTGGAATTCGTCAGTAGGAAAAGGGAGAGAAGGAAACATAGTAGGTGAATATGGATTGGGGGGAAGGAATGAAAGAGGAAGCCGCCTTGTAGAATTTTGCACAGAGCATAACTTCATCATAGCTAACACTTGGTTCAAGAATCATGAAAGGAGGCTGTATACATGGAAGAAGCCTGGAGATACTGACAGGTTTCAGATAGATTATATAATGGTAAGACAGAGATTTAGGAACCAGGTTTTAAATTGTAAGACATTTCCTGGGGCAGATGTAGATTCTGACCACAATCTATTGGTTATGAACAGCAGATTGAAACTGAAGAAACTGCAAAAAGGTGGGAATTTAAGGAGATGGGACGTGGATAAACTGAAAGAACCAGAGGTTGTAGAGAGTTTCAGGGAGAGCATTAGGGAACAATTGACAGGAATGGGGGAAAGAAATACAGTAGAAGAAGAATGGGTAGCTCTGAGGGATGAAGTGGTGAAGGCAGCAGACGATCAAGTAGGTAAAAAGATGCGGGCTAATAGAAATCCTTGGGTAACAGAAGAAATATTGAATTTAATTGATGAAAGAAGAAAATATAAAAATGCAGTAAATGAAGCAGGCAAAAAGGAATATAAACGTCTCAAAAATGAAATCGACAGGAAGTGCAAAATGGCTAAGCAGGGATGGCTAGAGGACAAATGTAAGGATGTAGAGGCTTGTCTCACTAGGGGTAAGATAGATACTGCCTACAGGAAAATTAAAGAGACCTTTGGAGATAAGAGAACCACTTGTATGAATATCAAGAGCTCAGATGGCAACCCAGTTCTAAGCAAAGAAGGGAAAGCAGAAAGGTGGAAGGAGTATATAGAGGGTTTATACAAGGGCGATGTACTTGAGGACAATATTATGGAAATGGAAGAGGATGTAGATGAAGATGAAATGGGAGATAAGATACTGCGTGAAGAGTTTGACAGAGCACTGAAAGACCTGAGTCAAAACAAGGCCCCGGGAGTAGACAACATTCCATTAGAACTACTGATGGCCTCAGGAGAGCCAGTCATGACAAAACTCTACCATCTGGTGAGCACGATGTATGAGACAGGCGAAATACCCTCAGACTTTAAGAAGAATATAATAATTCCAATCCCAAAGAAAGCAGGTGTTGACAGATGTGAAAGTTACCGAACTATCAGTTTAATAAGTCACAGCTGCAAAATACTAACGCGAATTCTTTACAGACGAATGGAAAAACTGGTAGAAGCCGATCTCGGGGAAGATCAGTTTGGATTCCGTAGAAATGTTGGAACACGTGAGGCAATACTGACCTTACGACTTATCTTGGAAGAAAGATTAAGAAAAGGCAAACCTACGTTTCTAGCATTTGTAGACTTAGAGAAAGCTTTTGACAATGTTGACTGGAATACTCTCTTTCAAATTCTGAAGGTGGCAGGGGTAAAATACAGGGAGCGAAAGGCTATTTACAATTTGTACAGAAACCAGATGGCCGTTATAAGAGTCGAGGGACATGAAAGGGAAGCAGTGGTTGGGAAAGGAGTGAGACAGGGTTGTAGCCTCTCCCCGATGTTATTCAATCTGTATATTGAGCAAGCAGTAAAGGAAACAAAAGAAAAATTCGGAGTAGGTATTAAAATTCATGGAGAAGAAGTAAAAACTTTGAGGTTCGCCGATGACATTGTAATTCTGTCAGAGACAGCAGAGGACTTGGAAGAGCAGTTGAACGGAATGGACAGTGTCTTGAAAGGAGGATATAAGATGAACATCAACAAAAGCAAAACGAGGATAATGGAATGTAGTCAAATTAAGTCGGGTGATGCTGAGGGAATTAGATTAGGAAATGAGACACTTAAAGTAGTAAAGGAGTTTAGGGAGTAAAATAACCGATGATGGTCGAAGTAGAGAGGATATAAAATGTAGACTGGCAATGGCAAGGAAAGCGTTTCTCAAGAAGAGAAATTTGTTAACATCGAATATAGATTTAGGTGTCAGGAAGTCGTTTCTGAAAGTATTTGTATGGAGTGTAGCCATGTATGGAAGTGAGACATGGACGATAACTAGTTTGGACAAGAAGAGAATAGAAGCTTTCGAAATGTGGTGCTACTGAAGAATGCTGAAGATAAGGTGGGTAGATCACGTAACTAATGAGGAGGTATTGAATAGGATTGGGGAGAAGAGAAGTTTGTGGCACAACTTGACTAGAAGAAGGGATCGGTTGGTAGGACATGTTCTGAGGCATCGAGGGATCACAAATTTAGCATTGGAAGGCAGCGTGGAGGGTAAAAATCGTAGAGGGAGACCAAGAGATCAGTACACTAAGCAGATTCAGAAGGATGTAGGTTGCAGTAGGTATTAGGAGATGAAGAAGCTTGCACAGGATAGAGTAGCATGGAGAGCTGCATCAAACCAGTCTCAGGACTGAAGACCACAACAACAACAAACAAACTCTGTTCTTAACTTCTGCTGCTCATTTAACAGTTATAGGACACAATCCTAGGTATTCATTGCTACAATGAGTCATGGCTCATCAGACATTGTAAATGAATCCATAAAATTTAAAATTTTCAAAAGCTGTTGTGTCATGTTGGATCCAGTTCATTATGGAGTAACATCAAGTCCAATACATATTCCTCTCATCCAGCAAAACATGATTGCTCCTGAGAAGCCTAAATGTATATCTGAGTCTCCATAAGATCAAGAGTATAAGATCTTATACATAATTACATACATCATTTGTCACAGGATGACTAAGTACTGAGAGTCATGATAGAACACTGTTCTGGAATGCAGTGGCACATATATATTGGAAAAAGTTACATGTTTGCACTCACAAAACCCTGCTTTCCAGCTGGTTATTTCATTGTGTTCATACTAAACAAAATTGCTGATGCGAAACCTGACATCTGGAACTTCATAATAAAAGAATTTACTGGTATTTAAGTTGCCAAAAATCCTATAAAATATGAGTCAGTTACGTCTATAATCAACTCTTCCATTTATTGTAAGTCAAAAATGTGTAAACCATGATGCAATAATCACATGACAAATGTCAAACAAGAAATATGTAATATTTCTGACACTGCTGGAAAATGCAACAACGAGCAGTGTGGGCTTCCAGTGTGCTAAAATAGAAGACAAAATCTACACCATTGCTTCAATGTGCAGAAAACACATGGGACATAAATGTATGTAAATCAGAATGAGTTTTCAGTTTGCAGCCATGTGTGCTGATTTGAAACTTCCTGTCAGGTTAAAACTGTATGCCAGCCTGGGACTCAGACATGGTACATTTGCCCTACATACACACATGCATTACTGCTGGTTCCATGGATCATGAATATGACATTTCATAATGATGTAGATCATGTCACTTTAACATAAGTTTTCTTTACACAAAATAATTCATTAACTAATTTTCTTTTTACAGTTACTACTTCATATCTAAGAATTCATCTACAAAGTAGAAGGAGTTGTCATTCAGAAATTATTTTAATTTGCTTTCAAATGTTGGTTGGCTATCTGTCAGACTTTTAATACTATTTAGCAAATGACCAAAGACTTTTGTGGCAGCAAAATTCACCCCTTTCTGTGCCAAAGTGAGATTTAATACAGGATAGTGAATACTATCCTTTCTTCTAGTGATGTAGCTGTGCACTTTGCTGTTATTTTTGAATTGAAATGGGTTATTAATGACAAATTTCATAAGTGAATATATGTATTGCAAAGGTACTGTGAGTATCCTGAGTTCCTTAAATAAATGTCTGCAAGGTGATCTCTGGTGGGTTCCAGCTATTATTCTGATTACACGCTTTTGTGCAATGAATACTTTCTCTCTTAATGATGAATTGCTCCAAAATGTAATGCCATAAGAAAGCAGTGAATGAAAATAGGCATAGTAGGCTAATTTACTGATATGTTTACCCAAAAATTTGCAATAACACTCGCAGCATAAGTAGCTGAACTTAAAGATTTCAACAGATCATCAATGTGTTTCTTCCAATTCAATTTCTCATCAGTGCACACACCCAGAAATTTTGAGTATTCTGCCTTAGCAACAGACTTCTGTTCACAGTCTATATTTATCATTGTGGTTATGCCATTTACTGTACAGAATTGTATAAACTGTGTTTCTTCAAAATTTAGTGAGACTCCATTTGCAGAGAACCACTTAACAATTTTCTGAAAGACTTTATTTGCAATTTCCTCAGCTGATTCTTGCTTCTTGGGTGTGATTACTACACTTGTATCATCAGCAAAAAGAACTAGCTTTGCATCTTCATGAATACAGAGTGGCAAGTCGTTAGCATATATTATGAACAATAAGGGACCCAAGACTGAACTCTGTGGACACCATTCATGATACCTCCCCAGTTAGAGGACTCTGCTGGTTTCTGCAGACTATATGTACTGCTAATTTCAGCCTTCTGCATTCTTCCAGATAAGAATAAATTAAACCTTTTGTGCACTGTCCCACTCATACCACAATACTTAAGCTTATCTAGTAGAATTTCATGATCTGCCTTTGAGAGATCACAAAATACCACAAAGGGTGATATTCGATTATTCAGTGCATTTAATATACGATCAGTGAAAGCATATACAGCATTTCCTGTTGAAAAGCCTTTCTGAAAACCAAATTGACATTTTGTTAGTACTTCATTTTTACAAATATGTCATGCTACTCAAGAATTTGGGATAAAGCTGTCAGAAGTGAGATTGGGTGGTACTTGTTAGCATCAGACCTATCCCCTTTTTTATGCAGTGGTTTAACAATAGTGTGTTCCAGTCTATCTAGAAAAATGTCCTGTTTCAGTGAGCTACTACATATGTGGCTGAGAATCCTACTTATCTGTTGCAAACAAGTTTTTATTAATCTGTTGGAAATGCCATCAATTCCATGTGAGCTTCTATTTTTGAGTGAATTTATTATTTTCATAATTTCAGTAGGAGAGGTGGGTTGAATTTCAATTTTATCAAATTGCATATGTACTACCTCTTCCATATAGTACCTTGCATTTTCTAATGAATAGCTGGATCCTATTTTCCCTATAACACTTAAAAAATGATTATTAAAAATGTTTTCTACATCTGACTTCTTGTTAACAAATTTTCATTGTGTTTGATAGAAACACAGTCTTCCTGTGCTTTCAGTTTCCCTGTTTCCTTTTTCACAATATTCAAAATTGTTTTAATTTTATTATCAGATGTGCAAATCTCAGAAATAATGCACATACTTCTGGACTTTTTAATAACTTTTCTTAATACAGTGCAACAGTTTTTATAATGTTTCACTGTTTTGGGATCATTACTCCCCCTAGCTATAAGATAACTTTCCCTTTTGTATTTACAAGATATTTTTATCCCTTTAGTAAGCCATGGCTTTTTACATGGTTTCTTACAATTACATTTCACTGTTTTCTTAGGGAAACTGTTCTCAAATATACTCACAAACATATAATGAAATAAGTTAAATTTTAAATTAGCATCATTCTCTCTGTACACCTCATCCCAGTCTAGCTGTCACAAGCTTTCCTTAAAATTTTGAATTGTTAATGGAACACACTATTTTGGAGGACTGTTTTGCATTACTGTATGGAGCAATATCATATATATCATATACTGTAACTAGCTGTGCATCATGATCAGACAGACCATTCTTAACAGGAAAAGTTTTTATTTGATTAAATTTATCTTGGTTTGTGAAAACGTTACCTATCAGTGTGCTGCTTTCCTGTACCACCCAAGTAGGAAAATCGATAACTGATGTCAAATTGAAAGAACCAAGTAATACTTCAAGGTCAGGCTTTCTATCGGACTCTTTCAGAAAATTATGTTGAACTCCCCACAAACAATAATTTGCTTTCCTTTGTCTGACAGGTAGCACAACAAAGAACACAAGTTTTTAAAAATAGTTGAAAATTTCTCAGTGGGGACCTATACATGGCTACAATTATAAAAGTGCCACTATTTAGTTTAAGCTCACATGCACATGCTTCTATATGTTGCTCTATACAATACTTTTTAGTTTCCAAATTTTTCACACTATGACTGATTTTAACATATATGGCAACTCCCCTACTCTGCATAGTGTCTCTAGTTACATGTGCTGAAAGTGTGTATCCATCTACTGTTACCATATCCATACCTGTGACTATATGATGTTGAGACAGGCATAGTACATCTAATCCACCCCCAGTTTCTAAATCTTCTAAACAAACAAGAAGCTCATCTACTTTGTTTTTTAACCCCCTGATATTCTGATGCTATATATTAACATTATTTTTCACTGTGCTTTTATGTGAATCTTGTGACACTAACATTATTTTCCACTGTAGTGTTATGAGAGTCTTGTGATATTTTCACATCTCTAGTACCTGCCTGCCCTACTTGGGCAAGTGCTCTACTGACTGAACTATCCAAGCATGACTTACAATCCATCCTCACAGCTTTACTTCTGGCAGTGCCTCATCTTCTACCCTCCAAACATCACAGAAGTTCTCCTGCATATCTTGCAAGACCAACACTCAAGGAAGAAAGGATACTGTGAAGACATGGTTTAACCATATTGTGGGGCCTGTTTCTAGAATGAATTTTCACTTTGCAGCAGAGTATTCTGATTTGTAACTTCTTGGCAGATTATAACTCTGTGGCAGATTGGAACCCAGAACTGAATCCGTTGCCTTTCATGTGCAAGCACTCCACCGACTAACCTGTCTAAGGATGACACACAACCTGCCCTCACAGTTTCATTTCCACCCGTACCTCATCTCCTATTTTCCGGACTTCACAGAAGTTCTCCTGCATTCATTCTGGAATAGTCCTCCAGGCTGTGCCTACATCATGTCTCCTCAATATCCTTTCTTCCACAAGCACTAATCCTACAAGGTATACAGGAGAACTTTTGGGAAATTTGGAAGGTACGGTACAAGGTACTGGCATATGTAAAACTGTTGACATGGGTTGTGAGTGGTGCTTTGATAGACCAATCAGAGTAGTTGCTCATAAAAGGCAAAGGTCCCAGGTTTGAGTCCCATTCTGGCACACAGTTTTAATCTGACAGGAAGTTCCAAATCAGCACACACTCCACTGCAGAGAGAAAATTTACTGTGGAAACAACCCTCCAGGCTGGGGCTCAGTCATGTCTCCACAATATCCTTTCTCTCAGGAATGCTAGTGTGGCAAGATATGTAGGAGTAGGGTGGCAAGATATGCAGGAGAACTTCTGTGAATTTTTTTTTATTTGTTTACTTATTTATTTACATTTATTGGACATATGCCATCAACCTGATGCCTTTTGCAAGACAAAGGTTGAGTAGAATAATGTAGATAACACTCAGGTACAGTAGTGGTACATACATTCATCTTAACATCCTAATTATATTCCATGTTACAACAAATGGAATATAGATAAGAATTTACTGAGTGAGTATAAACATTTATTTATGAAGAAGGCTTTTAACAACCTGTGGAATAGCTTTTTTTTTTTTTTTTTTTTTGCAAGTTTCCAAAGCCTGTGGTGGCTTGTTGAACCATTTCTGCCCATTAATATATGGACTACTGTCAGTTATTTTTATTGTTGTCCTCTGCCTGAAGTAGTTACCCTTACTTCTAGTTTCATAATTATACATATCATTTCATTTATTTACTTTGTTTTAGCTATCTAGAAAATTTTTATAAGTTAATACAAATATAAGAAATAACTGTTAAATATTTGCGTTGGATGAAGGTTTTACGACAGGAGTCTCTAGATTGTAGCTCTTGCATTAACGTAATGGCTCTTTTCTGTAATACTAATATTCTATTCAGGTGCAGGTCAGCCACATAATACCACAGTTTCATATGATAATTAAGAAATGGATAAACTGTTCCATGGTAAACAATTTTTAGTGTTTGACTTGAGACTATTTTTGCCAGCTGATGGTAGGAGATGAGGTACTCACAGAAGTGAAGTTTTGAGAGTGGGTCATGAGCTGTGCTTGTAGTTCAGTCAATAGAGCACTTGCTCAAGAAAGACAAAGGTCCCAGGTTCAAACACCAGTCTAGCACTTAGTTTTAACGTGCCAGGACGTTACATTTGCAAAGTTCTGATGTGTACACTGGAGAAGTCTGAATAAGTGAGGATAATTTCAGTTTTAAGCTACAAATACATAAAATATGATAAAAAATGGCAATGCAGCTAATTGTAAGTAACTCCATATACAGTGTTGCAATGAAGCAAGTATGGTAAGAACACAAGGGTACAGTTCAATTTCATCCATTGTATGTTCTCATAAGCAACACAGTTATTTATTTCAGATGCTCAGATAACACAGTAACATTGTTGTTCTATTCAGTGTCCACCATAGTTAATAATAATAGCTACTAACTTCTCATTTTCTTGTTGAAGGGACATTAAACTACAGTTTTCCTTCCTTCTTATATCCTTGTTTTTTAATAAATTTGAAATAAAATATAATGCAAATGAAGTGCTAATATTCAGTGAATTCAGACTGATAGATCACAATGTAAAGGGTAATTTATTTAGCTTCTTTGCAACATGACTCAATTTACACCAAGCAGAAAAGGAAGTGATGATCCAATCTTGCACTGAATATGGTAAATTTATTCTAATATAAAGAGGATCTCTTCATATCTCTTGCAATGTATGTGGAATTGATGAGGTACAAAATAGTGTCAATGCACAATTTACAGTGGCTGAAACAAAGGAGCAGAGATCCAACTAGAGGTTACCTCATACTTTTCAGACTAAGGAATCAAGATACTGGTGAACAATTTAGCCTATATTAATTTAGATGGTGTTCTATTGACCATCCGAGATTGTAAAATTGTTAACAAAGCATTCCTGCAGTAATTAATTAAGGCTGTGATGCAATAATGTTAATGGAATTTCTGTAAATCAAGTAATTTACGAAGGACAAATCTTACATGGTCTTCATACCAATAGTAAATTACACAGCGTATGTGGTTAAACATAAATAACTGCATAACATAACAACTTTAGCTTTACTTATAATGGCTGTTGTTATTATGAGTACTTGCCCCCAAAATCTGATCACTGACTAGATAAGGAAAAAACTTGCAGGTGCATGCACCATGCCTCTTCCAAAAGAAACTAATCTGTAAACACAACAACTTTAGAGTATTTTTCTCTTTCTGGGCTAAGTAAGTTGTGGGTAGCATTTCAATATGTTTTCAGGTCTTAAACATACTGCTAACTCTAGTGAATATTTATAGCATTATTTACATAGAAAATGTAATGCTCCACTGCTTACAAATCTTTATTTTCTATTCAAATCTCTATTTTATGTTCTCTTTGTTCAGACTCTAGCAAAACCAGATACTTTTCTTTCAAGGTAACACTTATGGTGCCAACAATGATGTAAAATAAAGAAGGCATTAAAGTGGAAAATTGTTGATCCATCTGTTAGTTAATCGAATGTTATTATGAATCTCCTTTTATAAAAGCTGCAGTGTACCCATTAGGTGCATAGACCACCTAGTTCTCCCTGTTCTGCATTTAAAGCATGCACATTGTCAAGCTATATGAGAGAACAATTTACATTTTTTTGTTGAAGAACCATAATATCTGGATTGATGGATTGATTTAAAATTATTGGGCACTAAACAGCCTGCCTCATGAGTGTAGGTAGTGTTGTCCAAGTAGGCAATCTCCATAGGCCACATAACTACAGTCACAGTTATGAAAAATTTCACATACATTCTCCAGTATATCTGTTCATAGCATCATCATCCCTCCCATGAACCATGGACCTTGCCATTGGTGGGGAGGCTTGTGTGCCTCAGCGATACAGATAGCTGAACCATAGGTGCAACCATCTGTTGAGAGGCCAGACAAACGTGTGGTTCCTGAAGAGGGGCAACAGCCTTTTCAGTAGTTGCAGGGGCAACAGTCTGGATAATTGACTGGTCTGGCCTTGTAACACTAACCAAAACGGCCTTGCTGTGCTGGTACTGCGAACAGCTGAAAGCAAGGGGAAACTACGACTGTAATTTTTCCCGAGGGCATGAAGCTTTACTGTATGGTTAAATGATGATGGCGTCCTCTTGGGTAAAATGTTCTGGAGGTAAAGTAGTCCCCCATTCGGATCTCCGGGCGGGGACTACTCAGGAGTACGTCGTTATCGAGGAGAAAGAAAATTGGCATTGTACTCATCGGAGTGTGGAATGTCAGATCCCTTAATCGGGCAGGTAGGTTAGAAAATTTAAAAAGGGAAATGGATAGGTTAAAGTTAGATATAGTGGGAATTAGTGAAGTTCAGTGGCAGGATGAATAACACTTCTGGTCAGGTGAATACAGGGCTATAAATACAAAATCAAATAGGGGTAATGCAGGAGTAGGTTTAATAATGAATAAAAAAGTAGGAATGCGGGTAAGCTACTACAAACAGCATAATGAACCCATTATTGTGGCCAAGATAGATACGAAGGCCATGCCTACCACAGTAGTACAAGTTTATATGCCAACCAGCTCTGCAGATGACGAAGAAATTGAGAAATGTATCAGAAAATAAATTATTCACATAGTGAAGGGAGATGAAAATTTAAGTCATGGGTGACTGGAATTCGATAGTAGGAAAAGGAAGAGAAGGAAACATAGTAGTTGAATATGGAATGCGGTTAAGGAATGAAAGAGGAAACCGCCTGGTAGAATTTTGTGCAGAGAGTAACTTAATCATAGCTAACACATGGTTCAAGAATTATAAAAGAAGGTTGTATACATGGAAGAACCCTGGAGATACTAAAAGGTATCAGACAGATTATATAATGGTAAGACAGAGATTTAGGAGCCAGATTTTAAATTGTAAGACATTTCCAGGGGCAGATGTGGACTCTGACCACAATCTATTGGTTATGAACTGTAGATTAAAACTGAAGAAACTACAAAAAGGTGAGAATTTAAGGAGATGGGACCTGGATAAATAAAAGAAACAGAAGTTGTAGAGAGTTTCAGGGAGAGCATTAGGGAATGATTGACAAGAATGGGGGAAAGAAATACAGTAGAAGAAGAATGGGTAGCTTTGAGAGGTGAAATAGTGAAAGCAGCAGAGGATCAAAGGTAAAAAGACGAGGGCTAATAGAAATCCTTGGGTAACAAAAGAGATACTGAATTTAATTGATGAATGGAGAAAATACAAAAATGCAGTAAATGAAGCAGGTAAAAAGGAATACAAACGTCTTAAAAATGAGATTGACACGAAGTGCAAAATGGCTAAGCAGGGTTGGCTAGAGGACAAATGTAAGGATTTAGAAGCATGTATCACTAGGGGTAAGGTGGATACTGCCTACAGGAAAATTAAAGAGACCTTTGGAGAAAAAAGAACCACTTGCATGAATATCAAGAGCTCAGATGGAAACCTAGTTTTAAGCAAAGAAGGGAAAGCAGAAAGGTGGAAGGAGTATATAGAGGGTCTATACGAGGGCAACGTTCTTGAGGACAATATTATGGAAATGGAAAAGGAGGTAGAAGAAGATGAAATGGCAGATATGATACTGCGTGAAGAGTTTGACAGAGCACTGAAAGACCTAAGTCGAAACAAAGCCCCAGGAGTAGACAACATTGCATTAGAACTACTGATAGCCTTGGGAGAGCCAGCCCTGACAATACTCTACCATCTGGTGAGCAAGATGTATGAGACAGGCGAAATACCCTCAGACTTCAAGAAGAATATAATAATTCCAATCCAAAAGAAAGCAGGTGCTGACAGACGTGAAAATTACTGAACTATCAGTTTAATAAGCCACAGCTGAAAAATACTAACACAAATTCTTTACAGATGGATTGAAAAACTGGTCAAAGCCGACCTCGGGGGAGATCAGTTTGGATTCCGTAGAAATGTTGGAACACATGAGGCAATACTGACCCTACAACTTATCTCAGAGAATAGATTAAGGAAAGGCAAGCCTACATTTCTGTCATTTGTAGACTTAGAGAAAGCTTTTGACAATGTTGGCTGGAATACTCTATTTCAAATTCTAAGGGTGGCAGGGGTAATATACAGGGAGCGAAAGGCTATTTACAATTTGTACAGAAACCAGATGGCAGTTATAAGAGTTGAGGGGCATGAAAGGGAAGCAGTGGTTGGGAAGGGAGTGAGACAGGGTTGTAGCCTATCCCCGGTGTTACTCAATCTGTATATTGAGCAAGCAGTAAAGGAAACAAAAGAAAAATTCGGAGTTGGAATTAAAATCCATGGAGAAGAAACAAAAACTTTGAGGTTTGCTGATGACATTGTAATTCTGTCAGAGACAGCAAAGGACCTGGAAGAGCAGCTGAACGGAATGGGCAGTGTCTTGAAAGGAGGATATAAGATGAAAATCAACAAAAGCAAAATGAGGACAATGGAATGCAGTCAAATTAAATCGGGTGATGCTGCAGGAATTAGATTAGGAAATCAGATGCTTCAAATAGTAAATGAGTTTTGCTATTTGGGGAGCAAAATAACTCACAATGGTCAAAGTAGAGAGGATATGAAATGTAGACTGGCAATGGCAAGAAAAGTGTTTCTGAAGTAGAGAAATTTGTTAATCTCGAGTATAGATTTAAGTGTCAGGAAGTCGTTTCTGAAAACATTTGTATGGAGTGTAGCCACATATGGAAGTGAAATGTGGATGATAAATAGTTTAGACAAGAAGAGAATAGAAGCTTTCGAAATGTGGTGCTACAGAAGAATGCTGAAGATTATATGGGTAGATCACATAACTAATGAGGAGGTATTGAACAGAATTGGGGAGAAGAGAAATTTGTGGCACAACTTGACTAGAAGAAGGGATTGGTTGGTGGGAGATATTCTGAGGCATCAAGGGATCACCAATTTAGTAATGGAGGGCAGTGTGGAGGGTAAAAATCATAGAGGGAGACCAAGAGATGAATACACTAAACAGATTCAGAAGGATGTAGGTTGCAGCAGGTACCGGGATATGAAGAAGCTTGCACAGGATAGAGTAGCATGGGGAGCTGCATCAAACCAGTCTTTGGACTGAAGACCACAACAACAACAGCATCATCATTAGTTAAGGGTAACTATAAAACAGTGGATGGCATGAAGATGCCTGTTTGTTTGTGGAATTAATACAATGAAAAGACATGGGAAAAAGCCATTGAAATCTTGATTCAATTAAACTGGGCCGGACTATTGATGAAACACAAGACGTCAACAATTTTCTTGCTGTTGTGTAGCAATCACCGAAAACTCGGGGTAGGTCCCTCAGCAGACCAAAGGTATTCATTCAGCAGTACTCAAAAAACATGAAGTTAAAACATAATTCATCATGAATGTGACACTGCAAACACCAGATGTGGGCATGTATTCATGCCACAAGGGATAAGCATTTCTCATTAAGGAGTGTCTCATACAAAGGTAATTGAGGACCACTCCAACCCTTCATTGAAAAGAGACTGCACCATGATTGAATAGCTAGTTTGGTTAACCACAGATTCTACATCTACATCTACATTTATACTCCGCAAGCCACCCACCAGTGTGTGACGTGCCACTGTCATTACCTCCCTTTACTGTTCCAGTCGCGCATGGTTCGCGGGAAGAACGACTACTGGAAAGCCTCTGTGCGCACTCAAATCTCTCTAATTTTACATTCGTGATCTCCTTGGGAGGTATAACTAGGGGAAGCAATATATTCGATACCTCATCCAGAAACGCACCCTCTCGAAACCTGGACAGCAAGCTACACCGCAATGCAGAGCCCCTCTCTTGCAGAGTCTGCCACTTGAGTTTGCTAAACATCTCTGTAACGCTATCACGCTTACCAAATAACCCTGTGACAAAACTTGCCACTCTTCCTTGAATCTTCTCTATCTCCCCTGTCAACCCGACCTGGTATGGATCCCACACTGATGAGCAATACTCAAGTATAGGTCGAACGAGTGTTTTGTTAGCCACCTCCTTTGTTGATGGACTACATTTTCTAAGGACTCTCCCAATGAATCTCAACCTAGCACCCACCTTACCAACAATTAATTTTATATGATCATTCCTCTTCCAATCGCTCTGTATGCATACTCCCAGATATTTTACAGTAGTAACTGCCACCAGTGTTTGTTCCACTATCATATAATCATACATTAAAGGATCCTTCTTTCTAAGTATTCGCAATACATTGCATTTGACTATGTTAAGGGTCAGTTGCCACTCCCTGCACCAAGTGCCTATCTGCTGCAGATCTTCCTGCATTTCGCTGCAATTTTCTAATCTGCAACTTCTCTGTATACTACAGCATCATCCACGAAAAGCCGCATGGAACTTCCAACACTATCTACCAGGTCATTTATATATATTGTGAAAAGCAATGGTCCCATAACACTCCCCTGTGGTACGCCAGAGGTTACTTTAACATCTGTAGATGTCTCTCCATTGAGAACAACATGCTGTGTTCTGTTTGCTAAAAACTCTTCAATCTAGCCACACAGCTGGTCTGATATTCCATAGTCTCTTGCTTTTTTTATCAGGCGACAGTGCGGAACTGTATCAAACGCCTTCCGGAAGTCAAGGAAAATGGCATCTACCTGGGAATCTGTATCTAATGTTTTCTGGGTCTCATGAACAAATAAAGCGAGTTGGGTGTCACACGAGTACCGGAATCCATGTTGATTCCTACAGAGTAGATTCTGGGTTTCCAGAAATGACATGACACGTGAGCAAAAAACATGTTCTAAAATTCTACAACAGATCAATGTCAGAGATACAGGCCTATAGTTTTGCGCATCTGCTCAACGACCATTCTGGAAAACTGGGACTACCTGTGCTCTTTTTCAAACATTTGGAACCTTCAGTTCCTCCAGAGACTTGCAGTTCACGGCTCTGTTAGAATGGGGGCAAGTTCTTTCACGTACTTTGTGTAGAACCAAATTGGTATCCCATCAGGTCCAGTGGACTTTCCTCTGTTGAGTGATTTCAGTTGCTTTTCTGTTCCTTGGACACTTATTTCGATGTCAGCTATTTTTTCATTCGAGCAAGGATTTAGAGAAGGAACTGCAGTGTGGTCTTCCTCTGTGAAACAGCTTTGGAAAAAGGTGTTTATTATTTCAGCTTTATGCATGTCATCCTCTGTTTCAATGCCATCGTTGTTGTTGGTTACTTCCAGCCACTGTGTTTCGCACTCCACCATCATTCTCTTTGTTACACATGACACGATAGCCTGTGGTAGGACACTATGGTGAACTGTGGTGTTTTCCTGATAGGCTGCTTTAGCTTTGTCAGTTTTCTCATTCCCCTTGACATCAATGTGTTCAGGTACAGAGCAGAAAGCCATCTCTTTCCTATGCCTTTGGAGGAAGTGTGCAGTGCCCTGAACCTCTGAACTATTTTGTGGCATATTCTTAATGGCCTATAGAGCAGTAAGAGTGTCTGTGCAAATAAGACACCTCCCTCCACCAAGAAATCTCATCTGCTCCAATGCTTTCTTGACTGCTCGCAGCTCTGCATAGGACACTGAAAAGTGACTTGGCAGGTTGCTTTTAATCACGAAATGAGGGAAGGTGACAGCACCTAACACTGTCCCTTGTTTACATCAGTCGAAAAAGACTGCGATGTATTTGTGATAATCCAGTAAAATTTTGTTAAAACCTGTTTTAAAGCTATAGCAGTGTCTTGATCTTCTTGTACTCTGCCATTTTCAAGTTACATGTGGACCTGGCAACCATCCAGTGAGGGTTTTTACTCCATCCCTGTTCAAGAACTGATATGTCTATTACACAAAGCTGCTTGAAGCATTCCTTTACACGGACATGAAGAAGCCTAATTGTTTGATGACTGGTAAACCTTTGTTGTATGGAATGTTCAAGCCCAATACCAACAACAAGATGTTTGGAGATACACTTCGGTTTGAATAGATGTCTCACCATGAGAGAAACATGGTAAGAGGTAGGTAGAGGCTGATGCCTCTAAACACTGACTAGGTAAGGACTGGTTTGGTATGTTCCTGCACCCAGTCTAATGCCTATATTTTGAACATCTTTAAATATGAAGGTCTAGCTGATCCATAAACTATTGTGCCATAGTCAAATCATGTGCAGAGACAGTTCTATAGACTGTGAGCAGACTGGACTGTTGTGTCCCCAGTTCTTACCACAAAAACATTTTACAATGACAAACTAGTTCATAAGGGAAGGAAGGTAAGAAGGAAATGACAAGTATTTTGGACAGGTCAGGAAAACAGCTGATGAATCCTGTTGATGCCTTGGGCAGATGGAGGGAATATTTTGAAGAGTTGCTCAATGTAGGTGAAAATACAATAAGTAATGTTTCAGATTTCGATGTACAATGGGATAGGAATGATGATGGAAATAGGATTGCATTTGAGGAAGTGGAGAAAATGGTCAACAGATTGCAGTGCAATGAAGCGGCTGTGGTGGATGAAATTAAGTCGGAACGCATCAAATACATTGGAATGTCAGGTCTTAAATGGCTACACAGGATAACTGAAATGGCATGGGAGTCAGGACTGGTTCCATCAGACCGGACGAAAGCAGTAATCACACCAATCCTTAAACATGGAAACAGAAAAGTTTGTAAAAACTACAGAGGTATCTCTTTAATCAGCGTTGTGGGTAAAATCTTCTCAGGTATTGTTGAAAGGAAAGTGCGAGTATTAGTTGGGGACAAATTGGATGAAAATCAGTGTGGGTTTAGGCCTCTTAGAGGTTGTCAGGACCAGATCTTTAGCTTACGGCAAATAATGGAGAAGTGTTACAAGTGGAACAGGGAATTGTATCTATGCTTTATAGATCTAGAAAAGGCATATGACCACGTTCCTAGGAGGAACTTATTGTCTGTTCTACGAGATTATGGAATAGGAGGCAAACTTTTGCAAGCAATTAAAGGTTTTTACATAGACAGTCAGGCAGCAGTTAGAGTTGACGGTAAATTGAGTTCATGGTTCAGAGTAGTTTCAGGGGTAAGACAAGGCTGCAACCTGTCTCCACTGTTGTTCGTATTATTTATGAATCATATGTTGAAAACAATAGACTGGCTGGGTGAGATTAAGATATGTGAACACAAAATAAGCAGTCTCGCATATGCGGATGACTTAGTTGTGATGGCAAATTCGATTGAAAGTTTGCAAAGTAATATTTCAGAGCTAGATCAAAAATGTAAGGACTATGGTATGAAGATTAGCATCTCCAAAACGAAAGTAATGTCAGTGGGATAGAGATATAAACGAATTGAGTGCCAAATAGGAGGAACAAAGTTAAAACAGGTGGACAGTTTCAAGTACTTAGGATGCATATTCTCAAAGGATGGCAACATAGTGAAATAACTGGAAGTGAGGTGTAGCAAAGCTAATGCAGTGAGTGCTCAGCTACGATCTACTCTCTTCTGCAAGAAATAAGTCAGTACCAAGACTAAGTTATCTGTGCACCGATCAATCTTTCGACCAACTTTGTTGTATGGGAGCGAAAGCTGGGTGGATTCAGGTTACCTTATCAATAAGGTTGAGGTTACGGATATGAAAGTAGCTAGGATGATTGCAGGTACTAGTAGATGGGAACAATGGCAGGAGGGTGACCACAGTGAGGAAATTAAAGAAAAACTGGGAATGAACTCTATGGATGTAGCAGTCAGGGCGAGCAGGCTTAGATGGTGGGGTCATGTTACATGCATGGGAGAAGCAAGGTTGCCCAAGAGACTCATGGGTTCAGCAGTAGAGGGTAGGAGGAGTCAGGGTAGACCAAGCTGTAGTATTTGTGAGAATGGAGGAAGAACATAATAACAAAAAGTCATCCACAGATTAGAAATATTTGACTGGGCACCTCATTTAGGAAGAGATTCTATAGATTTCCATGATACAAAGGGTGAAGCTCAGAATATAACCCTGATGAACACAATTGTGTAGCGAGAATTTGTTGGAGTGGAGTATGTAGCACCACCTTCATACTGGAAGTATCATTGAATAAGGCTGGACCACAGTAATATGGGGAGACATCCATAAAAGTGCCATTCATGCTGTTGGTGGTTGAGATTATGTCTCCAGGTCATATCAAATGCCTTCTCCAGATGAAATAAGATACCAATGAACTGCTGTTCGCATTGGACTGATTCTTGTAGCACTCCTTCCAATTGAAGTAGATTCTAAAATGTTGGCTGGCACTTCCAAAACCCATATTACAAATGGTTCATTGATTCCCCAATTTCAAGAGTTCACACTAGAAGTTGTCTTATTATCCACTCAAGGGTCTTTCCTATACAGCTAGTGACTACAATATTCCTGTAGCTGTCTAGAGATAACCTATCCTACCCTGGCTTGAGAACTGATATTGCAGCAGTTAGTGCAGGCTGCGGTTTCCACATGGAGAAGGGGCAGTTGTACTCATCTGAAGTGTTGATTGAGAGGTCTAGTCTGTGTTTCCCCATGTGCCCCCTGTGGTGATGGAATTAGTGATTTATGTAGGAGGTGGGAGTCAAAATGTGAATAAAGTGTTTAACCATTGTCTGTGCTATATCCCTTTGTGCTACTTGGAGAAAACCATTGTTTAATATGGCAGATATTGGACCTGGGCACTTATTTCATGATATGTTCCGAATTGACTCCCATACATTTGTTGTTGCTGTGCAATTGTTAAGGGATGCCAAAAATTTTCTCCATATACTCAGTTGTCCTGTTTGATGATTTGTCGAGCTTTAGCCCACATCTGCTGAAAGGCTGCAAAATTGTCTCAACCTGACCAATTACTAAACCTATACAATGCAGCTAATCAGTTTCTAACAGCTACCCAACATTGCTCATTGCTAATTCTACCAAGGGATCACTTTCTTCTAGTCTGGCTGGAATATGTAGCAGTGGAGGAATCAGCAACATGGTACATCAAATTTGTGATATGATCCAGCAACTTCTGGGTGCTATCACAGAGTCTGAATACAACCAGTTTGAGTGTATAGTGATCAGTTAACTCTGCTGAACATCCATTTAAGTAGCCTTCATTCAGCTGCTGTGGACTCAGCTAGATGAAGCCAGATGAGAAGATGGTCACTTGAGTATAGACCCCTCATCACTTCCCATGTAATGATATCTGCAAGGGCAAGAGGGCATAGAGACAGATTTATGACTGACAATAGCCCAGTCACTAGGCAGAAGTGCATAATTTCCCCAGTGTTAAGTATGCAGATATCCTCTGACACAAGTATCCCCTCAATTACTAACCTTTTGTGCAGACAGTGGATGAGCCCCAGAGACAATGTGTGCATTAACGGCACCTAGTAACAGGAATAGGCAGGGGAGTTGTGGTGGGATGTATTCAGGATATAATACACGGCAAGATGGTGGCTATACAGCTAATGCAGCCATTTGGCACTCAGTGTTGATGGTGATGAGTGAGGAGTTAGTTGATAAACACAGCTACACAACCCTTTTCTCACTCACCACTTATGTCATCCTTCCTGTGAAGGTTAAGCTCTAACAACACAGGATTATCTGTGGCATTTAAGTGCATCTCCTGAAGGCACATGCACATAGGTAATAGCAGTTTTCATTTCTCCAAATGTGCCCTAAAACTGTTCACTTTCCTCTGAAGGTTGGGAACCATTTTAACCATAGGGCTTAAATTTGACAGAGTGCTGTAGTCTAGAAGGGGAGTTCAAAATGTTGGGAGGAGTATTAAATGAGCTTTGTGGAGCATACATATGTATTTTTAGGTCCATTGGACATACTTCTCCATCAAATATTAGTGAAGATCTATGGTGAGAGAGTTTGATGGTTTGCTTTTTAGATCTGGTCTTTATGCTTAATACTTTCCCTTCCCATGAGGAGAGGGGTGAAGAAGTAGAAGCAGATATCTTGTGACCAGATTTCAATTTTGGAGAATAAGTGAACTGCTTTTCCTTTGTAATCAACTCTGGATTGTTAGCCAAGCTAATAACTGCAGCAGCATGTTTGCAGCTACAGCTACATGTATGGGTGACTGTGGTAGCATCTGGGCATTTTCATTGAAGCATCTGACTTGACAACTGCTTGCCCTACAGTGGTAGAGAATGAGGTTGCGTAGTCTTGAAAATGTTTTATGTCTCCATTTACACTAGCTGCCTTAGGACAAAAAGCTGCTGAATCTTCTGCTCTTGTACACAGACAGTATATTCTTTGACCATACTGGATGGTCACCTGAGCAGTTAGCACAACATGGTGGCAGGGTGCATGGTGACCTTGGATCATATGCATCTAAACCACCTCTTCCACATGTAGGCTTCCTTTTGCAGGCTCAGACTGTGTGCCCAATTTGCTGGTATTGAAAGCAGCATATCAGTTTGGTGAAATATTGAAGGACTCTATGACTTATGAAACCAGCTTTTAAATATTCAGATAACATGGGTGACCTAAAGTAATTATCAAGGTAGGTGTTTTTCCTAATCCACTGCCCACCTGTTTTATCATGTTTCTCACCTCAACTATAACTTTGCTTTCCCATTCCGCCAAAAGTCCATTGGGGTCCATATACATAAGATCACTCCTTGATACAACACCCTTTATGTAATTGAGGGTTTTGTGTATTTCAATAACAGGAGGGGAAAATTGCTGCCCTTCTAGCACAGTTAGAGTAGGCTAGGGAAGATCTGAACAGGTTAAGGAGGGAGAAGGGTAAAGAGAGGTGGGTAGTGGCAACAGGTAACAGGAGGAACAGACCTAGAACTTTGTCAGACAGCTTTGTGGTGAATGTGAAGAATAAGTTTGACCTGTTGCTCCAGTTAGAAACTGATGAGCCTCAGAGAGGTAGGTGTACAGAGCGCACAACAAACTTTCAGTAGAAAATTGAATGAGAATGTAGGGAAGTCAGCAAAGAGAAAAAGGTTTTGTAGTTAGGTAGTTCACATGGCAGAGGTGTAGGCCAACTTTTGCAGGACCAGTTAGGATCAGAATACCAGGTCACAATTTTTTTTTAATCTAGTGCTGGTCTGGGTCAGGTGACAGAGAATTTAGGTTCACTATGTAAAGATTTTACCAAGGAAGACACCATGGTTATTGTGGGTGGGCCCGGCAATAGTATTGACAGAGATCCTGGGTACAACATGAGTGCGACCTGGCAAATATTGCATCAACAACGAGACATACCAGTGTTGAGTTTGTGTCTGTTCTGAGATTCAATGACCAACCTCATTTAAACTCTTCTTTCGGGAGAGTTAATTTGGAGTTGGAACGGTTACTTGGGTCAGGTGCGGGTTCACACATTGGTTTGGTTCCTGTTGATTCTCTCAGTTGGTAGGATTATACTAAACATGGCCTACATCTCAACAGGAAAGGGAATGGTAAACTGCCTAGGCTAATAGCAGGAAATGTAAGGGGGGAAGGCACTGCCATGAGTGGTAATATACCAGTGGTCATAGGTGTTGGAGTAGCACCTTTTTTTAGGATAGGTAGGACAGAATGAAGTCAAGTTCTAAGAGAAGTAAAGATTGAAACAAACCTTCAGTTTGAGAAAAAAAAATCAAACAGCATAATCCTGGTACATTGCATCAGCGAACACAGCTGTTGGTTAAAAATTTGATTTTCCACCCAATTTCATCTTCGTAATTGTGAGATGCCAACTATCTTTAGTGCATCAAAATTTTCGAGGGCTTAGAAACAAAATTGATGAACTACTTATGTGCATCGATGAATTAGAGTCATCAAACCCAGTTGATAAATCTGCCTCTCTGAACAATTTAAGTTTCACATATTGCTTTAGTTAGAAACTGATGAGCCTCAGACAGAGGTAGGTGTAGAGAGTGCACAACAAACTTTCAGTAGAAAATTGAATAAGAATGTAAGGAAGTCAGCAAAGAGAAAGGAAGTTTTGTAGTTAGATAGTTCACATGCCAGAGGCATGCCACAGGGGAGTGTTTTGGGACCATTGCTTTTCACAATATATATAAATGACCTAGTAGAAAATGTTGTAAGTTCCATGCTGCTTTTCGCGGATGATGCTGTAGTATACAGAGAAGTTGCAGCATTAGAAAATTGCAGCAAAATGCAGGAAGATCTGCAGCTGATAGGCACTTGGTGCAAGGAGTGGCATCTGACTCTTAACATAGGCAAATATAATGTATTGCGAATACATACAAAGAGGGATCATTTATTGTATGATTATATGATAGTGGAACAAACACTGGTAGCAGTTGCTTCTGTAAAATATCTGGGAGTATGTGTATGGAACAATTTGAAGTGGAACGATCATGTAAAATTAATTGTTGGTAAGGTGGGTGCTAGGTTGAGATTCATTGGGAAAGTCCTTAGAAAATGTAGTCCCTCAACAAAGGAGGTGGCTTTCAAAACACTCGTTCGACCTATACTTGAGTATTGCTCATCAGTGTGGGATCCATACCAGGTCGGGTTGACAGAGGAGATAGAGAAGATCCAAAGAAGAGTGGCATGTTTCATCACAGGGTTATTTGGTAAGCATGATAGCGTTATGGAGATGTTTAGCAAACTCAAGTGGCATACTCTACAAGAGAGGGGCTCTGCATTGCGGTGTAGCTTGCTGTCCAGGATTCGAGAGGGTGCGTTTCTGGATGAAGTATCAAATATATTGCTTCCCCTACTTATACCTCCCGAGGAGATCACGAATGTAAAATTAGAGAGATTCGAGCACGCACAGAGGCTTTCCAGCAGTCATTCTTCCTGCGAACCATGCGTGACTGGAACAGGAAAGGGAGGAAATGACAGTGGCACGTAAAGTGCTCTGTGCCACACACCGTTGGGTAGCTTGCAGAGCATAAATGTAGATGTAGATGTAGAATCTGTGGTTAACCAAACTAGCTATTCAATCATGGTGCAGTCTCTTTTCAATGAAGGGCTGGAGGGGTCCTCAATTACCTTTGTAGAACATCATGTGACCACTGGTATAGATATGTTAAACCTTACAGAATTTAAGTTAGCCTCTTACTTCTGTAGACAAAATATGGAGAAAGGAGGAGTTGACACATTTATTAAAAACAGTTTTAAATTGAATAATATTGACATTAATAAATTTTGCTTAGAGCAGCACATAGAAGCATGTGCAACAGAGATAGAATTTCATAATAGGTCCTTAATAGTAGTAGCCATATACAGAACACCTTCAGGAAATTTCAACCTGTTTATAAATGGTCTTGAAGATTTACTAGCTCATCTAAAAAAAAAAAAAAAAAAAAAAAAAAAACAGACGAACAACTAGTGGTTGCTGGTGATTTTAATATAGATGTCTTGAAAAACACTGTCAGTGAACAGTTACATTGTGTCAGTTATATTGTCAATCAGTTTGATGTCTACTGTAAATTTCCCAAGTAGTGTATACAAATGTTCTAAGACTGCCATTGATAATATCTTTATAGAAAATTCTACTCAACTATGCCACATTACAAAACCAGTAGTAAATGGGCTATCTGACCATTACCTATAAAACCCAACATTAATTTTTGAAAATTGTCAGGGTAAAACATCTATCAGAACTGCGTATGGAAGGCCAATAAAACAGTCAAAAATTGAGAAATTTAGGAGATTGTTCAAAGAAATTAATTGGATGGACATTTACAGCATTCTAGACACAGGAACATCCCTAGACTGGCTTAAATATGGTTAAGTTATACCTCTCCACAAGAAAGACAAAGAAATGCCATCAAATTACCGACCGATCTCACTTTTTCCAGCTTTTTCAAAAATCTTTAAAAAGGTTATGTTCAAGCATCTACTTAACCACCTTAGCGAAAATAATATACTGTCAAAGCCACAGTTTGGGTTTGTTAAGAGTTCTGATATTGAGAACGCTATTTACACTTACAGTGAAAATGTCCTTAATTCATTAAACAACAAATTAGAGGCAGCTGGCATATTCTGTGACCTGTCAAAGACTTT
The DNA here is from genome assembly GCF_023864275.1 of Schistocerca cancellata. Lineage (NCBI taxonomy): Eukaryota > Metazoa > Arthropoda > Insecta > Orthoptera > Acrididae > Schistocerca > Schistocerca cancellata. The sequence goes on from NC_064629.1 coordinate 295,713,179, forward strand.
TGACTGTGCGAATCACAGCATTCTTTTAAGTAAATTAAAATATTATGGCAGCACTGGTAGTGGTGCAAAGTGGTTTCAGTCATATCTTACTAATAGGAAACAAAGGATGTCGTTACATAGCACTTCAGCAGTAGGCAATCAGACATCATCTGACTGGGAAGAAATTACATGTGGTGTTCCCCACGGTTCCATACTAGGTCCACTACTTTTTCTTGTGTATATTAATGAGCTGTCATCTGTCATATGTCATCATTACCAGATGCCAAGTTTGTCTTATTTGCAGATGATACAAACATTGCAATAAATAATAAATCAAATATAAATTTAGAAAGGGCAGCTAATCAAATTTTTACTGACATTAATAAGTGGTTCATAGGCAATTCATTGTCATTAAACTTTGAATAGACCTGCGATATGCAGTTCAGACTTCCAAGAGATATCCTTCTAGTGTGTGTATAACATATGGTGACATGGAAATAGGAGAAGTTGAGAGTGTAAAATTCTTTGGATTACAACTTGATAATAAATTCAGTTGTGAGCGACACACTAACGAACTGCTAAAGTGCCTAAACAAGTCTGTCTTTGCAATGCGAATGATGTCAGACATAGGAGATATAAATATAAAAAATTAGCACATTTTGCTTATTTTCACTCCATTATGTCATATGGTATCACATTTTGGGGTAACTCCACAAACCGAGAAAAAAGTTTTAGAGTACAGAAGCATATAATAAGAGTAATGTGTAGTGTAAATCCAAGAACATCATGTCGAAACCTATTCAAAGAATTGGGCGTACTAACCGCAGATTCTCAGTATATTTATTCCTTAATGAAGTTTATTGTAAATAATACATCTCTTTTTCCAACTAACTGCTTAGTAGACAGTATCAGTACTAGGAATAAGAACAATATACATAAAGATTTAAAAATCACTTATACTTGCCTGGAAAGGAGTCCAGTATTCAGCAACACATATTTTCAATAAGTCACCAGCGACTATTAAGAGTTTATTTTCAGGCAAGGCACAATTTAAACATAATTTAAAAGAATTTTTGGTGGCCAACTCCTTCTGTTCCATCTATGGATTTCTCCACAAGTGCAGTAGACCATTTTAATGAAAATTTATTACACTTTAATTTTTGACAGTGCTTGGTTGCAACACCCAAGTAGCTATCTATTGTGTGAATGATGGATGTGTGAAAAGCAGATGTAAGTCTTAAGTCTGTAAATAGTGGAAGTTTAATTTTAAATCTTGTACATAATTTGACTGTTCTTAACTGAGGATCATTGAAATGAATAATCTACTTTAATTTTTGACAATACTTGGTTGTAATACCCAAGAAACTAGCTACTGTGTGAATTATGGATTTAATGAAAGCAGATGTAATTATTAAACCTGTAAATACTAGAAATTTTAATTCATTGACATAATTTTACTGTTTATTGACTGAGGATCACTAAAATTAATGAAACTCAAGTTTTTCTAATTCATTTTTGTAATATGTTTATCTGACCCTCTTTTGGGGGTTTATGGAATGAATAATTAATCTAATCTAATCTAAACTAATCTATAGGATATTCCTCAAGTTTTTTGCTTTACAGTAATTTGGGTGCTTGACTGGACGTCATTGTACCCGTTACCAGGGTACCACTCTGTAATCTGCTGATACACTTAAAACCCCCAAAAATTCCCTCTACACCTTTTTGTATATACAATGGGGACATTCTCTCGAAGTTTCCCCTCTCTCAAATGTCCTCCTTTTCTCTCCATAAAAATGAATACATTCTTATGCATTGACATTGTTCTGTTGTGAGGGGCATTTGATACGTAATGCAACACTTTCTGAAAGCAGGTTGGTTTTATTCACGATTCCAATACACCATATGATTCCCCATGGATATTGCTACAGAAACCTATTTTTCAGCATTATCTCCAATCAATGAGATGGCCTTATGCCACAATAGAGGGAGTGCCTGTATGCCCTCATGGTACCGGTCAACATCAGAGCCAACGTCTTACTGCATCAATAGCCTCCCCCTCATCCACGCACTGCTTCCCACGAAGTGCATCCTTCACTAGGCCAAACAGATGAGAGTTGGAAGGGGTGAGAGCCTGGTTTTATGGTGGGTGAGGAAGAACAATCCAATGGAGTTGGCTGAGTCCCTCTAGCGTTTGCAGACTTGTGTGAGGCCTTGTACTGACATGAAGAAGGGGAAGTTCATTACCATTTTTGTGGTGATGAACATGCTGAAGTTGTTTCATCAATTTTCCAGCCAGTGTGGCAGAGTGGTTCTACACGCTTCAGTCTGGAACCACGCGACCACTACAGTCACAGGTTCAAATCCTGCCTCAGGCACTTCAGAGTGGATTGTTGCACCATGAGGGAGAACTTTTTCTTCAGAGGAGAGACGATGTTCTGCCTTTCCATGCTTGTTAATGTTGGGTTTTATAGGTCATGGACAGATAGCCCATTTACTACTGGTTTTGTAATGTGGCATAGTTGAGTAGAATTTTCTATAAAGATATTATCAATGGCAGTCTTAGAACATTTGTTAGGCAACAAGGAGTCCAGCAGGAAAACACATTTTAGTGTCCAAATGAGTGGACAAGTGTGTCCGCATTACCAACAGAGACATCAGTTGAGCAGTAAGGTGTTTAAATGAGAGTGCCTGCATATTCCAACACTGCAGAAGTCACAGGTGTGTGACATGTGGGAGATTGGACAGGTTTGTGTGACCTTGTTGTGATGATGACAGCTGCCTCGCCCAATGACTCACTATGTTTTTGGTCACTGCAAGGTCTCCATAAACATCTACAAGCACCTATGAATATCTGTGATGGTCTTGTTTTCCAACAAAAGAAACTCAATGACAGCTCCCTGCTTGGAATTTATCTCCGTTACAGACACCGGTCTGAAGGCTACATACAGAGCCACCACCAGTCAGAATGTTATGAAACTATAGGGGCTAAAGCGGGCATAATTCATGGTGTCCCACAACAAATTACACATTTTTTCAACATAATTGACTCTAAAAAATAGTGTTGCATTACTCATTGAATGCCCCTGATATCTATGTGCCAGGTGGGTTGTCAAAAGATCTCTTTGTGGAGTTGGCAGGAAAACCTTCCAGTGTCTCACTCCTTCCACTTGAAGTTAAGACTTTTATTGTTATTGTTATTTGTTGTGGTCCCAGAAGATACTACAGAACCATTTGTCTACTCATACACAGCTCTGCTTGCCTATGGAAGCATTCCGGAAACATTCCACAGCTGAAGTGCTGCAGATTTTCCAGAGGTCATTCATGAAGTGTTGTTCTACCTCAAGAGCCATGCATGTCACTGCCCTGCAGCACACCTAAAGACAGGTTTCCTTTTCTTTTAAGCCAAAATCTGCATTAAGTATGACACACAACTTTTGTCCAATATGCCGCACAGTGGTCGCTGAAGCACGGTTATGGTTACAGAGGTGCTTACCAGTCCCCAGCTCATGAAAACTGTATCTTATAACTGACTGCAATTATAAGGTCACCCATTGTCTATGTGTACAGTTTGTAAGCTACTGTGGTAGATTTATCTCAACAAATAGAATGTTTTACACTGCTTGGCCTTTGTATCATAACTGTGAACCATTCTCTATGCCATGCACTACTGCCCCCATTTTGCCACTGCAGTTTATTTATTTATCAGGTTTTGTGAAATCATGTGAGCCAAAGCTATTTTGTCTTGAAATGAGTTAATAAATAGTTTACAGAATGCTGATTAGAAGAGTTTTTAAACACATGATAAAAGAACTACCTGAAAAATAATTGTGAGGGAGTAGATGAATGCAGAGAATATTTCAGAATTACTGTGAGGAACTCCTGTACCAAGATGGCCCATACCTGGAGGTGATAGAGCACCACAAGTGCCCCATAACTCTCAAAGTAAGGAAAAAATATAGCGTAGTCAGGTGTCTTTAGTACAAGAAAATCACATAAAAGACAATGTTACAAAGGTTCTCAAGAAGGTCAGAACTGTAGCTTTTTATGGCTACTTACAAGTTTCCATTTATTTTCCAAAATATTAAAAATATCCATACACCCAGATCTATCTGCCCCTCCCCCTTCCCCCGTCCCATCAACCACCTTCAAATTTTTGTATGGGTGGCGTTGTCCAATACAGAATGGAAGGAGTGTGCCACATTGAAGCCTTTCAATGGGGATTAGAATATTTATACATGTACATCTAAATATATACTTTAGAAACCACCACACAGTGCAAGGTAGAGGGTATATTGTACCATGACTAGTCACTTCCTTTTTTGTTTCACTCGCAAATACATTAAGGGAAAAATGACTATCTATATGCCTCCTTATGAGCCCTGCCACCCACCACATAGATGAGATGCCAAGTCACAGACAGACACAAGACAATGACCATCACAAAATAAGCTTTTGGCCAACGAGGCCTTTGTCAAAAATTGATGACAGACACACATACACACAATCACACAACCACACCTCACACAGACATGACCACAGTCTGTAGCAGCTGGAGCCACTAGTGTGATAAATTTGAGTGTGACATATTTCCTAGAAAGCAGTAAATTTGGGAATGTTGTATTGAAAACCTTGACAATTTACTAATAAAATTTTGAGAGTCAGACTGTTTTTACTGTTAACATGATCTGATTTTGCTATCTGCATGATGATGGTGAGTGTTTCCGAGTGTTTGTGGTTTACCATTCAATTCTTCAGTTCTATTGGAAGCCTATGGAAAGGTAAACCTGATAAATAGTGCACAATGAATAATGCTTAAGGAAGTGTTATCCAGTGCATATCATTTTTCTGTCTAATGTTTGTTGAATGATGTTATCGTTTCTAGGCAATGAGTCCAAATTGTCAACAAAAAATCAAATTATGGAATAAATTGTACAGTTATGGCAGAGTTAGCAGTATGATAAACATGAACGATGGCCTGCATGAAGTATTCCAGTTGACATTTCATGTCAATCTGACTGCCATTTTCTGGGCTCTGAATATTTTTGCTTAGTTCCCAGAATTGTCCCAAAATATAACACAAAGTGAGATAATAAAGTGAAGGTCCGAAATCTTCCACATTTCAGAGTCAAAGACAGTGGAGGTCATTCCTATTGTGCAGATAGCATCATTCAGTTTGTTGCACATGATTATAAATATGATACTTTGAAGAAAGATTTCTAATAGCTGTCAGTCCCAAGAATTTAAAATAGTTTACTTCATTATTATCCTGAAAGCTTTCTATTTTCTTGATGTGATGCATTGGTTTAGCTTGTCTGCTGAGACTCTCCAGCATTTTGCTGTATAGTCTGTAGTGAAATGCTGTTACCATGCTGTATTGCTATTATGATATTGCTCCTATTTCCTCCTACATCATATTCTAATGTCATTAGTTATGCTGATTGTTTCTTTGTTAGTATTGCATATCTGTCTGCAATTTGTTTGGTGGGAAAGAGGTACCAAAGGAAGCAATGTAAGTTGGAAGAAATGTAATATATTTGTTGTTCAAGTTTTCAGTAGTTTACACTTCTCGCATCATTTCTCCTTTGATACTAACTTTATATATCTGCATTTCCAGGTACTCCTCTCTCCATCTTTTGTTTACTACTTTGGAATCTGACTCTTTCTTGATTCCTTTCAGCATTGCTGTCTGTGCATTATGAGCTGACAGGCATTACTAATTTTTCTCACACTGTGACCATCAGCTTAAAAAAAATTCATGATGATATTGTCTATGATCGCGCTGCTGCTCCTCTGAATCCTATTTGGAAAGTACACAGTCTGTACCAGGTTGCTGATGACACAACTTAGCTACATCAGAGTGATGAGGCATGAGGTATTTGTAACTGTATTTGTTAAAGTAACAGTATTGTGGCTGTGATTATTATTATTATTATTATTGTCATCAAAACTGTTAAAGTAACACTATTGTTGTTGTAATTATTACTTCTTTCCTTTCTCAGACGTTATATCTGGTTAAAAATGAAAAGTAACGCAGACCTTGATCAAGCGTGACTTCCTTTTAACTGTACAGTATATGTTACATTGCATTTAGGAACTTTCGGGTAATTGAACATGTATCAATAATTACAGATTTCTGTAGCTGTATATATACATTTGGATGTATCTGTATTGCGTTGATGTACTGGTGGATATTGTGTGGTATGACTCCTGCAGTTGATAGTATAATTGGTACAATGTCAACTTTATCCTGATGCCACATGCCCTTGACTTCCTCAGCCAGTTGGATGTATTTTTCAATTTTTTCTCCTGTTTTCTTCTGTATATTTGTTGTATTGGGTATGGATATTTCGATTAGTTGTGTTAATTTCTTCTTTTTATTGGTGAGTATGATGTCAGGTTTGTTATGTGGTGTTGTTTTATCTGTTATAATGGTTCTGTTCCAGTATAATTTGTATTCATCATTCTCCAGTACATTTTGTGGTACATACTTGTATGTGGGAACGTGTTGTTTTATTAGTTTATGTTGTATGGCCAGTTGTTGATGTATTATTTTTGCTACATTGTCATGTCTTCTGGTGTATTCTGTATTTGCTAGTATTTTACATCCGCTTGTGATGTGATCTACTGTTTCTATTTGTTGTTAGCAAAGTCTGCATTTATCTGTTGTGGTATTGGGATCTTTAATAATATGCTTGCTGTAATATCTGGTGTTTATTGTTTGATCCTGTATTGCAATCATAAATCCTTCCGTCTCACTGTATATATTGCCTTTTCTTAGCCATGTGTTGGATGCGTCTTGATCGATGTGTGGCTGTGTTAGATGATATGGGTGCTTGCCATGTAGTGTTTTCTTTTTCCAAATTACTTTCTTTGTATCTGTTGATGTTATGTGATCTAAAGGGTTGTAGAAGTGGTTATGAAATTGCATTGGTGTAGCCAATGTATTTATATGAGTGATTGCTTTGTGTATTTTGCTAGTTTCTGCTCATTCTATAAAGAATTTTCTTAAATTGCCTACCTGTCCATTATGTAGGTTTTTTATGTCAATAAATCCCCTTCCTCCTTCCTTTCTGCTTAATGTGAATCTTTCTGTTGCTGAATGTATGTGATGTATTCTATATTTGTGGCATTGTGTTCGTGTGAGTGTATCGAGTGCTTCTAGGTCTGTGTTACTCCATTTCACTACTCCAAATGAGTAGGTCAATATTGGTATATATTGGTATAGCATAAATATTTGTAGCTTTTGTCTTGTTTCTTGCTGTCAATTCTGTTTTCAGTATTTTTGTTAGTCTTTGTCTATATTTTTCTTTTAGTTCTTCTTTAATATTTGTATTATCTATGCCTATTTTTTGCCTGTATCCTAGGTATTTATAGGCATCTGTTTTTTCCATCACTTCTATGCAGTCACTGTGGTTATCCAATAAGTAATCTTCTTGTTTAGTGTGTTTTCCCTTGACTATGCTGTTTTTCTTACATTTGTCTATTTCCAAAGCCATATTTATATCATTGCTGAATAGTTCTGTTATCTTTAGTAATGGGTTGAGTTGTTGATTTGTTGCTGCCAGTAGTCTTAGATCATCCATGTATAGCAAATGAGTGATTTTGTGTTGGTATGGTCCAGTAATATTATATCCATAATTTGTATTATTTAGCATGTTGGATAGTGGGTTCAGAGCAAGGCAGAACCAGAAAGGACTTAATGAGTCTCCTTGGTATATTCCATGCTTAATCTGTATTGGCTGTGATGTGATATTATTTGATTTTGTTTGGATATTAAGTGTGGTTTTCCAATTTTTCATTACTATGTTTAGGAACTGTATCAATTTAGGATCTACTTTGCATATTTCCAATATCTGTAGTAACCATGAGTGGGGTACACTATCAAAAGCGGTTTGGTAATCAATGTATGCATAGTGTAGCAACGTTTGTTTAGTTTTAACTTGATATGTCACCTCTGCATCTATTATCAGTTGCTCTTTACATCCTCGTGCTCCTTTGCAGCAGCCTTTTTGTTCTTCATTTATAATGTTGTTCTGTGTTGTATGTGTCATTAATTTCTGTGTAATGACTGAGGTTAATATTTTGTATATTGTTGGTAGGCATGTTATGGGGTGATATTTTGCTAGGTTTGCTGTGTCTACTTGATCTTTAGGTTTCAGATAAGTTATTCCTTGTGTAAGTGTATCAGGGACTGTGTATGGCTCTGCAATGTGACTGTTAAATAATTTGGTTAGATGTGAATGGGTAGAGGTGAACTTCTTTAGCCAGAAATTTGCTATTTTATCTTTTCCAGGGGATTTCCAATTGTGCATAGAATTAATGTTGCAAAATTATCTCTTCAGGCATTTGTGGTATCATCTTGTATGTGTCTGTTTCTGCTTGTATCCACCGTGCATGTCTATTATGTTGTACCGGATTTGACCATATGTTGCTCCAGAAGTGTTCCATGTCTGTTATGTTTGGTGGATTGTCTATTTTAATGTATGTGTTATCTATTGTCTGATAAAATTTCTTTTGATTTGTGTTGAATGTTTGGTTGTGTTTCCTTATATTTCCACTTTTTTTGTATCTTCTAAGTCGTTTGGCCAATCCTTGTAATTTCTGCTTCTTTTCATCTAATTGCTCTATTGCTTCTTGTGAGATTTTACCTAACCGTTTTCGTTTTTTGTCTGATATTTTATTTCTTATAAATTGTGTTAACTGTCCGATGTCTTTTTTCAGTTTTTCTATTCTGATCTGTAGCCTGTGTTGCCATGCTGGTTTTGTGGGTTTCTTCTGTGTGTTGGTTGGTTCTGATCTCTGCCTAGTGTGTATATTTAGTGTAGTGAGTGCTCCTATATAAACCAGTAGTTGTAACTCTTCCATAGTTGCATTTTCATTTATTTTGTTGTGTATGATTGTGTTGATAGTTGTTATTGTTGTTTCGACTTGTGGGTTATTTGGTGGTCTATGCAAGAATGGTCTAATGTCTGTATTTGTGTCTTTGTATTCTATATATGTCAGCTGAAATTTTTCTTCTATATCTAACATGTGTGTCACTTTGTGTTCTATTTGTGCTTGTTCTGGTGGCTGTGTTAAGATTTCGTTTTCCTCTGATTGTTTAATTGATGCGTGTTGTTCTTTGTTTGTTTGCTCTGGGATGTATTTTCTTCTTCTTCTGATTGCACATTATTTTGTTCCAGTATTTGTTGTACTTGTTGTTTGATGTTTTCTAATTCTGACTGGGGTATCCTGTTATTTTTTATTATTACACTGATCTGATCAGCTAGTCATTGTTCTGTTAAAAATTTTAATTCTGGGTATCTGGTAATAAATGTTGTGTATACTTGTGATCTGTATCCAGTTGTGTTGGTTCCTAAGTTTGTTGCTTGGTAATAACAGAACATGAGGTGTCAGTTAACTTCATCTGACCATCTCATCCTCTGTCTTTGTTTTCCTTCTAGAGTGGTTGCAGGAAGCATATCCTGCAAAACACCTCTATTTGGATTTAAATCATTTTCCGTGTGGCTACCAGTGTCATTACCATTGTGGACGGGCATAGGATTCAAGCGTCGTCCCCGACCATGACAGCGCTTGTCCGAGGCTTCTTAGTTCTGTTCTGAACCAACTAATCACACTAAAAGGGGGGTTAGTCCTATTAGTGGTTTGTTCTATTCGTCACCTTTTATGACTGGCAGAACATACCGGAGGCCTATTCTTTTCCCGGGCCTCCATGACGTTAAGTATTACTATTATTATTATTATTGTTATTGTCATCATTATTATTATTATGTTATTGTTTATGATTACCCAAGTAACATGTTATTGTTGCAACTATTATTATTAGTGTCACTGATATTACTATAGTTATACTGTTTACAATTATCCATTATTGTGTCATATCATGCTCTAGTATTACACTGAAAAATGTTGCATACTGTCTATTAAAGTACAAGGTCTGACCCCATAAATATTGGGCCTACTGAGTGATACTTGATACTTGAAAAGTATCTGTTATTGTATCTACATGACTAAGGATGATATTAAAACTTCCAGTACTTATGAATTTTATTTATATTTGTTGTCAATTCTGTGATCCCTCTTGACAAAAACTTTAATTACTGAGATGTAGAATGACTCTTGCTGTCTCATAGACTTGAGGAATCATTTGGCTGTGTATTTTGAAGATAAATTCTGATTCTGTTCAGTGTGAAAATTATCTTTCTGCAGAAGCACTAGTTGCAGGAATCGTTAAAATTTATTTAGTTAGTTTTGATGCTTTAGGTACTACTTCACTGAGACCACAGGAGATGAGAAAATGACTTTGCTAAGTAATGGCTGTTATGGAATTCATCTAAAGAACATATCCATCCTTAGTCGAGGGATATCAAAACATGCATTGCAGGATACCATCCAGGAATTAAATGCAGCCTTAGGGAAGTTGTCTGTATTTTGGCAATACTTTTCATGATTCATAAGTGAAAGACACTCCAAATTATCCAAGTCAGCATACCTGTTAGTTAACTGACACAAGACTGTACCAACAGTTTCAAAAAATCATACACATTGAGATGTTTCCCTGTCTGTCATGCCATCATTGCATCTTTCTTGGAGGCTCACTATCACTTCTTTTGGCTTGGCTTTAGACCACACTTCTTCAGATTTACCTTGAAGTTCCTATAACTCAGTCTGAAACTGGCCAACTTTCTTCAAAGCATTTAGTTAGCAGTATTCTGAAAAGAGCTTCTGACTTGGGAAGTATACAAAATAAAAAAAATTGGCAAGAAAGTGAAACTAAATTACTTAAGTGTCAGGTAAAAACCTTCAGCACATGCTTGTGTTTCGCCATCCCACACATTAGGATCATCTTTCATACACTTGAAAAGCTCTTAGAGTTTAGTTTTACAATTCCCCATTAGATCAATTAATCTGCTGATATATAACTATCTGTTATTGGATACTGAAGGAAAACATCATCTGAACAATTCATCCATAGCATTAGATCTTTTAAATGATTTGGAGAAATAAGAGGCGAAAACCCAAAATTGTATGAAAAAATTTTTGCATTCCTACACGTATTCAACATACTCTTCTGTACTAAATTTAGACTGAGCATAGCAATGGATGAAGAGAGCTGAAGGGCATTTGCCTGTCACAAGTTTCTGTTTCCAATTATGTTGCCCAGCCATGACAGCACAGCCACTGTATGTCCGAGATACAAGTTTTGTACCACAGTCCAACTCATTTATGTAACCAAACAGTATTTCCACCAAGCTTGGAGTGCTTTGGTTATCACTGACATCAACATATCCTAAAAATCTCTCACACACTTTACCAGTGGGAGAAACATATCACAAAACAGTTGAAAGTTGCGACTGGCTTGAAACATCTACAATTTCATCCATAATGACCACAACGAATTGTGTGTCTTTTAACTCTTTAGAAATTTCTGTATGAATAACTTCAGCAATGGAGCTCATAAGGTCATTCTGTATGCCACTTTAGATACCTTAAAAACAGTGGAAATCTACAAGTGATCTGACAAACATTACTTTTTGTGTATCATTGAATATCATGGTTCAACATAATTGCCCTAGTTATCACTATTCTTTGTTTCATCATGTCCTCTGAAAGGAAGCTCTTGTGCAGCTAAGAAACATATGATATCAATTAAACAGCTCAAAATGAGTCTTTTTCTTCACTTTTATGATGGTTCTGAATATTTAATATCAAAAAGATTGTTCAAACAAACATCTATCCGTGTACTGCCAAATTTAATGAATGGTCATACAGATGTAATATGGTCCTTGGAATTTTCATGTAATTTTGTACAGTTGTGAAAATTGTTTGTGTTTTTTGTCCACAACTGAAGAAAATAAAACACATGGACAACAGTACAATATTTGGTCCCTAGCCATTTGTAAGAGGTGTATGTAGAATCTTGAATATGTTTGACATAATTTTTAGTTATTTTGTTTAAATGTGGAAGCTTTGATGTAGGCCATCTCTGTTTGATCATGCCACCTTTCCACTCAAAAGTAAGTCCTCCAAATGGATATTTCCAAAGAGTTTCCAACACACATTCACAATCTGATATGTTTGCATCTTTTGAGGAGCTTGCTACTTTGTCCATATTCCTTCAGCAACTCAACTTCATGCTTACACAGAAACTAATTTATAATCACTAAAAGTATAATTAATAAATAAAATATGAACTAAAACACTATGAAACACTAAAATATGTACCCTGATTTATGTTTGAACACTTCCAGCACTGTAGTGTGCAGAAGAATAACGCACCTCCTTAGAAGAGCTAGAGAATTGTAGGTGTTACACAGTTATAAATTGTGTTTAAAAGCTGCACAACTCTCCCTCCCTTTCTCTGGTGGAAGTGAGAAAGGAGATGGCCCTTGGAATGAGACATGTGTACATCACCGATCATTGTTGCTGGAAAGTTACAGAAGTGTAGCATGTAGCTGACCAGCCCCTGGGGGCTTCCAAACTGGTGCCTGTCACACTGACAGTGGTTAATGTCTCACATACCCCCATGTTAACAGTGTATTTTACAAGTATGAAATATGACCACAGTTGTAGAAACTATATATACTAAGAGTGTTTAAATGTAAAAAAATGTGTCTCATCTGTAACTGTAATTGGCAATTACAGTAGTTACTAGCACACCTTCCCCTGTTACATGACATAATGATATCACTGTTTTCAAATAAAAGGATGATGCCATGGCGAGAGGGACACATCAGTGGTTGCAGAGAGACTGGTTAACGTTCCTAAATCCATCCTATTGTTCAGTTTTGGTTAGCTAGTATCAGTAATCTGAATATGTAGAAACTGGGGCCTATAACTATTTCATTCTCACTAAAGTGCAGTACCTATTATATCTTTCTTCAGCCAAAGAAAACCTTTCTCTCAATTTGCAAAGTTATCTCAAGGTAATTTTCCAAAGTGTAAAATAGGTACCAGTATGGAAGAAGGAGTAATATGACATAAGCAAGAGCTGTTCGCATGCAATTCTTTAGGATTCTTAGGCATTATAATACTTCTGCTTTTTAAATGCAGAGGTTTTCTTTTTGTTTATTCAAATGGTTCAAATGGCTCTGAGCACCACAGGATTTAACATCTGAGGCCATCAGTCCCTTAGAACTTAGAAATACTTAAACCTAACTAACCTAAGGACATCACACACATCGAACCTGCGACCGTAACGGTCGCACGGCTCCAGGCTGAAGTGCCTAGAACCACTTGGCCAACCCCACCGGATTTTGTTTATTCCTCTATAGTTTACAGCCAAGAAAATGTCCAACCAGTGATGTATAGCTTTGGACTGGTTTACTGGTAATAAACTCTTATGTAATCCCGATAAAACACAACAGCTCTTACTAGGCATGACAAAGGATATAGAAAGTAAATCAGTAAAACTTCTAGGTATTCACACTGACTCCAAACTGAATTGGCAAGAACATATCAATCATGTCTCAAAAAGCTATCTCGGGTATCATACCTCTTTTTGAAACTAAGGGACATGATAAGCATGGATTACATTTGGATGACATACTTTGGACTTTTCCAGTCGCATATATCATATGGCCTTATTATATGGAGACATTCTCCCATGTCGATAACATTTTAAAAATGCAAAAGAAAGTTTTGTGTTTACTTTATCTTGTATCAAACTGACAAAACCCATATCAATGTGAAATGATTTATGGTGAATAAAGATTCTTGATTCATTCTGGAAACTGACTATTCTTACAGGAAAAATTACAAATATTGCTAATTACAGGGCTAACATAAGTGGCACATTTCTTTAATATTCTGTTAGGTACCCCATCATACCCATGAGAGTCTTTAGCCTTCAGTGATTTTGTTATTGACTCAATCGCCCCTTTGTCAGTATCACAGAGTTGTATTTCAGAAGTCAATATCAGATTGCATTTTCCAGGAGAGTTATAGTACAGTATATGACTCCCTGTAGAAACTAAGTTTTTATTAAATTCACCAGCAATGATCAGAAAGTGATTGATAAATACTGTACATATATCTGATATATCAGTAACAGGAATATTTTTACTATGACCTCACTTTGTAATGTCAACCTTGTGCTGCTGACCAGACACTTCCTTCACAACTGGCCATATGGTTTTAACTTTATCCCATGAGTTAGCTATTGTATTTGCATACCACACCCTCTTTGCCTCCCTAATAACATTTTTAAGCACCTTACAACACTGTTTGTAATTGGCTACTCCAGCTCAATTCTGACTACTTTTAACATTTTGATATAATTCCCACTTTGTTCTACATGGTAGCCTCATCCCACTAGTCAGCAAGCCAGGCTGCCTTTCTCTGCTAGTATTCTGTTCACAATGTTCTAATGGAAAACAACTTTCAAAGAGTGTGAGAAATGTGTTAAGGAAACCATTGTATTTGTCATCTATGTTATCAGCACTATAAACATCCAGCTACTCTTATTCCTTAATGAGGATTAAAAAACTCTCTATTGCCATTGGATTAGCATTCCCACACAGTTTGTAATTATATATAACATTTGTTTGAGAACAAAAACCTTTTAGGGGGAAAATATGTGCATCATGATCTGAAAGGCCATTCACTCATTTACTGACAGAAAACCCATCTAGTACTGAAGAATGAATAAAAATATTGTCTATGGCTGTGCTACTGTTTCCCTGCACCATGGTTGGAAAAGACACAGTCTGCACCATATGATATGAATTTACACAATCTTTCAACATCCTTCTTCTTGTGCAATCATATACAAAATTAGTATCGAAGTCACCACATGTAACTAATTTCAGTACTTCCTATAAAGTGAACCAAAAACCCTCTATGGCTTGTGCAGAAGTGCTCTGAGGTCAGAGTCAGGGGACCTATAAACAACAACAATTAGATGTTTAGTGTCACTAAATTTAACTGCCCCTACACAACATTCAAATACTTGTTCAGTGCAGTGCCGTGATACGTCTATGGACTCAAATGGAATACTGTTTTTTACACACATAGCCACTCCTCACTCCGCAAAGAATTCCTTGAAAAACAGCCAGCTAATCTGTATCCTGGTAAAGGAAGCCTCTGAACTCTCAAATTGTTTGAGTGGTGCACCAATATACCAATAATGTCAGAGGCAACATCTATAAGCAGTTCACTAACCTCTTATATTTTAATGAAGTATGGTAATTCCTTCACTACTTGGGTACCTGATCTCCTTTGAAGGTGATTGCTTTGTTAGAGAGACTTCCTTTGAAGCACGGATACCTATCAACTGAGTTCATTCTAAAAAAAAAGGTGCAGCTCTAACACCAACTACTACAGTAATTTCCCATGAGTGATCCCACAACCACCCACTAGACTGTCACCTACAAGATTCGCCAGCCTTCCTTCGCATACCTATTGAGGTGCAGGTCATGTCTAGTGAAAGCTGATCTACTGATAGACTCAACTGGCACCACTGCATGGTGAGCCATATCCTCCGCCATCAGCACCTTCCCCAGCCCCATGTTAACATGCCTCCCTCCTAAGGGTAGCAGAAAACATAGAGATAAAATGCTCTTCCAAAGGCAAAGACAGTTAACTTATTGAAGAAAGACAATTCATACTCTCCCACCAGAGAAGAACTAAAACCTGTTTTGAATAGGTAGCACCACCTTTAAGTTATCTTTGCAACTAGGAACTGAGTCAAGGTTCATTTTCTGAAATACTGCAATATATAGTCGTAACACCAATATACAAAAGCAAGATAAGTAACTGACATCTGATTAAAGACTGATCTCCACCTCATCATACTCCCATTTTTTTTTTAAAAAAAAAAAGGTAACTTACAACAGAATACCAAACTATCTTTCTAAGACAGGTGTATTAACAACATTTCAGTTTGACTGTTGTAAATGCTTCTCTACTGGGATGGCAATGTACGACCTCATGAACACAATTCTACAGAACTTTACAATAGGAGTTACCATGTAGGAATTTTCTGTGATCTTGTAAAGGTCTTTGATAGTGTAGATCATAACATTCTGCTAAGGAAGTAAAATGCTATGGCATTAAAGAATTTTGTTTTATAAGAATGGACTCATATCTCAACAACAGAAAACAGAAGGTTACATTAGCAAATAAAATGCCAAGAATAAGATTAAATTCACATTACAGACACCTTAATTATGGTGTATTGCAAGAATTTGAGCTTGGCTGCACCTTTTCTCAATGTACATAAATGGATTACATGGGGACCTGCAGAACTCTTCAATTACTGTAATGTTTCCTGATGGCATAAGTATATTGTTAAAGGGCCCAAACACTTTGATACAAGACATAAGCAGGAGAATAATCACACTGGCTTAAAACTGGTTTAAACATCTTACAAAATCCATACTATGCAATTCCAAACCCAAATGTGACTTACAGGTACTAGAAGTAGAGATCAATTGGTGAAGTTCTTGGGCATCCATATAGGTAATAAACTAAGTTGACATCAGCATGTGAATAAGTTAATCAAAAAGCCCAGTTCTGCTTACTCTGCATGTAGAAATCTCTCTCACTTTGTTACCATACTGTCTGATAATCTTCTAGGGCTTTGCATCAAAGGTGAAAAAAGTATTTATTCTACAGAAGTATATAATAATAATTTTGTGTAAAGTTCATAATCTTACATTTTGCAGGGAAGTAGGGATTCTTATACTTACATCTTTATACATGAACTCCACAATATTATTTGTAGTTGATAGCAAGAATAAAATTTAGATAAACTGAGCAATTACAAAGGAAGGATTAGCCATTGACCCTAGTTCAACATTTACAGGGTACACACTACTGTGTTTTCTCTACAACTATCATTCATGAAGGCTTCTTCCATATTGGTTAGAGAAAATCTCTAGCAACTCCATTCTCATCTGAAGAACTGGGAAGAGCAATGCAAGAACTGAGAAAAAATAAACCAGCAGGCTGTGATAACATACAAACTGAACTAATAAAGCAGTCTGGTACCAAAACTAATGAATGGCTATTGAGGATGGTGAACAGACCTTTGGAAATATTTCAGGCTCCTGGACTGCAGAGGAAAACAGAAGTAGTAGCATTACCCAAGTCTGGCAAAGAGCTGACTGAGTCAAAACATTTCTGTCCTACTTCCATAACATGCTATCTATATGAGATATTTGAAAGAATGAGTCTGTCAAGTATAGCAACCAAAATCAGTATGAAAGTTATATCTGAACAAGCGGATTTCACACAGGGAAAAGTGCATTCTAGCCAAATACTAAATCTGATCAAACACATTGAAGAGTGTTTCAAAATGGAATTAATGACTGCTGCTGCCTTTGTTGACCTTTTTGCAGTATATGATGAAGTAAATCACTGACGACAACTTACAAAATTCTACCAAATAATGAAGGACTTGTGACTAATGCACATCTTAAGAGGAATGTTACAGAATTGAAAATTCTATGTACCCCTGCAAGGGGAGAAAAAGTAGATAGAGCAATCAAAAGAATGGACTGTCACAAGCAAACGTTCTGCCCCCTAAGCTGTACAATGTACACAAATGACCAGCCATACCAGCCTGAAATAAAAAGATTCATACAGGCAGATGACATTGCTATCACTGCTCAAGGAAGAACATCTGAAGAGTCTGAAAGAAAACTGACACAGGATTTGGTTCCCTTTTGGATCTGCTATGAAGAAAATAACCTGCAATCTAATCCAGAAAAAAACTACTAAAGTATTTAAATTTCACCTGCGTAATAGAGAAGCCACAAGATTGTTGGAAGTAAAATCTAGAGGCATTACAGTACACCACTACACCAAATTAGAATACTTGAGAGGCAACCTAAAGTGTACACTGCATTTAAATAACACTGAACTGAGCAAAATTGTAAAATGTGTGCAAAGAGCAACATTATATGTAAATTGACTGGTTCAACATGAGTTCTTCGATCGTCAGCAACGTAACTATGTTTTGCAGCTGGAGAATATGTGGCAGCAGTACAAGGGGTTCTTGCCACTCCAAACAAGTAGAAGGTGCTTTAAATGATGCTGTCAGGACTTTCAATGGTTGTCTGAGGCCTGCACCTGTCTGCAAATGTTGACCCACTTCTGGCCATTGTTGTTCAAATGGCTCTGAGCACTATGGGACTTAACATCTATGGTCATCAGTCCCCTAGAACTCAGAACTACTTAAACCTAACTAACCTAAGCACAGCACACAACACCCAGCCATCACGAGGCAGAGAAAATCCCTGGCCCCGCTGGGAATCGAACTCGGCCATTGTTGTTGTTATGGTCTTCAGTCCTGAGACTAGTTTGATGCAGCTCTCCATGCTACTCTATCCTGTGCAAGCTTTTTCATCTCCCAGTACCTACTGCAACCTACATCCTTCTGAATCTGCTTAGTGTGTTCATCTCTTGGTCTCCCCCTACGAATTTTACCCTCCACGCTGCCCTCCAATACTAAATTGGTGATCCCTTGATGCCTCAGAACATGTCCTACCAACCGATCCCTTCTTCTGGTCAAGTTGTGCCACAAACTTCTCTTCTCCCCAATCCTATTCAATACTTCCTCATTAGTTATGTGATCTACCCATCTAATCTTCAGCATTCTTTACCTCCTCATAACGACATCCTCTTGAGTAGTCCCCACCCAGAGATCTGAATGGGGGACTATTTAATCATACAGTAAAGCTGCATGCCCTCGGGAAAAATTACAGCCGTAGTTTCCCCTAGCTTTCAGCCGTTCGCAGTACCAGCACAGCAAGGCCGTTTTGGTTATTGTTACAAGGCCAGATCAGTCAATCATCCAGACTGTTGCCCTTGCAACTACTGAAAGGGCTGCTGCCCCTCTTCAGGAACCACATGTTTGTCTGGCCTCTCAACAGATACCCCTCCGTTGCGGTTGTACCTACGGTACAGCTATCTGTATCGCTGACCAGTAAAACAGAGAGTCAAAACAGAAGATTGACCCACAGCACTTAATGTATAACCACCAAACCATTCAATTCATCTTTAGTCAAGGATGAGCTTTATCTAACCAACCTGAGACCCACCGTATTTACACATGAACTCTCTGCAAAATGCAAACATGCACCCCAAAAAGGAAATCATGTAAGGGCAGCAACTACAGTACAGTACATAGAAAACACTGAATAGTTTAAGAACATTAGTCACAAAATGGACAGTAAACACAGTTACATGAGGGGATCTAAAAGTGACCAGTCGAATGCAGAGAAACATGAATAGTTGAATATTCACTCATGTGCCCAAGAATAGAGTTTGTTTGCATGGCAGGAGAGCTATTTTTATGGAATGTCAAAGACATTAAAGCTGCAGGGTTTTGGAAGAAGAGATTTTAAATATTCTTGCACCAACACAGAAAGCAAGTAAGTAGACTGGATTTCTATATCACAATGAAACAGTGTTTAATAAGTTGCCAGTGGACATCAAGCAGGAAACTGAAAAGCCCCACACATTTAAAAACAGAGTTAAAGGACACCTCATTAGACACATCTACAATCTATCAGAATGTAAATTACACATAACTCTAACATTTGTATAGGACAGGTCCTGGCACTGACATACACAGCAGATAGTGAGTGGTCTGTGTAAAGTAATACAAAAACTTTACTTAAAACATTAAATGGAAACAGCAGCTGAGTAGCACAGAAAGAGGAACAGTTGCTTATTCCCAATGTGCTGTTTTTCTCATAACACACATATATTAATTAATCAGAAGGTAATTAGCATAAGTATCATTTTCAGAAGTTTAGCACTAGGCATAATTTGTCACTAGCATATTTACATAGGCAGCCAGCAAGGACTACATCTCCCTGTTAATGTGGAACTTGCCTTATTCCATGTTCCTGAGGGCTCTGCTTCATCGCAAGATTTATGAAACACAACCTAGTATTTTCATTAAGTAATTAACCAATTTCAACAACACATTAAGTTGCCAGTATCATATGTGCTCATGGTCTGATATTGAGTGAGCTAGAGCAATCTCAAGAAATGTATGTTGGCACTCAAGGGTACACAATATGGCTATTGTTGTAAGTTTCTGTTCTAGTTTTGCTCTCTGAAGAAGCACTTCACCTAACGTTCCTCAGTCCACCACTCCCAGGGCTATTAAATCAATGCTATTTATTAATTCCAATTGATTTACAGTATTGGGTTTCACTGCTCTTTTCCAGAAGGGAGGTCAGGGCGATAGAGCAAGATATGATGATATACTAAAAAAAAAAATCACTCCGTCTTCAAGCCACGAGTGGCCTACCAGGACCATCCGATTGTCGTGTCATCCTCTGTGTAGGATGCGGATAGGAGGGGTGTGGGGTCAGCACACCGCATTCCCGGTCATAAGATGGTATTCTTGACCAAAGCCACTACTATTCGGTTGAGTAGCTCCTCAATTGGCATCACGAGGCTGAGTGCACCCCGAAAAATGGCAACAGCGCATGGCGGCCTGGAGGGTCACCCATCCAAGTGCCGACCACTCCCGACAGTGCTTAACTTTGGTGATCTCACGGGAACTGGTGTATCCACTGCAGCAAGGCCATTGCCGATGGTGATATACAGTCACTTTTAATCAATTTTTTATGATCTTAATTTCAATGGATTCTTTGATGATTCGAGTGCATATTTTACATAGCTGGAGCGCATCCATTTGTAAGAAATCGTTGAAATATCTAATTATGAAGCTGAGCTCAGTGAATGGAGACTTGTAAGATTGTCATACATCCAGCTGTCAGTTGACACAGAGCTCCACCAAAGTTTTAACAGTTTTTGAGACCTATAGTCAGGGGTGTATACAAGCACTTTGATATAACCAATCATTTCAGAGTGTTAGATTATCATTTGCTCTATTTAGGAATTATGCAATTTCAGTGAGTGGTAGGAATGTGCACCCACCTAATACTTCTCCATAATCCTCATGATACAGCCTGATAGAGATCTGCTTACAAGAGTCCATCAAAATTTAAACCAGTAAAAAACTCATTAACAATGACACTGGGCTGATATAAGTAAGAAATGACCTACGAATGCGTAATGAATAGCAGAGGTAAAGAACGAGTTCACTGATCACACCATAAATGTCAGACACAAACAGATGTAAACATACTCATATGACTGGTCTCAGTGAATGTAAGCCAAGTGGAGCACCACTAAATTATGCTTCTGTATTCTCCTGTGACATGGATGGAGTCAGGAAAATCAATAGATATAAAGTTGGAGCCCACAAACATGATGTAATTAGTCCAAAATAACGGATGATGACATCTCAGTCCATTGTGAAAATTTTGTGCTTATCTTACACAAACATCTACCCATATACAACTTCTCATAATGTGATCCTACATTAGATCATAAATATCAGAGGCCAGTTTATAGGTTAAAATAAGTTCTTTAGGATCTTGAAGGTGTGGACAATGATTATACTTTTAATTTACTGTACTTTTTATGCTATTTGATAGAGCAGGCTCAATTTTGAAGACCTTTCAAACTCACCAGTTAGACTATCTTTTGTGAAATTAATTAAATTAATGAAATTATATATTATATATTAAATTATATATTAATATTATGATATAAATGAAGATGCAGTGGCATAAAATGATATTAGTGCAAACCACTTAGAGATATTGAACCTCTAATGTAGTGATATGTACAGACAATTTGAAATTTGTGCCTATCCATGTGTTTGAATAACAAATTACTTCTGACATTCTTAATGTGTGGGAAACACTCCCCCAGAAAATAATAAATTAGGAATATGTACCATAGGAATTACAATCAGTGACATGTTTTAGATTAGTTGAGAAACTGGTACTTTTTTATCTTCACAAGTTGTCATTTTTTATATCAGCTCTTTAATCACCTTTAATACTTCTCATTCATTTCTTGGAATTATTTTCTAAATACACACAGCTCGTGGACACTTCAGTTTTCTCCAATTTACCTAAAGTGTAAAACATGTACTGTTTAAAGGTGTAACAAACATGGCCTTAAAAATAATACAGACTACACAAAACCTCAGGAATTAATCTGGACTAATACTTTGGGCGTTTTTGAGAAGAATTTGCAAGCAAACTTTCACAGGAGCTCCACTCTGTCTTCCTATGCAAATTATTTCAGCAGTTTGCATCTTTGAAGGTTGGAAAGATGCATACTTAGTTCACTTTTAGTCCCTCATACCACACAGAATTATATTTTCTCATAAACTCAATAACTGTTTCAAAGAAGTTTCCACTTTTGAGCAAAATTTAAGATATTTAACATGTGACAAAGGTGAAGATTCATTCTAAAACATATTCAAGGAAAACTTCCTGTACATATTTACATACAACACACTTTTTTGTGTGTTTCAGATACCAAACTGTATACAACGCTCGCTGACATGAGTCTAGCCAAAATGGACAGCAAAGTTTTGTGAGGGAAAGCATGGTGTATGCAGTTGGTGTAGGCCTATGTAAATATCATCTGTGTGTGTGTGTGTGTGTGTGTGTGTGTGTGTGTAACATATGCATGTTGTTTGTTTATGACTCATACAAGAGTCAAACTTGCTACATGTAAAATCCTATGTAATAGATTTGACATGACCAATAATATTGTGCTAAATGATCCGAGGACAAATAAATAACTAAATAAATTCTTAGAGGAACTAACAAAAAATGACTTAATCACAACACACGTGTTCCAATTTCTAGGTTTTCAGTGTTAAATATTTGACTTCAAATACCACAATAATGCAGTAAACTGATCAAAACAAATAAGAAAAAACCTCAATGTATCAACTCTTGAAGAACAGGAGTGGCCATGTTATATGACAAAAACCTTGCAACATCTCATAAGTAATTCAAAGTTACCAGTGAAGTTAATTGTATGTTTATAACGCTAAAGCACACTAAACACTGCACATTTAACTACACTTCCGTTCTCATTACTTACGATTCGGTTGTTCTCCAAGAAGGCAGAAATTGTGACTTTTACACAAATCTCAAACTGCGTTAGAAAGAAGTACTATTAGATAATAAAAGCATGAAAGCTTTTTCTGTCACAGGTCCAGATGGAACAGGGCTAAAGCTACAGCTTAAAGTGGAGAAAGCTATAGCTCATAATAAAAATACATATTCTGACGACAAGGTCCTACAGATGTCTGTATTTAAATGTAGTCAAGATAAGTTGAAGTCCCAAGCGGCACAAGTCGCCGTTTGGACACCAAGCTGTAAGGGGCGCCAAGAGGCACCAGAACTGCACGATGTCTATCACAATCAAAAGCTACCGCTTGTGGCATCAAGCTGAGAGGGGCACCAGGGACAGCTAAGTGCAAGATTTTATACAATGCGTATCATTATTAGAAGCGAGAATTGACACAGGTGAAAGTGTACGAGGGAGAAGATGGGGAACGCCAGTTGATTAGTCGCTTGTATGGAAAAATGTTCTGCAATGGAAAGGTCAAAATTTATTTTCTAAAGTGACTGACCGAGTACTGTATCACCAGCCGTTTCTGTTTCGTGACAAACAATTCACAACTTCAGTACAGTAACGTTACTGAAGGAGGTTACAATAATCCCAATGAATCCAACAAACTTTAAAGAGCTCTTGTCAAGCAATCGGCTTTTCAGTCATTGCTGGAAATTTAATAGTATTGGGTTAACGCATAAGTGAAATATGACGTTGCAATGATTGTATATAGATATAATTGACAGAATGGCATTATTTCTCTAACTACTAATACAAGATGTTATTACCTGCAGTTTGAGTGGAGTATGCTACTGTCTCACCTCATTAGTTAAATCCCTACATATTGTAAAGTCCACATTTATCCACATACTTTTTATTGCAATTCCTCCAAAAATCGACACACGATGTCTAGAAATTTAATGCAATAGTACAGATCAAAGTCAATATACACAGCTGAAAACTGCTGGATGGAAAGAAGTAAAAATAAAACGAAGAATTTATGTCACTCTGCACTGTTATATGTTATCGAACAACAATAGTAGCGGAACGACACTAATAGGATGCAGAGCACTCAAAAATACGCAAGACTATTTTCTTTTTGCAGCAACAGCAATACGAAAGAATTAATTGCTAGTGGTTATTTACACATAACAATCTGATCGAGTACTAACCGAACTGGAATGCTTTCCGAATTTTGTGCATTTTATGAATTTCAAAAGCTTCAAGACAGAAATAAAACTTATATGTACCAGTGAGTGTTGCTGTTACACAGAATCTAAATTACATTACGTAGCTTCAACGAAAGAGACACATATAAATCATATCACTTCACCTACCAGTTCAAGCGAGTAAATTGTAATGCGCGCCTTTCTCCTGCTGCTTTTAGCGCGAACCAGGCTCGGTGGTAGCCAACGCCGTCTAGTGACACTTGGAGTATCTCGCAAATCTCTGGCCAACAGGTGCTACAAATAATTACTCTGATTAAGTTATCGTACTTAAATCTCAACAGGAATCAAATGAACGTAAACGCTACGTGAATAAAAAATACAAAGTAATTAATAACTCACGCTCAGACAATGTGGCACACATCGACTTGTACATCTACATCAACACTCTACGAGCCACCTTATGGAGTGTGGAGGAGGGTACTATGTGTACCGTTGTCCGATCTCCCCCTTCCCCCTTTGTGTTACAGCAGCGAATGCAGAGAGCAGGAAGAATGACTGCTGGTAAGCATCTGTGTGAGCTCGGATCTCTCCTACTCTACCTTCATGGCCTTTGCGAGAGATACGCACAGGAAGAAGCAATATTTTAGTTAAGTCTTCTAAGACTGTTCCATATGCTGGAGTTGGATGAGCCTCTCTGTGACGCTTTCGTCCTTACTTAATAAAGCTGTGACGAAAGGTGCTGCTTTTC
Organism: Schistocerca cancellata; assembly: GCF_023864275.1. NCBI lineage: Eukaryota > Metazoa > Arthropoda > Insecta > Orthoptera > Acrididae > Schistocerca > Schistocerca cancellata. The sequence continues at coordinate 295,738,034 of NC_064629.1, forward strand.
TTTGAGTCATTTCTGTTTCCTGTCACTCTTTTCTAGGAGGAGTCAATACGCCTGTTATAAACATACTGTAGGGACACTGACAACATTACTTTCACTAAAGGAAATAACAGAACGAAATTTAAAAATTATCTCTAAACTGAGAAGCATTCTCGCAAACAGTAGAGCACAGTAAAGAGTTTCATGGTTGTAAATTACGCACAAATGCGAGGAAAAAAAGTTCGGATTGAACTCGGCAGTGGTACTTTGTTGTTTCGTAAACTCTTGTGTAGAGATGCCTTCATGACGATGAAATACGTTACAAAACAAAACACGGAATATATACCAAGTATTATGAACGCCAGCTTAGTAGCTTACTGGTCCATCTTTAGAGCGCAAAACAGCAGGGAATCTGTTGTCATGGATTCGACAGATCGTTGGTATGTTTCCGAAGATATGTGGCACAATTCCCGTAAATTATCATGCTGCGGTTTATGAGGGGTTCGTGCCCAATAGGATCCCAGATGTATTTGACCAGGTGCAGATCAGGGGCTTTTGGTGGCCAAGACGTCAACGTGAGTTCACTATCATGCTTCTCAAACCACTGTAACTTGACACTGTCGTTGTTACATGGACAGTTAACCTGCTGCAGCGAAACATCATTATCGGAGGAGACATGAAGCATGAAGGGATGCCGGCAGTCCTTAATAATGTTCAGGTAGTCCACTGTTGTCATGGTGCCTTCAATTGCTACCGCAGGTCCCATGGAACCCAGGTAAATAGTATCGTACATCCGCCACCAACTTGTGTCCATGCTACATTGCACTTTTTGAGTTGCCATTTGGCTGGATGATGGCATATCCGGTATCAACAATCGACATGTAACAAGAAACGACGATTATCCGACCAGGTGACACTTTTACACTGATACACATTGTAATATCAGTGATCCTGAGCTCACTGCAATTGCAGCTAACTACGCCACTGGGTCAACATTGGTACATGTGAGGGTTGTCTGCTATGCAGCCTCATCTTCAGTACTGTGCGTTGAACATTGTCTTCAGAAATACTTGTGCCTGCACTAGCAATGTACTCAATTGTCAGAGATGTCACATATCATCTCCTATACTACTTTGTAAAATGAAAACGTCTCTGATCTCCACGTGTTGTAAAGAGATGTAGACAACCAGCACCTTGTCTCCTATTCGTAGTTTCATTATCCGTCAACCTGATTCCATAGATGCTCCCAGCAGTAGCGGCAAGCAGCAGACTAGTTCGCCATCCCCAAGATGCTCATTCCCAGATGCCCGATATAACACTCTGTCCCTTGTCAAAGTGGTTTATGTCATTGGGCGACCTTTAGTGTCGGTAGACGGATTCCTCAATCGTCTCTGCTCAGGTTATACACTTCCATTATTACATCATGTACCTTTGACATCATCAGGCAGCATTTAGTCTAGCGGTGGACAGTGGTCATAATGTTTTGGCTAATCAGTATACATTTTACTTAAGACTATATGCGTGTATTTAATGTTAATTCCACTGATGCTTTCCGCTGCGTTGTCAGTGACTGAAGACACGAGTATTCAAAAGTTTGAGGCTCCTATCCATCCATCTTAATCAGCGGCCTAGAAGGATATATTTGTTATGTACCGAATATAATGTCAATGGGCAGTGGATGATACTTGAATAGCGTGAAAAAGGGACACTATCGTAACCAATGAGGTTAATCCGAGGTGCGATTATTACTAGGTGAAGACTTTTAACAATACCCCGCCTAGTGGACGTGAAATACCGTCCGCTACGGCAATTTTTTAGACCGGGAGACTCAAACGTTTATAACGGGTGGCAGGGACAAAGAATCCAGTGAAATTTTTTTAAGTGCGTTGACTGAAATCTACCTTGAGCAGTTAGACAGATAACCGACTCTTGGCGATAACATATTAGACCTTCTGGTGACAAACGGACCCGAACTATTTCAAACAGATTACGCAGAACAGGGAATCAGCGATCATAAAGCGGTTACAGCATCGGTGATTTCAGCCTTAAACAGAAATATTTAAAAAGGTAGGAAGATTTTTCTGTTTAGTAAAAGTGACAAAAGGCAGATTTCAGAGTACTTGACGGCTCAACACAAGAGTTTTATCTCAAGTACAGATAGTGTTGAGGATTTGTGGACAAAGTTCAAAACCGTCGTACAATATGCGTTAGACGAGTACGTGCCAAGCAAGCTCGTAAGAGATGGAAAAGAGCCACCGTGGTACAACAACAGAGTTAGAAAACTGCTACGGAAGCAAAGGAAACTTCACAGCGAACATAAACATAGCCAGAACCTTGGAGACAAACAAACATTACACGAAGCGAAATGTAGTGTGAGGAGGGCTACGCGAGAGGCAATCAACGAATTCGAAAGTACAGTTCTATGTACTGACTTGGCAGAAAATCCTAAGAAATTTTTGTCTTATGTCAAAGCGGTGACAAAATGTCCAGACACTCTGTGACCAAAATGGTACAGAAACAAAGGATGACAAACTAAAGGCCGAAATACTAAATGTCTTTCTCCAAAGCTGTTTCACAGAGGAAGACTGCGCTGTAGTCCCTTCTCTAGATTGTCGCACAGATGACAAAATGGTAAATATCGAAATAGATGACAGAGAGATAGAAAAACAATTAAAATCGCTCAAAAGAAGAAAGGCAGCTGGACCTGATGGGATACAAGTTCGATTTTACACAGAGTACGCGAAGGAACTTGTCCCCTTCTTGCAGCGGGAACCTTAGGTCTCTAAGAGAGCGAAGCGTTCCAGAAGATTGGAAAAGGGCACAGGTCATCCCCGTTTTCAAGAAGGGACGTCGAACGGAGGTGCAGAACTATAGACGTCGATCAGTTGTAGAATTTTGGAACACGTATTATGTGTCTAGTATAATGACTTTTCTGGAGACTAGAAATCTACTCTGTAGGAATCAGCATGGGTTTCGAAAAAGACGATAGTGTGAAACCCAGCTCGCGCTATTCGTCCACGAGACTCAGAGGGCCATAGACACGGGTTCCCAGGTAGATGCCGTGTTTCTTGACTTCCGCAAGGTGTTTGATACAGTTCCCGACAGTCGTTTAATGAACAAATTAAGAGGGTATGGACTATCAGACCAATTGTGTGACTGGATTGAAGAGTTCCTAGATAACAGAACGCAGCATGTCATTCTCAATGGAGAGAAGTCTTCCGGAGTAAGAGTGATTTCAGTTGTGCCGCAGGGGAGTGTCGTAGGATTGCTATTCACAATATGTTTAAATGACTTTGTGGATAACATCGGAAATTCACTGAGGCTTTTTGCGGACGATGCTGTAGTATATCGAGAGGTTGTAACAATGGAAAATTGTGCTGAAATGCAGGAGGATCTGCAACGGATTGACGCATGGTGCAGGGAGTGGCAATTAAATCTCAATGTAGATAAGTGTAATGTGCTCCCAATACATAAAAAGAAAGATCCTTTATCATTTAGCTACAATATAGCAGGTCAGCAACTGGAAGCAGTTAATTCCATAAATTATCTGGGAGTAGGCATTAGGAGTGATTTAAAGTGGAATGACCATATAAAATTAATCGTCGGTAAAGCAGTTGCCAGATTGATATTCATTGGAAGAATCCTGAGAAAATGCATTCCGAAAACAAAGGAAGCAGGTTACAGTACACTATTTCGCCCACTGCTTGAATACTGCTCACCGGTGTGGGATCCGTACCAGATAGGGTTGATAAAAGAGAGAGAGAAGATCCAACGGAGAGCAGCGCGCTTCGTTACAGGATCATTTAGTAATAGCGAAAGCGTTACCGATAAACTCCAGTGGAAGATTCTGTAAGAGATAGTCTATCCTGCGCGCAGCTCTTCTTCTCTGTGTAACTGTTTCAAGCTACACCCATTTAACGCTGTTTAATGTTGTCAGGTTTTGGTCTCTCCCACAATGTGTACCCCCGCACCCTTATCCATTTCCAAATTAACTATTCCCATATGTCTCAGGATGGATCCTAAGGACATAAGATTAAATAGTATATTTATTCTCCTGTTGTTGTTGTTGTTGTTGGGTCTTCAGTCCTGAGACTGGTTTGATGCAGCTCTCCATGCTAATCTATCCTGTGCAAGCTCCTTCATCTCCCAGTACCTACTACACCTACATCCTTCTGAATCTGCTTAGTGTATTCATCTCTTGGTCTCCCTCTACGATTTTTACCCTCCACGCTGCCCTCCAATGCTAAATTTGTGATCCCTTGATGCCTCAAGACATGTCCTACCAACCGAACCCTTCTTCTAGTTAAGTTGTGCCACAAACTTCTCTTCTCCCCAATCCTATTCAATACCTCCTCATTAGTTACGTGATGTACCCACCTAATCTTCAACATTCTTCTGTAGCACCACATTTCGAAAGCTTCTATTCTCTTCTTGTCCAAACTATTTATTGTCCATGTTTCATTTCCATACGTGGCTACACTCCATACAAATACTTTCAGAAACGACTTCCTGACACTTAAATCTATACTAGATGTTAACAAATTTCTCTTCTTCAGAAACGCTTTCCTTGCCATTGCCAGGCTACATTTTATATCCTCTCTACTTCGACCATCATCAGTTATTTTGCTCCCAAAATATCAAAACTCCTTCACTACTTTAAGTGTCTCATTTCCTAATCTAATTCCCTCAGCATCACCAGACTTAATTCGACTACATTCCATTATCCTTGTTTTGCTTTTGTTGATGTTCATCTTATATCCTCCTTTCAAGACACTGTCCATTCCATTCAACTGCTCTTCCAAGTCCTTTGCTGTCTCTAACAGAATTACAATGTCATCGGCGAACCTCAAAGTTTTTATTTCTTCTCCCTGGATTTTAATACCTACTCCAAATTTTTCTTTTGTTTCCTTTACTGCTTGCTCAGTATACAGATTGAATAACATCGGGGAGAGGCTACAAACCTGTCTCAATCCCTTCCCAACCACTGCTTCCCTTTCATGCCCCTCGACTCTTATAACTGCCATCAGGTTTCTGTACAAATTGTAAATAGCCTTTCGCTCCCTGTGTTTTACCCCTGCCACCTTTAGAATTTGAAAGGGAATATTCCAGTCAACATTGTCAAAAGCTTTCTCTAAGTCTACAAATGCTAGAAATGTAGGTTTGCCTTTCCTTAATCTTTCTTCTAAGGTCAGTATTGCCTCACGTGTTCCAACATTTCTACGGAATCCAAACTGATCTTCCCCGAGGTCGGCTTCTACCAGTTTTTCCATTCGTCTGTAAATAATTCGTTTTAGTATTTTGAAGCTGTGACTTATTAAACTGATAGTTCGGTAATTTTCACATCTGTCAACACCTGCTTTCTTTGGGATTGGAATTATTATATTCTTCTTGAAGTCTGAGGATATTTCGCCTCTCTCGTACATCTTGCTCACCAGATGGTATAGTTTTGTCAGGATTGGCTCTCCCAAGGCCGTCAGTAGTTGTAATGGAATGTTGTCTACTCCCGGGGCCTTGTTTCGACCCAAGTCTTTCAGTGCTCTGTCAAACTCTTCACGCAGTATCGTATCTCCCATTTCATCTTCATCTACATCCTCTTCCATTTCCATAATATTGTCCTTGTATAGACCCTCTATATACTTCTTCCACCTTTCTGCTTTCCCCTCTTTGCTTAGAACTGGGTTTCCATCTGAGCTCTTGATATTCATACAAGTGGCTCACAATTCTCCAAAGGTCTCTTTAATTTTCCTGTAGGCTGTATCTATCTTACCCCTAGTGAGATAAGCCTCCACATCCTTACGTTTGTCCTCTAGCCATGCCTGCTTAGCCATTTTCCACTTTCTGTCGATCTCATTTTTGAGACGTTTGTATTCCTTTTTGCCTGCTTCATTTACTGCATTTTTATATTTTCTCCTTTCATCAATTAAATTCAATATTTCTTCTGTTACCCAAGGATTTCTACTAGTCTTCGTCTTTTTACCTACTTGATCTTCTGCTGCCTTCACTACTTCATCCCTCAGAGCTACCCATTCGTCTTCTACTGTATTTCTTTTCCCTATTCCTGTCAATTGTTCCCTTATGCTCTCCCTGAAACTCTGTACAACCTCTGGTTTAGTCAGTTTATCGAGGTCTCATCTCCTTAAATTCCCACCTTTTTGCAATTTCTTCAGTTTTAATCTACAGTTCATAACCAATAGATTGTGGTCAGAGTCCACATCTGCCCCTGGAAATGTCCTACAATTTAAAACCTGGTTCCTAAATCTCTGTCTTACCATTATATAATCTATCTGATACTTTTTAGTATCTCCAGGGTTCTTCCATGTATACAACCTTCTTTTATGATTATTGAACCAAGTGTTAGCTACGATTAAGTTCTCCTATAAACATGTTTATATGTAATAGGTGTCATCATATAAATTTTATATACTGGGTGGTTATAATTAAACTTTCCCTATTTAACGCTTTATAACACGGAAACTAATTACTGTGTGAGTACCAAACGTGGTAGCATTAATGCCCAGAGTATCGGGTGCATGATTTCCATCCATCACAGCTCCACCATTGAGCTCCAACCAGGTTCCGTGATCAGTCATCCTGATTCATAGTCTCACAGGTGTGACCAGTCTCAGTGAGCTTGTTGACGTGTCAACATGAGTTTGAACAAAACGAGCAGGATATCATTGGTGAAGCTCTGTATCAAAACAACAGTATTGCTGCAGCTGCACTTCGAGAACATCACAGTCTGAAAGGATTAAGGAAGGGTCCTCCTTCTCCACCTGGTGTGTGGAGCATGATGAAGAAGTTGGAATCAACTGGAGAACCAGGTGTCGCTCTGGGAACAGGTCGACGACCGGTTGCACCACAGGTTGTTGATGAAATCGCAGGTGCTATTTCAGACAATGCTGCATGCAATTTCCAATCGTCAGGCACTTCACGTGCTGTGACACGACAGTCGAACATTGAACAGTATGCTGTAGAGAAGGTGCTTCGAAACATCCTCAAATAGTATCAGTACAAGATCCATATCGTACAGCAGCTTGCACCACAGGACACACAACGACGTGTTAGCTTCACTCTCCACTTTCTCACAAGGATTGACGTTGACGAGGACTGGCCCACGACCATTGTGTGGACAGATGAAGCTCAGTTTTCTCTGACAGGTAAGGTGAACACACACCGAATTGCCGAGTTTGGGGATCTTCACCTCCAGTCACTGTGCATGAAGTTCCTCTGTATGGTGAACGTGTCACTGTATGGTGTGGCTTCAGAGCTACGTTCATCATTGGCCCATTATTTTTTGAACAGGTTGGCGCTCAGTGGACAGAGACAGCCGATCATTTCCAAATGCTTGACCGGCACGATCACCTGATCTCAGTCCCTGTGATTTCTGGTTGTGAGAACATGTGCTGATCTGAAGCGCAGCATATCGAGAGAGATAGCCAGCATACCTATAGACATGCTTCGTTCTGCTGTGCAGAATGCAATCCTGTGCTTTCAGACTCTTCTGGATACTCATGGGTGCCATATTGAGCCCCATTTGTAGCAGTTATGATACTGGTATGTAATGGTATGATGTACCATAGCAGCATGTTAAAAGTGTTTCAGCTCAGATGATTCTGCGTTATTTCTCTTGCCCATGTCCTTGACATCAATGCTATCAAGTTTGGTACTCGAATGGTAATTAGTTTCCGTGTAAAAACGTGTTAAATAGGGAAATTTTAATTACAACCATCCAGTACATTTATAGTTGCAACATTACACTGTTCTAATATGGCTCCTAGCTTAATGAGGATATAATAACATAACAAGTAGAAACTTACCTCAGTCACTATTGTGGTAATGTAATACATTATGCTGCAATGAACCAACATACCACAAGAATAGTTTTATAAAATATCATAATTCATAATTATTATCTTTCATTGCTAGTTACGCCATGAGGTAGACGTGCTTGGTTGTGTTGCACAATTTACTATGTGTTAGTGAGATATACTGACACTACAGCCTTCGTCTTTGGGATACTAGTGTGCAGGATGTCACGACACAAGCAAAGTGCAGAATCCGTACATTTTGCATGATTATTTACTTTTTCGTATTTATATTTTTCATGTCTACATATTTATTTCCCAGCATATTCACTCTTATGAAAAACACATTTTCCCCCAAAGAGAGACCAGTTTGTTGGTATCATCACTGTAGAATGGCTGACATGATTGACAGAGCCGTAACTTCACCCCTGCTTGTACCACTTCATCGCTATGAAATTCAAGTCCTCAAAGGTGTTCTTTAAGTTTCAGAACAATACGAAAATCGAATGGGGCCAAGCGCGGACTGTATGGAGGACGATCGATGACAGTAAACCCAAAGCGTCGGATAGTTGCAGATGTTTCAGTGCTCGAGCGTGATCCGGCATAGTCATTCTGGAGGAGAGGATGCTTCATGTGTGGACGAATCTCCGAATTCGTGCATTCAGTTTTCTGAGAGTCTCATCGTACCTTGCAGATTTTATGGTGTGGCCTTTGCCATAAATTCCAAATGAACCACAGCTTGAACGTCCCAGAAAAATGTGAGTACGACTTTACCTGCTGATGGCATAAACTTTTTTGGCAATGGTGATAATTTGTGGCGGAACTCCTCTGATATCCTCTTGATTTTTGGGTCAAAATGGCGAACACAGCTTTCATCGCCTGATTCCCAGTCTCCTCTGTTTCATGTCAGGGTTGAGCATTTGAGTCATCCATAATACACACAGTTTTCGGTACCGCAGTTCTGTAACGGTGGCTTGTAAACGCTGTCGTGATATGATGAACAACTCAATGTTGTACATTACTGATGATCATACAGTCATCACTTTTCATTCTTCTGTCGACTTCAGTTGGAGGAACATACCCTTCTCGGGTTTGCTGTCGGATCGTATTGTCCAAATCCTGCAGTATTTAGTAGATACAACTATTCGATATTTTCAGGAGGTGGTAGATGCTATTGTCACTGCGACGAGGGTCGTTCCGAAAGTAGTGCCCACTATTTTTATTCATGGAATGTACATGAGATATATAAACCGCAACAGAACAGCTCTGTACAGTAATATTTCAGCTACAGATTGTCATTTTTCCACATATGCACTTTTGTCAAGGATGAAGAAGAGCCTGCATGCCGCGCTTGTAAAAATCTGAACCAGTTGCGGTTAACCACGTCCTTGCAGCTCTGACAACAGCATCCGAGTTTTGAAAATGTTCGCCACATAGCCCATCTTTCAGAGGCCCAAAGAGGTGCAAGTCTGAAGCCACTAAATAGAAACTGTACAGTGGATGTGGTAAGACAGACTAGCCGAATTTTGCAGTGAGTTGTATCGTCGCAAAACTGGTGTGGGACCTGGCGTTATCATGTTGCAGGTGAAAGTTGGCCTTCTTCTCTGGCTTTACCCTGGAAATTCGGGCTTTCAGCTTAGTCAGTGTCGTATTGTAGCATGATGAATTGACAGTTTTTCCAGCCTCCAGGCCATCAAAAAGAATCCTACCCTGGCTATCCCAGAAGACTGTCTACATCACTTTGTTTGCAGAAGTGTGTGTCGTGAATTTCTTCTTTGATGGAGAATTCGCATGTCGCCATTCCATGATCTAATTTTTGGATCCCGGTTCGTAGTGGTGACACCACATTTCATTTCCGGTGATGATGCTATTCAGAAAATTGTCCCCTTCAGCTTCATGTTGGTCCAGAAATTTCCATTTGATGAGTTTCTTGTTCTTCTGTAAGCATCCACGGACCAATCTCTCACAGACTTGGCGACAACCAAGATGTTCCAACATTGTTCGCATGGCATTACAGCTGAAACTCAGCTTTGCACACAATTTTCTGGTCGTTATCCGCTGATCAGCACGGATGAGTTGATGAAGACGCTCTTCATTGCGAGGGATGACAGCTATGCAGGGTCGACTGGACCGTGGTTGTCATGCACACCCTTTTCACCACCTTCAAAACAGCATACTTAAGGCGTCTATGCCGGCAAGCAACACAACTGCATAAAGGAAGTGGGTGAAGTGGGCGATTTTGTGAAAAAGTTTTACGGCACATAATATTCAGCATTTATGCTAAAGGCCAATATATGACAGCAGAGAAATTAGTTTCACGCATGAAGGAAGGCGAAAATTTTAACGGAACAAATGGATTATGTTGACGAGACTGAGAGACGTGGGGTTCGCATATCAGAAAACGAACGATGAGAGGAAATTACTAATGGAACGTAGAAACATTGTAGCTGCAACGACTGTATTTTTGAGAACAGTGCAGGAGATCAGACAAGTTAACTAGTCTCGAGTTTACTATTTGGGTGAAACTTCCGTTAATCAAAACCATGCGAGTGAATTGTGCTGGAAGATGAACTATGGATTAAAAGCTCCAGTTGGTAAAGGTAACACTATTATAATGCTTTATGTCAGATTAGCAGAAACTGGATTTATTCCCCAGAGTAAGCTCATTTCTGAGGCGTCAGAGACAAAGAATACTAAAGATTACCATTCTGAAAGGACGTAAAGTGTCTTCAAACGGTGGTTTAAAGAACGATGGTTGCCATATATTCCTGTATGATCGGTTATTGTCACTGCAGCTGCATTACAAATTATTAATGGCTGAAGCATTCGTCTTTGCTCTTGTAATAAAGGCAGTTCACTTCATAAAGCATATTTCATTCAATTCAATACATATATTTTAACGCTGTAGCAGGTTGCACAATGGAAGAAAAGTAACTTTCAGTAACCCATTAAATGATTTATTTCTGATATCTTTAAGTTCACACATTTTTAAAGCCTGAAAATGTTTAAAATATACTCGATCACTGTGGGTGCCTAATGTACCAGTAAGCAAAGCAAAAATTCATTTGATTTTAAAACATATCGTTATGTTCAAAAGACGTAACGTTAAACATTGACAGTACTTAATGGCAGTAGCTACACCATTACTAATGACAAAATAGTGTCTGTGTGCGTGCGTGTGCTTTTGTGTGTGTGTGTGTGTGTGTGTGTGTGTGTGTGTGTTACTAAGAATTCAGTTCATTGTGGAACGACGTGTATGCTAGCCCAGCGTCAGCTGTCACGGTGCCTGAACTGAGGAAAGAATATTGGCAGTGTCGCAACGGATCAGGATCTTCAGTCTCTGTGCAGAACGCACGGCGCACCAGCCTTAACAGCTGCTTTGCTCTCTACTATCTCATGGCTGCAAAGATAGGAGACTGGTGTGATGGAGCAGGTGAAACTACTAGCGTCCACGACTAGCTTGGGCTTATCCGATCCACATGAAAATACGTATCAGTCGAGAAGTATGGGCAGTGAAGCAGGGACGAGACAAGATGATAGTGAAGGAGGCAGCGAGAGACTTTTATCTATCTGTTGCGCCTAAGAAAGATATCATGGGCAAATGCAAATTGTTTTTGAAGTTTTCTCCAGCCGGCGCCAAGCGCAGTTAAGCCAGGACAGCGCACTGTGTACTAGTTAGAATGGCAAACAGGCAGAAAGCCGATACTGGAAATAATATGCCAAACCCATGAAGATACTGCGATACCTCACTCGAGCGAGGAGTATGAATCGTTAATTCAGCAACACGACCTCAGTGAGTAGGGATCGTAACGTCATTCTGACATCACACAACCATGCTGCAAGAACGAGTAGATGTTCCATAAGAACATCTATCAGCCCACTGACATGGTGGAAAAGGACTAAACTGAAACACTGAAAGCAACTGTCGTGACGAATGCCGGACATTTGCCACGCCGGACTTTTGCCACGCCGGACATTTGGCACACTTGCCCCTTCGCCAGGTAGCTTGAGCAGCGATCCCTCCGGTAAGGAACGCCTTTCCTTGTACTTCTTCTGTCCGCTTTCAAACCGCCGTTTCCACATCTTACTCGATACAACCAGTACGTAAGGGGCCTTCTTCTTCATCTTGGAGAAATACAGAGCTTCTTTTCCGAAATCAAAATATTTATAACTTTTGGGAAACGAATGCAATACCGACGATTATGTCAGTATGTAATTAGTTCTGCCAAGTATAAATATAGATCCCTCTGTCTGTACGGTAGCTTCCTTTCACGCTTACTGATTGCGGTAGAAACAGTCCATCGCCATGGGAACAACAAGAAAGGAACGATGCAACGAGAATGCGAATGTACGCTAATCATTTCTTTTTTATCACTGCATTTGTGCCTACTTTAATTACTGCAACTGCATACCTAAAAGACAATAAGGAAATAATAAATGGGTATGTGAATGTTTGAAAAGAAGAACAACATACTCCATATTAATTTACTCTCTAAAAACATTAGTTAATAAAGTGTAGCGGGACAATGTTCAAAACATAACTGAAAACACTTTCTCTAAATAGAGATAAGAACTTCTATGATTGACATGTCATCTAAAGTCGACGTACAATTTTAAAACGTTAGAAATAAGGAAATGAAGTAATACAGAATGCTACGCTTGTAACGTACGTTGTTGTTATACATTGTTTAGCTCTGGTAATTACAGGGTCACAGAGAAAGCATCCTAGGTTCTGGAGAGAAAAGCCGTAATTGTAATTATCTGCACTACAACAGAAACAAGAAGGGCAAGTTAAGGAAAAATAGTGTAATGTATGTTCAAGCTCACAATCGACATTGAAGCAGATAGTTCCTGTGACTTAGTATGGGCAGAGGTTATATTCGACAGCCGGAATAAATTAATAACTGGCTCCTTTTACCGACCCCCTGTCTCAGATGAAACAGTTGCTCAACAGTCCAAGGAAAATTTGAATCTCATCATAAATAGGTACCCTTGGCAGTGAGTTCAATTTACCTTCCGTATGTTGACAAAAATACATTTTCATACCCTATTCTAAATAGAAAACAACTTCCGTAATTGTTCTAAATGCTTTTTTAAAATTATTTTTAACAATTAGTTGCCGAGGCCATTCAAATTGTAAATGGTTACGAAAACACACTTGACCTCTTAGTCACAAATAATCCTGAGCATCACGACGGATACAGGGATTAGTGAACACACAGTCGTAGCGAGGCTCAATTCCGTAACAAAGAAATTCACCAAAACTAAACGCGAAATATATCTATTTATAAAAGCAGCCAAAAATTCGGTTGACGTCTTTCTAAGAGATAGTCTCCAATCCTTCCACACTATGTAAATGAAGACCATATGTTGCTTAAGTTCAAAGAAATAGTATCAACAGCACTCGAGATATTCATACCAAATAAATTAATAAGAGAAGGAACTGGTCCACCATGGTACACAAAACAGGACAGAAAGCTGCTGCAGGAGTACCGCAAAAGGCACGTATAATTTAGACGAACGCAAAATCTCCAAGATTGGTGAAGTTTTACTGAGGCTTGAAATTTGGTGCGGATTTCAATGCGAGATGCATTTAATAGTTTTCACAGCGAAACTCGCTCTACAAATGTGGCAGAAAATCCAAAAAGATTCTGGTCCTAAGTTAAGTAAACCAGCGGAAAGGCACAGTAAGTACCTTTACCGCACGACAGCGACGGTAATGTTACTGTTGACAGTGCCACTAAAGTGGAGTTACTAAATGCATTTTCCGAAATTCCTTCACTAAAGAAGACGAAGTAAACATTCCAGAATTCTAAATGAGAACATCTGCAAACATAATTTAGAAGTAGATATCCCTGGTGTTGCAAAGCAACTGGAATTACACTGTCAGTGACAGAGGAAATGATCAAATATCTTTTCAAAAAGTTTGTAATGTGTAAGAAAAGTAGGTCTAATACATTTGTTTCTGACGTTCTTTAGTAACAATTAATTTTCAGTAGTAAGGTCCTTGCATTTACTGACCTGTTTAAAGATAATCAACAATTTAGTAAGAAATTTTAATTTTTAAGGACTATATACACTCCTGGAAATGGAATAAAGAACACATTGACACCGGTGTGTCAGACCCACCATACTTGCTCCGGACACTGCGAGAGGGCTGTACAAGCAATGATCACACGCACGGCACAGCGGACACACCAGGAACCGCGGTGTTGGCCGTCGAATGGCGCTAGCTGCGCAGCATTTGTGCACCGCCGCCGTCAGTGTCAGCCAGTTTGCCGTGGCATACGGAGCTCCATCGCAGTCTTTAACACTGGTAGCATGCCGCGACAGCGTGGACGTGAACCGTATGTGCAGTTGACGGACTTAGAGCGAGGGCGTATAGTGGGCATGCGGGAGGCCGGGTGGACGTACCGCCGAATTGCTCAACACGTGGGGCGTGAGGTCTCCACAGTACATCGATGTTGTCGCCAGTGGTCGGCGGAAGGTGCACGTGCCCGTCGACCTGGGACCGGACCGCAGCGACGCACGGATGCACGCCAAGACCGTAGGATCCTACGCAGTGCCGTAGGGGACCGTACCGCCACTTCCCAGCAAATTAGGGACACTGTTGCTCCTGGAGTATCGGCGAGGACCATTCGCAACCGTCTCCATGAAGCTGGGCTACGGTCCCGCACACCGTTAGGCCGTCTTCCGCTCACGCCCCAACATCGTGCAGCCCGCCTCCAGTGGTGTCGCGACAGGCGTGAATGGAGGGACGAATGGAGACGTGTCGTCTTCAGCGATGAGAGTCGGTTCTGCCTTGGTGCCAATGATGGTCGTATGCGTGTTTGGCGCCGTGCAGGTGAGCGCCACAATCAGGACTGCATACGACCGAGGCACACAGGGCCAACACCCGGCATCATGGTGTGGGGAGCGATCTCCTACACTGGCCGTACACCACTGGTGATCGTCGAGGGGACACTGAATAGTGCACGGTACATCCAAACCGTCATCGAACCCATCGTTCTACCATTCCTAGACCGGCAAGGGAACTTGCTGTTCCAACAGGACAATGCACGTCCGCATGTATCCCGTGCCACCCAACGTGCTCTAGAAGGTGTAAGTCAACTACCCTGGCCAGCAAGATCTCCGGATCTGTCCCCCATTGAGCATGTTTGGGACTGGATGAAGCGTCGTCTCACGCGGTCTGCACGTCCAGCACGAACGCTGGTCCAACTGAGGCGCCAGGTGGAAATGGCATGGCAAGCCGTTCCACAGGACTACATCCAGCATCTCTACGATCGTCTCCATGGGAGAATAGCAGCCTGCATTGCTGCGAAAGGTGGATATACACTGTACTAGTGCCGACATTGTGCATGCTCTGTTGCCTGTGTCTATGTGCCTGTGGTTCTGTCAGTGTGATCATGTGATGTATCTGACCCCAGGAATGTTTCAATAAAGTTTCCCCTTCCTGGGACAATGAATTCGCGGTGTTCTTATTTCAATTTCCAGGAGTGTATAATGTACTTAAGTAGATTTGCATCTACTATAAATGTTTGCAGCTAAACTTAAATAAAAATATTTGAGGTGCCAAAATTATCAACTTTAGGATCAGATCAGTTTTGGGATGTCAATTTTAGGTGCAGTTCAAAGGTTCAGTTCCCATTTTCTTTTACAAAAGCATATACTATCAGTTTAACAAACCATGATATTTTAAGTGAAAGTTCCGACTCTGAAGCTTCAGAAAATAATTTTAGAAGTCACAATTATTTAATAGTATGGCCATAATATTGGAAGGTATAAAAATGTTATCTTAACGTGACAACAATAGGGATACTTTTGTGAGGCTTGAAACACTTTTTAATTTTTACATTAAGGGCTGATTCGCGTCACTCTTTGCAAAGGCTTGGGACCGTCAAAATAATAAATGACCATTTACCATTCTGGTGTGCATAAAATCGGCCTAAACACGCTGAATTAATGTACATTCTATTTACAATTACAACTTAATATTAGCTCCGATAATGCTGCTTCAATGTTTTAACAATTTCATCTCAGTAATCTACAAGGACTCAGTGGTCTTCATAGTTTTTAATACATTATTTTTAACGTGTTTTAGTCCAGTTTCTGAATATGGGCAATGGCTTTCAAGCAAGGCCTAATGTTGCCAATCTCTTCATAATTCTTTACGATTCTCTCTATCCTGTCGTCCAGCTTCAAGTACTTCTTCTTCCTCTTCTTACCTTCAAGATTCATTTCCAATTTCATGTACATGCAGTTCGTGAGCTCTGCTTCTTTTTTCAAGCACTCCACCAAACATTTGATTCTAGGGTATTTATTATACTATTTATTTTTTATTTTTTATTTATTATACTATTATTTTGTTGTGCCACCCTTCAACAGCATTCGTCGTTCTGTGCCTTTTTCCGTAATAGTCCCACATTTCTATTGCGATATCCTCATTCTCTAGCCAGTCTGGTGTAGATTTGTGCAAACTGCTTGCATCAGCTCTTAAATGTTCCATCCATAAAAAATGGGAACATGTTTTTAAACTTTCTTTTCCTTTGCTTCCACTGAAAATCATTATTCTCTCCTCTAATCTATAGTCTTCCAGAAAAAAACTACTGCCATCTCCCATTTTTAATAGATCTTCATGAAGATCAGCTTCATAAGAGTTCTTAGGATCTTGTTGGTTCCCCCGCTCTTGACTCCATCGACGACGCATGGTTCTCTTCATAGGTTCTGAATTAAGCATCACTGTAACAAAGTCATAAACTTTATTATGTAGATTTCCCATTTCATCCGCGTGTATCACCGATAACTGTGTAGTTTCTTCTCGAGACCTTCTCTTCGCCCTTTCCATTTGCTTTCTCACTTTCAGAGCCGCATCGTCAGGTGGTCCACAGAGATGTTCTAATACGTTCAATACTTCTCCGTTCCTCGAAAGCAGCTTTCCCTTGCAATGATCCGCTTTTCGACGTAAGCACATCCATGTAACACCACCTTCTTTATATTCCCTCTGTTTAAGATACGCGTAACCTTTGTAATGAGCAGGAGGCCTGCCCTTGTTCGTTGTAATAACTTCCATACTGAAGGTCACGTTAGGAACTTCGAAAGCAAATTGGGCTTCTGGGTGAGGAGGAGGAGGAGGAGGGGAGACAAGGGGCCCAACCCTTCGGAGCAGGTAAAATCGTGGCAAATGTGTGGCGTGGCAAATGTCCGGACACCGTCATGACATCGAGGTGCAGCAAAGAATGCTGATGAACCCAGATAAAGAAGAGAAATGCTGATATCCTCAGCCCTCATTACAGCAGGAGTTTAGTAATAAATCTTCCGGCTTGCAAGCCAATATCTTATTCCGTTAACGTGAGCCAGATACGATGCAGACGCTGCCATGTGCTGCCTACCATTCGACAGATAACTTCTATCTTTGAGACTGCTGCTCGCTTGATCTACCAAACCTGCTCGCTGTGAGCTGCCAACGTCTCATCCACTGATGTTAGGTCTTCAGGACTTCTACCTCCTGAGAGCGAAGCTGATGGTATTTAGTGCACTGTCGACCGGTCGTAGTATCTGAGGAAGCCACCCTAAGGGCATCTGTCACCAGAAACAAGCATTCAAGGTCTACTTCTGGTGGAGAGGTATGCCGTAACTTTGCTCTACCATGTACCGGTACATCACGTGCAGAGCTGCTGAAGTTTACTCGGGTGTACCCCTTCAATGTCCACGAGTGTGCCCTAGTTACGACCAGTCTACGATCAGGTACTCGAAGCCACTGCATGAATTGCACCTAGCATAGGTGATTCTGCTGCTACACTTAACTCGCTATTTCATTAGTGCACAGAGCGCTAACTGACTTTCATCACTGCACTCAACGCTTGGCCGCCCTGCAACCATATGGGGGCACCATCCAGGTCTTTAAATGTTTGTGGACGTCATTCTTTCCGCTCAACGTGGAAGCTACATCAGGTTTCCTTTATCAAGCAGTTCTTGGAAGTACTGATGAGCGAGGTGGTGCAGCGGTGACAACACTGGACTCGCACTCAGGAGGGCGAAGGTCCCAGTCTGCATCTGGCATTCCGGATTTAGGTTTTCTATTATTTCACCAAATCACTCCAGAACCAGGGGGCACAGCTGATTTTCTTTCTCATCCTTGAAACATTTGGAGCTTGTGTTCCATCTCTAATGATCTCGATGTTGATGGGACGCTGAACCATAATCTTGCTTCCTTCTCCTTTTCTTGGGGATACTGCAGAAAAAGTTGAGTAAGAGGCAAAAAATTAGTTATGCTGTAAGTCGTTTACAAGATGGAGTTTTAGCATAAAGGCTAAGAACAACCGAGTTTTACCAGACGTCCGCAATTTGAAGCCGCTTTCCTAGCAAAATTTTGGTCGAGTGTTAGGCGAAGGAGCGTAAGAAGCGGCATATCCCAAGGCAGGTCATTTCACCGAGGAAGTGGAATGAGTCTTCGTGAGTTTTACAATAAATATATCTACATCTAGATGAAAACACTGCAATTCACAGTTAAGTGCCTGGCAGAGTTTTCGCCGAACCACCTTTAAGCTATTTCCCCATCGTTCCACTCTCGCACGGCACAGAGGAAAAAACGAACGCTTAAATCTTCCCTGCGAGCTCCGATTTCTGTTATTTTATTACTATGATCGTTCCTCCCTATGTAGGTGGCCGCCAAAAATATATTTTCGCATTCGGAGGACAGACTTGGAGATTGAAATTTCATGAGAAAATCCTGCTGCAACGAAAGAAGGCTTTGTTTTAATGATTATCACCCCAAGTCACATATCATGTCTGTGGCACTCTCTCTATCGTTTCGCGATTTTACAAAACGAGCTGTCCTTTCTCGAACTTTTTCGACGTCGTGTGTCAGTACAATATGATGCGGATCCCACATTGCACAGAAATACTCCAGAAGAGGACGGACAGATGTAGTGTATGCAGTTTCTTTAGTAGACCTGTTGCATCTTCTAAGTGCTCTACCAATAAATCACAGTCTTCGGTTCGCTTTCTCCACAACGTTATCTGTGTGAACCTTCCAATTTAAGTATTCGTAATTGTAATCCCCAAGTATTTAGCTGAATTCACGCGTTTAGATTTGTATGATTTCTGGTGTAATCGAAATTTAGTGGATTCTTTTCGTTACTCATATGCATGGCTTCATACTTTTCGTTATTTAGAGTCTACTGCGACTTATCGCACCATACCAATATCTTGTCTAAATAATTTTGCAATTGGTTTTGGCCATCTGGTAATTTTGCGATACAGTAAACGAAAGCATCATTTAAAAATAGCCTAAGAGGACTACTCAGATTGTCTCCTAGATCGTTTATATAGATCAGAAACAGTAGAGGGCCTTAATACTTCCTTGGGAGATTGCAGGTATCACTTCTGTTTTACTGTATGACTTTCCGTCATTTACTACATACTGTGACCATTCTGACAGGAAATCATCGAGAAAACTTCCTAGTTGTGAGAACCATTTCGATCAGAGGAATTGGCAACTTTAATTAAAACGAAGTTGCCTGAAGACGTGCAGGAGCACCTGATAGCGATACCCTGGGAAGATACGGGCAATCTAGAGAGCGCACAGCGCACTAGACAATTTGGATGTTCTTTGAGTAGGAAACCGAGCACCCTACAACGAAGTGAGGCCAGAGCAAATACCGACCGACGAAAGGCGTAAGTGCTGACGAGAAAACCGGTGAAAGTCCAGAGGACCATCTTCGCTGCATCAGAATGAGCAAGAAAGGACGAATGAAGCTGCGTAATATGTGTGGTAGCCAAACAGGCACAAGGGATGGTCTACGAGCATGGCGCAAGAAACCACTGGGCAACGGTTGATTGTAAACTGTGCCTCCATGATCTGTATCAAATGAACCTCTCGAAATGCAGATCGCCGCCCACCAACTCAGATGTCAAACAGAAAACTGTGCACAACGTAAACAATTTGGAAATTAACGGCCGTAACAAATGAGTCGAGGGTATGGTTCTTGCCAAAATCAACGGTACTAAATGGAGTTACAAGGTTCATCTGTTACTGAAATGAAGGGTAAGTCTACTGTGATCGCAGTTTTCTGTTATAAAACCGCTAAAGGAGGGCGAAAACGTGATTGGGAAATGATACAGTAACTTCTAAAAATGGTTCAAATGGCTCTGAGCACTATGGGACTCAACATCTGAGGTCATCAGTCCCCTAGAACTTAGAACTACTTAAACCTAACTAACCTAAGGACATCACACATATCCATGGCCGAGGCAGGATTCGGACCTGCGACCGTAGCGGTCTCGCGGTTCTACAAAAAATGGCTCTGAGCACTATGGGACTTAACTTCTAAGGTCATCAGTCCCCTAGAACTTAGAACTACTTAAACCTAACCAACCTAAGGACATCACACACATCCATGCCCGAGGCAGGATTCGAACCTGCGACCGTAGCGGTCACGCGGTTCCAGACTGAAGCGCCTAGAACCGCACGGCCACATCGGCCGGCGCGGTTCTACACTGTAGCGCCTAGAGCCGCTCGGTCACCCCTATAGTAACTTCTCCAAACCAATGGAACTAGAGAAAATTGGAAAATAAAATCCTGAAAATGAATTCAGTTAAATACAACCACCAAATGGTAAAGCCTACGGGGAAGTTGTAGAGAAAATGAACCGGGAATTAGCCCGTTTTCCACTGAAGTAAATCAAACACGTGATTCTGCACCAGACGTGACGATAGTACCGATCTACGTGGGGTAAAGAAAATCACATGCAGGCAACCCAAGTGCCTGATTCGTGAGGGATCATCAAATG
Source organism: Schistocerca cancellata (assembly GCF_023864275.1). NCBI lineage: Eukaryota > Metazoa > Arthropoda > Insecta > Orthoptera > Acrididae > Schistocerca > Schistocerca cancellata. Next base: position 295,758,606 of record NC_064629.1, read on the forward strand.
GTTCAAATGGCTCTGAGCACTATGGGACTTAACTTCTGTGGTCATCAGTCCCCTAGAACTTAGAACTACTTAAACCTAACTAACTTAAGGACATCACACACATCCATGTCCGAGGCAGGATTCGAACCTGCGACCGTAGCAGTCCCGCGGTTCCGGACTGCGCGCCTAGAACCACTAGACCAGCGCGGCTGGCGGATCATCAAACATTAAATGTAATTCCCAACAAGGTTCCTCAACTTTAGAAAGGAACTCACCTACAAATATATCATTTCCCTCAATCCACATTCTCCTTGTCAGAGTAAACTTGCCACAGTATTTCGTCACTAGAAGGTAGACTGCAACCACTACCCAGAGCCAAAATGTCCTGAACGAAGATGTCCTCCCATCTCCATATCTCCAAATATGTCAGCTATCTCCTCCCGAGTATGTAAGCTATAAAGAAGAGGCAGTTTCCGCAAAGCAACGCTCTCCCGAGTTCTCCGCAAAAAAGTCACCAAAAAACACATGGTTGCCAATCAGAAAGTTCGTTAGACGCACTCCCAATGGAATGTTACATGACCTATCTTGCAGTCCCTCTTTCGAAAATTTATTTTATCCACTAACTAAACTCTTATTTTTCCTAGTTAAACAAAATCGTAACAATTTCGTATCAAACTCCCACTGTAGAGAAAAGTTGTGACTCAGACCACTGCAAGGAAACACAAGCAAACCCGATTTCCCACGCTCTATACTTTTTCAGAGACTGTCCAGTCACCGTCTGTCCTAATCTCTGCTTTAGTAATCGGGTCAACAAACCTCTGTGGCATGGAGACAGAATCAAGCTGGCATTTTTTCAAAGTGAACCTGACATTCAAACAGCCCTGACGAGATGTTCAGTGCCTTTCCAGCTGCCTGCAGTCTATTTTTTTATGAACAAATTGTGGTCTGCGGCCAGCAAGCACTGCAGGGGGCAATTTGGTTGAATAGGACACTGTCTAAGGAAAGGCACAAATATTTTACAGCTACAGCTATTTCTTTATTCCGGCCAGCAAGCACTGCAGGGGGCAATTTGGATGAATAGGACACTGTCTAAGGAAACGCACAAATCTTTTGCAGCTACAGCTAATTCTTTATTCCATACTGCTACAAATTAGTTTTGTAGCTCATCCATCAGATGTCTGTCCAGTTTCTCCAAAACAGTCTCCCAGTTTGAGGACTTTGGCACCTATAGTACACAACAGTAAGCCATGTGGTGTCCGAGAGCCTGGATGGGGCTTACCAAGGGCGGGAGAGCCATCCTGTGCAGGGGCATGGCTCGTAACTTGAGTTACACTGTCCTTTGGGGGCCTCTTCCCCACAGCTGGCAGGACACCTATGGCTACAGTGGCTCACCGAGTCTTGGCTAGTCCACCAGCGTAGTATCACATGCAGATTAAATACTCAGTTAATAGGATTTACATTATGAGAAGGATGTTACAACCTCTGCAGACATCTGTGTCCCATTTGAATATAAAGCCTTGCATACTCGAGCTAGGTAGAAAATGAAAGGACTATTGCGTGTTGGAAGAACAAATAACAGTAGTAAAAGATGAAACGAGAGACTGACTCTAGCGTGACGCATTTCAACAGATCAGCGGTTTGGGCACAGTGTGAGAACTTGCACCGCAGTCCGGGAGAGTGATGGAATACTTTCTAAAGTGGCCTGTTAGAAAAAACGAGTGCATAAAGTGGCATTTCGTATCAGAATGTGGGATTATCATGGGAAGCAAGCTAGAAATTCTTGTCAGAAGATGAGAAACAAACAGCGGAGAAGAACCAACCTTTGCCATCGATCGTAATTCGTGGTAAAAAAGTCCATTCGTTACTGGAGTCTGGAAGCGATATGTCTGGAATTGCGGAGGCAGCATACTCATTTCTGAAGAGATTATCATCCAGGTGTAGTATAAAGCAATGGACTGGTGTGTGGTGACCACATGGACAGTACATTATGAGTGTACATCACGGCTGAGAGGCAAAGCTTTTGTACAGGTCGGTGCGGACGACTCTTTTAACAGGACTCACTCAGCCAGTAATTCCATAAAAGATAAATCGTCACTGTCAGAAGGTCATGTTGTTCTAATGGAGAGAGTTGCCCATTATATTGAAAACATTATGAAATTCCACTCGTGATTAATCTTGCCTTGTAAATTATGTAAATTCTCGCCCCTAATAAGATAGTTTCCAAAGGAAAAGTATCCTGTTAATATGTCTCCTAAACTGAATTCGTGTCATTTACTGTTAATAGCAATGTTGGTTTACGGACATAGTTTTTTTGTGTTGTTTTCGGATGTATCGGTGTCAGTGTAGGATCATGAGCTGCCCTTTTGTGTTATTTGCTTACGTGTTTGATAATATGGATATTATTTTCAGAATGTCCGCCCTTGTAGCTGAGTGGTCAGCGCGGCGGAATGTCATACCTAACGGCCCGGGTTCGATTCCCGACTGGGTCGGAGATTTTCTCCGCTCAGGGACTGGGTGTTGCGTTGTCCTTGTCATCATAGTTTCATCCCCATCGACACGCAAGTGCCCGAGGTGGTGTCAACTCGAAACACGGCATTACCACCTCCATTTTCAGAATGCAACGGTCTTACTGGTTAGTGCAAACGCGATTCATCGCTGAGCAGAAGACGATGCCATTAAGGAGCAGTCCCGGTCAAGGCACCACTGCAAACGCAGTCGTCTGTGTTGTGTTATGGGCAGTCTACTGTGGGACAGTGATTTCCTCGTCCAGCCGTTGCTATTATCCGAGTAGTGGTGTGTGATGACATAGAATGTTTTAGGGAGTCCATTACTTCTCGTCAGGTGGCAGGCACAGTAAGTGAAAGGTTACAAAGTGCTTTGTGCACGATACAGCGATTATCCCTTCTGGTGGTCACATGTAGTTGACTATAGCCTTGCCGACGAGCATACCACCCCACAGATTCTCATGCAGTCCAACATCAGGTCACTCTCACATCTAAATGACCCACAAATCTAAATATTGCATAGTCCGACCAACCACATTAATTTGAACCTTCAAACGAAGCCCCTATGAGATACCCTGAGGCGTAGACAACGCTGCTGAAGAAAAATACATGGCATCGATGTGACCTTCACAGTGATCACTTAATGCCGGCCGGGGTGGCCGAGCGGTTCTAGGCGCTACAGTCTAGAACCGCGCGACCGCTACGGTCGCAGGTTCGAATCCTGCCTCGGACATGGATGTGTGTGATGTCCTTAGGTTAGTTAGGTTTAAGTAGTTCTAAGTTCTAGGGGACTGATTACCTCAGAAGTTAAGTCCCATAGCGCTCAGAGCCAGTGATCACTTAATATATGACGCTGTTCTTGCCCCTTGTATTCACTACCAGCCTGGTATCAACACTGACCATAAACACGAATAATGTGCTCTGTTGGCTGTTCTGCCTGTCATGGGGAACTGTAACTTTTTTGATTTACGAACCTGCCACTGATGTGTATTTGTATGAAGTTAGATTGAAATCCGATCATGTCTTCTAGATGCTTCACTTTTTTTGCCAGCCAAAGCATTTTTATCACTTTACAAAGTTACCGGTTGCATCGTATCAGAGCCTTATTTTGCAAAGGACATGCGGTAACTGTGAGACTACGTGGAAATACAATAGACGTGCTAAGATAATAAAAGACATCACACACTGTGGAGGAGCATATGTGTCTTAACTGCACTGGAAATCCTCGTAACCTCCTACCTGCCAACGAAACCATGGTGAATACTCTCCCCAACATCATGCAGTGGTTTGTTATTCTGATACCTACTGTTCTCTCACTTCTCAGGTGTGTTCAGCGATGAAAACAACTCTCCAGATTAAACAGATAAATCTACACAAATCGAAATTTGGCCTACGCAACCATGGTTTTTAGTCCACCATGAAGGCAGTCCTGTATACGTTTTTCATAAACCTCTTGAGACTAGGTATTTGCTGTGTGCAGCATCTGTAGTTCAGGAGAGCAGGTGCTGGCGAATGGAGCATGTTCGTAACAGATCTCTGGTGCCCGAAATGGATTTAATGGCAACAGTGCTGCATTGTGAGCTCGAAGTACGTCACTATTCCCTTAAAGGCAATGGCATATTACACACAAGCGCAAAATGTAGGGTTGAATGTAAATATCGCATGATGTCATTGTCAGGTACTATAGCTCGATGAAACTTGGACCGTAGATAGAAAGTACTGTTACAGAATAGTACAGAAGATAACTGTAAGAAATTCGCATTAATAGGAACAGTTATCACACTTCTATTCAAAGGCAATAATTACACTCAAGACACTGCGATTCATGATGGTGCTATGGATATTATAAAAGTCGGGACACGGTTCTGGGAAAGTTTGTGATCAACACAGACGGTAATGCATGTTCTGCAAAATTCTCCCATGCTGGCCATAAGGTTGGTAAAGAGTTTTTGTGTTAGGGTGTTTCATTTCTCCATTGGTGTCATCATAGAGTAAATATCTCTGAAGTGAGCATTCACATGCGCAGTACAGATTTTGTGTTGTCAGCATACATTGCCGGCCTGGTCACGTTTTCTCGGTACCTTTAAGGGCAAGTGATATTGCATTCTGCTTCTTTGCGACAGGTGTCACAGTTGAGATGCACTCGATTTTTGTTAGTTTACGGTGTGATACTGCACTTTATAGTATTACAGAGCTTGACGTACATGTTTGCAGTGATAGTCTTGCAAAACGACTTGACAGTACGCTAGTACTTTTGGAAGTGTCCGAAAAACACCGAATTTGCCTCACATTAGCGATTATATCCCTGCTAATTCGTCCTTTTCTTCTACTATTTCTGCGTATTTATTTTCTCGTTATTGCGACCTAAAGCACAATTTTTCTTACTGGTGACACTTTGATGTTTATATTTAACGTATGTTACGTACTTGCTCCCAGTTTATTAAATAAACAGTAGACTGAGTAAGAAGGGGGAAGAAAGGCGATCGGAGAATAAATGTTCTGTAAAGCAAATACAGTTGGTCATGTAACAGTCAACCCATATAACACCATTAAAGGACGTGGAAAGTGACGCATATGAGAGAGTTTGGGGACATGTTTACTAATATTATACGCTTCTTAATCAAATGGTGAAGAAAATAAATTGAAGACAAAATACACCAAAGAAGATGAATGTGTACTTTGATTAGCTACACTATCGTGTTTTTTATTTGATTTGTGCAGAAAATGTATTTAGGCTGAATGCAGAAATTGGTAGTAGGTACTGTGGAAAATTAAAAATAATTGGTATAGCATCTACCTTCTGCCACACACGTCCAAATTTTTCTCTTTCTAAACATTCCTCTTCAAAGTGTTTTGAACATACTTTGGAATATTTTGTGGGGACAAAATTACTCCTCCTTATTTTCTGGAGTCACATCTTTACTCGTTGTTCATCCTTCGGAAAACTGAAACATAAATCACACATAATCATTTTCCATGTCCTAGACACACTTAACATGGAGTCCTACTGTAACTTTATAGTAAACAAAAAGGTTTGGACACACATATTATACGAAGACATTTACAGACTCCCACTCTATTGAATTTATCTGTCTCCCGTCTTTCAAATCTATATACATAGTCAACAAGTCACTATAAATGCATGGAATGGAGGATAGCGTTTGCTGAAACAACTAACCATTCCCTTTCCTGTTCCACTAGCAAATTTACGAAAGGAAGGGATTGTTTGTAAGCTTTTGTACGAGCCGTAATGTCTATTATATAGTCATAAAATCGTAGAAAAATAGGTCTACAGAATCAAACCTTAATTATAATGCGTCTCGAAATTTTTAAACGTAGTACCCATGAAAAGTTACTATCCCTCCTTTCACATATTTTTCTTTGCATCCGTAGCAACAACAGTAATTCACCATCGCTATTACACTATCAACAAATGGTGAAAACACAACAAAAACTCTTGCTATTATAAACTTCAAACTCTGAGGAAAGCACACACACACACAGCGAAGTCCCGAAAACACGTGACAATCTTGGTTTAATGTTGACAACATGCGCAGAACGCAGTTCTCACTCCAGAGATATTTACTCTATGGGTGTGATAGATAACTGCTGGACGGTCGTTGGTGCATGTGGATGTACTGCAGTCCAGATAGCCAACGCACATTCTCAATGGGATTTAAACCAGGGTAATGGGCAGCCTAGTAATGTCAAGGGCCCATCATAAATATCGATGACTTCAGTATAACTACTGTCTCCGAATAAAAGTGTCATTTCTGCTCATGTCATTGTGTATTTTAATGACCAAGGTCTCATCATAAATATCGATGACTTCAGTATAATTATTATCTCTGAATAAAAGTGTCATTTTTGGTCACGTAATTGTGTATTTCTTTCAGTTACCGTATGTAATATAATATAGTAGTTCTTTCTATGTATGGCCGAAGTTTCATCAAGCTAAGTTACTAGCCAGTGACACATCATGTGAAAGTTACATTTCACCTTACATTTTGCACATTTTTGAAACAAATTACGGTGTACCATTATGTCTCAGAAGTGCAAAATGTGGTTAAAATCTCTTAAGATGTGTGATCACCAAGGGAAATGAACCTGCAGAGTATTCTGAACTTCTCTGCTAGTGCTCGGCTTGAGCTAATGGAACTGGAAAAATTGCCATTGTGATAGAATTTGAAAAACTGCCTATGTTCTGTGGAACATGCTGAACTTGCTCACGTTATTATTAGGTATTACTGATTGCATCCCAAGACAGCCACAGAATTTCTGGAATTTCAAGTGCCAGTTCCTTCTATGTCTTTATTTTTTCGTGGACTTTAATTTTTCCCAGATATAAGTATCTGGCGATTGAAGTTGCAGTTGATGGTGAGTGGGTACTATAACCAGAAAAGTTGGTTGGTTTGTTGGTTTAAAGGGGATATGGGGAAGGGAACAAACTGCTTGGTCGTCGGTCCCCTGTTCCTATAAAGCAAGTCCACAACTAAAGGGAAAGAGTCCGGTAACTGAAAATTACGTCGCAGGGTAGCTATAGCAGGACAGTGCGACAGAATTTGGGCCACCGTCCACATTCCGTCCCACCGACACTGGGGTGGGTCTTCATGGTGGAGGAGATAGTCGTGTGTCAGCCAAGCGTGTCTGATGTTGAGTCAGCAGAAGACCACAGAGTCCCTGAGATAGGCCTGCACGGAAGACTTCCACACATTCTTACTCGCCTTTATGGCACTCAGTTTATTAGGCATACCAAGATTATACCATTCCATGTCCGAAATCCCAAAACCCTGCCGCGTAATATCGAGTGCAGGTCAGTTTCACAGACGCCGATCTTCAGAAATGGTTTCCGAGTAGCCTGTTTGAGCAGCTTGTCAACAAGCTCCTTTTCTGGAAAAGTATTTTTTTTTTTTGCTCTAGGTTAGGCAAAATTTTCAAAAGCATGAAACAATGAATTAATTTTTATAGATCGCATACATATGAATATTGCATTTTATTCCAGTTGGCATGTTGGACGTACTAGTTGATCAAAATGTAACAGTAATATTATGAATCAGAATGTATAAATCAAATGTACTTAATATATCTACAATTGATGGGGATTTGATGAGTATGAATACACAAATATTGAATTTTATTCCAATTAATATCCATAAGGAAGCATATCATAATCTTTTAGAACTATTCTTTATGATACCGAAACGAAAATTCTTTCAAAAGTGGTATGTTTATTAAATTTTTTGGTGTTAACATCTCCTGTCATTTGACTGTATTGTAATTGAATCTTTTCTCCCACTACATTCTCTACACGGTGGGGCAAATAAAAGTGGACCAGACCTGGACCTGCACTACAGAGTGTCTGTAGTTCATGCATTAAAACTAGCAGATGCTGCTCAGCAACTGAAGTTTTGTGAGTGGCTGTTCTCTGAGATAACAATGAATGGCTTGGGCATGGATCTATTTTCAATCACTGATGAAGTCTAGTTTCACCTGAGTGGTTACGTCATCTCGCAGAATCACAGGTTCTGGGCAGTGGAGAACTGCATAACATCCACAAAACACCACTGCATCATCAGAAGGTTGGGATTTGGTGTGCAGCGTCTGCACACCGCACTATTGGTGCTGTCTTCTTCCTTCAATGCTGTCTTTGCTGCATTACGGTGCAAACACTTTGAAACCAATTGTGCCAGCAATAACAGAGGACAAAAACCTACAGTTACTTCCAACAGGTTGGAGCAACTGCCCAAACAGCTGGCCGAACTTTGGAGCACATTTTCATAATCTACACGCCTGATGGAGTTGTTAACAGAGGTCAGCCTTGTCGCAGCCCTAGCTGGCCAGCCAGGTCACTTAAGCTGTCAGTGTGCTATTACTTTGTGAGGGGAGCCCTTAAGTCTAAGGTACCGTATATTGCAACAACCTTCTCAGTCTTCAAGAACTGCAGCTGAATATTTCGGATGAGACTGCAGCAGTTCCAGCAGTCCAGTTTCGTTCCACCTTCGGCACCTTGCTGACCAGGGCCCAAAATTGCCAAGAGATGAATGGTGGTCACTTTCAACGTCTATTATAGTCAGGTTAGTACTGTATTTCCTTTCATTTGCTGTGTTTCATTGTACCATGGAACTCTTTTCTGAAATAGACTTTTATTTGTCCCACTTTATACTAATCTTATGATAGATACACTATTGAAATTTTGAATGTTTTGTAGTTGAAAGCACATCACTTTATCTTCATTACAGTGGCCTTCTCTTCTCCTCAAAATAGCAACTCTTAGGCACTGCTGAAGTGCAGTCTGTAATACAATGTTTTCCAATTCATCAATCGACTAGCCTATCATACAACATATTTCTGTGGTAATTCTTCCATTATCAATGTATACTATAGAATCTGTATAAAAATAAACAACATATTTTCCTAGATTATCTAAAATGTATACTGTGAGTCTTGTACTTGATATAGTGTATGTTGCAAAAAAATATTGGGATGCATGTTATTTTCTATATAATAATCCTTAAAGTTTTGCAGTATCTGAACCACTTTGTCACTGATAAAGGTTATATCTATATTGTCTAATCTGTCATCCAATAATACCTCATAGAGCTTTTGTAGATCTGTAACATACTAAATTTTACTCATATTCTGTTGTTCAAATTTTCTCCATAATGAATTCAGACATGCTTTAGGAACTCCATGTTTAACTGGATTGTCTTTTTTTATCAGATCCAATTCAATAGTCAACTATCCTGTCCCTATTTATATATATATATATATATATATATATATATATATATATATATATATATATATATAACACTTTGGTTTCACAATGATATAGACTGGTTTCTAATTTTTATTTAATTAAATCTTTTACACTCTTGTTGTTTTTATTTTTAAAATTTCATGCTTTATAGATTCTTTTATCCTTTTTCTATCGCTTCATTTAGTTGATCAGAGGTCCAACTGCCAAAAAAACATTTTTTGTCGTTGTGATTAAATACATTTAGTTTTTCTTCTGTAAATTTTACGTAAAGGAAACAGCAGATTTTCATTTTCATCGAAATTTATCGATACAGGTAGAACAGGATGGTAAAATCCTCTAGTCGCTAATATTTTACAATTTATTACAGCTTGTTCTTCTTTGTATTTTGGTTTATATATTTTCGTTGCATGCCCTTGAGGATAATAATCATAGAATTTTAGTGTTGAGTGAAGCCTACACACATCGATATATTTTCACTTCTTTTTAATGCCATCTGCTTTAAGTGTAAATTCTAATACGTTTGTACAACAACTATGAAAATCTCTTGGATTCCATGGTTCATTAGATTCAGGTAACAATTTTACTTTCTTAAGCTTTCCATATTCTGTAGGGTGAATCAAATTGCATTCCCATATCCCTACTAAATGATATCTTGAATTTCATATCATTCTATTTCTAGTTAGCATCTTTTGATATAAGTCATCTATTGATTCTTGATTTTTGATGTTAATCGTTTCAGTTACAACCATACCAAAAGCATCCATCATACCGATAAATGGTAGTGATTACCTCATCAAATCCATCCACCTTAGCTGCAGCTATATTTACTTCACCACCAGTAAGAGCATATTGAATGTCATTGTGGTTTAAACTATTTAACCAAGCTATAGACTTCTTACTGTAATTCTCTTTTTGTTCGTTATCCAGTACAGCAATTCTTCTATTGGGTAAATATTTAGATCTGTGTATAGCCACAAAAACACTTGCAATTTTTAAAGAGCTGAATTAATCTATGTTATGTATCTCTAGAAACTATTTTCTTAATTCTAAACAGACTCTCCTGAATATATCTACATCAGACTTACCATAACCAATATTTTCCTTTTTCATGTTACATGCCATCTGAGAAATATTTCTCTATCTTCTGGTTTCATAGAGTCAAAACATAAGATTTTGATGTCAGATATAGACGCTACATAATTTTCATTTTCTTGTGTATTCAACAAATGTGCGAAATAACCATTATTTAACTCTTTCAAATCCCACCTTTTTGAGATGCTACTATGTGGAACTTATACGAAAATTCCTCAATTGTTAATTTTTAAATCTATTTTATCTTAAAACAAATTAGTTTTGGAACTGTGTAGGTAGTATATGGGTTTATTCTTTTTTCAACACAATAACCTTGCCTCTAGAAATCGATATATTTTTAGTACTAAATGTCGTATTTGCTATATCAAGAGATGCATCAGATATTACTAAATCTCGGATCTTATTATACAGCACTTCAACAGACTGCTTACTATTCCCTGGTGCTCTATATCCGATAATTATTGAAAAAGACAATTTTTGTTTCATGGTTGTTATGTGCAACTTACCTCCTTTTCTGAATTTAGTTTCCTTTTTAGGTACTTGTACCATATAATTAAGCTTTTTTTATATAAGCCATCTTTTTATTAATGTTGTGCTCATCATGAAAGGCAATTTCGTAGTCTACATGTTTTTTAGTTACTCCAATAGCTTACTACTGAAAGGAAATACATGATCCAGACAAACTGTTTTTTCTTTTCTCTGTGGTCGAGATTTTTTACAGAATTTCATCAAATCTAGATAATTAATTTATATTAGATACTTGTTTTGCTCTTGATTCTGTCTTATGAAGTAAATTCTTTATGAAATGGAAACTCCTGTAATGTAATTGAATTTTGAATCATCTCATTTAGCGTAATGAGCTGTAAACGTGTAACCTGTAACTTTATTAGATATTATCCATTTACAGCAGCCATCGTTTGTTTTAAATTAATAAACAGCATCACCACTAAAATTATGAGCAATTTTCTGATTTGTAATGTGTTTTCGAGTTCCTAATTGAGCATCATAATCGAACCTGATCTATTTCTCAGCGTAAGAGGAAGAAGTAACCTTGAAAGTTTAAGCTCTTAGCTAGAGCTTTAAGCTCAGAAAACTTCATTGGAGTTAGTTCCATGTATAGGCATAAAGTCTATAAGGAATTTTTTAGTAGTTATGAGATTGCTATGAATTAAGTAGGTGTAATATCTAAACTTCATCTTCTAAGTAGATTTTTAACATGTAGCAGTGGCAGGTGAGAGGATAATTAATAATTTCAAATTTTAATACAGGACTGTTACGATTAGAAAGTAATTGTAAGCCTAGTTGAGAAATATGTATGTGAGCATGGGCAATGGGTTAGTGGCAGGAGGGCTATCCAGCGACACCTTAAACTAATCATGACAAATACATTGATAACCTGGTCGACGCTCCACTCAACAAAGGCACAAGACAATGAAGAACAACCAGTCCTGCAAAGAATTGAGAAAAGAGCTCTTCAGTGATATGAACATTCATGGCAAATGGCGCAAGGACTATAGCATAAAGAAATCCTGGAAGCATTGCCACCGAGAAAGAGGAAGTGCAAACAACACAGAATAACATGGAGAACAGGAATAACTGGAATGACAAACATAAGTTTCAAAGAGGATAACTGCTATGGCTGTGAATACTAACGAATGGGAACACAGGGCGATTCCTGAAGACTGGAGAACATCTTAAAAGTAATTAAGTATTTAAACTTTACTGTGCAACTTCTGAAAACAACCGCTTTTTCCATTAACATTATTTACAGCCGTGGTCTTCATATCAAATCACTATAAACAACTGTGAGTATAATAATAAATAGAGCGACAATGAAGGAGAAGATGGCAACTTGAGGTGTGCATATTTTCCCATCTCTAGGGTAATGCATTGCGGAAAACTTCTATAATTCTTTTTTTATATCATCGAGGTATACCCAATATGTACTGTCCTATAAAAATGTATGTATGTATGCCTCATAGCTCCTCCTAAACGACTGGATGGATTTCAACTAAACATGATAACCATATCACTTGCTGTGTGGAAATAACCATTTTGGGAAAAAGAACCAACTCCCTTTCAAATGGTTGGGGATTGGGATGACAAATGACCCCCAAATAGCCTGAATACCCAGTATTTGAGAATGAGATCACTTAGTAACTTGCAACAAACTTGGAACATAACTGAAATATTTTACAAGACTTTTTATTGCTGGCAACCCCTACAAAGTGACGAAAATAGTTTATCACTTAAAACCTTTTTAGCGTTCATATAGAAAAATTGCCACTTTTGGTATAAAGTTTTAATTTATTACTTCTTTGCTATTAACTCTGTTTGCAATGTGTATCACAGACAGTATTCAAATACGCCACTGAATGTACCAGCAAAAATATGTAAATGTGTGACAAAATAGTTCAGGATATATATCATAAACACTAACATCTGGAAATAACTGCCAATTCAGGCATGACGTTTGATTTATTACTTCTTTGCTACTACTTCTGTTCACAATACATTTCGCAGATGGTATCCCCATCTACCTGCAACATATCTCATTAGACACATAGTTTACGAGATATGACGTCATAAACATTGATGGAGAAATTCACTAGAGATATGTTTGAAAAAAAATATATATATATATATATATATATATATATATATATATATATATATATATATACATTTGTTTGTTAAAATACTTAAAGTTTTTAAAATAAAACAACGTTATTAATATTATATATCTTTATCTTTTATGTCCACATATTTATTTCTCAACAGTCATTCTGGTGATGAACACGTTTCTTCCAAAGAGAGAGCAATTTCTTTAAACTATCGCTGTAGAACGTTTGAATTTGTTGACAGAGACACCCTACGACATTTACTTGCACTGATTCATGAAAGTAAAGTCATTGGAGGTATTCTTTAAGATGTGAAACCAGATGAAAGTTGGAGGGCGTCATGTCGGGACAGTATTGAGGATGATTGATGACAGTGAACCAAAGACGTCAGATTCTTCCAGATGTCGCAGCTCTTGTGTGTCATTTGGCATTGTTATGCTAAGGGAGAGGGTGCTCCATGTGTGGACAAACTCTTCGGATTCGAAACTCGATACAGCACGTTGTTGCTTAGGCACCACTGTAGTTATGTAATATACTGCCATAGTTAAATTATACACCACCATGTTATATACTGTAATTTGGAGCACTCTATATGAAGACATGAAGAATAAAAATGTAGTATGATTACAACGTTTCCTTTAATTAAAAACATTTAAGAGTTTTTGCAGGCAAAGCTGTGGGTATAAAGCTCCTCCTAAACTCCTGGATCACTTTCAACCAATCTTAGTAAAAATAATAATTATCGTCTGGAAAGAAATACTGTGGAGTAAGAACCACCAATATCCTATTGGGCGTGTGGATGATAATGTAGAGAGAGATGGGGGAGAGGAGGAGAGGGACAGACAGAGAGGGTGCAGAAGGAGATAGGCAATGAAATAATTGTAAGTATCAATGGGTGTTTCACAGCAAATGGATTGTCACTGAATTTTGACAAGACCCAGTACGTACAGTTTAGTACCTCACAAAGAATACCTGGCCCTATAATATAATGTATCAATGAAATCAAAGCTGTAGACAGTGTCAAATTTTTAGGCCTATAAATTGACCACAACCTAAATTGGAAAACTCACACTCTAGACTTAATGAAACGCCTTAGTTCAGTTACATTTTCAGTACACATGATAGTAGAAATAGGTAATTTAAAAATGAAGTTAGTTTATTCGGCCTGTTTCCATTCACTAATGAGTTATTTAATCATCTTTTGGGGAAACTCCTCTCACAAAGAGAACATTTTTAAAATTCAGAAACAAGTCATTAGAATTATATCTGGTGTCAGTCCTAGATCATCATGCAGAGACCTATTTAAGGAACTTGCTATTATAACTACTACTTCTCAGTACATATACTCATTGATGTCCTCTGTCATTTCCAACATGTCTCTTTTTACACAAAATAGTGCAAAACGTGATTGCAATACCAGAACCAAAAACAATCTGTATAAGGACCATAAAAGCATAACATTAGTACAAAATGAAGTCGAATACGTGGGTACTCATATATTCAATAACTTACCAGAGCATGTCAAAGGTCTTGTAAGTAATAAAGATCGGTTTCAGCGTGAATTAAAGAACTTCCTGTTGGCTAACCCCTTCTACTCCATCGATGAATATCTTCACAAGGATTATAACTAATAACTCTGTCTGCATTAGAATTGTACAATATCCATGTATCTGAGTAAAAAAGTATCTAAAAAATCTCTTTGACTCTTTCCACATCCCAGAGACTCCTCTCCAAGGGATCCATGGAAAATGATAAATGTAATGTAATCTAGATAGGGGCGAGGAGGAAACAGTCACATTCATCCATGAAATAGTAGAAGCATGAAATAGTAACATATCGCCTGCTCGTATTTTTGTTATCCTACCAAGGCGTTTGATTATGCAGATCATGTTATTGTCTCAGAAAAAGTCAGGTTTTGTGTAATCGGTGGCTTTACCCACAGTTCGTTTGAATCTTCCATTACTAACAGAATACAAAAGGTTGTGCTGAATTATTCTGATAATTGCAGAGAGATAGAATACTACAGTTATTGGGGAAAAAACATCACAAAGCGAGTTCCAAAAGGTAAAATTTTTCTAATATAGGTGACTGACCTTGCACTTAACATTCAACAAGCAAAATTAGTACTTTTTGCAGACGATAAAAACGTTATAATAAAATTCCTTAGAGACAAAGAAACAGAAGAGTTGGTAAATATTTTCCAGGGAATTATTAAGTGGTTCTCTGCAAATGGACCCTCCATAAACTTTGAAGAAACACATTACAAAAAGTGTTCTACCAACAACATAAACCTTGAAGAAACACATTAGAAAAAGTGTTCTACCAGCAATGTATGTAGAGCATGAATAGGAATCAGTAAATAGGCTAGGACGTTCAACATTTTTGGGTTTGCATGCTGTTGAAACCATGAAGAAGCTTGTTACTGGGGTTCTCAAGCAGTTAAGTTCAGCTACTTTTGCTATTCATATAATAGCTAATCTTCGAAGAAAAAGTGATGACCTTCTGACATATTTTGCACATTTCCACTCAATAATGTCTTACAGAATAATTTCTTAAGGTAACTCTCTTGTGACCCATTGTTAAATCTGTCAGGGACTCAGAAAGAAGTTCAATGTGCAGCAATAAAAATTTTTCATCATTTGCCAAATATAATAAAATGTCTGACAGGGAGCAAAGCAAGTTTTAAATCTAATTTAAAATCATTTCTTCGGGACAATTCCTTCTATTCCACTGATGAATTTCTAGTTAAAAAATGGGAGAAAGGAAAAAATTAAGTTTAGTTGCATGAGATAATAGTGTGTTCATTAATGTAAACACGAATCATGGATACATATTCTGTAAACTGACACGTTCCACATCATCTCGATAAAAGAACCGCCCAAATGATCTATGGAACGTGTAACTAACTAAGTGAGGGAGTGAGGGAGAAATTGACCGAGAAAAGGAAGTGGGGGGACGAAAAGATGGACAGAGAGATGGAGAAGGAGGAGATGGACATAGAGGGAAAGTGCAAATGGAATGAGAGGGGGCAGGAGCATATGGACAGACTGAGGTGGGAGACCAGATGAACAAAGGAAGGGACAGGAGTAGATGGACAAAGAGTGTGGGTGGAGAGAATGGACAGAGACCAGGGGTAGGAAGATAAGCTCAGAGAGAGGGGAGGAGGAGATGGGCTGAGTGAGGGGGGAAGGAGAATGTAGACTGAAGACTACAATAAATAAACACACGGGCAATGCTGGATACTCAGCTGGTTTACAATAAATACAATAAACATTACTTAGTAATAAATGTATAGTAATTAGTGAAGTGACAATGTAAATAGTGACATGCACAGAAGTGACAAAAAATCGTACTTAATAGTGAACCACGTATGAATTTGTACATCCATAAGGGGCGATCAAAAATTTTCCATTTGAGGACATTGCTGTGGCATTAAGCAGGAATATAAGGACCGACACTAAGGCAAGGAAACAATGTGACACTCGTGTCTTTACGACTTCCGTGTGGTAAATGCGGAAATATGAACTATCGCGAAATTATTACTCTCTAAGAAAAAAAGGAATAAGCACCATGAAAAGATTATCTGAATGGCACAGAAATCGGTAGATGTGACATACATGTACGGACAAATAAGATATTGGAGTTTCAGGAAATTTGGGTGATTTACTCAAGATAAAGGACTTCACAAAGTGAACACACCAGTAACGTCTTGGACCATCCCTGGCCCCTGTGCAAGCAGTTATTCGGCTTTACATTAACTGACAGTGTTATTGGATGTACTCCTGAGGGTAACACGCAAAATTCTTTCCAATTGGTGCGTTAGGTTATCAACATCCCTAGCTGGTTGGAGGTCCCTGCCATAATGCTCCAAACGTTCTCAACTGGGGAGAGAGCTTGCGACCTTGCTGCTCAAGGTAGGGATTGGAAAAACCAAAACAAACAGTAGAAACTCTTTTCATGACCAGAAGGGAATTATCGTGCTGAAATATAAGCCCAGGGTGGCGTGCCATGAAGGGTAACAAAACAGGGTGTAGAACATCATCGAAGTACTGCTGTGCTCTCAGGGTGACAAACAAAGAAGTACTGCCATAATCTCTCCCCAACTGAGAACATTTGGAGAATTATGAACAAGGCCCTCCAACCAGTTTGGGGTTTTGACCATCTAAAGCGCCAGTTGTACAGAATTTGCAAAGATATCCCTCAGCAGGACATCCAACAACTCTATCAATAGCTGCTTGTATAAAAGTCAGTGGTGGACCAAAATGCTATTGATTTGCTCAGTTTGTGATGCTCTTTTTCTTGCACAAATTATCTAATTTTTCGAAATTGTACTAATTTATTTGGCTTTACATGGAGGTCACATCTACCGAAATCGTGCCATTGAGTAAAGTCATTTGTGGTGCGTCTTTTTTTTTTCTTAGAGTGTACCAAATGTGTCCAAACACAACGCACATGCTGTTGTTCTTTTCTTGGCTGCCGAAGGACAAACATCGTAACCAACACTTGAAGAATGAAGAATGTGTATCGGCTGCCATCATTATGGAATGGTTGCTTCACGAAACACACGTCCCAATATCGCAAATGTCGTAACGCATAAGTTATACCAACTCAAGTGGGAGACACTAGAGCACCCATCCAATACTCCAAATATCTCCCCATGCAATTATCACACTTTTGGTCCATTAAAAAAGGCCTTAAGGGATCGACGATTCCTGTCGCATGAAGATATACAGCAGGGAGTTACGAACTTCTTGATGCAGCAGGACACGTGTTTTACCAAACCTGTGTCTTCAACCTGGTGTGTCTGTGATATTATTAGCTCAAAGTTCACAGCGATTTTGCTTTACTGGCATGCCGATTCTGGACTCTATGGCCTTCAAATAGAAACTTATTGATCGCCCCCTTATGTTATATATGGAGAACATAGAACTGTTCTGAAAATATTAAATATAAGGCTATAGGAACAACACAATACGTCGCTGTGTTAAGATAACATATTGTAAGGTGGCGTGGTCTCCTGACCTTCATTTCTTACATATTCCGTCCTCACAATCGTATTCTGCACATCAAGATGCTTCATTCGAACCCAAACTAAATAAGGTATAGTCAATTTTGTATGAATTCATGTAAGTGATATGCAAATCTAATAAGTAAATCGCAAGTGTGCACCGAGGTTTAAAAAGTCGAGGCTGGTGTACACAACGTGACGGCCACAGGAATTTTCGTTCTAAAGAGGCAACCAGCCCGCTGGGAGGCCCATCCCTTCAGATGGGTGTGTCAACACACACCTACTTTGGCCGGAGCGACCGCCCAGAGAGAGGACAGCTTTTGCCAGAGCAAAGGGATAATGACCCCCATGCTCGACTTAGAAGCAAATTCCGCTACATTGTGTGGGAGCGCCCAGAAGACGCATTTTTTGATGGACCAACTGCATAGTTACGGAGTTCTCACAGGAACGCCTAATGGAGATGCTACATATTTCCGCATTGGTCGACTTAAACGAAATGTTATTCTCCCGTTTAAAAGGGCAACGCTGATTGGCGTTATATTTATGACACAAAGAGCCAGAGGAGTGAGGGAAGACAGCGAATGATATACCCTAGCAATTTTTCCAGAAAAGGGGCCATTCCGTTGCCGCTCTTGGAGCGGGAACACGTAACGAGAGCGAGTGTGCTCGTACATGTACGCAAAGAGCGAGGAACAAAGTGTCTCCTCAGTACTTCACTGGGAGAGCACCTCTGTCATTAGTGAATCGGCGTGATACGAGTCACTCACGATTAAGCGTTGTTCACTGTGTTGGCCGCCACACTTATTGTGCGGTGTGAACACAGACAGAGTACTAGTTAAACGCCTGCGAGTGAATATTGAGTGGCATCGCGGTGGACTGGTTATCTGACCGGTGTATGACGCCAATAGTTAGACTAGGGGCAGATAGGAGTCCTTCACTTTATCAAGCCGTAGGGAGAGTTTCATTGGCGAAGGTCAATCCAGATAGAAAGAAATAGCTGTGTGATTTGTCAGCAGCGAGCGACGCAGGCAGCAGTCGTCGCAGCTCATGGTATTGTACGCTACAGCATATGTGAGCCCCATCTTTTCTCCCTAACAGTACACTCCATTACATTTCTCACACGACAGCTTTGACCGTACCTAGAAAAGTTATTCTAGTTGTGTAGGCACGGATCTCAGCCATTCTGCAGAGTAAATAACATTCTTAAAGAAAAGGGAGAAAAGAACCTTTCCATATTTTGTAAAATAATAGCATTCCTATCCATAAGAGGCTATCTACTGTTCCGAAAAGAACCCAGAAATTTATTAATTTGTAAGAAAAAGTTTCACTTGATTTCTCAGAATTTTTTGAAATAAATAATATTTTTCGTTAGTTTAATGTTTTTTCTTACACTAACTATCAATACTCTAGTACCCAAGTATTCCACTAGTTATGTCTTTTCCTTACAGCGGACGACTCCAGACGACATTTGTTGCTGAATGTTTTTCAAGCAGTTCTTGTTGGTACATTAGGAGCATCTGTCTGACTTCTGTAGTGGTGTGATGTGGTAATTGTTTCTTGCAGGAGCCAAAGGGTACTTATCGGATCAATCCACTGCGCAACTTGACAAAATAAAACCCATACTCTCACAATATCAGTAATTGACCGTGAGTGAAGGAATCAACCGCTTTCCTCAGGTCAGCAAAACAGAGTAAAAATACCAGTGTAATCACAATATAAAAGTATATATTATGAAAGAAAAGTGTCGATCATTAAGAAGCTTAGCAGTTGCAGGTGATACACATTGTTTCATGCCTGACTGAAAGATATAACTATATTCTGCAGGTTCGTGAATCAGCATCAAAATTAATTCTTGTGCTATGTGTCCCATCGATACGTTTATTTTTGCTAATTATACTGACTTATATGTCTACCGTCTGTCTTTTTGCAATGAATGAGCTCATGCAATACAGCACCCAACTCGTTTCAATCTTTATTTCCTCTCGTGTGAGCAAATTGAGTGACAGAGCATAAGTACGAAAGAGCAAAATGTCGATTTCCTCAATTTTGTTTTACTATGCATTGTTCTACAAAAGGCAATCAGTTCTCGCCTTCAGTGGATGTAACAACCAGCAACACCAGTCAATTACTCAGGGACATACAACTTAATGCGGAATATGAGCCACTGTACAATTTGTCTCTTAGTTTACAAAACACATTGACAGAGCTGATAGTAGCGTTAATTGCCAAATAAAAATCCTGAGATCAACTGCGTGTTGAAGCCAGAACCTTACTTTCCTTATAGTGGCTTTTACTACTCGTTATTCCCATACATTACATGTCGTAACAGCCTGAAAACCACCTGCTTTTATTCCCCCCCCCCCCTCCACCCCATGGGTAGCAAACCTTGTTTGCATGTCAGATCAGACTCAAACTCCTCGCTACCTTCGTAAATCTTCAGTAAGACTACCACGATATGAGGCAACAATACCTTCCACTTATCTATAAGAACTGCTGGTGATGTGAAGCAATCTGAAGCCAGACGTCGCGCATGGAACACCCGTACATAATCTTTTGCTAAGCAAACATCAACCAGAAAGTCAATAAATACTACCAACATCGTCATGGAAGGACATGGAAACAGCTTAAACTAATCATGGGACCGATTCGCTCAACTGGACTTTCTCAAAGATTGCTGTCGCTCCGTGGCCAACACTGCTCCCTCTGATGCCTTC